>NC_080445.1:14135582-15391405 GCF_028018845.1 Melospiza georgiana
TGGGCAGACACAGCGCTGATTCCCAGTGCCAGCTGAAATTTGTTCTGTGAGAAAATCAAACCAAAGGCAGGAGGGAAGGAGCATTTCCCAAGGTGTCCAAGGCCTGGCTGCATGGAGCAGGCAGCAACCCAGGAGAAAACCTCCCCAGAGCTTGGGGACAGCTCAGCTGCT
This sequence comes from Melospiza georgiana, assembly GCF_028018845.1. Classification (NCBI taxonomy): domain Eukaryota; kingdom Metazoa; phylum Chordata; class Aves; order Passeriformes; family Passerellidae; genus Melospiza; species Melospiza georgiana. The sequence goes on from NC_080445.1 coordinate 14,135,754, forward strand.
GGAGCCACTCCTGCCCAGGCACCGCTGTGGGACCCACATGGCAGCTCCTCCCCAAAGGGTGAGGAAGGAGAAATGCAGCCCCTGCCACCAGCAAAGACAACGTTTGATGCTGAGTTAAGAACACTGCTCCATGGAAAGGAGGAGCTTTCCTGAGCAGTTCAACACCTAAAGCCATCCAGCTGGCCCTGGGCAGTGAGGTGACTTTCCTGAGAGCACACAGGGGAGCTTGTTTATCTGTTCCTGGGGAACTGGGTGAGGGTGGCCAAGGTCCTTGTCATCTTTGGACACTGCTGCTGCCTCCCTACAAACCAGAGACACCTGCCATGGAGCAGGAAAAATTCCCAAATACTCAGCACAACCTCAGAACTGTGCTTCTTGTCTCAGCAGAGTTGGAGTTGTTAAGGCTCTTGGCTGTAAAGAGTTTATTACTTTGGAAGTTTAAAGCTGTACATGCAGCAGGGTGTAACAGGTCTCTGTCTCAGCACAGGTATTCTGTATCTCTGTATCTCAGCATGGGCTCTGAAACCAGAAGCAATGGAACTGGGGAGAGGGTCACTGGGAACTGTGGGCTCCTGGAGCATCTGCTGCTGCCAGTGGGACCATGCCAGTACTCCTGCAGTGGCCATCCCTGGCTGAGGCTGTGGCACAGAGCACAGCTGGCAGTGCTGCCACCCCCTCCTTTGGACATGATGGAGGGGCACAGCCAGTACTGGAAATGAACCCTAAACAGCTCTGGGCTCACCTGGGAAAGGCAAAGCTTCAGAGTCCCTGCAGAGGCATCTCCCTTGGGCACACCCACAGATGGAGCACGTTGTGTGTCCTTCCCTGCCCTGAGCTGGACCTGGCAGCACAGATCCATACAAACCATCTGCAACTCCAAAGGTGGAAACAGCATCAAGGTAGAAACAAGTGAAGACTTTGAGTAAGTGAGGGAGGAAAATGAGGACAAACTTGAGGAAGTCACTTTGATTCATCTGAAGGAGGACTTGGTGGCCACATCAGTGACATGCAAGTGGCGGCACTGGCTTACACCACACATCCAGCAATGAGCTGATGACAAACTGGTCAGAGCATCACCCATGAGAGTGAGAACTCAAACTTGTACCAACTGTTCCCAGCCAGGACCTTCTCTGCAGTTCTTCAATTCAGTGAATGCTGCAACTTCTGAACATTAAAATCCATTACAGGCATGGAGATGCCCCAAAGGCTGGAGCCAGGCTGGCAGAGCTGGGGGTGCTCCCCTGGAGAGGAGAAGCTCCAGGGACACCTCAGAGCCCCTGCCAGGGCCTGAAGGGGCTCCAGGAGAGCTGGAGAGGGACTGGGGACAAGGGATGGAGGGACAGGACACAGGGAATGGCTCCCACTGCCAGAGGGCAGGGATGGATGGGATATTGGGAATGAGGAATTGTTCCCTGTGAGGGTGGGCAGGCCCTGGCACAGGGTGCCCAGAGCAGCTGTGGCTGCCCCTGGATCCCTGGCAGTGCCCAAGGCCAGGCTGGGCAGGGCTGGGAGCAGCCTGGGACAGTGGGAGGTGTCCCTGCCATGGCAGAGCTGGCACTGGATGGGCTTTAAGGTCCCTTCCAACCCAAACCAGTCTGGGATTCTGTGCAATTGTTGCAGTGAGCCAGAGAACAGGGAGAGAATGCAGCAAAGCACAGCAAGGCTGGGACAGGAGGTGCTGACAGCAGCCTGGGGCCATTCCAGGAGTGCAGAACACCAAGGGCTGCAGCCTCACACAGTGATCTCCCCTGTGGGACAGCTCCTGAGGAGGATGCTGAGCTCCACCCCTGAGCAGGAGATGGGAATACACTGAGAACCTGCCTCAGCTCCTGCCAGCCTCAGCCTGGGCAGCTGGGCTAGGGCAGCACAGCTTTAGCAGCTACAACAAGGAACAAGGAAAATAAAAAAGCTTTAACTATCTCCCACCCATCTGTTTTGTCCAAAGTAATCTTCTTTCTCCCAAGCCAATATTGACTCCCCAAGGCAAGGAGCAAACAGTTCTGTACGTGCTGTACAGCCCAGCCCCTTATCAGGGCTGAGACAGAACTGCAGTTCACACCACAAAGACTTGGAAGAGATTTTATACAAAATGTTTGGATTTTTTTTTTCTACCAGAGCCCTACCCAGTGTTTGCAAAGCACCTCAAACTTCCTTTCCATGGCACCCTCCAACTGCACCACTGTCAAAACAAGACATATTCTACTCATTTTATTTTCTCCTTCAACTTCTACAGAGCCTTTTGTTTCATTTTAAACAAACTCTTTAAATAAGACAAAGGCAATAAGCTCCTGCTGTCTGACTTTCACCAATAAAGCTCTCTGTGCAGAGTTCAGGGGGTGGTGTTAATGCAGACTTTAATAAAATCAGCCCATTTTAAAGCTCTCTGTTTCCCTGTCCCATAAAACAAGAACAGCTTGAGAAGCCAAGGCTCTGCTTCACCTCTGAGACACCTTCCTGTGCAGCACTCCTGGGCACACAGACCAGCCCTTGAAACAGCCAGGAGTTCATTCCACATTCCCTTTTCCTTGTCCCCCCAGTTCCAGAGCTGGAAGCATGTCACCATATGGAGCCAAAGGATGACACTGAGTCCCACTCCAGCTCTGAACTGAGACACCTTCACACCATGGCAGCACTCACACAGCCCCAGGAATTGCTGAGGAATGGTCACTAATTCCAACTTTCCTACAGGATTTTGCAGAATTCCACTCCACTGCCTGCACAGCTCAGTCTCAGCAATGGCAGCTCAAGTTTTACCCCAGGAAACAAACCAAGGACAGCAACAGCCTGCAGAGAGAACTCAAAAGGAGAAAAACGTTGGAGCAAACGACTTTGCTGCACAAATCAATGTTCCACAAGCAGCCAGTCAAGTCTCAGCAGTCCCTGAGACTTCAGCTGCCTTTTCACAGCTGCCTGGGCATTGAGGTGGCAGTACCAGGGCACTGGGTCATCCCTGCACCTCCACCTCAACTGTCCCCACTTGCAAATCATTCTGTTCTTACAGCCAAACCACCCCTCTGGCATTTCCAGCAACTGGAAAAACCACATCAATAAACAACACCTGCATTTTAAAATTTAATTCTTAAATTTAACTGCAGGGATGTGCCTCTTCTGTATCTTCTGTCACCACCACGAGGAGGAAGCTGCAGCTGTGACCAGGCAGAATGGACCAAGGCATCAAAGCAAAGACATCTCCCCTTTCCTCAGGACACAGGGAGGCACCAGCAGCACCCAGAGCCCTGAGCTCTGCTCAGCAGCAATGAGGAAGACAAAGGTTCCCAAAGGTGAGGAGCAGCAAGCATCTGTGTGTCCCATCCACATGGAGAGAATGAGACCACAGCAGGGAACAAGGCAGAAAACAAATGTTTGAATTTGGCAGAACCTCCCCAAGCCCAAGTGCAGATTTAAGCAGCCAAAGGTGTTACAGCCAGTCTCAAGCACCCTCAGCCTCTTGAGATGTTGTGATGTGAATTAACTGCTCCCCTGCAACACTTTTTGCTGTATTCAGACTGAAAGTTTTAGAAACAGGTCAGAGTTAGCAATTTTAAAATGCCAGAAACCCTAAAAACTTGGCCTTTTACTCAGGAATAAACTCCTCTTTAGCTAAACCTGCTATGGGGACAGGGTGCTCCCTTCAGTTTTGCTCTGGGCACCTCCTTTCTGTGTTTTAGCCCTAAAAGAGAAGTACCCAAATATTTGTTTTGTGAAAAGCCCTTGGGGAAGCCACCCTTTCCTCCCCTCATTTTGCCACTCCTGGGGCACAGCAGAAGCTGCAGCCACACCGTGGCACTGTCCCACTCTGCTCACCCTGCTCATGTTGCCTCCAGCAAAGGGGAACGGCCCCAAATCCTGGGGAGTAACAGCAAATCCACCCTTCTCAAAGTCCTGATACCAGAATTTAACCAATGGCAATGCCATTCACCTGGTTCTCACTGAGAACTCTCTCACAGGAGCAGCAGGGAGGAAAATGCATCTTGGTGTGTCAGCAGCAGATTGAGACCTCACTGCTGACAGTGCTCTGTGCACTCTGTCACTCTGCACCCTGGAGCAGGTGCTGCAAGGGGCAGGAGGCAACACAGGGCTCACAAATACTCAGCAACCTCCCCAGTTCCTTCTCTGGACCATTTTGAAATCATTAAACCACCCTAAAGATTGGAAGCACAGTCAGGCATGGATTGTCCTTGTGGAATAAACCCCTGGGGACCCAGCCAGCCCCCCACATTCCCTGACAGCACTGCTGGCACCCACAGCACACACAGCACAGGCACTTCATGGGGTGAACTCTGCCACACAACACTGCTGGAAATGCCTCCAGAGTCATTTCTGTGTCAGGATAAATCTTCAAAAGCAGAAAGGGAGGTGTGAAGGTTCAGCTCACACTGGTTTGCAACACAAACAGGTAGAAACCTCCCCCTCCAAACCATCCATTGAGAACTGAATTTCTTGATTTGGTTCCTCCCTGCACTGAAGAGATTTAACCCCTGGCAGCCCCAGCTGTGGAATCCTTGCTGCTGTCTTGGCAAGGAGCAAACAGGGCACCACTGGTCACCCATCAGGAAGGAGCCTTTTCCCAATCCAGTTAAGGCAGAGTACATCACTGGCAGTTCCCAGAGCAGACAACAGCCCTTGATTTCTGAGTGCACCAGTGCTGCTGTCCTCAGTGCCTTGATTTGCTTAGTGCCAACAAAGAGAGGCCCTGGTGGGTTTGGAGTTTGGTATTTGGATGCTCCCATAAATCCAAAGATCCCACAGACCCTTGGGAGCCTTGTGTACTTTATGGGCTGGAGGAGAAGGATTCTGCATCCTGAACAATGAAGGGGAAGGTGGTTGGGGTCCAGGGTCCCATTCCAGCACCTTCTCCTTTTGGGTTTAACCAGAGGTTGCCAACCTCTCCTGGTGCAGGTTTGGTTATTGTGCAGGTCTCAAGGAGCCAGAGCCTCCTGACTGAGCTCTGCCCTTGCACACAGCTGAGCAGGGAGACAGCAAGGATGGGCAGGGTCTATAAAACTGGAGAAAGGAGTGTCAGGGAGAAAGGCTGGAACGACTCTAAGGTAATAATGTAATACTGGAAGGCATGTAAACAATTCTGGATCATGTTAGCTCTTTGACTGTAGGAAAAGGAATACTGACACACCTTAACTGCACCAAGAACTCTAACAATGGTGTCAGGAACACATTCTTCAGATGCAAGAGGTAATTGCAGAATTACTACCTGAAAGTTGGAAGTACAACCCACTGTGGGGAGGGGGAAGTTGTAACCTAGGGGAGTAGGAAGCTGCTGGAAATCTGCCCTCAAAACACTCACATTGCTGCTCACTGGGAACAGCCTCCAAACAGGCAACAGCATCTGTGGCACAGGGATTTGGGGGTGAGGATCCCCTGGTCTGTTGTGTGCTGGCAGATTGAGCAAAGAAGATGAATTCTGAGCAGCTTTGCTATCAATGGAATACTGACATGGATAAGGAGCAGCTTTGCAGGACCTGTGCACAGAGTTCTGTTTAACTGAGATCCAGAAATCCCAGAGACTCACATCTCAGAAAGGCTTCACAGGCTCCATGCAGACTGTGGAGAGGAGATGGAACAGGAGCCCCACAATGGATACATTTATTACTCATACCCCAAAATCACATGGGGATGAGAGGAAGAATCAATACACTCTGACTCGAGTTCAGATGGAAAGAGCCCCCATTCCATCAGCAGCCAGTGCAGCACCACCTTTCCCCAGCTCTTCCCTGGCTGACCAACTTGTTTTGGGAATAAAAATCCTTTCACTTGATTTGGTGAAATCAGAGGGAGTTGGCTGAACTAGAACAGTTCAATGGTCAATATGATCCCCAGCAGGGCACCAAATGCCAGAGAGGGAGGTGGTGGAAGAATGCAGAGGGCACAGACTGGTACAGCCCAAGCCCCCAGGCCCAGAGCTCCCTCTGTGCAAGCAGCTCCTGGGCTCCTGCAGGCTCTGCTCCCAGGGACCTGCACAGAGCTCTCTGCAGGGCTGGGAAATGTTTGTGCTTCTCAGCTCACTACAAGGACTGTTCCCTATTCCTGCTTGCAGCAGCAGGAAGGGAGCATTCTAATTTCCTCCCTGCTGCAAAAGCACAGAGGTGTGTGTGTGTGTGTTTCTGTGTGTGTGTGTTTCTGTGTGTGTGTGTGGGTGTGTAAAATCCTGAAAATATTGTGCAGCACCATTGGTTCAGTCCAGAGGGAAGCTGGGATACTCAACTGTGTTTGGTGGCTTCCAAAGTGTCACCAGCTTGGAACCAAATATTGCCAAAGATAACATCCTCACAGTGGTTGGTAGTTCAAAGAGGCTCAAACTCTGTCTCATCACTCCCATTAGACCCATGAATGATTTATCTCTCCCAGTCCCCTTCCACGAAAGTCCCAAATGAAATTAACAAAACCCCAAGAAACCAAACAGGAATAAAATAAATAAATAAATAAAGGCATTCCCAAAACATTTATTTTGCTTCTCTCTTTGTCTCTCTCCAATCAGCTCAGAGACACCGATGGCACCTACCTTCACCCACTGAGCTGCACACGGAGCAGGGAGCCCTGAACTGCAGCACTCCCGTGGTTTCTCCTGCTTCTGGACATCTGTCCCCAGAGCTGGCACTGTCCCAACCCTCCTTCCATTCCCAGGATCAGTAACTCATTGGCTATATGGAAAAGAAGTGTATCCAAAGCACACGATGGCACATGGAGGCTGCAGAAGCATGGGGAAAGGAGAACAGAAGGGCAGCAGCTGCTCCTCCTGCCCTGACTAAAGGCTGAGCCACGGCACAACTCCCCTCCAGCCCGGCCCAAAGGGTGCCACCCCTCGCCCAGACATTCTTGTGGTGCATTACTGGCACTTTATAGCAGTCTCATATGGCAGATACATGCACATGTCTGTGTGTTACATACAAAAGGTCTGATAACAGTAAAACATTGTTCCGAGAGATATAAAAAACCCAAGGAGTTGCGTTAGCCAAAAAAAGTGTTTTGTGAGAAACGACAATAAAAATGATATAACCACAGCTTTTCTTTTCTTTAAAATTAGATAAATACCCAAAGCTATGATTTCACTTGGGGCCTCTGTACCTTGACAGGGAGTCCAATGGAGTATATCTGAAGGCACTTAATATCCTCTACTCAGCTGTAAGATGGTTGCACAGGGAGCTGGGGAGCTTGGGATGTGGTTTGGGGCATGGAGGAGAGAGATGGATGAAAACAAGCCCTGAAGAGCCATGATCCACACAGCCCCAGGTGCCGAAATGAACACAAACGTACAACCCAGGTGTGGAGAAGGTCTCTCTTGGAAAAGAAAACTGCCAATTGCAAAAGTCTGTGTGTTTCTATGGACAGAGCACTTCATGCAACTCTGACAGTTCATCATACACTCTTAGAGATATTTAGCTTTGTCAGTTCATTGACCTCCTCAGTCCCCATCTCCTCACAGTCATCCTTTTCCACGGCTTTGCCAAACCTGCACCTCTCCTCTGCCTTGGCCACGTCCTTCTGGAGCTTCTTGGCGGAAGGAAGGATGTCCTTGGCTTCTGAGCTATCTGTGCCATGGGCTATCTTATCAGAATTCTGTACAGAAGGCACCAGGTTGGCAATCTCATCCGTGGGAGACCGCCCAATGCTGCCATCCACTTGAACCCGAATGTCTGGAGATATGGACAACTGGTGGTGGGGCACGATGCCGTTGTCCATGCACTTGGGGTAAAGGTAGGTCTTCATCTGCCCCTTCCCCTTCACATTGACCGTCCCCCTGTAGTCAAAGTCATACCCCATCTTGCTGAGGATGCGGTAGCTCTCCTCACTCACCTGGATGCGGCACTCGACGCCGGTGGTGTCCATCCTGCTGGCGATGTTCACAGTGTCCCCCCAGATGTCGTAGAGCAGCTTGGTGGTGCCGATGACCCCGGCCGTGAGGGGGCCGTGGTTGAAGCCGATGCGCAGTTTGAAGTTAAACCACAGCATGTTGTTGTTGAAGTCGTCCACCACCCGCATCATTTCTTTGGCAAATTCAAAAAGGGTCTGCAGGTGCCCGTGGGGATGGCTGCTGTCCTGGCACTGCGACGTGTTCAGCCCCGACGCCGCCATGTAGGTGGCCCCGATGGTTTTGATCTTCTCGATGCTGCTGTAGTGGGGTTGGCTCAGCAGCTCGTCGAAGTCCCCGATGAGCTCGTTCAGGACCCGGTAGCACTCCTTGCCTCCCTCGTAGTTCTCCTCGTAGAACTCGCTGAAGTTCACGATGCTGGCAAAGATCACCCCGCCGCTGTCGTGGTTTTTGGAATAGCTCTGGGACACCTTCAGCTGCTCGGCCACGTGGTAGGGGATGATGTTCCTCAGCAGCCAGTCAGCCTGATCCCTCATGCTCTGGATCTTGGTGCGGTGCAGGTCGGCCTCCACGTCGCCGTGGTAGTGCAGGCGGTAACTGACCTCGAACTCGCGGTTCAGGAACCAGACGAGCAGGAGCAGCAGGAAGGACACCAGAACCACCTCCTGGCCGATGAGCTCCGCCGGCCGCCGCGCCTCGCTCGGAGCCGAGCTGTTGCACGGGCTCTTCCTGGAGCTGCACAGGGGGAGAGCACACAGGGGTGTTTTAGCTTAGGGCATGGCCATCCCTGCCCCACAGGTAGAAATGCTGGATTAGAAACGCTAAATTATGAAATATCCATTGAGAACTTCATCTGCTGTTAAGGAAATGCCAAAGAATTAATTTAATTTTTAAACTCACCAAGTACTTCCATAAACCCACAAAGATTTCTTTATCATCATGTTCAGTGGCACAGGCCAATCCTGTTTTAAGGACTTCAGCAAGGAAACAGGTACTCTTATATCTAAATATATATCTAAAAACACTGTATGTAAATTTGTACCTGTGTGTGTGTTTAGGTATCTGAGTGCACTGAATGTCTGTATGTGGGGGTGCCTGTGAGTTTCCTGGAATTTATTTGGTTTTGTATTTTTTATTACCTCCAATATTCAGAACCAGCTGCTTTACACTCCTGTGCCTTTCCCTTGTGTCGCACCAAGGACCAGGAACCTCTGCCATGTGCCTTTCAGGCTACACAAGAAGGGTTTGGGAGAGGATAACCCTGTAAAAGACACATTGTGGAGAACCCCATGGCAGGGGGTTGGAACTTCATGAGCTTTAAGGTCCTTCTGACCCAGCCCAGTCTGGGGTTCTATGAGCTGCATGGAAGTGGGGAACATGGCTGTGCTTTTCTGTGATAAAACCACTTCAGCTTTTCATGGCGGAGACAGAAAGTTTCTCCAAGTGCCAAGATTACATAAAATAATCAAGAATTCCTGTCTGCCATGGATTGGGAGCAATATTTCAGATCCTTTCGACAGTTCAGTGCCTGCCTGTGCAGATTATGAGGTGCTGATGGAGCCTCTGCCAGTGCCAAACCACCCTGAACGAGGAGACATCTGCACTCTCCAATCTCAACTTTCTGCAGAGATGCAAAGGCACAAATTGAATCTGAGCAGGCCCCACCTATGCACTCCCAGAAGCGAAGGCTGAAGGCAGATAGCTTGGCACGCAGTCATTTCTGCAGGGATCCAACTGCATTTTTGGGATAAAATTATGCCAAAGCTTGAGATCTGATATGAGCAGACATGCGCTGAAGTTCTTTGAGTTAAGAGAAGGTTTGAAAAGGGAGAGCATCACATCAACCTTGCTCCTGGAGAGCCAGACAGGAATCCACACTCAGCACCTGCCTGCACTTCTCTGGGAAGGCAGGAGGGGATTAAAACTCAGCACAACTGGAGCAACAGCTCAAGAAGAGAAGGCTGAATTTGTTACTGTAACATATGAAAACATTCCTGAGTTCATTTTGTTGCTTCATGTCCATGGGGGACAGGCTTCCACTATGGATATATTTCAGAACTGAACTTTATTACAGGCACAGTTTTTTTTTTTCTGAGTTTCATTCTCAAATACTTGATTGACAGGAAAGTGTGATGAAACAAAACCACAGCACAGCTGTGAGACAGATGAACGTGCCCCATATCCAAAAACATTTCTCTGTGCCATAGTCTTTGTATCTGTTCCCTTTTTTACAGAAATCCTATGGGGAAAAAAGTTTCTGGTGAGTGAAATATTTACAAGAGAGTGCAGGCTGAATTTCAGATGAAAGACAGGACAGATTACATTGAAAATTTGTTCTTTTGTTTTCTACCATAAATACACTTCTCCCAGGAGAAGTGAAGGTGTATTCATTTATTCCCTCTTCACAAGGGGACCATGAAAGGAGGAGATGTCCCAGCTCAAACAGAGCCCCACCATCAAGTTCCTGTAATTGCTGTACCAAGACACTCCCTCCTCCCTGATTCTCAACAGAACCTCTGGTCTGAACCTGTTTATTTCCTCCCTTGAAAGACAAGTCAGAGACAAAGACAAAGACAAGGTTTAGTGGTGGCCTTGGCTGGGTTAATGGTTGGACTCAATGATCTTTGTTGCTCCCTTTTATTCTATGATTCCCTGATCTTGGAGGTCTTTTCCAGCCTAAATTATTCCATAATTAATGACTAGCAGGGAACAATTCCTGAAATACAATCCCTGTTATTTTGGAGGTGACAAAATGCCCTCCCAGCTTGATGGGCCAATAAAACAAAATGATGTGGGTCAGAGAAAATATCTTGGAAAATAAGAAGAGGTGGGGGAAAGTGAGGAAGGAATCTGGATTCAGGAGCACAATTCAGATTCTTTGAATCTGAGTTCATTCTTTCATACATCTTGTGGGCAGAGATCTGTTACTGACTCTGTTACTGCTCTGAGAGTTTGATCCAGATAATCCCCTCTAACATCAGACATTCCTGCCACAGGGATTTATTTAAGCCATTAAGGGCTTTTTATTTACAGGTTGCTGTACAAAACACTCTCAAAGCACTTTAACTCCTCTGCAGTGAATGAGGTGAGCACCCAAAGTTCTGTGAGGAGCAGTGGGAGGCAGGATCTGCCTTTGGGCAAGGAGCTGCTGCTCCCACTCCCATTCCTGGAGCTCCCCATGAGCTGCTCAGCGTGCCCTGACCTCGTGGGCTCCAGCCCTGAGATGGGCATGGCAGGGAGGGACTCACTGTGCCCTGACCTCCTTCCATGAATGGGGAATGGGGTGGGATCCCTCCTCCAGAGCAGGAGATTTTATCCCATTGTGCATCAGGATGGAAAGCTCTGATTCCAGCCTGAAGGAGAGAGGAACTGCATCACCCTCATGTGGAATTCCAGCCTGGGATGTTGCAGTGACCAGGGTACAGGACCTAAAGGGCTGGAAATCACCTAAATCACCTCCCCAGGCAGCAGCCATGACCTGGAGTCACTCTGGAATGAAAAGAAGAAAAACTGTCCCACACCTCCAACAGAAAAAATCAACCCCCCATCCCAATCTTTCCCAATTCTCCTTTTTATGAGGTGCTGCAGCAGAAAACTGATTTTAAAAATCATTCCAATTGAGATCTTGAGCTGACAGTGTCTCTTTAACTCAAACTGGTGAAATGCTGCCTGGCACAGCCCCCTCACTATTAACTTGGCACCTCCATCCAGGCTGGGAACATGGAACAAGTGAGACTCCAGAGACAGAATCTCCTTTGGCTTGATCACAAATCATCAAGATAATGGCTTCCCACTTACAGAACTTTCTGGAAAGCCAGTTTGCTTCTGAGCAGTAACCCCTGTTTGGATTTGGTATCTTGCTATATTGAAAGAGGAGCTCTCCCTGCTAAATCTGAGAAGAATGCAAGGGAGGAAAGGTGTGGAAAAGGGGATCAAAGTGCTGCTGTCCATGAAAATCCTGCAGTGGGTGCCTACAAACCCTTCCCTGCACTCAGGTGAGTGCAGACTCCACTCAAGTGACCAATTCCTGCTTCCCCTTGGAAAGTGGCACATCCCAGCAGCTCTGAGGTGAGGAAAGAATGAAAATGAAAATGAGAAATGTTTCCTTCAAAGTTCATGGCTGTATCCTTTGGGCTGCCTGGAAAACAAGGGAAACTCCACATTTTTATTTACAGACAGTCCAGAGGTGAACTCTGTGCTAAGGCTTCATTACCATTGTTACTGTCTCCCTTCCCAGGCAACATTAATATTATCTCAATTCTTGATCAAGGAAAGGGAACAACCCCATTACAGACAACACACAACCTTGTCTAGCCCTCCTAAAACATGAGAAAACTTCAGTGCTGAGTGGGGTAAGCAAGGAACCTGATTTATGTAATTCTGGCAGAAAGGTACAGCAAAAAAATTTTGTTAGGCTAAGAGAGTTTCACCTTCTGTTAGTCCATTATCAGAAAAAAGGGGAAATTCTGTACTCTAGAAATGTGATATTCAATAATATACAGCATAAGAACCCTGAGGAAAGAAGCCAAATTCTCTTTAATGGCAGAAACAGAATAGGATTAACTCCCAGCTCTCTCTTTTAACTCCCAGTGTTTGTTAATGTCCAGGTTTGGGCAGGGTCAGGCAGGGGAGCTGGACTGAAGGGCAGTGCTGAGCAGAATTAGCACATGGGTCTCTTCCTCAGCTCAAGGAGCACAGACAACATCCTAATAAAAAGTGAAAAATGAAGTTTAGGAATGTTTAACAGGTGACACATCTTGGTCACTGCCTTACTTGGCCTTCAGATCACCAGCCAAGCCTTACAAAGGAGGGAAAGCTTCACTCCACAGCTGCTCACCACAGACACCTCCATGGTCTGGTCAGCAACTCTCACCTTCCCCTGTCATCACTCAGAAGTTACATATTTATGGAAGAAAAATATCTGCAGGACAACAATGCTTGACAGGTGATGTTTTCACAGATTTCTGTCACTGAGGGGAAGACCCAGCTGTCAAAGGTTTAAGGCAGGATGAATTATTGATCAGTAATCAGCAGCTGCCCTGGAGCCTGCTGGGGAAGAGATTTGGAATTCTGAGGAGCACAAAAGCTTCACAAACAAAAAATAAGGATCCAAACTTAGGCTGATCCTGTGACACTACCGGAGTGATCAGCACACTGATGTTTACCAAAAAGAAAAAAAAAAAAAAAGCCTCCTCTATTATTTTGGTTTTAACTTTCCATTCTGGATTCAATGAACTGGAATTCTGTTACAAAAAAGAACTTTCATTAATCAAAACCAGGAAAAAGGAAAATCCCTGCAAGAAAAGCCAGAGCCCCCCCAAACTCCAACACTGCAGTAAGAGCTGAGTCCTTGGTGAAGAAATACCCAAAGCAACCCTGTTCTCATCCCTCTGTACCAAACCCCATGTGTTTTCTGAACTACCACAGCATTTGTGGAGATGAGAGTTATTAGAAAGGAATTTTGTTTTTACACACCCTCCCAGGACAAGCAGCATGCTCCTGAAACCCCTTTTACCAAAGTCACAGCTCCACAGTTCATTCAAACCCAGCAAGGCCCAAATATTGCCCCAGATCTGCAATGAGCAAACCCAGACTTGTCTAATACCAAGGGCCAGTAAAACACTGAAATGGTATTGCAAAAACTTGCAATAAACCCATGAGAAACTCAACACTGAAATCACCAGAGTGAATCTTTAACACTCTTCTTTTAAGGGGCCATTAATTACCCAGGAAGGGATTTTTGTTTGCTTTGAAAGGCTCCAGGGTAAATTCCCTTTGCTCTCAGTTTTATGACTCCCTGCCCTGCCTGGGAAGGTGACAGCCAGGCCCAGAGTGTCACATCCCAGCCTGGGAAGGCAGCTGGCTGCACATCCAGCTATTCCACAGCTTTTCCTCTGCCCCAGGGAATTCTCACCTGCCCAGCTGTGAGAGCATCCAACTCCCACTGCTTCTGAATGGTGCAAATCAGCCAAGGAAATCAAAGAAACAGCTCGTGGTGGACACATAATGCTCTAAAAACTGCTGCTACTGGAAAAACAGATGCTGTTTTAAATAGTTCCTCCACAGTTCTATTGCCTAGAAATCCAATTTAAGGAGAAAATATCATTACACAACTCTGTGAGTGCAGCACCAGCCCTGATGAGTTTTGGTCATACCCAAGTAATCTGTAAAGGAAATTACAGGAGAAGCTTAAACACAACTTGCTGAACCAATTTGTTGAATTCCCAAGTTATTACTGTGGATGCAAAGTTTTGCTCCCTGTAATTCAGTGAAAATGTTTTTATCCCTAAATATAAAGATGGTAATTTTATAGAAAGCTTACCTAAAGTTCTGTGCCAAATCTAGATGAGGAGCTTCCATGGAGCTGAAATGAGAAAAGCACTGATTTCAGAGGGAAAGCTAAAGCAATAAACAAACATCCTGCAGCATTCCAGACAGAATTTTCCATTTCCCTATTGCACAGACCAAGAACTGCACTGCAGACCTGATAACTGCACACAAACTTTGTCTGAACATGACTTATCTGCTTGGGAGAGAGAACCAGCCAGAGTTGCAAATCCCTGAAAAGGGAAACTGGAACTCTGTCATGCCTGGAACAAGTAATTGTTAAACAATCCCATCTTACCTGGAAATAGGGAAAAGCAATCCCAGAGCTCTAAGACTCCATTATGCCTCCATCTTATGTGAGAACACAGCACAAATATTTTAAAAATAAAACACAAAGAGAACAAACCCCAACATCTCCAAACAAAAACCAAAACCAAAAAACCCCAAACAAAAACCAACAAAGCAAACAAAGAAACAAACCAAACCATCCAAAACCAAAAGACCTCCCAAATCCCCAAAACCCTAACACAGAACCTATTTTTAAGATGCCATTAGAGAAAATAAGTAATTCAAACACTTTGCTTATTTATTTGAATTACAATTTCTATACTGCAACCAAGTAGCAAGAGAGTATCAAACTCTCAGGATTAGTTATAACTGGAAAAGGAAGTCAAAGTGCAGACAGGGCTGCAGCTGCCACCATGACAAAAATATTATCAGAATCATGGTAAGAGACAAACAAAAAGATGATTATTAACAACCTGAAGCAATGGGTTTCACTGACTAAACCTATGTGACTCTTGTTCAGGATTAATTTTATCAATTCCCTTTCAGACCTGCAGTTCAACAGCTCTATTACTTGAAATGTTTATTTTTGAGGGATGAAATAACAACATATTCCATGATTTCTGAACCTTGCCCATTAATGGTCACTGCTGCTCACACCACAGGTGGAAATAAGAGAATTATTAAGAGAATGGGGTTTCTTATCATTCACAGAGCCCCTTTAGCACTCAGCAAGAGCTGATGCTGTGACCTGACACAAGAGCAAGGTCTCCACCTCCCACCTTTGGAAGAGCCATCAATAAAGCTGAAATGCAGGGAAAATGCCCAGTTCTGGGTCCTTCTCTCTGCACAAAGTCTCAACCCAGAGCTTGTCCAGGAGAGTATCCATGGCCCCTGCACCAGGCTCTGCCAGGAGCCCCAGGAGCTCCAGGAACTGCTGGGGAATCAGGGAAGAGCAAGCAGGGAACCAAGAAATGGCACTGAGGGTCTGCTCTCTGCTAATTCCCCTGCAAAACCAAGCCTGGGTTGAGTTTGGAGCCAGGGGGTTGGGCTCTGCTCCCAGGGAACAAGAGGAAACAGTCTCAGGCTGTGCCAGGGGAGGTTTGGATGGATAGCAGGGGAAAATGTCTTAAACAAAAGCCCTGGCAAATCCAGGAGTACCCACCCCTGGGGGATTTAGAAGTCCTGTGGATGTGGCACTTGGGGACATGGGGCAGCGTGGCCTTGGCAGTGCTGGGGGACAGCTGGATTTGATGGCCTCAGAGGGTTTTTCCAAACTCAAGGGTTCTGTGATTCCCTGGCTCTCAGTGAAGCTGAGCCACTGAAAGCACCTGTGCCACAAAGGGAAAAAGGGAAAACCACAGGGAGAAATCTTTGGGACTGGGAGAGGGTCACTCAGGGCTGGGGACAGATGGGGGATCCTGAACCCAATGGGACAAACCCATGAGGAGACCAGGGAGGCTTCACAACCAAACACTCCCTTCCTGCCCTGCAGCTGGAGAGATCTCCCCTGCCCTCCCTGTCCAAGTCCTCTGCAGACAGACAAGAAAGGGATTTTTCTGCAGTCACTATGATTTACAAATCATTTGTCAACTGACTCCAGCTCCAGGATATTTTTTCCAGGACTTTCTCCCTCCAACCCTTACAGCCACCTCAAATCACAGATGTGAACAGGGGTAAGAAGGGACTTTTATTCTCCCTTTTTTTAAAATATAAATTTGATCAAGATTAAAAGAGACCACTGAAGACACATAAAGAGGCAATCAAAGCTAAATACTCACTAAAATATGTATCTGCAAACTCTTTTTGGTTTGTTTGGGTTTTTTTCATGTTTTTCACCTTCTGATTCAGCAGGTCTCTGATGGAGAGGAACTGAATGATTGAGGAGAAGACCTTCCTAAATCCATCCCAAGGTGGGGTCTTAAGCTACTGAGAAGTGCAAGTTGTTTATGAAATTTTGCCAATAGGAGTAGAAGGCTGGAAGGACCCCCTTGACAAGAAAACAGCAGGAGAATAGTGCAAACAAATTCTCCTTGCAGAAAACAATTTATCAGGGGAAAAACTGGGAAAATTTAAGGTTATTGCACAGAAACTGCATTATCTTGATTCCTCTGGTTACAGTTCTGCAGAGTCCTCTGAAAAGGCAGGAAACTGAGAATGGAACTGGCTATTAGATCCTATTAAACCTAAGGACCTGCCTTCCACACTGGAAAATGAATTGAGGAAGGAGGTGGAAGAAGAATATGTGGATCCTAAGAGCAAAAATAAATCCAGAGGGGTGTTAGGGAGCAGTTAGGCTCTCTGGCACCACAAAATACCTGGGAAATTCCTTAATAAAACAGATTTTCAAACTAATGGTGAAAGGCAATTCTGTGGGTCTGTAACTGTGTCCTAGAAACACATCAGGAAGCACAGAGTGTCACACAGAAGAGGCACCCCTGAAATCCTTCAAAAAATAAATAAATAATGAAGAAATAAAAATCATTAAGGTTGAGATGCTGGAGAAAGTCATGGCAGACAGCAAATCCTGTGCACCAGCCCCTTGTTTCCCTGGGAGGAGCCCAGCTGAGCTCCCTGGAGTGAGGCTCACCTGGAGGGACACAAGGAGACGTAGAGCAGGATGAGCAGCACTGCTCCCACCACCGTTGCCAGCAGGGATCTCATCCAGGAGCTGAGCTGGCAGAAGTTACAGTACTGCACAATGGTGATGAGAATGGCACAACACATGAACATGGTGTACTGCAACAGAGAGAGAGAGGGGGGTTAGCAGCTGCCCAGGGCCCTGCCACACAGCCAGCATGGAGAATTCATCCTGGGTGATGGGCACAGGGGGTGAGCCCACGTGGAGATGGAGATCTTCCCTTCCAGCAGCAAGAAAACCTTCAGCACTGGAGCTTGGTCACTGAACATGTTCCCTTCCAGCAGCAAGAAAACCTTCAGCACTGGAACTTTGTCACTGGACATGTTTCCTTCCAGCAGCAAGAAAACCTTTAGCACTGGAGCTTTGTCACTGAACATCTTCCCTTCCAGCAGGAAGAAAACCTTCAGCACTGGTGCTTTGTCACTGGACATCTTCCCTTCCAGCAGCAAGAAAACCTTTAGCACTGGTGCTTTGTCACTGTTTTCCCTGGATGGAGGTTTTATCACACACCAAGTTATTTCAGTAATTTCCAGATCCTCCAGCTTACCTTGGTCAAAGCTCAGTGCCTCTTCTCATTCAAACAAAGGGAAAAAAAAAAAAAGGTGAAAATTCATGGTAAACTCCCCTCCAGTGCTGGGGTTAGATCCTGCCTGCTTTGAACTGAATATTGAGATTCTATTGCATTGGAAATGCAGAGTGCAACTTCACCCACCTGTCTGCTTTTAGAGACTCCTCAGAGAAGTTCCCACAGTGCCCTGTAACAGCTGAGTCCAGGGAAGGAAGGATCTGCCTCAGTGACAAAAGGCAGCTGCAGTCACTGCCAAAGGACAAGCTCACATTTTGATTACGGTTTGATTGATATGAGGTTCCAAATTCCTCATCTCAAAACCCTTTTACCTGTCCACAGCTTGCCTGGATAAATGAAAGGAAATGCACATGCACTGCCCAGAGCACCTTCATTTCCCCAGTACAACCTTACAGTGCTCAAAACTCTCAAGTGTGCCAATGATGTGCCAATTTTGGTTTCCCAAATATATTCATGACCATCCAAGCTAAACTAGAGACTCCACACTTGGATGAAGGAGTTCTGGTCTAGCTTTATGCTGTGTTTTACAGCATGAAATGATCATTCTCTCCCCTTCTCTCTCCTTTTAGGTGTCCTGTGCAGCTGAAGTGCAGACTCTGCAGCCTGGCAGTCCTGTGGCATAACAAACAAGCATGTGATTGAGAGCAGACACAGAGGATGGGAAAAATCCTTACATAATTCACCATTTTTAAACCACAAACAACAATTGTTGGATTTTTTAATGACTTAAAAACGGATAAAGGAATTTCAGAAGTGTCCATAAAAACCCCATAACTTAAACTTACTTTTTTCCCCCCCATTTGAGGTCTCCTGAAGTGGCAGGGCAGTGCTTCTCACTCCAAGTGATGCCCCAGCATGAAGCCAGCCTATAGAGGGTCAGGATGTGCTGGATTTTACTATGGATGCATGGCTTTGGAAAGTTTTTTTTTTTTTTTTTTTTTCATGGTTGTTTTTGTTAATTTTCATTTTATAATTATTTTATATCCAGGGAAGGTATAAAATGCTATGAATTAAAAAAAAAAACTTTGCAAAACCATGTCATAGTAAAGGAGGAGACTTACCTGACCCTCTATAGATTGACCCCGTTTCCTAGAGCTCCATGAGTGTGGGAACACTGAGCACAAGCTGAGCTGGGACATCCCTTGGAGAGTGAGCCAACAGCCCCACGACTCTGGAGCACCTGCAAGAGGAAAAAAAGCAAAGCTCATTCTCAGTTTGGTGATGAAAATCACCATTTTACTGCTGCTGCCTCAAGTGGTTTGACTCAACCTGACCTGTGTTGAGAACACACTCATAAAGTGGTTCTGATATTATCTGAAACATCTGGAGAGATGATCAAGGATGGTGATGAATGGGATGGTATCAAAATCAACAGACAGATTTGAGAGATTTGAAGGTTTTCAGCACCCTTCCCTGGAGGAAAACATGCCTGTGGTTAATTTACTGATAATCATGGAGGGGAAAGACCATCATTAGACTGAATGAACAAATAAATAAATTTACAGCTTAAAATTTCTTCCCTAAAGCTCCAAAAGGTAGAAACTGTAGAATGATCTTAAGCATGGGATGGACCAGAATGTCAGCCACACCCTGCTGTGGCTGTGACAACCACAGGATGTGTGTTTAAATCAACAAGGACCAAAAAATGTGTGGTCACATGTTCCCATGGAACAAACAGCCCCCAGCACCAGGAATAAGCTGTGATAGGAAGAGTGAAGAGGATCTGGTCATTACCTACACCCTGAAATAGCAAAGCTTTGTGAAATAGAATTCCCTGAAGATCCTGCAAAGGAAGGATTGCACACTGTGCTGCCTCAGAGAAACCTGCAGAGAAACAATCTTTCATCTCCAGCTTGAGGCCATTTTGTTCACAGTTTTTAAGCCTTGATTTTATGCTACAGTTGGCTTTTAAATTCAACTGTTCTCCCCCCTCCTCACTGTTGCCCATGGCTGGAACAAGAGGTGCCTTCCAACACAAACCATTCTGTGATTCTATGAATGTTTAACCCCTTGTTCTCCCCTTCTGAGTGCTTTTAATAACAGAGACACCAAATTCCCTATGGATCTCTGTGTCTGGGTTAAACATGCCAATTTCTTTCCATTCCTTTTCAGAAGGCAGTTATTGGATTCCTTTAACCATTCCCACAACCCCTGCAATGGCCATTCCTAGGTACCAAGTGCTCTCTCCTTTGAGTTCCTTCATCTCACTCTGCAAAGCCAAAACACCCCTCACTAATCCTGTTCCCATTGTTGAGGTTCACTGATACAGCTTCTCTGACTCCAAACTCCAAATCCAGCCCAGGACAATAATTCTGGGATAAACCACTGGAATTATCTCAAAAAAATTCCTGCAGAAGTGCTTGGTTTAAGAGAAAAAGGTATGCAGGCAGCAGGAATTTCTAGGTATCCTCTCCCCTTTTGTCAGAGAGTTTTCACCATGGCTGTGTTTACATAACAGACCAGGAATTCCTTCATCCACAAAGCCCCATCCCTCCAAGGGATCTCTATCACACAGATGTAAAGCAGGAGGGAGGTGGAGGAAGGCAGGCAAGCAACAAGCTTTGGTAGCTGCAAACACTCACTTTAGGGAATGGAGTTCAACAACTTACATGTATATTTGTTTCAAAATCAGAGGTGAAGTGCGAAAAAACTGCAAGAGCTGGGAGAGAAACCAGGATTGCACCGAAGAAGTGTCGGGGCAGCCAGCCAGATATCACCTCCAGGAGACGCTTGGTGCAAGTCATCACCTCCTCCAGGAAAAAAGCCATCCTGGAACACAGGAAAGCAGGGAGCCAGGCATTAATGGCAGCACATCTCCCTGCACCCCTCATTTACCTGTAATAACACAGCTTCAAATCCATCACTTGGGTTCTGTGAGCAACCAAGGTGCCACAGCACCTGCTGGTGACACCAGGGAATAATCCAGCCTGGCTGCTCCAGTGAGGAGAGGCAGCAAAGGGAGGGAGAGGAAGCAAATTGAAAGCCAAACTTCACTTCCTTGGAAGCTTAAGCAGAGAGAAGACTCCTCTCCATTCATAAATAAAGCAGGCAAGGGAGAGGGGAAACTTTCACAAGTGAAACCTACTGAAAATAACACCAAGAACGTCTGAGGAGCAGGGCAGCTCCAGCACCCATCACAGTGCAACCCAAACCAGTTCTCCCAGTTGGAAGCAGCCATTCTGCAGGCAGCTCCCTGTCATTAGGAAGGGGAAGGGGAGCGTGGGCTGCGGGCTGGCAGGAGCCGAGCCCGGCTGGCACCGCCCCGCGGGAAGGAGCCGCTCCCGCCCGGAGCTGCCGAGAAAACCACGGCCCCAACCTGTGAAAAGCTGAAGGAGCCAACTGGGAAAGCTCTGGAGAGCAGCTTACCGGAGATGCTTCTCAAATGAGAGCAGCTCTAATTGCTAAAATGAATAAGGGAAGGGAAAAGGATGCTCAATGCTCAAGGGCATTGCATAGAAAACTTGTATTTATCCATAGAAATACATCTTCGGGATAAATCCTTCTCAAAGCTCAACATTAGTCACTTGAGAAAAAGTGCAACTGCTGTTCAAGTGTCTAATTATTTTTAAGAAGCTGTAAAAGGTGGTGGAGCACAGTTGGCTGCATCCAGAGCCATGAATGGCACGTGTGGAGTGATCAGACTCAGGCTGAGCAGGTGATTCTGGACTGCAGAGCCCAAACAATACAGAATCACACCTTCTGCATGGACAGAGATGCTCACAGCTGAAAAAAAAACCCCAAAAATGAAATTCCCAGTCTCCAAAGTCACATAAATTACCCCACATCACCTATACCTCCAAAAAGAGAAAATATATCCACTCATTTTTAACCCTGTTGTCTGAAATACCAGGTTTTATATGGGATAAAAACCTGACACAAACTAAGCTGAATTTAAATTTCTATATGCCTGTTTGACACTCATTCCACACCTTTAAATATAAATTGTTTGTGAATGAGATTTTAATTCTCCAGTCTGGAATTCTGTGAATTGCAATCAAAAGTATTTTGTGCAGCATAAAGAACTCTTCTCTAATTGCATGTGTTAAAATCTGTAAATTACAGTTAAATTCATGGGAAATGAGGAATTTGGGAGGATGGAACACATTGTAATTCATCGGGAGCCCACGAGAGGGTGCTCACAGATTTGCAGGTTTAATGAACTTTCACTCACACCAAAAAGTCTAACTGTGTTCCATTGGAAAACAGAATTTCCAGCAAAGCCCTGAAATTTCAAAACTGCATATAAAAGATGTTTTAAAAGGGTCTCTAGAGTATGAACTGGGGTTTCTGAAGGGGTACAGAGTGTAAGAACTGTCCCTGTGCCCAGGTCTGAAATCACCACCCAACTTCCCAGCTCTGAAATGAAGCCCCGTCCTCCAGCACCGATGGGTTGGGATTGGCAGTGCCAGAGCTGAGCTGGGAGCCCGGGAAGGGGAAAGGGGAAGGGAAGGGATGCCAGCCCAGGGCTCCCTGTGAGGCAGCAGTGCCACCTGTGCCCACGCTCCCCTGTGGCTGGCACAGCCCCTGTGGCACACGCCCAGCTCGTGTCTCTCACCCCAGCCCACACACCAGGGACTCCAGGGTTGGCATCTCCCTTCCTGCCAAGCCTCCATGCCAGGACAAACTCCTGTGGGAACCATAGCAACAAATCCAGGGGTGCAGCTGAGGGGTTAATCCTGCCAGGAGGACTCTGCTTTATTTAGGCAGGTGCAGATTCCAGGGCAATGCCACCTTTCTCCTGCTAATCTTTACCTTCTTGCACTCATTTTTTTGGGATGGATTTTATGTTGGGCTCTGCACTCTGGAATTACAGGATGGAATTCTCCTCCTTAGCAGTGAATCCAGCCCAATGCTCCCAGCACAGGAAGTCAGGGGTGCATTAAATCCAGACAGCAGTGAGAGCTGCAGACAGATTTAATGGCTACAGGGCAGTATCAGTAAATAATGCAGTGTCAGTGGGCAGCTCAACAGGGCTTAAATGCTAAAGCATCTGAGCTGTTTACACAAGCTGGAGTTCAAATTAGTAACTTTGACATAAATGATTAATGGCTAATGGAGACTGTTACCATCATTTTTATATTTACTGGCAGTTTAAAATCAATTCCCAGAGTTCAAATCAAAAGCTTTTGGCATAGCAGCAATTTGGTGGGATATTAAATACCAGATGTTAGAAATAAATAAAGGCAAACAGACTACATTGTTTTCCTCAGCATCAATACTATGTATCAGCCATGTTAACAGATCTGCTTCATTAGGCTCGAGGGGCAGAGAGCAATTCCTGCTCCTGGTCATGAGGAATTCAGGAAGATCCAATGCTGCCCACAGGTCTTGGCTGAGGACAGACAGGGGTGGCACCTCAGCAAGGCTGGGAAGGTGAAGCACCAGGTATAAGACAGCTCTTTGGTCACATAAGAGCACAGCTTCCCTTTGGCTATTGGATTGCACTTGCTTTCTTCATCCAGAGGATTCTGTTCTGCTGTCTAAAAAGGTCCTTTTAAATTCATGAATTAACTGAAAGTTGACTCTCTTGAACAGGGCTAAACACCCACTCTTCTGCCCTCCACCCCTCACTGAAGCACGCTATCAAAAGCAACACATTTCTTGTAAATAAACTTATTTATAAGCAGTTTTACTCGAGGGTAACGTGTCAAAATTATCTAGTGAACAAAACTTCTAGATTTACACTAAATATTGGGCAGCTGCTGGGCAGAATCTCTAATCTCTATTCCTGCAGAGCCAGTCCTCAGACTCCCAAGTGGAATCTCACACACCGTTGTACATTCAATGACAACGGGGTTTTTTTAAATACCAGAACTTTAGGATCTGTTACACTTCAGCTGAGCTCCTCAAAGTAGCTGCATTTCAAGTGGGCAGAAGGACATTCTTCAGAGAACATTCACAGAGGAGATGACATCTTCCACGTGCTCACAAATGAAGCACCAATTTTTGCCTGCAGCTTTATACAATTAATTTTCGAGTGGCTCTTGTGCTAACAGTGGGATGCTCATCTATAGGTACTCCAATAATTTATTATCAGACACTTCAGAGGAATCAAAACATCCTTCCCCCTCGTAAGCTTTGCTCCATGAGGACTTCTGCTGTTGCAGAATTCAAGTTTTAAGGTGTTTCCACTGCCCAGGCTGTGACAGTGCTGTGCTCTCCCCTCCCACAGCTGGGCTGAGCCAGGGGAGCCCTTGCTAGGCTGAGCCCTGGATTTAATTATTTAATTACAATTTAGCTGATTTAAAGGCAGGGTGTTTAGCATTATGATAATGAAAATACAATGTGAAACTTAGGCAAGAATTTTCTGGTCTTAAAATAATCCCTTTTCCTGAAATTCTGGGAGTGTGCCCAGCATTGTAGTCCAGTCTCCTCCCCAAAGATATCTCAGTGGTATTCTGTGATTGTCATTTGGGATGACATTTCTGCACAGGAAGTTCTGCACTGTTTCTGTGCATAATGAGTGGTCAGAGGGAGCAGTCCTCACTTGGAAGAGGATTTGAAGAGGAAAAAGATGATTTTCACCTCCCTGACAAAGTGTGTGCCTCAGGTTATGGAGACTGGGGTGGCCCAGAAGGGTATTTTGGGTATTTACTACAAAGCAAATACACAATAAAAATTCAAAACATCCCTGCTGGTTTGAAGGAGAGGACAGGGAAAAGCAGAGGTCACCTGTCCCATCCAGCCATTGCTGGTTCCCAAGGTAACCAGGACAGTTTGAGGGGTCTGGAGATCACAGGTCAAGCTGACAGCACAGAGCTGCAGGGAAGCCAAACCCCTGCACAGCCACTCACACACAAAACCACTTTGCCAACTCTATACAGACTGAAAACAACAATTTTTCTTCTCCTTAAGGAACCCATAAACCACCAATTACAGAGCAATAAAACCTTATGTATCTACCTATAAATATTTCTAATGTTATAGCAATAATTTTTATAAATGTACAAAATAAGGCAAAAGCAATGTCCTGTGGGGAAAACAACAAATTGAAAAACACGAAAATGAAGTAAGAATTCACCTGTACAGCAAGTGAACACAAATTTTCTCCAAATATACCTGGACAGCAGAGAGTAGCACTTCTGGAAAGCAGTGGTTGAGCTGTTCCCATCTGAACAAGTTCATGGCCACCAAACCCAGACCACCTGAAAGAGCTGCCTGAAAACTGCCTGAAATTCAACTTCTGCCCCACCCAAACCAGAGTACAGACACTTCTGCAAAGGGGAAAATGCATTTCTGATGCAAGAGAGAGGACACACCAATAATTAACACAGTTTAGAATGACAACTCTAGCAGTTCAACCATCTCCCAGTACAGCTTTTAACTCTGAATTTTTAGATTTTCTAAAAACTATTCAAATTGCAACAAACAAACACACCTGCTAAGAAATGCTATCTTTAAAGAATTTCATAGATTGCTTCTCTCCACTCCACATTCCAGCTTTGATGTAAATCCACTTGCACACATTTATATGCCCAGTGAAGTACAAATTCCTTCAGTGACTAAAGCATTAATTCAGTAGTTTTTAAACTCGACCCTGCAAAGCCAAAATGAGAGTGCAAACTGCAATCTTTTGTTTCTTTTGAAACAGCAGCAGAAATTGCTTCCAGCTCGTAATTACAAAAGCATTTTGACTGACAGATCTGCAGAAGTCCAGGAGAGGACACCCATGTGCACACACCACCCTTATCCCTGTGTCAGGGAAGGGAGGGAACACCAGGATGAGGAGGGCAGAGTGAAGGGGCTCCCTCAGGCCCAGACAAACAATCAGCTCATTCACAGGTCAGTCCCCTGGGTTAATGACAGGTTACACCCAGGAGAGCAGGAGCTGCACTGAGCTCTGAGTGTGTGAGTAACCCTGGGTGGAGGAGTCACCACAGCAGCGCCCTGGAAGCCCAGAACAGCCCAGCACTGGGGGGACTGGGCACAAATGGGGAATGAGGAGCTGCTGTTAAAACCCTGGCACCTGCAGCCAAGTGTGCTGAGGGCACAGGAGAGGCTGAGGGGCAGGACAAGGGCTCAGGAGTGGGGTTGGCACCTCTGAGCACAGCCCTGCCAATGCCACCCCTTCTGCAGAGACAGAGCAGTGCCCCTTCCCTTCTGGGGAAACACTGGACTCCTGTTATATGCCAGACACAGAAAACATGAACTATCTCAATGTTAACCCATGAAACTTAAAAAAAATAAATTCTGGGCAGACACAATGTGCCTTCAGCAACTTCTCTTTTTTCCTTCTTTGAGGGCAGCATTGCTCTTTGCAGCTCTGACACATGATGTCAGTTTTAACCCCAGAATTCTGTACTTTTATCTTGGAGTTTAAGGGAGCAGTTTTTTGGGTGGATTTGTTTGCAGGAGAGATTGTCACAGACATCTTTTGTGAAAAATCCTTTCTTTAGGATTTTTCCCTCTTCTGGAAGGCTGAGGCCCCAGAAAGAGAATTTAAACAATGATTATCTGCTGCTGTGGAATGCAACAGGAGCACCTGTGATTGGCCCATGTTCCATGTTTACAATTAATAGCCAATCAAAGACTGAGCTCTCTCTGGGACAGAATCAGAGAGAGCTCCCTTGTTTATTCATTCCTATTCTATTCTTAGCATAGCAGCTTCTAAACTTTTCTCTCTATTCCTATTAGCATAATCATAATGTAAAATATATAATAAAATAATAAATCCAGCCTTCTGATCATGAGATCAAGATTCTTGTCTATCTCTTCACCCCTGAGGAACCCTTGCAAGCCCTGTAACAAGAGATCAAAGTTTTCTGTTTGAATTCTGACAGTGCTGTGAGGAGAGAAGACATACAGTGGCACATGGCATCCCAAGGAATGGTCAGAGGGGCAGGGATGGGGTGCAGATTCCATTTCCCTGTGTGAACTCTATCAGTCACAAAATCCTGCTGCAATTCCTGCAGCCAGAGCTCTCCCTGCCCAGCCTGTGCTGTGAGCCTTGGCTGCTCTGCCTCTGCTCTTCCAGCCCATCCCAACCAGTGTTGTGGTGTGCTGTGATGTCCCATTTTGGCCTTCCAGGTCATCCCCCCAGGTGTGCCTGTGCCTCTCTCCCTTCCCCCTTGCCCCCATGCTGAGTGAGTCCTGTCAATCAGGCTGAACATTCCAGCAAGGCGTCGTGTGCTTGGTCAAGTTCAAAGGATGCCCCTATGCCCAGGGGTCATTGGCCTGTCTGGGTGTCATCTTCCCCTGAGACCCTGCCCCTCTCACCTGGTTGGTGGCTCACCTGTACCTCCCCTCCCCCTGTCCCTGAGCTTAAAAGGTGATCAGACCATGCGGCCGGGAGTTCTGTTGGAGCAGCTCCTCACGTTCAGACCTCTGTAACCATGGAATAAACCTCTGGACATTAAACCCTCCAGCAGAATCCTCTCCTTTTTCTCTTCACCATCGCCTGAAGCCATTCCTCCTGAGGTAAACGGGGTTCCTAACAAGCCTGGACTTGTTCAGTGCCCAGCTGCAACCCCCAGCAAGCCAAGGTATCTCTGGGGTGACACACCGCAGTTGCTGCCTTTGGCCCGGCAGCGAGGGTCAGACTGGCCCAGGCACAATCTAACTGGTAATACTGGGAGCCTTTTTTCCAATAAACCAGCTCCTGGGATGCTGTCAAACAAAATGTCCCTGAGCCAGGCACCAGTGCAGCTGTCCCTGCTCTCTGCAGGCTTTGTCACACTGTCCTTACCTGATGGAGACGACGAGGGACAGCACTTCCAGCAGGATGGCGATGACGAAGACGGCGACGGCGGCGGGCGGCGGCGGGGCTGCCACCATGCCGTGCCTCAGGAAACACGTGATGGAGAGGATGAGGAAGACTGTGGTGGACAGGAACACGTCCAGCAGAGAGCTGAAGGTGGCACTGGCAAACGTCTTCACTGGAGCATTCCTTATAACCTGTGTGGAGCACAGGGATTGAGGGAAGGGATGGAAAGGAATAAATGATATTTTGTTGGATTCAATTGGATGATGAACAACAGAATGAGGAAATTTTGGCCACTTCATTAATCCAGTGTAAGCACTGGTTGGAAACAAGAAGCAGAAGAGGTGGTTTGATGGTGTCACAGCTCTCTGAGCAGACCATGTTGAGAAGAAGTATTGGTGGCACAGCCCCCAGGCCTGGGGTGGTTTTTACACACTATTATGATATAGAAATAATACAACACAAAAACTGAATATTCTGTGCAAAGAAAGATAAATATAATAAGTAGAAGGTAAGTTATGGGATATTTTCTTCTATTCTTTTAATCTAAAATAATAACAGATTTTACTACAACCTTTTTAACCTTAAGAAAACCCGCCTAACACCACTCCACAGACACAACTCCTGTGGCAGAATTCACATTTCCCTTTCAGACCAGATTAAAAGCTGTGTAATCCAAATTGACCAGAGCCCAGGACATCCAGTTCTGCTCTTCCATAACCCCTCACCACACATTCCCATCCCATCCTGGCCTGGCCCAGTGCTTGTGCAGCTGTGCTTTGTGCTACCATGGCCAGTCCTGCTGAAAACCAGATCAGGAGCTCCACATGCTGATTATGAAGGTGAGCCCAGTCCTAGGAGTGTTTGTATCTGCCCAAGCTTAGAAAGCAAGCTCCAAAGAAAACCAGAAATTATGTTATCAATGTCACCATGAAGGCGCCCAGTTGGAGCGCTCTGGTTTAATTTGGAAGTTTCTTTTGTTCCTGTGCTCAGCAATACTGGGAAACAAACTTGTTCCTCATTTGTACCTCTCTGCAACATAACAAATCCAGCCAGCATCACTTCAGTGCCTAAATGACCTTTTAACTTGAAGGGGTGACAGAACCCTGTTCATGCACACCAAGTGCCATCAATTGAATTAAGGGAAGCAGCACTGTGTCCCCAGTGACAGAGTCAGAGATGCTCTAACAGTGCTAAGTAGTGCCTTCATTCCCAAATGAGAACAGACTGAGGCTCTTGGGAAGCAGAGCTGATTCCAGAGAGGGATCACAACCTGAGCCTGCAGCTGGCACTGCATAATCAGAGGGGAATTCAGGAGTGCTGGAGTCACTTTTAGCAGCATTGACTGTCAGGCCATTAGAGAACCTGGACTGTTGTCAAATCTTTTCACTCTCCAAAAGATTTCATTGTTGTTTTGAAGCAGAACTCTGCTAACATTAAAGCTTTAACAAGTTTTTGCCCCAGTGATCTAGAGAGAGAAAGAAAAAAGGTTTCATTGTTGTTTTGAACCAGAACTCTGCTAACATAAAAGCTTTAACAAGTTTTTGCCCCAATGATGCAGAGTTACTATTAGAGAGTGAAAATTCCCACTTTCAAGGAGGTTTATGTAATAATTTTCAAATTATTAGCTTGCCACTAACAAAATGCACAGGCCACATTTCTGCTCTTTCTAGGAATTTCCTACATAGCTACATTAATAGGTCCATCTTCATATGCTTTACTATCTCTGCTTTGCTTCTCTTTCCAGTCTTTCCACTGGAAACTACTTGATTTACTATTTTATTACAAAAGAAAATAGTAAAACTTTGCAAACTTTACTATTTTCTTTACAATAGAAAATAGTAAAGTTTGCAAATTTTGCAGGCTGCATCCCACAGGAAGTTTCTCCCTGTTGTTGCTACAGGAACTTTATGCAGAGAGATGAAACTAAATTACAGGATGAGCATGGAGCTCACCAAAGTGAGGAGATTGAATTCCAGCACAACTGGGCTTTCCTTTGCTAAAATACAATAAATTAAGTGAGGTGTCACCTGGAAGTATTGGAAAACAAGCAAATATTGCTAAGGAGAATGTGACAACAATGCCCAGAACTCAAAACAACAAACAGCAAAAGCAGAAATTGTGCTGCCCTCAGATGCAGGACACACTGGGAAGAAAAGAAACCCACCCCTGATTTCTCCAGATGCAATTGTGCAGAGGGATCACCCAAATGAGCAGCTCATGGTGCTGGAAGGGAAGGGCCCACTCCCCTTCCTGCTGCCGGACGCTTATCTGTGCTGCCTCGGGCACTTGCCAACCCCTCCAGAGCTGCTGCTGCTTCCACCCAGCACAAAACAGCCCCAGATGCAAAGAGAAAGAGCCCCAAACAGAAAATAAAAAGAGCCCCCAAACAGAAAAACCAATCATGAATATTTCATGCTAAGCCAGTAAATGAAGTGTTCACAAGGGGGAAGGCTGAGAAGCACCAGAGCCATCAGAAGGAGCAGGGAGGAAGAGGAGGAGGAGGAGCAAGGAGGGCAGAGCATTTGCCTTTTCTTGGCAGCAATTTTGCAGCTGCTGGTGGAAATGCAGCCTCAGTTCTAACTGACACCTAATGTCACTTTAGGTAAATTTAAACTATCTTGCCAGTTCCTATCAGTCAGGCAGGAAAATGCACTGCTGTGGAAAGCCTGTGATATTATTAGCCCCCAAGGGAATGAAGGAGTTTTTAGACTCAGTGCAGAATACTGAAGAAAACACCAAGTTCCTTACAATTCCAGTGTTTTGAGCTGCACACTTCTGGAAATAGGACATTTGAATTCAGGTTTGGATTCAGGGATAACCATGAAACTGTGACTAAACAATAACCAAATTCCAAGTTACCATTGTCAAAGTTAGAATATTTGATGAGAAGACAAGCAGCAATTGGTCCTTTACCATCTCAGCATGGTTCTCTGGCCACCCTAAAGACTTGGAACATTAACCTGGACCTGGAGATAATCAGTGTACCTCAGATTTCCAGCCCAAACACTGGACTAGGGTATGGCAAAAGATGTTCCAGAGGCTGGAACTCCTCTGCTCTGATGTCAGGCTTGGAATGCTGGGGGTGTTCAGCCTGGAGAAGAGAAGGCTCCAGGGACACCTCAGAGCCCCTGCCAGGGCCTAAGGGGGCTCCAGGAGAGCTGGAGAGGGACTTTGGATGATGGCCTGGGGTAACAGGACACAGGGAATGGCTTCCCACTGCCAGAGGGCAGGGATGGATGGGATATTGGGAATTGGGAATTGTTCCCTGTGAGGGTGGGCAGGCCCTGGCACAGGGTGCCCAGAGCAGCTGTGGCTGCCCCTGGATCCCTGGCAGTGCCCAAGGCCAGGCTGGGCAGGGCTGGGAGCAGCCTGGGACAGTGGGAGGTGTCCCTGCCATGGCAGGGGTGGGGTGGGATGAGCTTTAAGGTCCTTTCCAACCCAAACCATTCCATATTTCTATAATAAACTGAAATGAGACTCTTTACAGAGGCAGCAATATCAAGCAGCAAATCACATTTGACATTTCACAACCCTTCTCATGAAACAGCTGCAACAAAATGTGTTAAAAACCCCACGGACAGGCAGACAGGGCTCAGACAGATCACAGACAGAAACCAATGCCAGCAGAAACACACCTCCTCCTGGTAGCTCGTCCTGTAGGACATCTCCAAATCCTGATCCAAGAAGTTGAGGCTCAGCTTGTTAATAGGTGGTTTAAAGAAGTAATCTTTCATGAGGCTGAAGAGAGAAGACAAAATCAACATCAGTTTGTTCAGCTGTACCTCCTTCAGCCCCCCCCAGACTGTGGCTTCTGTTTCCAAGGATGATGGCACTTGGCTTTGAAGTTCCTGTGGTTTTTCTTCTTTCTTGATCACCAAAGTATCCTCTTACCCACATCACTTGCTCAGTGAAAGGAAATATTCCACAAAAAAAGCAAACTTTTATATTTCCAGGAAGAGTCTAATAAGTCCTTCCAGAAATTTAACAGATCTAACTGATGAGTACAGATAATTGTAACATAAGCCAGCAAATAGTAAAGGTTAATTGCTGCTGCAGACACACAACCTCTGGAGCCACGTGGCTGTGGGATATTTGTGTCTTGGGTGGAATTCTATGGCTCAAAGCAAGCCAAGGATGACAAAGGTGACAAATTGTTATGGGGGAAAAAAAAACCCATTGCCCATTTTAGAAAACAGCAGTTTCTTGTTATTTCAGACACTAAAATAACTAAGTAACTCAACTGGGAACATTCCCTTAATGATCTGGGCTGCAGAGAAGAAATGGAGAGCTGAGATTTACTTCTGAACTGGGAGATTTGCAATGACCAGCACCATCAACAAAGGCAGTGACAACTAATGACATCAGGGCTAAGGAACCCAGAGGCAGCATCCACCAGAGGGTGTTTGTGCCCTCCTTCACCTTCATCTTTCCTACAGAAGGTGGAAAAATCCCACAACAACATAAAAGAGACTTCAATCATTGCAAGTCAGGTTTATTCCCCATCCCCTGGAAGAAGCTGAGTTTTGCAGTATGAGGTTTATGAATGAAGTTTCCTGATGGCACCTCTGCCAGTCTTTTGTCCCCTGAAGGGACTGGAGAGCACCGAGTGCTTCATGCCAGGGTCACAGAGCAAGGTCACACCTGCTTGTGGCACTGGTGTGCCTGTCCCCTGCTCTGAGCAGCTTCCAAACACACTCCTCCCTGCCTGGGAACCTCCTCTCATTTTCAACCAGCTGATTCCATGTGTTATTTACAGGGAATTGTTTCTAAAATCCACCTGAATCCAAGGCTCCTATTCCCACCCTGGGAGCTTCAGCATCAAAGCCACAGGCACAGTGGGCAATTTCCAAGCTGGTGACTGAGCAAAAACCAGAGATGCACATGAGGTCAAATTCCAAGCAGATGAAGAAGCTGAAAGAAAGATCCTACAGAGCTTGTCTGTGCCTGAATTCTCTTTTTAAGGGGGTTTGGTTTCAGGGTTATTTTCTGTTTATTTTTATGGAGCTCTTGCCTAAGAGGTTTTCTTGGAAGCTCCCAGCAGAAGATGGCATGTGGGAAGCATTTTTTTTTTAAACTTAGATGCAAGATCAACCAAACACACATTCCTAGACTGATGCTAGAGAAGACAAAGGAGTCTAAGCATGAATAAGGCCAATACTTGGTAACCTTTAAACATTCTGGCTTTGGCCAACACATTAAAAATATCAGGATACACTCACTTGAGTCACCTCTCTCTCTTTCATTCTTGTCTTCATTCCTCACCTTTCTTAGACATTTCTAAGAGCATCTTATAATAAAATTTTTGAAAGCTTTTGGGTTGTTATTTTTATAAAGTACTGCTGAATCCCCTTTTTTCCTGCAGGGAAGCTCAGGGGGGGTGCTGATGGTGCTGCTGTGCTGGTGAGGGTGTAGGAGGATCAGTCCAGCTCCACAGTGCAGCACGAAACAGGAGGTGGAACACGATGGAGCCAGGGAAAGGCAGCATTCATGAGGCCTTCTCAGCTCCCTGTCAGCTCATTCTGCCTCCAAAAGGAAGAGCCCACTTGATGAAACAGTCAAGTACAGAATCTGTTTCCCAGGAGGTCTCTGCCTCCCAGCACAGGGTGTTCCCCAGATCAAGCAAGACTGGGAAGTGGGAAATGAAAGAAACAAAAATAATTTAAAATAATGAAAAAATATTTCAACAAGAAACTGCCCGAAGGAGGGGATGAAGGGTGCACAGAACCCAGTTCTGGGGGAGCTTCAGACATCCCTGAGATTCTGCTCTGGAGTCTGAAGAGATCATTGTAGTACTGCCCTGAGCAGCACACCAGTACTTGCTTCATGTACTTCAGAAGGTTTATATATCTTCTATAATCTAAGAAATACCTAATTTTTGTTGGAAACAAAAGTCCTCAAAGCAAGAATCCTTTGAGGACATTCCCAGTGAAATTAAATTCAAACATTCTAAATCTTACACTACAGTTTTCTTTTACAGAGCACAATAATGTGCAGGTTACAATGAACAAAGAACAGGATTTTTATAGAAGTAAAGCCAGACTTGAAGCTGGAAGTATTCACTGTTTGTCAAATACAGAGAATCAAGTTGTAAGAACTGGTAACTTTCACAAAAGGACTCTTTTGTAATGTACTAATACAAACATACCACACTAATACTGTCTTTATTAATATTATTTTTAAAGAACATTGGAATTGTGCCCAGGTATCAGCTCCAAGGTGAAATCTTGGCATGCCAAAAGCTCTCAAGCACACAGCTGAGCTCAATATCTCCAGTGTCCAGCATTTCCTCCCAGCTAGCCCCAAGCAGCTTCCTAATGCAGTCTCCAGGCTCCTGAATCCCCCCAGGAGATGTTTAACCCTTCCCAGCTCTGCAGGAAGCCTGTGGGATTAATTGATGCACTTTATCATCATATCTGGGTTAAGTATTTTCTGTTAACAGGAATTTATATCCAAGTGGAAATCACTGCTCAGTGCTCAGAGAAGATCACTTGGCTTTGCAACAGCATCAAACCAACACAGCAGAACTCACTGAAAATTGAGATTTCTGTAAAATGACCATGAGGAAATGTTGTTCCCTCCTTGAGACACCTCGAATTCAAAAATCCTCAGAGATACTGGATTCATCAAGACTAACATTATGTTTTACAAAAGGGGACCAAGAACATTTTTAAAATGGCTTATTCCATATAATTTCTCATTGAGAAATGTTGAAAAAAATCAGTGTAAACTGGTAGGCTTAAAGCATTTTGCATAGATCTAATTAATCAGAAGATTATTTTTGGAAAGTTATGTTTACATGAACTGAACTCAGCAGAGAAGTTTCCCTGGCAACAAGAAATGGCCCACTTAATATGGTAATGATGATATTTAATTGGGACCAAAAAAAAGCCAGGCTTTGACTGATCTCAAATCATGGTACTCCTTCTTCCAAATCAGAAAAAATTACCCATTTTGGGAGTGGAGGAGGAAAGCACCAGAACACAAGAACTTGAGTGAGGTATCTTCAGCAGACCAACTGCATAAATTAAGCTGTTTCTCTAACTTACAGTTTGCAGAGTGCTGGTTACATTTTAAAAAATATTCCTGTTTGTTCTGGCTGATTTCTGCCAACACCTGGACATTCCCAATTCATTTATTTTCTAATATTTGGAAATATCAGCTAAATCTCCATTCTCAGCCACTAATGACAGACCACACACTGAGAAAAAAAAATAAAGAAGCCTAAATTATGACTCAAATGGCAACAGGATAAAGGTAAACTGACAAAACCTAGGTAAGAGACTGGAGAGGGACTCCTGTCCCTCCTTCTCACTTCTCCCTGCCTAAGTCATGTTTCCATAAAGGTGATGGTGTCCCTGTTCCAAGCAGCTGAGTCCACAGGAGAACACAGTTTCAAGGATATTTAGACAAAATAATCTCAATCTGAATGGAAGCAATGAAATAAAAATAAAAATAAATAATAACAAACTCCAATTATCTGTTTAACTGCTCCAGTCAAGTCCCTGCCATAATGGAGATATGGATGTGTGTTGATAAAAATCCCACATTTCTGAATTTTGAGAATATTTCCTCTGCCCAAAATAAGCTTTTTTGTTTGAAACAGAGAGAGAAACTCATTTTACAATGTCTAAGTAGATAGTGAGTCCATGAGAATTCACTCCTATTATTCTGCCTCCAAGCCCAGTAGGATTTCATTAATAACATGTTATCAGACATCCTTCTTTTACTACAAGGTTTGTGGTTCAGATTTTCTGTTACACCCTAAACTGCAGAGGAAGGCACACACTACATGCATTAAGAGGACTTTGGTTTATAAAATGGAGCTCAGCTTCGTGACAAGTGATTTAAAGAGCAATTTCCCCTTTAAAGACTCAGCTGAAGGACTGACAGGAGGACTGTTCACCCTGGAAGCAATGAAAAACTGGTTTAACTTATTTTAAACAGAAAGTTTCTGACATCAAGTTTCTCCTGTAGTTTAAGCAGAATAAAGACTAAAATCAGAAAACTTATAATGTGTTGTATGTTGACAATTACTGAAATCAGAAAAAACCCACACAAATAGTAAAGATATGGGACCCCAGTATGCCTTCTCAGGATTTTCCTTTATACCTTCACAGTGTTTTCTACTGCACAGCTTCATTCTCCTTACCTGTCTTCTTTAATCACATCCACAAAGTGGGCATCTGTCTTTTCCCTGATGTTTTTGAACCTCAGGGGGAGCAGAGCTGACTGGTCCAGGCTGACGCCGCCCCAGCGCCCCTTCTCCTGCAGCATCTCATACAGAGAGGTCTGGCTGTTGCTCAGCTTCTCCTCCTGGGGAGGACTCAGAAGTCCATTCTGGGTCTTTGGGCTGTGTCCTCCTGGAGCCTGGACAGCAGAGAGCAAAACACAGCCAGGGAATGTCAGAAAAATGGACAGGAGAGGTTGCAAGGACAAAAACTGAGAGGGGCTCTGCCCTCAGCACCCTGAGCTCTGCCCCTGCCCTGAACCATCCACATTTCCTGGGCTTGTACCTCCCACACCTCCCATGTGCCTCCTCAGGTGCCACCTTTGTGCTTTCTATCAACCAGCTCTCCAAGGAGCAGAAAATAAAGCACATTTTCACACACTCAATGATAACCAACCACAAGCCCAAATTTCATTCACTCATTTTATGGATAAGATTCTTCTAGAAAGATTTTAAATACACATTTAATTTGTGCTGACTCTCCCTGGGTCATGAGACAGCTCACTCTGTCAGCCCTTGCTGATCCTGCCCCTGACCACCACAGGCCTGCTGCTTTCCCAGAGGTTCTTCCTCACCTGTGGGATCAGCCCTTTTGTACATCCCATCCTACAACAAAAACTCCTGCATCTCATCCTACAACAAAAACTCCTGCAAATTAAACTATATCTCCTTCTCTAAGATACACTTCTTTTTACTGGTTTTCTTTTACCTTTTTGTTAGTTAAGACAGCTTTAATTTTGACAATTTGCAACATGGCTTAGGTACACAGTATCACCAATTCTGCTGTCATCGGAGAGCACAAATTACTTTTAAACAAAAATAATTCTATTTTTGTGGAGCCTGAAGTTCCCTCTTTTGCATTTTGTTTGACCTAGACCAATATGTACTGAAGCAATTCCAAAAGAATTAGACAGCTAAGTGTGGTTAGAATGAAAATGAACTGCAGTTAGTCAGGATCATTTTCAAATGCAAACACAGAACAAACTTGGCATATTTGAGTGTTCATCTCCCCCCCTCCATATCTTATCACTTATCATGTAGCATTTATCCTCATCCTGAAGCCCACTCATGACAGAAGTTTCTCCATTCCTGCTTGTACAGAAGTGACAAGCTCCTCCAGAAGACTATTCTTAGATGCCACCACAGTGACCATAAATAAATACCATAAATATCATCACCACCCCAACCACGTGCTGAAATATGTTACTGACATTGTAAAATCAACTTAGTTAAAGTTAAAAAATATATTCTTTCTGGCTGCCCATGCAAAATCAGTTCCATTTCCTTGTGTGATGTGTCCTGTGAAGCAAAGGAGGCAAATAAACACAGAGAGGTGAAGGGAAAGGTTCAGACAGAGCCAGGCAAGAGAAGATTGAGGGGGCAGCAGGAGAACCCTGCACAGGGAAGGCTCAGGAAGCCCTTAGGCTTGGCTCCTGCCACAACCAGGACCTCCAGAGCTAAAGGCACAACAAGGTGTGTTGGAATGGTTCCCTGGAGCTGCAGGAAAAGCAGGAGGGAGGTGGGTTGTGCTTCCCCTTCCTCCTGCCTCCCTGGGGAATGGGGATCCCCACCCTGTGGGCTGCCCTGGCCCCTGTGAGCCCCAGAGCCACGTGCTGGGAGCCAGGAGATGGAAGGAGGCCCAGTCTGGGCCCTTCTAGCCCTCACAGCAGTTGTTTTGGCAGCTTGCAGGTGCTCCCAGCACAGTGACAGCAGCTGAGGAAGGAACAGGAAATGGGGTGGTTTCCTTGGGGTGCTGCCAATGCTTTGCTGCAGACCATAATCAGCAGAAGGGAAAGGGGATTGCAGCCACAGATCCCAGCAGGGGCACACCAGGGGACACAGGGACACTCTTGGAAGGGAGAGGCACAAGGATTTCTCACATAAAATGTCACCAGGTTCTTTTCTAAGAGAAGACACTGAGCAGCTCCTGAGCAAGTGCTCCTACACCTCTGCCAGGTTATCCAGGCTGCCCTGAGGGAACAGGGCTATGGAGCATCCTGCAGAGCCAGGCTGTAGCCATGATATTTTCTGAAAAATCCTTTCCTTAAGATTTTTTCCTCCTGAGAAGCTGGGAGGCCTCAGGAACAAAATGTAAACATTGATTATCTGCTGCTGTGGAATGCAACAGGTGCATCTGGGATTGGTCTCATGTGGTTGTTTCTAATTAATGGCCAATCACAGTCAGCTGGCTCAAACTCTCTGTCCGAGACACAAACCCTTGTTATCATTCTTTCTTCTTCTATTCTTAGCCAGCCTTCTGATGAAATCCTTTCTCTATTCTTTTAGTATAGTTTAAATATAATATATATCATAAAATAATAAATCAAGCCTTCTGAAACATGGAGTCAGATCCTCATCTCTTCCCTCATCCTCAGACCCCTGTGAATTCTGTCACACCAGGGCAAACCCCTCTGGTTTTGGGGTGAGGAGGAGTAGCAAAGGGAAACCAAATCAACTGACCAACTAGCTCTTAGTGAGAGCCTTCATTGCTTGGTGGGTTGGTTTTTCTCAATTTATGCTAAAGATTATATTTGCTTAGAGCATCTCCCAGAACAACCTGAGGCCTAAAGAAAAACTGAAAGTCATAGTTACAATCTTTTCTTTCCCCCTGTGAAACAATCTTTCTCCTCTTCCTCACCACTCCAGCCAGTTGGTACTTGAAAAGCAGAAACCAAGAACTCAGTTTTTGCCATGATCAGCTCAAACAAAAGATTTGGACTCCTAGGCACTGTCTGCTTTCCCTGCTGTTCCTCAAGATCATTTGAAAAATGCAGCGAAAATTTCTCTCTTTCAAAGAAGGTCAGCATGGACTTTCTCTTTAGCTTCTTGGCAAAGGCTCAAATCCCCAGGAAAATTCTTCCCTTCAGTCAGCTCAAGGTTTCTCTGTGCTCTGTTAATCTCAACAGGCAGGGATTAGAGTATGAAACTGTTTGTGTAGGAGAAAATCCCTATTTATTAAATGTTGTTAGCTCCAATGTTACTGGGACTTCTGAAGGAACAGGCTGTAGGGTTTCCCTGAGAACTTGGAGGCTTGTGTGGAGTTTCCTCCCAGCAAGAGACAAGGAAGCTCCAGAGGCTTGCAAGTCCAAGGATATGATTAAACATCATTAACATTCCCTAAAGACAGGGGGCTGGAGTGCAGCACGGGCTGTGGGAAGGGAACAGAGATGGGCAGAGGGAGCTTCCGTCTCTGCTTCCCAAGAGAACTGAGGCTGCAAGGAAGGCTTGGGAACCAAATGCCACAGCAACTCTGTGCATGTGGCTGTTCCCTGAGCTTTCAGCTGAACAGGCACCCCAGACTCACTGACAGCCATGACACAGCTCCCATTTTTGGCTGAGTGAAAAGTGAACCAAACCCAAGGAGTGAGATTTGGGCTCCACTGGAATTCCTCCAGTGCAATTACAGAGCTCTTCCTCAACTCTGTATAGAAATCTCCTCCAAGGAAGGTCAGATGATCTGCTGATTCACACACATGAAGCCAATGCAGGTACAGCAGGAAGCAATTTAAAGCAGGCAGTTGGCACCTAAGGACAATCAACCCCTCCTCAGCTGATTCTTGGAGATCCCTGCACGTGGGCAGAGGCCACCTGGGGAAGAAGCATCTCCTGCCTACCATCTTGGCAGCCCAGGCAGATCTCCCTCATGTTCTCTGTTTTAGAGATCTCCAGCTGGTTCAAGACAAGTCCCTGCTGACACCTCCCTCAGGGCTGAAGGGATCATGGTTTTATTCTTTTCTTAAGCTGTTTCCTGGAACTCTGGCACAGAGCTGCTGTGTAACACACCCCTCCAGCCCAGTGAGGCAGGCCCTGCTCCTGAGCTTACAGCTTCAGCATGAGGCAACATGTCAAGTAGAGAGAGGGACAAACACACATTAATGCAGTGGCTCAGCACTGTCAAGGTTTTCAATCTGCTTTACTGGTGAGAAGAGCTGTAAGACAGACATGAAGAACAAGCTCACTGTCTCAGAGCATGTCTGTGAAGTGATTCTCCCCAAGGAGGGAAAACATTCTATTTATTTGAATATATAACAACCAGGTAATGAGCACTGGTCCTCAGTCTGCATTTAGTTTAACATTCAGGGAGGAGTGAGAGGGAATAGGCAGAGCAGAGAGGCTGCAAAGGCCACAAACAGGATGACAAACAGGCAGTGTCTGGCATGGCACAGGAATTAGGTGGCTTTAGTGAGAATATCAAAGCAACAGGCAAGGAAACAAGCATGGCAGCAGCATGAGGAATATGAGAGAGGCGGTTTCTGTAGGTCAGGAAAGGATGCAAACTGACTTAAAGCTGTGAATTCTGTGTGTGAACAGAATAACCTCGTCTTAGAGCAGTGATGCAGGAGATGCTGGAGAGACACAGAACTTGTGGTGAGGTGACCCAGCCTGCTGTGTGAGCATGGAGAGTGTGGGAGTGCTCCTTGGACCTCCCTCTTTGGGTACCATCAGCATAGGTTAAAGAATCCTAACTTCAGGTCCTTCTCAGAATCAAGCTGAGCTCACAAAATTACTAAAATTTTGAAAATTGGGGCAGGGAAACTCAACTAAATTTCTGAACACAAAAAATCAGCATCAGTTCTGCTGCTTAAGAGCTTAGATAAAGGAATAGTGGTGCAAAAATAAGAAAGCTGGGGGAAGCAGAAAAATAAGGGGGAAAGGGAAGTGAGAAATACTTCAATTACCTTTGTACTGTTTTTATGCTCATCCTGACAACCATTTTGGATAGCTCCTTCATCTATGCTGACATCGCACTGGGGAGCAAGGGTGGTACTACATGAAGGGCAAGGCTGAAATGAGACAAAAGAATTTTAGCCAGGAATGTTCTGGTGTCCTTGTAGGATGATGCAATTCGTAATTCAGTCCACTTGTATACTTGCAGCACTGTTCAAAGATAAACAAAGCTACAGAATGGGAGGCAGGGAGCAAAATTTGACTGGAACAGAATGCACC
The DNA here is from genome assembly GCF_028018845.1 of Melospiza georgiana. Classification (NCBI taxonomy): domain Eukaryota; kingdom Metazoa; phylum Chordata; class Aves; order Passeriformes; family Passerellidae; genus Melospiza; species Melospiza georgiana. The sequence goes on from NC_080445.1 coordinate 14,176,295, forward strand.
ATTTCAAAAATAAATCACAGATTTGCTGTTTGCTGAAGCTAAATCTAATCCAGGAAAGCTTCACTAGTGTAAGATCACAGATACACTGTAATCACTGTGCACAGGCAAAGGACTTCCCCAAGAGGAATAAAACATTCTTTAGCAGGAGAAGTGCAATTTCCTGGGTGAAACCTGCCTGTGAAGGGATCTAAATGCCATTAGGAGACAAGACAGCACAAAATGCAGCAAAATCCAGAAAAAACATGAAACACCATGATGCATTATGAACAGTCCAGGGAAATGGAAAGCAACAAATCTGAAATTCATACAGGCAAATGCTTTTTCATACAGAGCTCTAAAACAGGAGAGGGGAGATCAGGCTGTTGGAGCCAAACACCCAGCAAATGTCACAGGGAACAAGGAAAGCAAAACCATCAGCATTTGTACCAGTTTCAGGTTGTGCATTTTGGAAGAAACTTTAAATGCTGCATTTGAGCTCTTAAAACAAGCTAATTCCTTCAAGCTAAAATGCAATCTTCTTTAGGGGAATTAAGCCTGGAAGTTCTTCACTCTCTTCTCCAGTGCAGGCAGTGTCGAGGCAGGATCCTGCTCAGAGGGACCCTGAGCCTGAGCCCTCCTGGCTCTGGAGATGTTCAGGGCGACCAGGCTCACCAATAAACACCACAGCAAGTTTTCCAGCAAGAACTTGAGCCTTTTGTCCCAAACTCAACATCCCATTTAATTTTGTCTGTTTGTTCTGGACATGTTCAAGCCTCTCTAGTCCAAACCCACAACTTCTGCCTCCAGGTTCACTCCCCATTTCAGAGACCAGCATGTCGAGTCTTTTCAGGACTAACTTTTCACCTAATGCTCCCTTTCCACCTTTGATGTCCCACCTGGAAACACCCAGCTTGTTTAATTTTCAGATGTTTCTCCCAGCCTGCTCTCCCTGTGACATCTACCCACTCACCAAGGCCTCTCAGAGGCTTTCATGTAGGACCTGGAGGCTCCTCAGCAGCCAGCAGATCATCCTGTCTGCTGTTCCTCAGGGACACAGTCCAGGCTGGGCACTGAAATTACTCTGAGTTTCCTAAGCTGGCATCAGATAAACAATTTACATCCAGTTCTGAACCTGTGCAGTCTGAACAAATACCAACACAGCTGAAGAAACTGTGGAGTTGGTTCTCAAATGGTTTTGCTTAAAAATAATCTCTGAGTAACTATCACAAAAGTCTTGGCCACTTGGTGGAAGGCATTGCTAGATGGACTAAAAAATAAATCAGCAGTGGGCTACCAAGCCTTATTAACCCTCTGGGGAGTCAGATTTACATTTATCCATGACAAAAGTCAGGTAATGGTGACAAAAAAAAGTAACAAAAATTGAAGAAACCTCTCCCTGTTTGATCCTGCTAATAAATTAGCAAGACCACCTCCAACACTCAGCTCCCAGGGTGAAGCCAGAAGACAAAGGGCTTGGAAAAGCAGCCTGACCTTTGAGAAGAGGCAGAAGTTCCTGTGACTTTCCCCATGTGTTCAAGTCAACATCATTAACTTCCCTCTCTATGGCAGGCATTCACAGGCTGTGTGCTGTGACCTCAGTGCCATGAATAAAACATTAATGCACTTCCAGCAAACACTAAGACAAGCAAAGGACTTTCTGTTTTCATACCAAGCAATCATTAAAACATTTTTACAACAGCTTATGATTCCCTGTCAAGTGAGGCATGTCATAAAAGATGATAGGGAAGATAAACTGACACCAAAACCACTTAAGCAGGGTAGAGTGTTTTCATTCAAAAACCCACCTGCTATTATAGATTTACTCAGAGTTCTTACCCTCTGTATTCACCATTTCAGTAATGTAAACACATCTTATTGACATTCAAACTGCAACAAGGTTTGCAGTTAAATGAACGACAGATGCACCAGAGGAGGAAATACAATTCCTTTCATGGAATTCTCCCTCCTGACTTTCCTTTACAGATCTTGTCCTCTAGAACATCCTTTTAAGCCCAAAATGTGAAAGTCATCCTTTGCATCCAATATAGCCACTTATTCCCTTTAAAATAAAAATATTTCAACTTGCCTGTAATTTTGCCTCTCCTACTTAAGTCTCTTTTGCAGAGCTGGAGTCATCTCCTCCTACACTGACACCATTTCCAGCTTTGTATTTAAAACAGTCGGCATGTAAGTCATGATTCTTTTGCAAATTATTATCTCCAGACCCTACCAGCAAGCTGCAGGCTTTAAAAAAAACCCTCACGAAAAGCCCAAAAGCTGTAAAAAAGAAACCCACTCCTTTTCAAAAATTGTGCATGATCTCTGATCAAACTGCAGTCATACCTTGTGGGGGTTTTTTAGCATACATATATATTTAAAGCAAAAGAGAGGAAATTTAAATTCAATACAATGAAGAAATTTTTTACAATGGGAGTGGTGAAACACTGGCACAGGTTTGCCCAGTGAGGTGGTGGCTGCTCCATCCCTGGAAGTGTCCAAGGCCAGGCTGGAGGGGGCTTGGAGCAACCTGGGAGAGTGGAAAGTGGCATGGGGTGGATCAGATGGGCTTTAAGGTTGGAAGGACCTAAACCATCCCATGATTCTGTGATTCTCCCCAGCAGAGAGAAGGCTGGGGCACATCCAGAGCGTGCTGTGGAGTCAGGAATCCCTGGAGCTGGCTGTGCTGGAGAGGCAGGGATGCTCCACACTGCTGTGCTGCCTCTCCAGGCTCACAACAGGTTGTAGGCAGTGCTCACACAGTCACAGGGAAACCTGGGCTCATCCAGAACTCCCTGCAGCACCAGAGCCCTGGGGCAGGGCAGGCTCAGGAGTCACAGCTTGTGAGGCCACTCAGGGAATCCCTGGCCAGAGCCGCAGTGCTGAGGGGGGTGAGTAAAACCAGGCACCTCCAGACACAAACTCTGCAGTAGCTGGAGCACAACAGGGCAGCCAAGGCAGCTGAATCTGGGCTGGCACTTGTCTGAGATGCTCTTCTGAGCAGCTTCTTTTAGTTTCTCTATCTCACTCACAGCCATGCTGATATTTTTACACTCTACAGACTTTCACCTAGCAATAAAACATTTCAAGAGCCAGGAGGTGGACTGTAATGATCCTTGTGAATCCCTTCCACTCAGGATATTCTAAATTAACACCCAGCAATAGTCCTAGAGCAGAAAATCAGAGACTGAGTGTGGTGGGGCAGCAGCATGCTCCACATCACATCCCAGCTGCTCAGGAAGAATGGTGCACATGTACCTGCCCTTGTGCAAGGTACATCACCTCACATTTCAGAGCTGATCCTTAACCACAGACTCCATTTTGCACCCAGATCATTTTAACAAGTACCAGCCCAAGTTTGTACATAACAATGTGTCGGTTTCTCGGCTGTTTAGGTGGCCTGGAAAGGCCCAGGGTGGCCTTGGACAGTCCGTGCTTCAAAGGACGAGGAGAGACTTCAGATCTTTTCTCAGTCTCGGTGTTTATTAATTGTTTATCTAAAAGATTTTCTCTCGGCCCGACAGAGGTCTGCACAGCAGCCAGCCATGGGCACACTGAGAGCCCCCGGGGCGGTCACTTATCTTTATACTCAAAATTACGTATACAATATTTATTATTTTTCCCCAATACCTTTTACCCTTATTAACCAGTGCACTTTTAGTAATAACCAATCCCAAAGTGCCAACATCACCACAGAAGATGGAGGCCAAGAAGAAGAAGAAGAAGAAGAAGAACAGGACACGCCCCAATTCCTCCATCTTACTTCTCCAGACCCCTCTGTACAGAAATCCTAAACCCTGTATCTCACACTCTAATTAACCCATCCCTTCACCATTTATCCCAATGAAATCCTCCCATCCTCATACAGGTGTTGTCTCCTATGCAGGATCAAAGTCCAGCCACCAGACACTTCTGGCAACATTCCAGGACCTCCGAGCCCCCCAAGGGTGGTCTCGGTGACTCGGCACGTCAGTCCTGAGGTGCTGAGATCCCACATCAATGTTACCAAGCCCCAGCTGCAGGGGGGTCAGTCCCATCCTCCACTGCAGTTTAATCCTCAGTCACAGCCTCCTCTGCTGTCTGACATTCCCAAGGCATCCTCACTGTCTCTCAGAACAGCAGCCACAGCTTCACTGCTTGGCTTCATCCCTCCTCTCTCCCTTCTGCTCCACTCTGGCAGCTCAGCAATCCTGCTCCACTTGGCACATTCTTCTCCCTTCAGTGCTTGAAATGAAGGAGTTTCTGTCACTGCCACACCTGGAGCTCTGCAGGACCACAGCCTGGGCAGCACTCACAGCTTTATCTGCACAGCTCCCCCCAGCTCTAAGATGTATTTTCCTGCCTTATTTGCCTTTGCCTCCACTGAAAGGCAAGAAGGAGCTGGAAAGCTGGTGCCAGTAGGATGCCAAATATATTCTTTCTTACACAGGAAAAGGAATAGCAACATATCACCCATAACTTGGATGCTGTCAAACCTCACTCAGAGCACATTCTGGGGAGGGATAAAGATGGCTACAGCTCCCTTCTGTGGTTAAACAGCCCTGGCCTACTCTCTGAGGAGCTCACTCCACCTTGGACCATCTCTTTGGGTCAGCCCTCCAGCTGATCTCACCTGCAATCCAGTGTTTTTACTTCAGATCTTAAAACTGGGAGCAGAGGCAGGGTAAAGGTGCCCTACTCATGCTCTCCTAATCCAGAAACAAATGAGAAGCAGTAAAAATGAAGTAGCATGAAAATTATCCAGTTATCCACACATCAACTCTGTCAGCTGAGTCTCAAACCTGAGTTGAAGAGATGAAGTCAGGAGTGACCACACTGAAGTGTAAGGACAGGGACCTGCAGATGGCCACCCCTGGCTCTGACATTTGTGCCCACCTCAGGCAGCCCAGGAGAAGGAATTCTTAGCACAAATGAAAAGAGAGAATAGACATCTGTTGTTTGGGAAATCTGCTCTGAGATGGAAGATGGAGAGTAACAGCAAAGCTCTGAAGCAATACACATTGTTTCACAGATTTCCTTGTCAAGAGATCTTGTGAGAGGTGTGAACATAACAAAGTGTCATCATTCCTCCAAGCTGAATCCATACAAATCATTGCCCTCAGCTCCAGATATAGGTTTCTAGAGCAAGCAGATAAACCAATCTCCCAACCCACCAGTGCATTTTCTCCCATCACAAAAACAATCCAATTATCTTCTGCAGGGAGGTCTGTTGAATACTCATGGAAAGGTTCACAGGTACATGACCTTCACAACAGAGGAACAGCAGAAGCAGCAAAACCAGAAAATCCCAGAAGTTCCAGCAGCTGCATAAATCATATTCTTCCCCCCCATAAAATCCAGACCATTTAAAAAGCATCACTGACCTCTCAGAACTGAAATACAACTAGAAATATTTATGTGAAACCACCTTATTTCAGGGATTGTTTGCCAAGTGGGGAGCGAGCCATTTAACTTGGTACATTTTTCCTCCCTCAAACTCTGTTTTGTCACTCTATGCACACACACCCATACATATGTAAATATGTAAAGCAGTGCATAAACAAGCCCATAAGGTTTCCCCAGCCCTGCTTTGAGATCTGTGCTGCTGGGCTTTGAGAGGACAGCTCACCTTGGGCTTCTCCACCTGTTTGGTTGTCTTGGAGGGGTCGCTGGAGCTGTCGGCCGCCGACGTCCCCGGAGTCCTGGCTCCGTCTGCAGACTCCAAGCCAGGGAGCAAAGCTTGGGAACAGCTGCACTGGGGCTCCTTCACCTTCTGACCCGAGATCAGATAAGTCTTTAAACCTAGAACAAATAGAAATGACCAGTCAGAACTACAGAAAGGCAGAGAGAACACTGCTTTGGGCTTCTCAGACACAGTGACTACCAAAGCACTGCCAAGATTCAGGAATACAGCACACAGAAAAGACAGTGGCTGGGAAAAACAACCAGAAATTCAAATATGTTCTGTGCAAAGTGGTGGCACAAAGGGTTCCCCAAATCTGCTGTTCCAGACACAAGAGGTGACTCCAACACACAGCAATGTGTACTCTCTTTATTCCATTTTCACTCATGTATTTATTCCATTTTCACTCATGTATTTCTGAAAAACACAGCTAAGACCTTATGCATTTGCTTCTAAGTCATAATTTGAGCTTTCACTTTAACTCTTTACTTCTGGAAAGGATCTGCAGCCTGGTTTTCACTGATATCTGTATTAATATTCTACTTCTGCAAAAGCAGCATGTACTCCTTCACTTGCCAGAGAGATGTCGTGAACATTACTTAGTGCTGGTAGCACATTGAGAAAGGAGATGGCATTTAAGTGCTAGAAATTCTGATGGGTTTTCATAGTTAGTGCAGACTTCACATTTTTAAAGAACAAAATCAATCTCCCTCTCTCGCACGTACACCCACACACGCCCTCTGCAACTGGTGTATGAATTGAAGCATAATTGGAAAGCAGATCCAATATTAAAGGCCAGGCTGGTAAACAGCAGGTTGTATCAAGCTGAGCTGTATCAAAAACCTGTTCAAAAAATGAAAGATGGGAATTTCATTTAACATAGCACTTCTTTTACATCCTTGAACTTTGTGCTGTGGTGTTCTGGGGTATTTCTAGACACAAAGGCTGAGAAGAAGCTCTTAATCACTTAAGCTTTCTGAATTCACAGACGTTCATTTGATTGCCACTGGATGGGCAATGTCCTGCTCAGCACGGAGGGGCACCAATGTCCCCCAAAAGGAGTGTGCACAAGGGGAAAATGTTTCTTTCTCTGTGCTGCCAGAGGCCACATTCCCAGGGGATGCTGCCCCAAATCCCCCCTGCCCCAGGCTCCTGGGATGGCTGCTGGGTCCCATCTGGGGCAGCTCTGCATCCCCTCCCTCACCCTGAGGTTTGGCTCCCAGAGCAGCCAGACAGGGCTGGCACAGCCATCCCCCATTCATTCAACTGGCTCCGTGCACAGGGTGAGCACTGGAAATAGATGTGTCAAGCTGCAGCCTGAGGAAGAGGGCAGGTTCCTGCTCCCTGTGATAAGGTCACTCTCTCAAAACCTCCTTCACAGACAGAAAATCATATTCCATAAACCCTGCTTTAGGTCTGTAATACACAACACAGACTGAACGTGGCCAAAACCTTTCCAATAAAAATAACTCAGGCACACTGAGAGCAATTTTGCAGTTTCTCTCTTTATTCCACATGACAAGCAGCACAGAAAGCCACATCCCTACCCACCATGTCCCCCTCAGGCTCCAAAGCTGCTGGGAAAGCTCTGCTGCTCTCAGAGCTCCAAAGCCAGGCACACTTGCTGGCATCTCGAGATGTTACACCATAGCCAATCTTTATTTTTATATCATTTATAGCAGTGCTCAGATTTTATTTGGCAGTGCTGCTTAATAAAATCCTGACTGCTGCTGGCTTCCAGATGTCGAGTTCTCTCTTTCAGACTTCTGCTGATGGGGGCTGTTGTTTAGGAATTCACCACAATCAGCTCACAATTATATGTTTACTGTGGTAAAGGCTGGAGCATTAACTGACTACTCCTATTTTTAAAAGCTACCTTAAAGCAACAGGAGCAATTTCCCTGCTCCTATTATTTCCTCCAATTTTTTTTCCTACACAAACATCTTTTCTTTGTTTATTGTACTTTTGAAAAGGCACTTTTCATGTCTAACTGTGCCGTGCAGGAAAATTATTTTGTCAATCTTGTTGCATGCAGTAAAATTATCTCCAGTTTGAGCTCCACACCAAGGAAAAGGAGGAAAAGGAGGAAAAGGAGGAAAAGGAGGAAAAGGAGGAAAAGGAGGAAAGGCTACAACACACCACACACTGCAAATGGATCTGGGAAAGCAGAATCCCAGTCTGAAATATCAACTCCTTGACCCCACTGCCCACCTTGTCCTCTCCATCCCTGCCAACCCCACCAGCCCTCAGCACATCAAGAGCAGCCACTCTGTCCTCCAGGCTTTAAATGTGGCTAAAATGTTTGGTTGTTGGCACCAAGGACGCTAAAAATCTCTGTATTCCCTCCTCGTGCTCCCAGCCCCACCATATCCCTGCACAAGGAGTGTTACTCAAAAAGGGAAATTTAAATTGGGACAGAAAGAGAAAAACCAATATCCTGCATGTGTTTTGTGTGGAGCCAACAGGAGAGCTAGGAGGAGAAAAAAGTTCTTTTTGTAAAGTTTTGGAAAAGGAGAGGTGTAAAAACCTCTCATCTTTACAAAACTTTGCTAACATGGTTTAGCTGATACTTGTTTGTTATTAAATCCCTATGATGGGAAAACTCCATTTACCTCAGTGTTCCTTGGAACTCTGAGACACTTCACAAAGCACCTCCCAGGCTGAGTCTGAAATATTTGGGTAGAAAAGGGGTCATTAATTGAGTAGAACTGTACTGGTGTAACTAAAATGCATCATTTGAGAACTGTTCTTCCTCCTTTGACATTTCCAGGGAATTGGTACAACCAGCACTGTCATTTTCCACACAAGCAGGGAGTGAAAAACATCCAGAGCAGCACCTTTAAATCAATTAAGTAACATGACAATAAGGAATGAATAAATAGAGGAGCTGCTATTTTATGTGAAAATGCAATTTTTGGTCTGTGTTGCTGCGCAACCAAGTAACTCAAGACATGGCAATGCAGAAAATGATATGAGGTGCTTGGAGTGCTATTTATAAAGGCCAAGATCAATCTTGTACTCACTTCCTTCCCCGAAATTTATCCAAAATAAATGCTGAAGCACAACCTCAAAGTGCCTGATAGCAAATCTGTCCTCTGGCAAGCTTTAACCTGCAATTCTGCTTTTTCCAGAGGTGGTTCTTGGAAGGAAAGACAGGGAACAGGCTACAACAACCCCAATAAACCAACTGAACACAGTAATATTTTCTGCCTTGGGAAAAAACTGAGCTCTCTGGTGTTTCTCTGAGGAACACAAACCATTCCTTTCACTGCTCTTCAAGGTCTGAGATCCTGTAAGCATTATAAAGAATAACAGCTCCTGCACACTGAGCCAAAACACTCATTGCTTGAAGTCATCTACTTTGAATATTGACATGGCAGTGTTTGCAAAGTGTATTTTTGACAAAATAATAACAGATGAGATCTTCATAGAACGGCTGTGGCTTTCTTAGTCCTACTACTGTGGAATTTCAGAAGCATTAGTGAGTCTCTGTACTTGGCTCCTTCCTTCAGATTGCCTTGCTTTGATCCCTGGCATTTCTCTGAGCTTACAAAAACAGCAAACCCACCCCAACCACTAAAAACCACTGCTAAGAACAACAAAAAATCAGATGCATGTGCTCACACACAAATTCTTTTCCGTCTGCACAAAAATAAACAGGAGTTATTATAAATAAGGCTGGGTATAAACATCCCAGGCTTCCCCCAGGTTGTGGTGGCGTGAGAAAAGCCAGAGGCTGTGAGCAGAGGGGATTCAGGAACACAGGGAAAGGCTGCAGCTCCCTCCTACCATGAGCAAAGGGGATTCAGGAGCACAAGGTGAGGCTGCAGCTCCCTCCTGAAGTGATAAAAGGGGATTCAGGAGCACAGGGAGAGGCTGCAGCTCCCTCCTGCAGTGGGAAAAAGGGATTCAGGAGCACAAGGTGAGGCTGCAGCTCCCTCCTGCAGTGGGAAAAGGGGATTTAGGAGCAGAGGGAGAGGCTGCAGCTCCCTCCTGCAGTGGGAAAAGGGGATTCAGGAGCACAGGGAGAGGCTGCAGCTCCCTCCTGCAGTGGGAAAAAGGGATTTAGGAGCACAAGGTGAGACTGCAGCTCCCTCCTGCCATGAGCAGAGGGGATTCAGGAGCACAAGGTGAGGCTGCAGCTCCCTCCTGAAGTGATAAAAGGGGATTCAGGAGCACAGGGAGAGGCTGCAGCTCCCTCCTGCAGTGGGAAAAGGGGATTTAGGAGCCCAGGGAGAGGCAGCAGCTCCCTCCTGCCCTGAGCAGAGGGGATTCAGGAGCACAGGGAGAGGCTGCAGCTCCCTCCTGCAGTGGGAAAAGGGGATTCAGGAGCACAAGGTGAGGCTGCAGCTCCCTCCTGCCATCCCCAGGGACACCCAGAGCAGCCCTGGGGTGAATCCCCATCCCCAGCAGGGCCTGCAGAGGAAAAGCAGCCCAGGTAATGTGTGGGAAGTTACTGGCCAGGAAGCAACAGGGAAAGGGAGAGGGAAAATGTTCTGATCCTTCAAGTCCTTCATTCAGACATTTACTCCTTCCTTTCAGCTCATTTATCCTCGCTGCTTCAGGTCAGAAGTTGCTGTAATCCAATCTAATCTGATTTTTACATTAGGAGAGGACATCCCTCCATGCATCTGTTTAGGACAGGATGTCTTTTCCTACAGGAAATGAGGGATTAACACAAATACTGATAAGAAATTCTTGAACAAAATATTCAAGTGTCAATTTTTGATGCTTCACCTGTTTGGAAATGAAACTTTTTACCTCTCTGTTGATAACACGCAGGAAAATTTCTTTCTCTAGCAAAGATTTTTACACTTCTAATGTCTCTGCGTAAGAAATTCAAATTCTTTTGAAATGCTTCTCAGCACTGATTTGAAAAGAGACTAAAAACAATGGCAACATTTTCAGTCCTTGCCTTATGGATTCATTTCATCAAAATATAATCTCATTTTTCTCATACACCCCTGTTCCTCCCTCCCTGGATCACTTCACCTTTTTAGCTGCACTACGGGCAGTTTGACAGGTGAGCATCCTTTTCTGATTAAATGTTTGCCAGTCCACAGCCCTCTGTGCTGGGAGACAGCAACATTCCTTCTATTGATGTAATAAAATCCAAATTGTATTGATTACAACCCCTTTGACCAAACAGCTTTATATTAATGCTGCTCTTTCACTGTTTAACTTTCCAACATTTCCCTTGCAGTCTCCTTGCTTTAACCATTTAATCACATCTCAGGTCTGAGCTCCTTTCTGAACTGATGGATAACTCATTTCTGGGTTGTGCTTCTCTGCAATCCACCAGCTTTTTGCTTTCTCTTTTTACAAAGACAATAAAAAGTTTCCTCCATGCCTTTTAAAGACATATTTGCACTTTATCAAGAAAATACTGATATTCAGGCACTGCCACTCCAGGGAAAGGAAACACAGACCAATGGTGAGGTTTCCTCATGCAATAAAAGATGCTGCTCCACAATTTCATTAGACTGACTTGCTCTGTAAAATAAATTATTCACTGTGATTTCTGGTATGTAACATGACTGGCAAATAGTAACTAAAAAAATCCCATCAATGTATTTACTTCTAATTGCAGGTTTTTTATGCATCTCACTTTTCTGTGCTGGTTGGTTTGTTTTTTTCCCTTGTCAAAGCCCAAATGATTTTTCAGGCACTAACCTACCTTATCATGCAACAATCCAGCACAAATCACCAGTCCAGGAGCTTTAGCATTCTTTGGGTCCAAGCTGAATCTAAAGATGATTTCCAGTAGCAAATATTCTCCCTCATTCTTAAAGTTCAACAGTTGCCAAATCTGTATTTATGGGGACTGGCTTCTCACTTTATTACAGCCAGGGAGTTCACACAAATTTCTTCCTTCCTCCCTGCACAACACTGAACTGGGAACTGGGATTTTACACCACCACAACAAAAAGCTGTTGTTTTGTCACCACTCAAGGTTTAGTTTGGGAATTAAGGAAAATTTTTCAGAGAAAGGGCAGCCAGGCATTGGAAGGGCCAGCAGAATAGCCAGGGCTGCAGGGCCACCAGGAGCCTTATCATTCATGCTATTACAATTAGAAGCGAACTATTTCTTAATTACTATATATATAGATATATAGTTATTTATTTTATATTTTATTTATATATTATTATATATTAATGTATTAAAATATATTATATCTTTATATATTAATATATAATAATATATAAAATATATCATATGTTAAAATATATATTTATTTATATATTATTATATATTTAAATATCGTAATATATTAAATATTATTTTACATCTCTTTATATATTATCTTATTTTGATACAATTATTTTATATTTTATATATTTATGTGTTTATTACATATATGTAATTATTTTATTATATATTTTATAGTTCTATTTCTCTCTCAACGTCTCTTATTCTACAGCATTTCTTAGTTAACATTTATCTCAAAGTTTACATACAAATGTATATTATGTGAGCCTTCTGTCAAGATTTTAAAATTTTCTATGAATTTATTTCCCACACATACATAATTAATGAAGAGTTTTATGTTAATTTTTATAACCCCATAATAACCCCATGTTTGGGGTTATTGTGAATTTGTTATTATAAATAATATAACAATTGTGGTTATTATTATTATTATTATTATTATTATTATTATTATTATTATTATTATTATTATTATTATTATTATTATTATTATTCTGCTTATTCTTATAAACCCAGCTTACCTATTTCTACTCCTCCTACAAACCAGGGTGTGTGTAACATCACACACAGCAGTTCAAGACCAAATACACCCTACAGACCCACATCATCATATCTATTCTTGAAAAACAGTCAGGGAAGCACCAGTAAAGGTAAACACAATACATCTGACTGCTCTGATGGAGGCTGTGCAGAATAACATGAAAAAAATATTCATGAGGTTTTATTTCCATTTTAAAGCCCTAAAAATACCCCTAAGAGAATTCCAGCTTTTTATCTGCAGATATTTCAGTGACAAAGCTGGAAGCCAGAATCACACCACTGCCTTTTATACAGCAGGCTTTGTGACACTCACTCTGCAGGGCTGCACAAAAGGACATTGCATATAAAAAATATATATAAAAAATTGAATTTATTTCCCCCAACCTGCAAAGCAATGAAGCAAGTCCCACCCTCTAACCCACAGAAACCACTTCCAGCTCAGTGCAAACAAAGCCTGTAACCCAAAGCACTGAGATTCCAAACAAGCCTACCTGGAAAAGCACTTTCAATGTATGGAGCAACATTTCCTGTGGCTAAAATGAGAAAAGAGAATTTCTGAGCCAACTTGCTATCTTAGGTCTCTGGAAAGCAGAAACAATGATAATAAGAAACAGAACTTTATAGACTGGAGAGACAAAAGAAACTCAAAAAAGCCAAAGCCCCAAACCTATCCCCATAATCTCCAAGGAAGATCTGCAGAGAGCCAGAGAAACCAGAGGCATCTTCTGTATTATGGTAAACTGCTCTTTTCCTTATGCCTCCTTTGTTCAGCAAAATACTTATTTTTGATCTTTTGATCCTCCAACAGACAACAGTGGGTTTGCAAAATGCTGATCAACAACACATGTGTAATTTTGGTATTCAACATCTGCCAGTTTTAAGTGGGGAACCCTGGACCCAAACCCACAATTTACATTTCTAGCTAAGCTGCAGAAAGGAAGTTGCAGGCTGGTAATCCATCCTTGTTTGGTGTCTTTTATCTTCTTCTCACCTGGGTGAGATAAAATAACCCAGCCAAAGGAAAAACACAGCAGAAAAAGGCCTAGGCAAACATGCAGCTCAAACACACTGGTCCAGCTGCCACTGCTGGCTCAGAAAAAAAAAAATATATATAAATTATTATTTTTTAACTCTCCTGGCAGATGAAAGAGGCTGAAGAGAGACTGATTCCTACACTGGGCTTTATGACTGCCCTTATTTATGTTCAGCTCTGCTGGTGCCCAAGTGCCTCAGACCGCAGCCTGAGAGTGAACAGCAGATGAGCCCATTCCCTGCAGTGACTCTGGGTTTTTAACTCATTTTTTCACCTCAGTTCAGCTCACAGCTTGTCACCTTAATAGCACAGAAAAGCAAGTTTAAGGAAAGGTAAGCCTGGGATTTTGCAGTCTTGCCAGGGGCAAGGGAAGCTTGAAGTCCAGCAAATTTACTAACATGCTGCAGAGAAGAGATTCTGTCCTAAGGGTCCCTCACAAAACCTAGGAGATATATCATGTTCCTACATTTAAAGCTAAAAAGAGGCCCTAGTTCCAGCTCTAGGATGTTGGGGATTAACTGGTAAAAATACTGTCTGGCTTTTACTGACACTGCTCAGCCACCCTGTAAACTCTCCTGCAGTCTGGGTCACGAAAACAAATTCCATGATGCAATGCCACGCCTGAAAAGGCATCTGCTATTATTTTATTGACATTATTTTTCACATTTATTGACAATCCCTTTGCCCTCTGTGTTAATTTTAACACCTGGAAAGGAATAAACATGCTATGAGAACCAGAAATGTTTGAACAATGCAGGTGGCCAAAGCACAAGTCACCCAAGCAAATGAGGGCATGGCACTTGCAGGGGGGTCCAAACACTTCAACAATTATTATATTCCTCCCACAGAATGCCTTTTCTGGAAACAGAAATAATAATGAATTAGAAACTGAATCTAATAAAGACACAGCCCATTCAGAATTCATCATTTCCCTGCTGGAGTGGGAATGAGGTGCCAGAGCAGAGGTGGAAGAGCAGAAGGAGCAGGGATGGAGACCGAGAGCCTCAGCCCCAGTGCAGCCACTGCCCAGCAGTGTCCTGCTCCTGCTGCTCCCACTGCAGACTGGGAGCTGTGGGATGCAGAGCTCCATCCTCTGAGTGTGGCTGCAGTGAGGTAAAGCAGGTGTAAATACACTTTTGACACACAAAATGCCACTTTTGGCAGCTCAGGACTCTGTGCTTCAAGGAAAATTATAAGGTCACAGCACTGTGAAGTCTTTTGAAGACATTACTGAGAGTCTCTTTCTTCCAGTTTCTTGTTCAGGATGCAAATGTGGGTTTGGAGTTTTTTCTCCCCCTCATCACTGCCAGGAAGGTACCTCAGAGCCCAAACCCAGCCAGCCAAGGCCAGAACCAACGCCAGCAGCTCCACAATGTCAAACACAGGGCCCAGATCAGCCCCTGGGGCTCTTCTGCAACACAAATCCATTACACACATCCCTGTCCACACCTGAAACCCCTGCTGCATGGCAGCAGCATGGAAGGCAGCAGGATGACAGAGGAAACCTTTGGGAACAGTTTTCTGTATTGCCTCTGCCATCCAAGCTTTTGGGCAGGATCTGTCCACGTTTCCCTGGTGAATTTGCACACATGGGAAGTTCTGACATTCCACATCACCCAAAGAGTGCAGCAATCCTTTGGGATGTGTAGAATATACTTTCAAAACTTCCTTTTATTATAAACAAAAAAGCATTTCCAACTTAAAACCACTGTGGGAGGGAAACAAGCAATGTGAACACGGCACAGGAGATATCTCCAAGGCAAGGACTTCAAACAATTTATTTAAACAGCAGCATTATAAACCAGAGATCTATGAACAGATAAGGATTTCTCAACAAAAAAATTCCACTGCTCTAGACAGGACAATTATACAAAGCCACAAACATCCAGAAAGACATCATATATATTACATTTTCTTCCCACACAGTAGCTGGCATACCTCAGGAACTATGGATGGCTGCACCAGCCTCTGCTACACACAGGCAGAATTAAAAAGAAGTCAAAGAGAGGCTCTAGGTGCAAGTTTTCTTAGCTCCAGGCTTTTAAGAATGGAAAATCATTCATTTTAAACTAAAAAGACGAGGCCACAGTGAAAGCAGTTGGAAGCTTATTAAAATCCCACCCAGGAAAATTCCACTTGGGACCAGAGGATGCCACCTATCTTTTTGATTGATATTTCAGAATTAATGAATAACAAACGTGCAGGATGGAAGAGAGGACTCCAATAAAGAACAATAGTCTGATGCAACTGGAGCCTGCTCGGCCCATGGTAACCGAGTGAGCTATTGTGGCTCTCTGGACTAACACTTTTAATAGAATCCAGATTCAATTTAAACAAGACTTTAGAAGCCTGTTTTGTTCTACCGCTGCAATCCCTTTGTGTTGACAGGGCTCTACCATCAGGCAAATTCTTTCCCTGTTGCATAATGCAGGTAGCTGGATGCTTAATCAGCATTTTACAGGGAGCAGGGCAATCCCACAGGCTGGCAGTGTCCTGTGCTCCAGGGATTCAGAGGGAAGCAAAACACAAATCAGCTCAAATCCACGTGCAAAGCTGGTGGGCTCTGCATGGGGAACACAAGTACCTTCCATGTTGTTACCTTGAACAACAATTCATTAGCTTGATTAGCCTTAAGACATACTCAGAGAACATAAAAGATTTGTCCTTAAGGGATCAAATGAAAAGAAGTAAATCTGCATATCTTAGATAATTCCTGCATTAAAACATAGGGTTTTTAAAGAGTTGTATATGTCTGTGTATCAGTGCTCCAAGCAAAGAAAAAGGTCACCTGGGGTCCCCAGCACAGGAAGGACATGGACCTGTGGGGAGAGAGTCCTGAGGAGGTCACCAAGGTGAGCAGAGGGATGGAGCAGCTCTGCTTTGAGGAAAGCCTGGGGGAATTGGGATTGTTCTGCCTGGAGAAAAGAACCTTTGGGGTGACCTAATTGTGGTCTTCCAGGACTTGAAGGGAACCTGCCAGGAAGATAAGAGAGACTTTGGGCAAGGGCCTGGAGTGACAGGAAAGGAGGAATGGCTTCCCACTGTCACAGAAGGGCAGGGTTAGATGGGTTACTGAGGAGAAATTGTTCCCTGTGAGGGTGGGGAGGGCCTGGCTGTGGCTGCCCCTGGATCCCTGGCAGTGCCCAAGGCCAGGCTGGACAGGGCTTGGAGCAGCCTGGGACAGTGGCAGGTGTCCCTGCCCATGGCATATTTAGGGAACAAGATGAGCTTTAATGTGGGATCTCAGCACCTCAGGACTGATGTGCCGAGTCACCGAGACCACCCTTGGGGGGCTCGGAGGTCCTGGAATGTTGCCAGAAGTGTCTGGTGGCTGGACTTTGATCCTGCACAGGAGACAACACCTGTATGAGGATGGGAGGATTTCACTGGGTGAATGGTGAAGGGATAGGTTAATTAGAGAGTGAAACACAGGGTTTAGGATTTCTGTACAGGGGGGTCTAAAGAAGTAAGATGGAGGAATTGGGGCGTGTCCTGTCCTTCTTCTTCTTCTTCTTGGCCTCCATCTTCTGTGGTGATGGTGGCGCTTTGGGATTGGTTATTACTAAAAGTGCACTGGTCAATAAGGGTGAAAGGTATTGGGGAAATAGGTAAATATTGTATACGTAGTTTTGGGTATAAAGATAAGTGACCGCCCCGGGGGCTCTCAGTGTGCTCATGGCTGGCTGCTGTGCAGACCTCTGTCGGGCCGAGAGTAAATCTTTTAGATAAATAACTAATAAACACTGAAGACCGAGAAAAAACCTGAAGCCTCTTCTCATCCTTTGGAGCGCGGGCTGCCCAAGGCCATCCCGAGCCTTTCCAGGCCATAAAAACAGCCAAGAAACCGACACTTTAAGGTCCTTTCCAACTCAAACCATTCCACAATTCTATGATCATTTCCCCACCTGCCATCAGAGCCCACCAGCACAGTTTGAAGAGTTGATGTTTATACCAAACACTTGTTCAACATATTTTATTATTAGATCAGTTAAAAATGGTATTTCTTCCCCCATCCAGGATCTTTGGTCAGAACTGACAAGTTACCCAGTGAGCAAGCACAGTTTTGACAGAGCCTGCAAAAAATGCTGCTCATCACATGGGCTGGAGTTGAGGACACATATTCCAACACTTGGGAAGCCAGCATTCCCCCCCAAGGATTGCTGGCTGAGGGAACCATGTGAGCACCAGGGTATTTATTCAAATTGGCTGCAAGAAGCCAGACAAACAGAAATCATGTTGCAGTAGTGAATTCAGTCATTTCACAACTCCCCCAGCGCCGAGCCTTGTGCAATCCAAACGGGCAGTTGTAATTCCAGGTAAGTTGTTATTCATAACTTACACACCACTTGTTTACATGTGGTTGACAGTTTTAAATGGTTACTAATTCAGTACTGAAAAATAAAGCTAATGCAAATAAAACTGCTGCAGGAGGCACTTCAGAATAACAATATCTCACAGTGGTATAAACACTGGTGAGGTGGTGAAGAAGAAACTCCCAAGAGCTGCCACCACCTAAGTATGTATCACTACAGAGCTGTATTTTAACTGGCAAGCTTCAGCCACTGAGTATTTGCAGTGTTTCTAGCTCAAAATAAGAATTTCAGAGCCACTGCTCTTTTCAGAACAGCTACATGAGTGTTGTGTCTCCCCCAAGCAGAGGATCAGCTTTTCAGTTTATTCCCCTCCTTAGGTAAAATTGTAAGCAAATAATCAGTCCCCAAAATAAAAACCATCTGAAAGTCCAAAAACAAGGTTAAAAAGGAAATATTACCAGAAATGTGTTTATTTACACAGTCAAAATGTTTCTGAAATTCCTTCCATTTCCTCAGTGTACAACACTGAAGAAACCTCCAGTCCTGACAGGCCACATTTGAATTGTCCCCTCCTCTTTGCACGCCAGGCTGGATCCACAGCATGGATCTCTTCCACCCAGGTGACACTAAACCCATCCTGGAGATGGATCAAGAGTTGCTACACATGGGGCAGGCCCTCAAGGCCATGGGGCTGCAGTGATGCTGGCTGCAGGACAGCCCTGTCACCCGGTGAAAAGGACACTGTGCTCTTGGCTGGGCAGCGTGGTGGGACAGCCATGGCCAGCTCTTCACTGGAAGAGTCTTCTCCAACAGCTGATCCAACCTCCAGTGAAGGTTTCCACCTTGTGCTCCTCGGGCTGTGGCCTCCAAGTGTGCCAAGGCACCCAAACTCTGAAAGCACCACAACCAAGAATCAGGAATTGTGGAATGGTTTGGGTTGGAAGGCACCTTAAAACCCATCTAGTTCCACACCCTCCTGCCATGAGCAGGGACTTCTCCACTAGACCAGTTCCAACCTGGCCTTGATCTTCTAGGACATTCTACTGCTCTCCCCAATGGACCACTGTCCAGTGGAGTTCACTGCATCTCTTATTTCTGGAAAACACCACAAAGGGCAAAAAGGGTGATGACACTCCCCACCCCCAAAACTGCAAGGACAGAAAACAAATTCTCTGTCACACAAGCAGCTGCTGAGGGTTTTAGCTCATCCCTCAGAGCTCCTAGCACAGAGGAGCCAAACACCTGGGTGAGGAATCATCAGAGCTCACAGAAATATCTTGTACCAAGCCTTAAACCACGTGTGGTGACCACAGGTAAACCTGTGCTCCTGTGTACTCACTGCAAATGCTGGAGCACTGCAGCAGCACGTACCTCACCAAGTAACACAACACATGGATTAGAACATGATTCATGCCCATAAAGTACATAACACAGGCAATGAATTCTTTCATGTATCCACAGGAACACCCAAAGAAACAGATATGGAGATTTGTCACTTGGTACCCAACAGATTTGCTTGATCACCATTACATCATGTCAGTAAATCTATCCAGTGGGAAGGACATTAAATAACATGCAGTTAAAGAAACATTCTCTAAATGCACATCCTTTGAAACATTCTATTTGTTCTTTTGAAATGAGTCCACCCCCATGCTCCCAGCAGCAAATCTTTGCCCAGTGCTGATGCTCAAACCTATTTTTAAGGGTGAAGGAGGTACCAGCACCACCACACAAACAAGGAGAAGTCCTTCAAGTGACATAAACCAGACATGGGTAAAATCAGCATTTCTGTTTCTCCAAGGTTTGAATATTCTATAAATCATCTATTATTATTCTCTGCACTTGGACCAGTCCTGGCAACCTAGCACATACCAGAGCAAGCCCCCAACCACCAGCTCCTCCATCAGCTCATGGCCCACATTTGATTTTTTCATCCTTTGCAAAAACATTCTCAGACTTTGTGCTAATAACTAGCTGATTACATTTCAAACCCTCGGGCTAAAAGTTATTACTGGGGAGTGCAGGAATGTGTCTGGAATGCAAAAACAACGGGGGTGAAAAATCAGTGGGCTCTGAGCTGGTATAAATAGATAGTTCCCTGTGGAAACTCATCTCCTCTCAAAAACCAAACCCAAAGACAGTGCCCCTTATCTCCTCCAGTTAATCTCACTGGAGAACTGAGTCAGCCATCTCCCAGCCCTTAGAAGAGGCATGTCCAATCTCCACAAATCCATCAATAATGTTTTGTTGTGCTTGCATGCCAGACAGAGAAGCACCCTGCGTAATCTGTTGATAAACTCACGTAAGAGACGGCAGTTTCGTGATATGCCAAATGCTTCACATCTTGGAAAGAAATGGGGAAAAAGTTATTCTTAGGGAAGCTTTCTCCAAGGTTGAATGATGGCAGGTTTATTGACAGAAAGTTTCTGGTATACAAACTTACTGTGGTCCAAGCAGATTCCTGCATCAGCCTCCACCTGGAAGTTCAAGCTGAGGATTAAGCCATGAGATCATCACTGAGGTCTGGTCTCTCCTTGCAGTCTCTGCAAGGGGGTTTCAGCATCAGCAAGAGAGCAGCCCTGCAAAGGCTGTGAACAGGATTTATGGCACCCATGGAAATTAGGGATCCATCCCCCCAGTTTGATTTTTGGGGCTTTGTGCTGCCTCTGTGTAACTTAGATCCCTTCTCATTGAGTTATTCTCAATCACTTTGAGGTACAGAAGACATTGGGGAAAGTAAAGATTATGGGTCTCCAGAAGAAGACTGTTGTAAAAACAACCTATTTATTTGCAGCCTTTAGGCAAAAAAAAAAAAAAAAAAAAAAAAAAAGCTTTAAAAACAACCTAAAGAATTAAGATCAAATGAAAGCACAGAAACAAAGAAAATATCCCCTTTCCCATCACACTCTAAAAAAAAAAAAAAAAAGCTCTTGGCTGTGCTTAGAAAAACTGAAAGAAATCCAACAAAGACTAAATATTTCCCTAACCTCTGTATTTGCCTCTCTGATGCTGCTGCCATTTGCTGCCACAACTCTGTTAGAATTGGAAGAGACAACTTCATAGCCCAATTCCTTTGTACTTCCACAGAATCACTTGCCTAATGAAGTCTTTCATGGCTTATTTGAAGATTTAAGCATTCAAAAACAAAATTCCTCAATGAAGAATGAAGTGTTTTGTGGGATTACTCTTTCCCTGAGGTTAGGGATCAAGGTTTCTCAGAAACACCATGAGTCACAGTGGTTTTAGCTTACTCATCTTAAAAAGTGTGGGTTTTTTAATCTGATAACAAGCAATTCCTTTTTTCAAAAGTATTTGAGACAACTTGTTTGAATGAGAAACAGAATATGCTTTTTGTTACCCTCACACTTGTGTAAACTATTTTATGCAAAGGGAGGATTTTATAATCAAAAATTTTTGATTTTTGACATTTTTCAGCATGACCCTGAGATAACCAGTATGAGCTTTTGCTGGTTTAGAAGCAACAGCTTATCTAGAGTGCAGCAAGGCAGCTGCACACCTCAGAGGGGCAAAGCAAAAAAGCAGAGAGAAAAAAAATCACAGTGCTAAAATCACCATTTGATTTACAATGTCTTCCCTCAAGGAAACTGAAATTAAAGACTGATATCACAGAATGGTTTCAGACAGAGTGCATGATTTACAGGTGAGCTCACAGCTTGCTCAGTACATCTATTCCTTGGCACCAGCACCAAAATCCACTCTAAGTTTTCACATCACTGTGTGTACAGAGAGATCTCTGCTCTTTATGGATATTTTGCCCTCCTGAGTGGATTTCTGACTTCGTTTCACTTGTCCTGTTGCTCTTGCACACTTTCATTCCTTAATCACCAACAGATAAATCACAGATGAATTTGATGTCAAAATAAAAGCTTGTCCTCCTAAATTATTAAATTTAAAAAACTTTGTTAAACTTGTTTAATGTTCATATTTTTCAATAAATGAAGAAATATGTTGTAAACATAGTTTTGAATATAAAGGAAGACATGTTTCTGCTGTGGGTATCATAAGCAGGAGATTTTTCTTGATCATCACAGGGTATCTCAGAAACACCAAGAAAATCAGAATGGTAAGTATATTATGATACACAGAAACATGGAAATACAAATTGCTAATACAATGGGGCTTGTTCCACTTGGGACACTTCCCTAGGCTGGAAACCTCTACTCATGGCTCTCAGGAAAATGAAGTTTCAAAATGAAAAGCATTATCTTCCTACAGAGCACAAAACCCAACCTATACCAGTTTTTTTTGGTGCTAAATCCATAGGTTGCTTTTTTTTCCCAGTTAGCTTCCTAGCCCAAGAAAGGACATTTCAATTTCTCATTGATCTGTGCCATTGGAATCTCATGCAAGACTTTGCTTGGGGAACTGGAATGGAACTGTATGAACTTAAAAGTGAGAAAATAAATATTTTTCTAATAGTTGCTGGAGGGCTCCACTGAGTCACAGCCATCTAGCCAAGGTGATACAGAACAGCTGGGTGTCCTC
Organism: Melospiza georgiana; assembly: GCF_028018845.1. Taxonomy (NCBI): domain Eukaryota; kingdom Metazoa; phylum Chordata; class Aves; order Passeriformes; family Passerellidae; genus Melospiza; species Melospiza georgiana. The sequence continues at coordinate 14,198,536 of NC_080445.1, forward strand.
TTTGCAGAATACAGGGAATACACAGAATATGGAATTCATACACTATTTCCTAGAAAGAATTTCTCATACCAAGCCTATACAGTAGTTTTAATTTTTTTTTTTATTTATAAAGCTGCCACAGTGTTAAGGAGCGAGGTCTGCTTTTAAAAGGAGGTGTGCTTTTCATCTTTTCTGTCAGAAGCATAGAAGTTGTTTACTTTAGAGGAAAACTGATTATTTGAAGTCTGCTCTCCCATTAGCACCAGAGCACAAGCAAAGCATTTATCTTTTCTGCTGGACCTGGATTGTGCATGCACGCAGGGAAGCTGCACTTTCTCTCCCAGGCAAACCAGCAAGCACAGAAGCCTGGGGGGGAAAAAGATAATTAAAAATAAAATGTAGCTGTGCTGACTGCATCCTGAAGCTGTTATTTTGGGGTGGAAGCTGTGCTGCCCCTGGACCCTCTCCATGGCTGGTATCTCCTCAGTTTGCACATCCCTGCTGTGCCTGCAGCTGGGGCTGCCACAGGAACCCTGGCTGGAAATGAAAACAAAAAGTGCTCTGCTCCTTTCCCTCCCTCCCTCTGCTTCTGTGTGTGATCAGATGGATCATCTGCACCTCCATCTCTCTGTGGTTTTATTCCCTCTGTTTCACTCCAATGAGAAGAGATGAAATCCATCTTGTAATTACATTTTGAAATGTTTCTCCTGAAAAAGAGGGGATAAATCAAAATCTACGCAAAGGAAGAGCACAAGTCTTCCCAAAGCAGCTAAAATCCTCAGTGCATCTGCAGGAAGGAGGCTGATTTTCTCTCTCAGCCTCTCCCACCGTGTTTGCCTCCACACAGATGAGCCTCAGTGGCTGGGAGAGAGGGATCCTCTCTCCTTGTGGCTGCCTCAGCCTGAAAGCAAGGTCTGAGAGCAAGGTTTGGCACTTCCCCTCCTCATTCTGCTGGGATTCACAGAGATCTGTTTGCTGGAAGCTGAGGAGGTGAAGCACTGGGGTCTCTCAAATGGAGTTTTTGTCACCGAGTGCTGCACCCAGGTTTGTTCTGGCTCCTTGCCACACAGAATGACAGCTCAGTTTGCAGATCTCAGTCTGAGCAAGATGACAACTTCATGTCACCACTGAGTTCACAATGCCAAGCTGGGAGCAGTCAACAGACCAGGCTGCTCTTCAGAGGGACCTCAGCCCTGAGAGCATCTCAGTGAGCACCAAAACAGCACCTGGAAATCCACCCACAGCTCTGAGATCCCCAGGGATGCACTGGGGTGACACCAGGGAGGGTGACACCAGGGAGGGTGACACCAGGGAGGACCCCACAATGATCAGGGGCTGAAGTACTTGGTGTGTAAGGACAGAGCTGGGTTTGGGGAGCTCTGAGAGGAGGAAGCTACAATCACCTACCAGAGCAGGCTCTCCACAGAGGAGCACAGCACCAGGCAGGATGTGACAAGGACAAGATACAGTGGGAGAGATGCCTAAAACCAGCTCCAAACCTCTGCTGAGCCTGAGTTTGGACAAGGCACCTTCAGAGGTCCCTCAACAGCCTGTGTGTTATGCTGTTTAACCAAACCAATGGAAATCAAATGGCTGCCACATAGAAAACTACAGGAAAAGTCAGATTTCCCTCCAAGATCTGCTGTGTGCCCCCCTGGTTTACATTGTCACTGATGCAGCAGAACACATAGGCAGGTAGAAGTTTTCCAAGTTATTGTCATACTTGGCTTTAAAACTCCATTTCATGCTCTAATTTTCCCAGAGAAAGGTCATATTAGGTGAATTCTTTGAATTCAGGTAAATATGAATTCCTTTTAGTTGAGATTTCAACATTTTCAACATTTTTCCTTCAACATTCTTACTGTTGTTTCTTCAGAAACAACAAGTAGGTTAGAAATGAGAAATTCCTGCTCTGTTCTGAGGAATTTCCACCATAACCTCACATGGCCTTGGAAAACACCGACCACATTACTGGGACTGCATTTCTGCACCATCAGTGAGATGCCTGTGTGGGGCAAGACCTCCTGATTCACAGTGGGAAATCCAATTTTCAGGTCCTGTTGTTGAAAGGAAAAAAACTCCAGAGGTGAACCGGTTCACCTGACTCAAAGCATGAAGGTTACAGCTGAAAAGTATCCATGTGAAATGCCACAGGAGTTATTTTTATCCCTCCCTCTCATTTAAATTTAAAGCAGGACAGCAGTAGTGATACTGTGAGGTGCTAATGTTGTTGAAATGCAAGGGGAATCAATAGTTTTCCAGGAAGAGAGAGCTTGGAAAAGGAGATGAGCAGTTTAAAACTGCTTCACCTCTGCCAGCAGCAGCTTCAGCCACCTCCTGGATAACCAAAACCCAAATTATCTCCAACACCTCACTTCTACCAAACACACTCATTTTTCTCTCATCTCTAACAAGTCCTTAGCTTGCACACTCTCAACAGCTCTTCTGAGTTAACATAATGAATAAAAAATATGCAGCATATTGAATTAAAAGAAAAAAAATAAAATCTGGGAACAGCTCTGCCAGCTCTGGCTCTGCCATGCAGATTTGGTCCCTCCTGCACAGGAGACAGGAGGCAGAGCACACTCACAGCCACCCACCTCCCAGCTCAGGAGAACACAGAGCTCCCATCAAGTGTCTCACCCCACATTTCCAGCCTGGAGGAGAGGCCAGAGCACAATTTCATGAAAAGTGGTTCTCATCCTCACTCTCCATACGTGTCTCTGGAAACTTCCCACTTAGGGGCAAGAAAAAGCTGTGATGTACAGCCTTTTTTTTTTTTTTTTTTTTTTTTAGTTGAGCAAATTAATTATTGTGTTTGAATTGGCTTCCTTTAGAAACCTGCAAAAAAAAAAAAAAAAAAAAGGAAGGAGAAAATGCAAATAGTGAAGTCACAAGTCACATAAAGCTTCCATGGCAAAATCCTTTTGAATTCCAATTGAATTGGAAGTCAGCAGCCTCGGAAATGATGGTTCTAAACCACAAACAAGCAAGGGAATGTTTGGTAACCCCAAGCAAAAATCCCCTGGCCTCTGCAGCAGCACAGCTCAAGCCTGCAGCTCTCCATCTATTTATAGACCTGGGGCACATATCACTACAATAGCTGATTGTGCTTTGCAGCTGTTTTGTATATCTAGAAGGGCAGGAAAGAACAGACTGCACTTTGATCTTGCCCTTTTTTGGAGCAAAAACAACAACAAAAAAAGGCCATTAGGAAGGACTCAATATTTGGGAATCACAAGGGTCCATGCTCCCAAAGCCACAGCTTACACTTGGCATGGAGGGCTCCCAGCACATGTCCAATTGTTTACTGGGATTAGAAATCCAGGCTCCAGTCAATATTTATTCTAGAAGCATGCAAACTATTTCACCTCGCATGAAAACATATGTCAAACCTAATTATAGGAATCTTTACTCCCCAGAGCATCTGTTAAGTGATACACACATGAAATTAAGAGTCAACCTGAATGCAACTGCATCATAAATTAGCACTTTGTGTTTCTGGGGAGATAAAAGAAATTAAATATTTGCTCAAGATAACATTGTGAGATAAGAATCAACTATGTACAACCTGTACAACATGTGGGGATTAAAGCTTTATAGATTATACCAATGTATTGGAGTTAATGCTGCTGAAGGCAGAAATATGTATGGTTTACAGAAGTCAAATCAGTAATTCCTACTTCAGGAAGTGAGCTGGTCCTTCCTGAGCTCTGAAATTAGGGAGGAGCTACTGGAAAACTCTCACCTCCAGCATTCAAACACTTGCATGATGGGCACTACTATGAGGAGAAAAAAATCTACTTTTTTTAGCACTAAGAAGGGAATAAGCCTAAAGCAAGCACCCGAAGTACCTGGCTGTACCATATCCAGAATACCTGAAGAATATTTCTAATCAATTACTGACGGATTTACAAACTGTGAAAAAATATGAAATGTGATTTAAATGTGCTGCTTAAGTTACTACCTAAATGAATTTGAGTAGTTTGTTTCCAAACAGCCACGTGGACTAAAGTATGTGAATATGCTTAAAACACAGCAAGTGAGTCTGAGATTTTAAAGTAGCAAGTAAAAGAGATTTTAAAAATCACCATTAGAAAAAAATAGAAGGCAAAAAGTGCTTGTGGTGAGCCTTGTGGTGGGCTAAGAGAAGTGAAAGCTGAGAGAGCTGGAATTGTTCAGTCTGGAGAAGAGAAGGATCCTGAGTGATGGAACTGCCCCTTCCAGGGAAGGGGAACCTGCAAGGAACACGAGAGAGACTTTGGACAAGGGATGGAGGGACAGGGCACAGGGAAGGGCTCCCACTGCCGGAGGGCAGGGATGGATGGGATATTGGGAATTGGGAATTGTTCCCTGTGAGGGTGGGCAGGCCCTGGCACAGGGTGCCCAGAGCAGCTGTGGCTGCCCCTGGATCCCTGGCAGTGCCCAAGGCCAGGCTGGGCAGGGCTGGGAGTGACCTGGGATGGTGGATGGGGTGGAAGGAGATGAGCTCTGAGGTCCCTTCCAACCCAACCCTGGCTGATTCTGTGATTCCAGAATGGATACCCCTGGGTATCTCCCTGCTGCACAGCAGCTGCAGGGCAGCCCTGCTCTTCCACTGTCACAGACACATTTTATGAAAAATCCTTTCCTTAGGATTTTTTCTCCTGAGAAGCTGAGAGGCCTCAGGAACAAAATGTAAACATTGATTATCTGCTGCTGTGGAATGCAACAGGTGCATCTGGGATTGGTCTCATATGGTTGTTTGGAATTAATGGCCAATCACAGTCAGCTGGCTTGGACTCTGTCTGAGACACAAACCTTTGTTATCATTCTTTCCTATTCTATTCTTAGCCAGCCTTCTGATGAAATCCTTTCTTCTATTCATTTAGTATAGTTTTAATGTAATATATATCATAAAATAATAAATCAGCCTTCTGAAACATGGAGTCAGATCCTCATCTCTTCCCTCATCCTCAGACCCCTGTGCACACTGTCACACTCCACAGTTCCCAAATGCTGATTCTGGAATGTCAGGGAGAGCAAATAAATGATGGAATTGGGGAGATGGAAAAGGAGCAGGAGGCTGCAAAAAATGCAGCTGATCAAATGGAGGAGAGAACAAATCTAAGAGGAAAGTTGGCAGGATTGGTCTTTTGTTAAGTGCTAAACAGCCTCTGAATTATCTGTATTGCATCATCAGCACAGCACATTTGATCATTCTGAACAAAGCTTTCAGACTTTTAAGTATCTAAGATGGGACATTAAATAGTACTCTCTAAAACCTCATTTTGAGAGAAAATATTTAGGTATATTCCTATCCTGAATACCAATTCATTTCTGCTGTGGGCTGTATCTCTCTATCTTGTTTATTGAAATCAGAATTTACAGAAATGAAGAGTTTTTTGTTTCATTTTAAGAGTACTTGGGACAATGATTTTGATTAACACTATTGTATAATTATATATTAGATTTGAAACTAATACATAAAGGAATAACTTACTAAATTAATTATTTATATTGAGGTAATAACAAAAATGTGTGTCAGGCTGAGAAGGGGTATGGGAGTGCAAGAGCAACTCTTTATTGCTAAATGCTTCAGCATGTTTCACATAAATTACAAAAACCAGTAAATTAAATAAAAACCAACAAGAGAAAGCATGAGCTGACATAGACATAATGAGATTTAGAACCACTGACAAAGTTATTAACCTGGCCTAAGCAAACCAGAAATTTCAGAAAAGGAATACTCTGAAAGATTCCAGTGTGTTCACACCCTACAGGGCAATCCAAGACCAAATTTTTGCATTTCAGACTCATTATTTTAAGAGCTATAAAAGTTGAAATTCAGAAGATCACTCACATTATTCTCTTCCAGAAAAGTTTTGGTAAAAATCTGTTTTCAGTACAAAATATAAGCAGATTTAGCTGCAGTTACCAGCAGGATCACCAATACCTGCTACCACAATAACTTCTCAACAGAGGGATGCCTTCCTACAATATTATTTCTACAGCAAAACACGTTAAACATTAAATTCAAATGTCAGGTTGGCTCAGCCTGAGCTAAACTTTAGCTCTGAGTAGTTTACAGCTCTTGTGCAATATCACAGCACTAAAAGCTGCATTTTTGTGCCCATGTGGAAGCCACCCAGCCCTCCTGCCACAGAGAATGGACAGGAAAATTGTTCATTGCTGCTGAACAGAACTGAGCTAAAACACCACTGGGCTCTTCCCTAAATCTGCAAGAAAGGGAATTGTAGAGGAGAGGACTCTCTAGAGGAGAGTGGGACAAGGTACCCCAAGACACAAGGTAGGATAAATTCCCTGCTCTTGCAAAACACAAATGCTAAAGATCAAATTCCAGAGAAAAGAAGAAGCAAACTCCACTTGTTGAGTGAGATGTGTGAGATAAGTTAACTCAGTGTCTCTGAGGGTAACACACAGGTAAGTTAACTCAGTGTCTCTGAGGGTAACTCACAGGTAAGTTAACTCAGTGTCTCTGAGGGTAACACACAGGTAAGTTAACTCAGTGTCTCTGAGGGTAACTCACAGGTAAGTTAACTCAGTGTCTCTGAGGGTAACACACAGGTAAGTTAACTCAGTGTCTCTGAGGGTAACACACAGATGAGTTAACTCAGTGTCTCTGAGGGTAACACACAGGTAAGTTAACTCAGTGTCTCTGAGGGTAACACACAGATAAGTTAACTCAGTGTCTCTGAGGGTAACACACAGATGAGTTAACTCAGTGTCTCTGAGGGTAACACACACATAAGTTAACTCAGTGTCTCTGAAGGTAACACACAGATGAGTTAACTCAGTGTCTCTGAGGGTAACACACAGATGAGTTAACTCAGTGTCTCTGAGGGTAACACACAGATAAGTTAACTCAGTGTCTCTGAGGGTAACACACAGATAAGTTAACTCGGTGTCTCTGAGGGTAACACACAGATAAGTTAACTCAGTGTCTCTGAGGGTAACACACACAGGTAAGTTAACTCAGTGTCTCTGAGGGTAACTCACACGTAAGTTAACTCAGTGTCTCTGAGGGTAACTCACACATAAGTTAACTCAGTGTCTCTGAGGGTAACACACAGGTAAGTTAACTCAGTGTCTCTGAGGGTAACTCACACATAAGTTAACTCAGTGTCTCTGAGGGTAACACACAGATGAGTTAACTCAGTGTCTCTGAGGGTAACACACAGATGAGTTAACTCAGTGTCTCTGAGGGTAACACACACAGGTAAGTTAACTCAGTGTCTCTGAGGGTAACACATCCCCCAGAGCAGCTCCCAGGGAATGCTGCTCCTGCTGGAGCCAGGCAGAAACCCTGGACCTCAAATGACTCAACCCTGGCATGTGACAGAGCCAGCTCCCATTACCTGACCGTATTCCTCCTTTTTTCACTGGACAGCACCAAATCCAGCCTGGAATAGATGGATAAACCTCCAAGAATGTTAAACTTCACTGCCCATCAGTTTGTGCTGCTCTGACCCGTTCCAGGTTATGTGACAAACACGCAAGGGATCCATGTCAGAGACGTTTTTGTGACCACTTTGGGATCCACTTTCCAAAACAGAAATGCAGCTTTTAGAAAACATTCCCATTTTAACAAGCAATGGTGCACACTAATAGAGTCCTAGAAATAGTTTTGCAATTGAAACATTACACACAGTAACCGCTATTTATACTTCAATATGTCAGCCCTAAATATTTACTTTTCCACTCACTCGGTTTATATGTTGTGCCAGCAGAGCACTTTCTTGCATCATTTAAAGAGCTTATAGAAATTTAAAACTATCAGAGCAATGAGGAAAGGTATTATGAAGTAAGAAATTAAGTTATAAGGCAAAACATATTTGCTACATTTGATGCAAAAATTAATTTCATGCAGAGATGCACGATTTCTACAAGTAATTAGGTACTTCACATTATTTGTTCTGATTTTAAAAAATCAATTTTTTTTGGAAAGCAAACTGTTTTGAACTTTAAACTCTATCCAGGCTTTCCATTGCTACATGGAGACCATTCATCAGCTGGCAGCATTATGTTATTCCCTGCCACACGGGCTCTGAAAAACCAACGAGTAAGTTCAGAGTAAGTAAATGTTTCTAAGTAGAGCTGCACATCACACAGCTGTACCAGCAGTTACTGGACATTTTTCCCAGAAAGCAAATGGGCTGGGCAGCTGTATTTTGACAAGAAAAGTTGTTTCCTTTTATGGGCCAGAGTTGGTGGCTGTAGTCTGGGGTGGGAAGGCAGCGGGCAAACACCCCAAGCTTCATCCGACAGCGCTGCCATCCCAGATCCAGCTGCTCTTCCCAGGGACACCCTGATGGCTCCCTTCTAGCACTCACTTATTTTCAAGTGCAGAAGAAACACTCCAGATAGGATATTGTATTCTTTACTTTCCCTTCTGCTCTATTTTAGGTCCCATAAATGCAGAGTTTAAACAAGCGACTCGGACTGAAATCCGTTTATGGGCACTTCCCACCGGATTTGGGCTCCTCTCCTGCAAAGGAACCAAGACAGGCTCAGCTGCTCTGCCACCTTTCCACTTGTATATTTACATTTTTGTGCCATTAAAACCAGCTAAAATGGATTTTGAAGAACAAATGGCCTGGAAATTCACTGCCAATTCACCAACACTGAGATTGCACAATGTCCCATGTTGTGGCTGTACAGAATTAAAGGATGACTGTGACCGTTTCCAATCAAGATTTTGGCTGTTTCCTTGGGAATTCTGAACTGAGGGGCACTTAAGCTGGAACAACTGCAAGGAAGAAAGCAAGAGGGCAGAGGAAGTGGGAAAGCCCTGTAGCAGATGAGCTGCAGATAGACAAGGAACACCTGCCCAGGAGCAGATCTGCTGAGCAGGATCCCAACCCTGCCCACTTACTCCCATTCCTTCCTTTACTTCAGCTCTCCACTTCTATCAAACACTGAGCCAGCCCTTTTTTGTAGCTTTAATCTCAGTGTGGAAACCTGGAAGGAAAGACTGGAAGGAAGAATAGGGCAATGGGGAAAAGTAAGACGCTGGAGGCATGGAAGAAAAACACTTCTATAAGGAAGATAAAACAAATTTTCCAAAGGGTTAATTGGAAATTCAACAGTTCTAATCTACATGGAAAGTAGAAGGCCAAGAAATCAGGGCTGAACAGTGTCTGCATCATATTACAAACAGCAAAGCATAATTACCTCCCCTACTTAAAAATGCTTATCTAACTTCTGATCTTTTCTAGAACAAAGCAAAACTGAAATTTTGATGAAGGCAAACTCAAGCAGCAAAAAATGGCATTTTGATGAAGGCAAACTCAACCACTGCACAAGCAGAGGAGAACCAGCCTCTTGAACTGAATTTACTTTCCCATGTGGTTCCTTACTTGAATAAAAGAAAAGAGAGGGGGAGAACCAGCAGAGAAAGGGGGAAAACCAGGGGAAAAGCTGCAAGTGAGCAGCAGGAATGGAGGGAATCAGCCTGAGGGGCATTAGTGCTGAGCCTGGAGGCTGAGCTGTAGGGATGCAGCTTTGCTGGTCAGTTATTTGCACAAGCTTTACAGGCATGGGAAAACTGCAAAGGTTGTCAGGAAACACAAAACCTCCTGTGATGGAAAATCCTGCAGGGAAACACATCCTGGCCACTGCCTCAGCCCCAGCCTGGTTGGGCTTCTCTGCTCCTGCACACAATGTGCAACTCCAGCAATTCTGAAAAAACTGAGCTTGGAAACTGAATGGAGAAATTAAAAATTTGTCTCCTTTCTGTCAGAAGCACCAAAGAGAGATTATTTGCAAGGGTCTGGAGGGACAGGACAAGGGGCAGTGGCTTCCTATTGCTGAAGGGCAGGGTTAGTTGGGATATTGGGAATGAGGAATTGTTCCCTGTGAGGGTGGGCAGGCCCTGGCACAGGGTGCCCAGAGCAGCTGTGGCTGCCCCTGGATCCCTGGCAGTGCCCAAGGCCAGGCTGGGCAGGGCTGGGAGCACCTGGGACAGTGCAAGGTGTCCCTGCCATGGCAGGGGTGGCACTGGATGGGCTTTAAGGTCTCTCCAGCCCAAACCAGGCTGAGACTCCATGTTTCTGTGAGAAGGAGGGATTTAGATTTTTGGAGTAAAGCTCAGTTCTACTCCAATTACATTGATCCCACAGGAGTGGGAGACTGGACAAACAGGCCACCAGTTCTCCCCACTGCTTCTTGGGAATGTGTTTATCATACCAAGGCCTTCAAATGAGTGAAATATATTTATATTTTGCTTTTCTTCCCCAATTCAAGTTTAAAACTCAGTTTCCACAACCTGTAGATGGAGAGATTAAAATGAGTTAGGGACACAACTCCCGCTGTAATTTTAAATTGCAAATTAAAGGCAAGGCATAGCCTGGAGAAATTTGGGGCTTGTGAAAGTTCAGGGTTGTAGAAACTGTTTAAATTGTAAGAAGGTTATAATGGGAAATTTAAATAATTAGATCTGGCACTGTTACATCAGACTTGAACAAAACCAAATAAAAGATTCAAGTTTCAAACTTGGAGAGAGAACAAATTATTGAGGAAACTGCATACAAATATACACTGGCAGACTTTTGTAATAAACATGGCCCTGTGCAATTTACCAGGGAAATTAAAGAGGTATATAAATTAATAAAATAGATGCAAAGAAATCCTTATGTAAAAAAACTGATTAAAATTAATCTAAAAATACAATTCCTTAAAACTTGCTGCGACCCTCAAAAATTAGTACTTCAAGGCAACAATTTTCCCAATCAAGAAAAGAAATATAATTCATTTGAAAAAATCCTAAAACAACAAAAAACCAAATAAAGCCACCAAAAAAAGGCACCACAAACCCCCAAAGTGTGCAGGAGGGAGAGGGAAGTCTCAAGTTTTCGGTACCTAAAAACAGCCCTTGAAGGGCTCCTCCCCTCAGGATATTTTGATCTTAGTCACATGGGGTTTTAAGGTATTTTTATTTAGTCTCCCTGTAGATAACTGCAAGGAGGAGCTGCTAACACAATATTAAATTAATGATTTGATGGCTGAGAGAGGCTTTAAGTCTGAAATATTACTAACAAACCATTAGGGCTCAGCAGCCTCAGAGAACACTCACACACACACACACACACACACAGAGCTTCCAGCACTTGCCAGCTTCATCTCAATCAAAAAATCAAATTTCTTTTCTTGTTCTTTGATATTTACCTGCTTATTGATAAGCCTATATAATTGTACAGGTAGATAAGGAAAAATGAAAACAGAAAGGGAAAATATTTGAGAATGTCTTACGATGCAAGTGCTCTTGTTTGCACAAGGAGGAAATGGATCTTTTCCTACCATGGCTCATATTTTCACCCAAATCACCTATTTTTCATTTTCATCTGACCATTTGCAACATAATTTTGGAAAATCTACAGAAAGAATGGCTCACACAAAACCTTTTCCAGATAGCTACATCTGGTTTGCTTTTTTAAGTTTAGACAGTGTGAGTGAAGTTTCCAGTTAAATGGACTTGGAAACACAAGAACTGCAGAGCAGGGCAGAATAAATTCCAACAACAAACACACTTGTAATCACAAAAACTTATCACACAAGTGTACCCACAACAAAAGCACCTTCAGAGCAGGGATCAGCAGCTCTGCAAACCTGGCTGAGTGCACTGGGATTGGGTCAGCTGGCCAAGGATAAACATGGGAAGGGAAGACACAACAGGCACTGCTGCCCTGGGCTGGCACATCCACCTGCAGGGACATGGGCTGCTCCTGCAGCTCCAGCACCAGGCATGGAAAGAGACATCCAGCTTCTGGCTTGGCATTTGGAAAGGCTGCAGCATCCAAAGGTTTTCACATCAAAAGCAAAACAACCCCCAAATGTTCCTTTGTGATGTATTTTTTTCAGTTCTGAACTAACTGAATCAATGGGTTTATTTATATACTTATACATGTGCACATAGAGACAAAAATTAGTATCATTGGGTGTTGGATTTCTACCAATAGGAAAAACTTTGGTAATGAGAAGCAGAGACTGATTGAATGCTAAAATAGAAAAGAAGAAAAAAAGAGACTGTAACCCTCTGAAGCCCCTTGCTGTGCTCAGCCAGAAATGGGTACCAGATATCAACATGCAGCTGGCACTTGTGGGCAAACCTGGACCTGTGCACCCCTGAGCTCCTTGGGCAACACAGGGATGGAGCACCTCCATGCCAGCAGTGAGGAGAGAGAGGCACAGCTCCTGCAATCCATTGGCTCCATGTGGCTCTTGATGACAGCAAAGATGAGTGGAGCAATTCTCTTTCATTCCATGTCCTGGACAAGCCAGACAGTTCACAACGCACAAAAAAACCCCAAAACAACAACCTCAGTAAATCAGCAACAGCTCTATGCCAAATTATTCAAATTATTCAGAAAGAGGATTAAAATTCTTGCAATGCCCTGTTGCTGAACACTGTGTGGTTATTCCCAGTGGCACAGCAGTGATCCATCCCCATGATCCATGGCTGCTCCAGTGCCTCCTGGGAGGTGCTGAATTACTTTCTCATCACTCCAGGCCCACCTGCCCCAAGGCCACAGCCCAGAGCTGCTCCCACAGAGCTCCTGAATCCCTGCTGGAGGTGTTGGTGCTCCCACCAAGGCAGTGCTCCTGCAGCATTCAAGCACAGAGATTCCAGCTCCAGCTCCTTCCCTTCCTTGTCTGGAGAACGTGGCCATCTCTCCCATCCAGAGCTTTTCCCTCCAGACTGCAGGAACTGCAGCTCCTTGCTCTTTTCTAGATATCCATCCATCCATCCATCCATCCATCCATCCATCCATCCATCCATCCATCCATCCATCCATCCATCCATCCATCCATCCCACTTGCTCTCTGCATTTAGTTCACATCTCTTTAATTCATGTTTCTTCTACTATTGAAACAACTTCTGAGATTTAAGGACTAAACAGAAAACACCCCTCAAAAAGTGCTTCAGATTGGTTTCCTGCAGATTTTAACTTTTTACAATCTCTTCTCTCACACTGTAACCCACCCTGCCTTTGGCTTTCACTTCACCACTGCCTTCCAGTTTTTCCAAACACCATCACGAAATTCCTCTCTAATTTACTTCTCAGAAGATACAATCTAATGGGTAATTAAAAATACAAAAGAAAATTTAGGAATAAGTATTTTCCCCTAACAGCTTCCATCCCATTAAAATATTTTGCAGTCATAATGCCTACAGGGATTATCTTCAGTTGCAAGAGAACAATGAAAACAAACACTTAAAAATTATCTTAAAAAGCCACAATATTTTGAGAAAAGCTGCTACAGTGCTATGGGACCTTGGAAACTTGCACCAAAATATGTGAGATACTGCTCAGAGGTCAGTTTTGCTCTTCAGTTCCATGGCTAGAAACAACAATATTACCAATATCTGCAAATCCCACTTTTCCTATTTCATATCAGCAAATTGCATTGGCAACACTGTTACAACTCCCCCCATGAAATCCATCACTACTTGTTTATGCTTTTGCATTATTGGCAAACAAATACTAAGAAATATTGAAGTAAATAAAAAGAGGGGAATAAATGAGAGAATTAACATATGAGCAAGTCCATGAAACTTAAAAATATGGAGTAGTTTTTATGTGGGGGACAAGGACTGTAAAGTTTGTATATAAAGGAGCCTGGTTCTCTTCCAAGCTTCACGTTCCAGCCTGAAAATAACTTCTTAAAACAGCTGTCAGGTTTTTTTGGGAGGAGGAAGAATGATCTACCAGCAAATACGACCTTTCTTCAGAGCACATGAGTTATCATGGGTTGTGCTTCACAGAGAAAATTCAACTCCTGTGTGGCCCCTAAAATCTGCAATCAAGAACATGGAAGAGCATATGGAAGGAAAACTCAGCCTTCATGGAGAGCTCACAAAATAGAGAAGCACCATGGTCTCAGTGCTCAGGAGATCATGGGAATTAATCATCCCCACTGGGCCAAAAATCAGCTGTTAATCTCCCTTTCACTTAGATTCTTTTAAAACTTTTTCATCAATTAACAGCTTATTTAAGTAGATTTTAAAAAAAATCAAAAAGGGCAATATATTTTTAAATTAAGCAATTAAATCTGATAATAGTATATTTGAGATTCAAACATGAAGAAACTCAATTTATTGTGTTGTTAACATCACTTTAGTGATGACCTCTCAGATTTTCATGGTTTATATACATTTGCTCTCTGCTTTCTTGGCTGATAGAAATATGTGAACTTCTCATGTGAAGCAGCTAAAAGCATGTGAACTTTTTTGTACAATGTACACTGACAGTTCAAAAACTCCCAATTTCTCCCCACATGGAGACACGCTGACAACAGAAGTGCTCACATGAACAGTTGTGCTAAGTAGTCCCTGTATCCAAAACAAAATTATTAGCTGGATATATTTACTGAATCAGCCACTTCCACATCTGGCACAGGTGGAGGCTCCTCCATGTTTTAAAGGTCCTGGAATTTTCTTTGGGGAGCATAAAATAACAAAAATAATCGTGGATATTGTTATTTCAGTGTGTTCAGATATTTCTTCTTTCAGCATGTTCTTTCTATCTTAAACACCCTAAAAGTTAAATTTTGGTTCAGGAAACAGCAAGAATTGCCCCAGATGCAAAGCAGCATTTGAAAACTTTAGGCTATTAAAGAATCATTTCCTTCCTCCCAAAAAGTGTCACTTAAAATCCCTCTGTCTTCTAGAGCCAGTGCAAAAGAAAGAGTAGTCATTAAATGCTTTGTTTTTAAACAGATAAACAAACAAATTACAAAAATAAAATAAAATTCAAATGCTATTGTGCTGAACTTGCAATCCTTTATCCCATTTTTGGAATGTCAGTGCCTGGTATGCCCACAGTCCCCCATCTCTTTTCATTCTAATATCCAAAAGCAGATTTGACGTTTTAAGACTTCCCATTATTTTATGAAGGATTTCTACTGCCACAAAGTACAATTCTCCCCTTTATTCCCCCTTCAACATGTGAATAAAAATGCAGTAGGCTGAAAATATTTGAGACTGTGATATGAGAAAATAAAAAGAGTGAGACACCCTGTGTCCCATGGAACAGTAATTCTAATTTTAGCTACTCACTATTCACTATTTAGTCCATTTAACCCTGCTCCAGTAACAAGCACCTGGATTTCTGGACAAATTTCAAACACAGCATTTTGGGAACCACTGTCACCAAAACATTAGCACAGTTTCTTATGAATAAATGAGTTCATGTCCCTGCCTCAGCACAGAGCAGCACTTGCAGTGTCTCATGGACCACAGGCACAGCTTAGAAGTGAACACAGGGATTTAAACCTGGCTCTAGGATTCCCACAGCACAATGTGCAGTAGAAATCTCAAGCAACACCAGATCTTCAGGATGTGTCTGGTGTCACATTTAAATTCCTCACACTGGCAACAATTCCACTTCATGGAACAGGAAACAGCAGGGTTTTCCAGAAGTTTGAAGCAGGGTTTTCCAGAAGTTTGTAAGAGCAAGCAGGAACACCACAAAACAGCCCCTGAGACACCCAACAAGAGCTTGAAGTGGAGCTGGATGGAGGACTCATCTCCTCTGGCAGGTTATTGAGCTGGCATGGCCAAAAATGACCCACTCAGCAAAATGTCTGGACAAGGGGGTTTTAGGAATGGGCTCCACAGCCACAGGTGAGTTTATTCATCAGGAAAATAAAAAGATTCTAAAGAGTTTTCAAATCAGGCACCTGACCCACCCTCCCACTGCAATATCCATGCACAAATACCACTCCTTTAATCCACACCAGTTATTCAAATACCTGGTAATCTTTCCAGTGCTTGTACTGTGCCAATGTGGGAGATTTTTATCCCCTGACAAAGGAAAGAGTAAATACTAAAAAGTAAAATTTCATCCCCATTTATCATGGTTCAGATATATATTAACATGGAAATAACCAAATGTATATGAATCAAAACTTCCTTGAAAGTAAAGCATGATTTCCTTCAATTTAGGAGACAGGGCAAAGTCAGACCAGGAAAAGAAGCAGCTCAGAAAATGAGAAGCATTTCTTTGTCCTGCAAGGTTCTAACAGAGCTGTGAGCAGCTCCAGCACAGGGATGGGATCCTTGCTGGATTTCCTGGATTGTGGCCCAGCCATGAATTCAGGCTGCCTCACCTTCCTTCCTTCCTTGATCATCCACAGCCCCTCAGCACACATGGAGTGGGTTATTGGGGTCTTTCTGCTGTCATTCTGTGAGCACAAACCTCACTGGGCTCAGCCCCCCTGGCTCCTCAGCACCTGGGGAGCCCAGGCAGCAGCAGAGGCATCATCAGGTCAATGCTGCTCCTCGCCTCAGTTTACAAAAAAAGTACCAAGAATTAACCCTTTCAATGATATCTAACACCAGCTATACTTCACTGCCTCACTCTCCATAAGATTGCCCTCCAACAGTCATTACAGCAGGGCTGTAATTTTATACATGCATTGGAAGGGCAATAAAATACATAAATACAGCAGGTCATCCTTCTTCTGACCCCCAAAATCTGTGTTTATAGAGTAACTCTTTGTGTTTGTTGCCCAGAGAAGCTGTGGCTGCCCCTGAATCCCTGGAAGTGCCCAAGGCCAGGCTGGGATGGGGCTTGGACCAACCTGGTACAGTGGAAAGTGTCCCTGCCCACAGCAGGGGGTGGAGCTGGATGAGCTTTAAGGACCCCTCCAACCCAAACCATTCTGTGATTCTCTGATTTGATACTGAATCACCTAAATACAGCAGCAAAGACTTTTGGAGCAACATTTTGCTTTACTTATATCAGTGAGTCATAGGCTACATTTAAAGCTGTTTTATTTAGACAGGCTATAGGCATGCTCAATGTATATTAGATGCAGCTCCTGAATTGTGTTATGTATTTCCCTCACCCAGGCTGTTGTGTTACCATAACATCCCAAAGATGACATTTAACACAAACAATCACATTATTTCCACAAATCAATAATTCTGCTATTTAAAACCTATTTCATTCAATAATTTAAAACCAACCAGCTCCTCTTTGAAGTGTCACAATTCAAACTGTAAACTTCAACAAGTGCCATTTGAATTCAGAGGATTTGGTGTTTCAAAAGCCGCCCCAAACACTGGTGGGGCATGGTCCAACTGCTGCACTAATAAGCAGCACAAGAATTAACAAATCCTTTGCTCCAAATGAGGCACACAAATAATGCCCCGTCAGCACAATCCCACTCCATTACAGCAGCAGCACAACTCACAGTGATTTATGACCCTCTTGGCTGCACACTTGGCTGGGGCTGATATTAGGATCATACAACTCCCATCACAACCTAAATCCCAAAATACATAACTAATACCATTTCTTTAAGTGCTCTGCAAATACACTGCTTCAAAGAAACACTGGTGAGGATGAAAGCCAAGCAGGCAAATCTCCTAACTTGGAAAAACAAAATTTTAATCTGAATTTTAAGACAAATTCCAACTTTGTCACCTCCTGAAATCTTGGAAAGAATGAAATGCATAACAGATGTACTCCATTTTAAATATAGCCACATCACGCACGCGTTTTTTAGAACACACAGAAAACACTGTGCCTGATAAAAATGCCTCCCTTATGCTCTGATTCACTTTCAGTACCCCATTATGGACACAAAATCATTCCTGACTCCTGATCAGCAAACAGCAATGGCCAAACTGGCTCTATCTCTGAGCAGGGATAGGCAACAAAGCAAAAGGATCATCCCAGGGCTCAGAAACAGCACCTTCCTGTCAGGATCCTCTGCCTTCACACTTAAAAATGCCAAATGCCATTCTTGATGTGCTGAACCCACCTTGCACTGCCAACAGGTAAATTCTGTGATGCTCCCTATTAAACAGAGCCAAGCAAAATTTTAGTAATTAGTGTCACCCAGTTCCTGAACACACAGCCATTCATGCTACAAGAATTAAACACGTTTTCCAAGCTGACTAAACACGATCCAAGCATCTGATTCTGGAGAAATAACAGACTGCAGCAACAACTCAGATCATTTTCATATAAAAAAAACATTCTAAGGGTGCACATAGTTACTGAAATGCTATATATACACATATACATGGGGAAAGAGAGAGTGACAGGAGAAGGGGGAATGGCTCCCAGTGCCAGAGGGCAGGGATGGATGGGATATTGGGAATTGTTCCCTGTGAGGGTGGGCAGGCCCTGGCACAGGGTGCCCAGAGCAGCTGTGGCTGCCCTTGGATCCCTGGCAGTGCCCAAGGCCAGGCTGGGCAGGGCTGGGAGCAGCCTGGGACAGTGGAAGGTGTCCCCATCCAAGGTAGGGAAGCAGAACTAGATGATATTCAAGATCCCTTCCAACCCAAATCATTCCACAATGCTATGAACTCAACAGCTTTATGTAAGATTTTCGGACTTATCTGCAGAAAATTATCATCAAATATCAAATTAAAGCATCTGACACAGGTAAGAAAATATTACTTCAGTGAAGACTAACAGACCTTTTGTTTATTTCTGTATCCACAGAAATTTCCAGCAGCACCAGTGTTTCATAACCAAAGACAGATATATGTTACTTTAACATTCTCAGCAGAAAAATGCAGTTGCTGATCATCAAGGATTCCAGAACCTCGGGTGAGGCACGGGGTGTGTATGTTTCTCTTCAACAGTTTATTGGAATTATGAAACAACTTATAATAAATTTTCTCATCCTCACATGGTACTTTTAAGAACACTCTCTGCTTCTAGATGATGCCACATTGCCAAGCAGCAAGTGAAAGATTAAACACTACTCATATTGTTTCATTAGTAACTTATATGTGCATGAGAGAGAATCTCTTTCATAACATGGATCTTACCAGCAAGGTCAGTCCCAAACAGGGAGTCAGACAGATGCAAACAACTTCCCAAAATCATGGAATGGTTTGGGTTGGAAGGACCTTAAAACCCATCCAGTGCCACCCCTGCCATGGGCAGGGACAATTTCCACTGTCCCAGGTGCTCCCAGCCCTGCCCAGCCTGGCCTTGGGCACTGCCAGGGATCCAGGGGCAGTCACGGCTGCTCTGGGCACCCTGTGCCAGGGCCTGCCCACCCTCACAGGGAACAATTCCCAATTCCCAATATCCCAACTAACCCTGCCCTTCAGCAATAGGAAGCCACTGCCCCTTGTCCTGTCCCTCCAGACCCTTGTAAATAATCTCTCTTCATGTTTCTTGTCAGCTCCCTTCAGGTACTGGAAAACCACCAGGTCACCCAAAGCCTTCTCTTCTCAGGATGAACATTCCCCATTCCCTCAGCATTTCCTCACAGGAGAGGTGCTCCATCTCTCTAATCAACTCAGTGGCCTCCTCTGGACCCACTCCAAATAAAAGCCAAGTTTTAAAACCTGGAAATAGATGGGAAAAGCTGGAAAAGCCTTGGACCAAAGCCTGGTTATCTGCTGGTGCACAGTCACAGTGTGTGACACCACAGGGTCTCCATCCCTGCCCTGGAAGCCTGTGGCCACTTCTTCTCTAAGCACAAACTGAGCTCAGACCTGCTGGAACAGCTTTTCCCAAGCATCATGCTGTCTAAACAAAGGAAATTTGGAGCTGATGTTGTACCTGGTCTCTTTGCAAATAATGCCCTTATAGAGGAACATTTCCTCATGACATCCTGCCTGTAGCACCACTCCTGTCAGGCCCTGAGCAATTCCAGGAGATTTATCTGCTGCTCGCCCGTCCAAGTCGGTCAGAGGTTAGAGACACTCAGTACCTACAGGACACACTTCAAATGGCCACTAAACACCACTTAAAGAAGCAAAGATTTGGTTCCAAGAACTACTGGAAACACCTACGAAAAAGCTTCCCAGGGAGGTCATCTGAAAACAGCACAAACAAAGATTAACTTCTGCTCCATCTCTCAGGCACGTGCATCTGAGTCAAACAGCAAAGCTGCACATTTAAACACTGAAAAGATCCCATTTCTGACTCAAACACGCTCATTTATCTAATAAACTTCAAGAATTAAGCATCCAACATCAGAAGTAGTTTTCATACATTTCCTGTGGTCTGTGTCAATGTTTCATAGCATGTTTTATTTCAATTATAGACTTTACCTTTTTTTATTAGGTGGGTGTTGCTGAGGGTTTTTAGTGGTTTTTTTAGCTTATTGAGCAGTTAAACACAGTCAAACTACAACAACTTTGCCCCTTCAAACATACAAATAATTGTTAATATCAATGGTACTGTTTATCAGCTAGTTTTGCTTTCCACTTTTCCCCCTCTGTTTTGAAGGCCTTCCCATCAAGGCCTAAAAATCAGTAACACTGGAAGGAAATTAAGCCTTTACAAACAGAGACAGCTGGATTTGGATGCTTTTGAGGTCTTTTCTGCCCAGCCCCTTTGTCCCCATTGCAGTGGCAGGACCTGTGCTTTATGGAATCATGTACCCAGCAGGTTCTCTGGGAATTCCAGCCCGTGCAGATTTGAGTTAACTTCAGCTGAAGGGGAAAAAAAAAACCACCAAAAGGAAGCAAACTGCTCTTTCATGAGCAGATGATCAAGATGTTACTTTTCCTTTGTTTGCATGTTCCCATACACATTAGGCAGGCAGGCAGAAGGAAAGATCCCATCACCAAGCTCTAGTGGACTTTATTCAGCCAGTTCTTCTGGACTGTGCCAATTTTGGAGATTTTAGAAGTAATGCTATTTTATGACAGCAACGTGATTTCTAAATTTATCAAGTCAAGTTGAAGGCAACAGTTTTATACGTGCAACAAGAGGAACATTAAGTGCTATCAGTGAAATAAAGACTTGCAATATAATCGTTATTTACATGGTTTGCCAAGAATCCCCACAGTAAGTTACTGTAGCAAATACAAACTCAAAAAATTTACAAGCAGTTGAGAGGGAGATTGTGATCCTGAGGGATGTTAGCTGAAGAAATATATCTAGAACATGTTGTTCCTCCACAAAGAAATTTCAGAACCATGAAAAAATACCAATCCCTCAAAGAAGGCTTAGTGCTCAAGGTTAAAACATTTGGGGGGGCAAATGAAAGAGAATGTTCATTTGGTGGAAACAATTTGGCTTGAAAGGGCAGTAAAGATTTCTGGGGTAGTCCAATACTGAGAAATGCCTTCCCAGAACCACCTCAGCAGCCAAATCTATGCTGCTGCCTAAGACAGAAGCCGTGCCCAAACACGACCTCTGAGGAAAGAACGAGCTGTAATTCCATGGTACATCCCCAATTTAGGCTTCTCTTCCAACTGCCACTTTATATTTTCACAAATTATTACTTGGAAGCAAGCAGCTACACTTTCAAACCCTGCATGGCTCCTCTTTAAATTGAGTTCCAACAATTCCCTCCAAACCTATGAAAGAGCCATCACAATAATGCAAACTTATATAACAGCACCTGTTAAAATGTGTTAATGAGACTATATTGACTAGCTGGCTTCTCTGCAAAAGCAACTCCCACTGGAAGTTAAAAATTTAAAGGCTAGGAATTTATTTTTCTTCCTTTCTTTTCAAAGGACAGAAATGAGATTGAGAATCATCTAAAAATAGCAGAGAATTTTCAAGTGTCAGCTGTAACGCAAAGAGGAATGGATGTCTCTCCTTACAGAGCCAGGATGGATGGAGGGAGCTTGTGATCCAGGATCAAGATAGAGAGCTTACACACAAACTGTAGATGGTCAGAAATAATTCTAATTTCCTCATTTTAATAATATTCCAGGGCAATCTACAGCAAATTGAAATCCAGTGATATTGTACTTTAAAACTGGTGAATGTAAATTCTTATATTCTTTGCCTACTAGCACAAGTACATAGTGTGAAATAACTGCAAAAAGAGTTTCAAACAACCCATTCAAATAATGCATCCTCCTCACGACAGAAGATGAATATAAATTATATGTCTTTGACTTTGTTTTGTCTTTTCCATCAATCTTTTTCCCCAAAAAGCACCATGTCAAGGCTTTTATTTAAAAACGGTGATCTCTCGCATTTAAGCAGTTACCTACCTCTCAAGATTTTCTGATGTAAACAGGAGAAGAAAACTCAGATTTGAATTGGTAGGGTACCTGTGTACACCATGCACCCAGATTTGGGGTAACCAAAGGCAGACATACAGGTCAAAGACTCTGCAGATGATCAAGGATGCAGCAGAAGCCACACTGTCCCTCCAGTATCCCAGACCTGAGATTTCTGGAATGAAGCTCCACTGTGGCCATGCTCACTTCAGTTCCTGCAGGATATAAATGTTTTAAGGTCTGTTCAAACTGTTCCTTCACCCCACAGTGTTCAGGGCTAAAGGGTTTAAGCAGGCAGAGCTGCAACATCTGACAACCAGACCCTCAGTATTGCATTGACTTATTGATTAACTAGTGGCAGGACATGAGAAATTGAAATCAGAGCCCGTGTTGTTAAATAAAGTGTATGGTTAGGCTCCATCCCCTTCAAAGTGAAGAACCTTACACAAGTTCTAACACTGTTTATAAATTATTTTTCACTCTGTCCCACTTATCAAAACTCAAAGCCTCAAATGCCAACATCCAAGTTTCCCTTAAATAATAAAAGCAGCTGAAGTGTGAGTATTTTTAATGGAGAGATTTTTTTCTACTTCGTTTTGCACAAATAAAACTATGAGCAACTCAAAAAAATCTTCCTCAAAATGTGAAGAAATTGTGACCTTCCTGTCCAGGTCTGGCAGTACCTGCACACAAACTCAGGCTTACTTAAAGAAAAAGTTCTGTCATTTCATCAAGTCATACTTGGAAAGCTCAGTATTCACTAGGTTTTCCTACTGAGTTCTTTCTTTTGTTTATAGCTGTGAAAGACATCTTCACAGAGTGAAGACTTGACAAGAACCAGGTTGAGCAACTACAGTCACTATTTACCTCCTTTTCTTTATGCTATTACATGGTAAAATTACAGATCATGTCAAAATGTTAAATCAATGTAGAATTTGCTTCTCCCTGGCAATATGCCTTTGTGCAAATTACCTCTAATTATTATTCTTTATCTGTCACTGAATACTTTCTATTTTTGAAATACCAGAGTGAAGTCAACCTGTGTATGATATTTTATTTTCACTGTCACACATAAAATCATGAACCTCACAACATGAGGTTCCCTACCTTATGTCACACATAAAATCATGAACCTCACTACCTCAACAACAGTTAATAGTCAGATTATGTAAAGCTGATAAACTGACTGGTCACTACAATTTTCTATCATGAGCAGCACTTAAAATTCTGTTTGTGGGAAAGCAGAAATATATATACATGCTTATCTAATTACCATTTTTTTAAAAAATGGACATTTGTTCTGTCTACTTTGGCCTGATCATCAGATCAGTATCAGAACACGTGAAATCCAGAATCAGTGTGTCACAAGCCAGCTCAATAAATATAAAAAGCCTGTATCTAAAGACTTACTTTTATAGAACATGATGAAACCAGAAATTGAACAAAAAGACCTGCACAGCAGCTGGCAAGACACAAGACAAGCACCCTAACCCCCTCATTGACTCCAAAACCTTCACTTGCTAAGGACTAAAGCTGCCCTTAGCCCCAGAGCAAAGCTGAATCTGCGGAGCTCTCTGCAGAGCCATCCTGCTGGCACAAGCACAAGCCTTCTAGATTTACACTGTGCCCAGCAGGCTGGCCTCAAAAAGCCAAGGAAAACTTTCATCTGATCTTTCATCTACCTCTGAACTTCCAGAAGCACAAGACAGCTACAGGTTCTCTCTGTGCAGAGTGCTGGTAAAGGCCAGGGAGTCAGGGCAGGCAGGGCAGACTCCAGGGCTTGTTTTAAGATCTCCCCTGACCAGCTGCAGAGCGGAGGGAAAAAAATTCAATTATTTCTCTTCATAACTGACCAAGATTTTTGTCTTTCAGGAACACCCCTGCCATGTTCCCTGCAGCCCAAACATGAAGCAGCAGTGGAGTATCAAGTCACCAAGCAGAGCTGCAGCCCATGTGCCAAGGGAGAAGATCACAGGCTGCCACCCTGAAAAGAGCCAGGTTATTCATGGACTAAAAGGTTTCACCACTGAGCAGGCTGGGCTCAAAAGGCCAAGGAAAACTGTCATCTGATCTTTCATCTACCTCTGAACTTCCAGAAGCACATGACAGCTACAGGTTCTCTCTGTGCCCAGTGCTGGTAAAGGCCAGGGAGTCAGGGCAGGCTCCAGTGCTTGTCAGGGGTGCTCTTCCCTGAGCAGCTGCAGAGGGGAGGAAGGGAAGAAAAATTCAATGATTTCTCTTCATAACTTGACCCAAGATTTTGTCTTTCAGCAGCACCCATATCCTGCTCCCTGCAACCCAAACATGAAGCAGCAGTGGGATATCAAGTCACCAAGCAGAGCTGCAGCCCATGTGCCATGGGAGAAGCTCACAGGCTGCCACCCTGAAAAGAGCCAGGCTATTTATTCATGGACTAAAAGGTTTCACCATTGAGCAAAATGGTGATTTTTATAACCAATTTACTTATTACTAAAGAAACATTTAAAATTATTAGTAAATATTAAAAGAAACACAGAGAACAGTGAAAGCAGCACATCAAGAGGAGATCTTTGAAAAGCTTTATCAGGAACTGCTGGCCACAGGTGACCTGGTGGGTGCTCCTGCAGTAATTGCTGTGAAAGCCACCCTTCCCTGTGCCACCAGCCCTGCCTCAGCCAGGTGACAGAGAGCACAACAATCCCTCAGCACTTTCTCCATGATGAAATAAGGGATAAAATCAGAGAGAAAAGTGTGGCTGTATTATCAAGAGCTTCTAACAGGAGTACAGCAATAAAGCCACTCCTTGAGGCAAACTTAACAAGGAGATGTCTGGCTGCAAAAAGTTTGGGAATTATTTTGGGTATCAGTGCACACAGAGAGGCCCCAAATGAAATCTTGGTTCTGCTGTGCTATGCCCTATAAACACAGAGAAAGCATTCTTGCCCCAACATACTTATTTTGAGCACTTAAAAAACAAGATGCCAGTGACCCTGATATTTCTGGAAGAGTTGCTGGCTGGTAAATAGCAATATTGTGACCTCCCAAGCAACAAGAAAGAGAAATGCAAACAACCAAGAAGAACAGAGCAAAACAAAAATATTTCCATAAGCAGAAGTTTTTCTATCCCAAGAGATCTCTGCCTCCAGAGCTCAAAAGGGACACATTAACCTGTGTTATGTGACTCTCAGTATCTCACAATCCTCAATAAATTTATTTGCTAGAAAGCTCTGCAAGAAAACAGAAAAAGTGAATTGTCTCAAATCCTACAGGAAAATTATTATGGAAGATATAATTGGACTGATGGCTGGGGTTTATCTGTGGATCTCAAAAATTTCTCTGCAAAACTCTCCTGCACTCCCTTCACATCCAAGGGGATCAGGTACTGTGAAAACAGGGATCTAAGGAATCTTAAAACCTAGAGCAGTCAGAAATAGGCAAATATTTTTGCAAGGCATCACTGGTAAGCTCTCCTTGTTCATTTCTTCTAGACACCATCTATTTAATTCCAAAGTCAGAAACTGCAGGGAACACACCAGGGCCTCCCTGCTTGCACTAAGGAGCCAAGGAAGCAAAGGGGGAAGATAAGATACTCCCATCCTAAGATTCCAGAAAGAAATTGAGTTTTGCCTCATCTCCAAATCCAGGAAGAGCAGCACTAGGATAACCTGGAGCACGTGAAGCTGAGTGTTTCAAAGGGAATGGGGAGCAGGGTTTTGAAGCAGTTTCCCAAGTGATTCCCCACACCCTGGAGAGCTGCACCTGGATTCCTTGGGGGTGAAGGCAGCCAAAGGAGCAGCCTGGCATGCTCCAGCCACAGAGGGGCTTTTGTTCCAAGAGCTGCTCCAGAAGCAGTGTTAGGTGCAAGTCCTGAAGTGTGCAGAACGTGGACATGGTGTGCTCAGCACCTCCTACTTGTGCTCTTTGAAGAGTTTACTTGCTCCTGTTGACTCAGCCTCAAAGATAGCTACGGCTGCTGCAGCTCAGACAATTAAGAGATAATACACTAGACATACAGCATCAAAAATAGGATATAATTAAGATATCAAAGGTTGAAAGGAAGCTGAGAATTGAAGTACTGGTAGGGAAACAAAGCTTATGTGTGCTATCTGTACAGCACTTTTATACTTGAAGAGAGTACAGGGTATGAGATAATTAAACAACCACTACAAACTTCCTCTTCTCTATTGCTACTATCAACAGATTTTCAGGGAAAACAGTAAAGCAAAGCTTCCTAACAGCACCTCCATTCAAGAACTGAGCAGGTGCTTGGCAGAGATCAATTAATTAAGAGGTGAAATCTCAGTTTTCCTTATTAAATCTCAGAGCTGCTCCCTAACAAAACCCTCCCCTGCAGCAGATCCTGCACACCAGCCCCTGGCACTGCTGTTTGATGGCTTTTATCATTGCCTTTGATGTATATTTTCCCCTGATGGCATTTACCTATAAGCTGAGTAATCTGGCTGCAGAACAAAGTTCTGAGGAAACAGGAAAAATGGGCAGCTCTGAAGCACCCACTAACTACCACATCCCCTGAGGGTCTGGGCAGGGAGGGAACAGAGTTAAGTGTGCTACAAACCTGTGGCTAAGGGCAAAGTCATGGCAAAGGTCTGCTTGGCTTAGAAACACACACAGCCTCTGATTTCTATAACTGCATAAGACATTGGTAAGAAATGGCAGCTGATTACAGCTCTACAAAAAAAAAATACAGAAGTGAAATGGGGAAAAAGCAAAGCCCAACCCATATTCCTTGTTAAAGTAATTCTTACCACATGCTCCAGCTGCTTTTGCAGCTACACTTCAGGGTAAGAAGAGACCATTAAATGTCACTTCACAAAGCAAATCTCATCTTATCTAGACTGCATGTCAGTTTGTCCATCTGTAGTACCCTGGCTGAAGCAGGAGCTGTGAAAGGCATTCAGAGCTGCAAAATCCAAACCTCTGTACTGAGGAGGCAGAGCAGCCTGTGCCCTCTCGTGATAAATGGCAACCAAGGACAGAACAGAAGTCTGAGAAAGACCATGAAAAACCCACTGCTGGCATGTGGTATAATTGCTCTACACAGTGCTCTTGTGATCTCCTAGAAAATATAAACAAATGAATAAGAATATTTAGGAGCAGTCTCCACAGCTAAGTTCATGTCAGTTTGGGACTAATATTGAGGACAGTAATAAATGCAGCAAAAATATTGAATTTTATTTGTAGCTACAACACAGCCTTCACACTGCATTTGGCTGTAAAGGTACATGGAAGGGGGAAATATCACAGGGCTGTTCCTCTACAACCTGTTCAATCTATTTCCATTAGAACAGCAAAATTCATCTTAGAGTAACAACGAGGTTACATCTTATGCTGTTTTCTTGAAAACACACTCCCACTGAAATCCATCAGTGTCAACACTTCCCAAAGAAATTCAGTGAATCGGTATTTTTAGGAGCCGAGCAGAAAGCCCAAGCCCAGGGACACACATCTGCTTCAGCCCCGTGGCCCCAGGCAGCAATGTCACAGCTGATGTCGCTGCTGCCTGGGAGGCTCCTGCTGCAGCCACGCTGCCCTGTGCAGGCAGACAGCTCGCTCACCAAAAATAAGTTTTTGTGTCACATCAAAACAAGCACCTGCCAGGGGCAAGCAGCTGCCACTGCCACCACTGCTCTGCAGTGCTGTCCCCACGTCCTTACTCACTGACCTTTCCACCACCATCCCGGCCTCCTTTTGTGTTTGCTGCCACAAATATCTCCTTCCTCCATCACTATGCCAGTTTATGACTCCTTCGGGTTCTTCCACTCAGTTTTCCAGGTTACTTCATCAAAATGGGTATTTTTATAAGCAGAACAAATAAACTCACAGGGCATGCCAGGGTTCGTTACATATTCCACTCCCATTTAGATCCATCTGCTCCCCACCTTGGACTGGGAGCACTGCAGACAACAATCTCTCTGTGAGACAAAGGCAGGGCACTGGAGAGACACAGCTCTGACAAAAGAGACAATTAAACCCTCAGCTCGTACAACCCTCCTGCACGCGCCTCTAAGGGCTGCTAGAAAGCAGCCAGGAGTTTCCCTTCAAAATGAACATTGTGAAAAAATGAAAATCAGACTTCTAACCAAGGGGAACCGAAGGATCCTTAATTTTCTTCTCCAAAAGGCAAATTTGCCATTTCATCCCCAGATCCCTTGAGCTGCAGAAATGAGAGCATCTGCCAGCTCACTGAGCCACCTGAGTAACTTTTTCCAGCCTAACTCCAAACTGCAACAACTTGCCATATCAAACTGCCAAATCTACAGTGCTCATTTCTTTCTGTGAATCCAGCTGTCATTTTTCCCAAATGCCTTCTCAGTCCCAACTCTCCTGATGCCAAAAAAAACCTTTTCACAGATATACATAATTTTGCAAAACACATATGCTCTCTGTATGGCACATGGAGTCAATTAACAAGTTTACTTACAGAATTAAAGGATGACACACAACAGTAAAACAAAAACCTCTCGCAGACAGCAAACACATGAACCTTCTCCTCCCTGCAAAGCAACACTCTCAGAAGGAGCGCTGAGTTTCAAAGCCTATGTTGAGTACCACAGATGATCTCTCACGCTTATCTCCCTGGCATCTTTTATCCTGTAATTCCCCCGGTGTTTGTGATCGTCAGCACACCGAGTTAAATGTAAAACACGGTCAGCAAGCACAGAGCAGGCACTGGGGCAACTCTGTTACCTCACAAAAGAAAAACAAGCACAAAATAAAAGCACGTACCTTTTAACTGGTCGGCTACCACGCTCTGACCGACGCGCTCCACCACCTTGCCATCCTCCATTTCATAGCGATCATCCAAATATTTGGCAGTAGCTTCCGAAATATGGACCTTGCCAGCCACCCCAAGCTGCTCCATCAGATTGGCCAAATTGACATCGTTGGACCACACATCGAACTTGAACCTCCTCATGCCTAAGATGCCACACAGGACTGTCCCGGTGTGAACACCGACTCTCATGTTCACCATTTCTTTCTTCTCCTGGCAGAACTGCTCGATGGCTTTGATCATCCCCAAGCCCATCTCGATGCAGCAGTAGGCATGGTCTGCCCGGGGCTCAGGGCAGCCGGCCACGCAGTAGTAACAGTCTCCCAAAGTGCTGATCTTCTCACATTTAGTGTCCTCACACAGACGGTCAAAGCGTCCGAAGAGGTCATTCAGGAGTCCCACCAGGGCGTGGGCTGATTTGTTGGCGCTCATTTTCGTGAAGCCGACGATATCCGCGAACAAAATGCTCACTTGCTCGATCTGCTGCATTTTAAAGGGACGGAATATTATGGGGGTTTTCTGTATGGAGGGCTTCTTCTTCCTGTTTTTGGGGCTTGAGGTGGAATGACGTTTGATGGAGTTTTCACTTTCATCATCCCCCTGCTTCATTAAGTCATCGGCTATTATTCTTGGCATAACAGAATGAATCATCCTCTCTTTCAGGGCTTTTTCCACTTCCAAGTCTTTTCCATGCATGATGGATTGCCCCACTTTCAGGAATGTGCTTCTTGATCTGACTTCGGACATGATAAATAAATGAATACCGATGGCGTGGATGCAGATGTGCAGGAAGGCTTTACTCAACAGCTCCCAGTAAACCGCACCAGCTCCCAGAGGTGTGAAACAGTTCTCATCACGGAAGTGATAACCAAAGGTCTCGAAGAGGACCGAGTACGACAGTCCCAGGAACAAGCTTAAATACAGGGGTAAGTGCATCACTGTGTAAAGCAACAAGAGCACTTCAATACACATAGAAAAACTGCCCACTTGAGAAAGACAAGTGTCCGTGGGATCTGCCGGGAGAGTCCGGTTGGACATGTCACCACTTCCTGAGACAGGCTTCAGAGCCTGGAACTGCGGAGCGAGGGTCAGAGCAAACACCAGGAGGGTGAGTATCAGCGAAGTCCATACGTAATGGCGGGCATAAGTCTTAGTGAAAGTGAACACAAAAAAAGCTACACATACCAGGAGGAAGCACAGAGCCGGCACCATGAAAACAATCTGTTTCTCTCTCATGTGTATGCCGAAGTAGATGCCCCAGAGCAGACAGGCCACGCCAATGTAGAAGAGGGCATAGCGAAACCTGCGCTGCGTCTGCGGGAAGCATCTCTCCATGCAAGCCTCCTCCAGGTTGTTGGAGTCGAACTTGGGGTTCCACCACTTGGAAGAGGCCCTCTCGAAGAGCTGCGGCAGCTTCTTCTGCCGGCGGAGGCCGGAGCCAGTGCCGCCCGCTCCGCCGGCTCGGCGGGCGCCCCCCGACTCCCCCGAGCTGCAGCTGGAGGAGATGCTGTACTTGCAGTGCTTGGAAGAGGTGCCGCCCTGGTGCTGCTTGGGGTTGATTTTCACCGTCACGCTGTTGCTGTCCCCGCTGGAGTCGCAGCTCACCTCGGTGCTGTGGTGATGCAGCAGCTGCTGGTGCGGTGGGGAAGCCATGTTGTCAATTCCTCCTCAAGAGCCCGCGCCGGACTTGGGTCTCTGGGGTTGCCGAAGCCACCGGGCTCCTCGCAGAGTCGCCTCTAGTCTCCTCCGGTCCCCGCCGCGTAGGGGCGGCCGGGCAGCGCCGCGGCGATCGGCCGCTCGCCGGGCTCCGCACACTGCGCGCCGGGGCTGCCCCGCATAGTCCCCTCGCCTGGGCCGAGCCGGGCCGGGGCTGCCGCCGCCCGCCGCCGGCCCCGCTCCCCCGCAGCCCTCCCGAGGCGCGGGGCGGGCGGGCCGCTGGCTCAGCCCCGCGGGGGGGACGTCAGGCCCCCGCCGGGAGGGGACCGCTCCTCCATGTCGGCTGCAGCTGCCCGCCGCTTCCTCCCCGCACGGCCGCCGACGAGGGGCCGCCTCCCGCCCTCAGCCGCCCGCCCAGCCGGGACGGCAGCAGCAGCCGCTGTCCTCTGCTCCGCCCGCCCGCCCGTCTGAGGGGAGGAAGGGGAGCGCGGGGACGCGCTCAAGCGGCCGCCACCATCTTCCTCACGGCGCGGGGGGGGGTTCGGGGGGGCTGCGGGAGCGCGCCCCCGCTGGCCAATTGGGCGCGGCGGCGCGGCGGGAGCGCGCCCCCCCCTACACACAAACACACACTTCCCGCCTCAGTGCGAGGGTCGCGGGCAGGAGCGGGGACGGTCCCCTCAGACAGGGACGGGTGTGATGTCAATATCGCTCTCCGTGAGGCAGGGACGGGACAGCGAGGGTGGCGGGGGCCGGGCGGCACCTTAGCGGGGACAGTCCGCGGGGCCGAGCGCCGGGGTTCCCGGGCTGCCCCCGCCACCGCCCTCCCCACCGGCTGACATTTGCCATGCGCAGACAACATGCACTTCACCAAACAATTCAGCCCGAGCCCCGCTGCAAACTCGCTGGGTTATTTTTCTCCTCGTTCTCCGCTTGTTTATGGCTGACGCTATCTCGCCTGCACCGCTCCCTCGGTTTCATTATCTCTCCTCGCAGATGGACCGTAGCTTTCCTTCTTCACAGGGCTTCTCTCTGCTGGTGCTAGAGCTCCCTCTCCTCTCCCCAGCTCTGCATCCCTCACCCTTGCTCACAGGTGATGTTCCCGTATTGGTCCCACCTCATCCCCCTCAGCTCCAGCCCCAGTTCTTCCTGCTGTGGCTTCTCCTTCCCTGAATCCCATTTTCTTTATTCCAGGTGAGCCTTCTCCAGTGAAGCACTTCACTCCAGCCTCCCTTCCTCCTGCGGTCCCTTCTCCTCTGAAGACCCCAGCATACCGTAAAATAAAGCCAATGGCGCTAATGTAAAAATAGTGACATTGTGGCCATGGGAACAGGGCAGTGACCATCCCCTGTGCTGGGCACCTCCAATCCCGGGGTGAGTTTTTGGCCTCTCAAGACAAGACAGACATTGAGGGGCTGGAGAGTGTTCTGGGATGGGTCAGGAGCACCAGGAGGGGCTGAGGGAGCTGGGAAGGGGCTCAGCCTGGAGAAAAGGAGGCTCAGGGGGGACCTTGTGGCTCTGCACAGCTCCTGACAGGAGGGGACAGCCGGGTAAGGGTTGGGCTCTGCTCCCAGGGAACAGGGACAGGATGAAACAGCCTCAAGTTGTGCCAAGACCAGTTCAGATCAGATACTGGGATCAATTCTTCACTGGAAAGGCAGTCAGACACTGGCACAAGGTGCCCGTGGCAGTGGTGGAGTCACCATCCCTGGAAGTGCTCAAAAAACGAGTGGACATGGTACTTCACAGTATGGATTAGTGGGCACAGTAATATTGGGTCAAAGGGTGGACTCAATGGCCTTGGAGGTCTTTTCCAGCCATAATGATCTATGACTCTCTGTACTCTTTTTCAAAAATAGTAATAGAAAATCTGTGGCCACACCATGGCTGAAATTGAAACCTGCCCTATTTTCCATTACCTTTGTAAAGATGTCCTGTAACCATGCTGTAACATATGTTCGTAGTGTTATTGTTTAGAAGAAATTTGTATTTCCTGACATGCTCAAATATCAAACTAATCTCCAAAAATTCCAGTTAATAGCAATAATTGTTCTGGTTTTGCTGTGACATAGTTGTCTCTTGAATTCCAGCTAATGGCTCAGCTGATCAATATTTTATAGGAAGTGCTGCTTACCATGCAGCTCTTACATAAACACTGTTGGGAAGAGAGAAATCCCTGAGCTGACAGAGCAGAAAGGCAGGATGGCCTCCTGGGCTTGGCTATTAATTGATAAAATTACTAAAACTTCTTTCCAGCCTTTTTATTGATTCATCTAAATATACTTTAAGTTACATTCTTACTTCATACAGGATGATGAATTTATTTAATCTGCAGGATTAAAGAAGTGCAACAGTTTCCAAGGATTCAAAGGTGTGGTGGGAAAAGAAAAAAGTTTTTTACCTCGTTGGCAGAGAATTTAAGGTAAAACTACCAGTGTTTTTATTTTTTTTTTTTTTAAGCAAACCTGTAAGATTTATGTTGGGTGATTTGAACTTAGAGATTTAAAAGGTACTGAAATTCCAGCATAGATTTTTTTGTCTTGTTCCCCTGGGCTCCATAAAGTGGGACTTTGTATGTTCTTAGAATAAACAGAATCACATCAAAGATACTGGCTACATCACAAGTTTTCACTTAGTCACCCACATGATGCCAAATAGTTCCTCTTTCCCAGCTTTTGTTTATGAGTTTGAAGGAGGGAGATGGGATGGAAGGAGACATCTGACTTGTCAGACCCTCCTTTGGTAAACTGCACATGGGGGTTTCAGGGTTATGCAGAATCCTTGCTCCCCCAAGGAGCTCCCATTAAACTTTTAACCTGCAGGCTCCCATCCTGCTCCTCCACTTGATCTTTTGGGTGGAACAGCCACCAACACTCCCCATCTTCCCCTGTCCATGGAAACATCCTGCATGTGCAGTCAAGGAACAGTTCTCTTCAATTTTCATTAGCTCTGGCTGGGACAGATCTCGTGCTGTCTCCTGAAACACTGAATTTTTAATTTCACTTTGCTTTTGTTGTGTAAATTTTTCTCTGTTGAATTCAAGTAGCAGATTAAATGCATGAAGCAGAAAACCACAAACACCAGTGATGCTTGGATTCATTTTAAGTGTGACTGAGATTTGTTTTAGAGAACAAGAAGTGGTTTGAGGTTGTATTTGTTATTTCCTCACCACCACCACCTTCTGATTTGTTTTTATCCAGATGGGTGTAGCAGCCATTGTGTCCCTAAGGCAGCACCTGAGTGGGTCATGTCTGTGGCATCCTTTAAGGAAGATGCTTCCTCTGGATCACTTTTTAGCCAGCACAATGAGCCATCCTGTAGAGCTGGGATCCTCCATGCAGGCTGGATCCTGAGCCCTGGCTTCATTCTGGACTTGGTTGTGCTGCTTCCCTGTGGAGAACTCTGACCACCCTTCCAAAATACTCTGGGACTGCTTTCCTTTCTCAGAGGAAAATTAGTTAGAGGAAATATTTCACAGAGCAATAGCTGGGCAAATGCAAACCCTCCTTGCAGAGTTCTTTTAACTTCAAGCCACTAAATACACATTTAGTCTATGGAACTGTATTTACTTCCCCTCTCAGAGGAACAAGCTTTGTCAGCTGTAATGATGAGCTGTTGTTTGACATTCATAATATTGTACTTGACTGCTTATCTGATGGAGGCATGCAAAGCTATTTAGGGGCTTCTGAAATGTGACAGCCCACATGATGCTTTTTTAGACTTCACAAACCGCCTTCAGGAGGGAGGAGAACCTGGCTGGCTGCAACAACAGCCTGCCTTAATGCCAGCAGGGCTGCTGGGGCTGGGGAGGAGAAATGGCCTTTGAAGGTTTGCAGCTTTTGTTGTGTGCTGTCAAAGGAAGAGCTTGCAGCCTGAAGGAACAGCATGGTGGATGCCATGGGTGGGGACTGTGGGGGTTATTGATCCTGCCTGGAAACAGCATAAAGATGGAGGCAAATATGTTAAAACGTGTTTGGACCATCCACAGACAGAAGGGGGCTCAAGGGAGACAGCTCAGATGCCCCATGTCATGCTATCTTCTCTTAATAAACAGAAAGATCTCACTTTCTGACAAATTGCTGTATCTTCATCCTTACTGACATGCAGAGCAATCATTGTAAGTTTTGTTTTGAATCCTGGAAGCCTCCAGGTGAAAGAACTCATTTAGGAAAACCAAAACTCAACAAATCTTCTGGCTTCTTTTCACAGACTAACAGATAAACCTTGACAAATATTGTGAAACACTGTTACTCCTTCGTGGTTTTAAAAATTATAAAGTATCACAATGTTTATTTCATTATTCCATAGCAGAAGAGCACAAGGGTTGCCTTTGACATCTGTTCCATATGAACCCACAGCAGCTGAGTAAATGGGTGGGGCATTCTCACCTCCTTGCAGTGCCCAGGTTGGTTTTGTGTTCTCTATTTTCATCCTTCTGAAATTGCTGTTCAATTTATTCATATCACTGAGAGGATTTCATATCCCAGATGAGATGCACAGATTAAATAAGCAAGTAAGCAGTAGAAGATCTTTTTATGTGACTCAAGAGAGAGGATGAATCCCAGTCTGGATGAGTGGAAATCTCTGACTCCTCTGGGACCAGGATTTTACTTGCAGGCTTTATGGTTGGCTCATTGGAGTGGTCTTTTTGCCAAAAGCAGTGCAGAAAATTCCACTTATCTGACAAAATGTCTGCCACCAGGAGGTGGCTTCACTCAAATACACATTTCTTTAAGATGAAGACAAGCTTAAATTTATTGCTCATTTCATTCATAACCAGAAGTTCTCCTCACTTGCCCAGCTGCTGAATCAGCTTGGGTACCTCAGCCTTGAGTCAGCAGAGCCCAAAATAGAAACTTGCTCCATTTCCGAAGAGAGGAAGTGCCACTGTTGTCTGCAAATACAGCCACATCTGACATGCTTTTATAGCTACAAACACTCAGGGCAGGGACTTCCATGGCACTCTGCTGCTTAAAAAAAAAGGGGGAAGTAAAAAGTCACTTTCTTATTCAAAATAGGAGTGTTAGGGTTGCTGTGAGTGGAACTGTAGGCATGTGGGAGTCCCAATGATTAAAGAGCAAGAGAAGGACTTTACAAGTGGCAGTCATTGATGTCACCTAGCCCAGCCCAGCACCAAGCTCCCACTCCACCTGCTTGCAGTTTCTCAGGACATGCTCAGGAATTAGGCAGACAACAAACAGGCTATAACCAAACTGAAGCAGAGTCTTAAGCCATTAGGAAATAATGGCAAGAAAACATGGTAGAAGCTCTAAAACACTGACTAGAGATCAGCTACCAGCATTCCCAAGGTAGAGCTGAGTCAGTCCTGCTGCCATGAGGTAACTCCATTTTATAGCACAGCATAAAACAGCAAAAAACCTGGGGAAATGACCAAGAGCTGCAGTCAAATAATGGGAAGTGACACTAAAGTCATCAGCAGGACTTCATGAGTAGGTGGAAGGCAGTGAAAAGGCACATAAAAATACTCTTATGTGATACAAATGAGGGAGGATTTTCTGTGGCTCCAAGTCAGGACAAGAAGTAGAAGAATGAGGAAAATGTGAGTTAACTGGATCTGCCCTTCTCAAGATCTGCAGTTTTTTCTCTTGCAAATGAGCATCTGTGGTATTTGGCATCCTACAAAAGGACCCCCTTGTCCAGCAGCACTGGGGTGCCCCCTTCCCATGGGTGCTCCTGGTTTTCTTTTCCTGCATGCTGCAGGATGGTGTCATGTTCTTCTTGGTCCAAGCAAACTGGTGCTTGCATTAAATGTGTCTGAATTGGCTCTGTTTTCTACAAGGAAAAGCCATTCCAATGGGCAGACAAAAATCAGTAACTGCTTTTAAACCATGGGCAGACAAGATGTGATCCTGGACACAGAATTTTCCTGCAGTACCATGGAGGAAACTGTAGATACTTGAAAAATTTATAGTTTCTGCAACAGGTGTGAAGGTTGCAACACACAATTTTACCATTTTTGCAAATTGAAACATGTTTTATATTTAGTTGAAAGAGGTGAGGTGAGGATTTACAGGTGTAATTACAGGATTGTGCACACAGTGCAGCTTTGGGAGGAAGACCTACTGCAAATCCACAGAAAACCCCAGCTGAGGAATTGCATGTGCCACAAGCAATTACACACCATCAAACTTTGTGAAACATTTGCTATGTGTGCACTAGGCCCTTTTTAAATTTAGATTTCTGGGAAGAAGAGAATTGCTGGGGCATTTCTGTGACCTGATCCCTCGTCTTGGTTGATCCCTGATGGAAAGGTGACCCCAGGCACGGCTGAGCTGGGAATGGATCTGGTGAGAGCCATTGCTGTCTGATCCAAGCACAGTGTTCCCAACTGTATCCCTGAATAGATTCACTTGCTCTTTCCCTGGCTCTATTTTAGCCACAAATCTCTTATTCTGCCCCGTGGGTGCCAACATTTTGTTAAAAAATAACCAAACTCAGTAATACTGGTGCACTTTTTTTTCCCCCAAAGGGTTGAAGTGAACGTTCTTCTTACCTATACCTAGGACTTTACCTGTGTACCTGCAGCTCTGGTGACATCTAGAAAGATACATGACCTTTACTCCTTCAGTGGATCAGATATATCTCAGCAACTTAGCAATGTTGGGACAAGTATGAAGTGGAAGGCACTGAGAAACTATTAAATCGATTTTTAGTTTGTATTTAAGACAATTTCTACACACTTTTGTGTTCTCAAGCTTGGAGAAAGTTCACTTTTTTCTACAAACACAGCAACCTGTTATTACTTCAATTTTTTATTGTGGTGGTAGGATTGAGACTTAGATGAAACAAGAAAGATTCATACAGGGCAATGTATAGAATCAGACAATCATGGAATGGTTTGGCTTGGAAGGGAGTCTAAAGATCATCTCTTTCCAACCCTCTTCTAGACCAGATTGAACGTGAAAGCAAACACCTTCCAAAAACTCATGTTTAAAACTGAGCATGAATGAATGTTTTTGCCATGTGCCTTGTTCTGTTTCCAGAGGAAACAAAAGAAGAAAATGTTGCTGAGAACACTAAAACATAACACTTTGGCAGAGGTGGTTGTCACATCCTCCAGGCATTTTGACCTGTGGTGCTGCCCTGGCAGTTGTGGTGTGTTGTGGAAATAAAGTGTGAAGTCACTCAGGAGTGGGTGCTGCTGGTTGTGGACGAGGCAAGTACATAAATACCTTTTGTCAGAGGTAAGAGGGAAGGCTTGCTTCCACAGGGGAAGGGGAATAATGGTTCTGAGAACTGAAAACACAGCAAATGTCTGTTAAAAGGGGGAGCTGGGGAGCAGGACAAGGTGGCACATAGAGCCCAGTGAAAGGTCACAAAGGGAGAAATGCTACAATCCAGCATTTATTGCCTAATGGTGCCAGGATTTAGAAATGGGGACCCTAATCCTTTTATAAACCAGAAATCTCCTTGATTGGTGAATGGGATAACCAACAGCCATCATCAATAAGTAAAAATCACACCCTTGTGCTTTGTCCACACATTGAACTCTCAATGGAACAGTCAGGCAAAATCCCTGTCCAGTAATTTCCCACCAAAGGTTTCCTCCAGACTGCAGCTTCCAGAAGCTCTGCATGATTTTACCTGTGAGAACTGCTCAGATTGCTTGGTAGATTTAGTGAGATGAGTTATTCACCAAAGGGATCTTGGTTATGATGGTACTACTATGTGTGATCTCATGCCTAAAACTGTCCCACATTTTGTCTATTTATTTGGGAAATTAATTTCTAGAACACTTGGAAAGCAAAAACAGGAGTTGAAATTGCCTCTCAGTATTTCTTCAGTCCAAACAAAAAACCAAACCAACTCATTGTGTGTCTTACATGTTCAGTCCAAACATCTCAGTTATTAATCTTAAATTCCTGGGTGCCTGGAGAACCTGTTCTTGAATAAGCTGCAAAGCTGAAGGCTGGCTGAAAATATTAAAGTAAGGTATCCCACCATCTTCAGCTGAAGGATTTTCCACAATTCTGCAGTGATTTTGGGAGGCAGAGCCATGTGGCCAGAGAAGGGAAAAGGCTCCAGCCATGCACCAGGGAAGTAGGGGCTCAGAAGCAGACTGATTGTTCAAAGTGGCTTTTTCCTGTCTGTTCATTTATCCTCTTTCACCATCCTTGTTTCCATTCCTTCCTCAGCTTTATCTCTGTTGAAGAGAAGAGAAAATATTCTATTCCCCTTTCACAGTTGTAACACATATTTATTAAGTCTCATTCTATTATAACTCAAATAACTATTGCCATGTTTGATTCTCTATTTGGACCATTTAAGCTCTTAATGAAGAATTTGCCCTGCATCTGGATCTCTTCCTTCCTTTTTTTCATTGAGTTCAGTTCACAGTCAAGCCCCATGGACTGCTTTAGACACCCTTTGAGTGGAGATGTTTGGATTCTTATCTGATTTTCCCTCCTGCCCTGTCTCACCCCTCCAGCTGCGCTGCTCAGACCAGGTGACACCAAGTCCATCAATCACTTTGCTACAGCCTCAAACTCCTTCTTCCAAGCCAGAAATGTGGGCAGGGCTTTTGGAGAGATTATCATCTTCCTAACCTCAGCCTGAGTGCAAAGCAGCCCACAGCCCACCTCTGTCCCTGTGAGCAGTCCTGCTTCTCTAACCATGGAAACTTCAGCAACACAGAGTTGCTGCTTTCATTTCGCCCCAAAAAGGCAGTGACAGATTAGTGGGAGGATGTTTCTTTCTCCAACAGAACAGAGCTTCAGGTGGCCACTGCCTGGGGCCCACCACCTCTGCCCTGCTCAGTGTCCTAGGAGAAGTGCAGATGTAGAATTTTTGGGCTGAGGTCTTATTTAAATTATATATTAGGCTGAAAAATGAACACACAGGAATGAAGGATGCTCCCAGTGCCTGTTGGAGCTGACAGCAGGGATGGTCTGGGCTGCTCCATCCTCCTCCTGCATCTCAAGGCAAGGACGTGGCAAACACCATGGACTGAAAGAAGTCCCTTTTATAGGCCCCAAATCTTACAGAAAATAAAGAGTTACAAGGCTGAAGAAACCTCTTAGGCTGGAAATGTATTCAGTGTTTCTGCAGAATGGGGAGAGCACAGAGCTTCACTTACCAAAAGCAGCCAAATCTACAGGACTGTGGGGTTGGAAGACTTTTATGTCTAGCAAGTAATAACTGTCTTTAATTAGCTTTGTTTACATGATAGATGTCAATGTCAAGCTCTCTCCATGAAAAGGGCAGAATGTCCTTAGTGGGAAATGTGAGTTTTGAAGCCTGACAGCATAAAACCAGCAGGAAGGTTTGTGCTCAGACTGCTGGGGAGAAAAATCACCTTTGGCTCAACAAAACAGGAAGGATTTCAAGCCCACAGCAGAAGTTTTTCAAGAAACTAATGAAAATGGAGGATTATAGTTTAAACTGTTTTGCAATCACTGGCCTCAATCCTGCAGACACTTTTCACACACACTCAACTTTATATCTGTGGTTGGTTCTGCTGACCCTCATGGGATTATTGACACCTGGAGATAGAAGTGAAGGCCAGACTGTTTACAGAGCAGAGTTTAAACTATAGCATTTGAATTTTAAAAAAAGGCATTATATCAAGGTCTGCATAATCGGCTCATTGGGATCCTTCATGTTTGAAAAAAAAAAACCCTGAGAAACTCAGGAATTAAGATTCATTAGGTGGTCTCAGATCTGTTCCCTTGTGTGAATAGGACCTTTTGTTGTGCTGGATCACAGCACTGGGCCACAAAACTTATTCAGCAAATATTGAAAAAAACCCACCTTCATAAAATTTGAATCTATGGCTCACATGCAAATACTGTCTGTATTTCTTTCCTCTCTAAAAAATAGTATGTTTGACCACTAACTGAGACTGAAAGGTTTCTCCTCATCAACAGAGAGCAACTAATTAGGGAAAAAAAAAACTGGTTTATAATTTTTTTTTTAATTTTGATTTTTTTTCTTTCTTATCTCAGCAGTATATTGTACCTGCCACGAAAGCACTTTTTGAAACCCCCAAAACAGGAATAAATCCCCTCTGCGAGCTCTGGTTCCACCATTTATCAGACTGCTGGTGCAGGAGCCAAACTGCCATTGGGCTGACTCACATTTGGCATTTTGAGTTTATGTACGTGATGATGATGTTTGCAAGCAACAGGGGAAAAACCCTGTGTTCATCAGCACCATGATCCCAGCAAAACCTTCCCTCCTCAGCTGCATCAGCAGAGCCCAGGGATGTGGCCAGAGCCTAAGGCTGCTGTGGGCACTGTTGTCACCACTCTTTGCCACCCAGCACCACAATCCTCACGTTGCATCCCAGACTTCCAGCTGGCCATGCCCTGTGGCTGCCAGAGCCCCACATCTGCCCAAATTTAGGCACACCTGGTGCCCCTTTGCCCTGCCCATCCATCCTGACCCTCTGTGATTCTGCCAGCATCCTTTGTGGCTCTGGAGAGCCAGCTTTGGCACTCAGGACACCTTTCACATGATCCTTATCCCCCCAGGTCCAATATTTTCAATGTATTATTCCTGGCACTGGTATTGTCCTTGACACCAGGTTTATTTTTATCTTGCTGGCCCTTTTTATCTCCAGCTCTGTTGCCCTAAGTCTTATCTTGTTTTTTGCCTTTTCCCAGGCTTTAAGGACCTGATGGGGACTCTGGCCACACAATGACCTGGCAGACTTGGCTGTAAATGGCTGTCACTCCCACCTGCCTCTCCTGGCATTCCCTAAGCTTTAACCACAATTTCTGGCTGCATCACAGTCCTGTTGGTCGGAGGCAGAAGTTGTCCCTTCAGGCCCTGCCACCAAGTTGCTCTAGGTGTCCTCTGGCTCAGGCTGACCCATCACCACCTGCCCCATGTCCCACCTCTGACATCCTGCCTCATCCTTTTCCAAGTGAAGAACCACAGCTGGAATGAAAAGGGAACAATGCCATGGGAAAACCCTGTCCTGGGATGCAATAACCCCCCAGCCTATTCAGTTTTGCCATGATTGACTGGGCCCTGCAGGGTTGGAGGCCGGGCTGGCTCTCCTGGAGCATTTGGCTGAGTCTGTCACCATTTACCTAAACACATCTCAGCTGCTGAAAATCCCATCCAGATCTGCTGCAAAGTGGAAATAATTTGTTAAATGCTTTATACTGGGGCAGTAGCACACCTTCCTCTTGCTGAAGCATTTGGATTTCTGCCCATGGAGAGGACCAAAGAGAGCATCAGGATCCAACTAGGTGAGCAGATACCCAGAGCACAGCCTTGATTTTGGCTGGGGCTGCAGCTGCAGTTGACATGAACTTTCCACTGGTGGCAATGGGTCAGAGGCAGCTGGGGCTCCTTTCCTTCCCTCTCCAGCCCTTGCCTTTGGGAGCTGTGGGCAGGATTAAGGAGAAAAAGCAGTGTATGGGTCATGGGAAGAGGGAAAACAGCAGCAGCTCAGCCAGCCGAAGAGGAAACAGGGGACACAGATGTCTGTGGAGAGCTGAAGCCACTTGCAGAGGATGCATTTACTTGTATTTCCTTCCAGAAGAGCTTAATTGCAATGTTTTTTAATGACAGGTAGGATGGGAGCTGGGCTTCTGCCTAAGCACTTCTGTGTCCTGCATAGAATGCTGAATTTAATATTAACAACAATTAATCACTGGCAAGCAGCCGGCCACATTCCCTGCCTGGGAGGGCTTGGTTTGCATGCTCAGCCCCACCAACCTCCATCCCCAGGCCAATGGCACTGGAAAGTCACCAGGAAGCAAGGGCCTTCCCTGTGCTGCTGGATTTGGGTCTGGATCTGAAGTGATGGTGGCACCAGCATCCTCTTCCCATTCCCACCAACAGAACAAAGGTGGTTTTGGACACCTCTTGTCTCTCCCATGGGTAGGAATTTGCCACTTGCCACCATCTCACCCACATTCCATTTCCCTTCCTTCTGCCCCAAAAGGCTACTGGGATAATTTCAGATCAGAGCAGCCCATGTGGGTTAGGGTGGATTGCAGGTTTGCCAGGAGGCTGATGGATTTATCCTGTTGTTGATACGGTGACTCGCTCTCTCATTAGCAGCACTAATTGCTCATTGCAAGTTTTGCACAGGTACATGAGTATTTTGGAACAGCTCATCTTTGCATCCTGTAATTAAATGACCACTAATGAACGTGTTAGAGAAGGAGGAGCCAAATGCTCCATTCCATGCTGGGCATCCATAGAATAACTGCTGGGAATTCACCAAGTTGGTGCCTGGGCTGCAGCAGCTCTTGGTGAGGGACAGCAGTGTGTGAGCACCCTCCAGCCTCTGCTCTGCTTAGAGGTACCCCCAAGCCCTGGCCCACCACACCCCAGTTTTCAGGGGTAACATTTGCTGGACACCTCATGGAGTGAAATCCCCATCCCAGGGCTCCAGGATGCCCTGGCTTCTCTGATGCTTGCCCTGAATATGATGTAGGTGTACTAAAGCAAGTGGTGATCCCTTGGGGCCAATATCCAGGCTTTTCCCATCTCCCTCAAGCAGACAGTCCTTTTGGACTTTCCTTTTTCCAAGGCAGAAGCTCCAGAGGTGGGCTTGCTCCCCTTCCTTCGCCCTGTCTCCTCCAGGAAACACCAACCTCATGTGCAAACCCCAGTTCTGGGTCTGAACCCCTTTGCAGTCTGCAAATCCTTCTCCCGTGGAGACGTGTGGATGTAGCATTGGGGACATGGTTTGGTGGTGGCCTTGAGGACATGGTTTGGTGGTGGCCTTGGCAGTTTGGGATTAACAGCTGGGTTTGATGATCTTAGAGGGCTTCTCCAACCCGTGATTCCATTTGTGTCAGCCAAGGGAAGTGCTCCCAAAGCCCCTGCACACTCTTCAGGACAGGGCTTTACTTGCCTTCCTGGTTAAGTGGCCTGCACATTTTGGAGAAAATGTGTTGATTTGGGGTTTCTCACAGACACAAAAGGATCTCAGTGCTCTGGTTTGAGGCAGGAGGTGTCTATCTGACATGTCCTGAACTTAATGTTGAAACTCTTCCAACTCCAAGCCTGAGCC
Source organism: Melospiza georgiana (assembly GCF_028018845.1). Taxonomy (NCBI): domain Eukaryota; kingdom Metazoa; phylum Chordata; class Aves; order Passeriformes; family Passerellidae; genus Melospiza; species Melospiza georgiana. The sequence continues at coordinate 14,241,889 of NC_080445.1, forward strand.
TAGACCCTGTCCTGGGAAGGGATGCCAAAGGCCTATGGGGTCTGTGCAAGCCAGGGTGCTTTTGGGGCTGCATGAAGTTCCACAGACCCAAAAAGGAGGGACTTACAGGAAAGGGGGGTTTGTTTGCTCCAGGAGCTGTAAATGGCAGCTTGAACCAGTCAGGCATCTGCTGCCAACAGGGAGAGTGACAACCCCAGCTCTGTGATGGACAACTGGGTGGGCAGATTTTTGGCAGAGAGTGAGTGGCTTCATAAAAATCTCACAGCCACTGGGGTCTTACAATTGCAGCACAGGGAGTTTTGGGGGACAAGGTTTGGAAGGAGTTTGGCCCCAGCATTGGATTCATGGGAACAGCAGAAAACAGACTGGGTGGGGACCTCCAGTGTGCAGCAGGCCGAGAACCAGGGCTCCCCCCAGCTCCCAGCAGACCTTTCCAAAAGCTTTTATTCTTTTTCTGATGACTGGATATGGGATATTTTCATGCCTTCAGGAGATCAAGGGGCTGAGGTGGTGGAGGACAACCAAAAGGGACTGTAAACCCCTTCACTGGTGTTTGAGGAGCTTCAGGAGAACTCTGGAAACCTTGGTGGGAGCACCCTGGGAGCTGGCAGGATCCGGCTGCCGCCAGGCTCTCGGCAGCACCGGCAGCTCTTCCCCAGCAGTGTCACTATGATAAATGTTTGTCTTTTCCGTCCAAGAGATACAGCAGAGCCACTGCCAGCACCGTGTCTCAGTGGAATTGGGGTTTGCTCTGCCAGGAGCGTTACCGGCTCATGATTCACATCTTTACAGCAGCTTTGGAAGGAAAATGTGCTTCTCGCCAGGCAGACCTTTATGCACGTCGAGATGCCACAGTTTTTCCAGACTTTCCAAAGGAAGCCACAGCCAAATGAGACATTCCTTCTCTTCTTCCAGCTTTCTTGGAACAATCTTCTTTGATTAGTAAGTGAGACAGATAGTTGGAAAGAAAGACAGACAGACAGGCTGGGAATAGGGTTATAATGAGCAGTTTGCATGAGCCCCAGTCGCCGATGGGAAGGTATCTCCATCCACCCCTTGCTGGGTGGCTGCTCAGAACCCCTGCTGTACACTGTAGTCCCCCACCCCTTTGTCCTCCTCCATGGTCCCCAGCCCCTTGATGGCATCCTGTCCTCCTCTATGGTACTGCATTCCTGCCCTCCTCCATGGTCCCCAAAGCCCTGTCCTCCTCTATGGTCCCCAACCCCTCTGTCCTCCCCCATGGAAGAAAAAAGGGGAGCAGGGAGACATCCATGGAGAAGGACAAACCTCCCTCTTTCCTCCATGATACCTGACCCCCTGCCCTCTGCTGGGATCCCAACCCCTCTGTCCTCGTCCAAGCTCCTCAAATCCCTGCCTCCCTCCATGATCCCCAACCCTGCCCTCTGCTGTGATCCCCAATCCTGGGTTCTCCTCCATGGTCCTTGACCCCTGCCTTCTGTCATGGTGCCCTGACAGCATGTGCTGAGGCACGTGGGATCTGTCTCACCAGGGAGGATCACACTGCCCTGAGGCACAAAGCAAAGGGGTTGGGGTTTGCTTTGCCTGTATGGCACAAGGAGACAGGTTGGAAAAGCAGCCAAATGACTCAGGCATGGCTGGCAGGTCGTGTGCAAGGGACAGAGGCCAAAGCTGGGGTGCAGGGAAGGAGATGGGAGTTCCTGCCTTGCTCCCTGCAGCTGCACCCCCTCATCCACCCCAATCCCAGTGCTGTCTCCCATACCAGGAAGAGAAACAAAACAAGCATCTCCAGGGAGTGTGTTTGGAAAATATCAGGTTTTATTAGACAGGCTGATGTTCAAGCTGACAGTTTTATCCCAATGCACATGATCACGGGCATCTACAGGGCCTGTGTCCCAGCTCCCTCCCTCCCATGAAGCTCTTAGGCAAGATGTTCAACTCCCCCAAATTCTGGGGAGGTTTGAGTTTCTCAGCAGAATGAAAATGTCTCCCTGCTCCCCATTTTTCCACTCCCAGATTCCCAGAGGTCTCCTGAGAAAGCTCAGTGAGAACTGGGCTGGGAACTGCAATCCTCTTGGGACTGACAGCCACCTGGATCCGTGGGAGAGGAGGCATCTCAGTGGTGGCATCTCCCTGAGGCAGCACGGAGCTGGGTCAGTGTGTGCCACAGGGAGCAGACCCCCAATGTCAGGGCTTTGGAAGGAGAACCCAAAAGAACCATATTGGGGGGAAAAGGGTTTTGGCTGTCATGGGGGAGCCCATCCAGCACACAGGCACCAAGGCTTTGCACAGGGCGTGCAGGTGCTGCAGGGAAGAGGAAGGGAGGAGAGGAGGCAATGAGGGCTGGAACATAAAGCAAAAGGAAACCAGAGAAAGGGTGGAGAGAATGATTGGAGTGGCCTGAGAGCACTTCAGTGCCTTCAAGGTCAATACTTCTTGTGGGGCAGGGGGCCTTTCCCTGGGTACCCCATGGGCTTTAGGGTGACAGAGGAACTAGGAAAGAGATGGTGCAATACAGTGCTTGCAAACAGAAATGTTTAAAGGCCTTTGCTTTCTGTGACAATGACACACACTGTGATAGCAGGAACAGTGACAACATCAGCCAGTTTCTCTTGGTGATTCTATTCCATTAGCTCTCAAAAAACCATGCAGACCAGTCCAACAGAGGAGAGTGAACGACAGATGGAGAGGAAAACTGATGAGCAATGGGATCATGGACAAGAAAGAAGGAATTACAGCAGAGGGGCAGCAGCAATGGGGCAGGTTTGAGACCTCACAAGCACATCCCTTCTCTCCACACTGCTCTGGGTGCTGCCCTCCCTGGCACTGCTTGCCTTCCCTTGCATCTCTGCTCCCTCTGCACTGCAGGCAAAATCCTTCTTCCTGAACCACGCCCTGCCCTGTGCTTGGACGTAGATTTCGGTCTCAGCTTCATTATTTCAAATGTCAAGTCCTACCTTGAAGCAGAGGCCAGGAACATTCAAGTCCCTGCAGCAGCATGCCCTCAGACTCACCTGGACTCAAGGGCACGACTTCATTGCAGTGTCTGGGGGACATGGAGTTCTCCCAGGCCTCCTGCCTTAGCTCACTTCCTGTTGCACATGTGGAGATGCCCTTCACACCCTCCCCATCACAACACAGCCTTCCATTCCCAGCTTTCTCTTTCCCTCTTTCATTCCTTTTGCCTTTTTCTTGCTTTAGCCAGCATCTCCATGTCCTCTTGCTTCTGTCCCTTTTCTCCAGAGGTTTCCTGGAGAGCAGTGCTTGCTGTGGGTGTTTGGCAGGAGGAAGGACTTTCAGCAGGTTCTTGGTGGGTTTGAAGGTGCCGGTTTTCCATCCAGGATGACATCTATCACCTGGTTGGTTTGGGCTCAGCTTGGCAGACAGCAATGCTGTCCATGAGGGCCAAGTTTCAAGGTCAGATGTCCATGGGGAACTTCACCCTGCTCGGGTGCTTCCAAAGCAATACTCCTTCAGGACTGAGCACCGATGCTCAGAGACGAGCCAACAAATGGCTAAAAAGGGAGGAGTTTGGAAAGCAATCCCCAGAAACCTGCCTGGACTGTCCTGGGGAGGACAGATCAGCAGGTAGGCAAAAGGGATGTGACCTTTTTAACTTCACAGCTAATGACCCCCCTTCCTGCCTCCCTCCACAGAGCACAAAACCACGGAGGGCTGACTGAGAAAAGAGCAACATGGACTTCAACAAGGCAAGCTGCCAAACCCTCACCCTTGGAGCCCTGCTGGTCTAAAGACAAGACTTGCTAGCATGGGTTTTGAGGTTAATGACACACATAAGCATGAAGTGCCTTCTTCTGTGCTGGTCCAGGGAAGGAAACCCTGCTCACATCTCCTTGTGGGACCGTCTGGTTTGGGGTGCTGGCCCTCCTCCTCCAGCACAGCTCAGCCAGTGATGGCTGCTTCTTTCCACTCCATTTCTTCCTTTGCCATGGACTTGCAAATCCCATCACAGCTGCCTGTCTGGAGCTACAAGTGTCCCTTCAAATGCTCCTTCTTAAGTCAAACACTCACATGAAGGCTGCAGAAAATCAACTGAGCTGTCAAGTGAAAACAGAACTCACCAGGTGACCTAGAGGTCTCGGAAATAAAAAAAAGATCAATATTTGCTGAGATTTGTAGCAGGTTTGTGCCTGAAAACAACAGCTGGGACATGGCTTCTCTTTCCTTGACCAGTGCTCCCGGTGATGCCTGGGTTAGTGTGTCACTGCTCTCCCCTGTGTTCTCAAGCTGTGTCCTTGTTCTCATTCCCTCATGGCTTCAGGGATGCAGAGGTTGAAATTCCTCTTCATGCACTCTTGGCACCAGTGGAAAAGCAGCTGCAGTCCTGCCCATGCATTGCTCATACTTACAGCTTAAACATTGCCTTCTACTCAAAAGAACAAAGATAAAATGTCAGGAATTCACAGTTTTTATTCTCTTCCTTATGCCCACCCATCTTCCCCTGCCATCGACGTCAATGACTCAAAAGTCCTCATCGTACGGTAGCCTTTGCCAGCGCGGCACTCAAAGGGTTAACAAACCACGGCTTCTTGGACAGATAAGACATAAGCTCATTCACCAGTAGGAACATGTGGACAGTTGGGTTATGGATCACCTTAGGGCTTCCTGTAGCGATTCTTTGGGGTTTCGCCACAGCCAGTGACGTCGCAGGAGAGGACATTGGGCTTCTTCCCCAAGCCGATGCTTCCCAAGAGATCAGGAAGCTCACGGGTGATGGCCTTCTCGATCTTCTCTAGGAAACACCCTCCCATGTAGGAACACTGCTGAGATAGCAGCTTAAAACTGGTGATGGGATTGATGCCAAAGAAGTCCTTGTAAGCCTCGCGGTTGGGGAGGTCAAATTTGCTGACATTGGTCTTTGCCAGAATGGATTTAAAGATATAGAACCTGTCAGGATCTTCCACAATGTCCCTGAATACCAGTTCTCCATCGCTAAAGAAGGTCATTTTGTCCTTGTAGGTCTGGAGATAGCGATCGACCAGCAGGGCGTGGATGCGCACCCGGATGGCGTGCTGGCGGATGAAGGCAATCTTGTTCTCCATCCTGTTCTCAATCACCTGGTTGAGATCTTCCAGGAGTGATATCTCTTCTTTGAGGAACAGGTCTCTGTGGGTTTCTGGATGGTAGTCATGGGGCCAGAAGGAGCTAACGTACACCCTGGGCGGCTCTGTGACATTGATGAGAGGAGCCAAGCTCCAGAACAAGGCACCATAGACTCTCATCAGCTCCTGGGTAGCGAGGCTGTCAGCTTTGTTCAGGATGATTCGGATCTGAGACTCGCGGCCCTTCAGCTGACGAAACAGCATCTCCAACTCCAAGCCCACATCCAGCTTCGTGGGGTCAAAGACAACAAAGATGAGATCAGCTCTGTCGATGAACCACTGGCACACGTCATTGAATGGGTAACCTTGAGGAGAGGAAACAGAGAAATCCAATGCAGGATGAGTCCCTTCATCAAGGGGATTGATAAACCTGCTGTGAGCCTGCTGTGCCTCACTCCCCATTTGGCTGCATGGGTTCTGAGGCACAGTGGTCTTCCCTTGTAGCCTAGAGCCTTTTTCTCACATGCTAAAAACACTTTGGAGCTTCTTGGCACAAAAAGCCATCCATGGGTGTCTGGGCCTGTGACTGCCTGTCTCTATCACCCTTATCTCCAGACCCTCCTCCTCCCTGCTCCTGACCACGGGTTCCTGATGTTCCTGTGAGCAGATACTGAATCACAGGATCAGAGAATCATTATGGTTGGGAAGGTGCTCTAAGATCATTGAGTCCAACCATTCCCTCAGCACTGCCATGGCCACCAGTAAACCGTGTCCCCAAGTGCCACATCCATACATCTTTTAAATCCCCCCAAGGGATGGTGACTCCACCACTGTCCTGAGCAGCCTGTGCTGTGTCAGGACTCCATTGTGCTTCAGCCACCTTTGTCACCTCAGATCATCATAGCATCTTTTCTGGGGTCCCTTAGATGAACCCAGTGAACCCCTACCTCTTTCTTGCTGCTTGCGGTTTTCAATGATGCCCGGCGTGTCCACGAAGGTGACTCGCTCCAGGAGTTTGTGGGGGACCTCAATGCCAATCAGCTTCTCCAAGAAGTTCTGCCCAAACTTCTCCAGGGGTGAGAAGGAGCGGGCGCTGTCAGCAGCCATCACAATGCCCTCGATGGTCTTCAGCTTGGGGCCGTGCATGATGACAGTGAACTCGGAGGTGGTGGGTTCTGCCCCTGTGCAGCAACGAGAGGAGCAGCAGACGCATGAAATCCATGCCAGGCTATGGACACAACAGGGCTGGCCTGAGACTGGGAGCATGGAGAGCATTGCATGCTTCTCAAGGTGCAGGGGCAAGGCAAATAGCATTAAATTCCTGCCCTGACTTCTTGGGAAGACATCACGGGGTCGTTTTCTGTGGGCACTGGTTTCTCTGGAAGTGGCCTGACTGCACAAGGTGTCGTGGAGAACCATCTCCTGGGAGCTCTCATTACCACAGCGCTGATCTGGCCATGGACATTTGCTCTTAGTTGTGAGATGACATCCGTGGGAGCAGGAAGGAACAAGGGGGAATGGCATTTCTCCTGGGAGGGCGAATTAGCTGGCTGCATGTGAGGAGGGATGGGGAGAAGAGAAAGCCCTTTTGAGCTGCCCTTTTGACATGACTGCTGCTCATGGGTTTGGTGTTGGGAGCTGTGAGCCCTGTGCTGCAGGATGAGGATGTTGTGGGAGACATGCTCTCCTCCACCCTTGCAAGGGTGGACAGGCTGTGATGGGGAATCTCGCCCTCCACATGGCACCACAGCCAGGTGTCATGGAGCAGATCCCAACCTCCCGGCTGTAAGGAGGGATTGAAGACACACGGCTGGGAATTGCTGACTGCAGGAATGTGGAAATGCAGGTGTCAGCACCCCCTTGGCAAAGCAGTGAGTGTGCTACCTGTGTAGAGCTGGTAGGGAGTGTTGTCCAGCCCCAGGAGGTAGTTTATCATGGAAGATTTGCCGACGCTCCACGGTCCCAGGAATAGCACCATAGGCTTGGAAGTGATCTCCCCATCTGCGGAGAGGGGAAATAACAAGAGGAAGTGAAGGAACAATAGCCGTCGCCGCCGTGCGATGAACTCGCGGCTGTAACGAGCATCCCATGTGAGCGGCGCGGTGCTGCTGCCGGGGGATCAGGGGGATCAGCCGCCCCGGGGCCGCCAGCAGCCATTCGCCAGCCAAGGCAGCGGGACGGGCCCGTGCTCTGCGGCAGAGCCCCCCTCGAGCTTTAGCCCTTCTTAGACTACGGAGGGTGTTTAAAGCCTTGTCTCGGTTTGTTTCAGGTTTAGCCTGGTGAGCGCGGGGCTGGGGGTGTTGTTTGAAGGCAGCCGCCGCAAAGCACGGGCCGTGCCGAGGAGGAGGGCCCCATGCCGGGCCCCGTGCGCAGGGAGCTGCCGTGGGCTCCGGAGCAGCGGCGCAGGGCTTGGGAAGCGCGGTGCGAGCCTCGAGCCAGCTGCCTGCAAGCCTTTCCACCATGCCCTCACTGGGATCTACCCCTGGGCTGTGCCTCCCGACCCTCCGGCCGAGCAGGGGGTCACTGCCTGGGTGTGAGCTGGGTGCGAGGCTCCAGCTGGGTGTGGGGAGGCCAAAACCCCGCTTTGGGCTTGGGGAAAGGCAAAAGGAGTGTGAGCTATAGCCCCCATCCTGTGTTTTTCAAGTCACACAGTTTTCTCCATGAGGATGGTGACCTGTCCCCGTGCCATGCCATCAGTCCAGGAGCACAGAGCTCCCTGGACACACGCAGCCAGCCCCCCCAGGAGCATTCCCTGCTCAAACAGGACTCATGCAATCAGCTTGTGACCACACTGCTCGACCCCCCCAGCCCCCAGGAGCCCAGGTAGGCAGCTGGTGGAGCCAGAGGAGCTCAGGGCCTGTGCCAGCCCTCAAGCTGTGCCCAGGACACACAGGAGCCTGTGAGTCTGAAGCAGGACAAGAATAAACAGGACAAGAATGGAAGTAAACTGGGTGAGTTCCCGTTGGTGAAAACCAACCCCATCCTATGCTCAGGGTCCATCCTGTTGTTGCTAGCAGGAGTTCAGCTAGGGGATGGATGACACCAGATGAACTGGGAGCTGCTGTCTCAGCTGAAGCAGGGCCTTTCCCCATGGCCCAAGGCAAGGAGATGCCCTGATCAAACTGTGCTGCCCTCAGCACCTTCTCTTCATCTCCATGCCTAAGGCAGAACTATTTTCCATGAGGCAGATGAGAGCCCTTGGTGCTCCATGGTTGCCACCATGCAGGAGCCAGCAGCATTCCAGCAAGCCAGGGATCCATTTCCAAGGTGGGGGAAACCACAAAGCCCCTCTGGTGCTGAGCTCCTGCCCCGAGGGTGCTGGAGGGCACTGTATGGCAGCTTCACACTGAACCCATCTGCCCATGGGAGCAGGATCTGGGGAGAACATTCCAACCTGCTCCTGCTGTACCTGCCCATCACAGGCTCGCTGTGTCACCTCTGGGGAAGGGAATGGGCTGGGACATCTCTCCACGGGGCACTGCTGCATCCATACAGCTCAGCCCTCCTTCACAAAGCAGCACCTCTGAAGCAGGGAATGCATGGCTCTTCCTGCACCCTACTCCCTGCCTGGCAGCTGCAGGAATCCAGCCTTGTCTTCTCACGTGGGACCAAAACAAGTGTTGAAACCTTGGCCTCTCATTATTAATCATTCCTCTGCCGCTCTGTCGCCGCTGCTCTGCTGTCTTGCCAGCTTTAATTAGGTTAGGATGGTTGTTATTATTACCATTATCCCTGTGATGTTGTGCCAGAGGTTTGGGGTGGGTCCCTGTGTGCTCTTTCATAACACAGCCCTGGCCAGGTGTGACTGTGTGAATGTGGGCACCTGTGAGCTCCAGCTTTGCTGCACGGAGCCGAGGTGGGCAGCGAGGTGGGCAGCCCCCCTGGCTGGTCACCCACAGCCCCTCGAGCAGCTCTGTGCCCGCCATGGGCTGTGTGGGCAGTGCCAGGCGCTGCAACTCTGCAGGCAGTGCAGGAGCTGTGAGGCCGGGCATGGATTCCCTGGGAGAGAGGGAGCATCTCCCAGCCGGGAGGGTGCTGGCCTGGCATCTGTCCCTGCTGTGTCCCCATGTCTGTCAGCAGCAGTTCGGGTCAGCCTGACGGCCCGGACAGCAGAAAGGAGCCGGGCTCGCTGCCGGCCGGGCGGGGATGGCGGCAGCTCCATCACAGCGGCTCTCTCCAGCCACCCTGTGGCTGCTCGCTCTCAGCTCAAGCACAGACGAGCCTCAAGCTCATCCCTCCGCAGAGCCTGGGTCTGCTTGGGCTCCTCAGCTCTGGGCATAGGAGCAGTTCGGCTGTCCAAGTAGATTTTTTTTCCTAGAGCAGTGACAGTGGCTTTCTGTGAGGTTTTGCCATGTGGCAGTGCCAGGCTGCCCTTGGTTGGAAGCACTGCTGCTCTGGGGTGGAGAAGAGACAGCTCTGAGGAGAACTTAGAGCCCCTTCCAGTGACTAAAGGAGATCCAAGAGAGCTGGAGAGAGACTTTGGATGAGGGTCTGGAGTGACAAGGCACAGGGAAATGGCCTCGCAGTGAGAAAGGGCAGGGTTCAATGGGATTTAGGAAGAAATTCTTCCCTGTGAGGGTGGGGAGGCCCTGGCTCAGGTTGCCCAGAGAAGCTGTGGAAATTCTTCCCTGGGAGGGTGGGGAGGCCCTGGCTCAGGTTGCCCAGAGAAGCTGTGGCTGCCCCTGGATCCATTGAAGTGTCCAAGGCCAGGTTGAATGGGTCTTGGTGCAGCCTGGGATTAGGGGAAGGTGTCCCTGTCCATGGCAGGGGGTGGAACTGGATGGGCTTTAAGGTCCTTTCCAACCCAAATCATTCCATAATTCTATGATTAATCCTGGGCAAGGCTTTGTCTCCTCTTGTCCTTAAGCCCAGCAGATGTGCCTGGTGTGGCCTCTCCCCCAAGCACAAGCCTGTCCTGAGGATGCCGAGCAAAGCAGAGGACCTAGCAAAACCTCCTTCCTATCCTGGTTCCTACTGAGCCACAGGCACCAAGCTCTTCTTTGTCCTCAAGCCTCCCAGGAAGGCTGGAACACGTGGGGACACTCCCAGCATCACCCACGCTTCTGTCCCACCCTGTGCCACAAACACCACCGGCCATGTGCCCATGGCACGGATCCAGCAACCCTTGGAGAGCACCCCTTGCTCCCAAAGCTTCCAAATCCACGAGTACCCTGGCAACACGTGTGCCCACAGCCAGAGGGCCCAGCCCACGTGGCTGAGGCAGCCTGTGCCTCCCCGTGTGCCCCCAGGCTGTGCCCACCCTGGCAGCACGTGTGCGAGCGCCTGAGCCCGAGATGAGATAAGGCAGCTATCGGAATATGCTATAAATAGCCCCAGCCCTCTGCACTGCTGCCACACTGGCACTGCAGGGAGCCAGGGGCTCTCCAGGCACTGGCAGGGCTCAGTGTGGCCGTGCCCAAAGGAGCCTGGCTTGGCTGAGTGTGGCAGCGTGGCCGTGGGCAGGACAGCAGGGACACGAGATGGGATTTCCCTGCGGGAACATTGTTCCCGTGGCTGAGCACCAGGCCCAGGGGAAGGGCTGGGTGTTGGCTGGCATTTCTTGGACTGTATCCCATCTCCTGATCCTCCTGGGGGACCTGGCAGCACACCCTGAGCAGGATAGGCAGGGAGAGGAGCCAGCTCGGGCTTCAGCTGGGCAGGGGCCAGCCCGTGTTACTGGGACAGCTGCTGTAGGATCTGGGGTGGACATTCAGGAAAGTTTCTCACGTAGGAGGGTGAAGGGTGGGAAGAGATCCCCTCTATAGGGGAGCTGTCATCTGGGCTCCTCCAGTTCATGCCGTGGGTGAGAGATCAACCTAAAGGTCCAACACATACAATCACGGAATACTTTAGGTTGGACAAACCTTCTAAGATGACCAATTCTAAATGTTCCTGCAGCACTGCCAAGGCCACCACTGTCTCATGTCCCCAAGTGTCATATCCAGAGGGCTTTTAAATCCCCCCAGGATTAGGGACCCCACCACTGCCCTGAGCAGCTGTGTCAGGGTCTGACAGCCCTTTCTCTGAAGAAATTTTCCCAATATTTCCAAGCTTCCTCAGGTGAAATTTGAGGCCATTTCTTCTTGTTATGTCCCTTGTTCCCTGGGAGTGGGCCCGGCCCCTACCTGGCTCCATCCTCCTGTCAGAGAGCTGAGAATGAGAAGGTCCCTCCTGAGCCTCCCTTTCTCCAGACTGAGAAAGGGAGACTCGTCTCCCTCTCACAGGGCTACCTGAAACACCTTTGAACCCTGGCCTGAGGAATATTCTCCCTCTCGGTTGTAAACCAAGAGGGAAAGGTGTCAGAGCCTGAGCGAGGTGAGGACTGGAGGGAAGGGCACTGTCAGGACACACTGTCAGGCTGGGACAAGTGCGGGCTCTGGAGGGGCTGGGGACACTGTCCCGGTGGGGATGGCGGGTACGGCCCTGCCCGATGCCTGGGCATTCATTCCCCAGGAGCCCAGGGAAGCTGGAGAGCAGAGGCAGAGCGGAGCAGTGCCCTGCTTGATGCCCGGGCATTCCCCAGGAGCCTGGGGAAGCCGGAGAATGGAGGCAGAGCAGAGCAGTGCCCTGCTCGATGCCCGGGCATTCATTCCCCAGGAGCCCAGGGAAGCCGGAGAGCGGAGACAGAGCGGAGCAGTGCCGTGCTTGGTGCCCGGGCATTCATTCCCCAGGAGCCCGGGGATGCTGCAGGGCAGCGCAGCGCAGAGCAGTGCCCTGCTCGATGCCCGGGCATTCCCCAGGAGCCTGGGGATGCCGCAGGGCAGAGCAGCACAGAGCGGAGCAGTGCCCTGCTTGGTGCCCGGGCATTCCCCAGGAGCCCGGGGAAGCTGGAGAGCGGAGGCAGAGCGGAGCAGTGCCCTGCTCGATGCCTGGGCATTCATTCCCCAGGAGCCCGGGGAAGCTGGAGAGCGGAGGCAGAGCGGAGCAGTGCCGGCAGCATGCAGGGAGCAGGCGGCGATACCAACCTGTGGCCGAGGAGCCCAGGGTGCGTCCGGGGTAAGCTGTTAGCGAGGGACACGGGGAGAGAGAAAAGGAACCGTGAGTCCGAGGAGGGATGCGACAGCCCGGGAATGCTCCAGGACAAGGAGGGAACCGATGGCCACATTCCCAGCAGGAGACGAGGAGTTACAGCCTGGGAGCAGCCTGCAGCTCCCAGGACAAGCACTGAACCCCTGTCTGCCCTGCAGGGTGGAGATGTGGCTTTGCATCCCCAGCTCCTGCTCTGCGGGGTTGTTGCCTTCCCTGGCATCACCCGCCGAGCACACGGAGCCCAACAAGCCAGGGTTAGACAGCCACCGACCCAGCAATGTCCTGACAACCCCAGTGAGAGGGTCACCCGGACCCAGCCCCTGTGGCTGGTGACGGCATCTGGGAGGTCGTTCTCTACACAGGGACACTTGCTAATTAGCATACATCAGTAATTAGGGTCACCAGCATGCACCAACACCCGGTGTGACCTCACAGCAAGCTTTCCATGGCTGGATTGGGAGAATCCCTCACCCTCAGCTAGGGATAGTCCCTCCAGGCACAGAGTTGGACCCAGGCAGAGCACGTCTGCATCCACGTGGGATGGCAGAGCAGGGAGGCGGGAGGGTGGCAGGCAGGGAGAAGGAAATGGCATCTGCCAGGCTGAAGCAGAGGGTGTGTGGGAGCTTTCTGAGATGCACCCTGACAAGTCAGAATTGATGGTGACAGCCACAGCTCCCACAGGACTCCATGGGAGTTCTCACATGTTGTGGGGAGCAGAGGAGCTCTTTGGATTACACTGCAGTGAGAGGAGCTGATGGGAAGGGAGACAAAATGGAAGGCTGCCACGTAATGGAGGGGCCAGGGTGCTTGCCACGGCACCCCTCTATATTGGTTTACACCTCCAAAGGTCACACATATTCCATGACAGGCCTGCCCCAAAGCTCCCCCAGCTGTCCTGCTCCTCCCAGCCAGCTGAGCCGGCAGCTCTGTGCCCTCCAGCCTCCCCCCACCACGGAGAGGGGGCACAGGGGGAGCTGGGAGCACCTCCAGCCTGCAGGGACAGCACTGATGGGATGAACCCGCTCAGGACACGGGCACTGTGCAGGGAAAGTGTTGAGAAGGCTCCCTGAGCTCCACCGTGTCCTCACCTGCCCTCCAAGGTCAAGAGAGTTCCCTGGGCCAACCCTGTAACTAATGTGCAGGTTTCTCTGATTACACTGCTAATGAGGGCTGGGGAAGGCTGGATCTGTGGGTATGAAAGGCAAACTGCTGAGCTGGAGGTTTCTAGAGAGGGCTGTGCGTGCCAGGGTATGGCTGGGCTGTCACAGATCATTCAAGAAGTTTGGTGTATGTACAAATTTTTTGGAGGGGAGCATGGCCAGGATGTCTCACAGCTGAGACAAGGACTGGAGGCAGTGCAGCATCCCTGTGCCCTTCCCTGGGGGCCAGGAGGGGACTGTGGGTCAACAGCTCCAGGGTCACAGGACACAGCTGTGTGCTGGGACCTGACCTGGGGACTGTCAGCCTGAGGGGTGGCTGCTCCTCACAGTGAGGTGGAACAGGCCATGGAGTGTTGAGGTGAGGCCAGGAGGAACACCAGGACCTGCTGTCCAAGGTGAGTCCTGCTCAGGAGCTGGATTTGAGAGAAGCTGGGAAAACAACAGGGTCAATGGTGAACCTCAGGAGCTGAGAATGCCAGCAGGAGCCTGGGGAACACTTAAACACTTGTTTCCTCACAAAAGGGGAGCAGGGAAGTGGCTGCTTGGGCATGGGAGGGATTAAGGGTAGGGTAGGACATCCTGAGGGCTGGAAATTGTGGCTGGGGGCTGCATCCTCTGGCTGTGAACAGCAAAGGGGGGTGAGAGCCCACCAGTTGCCCCTGTAACCCCAAACATCCTCCTGAACTGTGTCCCAGGCTGAACTGACAGCAAACATCAAACACCAGAGCAGCTTGGAGAAGAAGTTGGGGTGTTGGCAGGGGACAGGCCAGCAGACATGGGGTGACAATCAGGACATGTTGTGATGCTCAATCACCCCCTCAACAGGGTAACTTCCCTGTGCTCCACACTGGCTGTACACTGGAGATGGCCTGGCAGGGTAGGGAGATGTCCAAGCCTGCTTAGAGAATGTCTGACCCAGACTCAGGAGTTGCAGGAGGGATGCCTGGAAAGCCAGAGTTCTGCTCTACAGGGATGTGCCCCAGCTGAGTGTGGGCACCTGGTGTGACCTCACAGCACATGTGTGCTGGTTCAGCAAGGCCAGCTGTAGAGGAAAGATCTGTGGAGAGGGTGCATCCCAGGGTGTATCCCAGTTCTGCCTCAACAGAAGGGAAGGCATGGCTCCAGGAGGATGGGCCTGGACACTGGGGAGGCAGGCAGAGCTGCAGGATGAGGAGGACAACTTCAGGGCCTTGGCAGGAGGGTGACATGGGCATGAAGTCCTGGGACATTGACAGCAGGGATTCCAGCAGCCCCTGGATACTCAGGAGACATCTGGCCCTGGCTCCTGTGCTTGAATAGACACTCATAGGAGAATTATTGCAGTGAACAAGGAAGTCAGACTTGGGTTTGATCCATCTGTGCTTGGAAAATGAGGCTGCTGGTGTTTCTTGGGTCACAAGCACTTCCTGTATCTTGTAAGCATCTTGGGACAGGGCTGCACTTTCCTCTTGTGGAGGAACACGTGTGACCTGGCTCAGCCCACACCATGCCAGGGGCCACAGGGACCTGCTCACCCCATCCAACATGTCTGAGATTGCCAAGGGCTGGAAACTCCAACTCTCAGGATGAGTGAAGGCTGTGGAGCTTGAGGAACACCCTGCCCACATGTCTGTGTCCTGTACCCAGCAGGAAGGATGCCAGCTCCTGCCACCCCCAGGAAGCTCATCCCCAGCCTTGAGAGGTCCTGAGCTTCCTTGCCAAGCCTGTTTCATTGGGCCATGATCTCTGCTTGGCAGGGGTACAGGGCATTGATGCTGAGCAGGTGGGAGCCCCGAGGCAGGCAGGGCTCAGTGCTCAGCCCACACAGATGGCCCTGACAGCAGATGGGCTGAGGCAGAGGCAGGAATTCCTGCTGCTGGGTTCACTAGGGCATGGCCTCTAAGCCCAGCGTGTTCATGGACTCCCTGGGAAGCTGCAAAGGAGGACACACAATCCGAGGCTGCCATGATCTGCTATGTGCTGTTATCTGCATCCCAAGGACCTGCTGGTGCTGGAGACCCCCATGCCCGTGGCATTACCTGTGATCTCATGCTGCCTCAGCTCGTTGTATCTATAGGAGTGCTCCAGGGGCTTGATGGAGGAGTGGTAGATCTTCCTCAGGCGCTGCAATACTCCTGGGGGGCGAAGCAGGTGGGCAGGTGAGAGGCAAGCCCCACCAGGCTGGGCGAGACCCTCCTGGGGCC
This sequence comes from Melospiza georgiana, assembly GCF_028018845.1. Classification (NCBI taxonomy): domain Eukaryota; kingdom Metazoa; phylum Chordata; class Aves; order Passeriformes; family Passerellidae; genus Melospiza; species Melospiza georgiana. The sequence continues at coordinate 14,257,303 of NC_080445.1, forward strand.
ATGCAGGTCCCAAGGGTGGCCCAGTCATGGATCAAGGGACTTGGCTTACAGCTGAAATATTGGCCAAACTGATCCCAGCCACACATTTTGCCCAGAGCAGCTGTGGCTGCGCCTGAATCCCTGGAAGTGTCCAAGGCCAGGTTGGACAGGGCTTGGAGCAGCCTGGTCTGTGGAAAATGTCCTGCTCATGGCAGAGGAGTGGGATGAGATGTTCTTCACCATCTCTCCCAACCCAAACTGTTCTAGGATTTTGATGCCTCTCCCCTACTAATGTTTTCCACTGGGCACTGTCCCCATCTGCTCCCAGCAGCTGATGGAAGGAGCACCTTTCCTCAGTGCTGTTTAGCACACAACACCCACAGTCCCAAAAAGCCCTCCACTATGGTGCCAGGGGCCCCTGGCATGGCCCCAGAGCTGCTTGTTAGAAAAGAGGAGGAGCTTTCTCCACAGTATCTCTTATCACTGCCTTTCCAGCCCAAACTGCCAGTGGGGCCAGCAGGAGCAAACCTTAGAGCAGCAAAACCCAGTATATAGTTGGAACAAAAATCCCAACCCTTTGTCACAAGTTGCTCCAGGTTTCTTTGAGCAGGGATGTGCCTGATTCACTGTCTGCATCTTCCAGCCTCTATACCCTCCTAATTCTTGTATGCCCTCAGTGATGTCCTCAAAATACCTAAAATACATTAGCCCACGAGCAGCCAAAGGGCTGTTATTCAAAATCTGGCATTACTAGACCTGCAAGAAGCAAGGTTAAAATCAAAACACAAGAGAAGGAAAATCCTGTCCATGGCCTTAGTGCAGGACATGCACGGCCTCCTCACCTGAGACATCATCGGCAGGTTTCTCCTCATTGAGCTTCAGGGTGTTCTCCAAGTGGGACCGGTCGCGCTTGGTCGGCTCGCTGGCATCTTCAACCTCTTCTGGAGGAGAAAACAAGGAGACCTGTTACTGCTGGAGTGGGGAACCCACCCAGGAGCTCACACAAGCGACTGCCAGGGAGAGGGCACGGGGAGCACACACACCCCGAGCCTGCGGGCACGCCATGCCCACGGCAGCCACTGTCACCCTCGGCATGCCACGTGCTCTCCCTTCAGCACAGGCTCCTGGAGGCTGCCAGGGCTCTGCTTGCTGGGGGAAGCGTCACGGGCAACTGCTTGGCTCCGAGGAGGGGCTGGCTGCTCGTGGGGAATGCGAAGGATGTGCCTGGAAGGGGCTCCCGGGGCTGGGATGTAGCACGAGCACGCGGCAGCTGCTGCCCAGCGGGGCCCTGGTGCTTCCCCCGGCAGCTGCAGCTCCATGGGCTCGGCCTCGGCTGCAGGCTGGGTGCTGCCCACTCCCCCAGAAACCTGGAGACGTGGGGTCCCAGGCTGGGGCTGCCTCTGGCTCTTGGACAGGCCAGCCTGCCCTGCCTTTGCCAGTGGGGCTGTTCCCTCCCAGTTCTCCCACCCCACCTCTGTCCCCATGTTCCCCTGCCCTCTGCGCAGCGCCCTGTTCCTCATGGCTCCATGCCAGGCATGAGGAGCATGAGGCAGCTGCCTCCACTGGGGAAGGCACCCCACTGTCCCCAAAACAGGGAAACAATGGTGGCCTTGCCATGGAGGTGCTGGCACACCAGGAACTTCCAAGAGCTTTTTGGGGTTGGACTGTAGCAGGGGTTTGGGGACAGCAGGATCAAGCAGGGCGCCACTAAGCCCTGAGACTGTGTTGAGCATCTACTGAGTGTTGGGCTGAGGAAAACCTTTTGACCTGCCAAGTGAAGACACAGAGACCAAACTGGATTTGTCTTTTGGGTAAAATGGGAGGCTTTTTGAGCTGGGACATTACAGATGAAAACAACAAAAATACTAATCTGGGTCCAAAGGTCGCTGCCCAACCTGTGGGCCAAAGTCTACAAATAATTCTAGGAAATTGTGGTGGAGGGTGTCCCTTTCCCCTAGTTAGCCTTTCACTGACTGAGCAGGGCTGTGCCTCAGCAGCTCATTGGCCTGGATTAGTTCTTCACACCTTCCCTACGAGCCAAGAACTGGTGGAGATGAGCCCCACAATCCTGGGAGCCCCACCATCCATCCCAGGAGCATCCTGCCCCTGCCCAAGCCAAGAGCCCGGCTGGTGGATAAAGAGTCTATAAGAGATCTGCAAGTGCTGAAAGGGGCCTGGAGGTTAAACATTTTATCCATGTCCACATCCCTGAGGAGAAATCATGGACTTGGAGTGGCGAGAGGGGAGCATCAGTCAGAGCAGGCACCACTGCGATGAGTGCCCGTGTGTTGGGCATCCTGCTGCGGCCTCGCTGCCCACGCCGGGCGCTGTTAGGGCGGGCGGGGAAGCAGAAGCGTTAGGAGAGGGCCATGCACTAGGGCAGGTTTAATGTGCCAAGCTCAGCTCCGCCGGGTTGATGGGAGGTCACTCCTGCTGCCACAGCACACCCACAAGAAAAGACTCCAACCTATCTGGCTGTGCTGGGTCTCGGTGGTGCTGGGGACCTCTGTTCCTGCCAGCGGGGTCTTGTCTGCAGGGGGGTCTGCTGCTGCTGCTGGGGGGGTTTCTGCCACTGCAGGGGGGTCTGCTGCTGCTGGAGGGTCAGCCTCTGCTCTTGGTGGGTCTTCTGTTACTGGTGGGTCTTCTTTTGCTGGTGGATCTTCCACCATTGGTGGGTTTTCCACTGCTGCTGGCGGATCTTCTGCTGCTGGCGAGTCTTCCACTGCTGCTGGTGGGTCTTCTGCTGCATCCCCACAGGGTGGGTGATGGCAGCTGGCAGGGCCATCCCTGGCTTCTCCTGTGCCAGCAGCTGCTGGTTTGCTGTGGTTCTTTTTGTTGGAAGTGCCGGCTCCTTCCTTGTCATTCTCTCCAGATTCATTCTCTGGCCTGTCACCATCTTCATCAGACTCTTTCTCCTCCTCAGACTCTCCCTCTTCAGACTCTTCCTTGTCTCCATCTACCTCAGACTCCTCGTGTTCACCTTCCTCAGACTCTCCTTGCTTGTCATCTTCCTCTGAGCTCTGCTCATCCCTTTCCTCCTCTCCCTCAGGAGCAGATGCTGCTCTTGGCTCCTCTCTTTGCTCTTCCCCTGGCTGCCCTTCCTCCTCAGAGCCTCCTTTCTCTGCGCCAGGCTCCTCATCCTCCTGGGCATGGATGTCATCTTGTGTGCCAGGCCCATGGTTCCCTCCACGATGAGCTGCCAGAGATTCCTCCCCTGAGCTCTGTTCTTCCTGGCCCTGCTCCTTGCTGCTCTCCTCTGTCTGGCTGTCCCCTGGCCCCAGGCCCCTCCTCAGGCCGCCCGCCGGCTCTTCCTCCCCCTCTCCGTGTCCCTCCTCGGTGACACCAGGCACGGAGGCACTGGCAGTGCCGCTGTCTTGCTCCTCCTCAGGGCTGCCATCGTGTGCCTTGTCCTGCAGCGGGGGCTCCGTGCCGGGCGGGGGGCTCTGGGCAGCACCATCCCCATGGCCCGTGCCGGGGCTGCGTGGCTCTAAACGATGAGAACAGCTCAGTCAGTCCCACACCTGCCAGGGCCCTGAGCTGTGGCTGCTACCAAGAGGTTTCAACTCTTCCCTAAGCCTTCTCCAGCTCAATTTTCTGTCCCTGTCGCAAGAAGTTGGGTGCAAAGGTGTTTGTGGGGGCAAAGCGGAGCTGGCAGGGGCTCTATGGCTCCACCAGCCCTGGCTGCCTGGCACTGGGGCTGCCCACCCCAAAGCACTGCAGGAAGGTGGCAAAGCTGCCCTAAAGATGGGGAAAGGAGTAAAAATGGCAAATTTTGAGGGACTGTGGGCACTTGGCAGGTTAAAAGGGTCCTTCCCCAGCCCTGACTCCAGAGAACATCACACCAGCCAAGGTGGATGGTGAAGTGAGGGGGAGGAGGAGGAGGAAGGAGCTTCCTGGCATGAGGGGCTGCCCAGCATGGGAATCTGCCTAACCCTGGCCACGGGGCTGAGGAGCTATTTATTGTAAGTGTCCCTTCACTAGGAAAGCATGTGCCACGCCGTGCTGCTGCTGGGGACACAGTGAGTGTGCTGTGTGGCCCAGGAGAATCCATCCGTATTTTCCATAGGCTCCAACTGCAATTTAACATCAGTCAGCAGGTGCCAAAAATAAAAGATCACGGCTATACTGTCTCTGTTACAAACAGTTGCTGCTAGTCTAAATAATCCCCCCAAACGTCTCATGCCAGGGGAGCGTTTCAGAGGAAAATAATTCCTTTGTACTCCAGCTGGCAAGCAGGAGCCAAGCAGGGAAAAAGGCCACCTCTATCCAGGCTGCAGGAGGAGAGGGGCACGGCCAGTGCTGTGCTCTGGCTCCTGCTCCATGTCCATGCAGGAGCCACAGGACTGTGTCCAGCAGGATTTTGACAAAATTGGAGCTCACTGGGCTTGGCCACAGGGCCGAGCACAGGAGGAGCTGGGCTGGGGTCAGTGTGGGACCCCTCAGCCCAGTTTGCCCTGGGGATGCCAGGGGGTGGTTTTACCTCCGTGGCACTGGTGGGGCTGTGAGCTGGGATCAGGTCACACTGGGAGGCTCGTGCCATGCCAGCAGCGGGCACTGGCAAGGACAGGCTGCCCCAAGCCTGCCCTCGTTGCCGGTGGCTCTTGGTTCCCTGGCACAGCAGAGCTGCAGCCGCTGCCACAGCTCCTCACCCTGCCCAAACTGGATGCACAGGTCACCCTTGCTCTGGCCTCTGACCTCCCTGTCCTCTGCTGGCAGCAGCTCACAGGTGCCTCCAGGCACCCAGCCCAGCTCCCAGATGGAGGGAGATGGCTGTGGGCAACACCCACACCCCTCCCTTCCACCCTGCTCCTTCAGGTCATCTTCCTACAAGACCCCTGGGACCCTGCAGGAGCCTCTTGAAATGAAATATTTATATTTGACCTGCAAGCCCTGAGTGGCTGGGTCCAACATGGCCCTGCCTGGCTCTGGTGGTCTGGGAACCAGCCCGAGTCATTAGAGGGTCCCCTCAGCTGATGGGATATTCTCAGTTTGGCCCCAAAATAGCTGGTGACCTGGAGAGCTGGGAGAGGAGTGATGGTCAAAGCAGAGGAGGAGGGCAGGACTGGGCAGAGGAGACCCTGAGAGTCCTCAGGGCTTTATCTGGGCTCTGTGTGCCCCCTCTGACCCATCACTCACCATGGCCTGGCACAACAGCAACGCCAGTGCCCACCACGAGCCCTCCCTCGAGGAAAAAAGGGAAATATCCCCAGGGCTCCGATGGGGATGTCCCTGCCCCGTGCTGCTCACGGGCTTCATTTCCTGTGACCTTCAAGCTCTGACAGAAAGTCCCTGTCCCCTCTCCACCTCCTTCTCCCTGTTTCCCCTACATGGCCGCCCGATCCAGGGTGAATTGTGCTGACCTGCACATGGCGGCCCGATGAGTGCAAAATGGGCCGAAGGTTACGGGCTTAACACCCTGGGCAGGCTAAAAATACAGCACGGCAACTGTACGGGGCACCGGGGCACCGGGAGGAGCAGCCCCCGCCGCCAGCCCGGGGTGACGTCCCCACCTGGGGGCCCCCGTGGGTGTCGAGTGACACCGGGGCTCCCCGTGTTCGCACCTTGCATTGTGCCAAGCAGATGGGTGGCATCGCAGAGGAGACCTCGCCGTTTTCCCCTCGGGGACTTGGCCTCTCTGTGAGGCTTGAATTGCCGCTGCCGCCCCTTTCTCGTGCTGGGAGCGTTATGAGCTGCCAGGGGACACTTTTTTAGGGGGTGACAGCGGGGATGGAGCCCCAGGGCGCGGTGCTGGGTGGCACAGGGTGCCGTGGCGGGTTTGCACCCAGAACAGCCCGTGCGGGAAGGAGGGGATGGCTGGACATCGCGGGGTCCCCTCCATCCCTGCGCGGCATCGAACGGAACAGCAGCGATCTGACAGCAAAACGGGTCCTCCAGGAGGACGGGGAGAAGGGACAGATGGGCACAGGTGGCCCTGGAGGGACACTCTCCCCCTCCAGCAGAAACCGGAGCCGTGAGCGTGGGGCCGGCCATGGCAGGGCTGCGGGGATGGCTTTTCACACGCCCCCTTCCCCTGCCCGGCTCCCCATCCCTGCTTCCCTGCGGGTTTATCCACCGGCTCCTGCAAGTCCTGCGCTCCCCGTGTCCTCCCGGGGGGGTCTTGGCAGGACCTTGTATCCCAAATATCGAACACTGCCTTTATTCTGGCAAAACCCTTTAAAACCTCGGGGAAACTGATTGGACACAAAGAAGCCGTCAGGGAGTTCCTGGATTTTCCAGCAGGACCTGGTGCAGACCCCTCCTTTCCTGTGAGACCCCTTTTGGCAGTGATGTCCCTTCTCTCCAGGCTCTCCCCTCTTGCTCAGGGTCATCCCCCCAGAGCTCCTCCAGCCCAGGGGGAGCCCGGCCCCGGCTCCACTTGGAGCCAATACCTCCAAAGGGAAGTGTCCCACGAGGGTTCAAGCAGCCCAGAGGACACAAGCACAAGGATGAGGCTTGAGGATGGGGTTGGCTCTCCAGATCTTTGTGCACCCCAAAACCCAGGATGCCCAGGCACATCATCACGTGCCAGAAGCTTCATGATCCCAAAAAAACAGCATAAAGCAAATATATTCCGGGTTTCCAATGCAGAAGGAAGTGCAGGAAACCCTTTTGTCGAACTAACTTGACCTCATTTGTACAGAAAATTTTAAGTTTAGCTAAAAACGTTATGAAGTTATTTGATTTCTGTAAATGGTTGAATAGAACAAAATTATATTTTTATTAGTATATGGTAAAGAAACATCACCAGGAGCTACCAAATGGGTTAAAACCAGACTTGGAGCTTTCTGAATAGAGATTAAAATAGGGAATCACTGCTGCAGGGTGTTCTTTGCACTGTCTGCCCACCCTCAAGGTCTGTAAGGGACCCTGAACCCTGACTTGCAGAAGACACGAAGATGAGGAAGGTGGGAGATGAAGCACCTGCTGCTTCCTGCCTGAGGAGATCTGGGTCCATCAGTGAGCAGAGGGCCAGGACACGTCAGGTATTTTGGCACAGGCAGATGTCACTCTGTGCATCGAGGAACATCCACCTGCAGTGTCCCTTGCAGCTTGGAGCAGTGCTGGGGGACCCAAGGGACCTGCTGGGCATGGCTGGGGCTGGAAGGGCTCCTTCTTCCAGAGGAAGGGTGTCCAAGAGCTTTCACTGCTCCTGGCCTCCAGCCATGGGAGGCTTCACCAACCCACCCCAGGGCTGTCCCCTGAGGGACATCTGTCCATTCAAGGCCAGACCTCCTGGCTCCCCATCCCTCCTTGGGTCATCCCAAGCATTCCTTGGACTTGCCAGCCTGGATTCTAATGGCTGATGTCCCACAAGATCCCCAAACCCATGGGAATGTGGGGGCAGACCCTGCCTGGCCATGCTGAGTGAGGGGCTCAGCCCTGGGGGTGGCAGCACTGGGGACACCAGCCCATGGTGACACCAGCACATGGACAAGGCCACACAGCTCCGAGCCCTTTTCTGCAGTGTACCCAGAGCTGTGTGACCCAAGGGTGCCCAGCTGGCACCAGGGCCATGCTGCCACTGCCAGCACCCCATCCTAGCTCGGGGTGCCTGCCCAAGCCTCCCCTGCAGCCCCACCAGCACAGGAGCTCAGGGCTCTCTCCAGCAGGCACTGACAAGGGAAATGTCCCCATGAGCTGGAAATAGCTCTGTGGAGCCCTGCACAGCCCCAGGCTGCTGCTATTCCTGCAGAGCTCGGGGAACAGCAATTCCAGAAGCAAATTGGTCACCCTGACCCAGTGGCCAGGCTGGGATTTCACCAGCTTGGCAAGTGGGACACAGGAGAACATGGCAAGAGTGCTGTCCTTGGGCATGGCACGGCCCTCCCAGCCTGATGCCAGCCCACAGAGACCTGCTGCCATCTCTGTGCCACCAGGGCCATGCACAAGCGAGGCCTCCTGGCCTTCCTGCCCTGCTGGATGTCACCTACACACTGATAGGGAGGGTGCCACAGCAGAGCCAACCTGCCTGGCATCTGCCTTGCTTTGGTCAGCCAACAACTTGGGAGTAAGATGGGCACTCACAGGGCCCAGGGTCTCCTTGGGGCGAGGCACCAGGGGTGTGACAAGGATGAGGGTGGCACAAGCACCCAGCACACCCGAGGCACCACAAGCCCCTTGTCTCACACACACCCATTGCAGTGCTGCCCATGGCTGTGCTTGGGCTGGAGGGTGGAACAAGTCCAGAGAGGAGTCCCTGGGACACAGAGGTGCCCACCTCTGGGCAGGTTGGTTACTGTGGGGCCATTGGCCTGGGATGGTCAAGGTGAGGTGTCCCCATGGCTGCTGAGCCCACACAAGGTGTCACAGTCCTGCTCCCAAGATGTTCTGGCCTGGGAGGTGGAGCCCACCCTAAAGTGACACATTCCAAGGTGGTGGAGAACACCCCAGGATGCCACGAGAAGGTGGTGCTGGAGCTCACCCTGGGGTGACACCTTCCAGGATGAGGCAGGACAGGGACTCCCAGGAGCTGAGGCTGGCACAGACCCCTCTGCTGTCACCAGGAGGGGTCTGTGCCAGCCCTGCAGTGCCTTGCAGGAGGACACCACTGTGCCAGGGCTTTCCTCAAGTCCTCTCTCAGCTCAGAGGCGGTGATGGCACAGCCTGGAATTGCCCTCCCACTCAAACCCATGATGGCTGCAGAGCCAAGGGATGCCCGGGGCAAAGTGTCTGGGCACTGCCCTGTAGCCCATTGCTGGTGGCCACAGGGGCCACCAGCCTGGAAGGGATGGCTGGGCTCTGCCTGAGGGCAGGAGCAGATGGTGAATCGGGTGAGTGCCCTCACCATGAGCCCCTGCCCAGCCCCACAGTGGGTGCTGCTCCCTGCCAGGCTCCAGCAACCCGGGGAGCTCTGCCAGCCCCAGCCCTGTGTGCAATGAGCTGCCTCAGCTGGGGCTGTAAGGGCACAGGCACAGGGCAATTCCCACCCCCAGCCTCTGGGAATGGTGGCAGGGTCCTGGCAGCCCCAGGTGCCACTAAACCCAAGGAACCACACCTTGCCATGATGTTTCAATGAAACCCCTGGTTCTTCACTGGACTTTCACCCCTTCTCTTCCCACGAGCACCCTGTTGCAGCATGAGCAGCCAACAGGGCTGAATGGAAGACATGTCCCAAAAATGGAAAAAAACTCCCCTCCAAGCCACTTCCTGCACCCCAAAGGATCCGGGTCTGAGAGTTCAGCTTGGCACCAAAGGAAAAGCAGAACTTATCCTGCAAATCCCACTGCTCTCTGAGGAGCAGAAGCATGGGCAGGAGACATGCCAGTGCTTAGAGCTTTTTGGAAACCTACAGTATTGGGGTGAAATACGTGACCCTCAATGAACAGGTGACCCTCAATAAACAGGTGGCCCTCAATAAACCCCCAATAAACTTGGGGGACCCCTCAGAGCTGGTCCTGGGGCTGCCAGACCCTCATGTGCCTCCTGCCCCCAGAGCCTCCTCTGGGATAGGGGATCCCAGTGCTGTGCCATGCCAGCCTCAGCCAAACCAAGACTAGGCTGGTGGTCACCCACCATGGACACAAGCTCCTGATGTCCCACAAGGCCACCAACCCCGCTTGGAGTGGCATCAGCCACCATCCATGCCGGCAGAACACCTTCCCAACCCCCCTGCACACACTGCACCCACAGCCCCACGGAGGTCACCCCACCTCTGTCGGGGTGTGTCGCCGGCCCCCAAACCCATTCATTGCCGAGAAGGGCCCAAGATGCCCTTAAAAGGCCAAAACTCGGCGGGGCCGGGGGTGCCGGGCGCTGGCAGCGGCAGCTGCGGTGCCCGCGCGGGGCCGCGGCGGTGCCCGGGGGGGTGCCGGGCTCAGTGTCCCCTTACACGGCTGTTTCCATTCTTAGCAGCCCCGCTCCCGGCTGCGCGGCCGCCGGAGCGCGGCCAGGCACAGAACCAGCCCAAATTAACTCAAGGGCAAGCAAGGGTACCAGCGATGCCGCGCCGCCGCGGGGACACCCGGCCGGGCAGCGCCGTGAGGAGCGGGGATGGCACAGCCCGGGGAGGGGGATCCGGGGTCCTCAGAGACCCCCACCCCTCGTCACAGTCCTAAATCAACCACCACGGCAGCCGCAGGTGACACGGCCGCAAGGCATGGCAGCGGCAGCGCGGCCCCTGTGCTCAGCGTGGCTGTGTAACAGGGACCCCAATCTGCGCCTCCCGCCTTCCCCTCCTGCCCACAGCCCCCCAACATGTTTCCCTGCACATTTTGAGATGGTTCTGCAGCCATGGAAAAGCTGCTGGGGAGCCCGGCCCGCTGTGCCCCTGCCACCCTGCCCTGCTCCAGGTCGGGCTCGCTGGGTGCCCCAGAGCCTCTCTCAGTCCCACAGGCACCCACAATTCTGCCTGCAACCCTACAGGACCCCCACAGACTCCCACAGACCCACAGGTACTGCAGCCTACAGGCACCCAGAGTCCCAGAGGTGCTCACAGCCCCACGGGCAGCCCTGGCCCCACAGGCACCCCCTGTAGGTACCCACAGCCCCACAGGCATCCACGGCCCCATGGGCACCTGCAGCCCTACAGGGACCCCAGAGCCCCTTGGGGTTCCCACAGCCCTGCAGGACCCCACAGCCCCACAGGCACCCCCAGCCCCATGGGGACACCCAGCTCTATGGGGACCCCCAGCCCCATGGGGACCTGCCAGCCCTGAGGGGTTACCACAGCCCCAAGGGCACTCACAGCCCTGTGGGCACCCCATAAGCCCGGGCACGCAGAGGTGCCCACAGAGTCCCCACAGCCCCAAGGGTACCCCCAGCCCCACAGAGACCCCATAACCGTGCTAGCCCCGCAGCCCTGGGGCACCCCCAGCCCCCGGGGTGCCCCAGCCCGGCGTGTGGCCGTACCTGCGGTGCCGAGGAGCAGCAGCGAGGCCACGCAGCAGCAGAGCAGGTTGAGGCCCTTCATGGTGGCTGCCAGGAGCTCCCTGCCGCTCGCTGCCTCTATTTATACGGGCGGCGCGGGGCAGGGCCGGCAGCTGCCCGCACAGATGCTGCCGCTGCCGCCGCTCCTCCGCTGCCAGGGGCCCTGGCCGTGGGGACAGCGAGGGGACACAGCGCTGGGAATGGCTCCTGTCAGGGATGCCAGGGCACGGGGCACTTCCAGGCGTGGGGATGGCGCTGCTTGTTCGGGCCCCGTCCCAGTGAGAGGAGAAGCGGGTGCCGCTCCTCTTTATTTGAGTAAATTCCTGCAGGGCTCCTCTGGACTGTCCCCATGCAGAATCCTGCTCGTGTGGGGTAGCACGGCTCCTTGGGCTGCCTCAGCTCCTTCTGGGCTTTGTGGACAGGGAGAGATGAGCACCACCGCCCTGCAGTGTCCTCATCTGTCCCCAAAGGTGGCTGTCCCCAAGCACCGTGTCCTGGGCTGGTTTGGTGTCCCCTCCAGCCACCACAGGTCACCAACTCCAGGCAATGCCATAGACCCCAAAGGAAACAGGCTGTGTTCCTGCCACCCTGAGGGTGTCCCCACTATCACTGCACTGGCAGCGTGGCACAGGGCACAATGTCACCAGCACCTGGCACCCTTGCTCATACAGAGCAGCCTCCCAGTGCTGTCCCCAGAGCCTGGCCATGGCACAGGGACCCTTGGGCTCCCTCAGGGCAGGAGCCATTCTGGGGGGGCTGTGACCCAGCTTTTTTTCAGGGAAGGTGGCAAACAACAGTTCCCCAAGAGTGGGAGCAGGGGGAGCCCCTGAACCCGAGATGGGGGTGGTAAGGGGCAGTGGTGTGGAGCAGGGGGTGATAGCTCAGAGCAGGCAGGAGCCAGCCCTTGGCTGGACACCACGGATGGCCATGGAGTGGAGGGGCAGTGAGAGGGACCCACAGCCACGGGAGGATGCTGAGAGCTGGGTGCTCCATGGGAAAAGAGGGCTGCCTCCCCCCAAGAAAACATGGAGAGCAGTGAGTGCCCCTACCCCGAGTCATAGTCAGCTCCATGGAGAGATGGATACCCCATCCCTGGGCAAGGGGGACACAAAGCCTGACCCCAGCTCCCCTCAGCTGTGTGGCCTCATTAAAGGCAGCCCAGACGTCCCCACCTGCACCTCAGCACTGAACTGAGCCCCGATGTGCCCATCATGTGTGGGCAGCACTGGCAGGGCTGAGCCTTTAAACACAGCCTGAAAACCACAGCAGGGCCAGCACCAGGGCCAGCACCCTCTGCCTGTGCCTCCTGCCGTGATTCCCCGTGCAGGCAGCACCCCCTGCCCTCCCCACGAGCCCCAGAGGGACCAGTGTCCATCGGGCTGGGATCCATCCCTGTCCCCACAAACGTCAACGCCGGGACGGAGCTTCTAAAAAACCAAGTACAAACTTTATTTTGTTTCTTTACAAAGGCACGAGCCTCTTTTTTTTTTTTCAACTTTCTTAACAAAATAGAATAGCTTCTCAATCAACACAAAGACCTGAAAATTGTAAAAAAAATACAAAAAAAAAAACCAAAAGAAAAAAAAGAAACAAAAAAAAACCAACCAAAAAAAAAAAAAAACAAAAAACAAAAGGGGAAAGGAACCGAGAAACAGCTGCAGCTGGGGGGAACCTACTGAATACCACCGAGGCTCTACACACGACTGGCCTAAAACCCTACAGCCGGGTGGGGGGCAGTGGGGCGAGGGGGGATGCACAAAACAGGGACCCCCCACCCGCCACGACAGACCCAAGCGACACAATCACAAAATAGAAAAGCTCTTCGGAGCTGACAGACCCCAAAACCAGGTTAAGTGCTTAAAGGAGGGATGGGAACGGGCTGGGGGGGACAGGAATGGGCACAGGTGCAAGGACGGGGTGTAAAAATCAGCCCCCAACCTGCCATCCCTGTGCCAAGGAGGTGGGTGTTGGAAATGCCAGGGAGGGATGGCATATGCCAGCCCTCCCACCGTGCTCCAATGGCATCATCCCAGGATTATTTTACTCTCCAAGGGGGTTTTCCCTGCCCCATGTGGGGTGCAGGAGCCATGGTGGTACCCTGAAGTCAGGGATCCCTGTCCTGCCCTTGCTGCCATGTCACTTGGCATCTCCCCCCCTGCTTAAAAACAAACATTTAATTAAAAGAAAAAAAAAAACCACAAGAGAAGGAAAAAAGCAAATTAAGATCCCAACCAAAGGCCCTGTCCCAAGGGAACACCAACAGGAACAGTGGGGCTGCTGCCAGCTTGGCAGGATTCCCTGTGGGTTGGCAGGTGGGGGGTGACAAACCAGGGTGGGGGGCCGTGCCCCCCATCCCCAACGCCCCCCACCATGCCCCGAGCCCCCCATACCCCACTGTGGCCACCCCCAAGCCCCCGCCCCCCTGGGAGCTGAAGGGTGACCTTTGCCTGCCTCTAACGCTCTGCTTTACAGTATTGGAAAAAGGTCATAAAAGAGACCCAAATCACGTTGTATTTTTTAAAAATTTCAGCATATTCTCTGACGTTTCCCCCCCCTGCCCCGGCTCCCCTCCCCAGCTGCTGGCCGGGGGGTGTCAGGGCAGCTCCCCGTCCCCCGAGGGCTCCTCTTTGCTCTGGTCCATGGAGTCACTGTCGTTGCCCTCGGTGTCGGAGGCGGTGTCGGAGGCGGAGGGCTCGGGGCAGGCGCGCGCGGGCGTTACGATGACGGCGCGTCTCTGCTCCTCTTCCTGCAGCTGCTTCTCCTGCGTGCCCTCGATGTGCTGGATGGCCTGCCCGGGGCACACAGCGACTGTCAGGGCACCCCTGACCCACCCTGGGGTTAGGGACCCCCCGAGCCCCCCGCTGCCAAAGCCCCTGCTGACCTGAACGATGGTGTCCAGGTTTTGCCGGGACGTGGAGACCGTGTTGATGACCGAGGAGGGGCCCATGGTGACCACGGTGACATGATGGGAGGGAGGCGGCGCTGGAACGATCACGGTGGGGTGGTGGGTGGGCGCTGGGGGAGCGTGTGATGGCAGGAGCTGGGGACAGAAGGGAAACCCTCAGTGAGCAGGGCATGGCAGCGTGGGGAGAACATGGTGCTTCTCCACAGAGCCCAAGCTCCATAAAAGCTGAAGCAGCACTCTGCTGCTCCAGTTCTCCATCCCAGGGGATGCAGGAGGATGCCAGGCTGAAAGCTGCTGTCACCTCAGCTTTGCAGAGTGGAACATGAAGGATTCCCCATGCCCCAAAGGGCAATGATTTGGGCTTTGAAGCCGGGAGAGCCAAGTGCCAGCCCCTGCATGGCCAGGAATTCCCCACACCCCTCGGAGATCCTCGCTGGAGCAGCGGATGGGAAGATCCGCCCCAGCAGGAGGCTACGGAGAGTTCACCTAAAAATAGGCTGAACTTCCCCGGGAGGCGGCCACGGGGACCCTGCAGGGACACAGCTCTGCAGGAGCCCAAGGAGCAGGGAAGGAGCTGCTGCTCCTCCCTTTGAAGCTCCCAGAGTGGCATGGCCCCGGGCTGGGCTTGAGGGTGGCAGTGCACAGGGACCAGTGCTGGCACAGTGCTTGCCTCCTCTCTGCACCAGCAGGCCCGGGGGAAAGGCTGAAGGCTCCCATCCCCTCAGCCTGCCAGCTTGACACTCCCCTTTCCCAGCCTGCTGGGTGGCAGGGAGTGGTTTGGGCATCCCTGAAATTCAGTGGGAGCCATCCAGAGAAAGGTGAAGCCCCTGAGATGAAACTCTCTCTGGCAGAGAGTGACCTTCTCTGTACAAACCCCTCTGTGCCAGCGAACAGAGCCCTGGAAGCCACCACGGGTGCTCCAACCCACAGTCCCTCCCTGAATCTCAGGGTGCCCACAAGCACAGCCCCAAGCACTGTGGGCAGCTTTGGGCCACCCCTTTCCCAAATCACTACAGGCAAGAGCTTTGCTGGGACATCAGTGCCTGCAAGAAGTGCCAAGCCCATCACTGAACCCACCCCCTGTTCCAGTACCTGGGGGTGCCTGGGCTGCACTCACCTGGGTTCGGATCTGCTGCTCGCGCTCGAGCTTCTCCTGGTGCAGCAACCTCACCTGCTCCTGCTGCTGCTGGAGCTGCACCTGCTGAGCAATCACCTTCAGCTTCTCGGGGTACATGTGGGCCTCCAGGGAGCGAACCTGCGGGTCAGGGAACCCCAACATCAGTGGGGAGTCTGGCACGGCCCCACTGAACCCCGGCTGTCCCCTCAGGACGCCCTGGACAAGCATGGAGAAGCAGTGTCCAAAGCAGGTGTTTGGTGACCCCACAGCACTGCTGGTGTCCCTGGGGGTCCCTGGGGATGTGGCAGAGGCTGCAAGAGGGCACCTGGCCTCACCTGCTCCTCCAGCATCAACCTGGCCTCACCTGCTCCTCCAGCATCATGCGGACCGAGCGCTCCTTGTCCAGCTGCTGCCGGAGCTCGATCATCTCCCGGCGCAGATCCTCGGCCTTCTCATCCTCCCAGATGTCGGGAGAGCCGATCCCCTCGTCCTTGTCCTCTGCCCGTCGCCGTTTCGGGGAGGAGCCACTGAATTCCTGCCATGGGAATGTGGTGTCAGGGAAAGGGGGATGCTCTCTCTCTCTGCCATCCAGACTTGTGGGTGATGCCACTCCCCACCAGAGCTCCATGCTGGAAAGGGTCTCCCTGGGGCTGGGTTTGATGCTTGGGGACAGATGGGCTCCTGTGTGCCCCATCCTGGTCCTCATCCCCAAAGCCAACCTGATTCTCACACTGACACCCAGAGCAGTTCAACCAGGGCACTCCAGCACCAGAACTGCCACCAGGACCTCCCCAAGCCCCCAAATGGGTGGAAATAATGGAAAATGGGATGCCATCCCTTCTCCCCCTGACAGGTAAGAGATGCCGGGTTGAATGGGGCTCTCTGTCCTGCCAGGGGAATGGAAACACCTCCACTCTCTGGCTGAGCAGGGTAGAGGGCTCCACCCTGAGCCCAAGGAACTGCAATGACATCCCCCCCTGGCCAGCCAGGACTGTCCCACCCCCTGCTGTCTCATCCCCGGGGCAGTACCTGGATGAACCGCTTGAGCTGGGTGTTCTGCTGCAGTAGCCGAGTCTTCTCCTGCTCCAGGGAGAAGATGTACTCGGCTGTCTGCTGGAGGATGGCTGCCTGTGGAGGAGGAGGAGGGGCAGGCTGAGGCAGGGGACCCTGGTGTCCCCCAGGCCTCCTCCTGAAGAGCTCTGCAAGCAGCACTGCTCCTTGCCTGTCCCTGGTGCCTCCTCCTGGAGTCTGCTTCACCCCAGGTTCCCCTGGTGAAACCCTCCAATTCACCCACCTTGGGAATACAACAGCTCTCCCTCACCCCACTCCCCTCTGCATGGGTCCCCTCCTCACCCAGGAATGTGTCACCCTGCTCCTGGGGCACTGGGGGCTGTCACACACTCCCAGCCCACTGCAGGACACCGGGCTGGGCATGCACACCCACTCCTGCTGGGAAACCTCCCCAGGAGAGAGCTCCATCACCGAGTTAACACCCAAACGCCCCCAACTCCACTTTCAGCCCCTCCACGTGCAGGACCAACGTGTGCATGCTGCTCACCTTGCTGAGCTTCTCCCCATCCGTGTGTGGGATGAGGGTTTTCAGGGACTGGAAGCCAGCATTGATGCTCTGCATCCGCCGCCTCTCGTTGCTGTTGGCGATTTCCCTGCGTATCCGCCGCTCCTGGTCCCGCTGGGTCTCTGGAGTCAGTGGGATGTTGGCCAAGCTGTGAGAGAGACCCACGGTTAGGGAAGAGGGGCTGCACCCCTGCTGCCAGCTCACTGCATCTCCCCTTGCTTTGCAGTGATGTTCCAAGCCACCAAAGGGATGGGTGACACGGAGGGGACGATGGCTGCAGCGCTGGAATCACCAAAGCAGGTGGGTGGGTTTCTCCAGCCCTGTGTCCAAAGCTTTGGGGGATGCACTTGCCAAACAACAGCCCTGCTGCAGCCCCCTGGTTCCACTGGGCTCAGCCACACTGCCCAGTGCCCAGCCTGGGCCAGGGGACCCCCAGGTGGGCGAGGGAGGCTGCGGGCTGGCCGGCTGTGTCCCCGCGGGCCGGCCGGCGTGTGTGGCCCGGGGAAGGCGCTCCCTCCCTCCCTCCCTCCCGCCCCGCTGATGGCTTCCAGATGACAGCTCCCAGCAGAGAAGCCCCCGTCCCACCCCAAGCCGCAGCTCCTGCCTGCTTCCTGCCGCTGCCTCCTCGCCCCCCACGCCCTTGCCCTGCAGATGGGCCAGGAAATGCCAGCACAGAGGGCGAGGGCTCCGGGCAGCCAACACCCACGGGCGCAGAGCACCAGACCCGAGCGAGGCTCACTGCTGTGGGGTCCAGCTTCACCCACACCCCACCTCTTCCCCGAGGGAAGCAGGGCAGAGGGTTTGGATCGCACCATGCCAAGTCTCCCCAGCGTGCAGGCACCCGCTGGCGCCGGGGATGCTGCGAGGCACCAAAGACTAAACACAGCAGCCGGGCTGCCGGCACGGGCGAGATAAGCCGGGCTCCAGCCGCCCGTCCAGGTGCCCGACGGCTCCGGGATGGGGAGGTGGGAACATTCCACCCAGAGCCTTGCCAAAGCCACACTGGGAAGCAAAGCCTAGCATCCTGCCCTCACTGCTCCCCTGGTTTGGGAGCGCGGGGATCTAAGGGATATCAGCAGCACCACCGTGTGCCCAGGCAGTGACCAGAGACTCTCAGGCCACTCATCATTGCCTGCTGCAACTGGGGAATGCACCACAACTCATCCATGGTACACAGGGATGGGGAAAGAACCAGCTCATCCAGAGGGATGGCAAAGGATCCTCACTCAGCCTAAGAAAGGGACGGATTCCAGGTCTGTCCAAGAGCATGGGGAAGGATCCCAGCTGTGCCCAGCAAGACAGAGAAGAATCACAGCTCATCCCAAGCAGATAGGGAAGGATCCCAGATTACTCTAGAGGGATGGGGAAGGATCCCAGATTACTCTAGAGGGATGAAGAAGGATCCCAGTGCATCCAAGGGGATAAGGAAGGACCCCAGCGCAGCCCATGGGGGCCAGGAAGATATTTGTCCCCAACCTCTGGGGCAGTGTCCCAGCATAGGCTGATGCTGGGTGCCAAGCACACTGCACTGGCTCCCCCACATGGGGGTGTGGAACAGGGATGGGTGTTCAGGGGTCTGCCCCTCTCCCTGGGAGCTGCCTCTGCCACATGGACCAAGAGCTGCTTGCAGCAGGACTGTGGCACAGGGCTCCCATCTGGTGGTGGCTGTCACCCACCTCCCTGCTCCTGCTGAAACCAGCCCCAAACTTGTCCCCAGAACACACCAGACCCTGCAGGTCCTGGAGACATTGTCCCTCTTGGGGTAAGGAGGTGGCTGGAGCACTGCTCCAGGATGTGGGACCACCAGACACTCAGGGGGAATGGGATGGAGAGGCCCAGGACTGGGCAGCACGGAAGTGCTTTCTTAAATACTGGGAAAGGAGGAAGAGCCTGCTTCCTCACCGGGAGACCTCCCGCAACCTGCCCCAGCTGCTCTTCCTGGGAAGAGACCTGAGAAGTGACAGCGAAATACAGAAAGGGCAAAAACCCATGGATTCAGACACCCAGCATGGCCAGGGATGGGGCAGCACAGAGGCAGGGGGAGCAGGTGGCATCCACTGGACCCCTGGGGTGTCTCCAGCCTGGTGCTGGTGCTGTGGGGTTCATGCCAGGCAAGCAGAATTTGGTCCTTCCCACGCTAGGGAGGGCATTTCTCTGGCCTGGACCGCGAGGGAAACAAACCCATGTGGGTGCTGGAGCCAGGCACAAGGCAGATGCCCCCCTGTCCACTCATGTCCAACACTGATCACACCTTGTGCTGTGGGTTGTGCAGGAGGTCAAGGGAGGGATGGCCATGCGGGCAGGGTGTCCCCAGGCTCCTTGAGGTCACAGGCAGAGTGTTCCCCAACCTGCAGGCAGGGCATCCCCAAGTGCACAGGCAGGGTATCTCCATGCTTCCATGAAGGGCACTTCTAAGCTTACAGGGTCAGGGTACACCTGAGAGTACAAGCAGGATCCAGCCCCAGTTCACAGGCAGGCTGTCCCCCGGCACCCTGAGCTCACAGGCAGGGTGTCCCCGAGCTCCTGGAGGTCACAAGCAGGGCAGCCCCGGCACCCCGAGCTGCACGCAGCGTGTCACCGAGCGGCCTGAGCTCATGCAGGGTCTCCCGGAGCTGGGGGCAGTGGAATGGCTGCTCCCCGAGCTCTGCCCGTGCGGGGTCAGTGCGGGGCCGTGCAGCCCCCAGTGCCGGGCGGGACGGCCGCAGCCCCAGCCCATGCAGCCACCCCCGGCCCGCGGGCCCGCAGCGACCGCCGTGAGGGACCCCAGAGAAGCCGCCCCCCAGCCCCCCGCCCTGGATCGCGGCCCCTCCGGGGGGGCTCAGGTGCCGCCACTCCCCGGCATGGCCGGGACGAGCCCCGCAGGCCGTGGGGCAGCACCCGAGGGGCCGGGCCCCCAGCACGTGCCCCGGGGCCCGGGCCGCCCCTCAGTCCCTCAGCCCCGGCCGTGAGTGCGGCCCCGCGGCGGCCCCGGGCGCGGGGGGCTCAGCGCGCCCGGGGGCGGGAGCTGCAGGCCCGGGGAGCCCGGGGGGGCTCGGGGCCGCCCCGCGTGGCCCCGGGGCCCGCGCCCCCGCCCGTCCGCCGCCCCCCGCGGCCGCGGCCCCGGTCCCCGGGCGCCCCCCCGCCCGCCGGGGCTCCCCGCGTGTCCGCGGGCTTTGTGCCGCCGCTCCCGCACTACATGTCCCGGCAGCCCCGGCCGCGACCCGCCTCCTCCGGGCGGCTGCAGAGTCACGGCCAGGCCCGGCGGTAAACACACACCCCCGCGCCCCCCGGACCCCCGCGCCCCGCGCCCCCCGCCCCGAGCGCGCCCCGCCGCACCCGCAGGGCCCGGCCGGGACCGGGGGCGCGGCGCTCCCCGCCCGGGCCACGCGCGGCCGCCGGTCCCATGTGCGCGGCCGGGACCACGTGCGGGCGGTGGGGCCGCGGCCGCCGCGCCGCTCCCCCCGTTCTCCGCTCCCCCCTTCCCCGCCATCCCCCCCCGGTGCTCCCGAGACCCCCGAGCCCGGCATCTGCCGGCGCTCCCCCACCTGCAGAGCCCACCGATGACCTCCTTCTCGGATTTCCTGAAGTGCTGCAGGGCCGGCACCTTGGGGGCCGGCACCATGAAGTACTCCATAACGGGGGCGGGGGGCCCGGTTCAGCCCAGCCCGGCTCGTCCCGGCCCGGTTCAGCCCCTCCCGGCCCGGCTCCGGCCTCTGCCCGCGGCCCAAGGCGGGAAACAGCTGGAGCGAGCGCGGCTCCCGCCCGCCGCCGCCGCCGCTCCCCCGCCCGCCCCCGCCCGCCCGGCGCCGCCCCCGCCCCGCACCGGCCCCGCGTAAACAAAGGCGGCGGGAGGGGCCGCGGCGCGGCCGGAGCGGCACCGGGACACGGCGGCGGAACGCGGCGGGACACGGCGGGGCGGGGGGCGACTGGAGCGGCCGGGACGGTACCGAGCCGTGCTGGCACCGGCCCGTCACAGCGCCTCGCGTCCTGACCTGGCTCCATCCTATTCTGCTCTATGCTGTGCTACTCTACCCTGTCCCGCTCTGTCCCATCCTACCCTCATGCTGCCCTGTCCCCAACGCATCCCACCTCATACCATCCTGAGCTGTCCCCATGCCACTCCATACCCCTCCTATCATACCATACCAAACCCTACCCTATCCCACCCTGACCTGTCCCCCTCCCATGCCACCTCATTCTATCCTGCCCTAGCTCCATCCCATCCCACCCCATCTTATCCTGCCTTATCCTACCCCATCTTTACCTGTGTCCATTCCACCCCACATCATTCCATCCTGCCCTAGCTCCATCCCATCCTACCCTATCCTGTGGATCCCATCCCACCCTGGCCTGTTGTGTCCCTATCTCATCCTATCTCAAGGTGACCTGTCCCCATCCCCTCTTGCCATAGTTCTGTCCCATCCTGCTCTATCCTATCCCATCTTGACCTGTCTCCATCCCATCCATCCAGCCTTGTCCTTATCCTATCCTATCCTACCCTACCCTTTCCCATCCCATCCCATCCCATCCCATCCTGCCCTAGTCCTATGCCATCCTACCCTGACCTGACATGTCCCCATCCCATCCCCATCACACCCTGTCCTCACTCCATCCTAACTCATCCCATCCAATCCCATCCTAACCTATCCCATCCAATTCTATCTCAGCCCATTCTGACCTGCCTCATTTCCTTCCCATCCCATCCCATCCCATCCCATCCCATCCCATCCCATCCCATCCCATCCCATCCCATCCCATCCCATCCCATCCCATCCCATCCCATCCCATCCCATCCCATGGTATCCTGACCTGTCTTGTTCCAGTCCCATCTAATCCTTTTCCATCCTGTCCCGTTCCCATTCTATCCTGCCTTATCCCCATCCCACCTCATCTGCCCTATCCCATCCTACCCTATCCTACCTTATCCTGACTTGTCTTGTCCCTATTCCATTTTATCCTGTCCCCATCCAATCCTCTCCTACATCCAGCTTGTCCCACCCCCTTCTACCCCATCCCCATCCCAATCCCACCTAATCCCCTCCCCATCCTATCCTACCCAACCTGGCCTATCCTAGTCCTGTCCCGTCCTCTTTTATTCAATCTGATCCCATTCCTATCCCACCACATCCCATCCCATTCCTGTTTCCAGCAGGGTCTGCCTTTTGGGGGGCTCAGGGGGCTGCCAGTGCCTGGGGAGAGGGAAGGGGTCACAGCAGCCCTGGGGAGCTGGGGGTGACAGGGATCCCATGGCTGGCAAAGGGCTTTGGGGAGGAGGCTCTGGGGGCTGCCAGAGGCATCCTGAGAGCTCATGGGGGGTTCTGGGGGCTGGTGAGGAGCTTGGGGAATTGACTGGGGGGCTCTGGGAGCTGGCAGGGGGCTGTGGGGCCTAGCAGGGGCGTTGGGGGCTGGCAGGGGCATGGAGCTCACAGGAGGCATGGAGAGCTCCAGATGGGGTTTGGGGTTTGGGGATGATGGGTTCATGTGGGCAGGGGGCTTTTAGGGGGGCTGGCAGGGGGATGGGGAGACTTTGGGGGATGATAGAGGCTTTGGGGGGCTGTGGAGGTGGCAGGAAGGTGTAGAGGGTGGCAGGGGTCACAGGGCTGGCAGGAGCCATGGGGGGGCTGGCAGGGGCTGTGGGGGGGTCACAGAGCTGGGAGGGGAGTCTGGGGGACTGGTAGGGGAGCACAGGGCTGACAGGGGGCTGGCAGGAGCCGTGTGGTACCTGAGGGACCTACCTGTGGCAGGTGACCTCCCCCCAGAGCCCCCCCAGCAGCGCCTGCGTGCGTCCAGGGCCCCCGGAGCGGGAACGCTGGGGGTGCAGGGGTGGCTGTCAGCCCGGAGGAGCAGGAGCCGCTCGGCAGAGCAGGGTGGGCTCAGCCCTCCCCCAGCACGGCCCGGCCCCGCCGGGAGCTGCAGGACAGGTTCTGCCGGTGTCCCCTGGGCCCCCTGCCCGGCCCCCGCGGGGCCCCGCGGCTCGGGGAGCAGCGCGGCGCCCCTGGCTGGCACAGCGAGGGGGACACACCGCGGGGACACCGCAGGAACCCCTCGGGCACCCGCGTGGGAGGGACGGTGCTGCCCTCCCGTGTCTGCCCTGCTCGTGGCGGGAATGTTGGGGACGCGGCGGCTCCCACACAAAAACACCCAAACCGCGGGTGGGATGTGGCTCCGGCCGCCCGTGCGGGTCAGAACTGCCCCTCCCCTGTGTCCCCGCTCTGCTGCTGGGGACACAGCAGCTCTGTCCCCGCCAAAGAAAACCCCAAACCGCGGCTGGGATGTGGTTTCAGCTGCCCGCGGGAGAATTGTGCCCCTCACTCCGTCCCACCTTGCGTGGGGCTCTTGGGGACACGGCAGCTCCCTCTCCACCCAAAAGTCCGCATGGAACAGAGCGTTCTCCCCGTGTGTCCCTCCCTTTCGCAGGGAGGACACCGCATCTCCCCCTGCAAAAAAAAAAAAAAAAAAAGAAAAAAAAAGAAAAAAAGGAAAACAAAACAAAAAAAAAACCCAAACGGAAACAAAACAAGCACGGGTGTTTTGGTGGGGCGTGACTTCAGCCACCCGCCTGGGACAGTGCTGTCCCCCACGCGTGTGTCCTCCCTTTCACATGGCGCTCTTGGGGACACTGCAGCTTTCCCCGCAAAAAAAAAAAAAAAATAAATAAAACAACCCAACCAAACAAAAACCGCGTGGGGCAGGGTCGTGTCCCCCCTCCCTGTCCCCCGTGTCGGGGGGGCGTTGGGGACACCGCAGCTGCATTCCGCCCCCAATAAAATCACGGGTGGGGTGTGCCCAGCCACCCGCGTGGGCCCCGGGGGACGGAGGGAGGGAGGGATCCCCCCGGCGAGGCGCGGCTGCAGCATCCGGGCCGGCCCCGCCACATCCTGCCGCCGGAAGGAGCCGCGGCCCCGGGACAACCCCCCCGCCGGTGACGTCATGCGGGGGCCCCCGCCAGGCGTGACGCCAGCCCCGCTCTGTGACGTCACGCGGCGGGCGGGCGGCGCCGCTCCTGCGGGGAGGGGGATCCCCCCCAACCCCCATTTCCCCGGGGTGACCCCCTCGCCCCCCCCTCGCCGCCCCGGTACGGGGTGGGGGCTCCGGTGGGCGCCGCCCCCCGCCCCGCCACGTTCCCGGGGGGGGACAGGGACACGCGGAGGGGACACACGGACACGCGGGGGAGGGGGGGTCGGCTCTGCCGCAGCGCCGGGGTGACCTTGTGCGGGGGGGCGGCGGGTTCCCCCCCCGGGGCGGGGCTCGGTGCCCCCCGGTGCCCCCCGCGGGGGCGGGGAGGGGCCGCCCCCGCCCCCGCCCAGCGCCGCCCGCAGCCGGGGCCGGGCCGCTCGGTGCGGGGCGGCCATAAATCACGGCGGGCAGAGCCCCCGCCCCGCCGCCGCCCCCGGGACCGGGCAGGGGGGGCCCAGCCCCGCCGCCGCCACCCCCGCCCCCAGCCCCTGCGGATGTGGCGGAGCGGCCCGGCCGCCCCGCACCGGCCCCGGCACCGGCCCCGGGGGGCCCCGCTCCGCCGAGCCCCGCACCCCGCCCCGCTTCCCGCCCGGCGCTGAGCCCCCGCCGCAGGTACGGTCGCGCTCCGGGCACCGCGGAGGGGAGGAGGACGATGAGGAGGATGCTGCCACCGCCGGGGGGAGGGGGGACCCTCCGGGCAGCCCCTTCCCCGCTACCCTCGGGGTGCGGGGGGTCCCTTGGCACCTGCGGCCCCCCCGCCCAGGGAGCGGGTCGGGGGGGGACGTGGCCCCGCCGCACCCCCGGGGGAAATGAGGAGCGGGGGCTGCCCCGCTGCCCGGTGGGTGCCGGGGGGGGGGGTGGCCGTCACCCGCCGTCGCCCCGCACCCCGGGCGGGTGTCCTGACCTTGGCCGTGGGGCGGGGGCTGCGGCGGGGACGCGCTGGGTGGCTCTGCCCGGTTGCGGCCACCTCCGGGGACACAGCAGTGTCCCCATGGTGCGAGAGGGGAGAAAGGGTGGCAGTGGGTGGGGGTGCAGGGCGTCCCCATCCCGGTCTCGCTCCGGCGGTGCCACCGCCCGGCAGCCGCCCCGGTCCCCTTGGCGGGGGCCTCCCGCTCCCCATGGTGAGAGGTGACAGTCCCCACCACGGGGGTGACAATCCCACGGCCCCGTGGGGCTGAGGCGTGGGGCGGCCAAGCCCAGGCTGTGCCATTGTGGGGTGTTTTGGGGACTAGGACGGTGTGACCCCCTCCCTGAGGTGCCAGCAGCGGGGAC
The DNA here is from genome assembly GCF_028018845.1 of Melospiza georgiana. Lineage (NCBI taxonomy): Eukaryota > Metazoa > Chordata > Aves > Passeriformes > Passerellidae > Melospiza > Melospiza georgiana. The sequence goes on from NC_080445.1 coordinate 14,281,954, forward strand.
CACAAATTGTCCCCGGTGTCCCCAGGCGCTGCTGCAGGCGCTCGCTCCCTGCCCAGCATGGAGAAACCCTGCAGCCGGTGGACACCTCCCCTTCCCCATGCCTTTGTCACCCTGCTGTCACCGCCTCCCCCAGCCCGGGTCCCCATGTGCCCCCATCCCCACGATGCTGCCGCACCCGGGGCGCTGCCCCGCTGGGTGCCGGGACCACCCCGCTGCTGTCCCCGCCTGCTCCAGCTGTGTCCCCGGGCAGGGCTGGCGGGGCCCTGGCGCTGTGGGGCTGCTGTCAGCCCTCTGCCAGGATCCCCACGGCTTCCACATGCCCGGGAAGGGGCAGCCACGGCACCGGCCTCAGCTCGGGGACTACAGCCGTGTACGCTCCCGGGGACACCTCTGGCAGCTGCCGCCAGCCCGGCTGGCGCGGGGTGCCGGGTGCTGGAGGGCCACAGTGACAAGATGGAGCTGCCAGCAGGATGTGACCCCCCCTCGCGTCCCCCAGACCCGTCAGGCACCGGTGGGCTCCCGTGAGGAGCGGCCGTGGCAGTGCCAGCACCATCTGCACCGGGACGAACAGCGATGGCCGGGTCCCACGGGCGCCCGCGTCCTGCCAGCAGCCGTGGGGACAATGACCCGCATCCTGCCAACCCACCCACGCCGCCCTGGCACGGGGGGCTCCGCGGAGTGCCCCCCGTGGCGGCGGTGCCAGCCTGCCGCTGCCAATTGCCACGGCGGCGGAGCTCGAGCCCTGCCTGCGGCGCTGGCACCGCTCCCGCTCCCCGAGCCCCGGGGTCACCGTCCCCCGGCCATGGCAGTGCCATCCCGCCATCCCCGAGCCCACCGCGCCGCGGAGCCGCTGCCCGCGCTCCCTCCGTGCTATTCCTGGCGGGTTTGGGGCTGGAGGGGGGACACACGACACCCCGCAATGCCGGCAGCCCGGAGAGCTGGCACCCCGCCGGCCGCTCCGGGGTCACCCCGGGTCCCCCGGACGTCCCAGGCAGTGCGGGGGGCCCCGGGGATGGGGGCGCTCCCCCCGCGCCCGGGCTCCATCCCAGCGGCCCCCACCCGCACCGGGAAGCCCCCGGGCCCAGCCCCGCGCCGGACTGGTCTGAACTGGTGTGGCGGGGGGGAAGCCGGGCTGGGGCCGGGCTGGCAGCGCCTGGCGCGGGCAGGAGAGGCCATGGGGGGAGAGCGGGCAGGGGCAGGCAGGAGCGGGCAGGGGCCTCGCGCGGGGGCCGCAGGTGCTGGGGCGTCCGGCCAAGCCACCGCAGGGCTTGTCCCCGTCCCCATCCCCGCGGGGCCCCCGCGGCGCCCCGTTTCCCGAGGCCGCGTGGTTTGGCAGCCTCCTGCTCGCCCGCCCGCGGCCGCGCTGGGAGCCCTGGCGTCAGCGGCTGGAGGCCCCTTTCCCACCCGGCCCGCCCGGGGATGGCTGCGGTCCCCACCCAGCGCCGCCCGCACCGGGACCCCCCAACCTCCCAGCCCCGAGGACGTGAGGACACGAGCGTCGTGGTGGGACCAGCAGTGACGCCTGGCCTGGCCCCGTGTGGGGGGATGCCAGCCCCTGTCCCGCTCCCTGGGCTGGGGTGCGGCTGTGCCACCCCAGCTGTGGGTCCTGCCCCTGTGTCTGTCTGTCCCCGAGCTGTGCCAGCAGGCTGTGGGGCACAGGGGGGTGCTGGAGCCCGACGAGCGTGGTGGGGCTCAGGGTGGGGACAGCCCACGGGCACAGCCCGCAGTGGGGCGCAGGGTGAGCCCCCCCAGAGGGGAAGGGCCCCAGTGCGGGCAGGCCGGGAGAGCTCAGCGAGAGTCGCTGTCCCGGGAGAGGGACGCTGAGCTGGGGCAGCCTCCGGAGCGGCGGGAGGAGGTGGATGCTCGGGCCAGGACCCCCCCGCTGAAGGGGAGGGCCCCGCCTATGGGGCTGACCCCCGGCCGCGGGAGGCGCAGGGGGATGCGATGCTGTGGGGCGGCTCCTCCCCCGCCGGGAGCCCGGGACAGGAGCCCCCCCTGGGGCCTCCCCTCGGCCAGCTCGGGGGTGCAGCGGGGGGTCCCCGCCCCGCCGCCCGGGCCCCATGCCCCCCGCGGCTCCTCCGCATTCCTCAGCGTCTGAGCCGGGCTGGACCCCCGCCAGCGCGGGGGCCCCTCCGGCGGGGCAGGGCGGGGGCCGGGCCCCCCGGGGCGGGGTGGGGATGATGGAGGGGCCCCCCCGCTGCCACGTGTGCTGGGTGCGCCGTGCCCCCCGACACGGCCCCTCGGCCGCCCCCAGCCCGCCCCGGCCGATGCGGGTGGCCGCGGGGGCACAGCCGGGGGGCGGCACCGGGCGCTCGCCGCTGCACCGAGCTGCCCGTTCTCAGCTGCCCGCCAGATGTGCGGCGGCCGAGCCGCGAGGGTGGCATTGTGCCGTGTGCCGTTCCGTGCCGTTCCGTGCCGCGCCGTGCGGCCGCAGCCCCTGCTCGGCCCCGGCAGCGGCGGCGTTGGCCGGCGGGGAAGGGGCCCCGGCGGGGGAGGAAGCTCCGCCGCCTCCGGGGCTGGGGCCAGCGGGCTCGGCCGCCCGGGTCACCGCCGGGCTGGTGGCCGTCACCGCCCTCCTCTGCCGCTGGGAAAGGCCTCGCTGGGGCAGGCCCGCGGGGACTGACGGACGGACGGACGGACGGACGGATGGATGAACGGATGGAGGGGGGGGGGGTGGAATGGGGACACCACGGCTGTAGCTCCGCGGGTGCCCGGGGGATTTGGCAATCCCCGGCAAGGTTTGGTCGCGGGCCAAGGGGCTGTGCCGGCGACACGGAGAGGACACACTGGGGACACCGCAGGGCCGGGGTGGGGGGGGGAGCGCGGTGCCATGCCCTGCCCTTTGCCCGCTGCGGGAGGGGGCCGCGGCAGGGCGGCTGGAAGGGACGGCGCGGTCTCCGTGCCAGCACCGCGTCCTGCGGCCCGGAGCAGGGCGGGCATCGCCATGGGGCCGCGCTGGGGCGATGCTCCGGGTGGCACCGGTGACCCCCGGGTGTCCCCCGCAGAGCCCACCCCGGCACCATGCATTCCCTGGAGGAGCCCCTGGACCTCAAGCTGAGCATCTCCAAGCTGCGAGCTGCCCGCGAGAAGCGGGGCCCGTCCGGCCCCCGAGCCCGCGCTGCCCAGCGCCCCGACACCCCGCCGGCCGGGGAGGGCCGAGGGGGCGCCCGGGGCGTCCGCAGGGCCGTGCCAGCCTCGCCGTCGCCCGCGCTCCTGGCACACTCCAGGCTGGTGGAGCCGCGGGACGGGCGCTTCCCGGTGCCCGTGGTGGATCTCAGCCTCTCGCCCCGCTCCGGGGGGGACTCTCCGGCGGGCAGCGCCTCGCTGTCCCCCGAGCGCCAGGGCAGCGGGGACCTGCCCGGCCCCCTCACCCCACACGTAAGTACGGCCGTGACCCCCCCCGAGGTGTCCCCAGCTGTGGGGACGGTGCCCGGACAGTGCTCCCGACCTCGGCAGCGTGCCCGGGGCTCCGCTGTACACACAGCCCGGGGCAATGTCCTGCCTGGCCCCCCGGCCCCAGAGGTATCCCCGGGGAGGCCCCTGGGAGGTCTCTTTGGGGCGTCTCTGGGGGTCTCTGTGGGGTTTTGGGGTCCCTGGGGGGGGGTGGCAGATCTAGGGGGTTTCTGGGGAGTGTGTGGGGATCTCTGGGGTGTCTGTGTGAGGTTTTGGGGTTCCTGAGGGGCTATAAGGAATCTCTTGAAGGGCTTGGGGGGCGTCTCTGAGGGTCTCCATCCAGCTTGGCCCTGTCCCCCACTGCTCCTCCATCCGGACTCTGCTCCAGGATTTCCAGTCCCTGCGCTACATCGATGGCCTCCCCAGCTCCTTCCAGTTCTTCCTGCCGCTGGGGGCCGGGGGGGCCCTGCACCTGCCCCCCGCCGCCTTCCTGCCCCCCAGCAAGGAGAAACGGCTCCCCCCCGAGCTGCCCCTGCCCAAGCAGCTCGTCTGCCGCTGGTCCAAGGTCAGCAGGGAGGGCTGGGGCTGTGGGGGCTGTGGTGGGGGTGTGTGGGAGCTCTCAGGGGGTGCAGGTGGTGATGAGGGGCTGGGAGACCACATGGGCATTGCAAGGATGGGGGGCACGCAGGGGAATTTTGGGGCTGGGGAGATGGCTTGGGGCTGGAAGGCCATGGCAGAGATCTTTGGGGCCATGGGTGAGTTTTGGGGCTGAGAGGCCAAGCAGGGACAGTAGGGCTGGGAAGGAGAAGTTTTAGGGCTGGGGAGGTGGGTGCTGTGCAGAGATGCTGGGGGGTGGTGCAGGGCTGGGGGTGATGCAAAAGGCCTTTTCCATCTTCCCAAATGCTGCTGCTGCACACAGGTGGGAGCTGGGATGGGGTGGGGGCAGGTGCTGGCTGTGATGGGGGGACTGGCCCCCCTGGTGCCCACCCTGCTGGGCACCCTCACCCCCAGCCTCCTGCCCACAGTGCAACCAGTTCTTCGACCTCCTGCAAGACCTGGTGGACCACGTCAACGACTTCCACGTGAAACCCGAGAAGGACGCGGGGTACTGCTGCCACTGGGAGGGCTGTGCCCGCCATGGCAGGGGCTTCAACGCCAGGTGGGCGTGGGGGGCTCTGGGGGGGCTCTGGGGGGCTGCTGCGGGGAGGAGGAGCCCAGCTCTGGGGATGTGCAGGGGAAGTTTCCCTCTGTCCCTCCCTCTCAGGCAGGGTGTGAGGTCCTGGGGGCGCTGGGTGACTGTGCTGGCCTGGATGTCCTGGTTCTCCCACCCCACAGTCAAGGCACGGGGACAGGGACTTGCCCTGTAAGGCCGGGCTGACTCCCTCCCTAGCATTCCCTCCCCAGTGCTTCCACAAGCAGATGGTGATAGGACAAGGATGAACAGCTTTAAACTAAAAGAGGAGAGACTTAGATGGAATTGGGAGGAAATTGTTCCCTGTGAGGGAGGGCAGGCCCTGGCACAGGGTGCCCAGAGCAGCTGTGGCTGCCCCTGGATCCCTGGCAGTGCCCAAGGCCAGGCTGGGCAGGGCTGGGACAGTGGAAAGTGTCCCTGCCCATGGCAGGGGGGGTTTGAATTATACAAGATTTAAGTCTTCCCAATCCAGCCCATTCCATGACTGTGTGATGGCCCCGACCCCGGCAGGTACAAGATGCTGATCCACATCCGGACGCACACCAACGAGAAGCCGCATCGCTGCCCCACCTGCAACAAGAGCTTCTCCCGCCTGGAGAACCTGAAAATCCACAACCGCTCGCACACAGGTCAGCAGAGCAGCCCCCTCATTGCACTGCTGGGGCTCGGGGGGCTCGGGGGGCTCGGGGGGACACGGCAGGGCTGGTGCCCCCGGCAGACCCGGTGCTGCTGTCCCGCAGGTGAGAAGCCCTACATCTGCCCCTACGAAGGCTGCAACAAGCGTTACTCCAACTCCAGCGACCGCTTCAAGCACACCCGCACGCACTACGTGGAGAAGCCCTACTCGTGCAAGATGCCGGGCTGCCACAAGCGCTACACCGACCCCAGCTCCCTCCGCAAGCACATCAAAGCCCACGGGCATTTTGTGTCCCCCGAGCACCCGGAGATGCTCAAGGTCCACCCGCCTCCCAAAACGCCCCTGGGCACGGCGGAGGTGCCCTACGTTAACGGGGCGCAGCTCGTCATCCCCAACCCCGCCGCCCTGTTCGCCCCGCCGGGGCTGCCGGCGCTGCCCATCCCGCTGGCACCGGCGCCGCTCGATCTCAGCGCCCTGGGCTGCGGGGCTGCGGCCGCGCTGCCCGCCCTGCCCGGCCCCGTCCTGCCCCTCAACGGCGGCCCCCTGAACTTGGCCAAGAGCCCGCTGCTGCCCTCGCCCTTCGCGGCGGGGCTGGGGCTGCCCGTCATGTCGCTGCTGGCCGGCGGGGCCAAGGCCGAGGGGGAGAAGGGCGGCGGGGCTGAGGGGCGGCCGCCCAAGGCGGGCAAGGGGCTGGAGAGCCGCAAGGAGAGGGGCGAAAGGACGGAGCCGGGGCGGCCGCGGGTGCCCCCCGAGAGCCTGGCGCTGCTGCCGGGGGCCGTGCTCGACCTCTCGGCCGGTGTCAGCTCGGGGGGCAGCCCCGAGGCGCTGCCCCCGGGCTGGGTGCTCATCCCCCCCGGCTCCCTGCTGCTCAAACCCGCCGCCGTCAACTGAGGGGCCCGACGATGCCCGGGGTCAGCCGCCGGCCCCGTGGGCAGATCCCGCTCCCGTGTGGGGACGGGGGGCACGGCCCGCTCCTCCCCCTGCGGCCCCGGCGGGGCCTCGCTCGTGCTTTTACCCGTCACGAAAGAAGAACGGACTCTTCTGAGAAAAGCAATAATCCCTCGGCGGCCGGAGCCGGCTGCGACCCCGCGCTGGGGGCAGGTGGGGCACAGGGGGGGTCCCCCTGCCCCCTCTCCTTTCCCCCCGGCCCTGGGCAGCCGGACACGCCGCTATTTATTTCTCGACCAGCCCCCCTGCTCCGACAGGGTCCCGCTGGGGCTCTCCTGCTTCCGCTGACTCGGCGTCGTCTCCCTGCCCGAGCCCTCGGTGCTGCTGTGGGGGGCCGCAGCCCCCGGGCTCTGCCGCACGGCCAGCGGGGTGACAGCTCCGCAGCCCCGAGCCGTGCCCGGCCGTGCCATCCCAGCCCCGGCAGCCCGTGCCGGGCCCAGCTGGCTGGGCACCCGCCGGCCCGGCGCCCGCCCGCCCCCTCCCCGCTCCGTCCCCGCCGCCTCCCCGGCCCTCCCGTGACAAGGCACACGGCCGGTGTGCCGCTCGTCGGGCACTGCCCCCTCTAGCTACGTTCATACCTAACCACGCACCGCGAGCGCATGCGGGCAGCGCGGGCACGGCCGGCAGCGGCTGCCGGGCACCGCTCCTGGGGCTGCGGCGGGCATGGAGGGATGGATGGATGGATGGATGCTCCCCGGCCGCGGGGCAGCGTGCCCAGCTCGGAGCCCCCCGGGAGCACACACACACCCGTCCCGCTCGCTCGGGAGCCGTGGGGGCTCCGCAGTCCCGCCCCGGGCCGGGGTGCCCGCAGGGAGCCGGTCTCCCTGCCCTCACCGCCCGGCGCTGCCCCAGCCCAGCATGGCTGCGGGCCCTCGACCAGGCCGCCCCGGCCGGTGAAACGTCTCCTCGCTCCTCATCGGTTTGTTGTTGCACATTCCAGGACATCAGTATTTTAACGGTCTCGAAGTGCCTTTCTATCGTAGTTTCTGGGTTGTTTTTATTTTCCTCCTGTTGGGCTCCATCGCTGTTAGCGTAGCGTGTAAGGACTGCACAAGTACGAGATAAGCTAACGACTGTAACACTATATTCGTCCAGGGGAGAGGAAGTTTATTAAGAAAACAATAAAGTGAAGTTGAAGTAAGTTCCTGTTTCAGTCCGTGGTGCCAACGGCAAGGACAGGGGGGTGCAGGGGGGGACGGGTGTGACCTTGGGGGCACGGCTGGCCCTGCCTGACCCCCAGCCGTGTCCCCACGCTCCTGCTCAGGCAGCCTTGGCACCAGTGACACCCTGCCAGCACCTGTGGGGTGAGCTGCAGGTGGGGACAGCCACAGGTGTCCCCTCACAGCCCCTCACCCCGAGCCAGCAGCCATCCATCCACGCTGGGAGGAGGCAACGGCACAGCACTGCCAGGGTATGGAGCCAGAGGTGCACTCCATCAAGAGCATCCAACCTCCCCACCAAAAATAGCTCCTGCAGCCTCCCCCAGTGCCATTTGAGCCCTGGCAGCCTCAATGCCCTGGGGACACCCCTTCTCCCCCAGCTGCCTCCTCCTCCTCCTCCCCCGGGCAAGCACAGCCCCTGCAGGGGCCGATCCCTGCAGGGCAGCGCTGGGCAGGCAGGGCGTGCTCCCTCCCCGGGCGTGCAGCAGCCAGGCCAGGTGCTGGAGGACACGGTGTTTATTGGCTAGCTATAAGTTAAGGGTGAGGGGCACGGGGGGCAGGGGTGGCAGCAGTCACGTCTCGGCTTTCCGCCCCTTCTCCGGGTCACCCTTGGCCTGGATGCGCAGCTCCTCGTCCAGCCGCTCCTTGGCTCGCACCACCTGTGGGACAGGGACACCCGGGTGGGGGACACCAGGGATATGGGGACAGCCAGGGACATGGGGACAGCCAGGGATGGGGAGATACTCAGGGACATGGGGACAGCCAGGGATGGGGGGGACAGCCAGGGATGCGGGACACTCAGGGATTGGGGACAGCCAGGGATGGGGGATACCCAGGGATAGGGGACATACCCAGGGATGAGGACACACCCAGGGACAGGGGACACCCAGGGACATGGGATACCCAGAGGTAGGGGACACTCAGGGATGGGGACACATCCAGGGATGGGGACACACCCAGGGATGAGGGGGACACTCAGGGATGGAGGACACTCAGGGATTGGGGACACCCAGGGATGGGGGGGGACGGGACACCCAGGGACATGGGGACACCCAGGGATGGGGAACACCCAGGGATGGGGGGGGGACAGCCAGGGATGGGGGACACTCAGGGACAGGGGACACCGAGGGACATGGGGACACCCAGGGATGGGAGGGACACCCAGGGACAAGGGGACACCCAGGGATGGGGGACACACCCAGGGATGGGGGGGACACTCAGGGATGGGGGGGACAGCCAGGGACATGGGGACACCCAGGGATGGGGGACACACCCAGGGATGGGGGACAGCCAGGGATGGGAGGGACACCCAGGGACAAGGGGACACTCAGGGATAGGGGACACCCAGGGATGAGGGGGACAGCCAGGGATGGAGGGACACCCAGGGATGGGGGACACCCAGGAATGGGGGGGACAGCCAGGGATGGGGGACACCCAGGAATGGGGGGGACAGCCAGGGATGGGGTGCCCCCTGCCCTCTCTGCCTCATCCATGGGTACACCCAGGATGTCCCAAGCCCAGGCAGGGTTAGCAAGGTGCAGCCCCTGCCCTGCTCCTCCCAGCACTCACCTTGGACTGCAGGTAGAAGGAGCCTCCCACTGATTTGTCGTTCACCTTGAACAGGTGGTCGTAGTTCTGCCGAGAGAAGCTCTGGGTCAGAGGCACCTCCAGCCCTGCCATTCCCACTCCCAAACCCTGGCACCTCCCACTCCCCAGAGCACTGAAGAGTGATCCTGGGCACACGGCTGGCTCTGCCTGACACCCCTTGGGAGCCCCCATGCTCCCAGCAGGGCACCTCCAGAGCTCCCACATCCCCTCCCTAGGCAGCCCTGCTGGGCAGATGCGGAGGCCAAGCCTGGAGGGCTGCTCCAGCTGGGGCAGGGAACCCTCAAAGTCCTCAAGCTGTGATTAACTGAGCCCAAGGCAGCACAGGGGAGCAGCTGCCACCCCCATGCACAGCAGCACCACTGGAGAGGCCAGGCCCTGCCAGCACCAAGGAAGCCTCTACCTTCTGGATCTCCTCAGGGTTCAGGCTGGAGACGTTGAGGATCTGCTGGGCTTCCTGGAGGCTGATGCCAATGATCCTGGAGGCAGCAGCAGACTGGGGCCTCTCGGCACGGCCCCGCGCATCGGCCGCGGCCTGGCTCGCTGGGGACACCGGCCTCAGTCCCCTGCCACCCCCTGCCACCCCCCGGCCCTCAGGCAGCACAGCCTGGGCACTTCCAGGTGCCCAGATCCCCCTCTGTCCCCACCCAGCCACCCCGGGGCCAGCTGGATGGTGTCCCAGTGCCAGGCAGGTGCAGGGAGCAGGCAGGGCAGGATCACACCCCAGGGACTGTCCCACTCTGCCCTTTGGGGGGCTGGGATCTCTGCGAGCCTGGCAGCAGTGCCAGGGCCAGGATGGCCCCTGTGACAGTGGCAGTGTCCCCTGCAGGGCAGCGTGGGCGCACGGAGCTCACGGGGCACCATCCCAGCTCGTACCTGCGAACTCCTGGCGCAGCGCCCGCATGAAGGCCCGTCCCACCACCTGGGCCCCCACCAGGATGATCTGTGCCAGGTACTTGGCCTGCGGGGACAGCCTGCTGTCACAGCCACCGCGGCTCCTTGGCCCTGTCACCTCTCCCCATGCCCCGGGGGTCTGCTCTGACCCCATCTGGTTCCTGACATGGCGTACGTGGCCCTGTTCCCCCTTCTGTGTCCCTGTCCCCCAGCCAGGCCCTGTGATTCCTTCCCCAGGCCCCCTCTCCTCTCCCCTGTCTCTGTCCCTTGTACCCATGCCTGGTCCCCTCTCCGTTGCTCCTGTCACCCCCTCCCTGTCCCTGCTCTCCTCTCCTCTGTCCCTGTCTCCCCTCCCCATGACTTCTTCCCCCCTCCCTGCCCCTGTGACCCCTTCCCCTGTCCCTGTCTCCTCTCCACTGGCCCAGGCTCTCCCGGAACCAGCTGCTTCCCACACTCCCGGTCCCGCTGCCCCAGCCCGGGCCCTGTCCGGCCCCAGCCCTGCCCCCCGGTCCCGCTGTGCCCCCGCCGCGTCCCCCGTCCCCTCTCACCATGTCCCCGCCGCCGCTTCCGCCCCGCCGGTCACGTGCCCGGGGCTGAGGGTCACGGCGGACACCGAGACGGCGGCGGCGCGGCCGGAGCGTCCTCTCTGCAGCCACAGCGCCCTCTGGCGGTAGCCCCGCGCCGGAGGCCCCGGGAGGGGCGCGACTTCCCCGGCCCTCCTCCCCGTGTGCCTCCGGTCCCCGTGTGCCTCCGGTCCCCGTGTGCCTCCGGTCCCCGTGTGCCCCCATCCCGGTCCCTGTGTCCCTCTGGTCCCCGTGTCCCCCCGGTCCCCGTGTGCCCCCATCCCCAGTCCCTGTGTTATCCCGGTGCCGGTCCCGGTGTCCCCCATAGTCCCCGTGTTCCCCCGCTCCCCGTGTTCCCTCCCGCCGCGGTCCCTGGCTCTCCCTCAGTCCCTGTGTTATCCCCGATTTCCGTGTCCCCCGGTGACGGTCCCTGTGTCCTTGTGTACTCCCCGCCCTGGTCCTCACGTCCCGCTCGGTTACCGTGTCCCCCCGCTGTCGGTCCCGGGGTCACTCCGATGCCCGTACCCCCCCAGAGCCGGTCCCTGTGTCACCCCGATCCCCCCGGAGTCGGTCCCTGTGTCGCCCCCGCTCCACATGCCCCTCGTTCCCTGTGTCTCCCCCATTCCCGGCCCCCCCCGGTCTTCCAGGATCACGGCAGGACACGGTGCTGGTGCAGCGGCTTTAATAGCGGGTCCTGCCCGCGGCGGGCCCTGCGCCTCCTCCATCTCTTCCTCCTCCTCCTCCTCCTCCTGGTGGTGGCCCCGCCGGGTGCGGGGTCCTGGCTGCTCTGTCCCGGGTCCGGCCTAGTCCTGTGGGAGGCCGGGGGTGAGGGCGCGGCGGGGCCGGGCGGACCCAGCCGGGTTCGGTGTGTCCCGTCCCGCACTCACCCACTCGTCCTCGTCCACGCCCTCGAAGGAGTCCTGCGGCAGCGGGTCGTCCCTGTTGCCCAGCCGGGCCACCATGGCGCTGAGGAGCTGTGGGGAGAGCCGGGCAGGGCCGTGGGGCGCGGGGCATCACCCCCGGGCCCGGCGCAGGGTGCTCAGCCCAGAACCCACCTCCTCCTTCTTCTGCTCATCAGTCTTCTCCTCCAGGTACACGGAGGCAGGGACGAACTTCCGAGCCGGAGCCTCTTTGGGGGCCTCACTCACTGCGAGAGCGGTGTCAGCGTGGGGCGGGAGGGCTCCACCCCATTGACCAAAGCCCCCTGAGGGCCGGGGGTCCATGCCCAGCCCCGTACCCACCTGGCACCATGTCTGCGGGGCGCAGGCTGGCACGGCGCTGCTGCCCGTCCTGCCCGCCCAGCCACGCACCCGCACCCAGCGCCGGCTCCCACCACACGCGGGTGGGCGGGTACAGATCGTCCTGGAAATACTCCTTCTGCGGGGACAAGGGACGCTCAGGGGGTGTTATCCCTCCTTTCCCCATCCCCGAACACGGCCAGCCCCCCCTGCCACCCACCTTGACGCGTGGCACATGGAAAGCCACGGGCTCCAGGCTGCTCTGCCCCAGGCGCAGCGCCCGCGCAAACTCCACGTCCCGCACCTCGCACGCCGTTTTGGGCAGGAAGACGAAGCCCTGGAGGGGTGCGGGTGTGAGTGGGGTCTGGCAGCACCGGTAGAGGGTCAGGGACAGGCAGCATATCCCCCCTTTACCTTGTGGGGTTCATTGGAGGTGAAGCTGTTGCACTCGAGGAAGTAGGGGGGCTCGGGGGTCACTTCATAGAGGAAGACTCTGGTGTCACCCTGGGGATGGAGCAAGACAGCAGCTGTCAGGGGACATGGACACTGTGGGGTGCTGTAGGCAGGGAGCCCCACAGTTTTTTAGAGGGCAAGCCCTCACCTTGCCGGTGAGGAAGACAATGCTGGTATCCTCATCATAAAAGGGCAGGAGGGTGGAAGGGGCCACGTCCAGACCAAGGACAGACAAGGGTCCTTCAGACAGGGCCTGTGCCCGGTACAGGAGGATCCTCCTCTCGCTGCGGCTGTGGGGAGGTGACAGTGAGAGCAAGCACTGTCCTCAGGGACCCCTGCCCTGCCCTGTGTCCCCCTCCTTACCTGTCAAAGCCGGACACCAGGATGTAGTCACCACCACACACCCAAACCAGGCGCGCTCCACGTCCCCCCTCGGGACCTGGGCCCTCCTGTGTGGGATGAAGGTCACCCTGCCTGCTCTGAGAGAGCTGGGGGCACAGTCATGTGCGCATGGGAGGGTTTCTTGCCCACACCCCAGCTCTCCAGCCCGTCCCCAGCACTGGGATTGCACCTGTTGAGGCTGAGAGCTGCGCCGTGGCTCGTAGAGCCGGATCCGTCCGTCTTTGCTCACCGTTGCCAGCTTCTTCCCATCCGGGCTCCAAGCCATGCTGAAAATCTGGAGAGACGGATGTTGTGCAAATGTCCCAAAGCTGCCTCTCGGGTGTCCCTGGATTTGTCATCCCTTACCTGATCCGTGTGTCCCTGCAGGCACAAGACTTCCTGCCCTGTGCTCAGCTCCCAGATCCGCACGGTCATGTCGTAGGAGGAGGAGACCAGGAGATCAGACGCCGTGGGGTGGAAGCGGATGGAGTAAATCTTCTCCGTGTGACCTGGTGAGGTTCAGCAGTGCGTGGCTGTCCCCAGCTGTGGGTGCCACTGGGCTGTTTGTCCCCAGTGTGGGGTGCTCAGTGGTCCCCTCACCTCGGAGAACAGCTTCAGGCTCCTGCAGGGTCTCCTGCAGCCCTCCCTCAGGGATGCGCCACAGCCGGATCTTGGCGTCCTCACCCGCTGTGCCAGGAGGGATGGGCAGCGTTTAATGGGGTGGGCTGGCATGCCTGGAGCCCTGGGGGACTCTCTGGGCAGGGCTGGCATGCACGTACCCACAGCGAGGCGCCGCGGGTCGAAGGGGTCCCAGGTGAGGTCGGCCACGGCCACGCCGTTCTGGATGGTGGGGACGGCCACGTCGGGGAGGCGTCCAGGCTTGGAGAGCTGCGGGCGAGAGCCGGGGTCAGTGGCATGGCACACAGGGCACACATGGCACACACAGGGCACACATGGCACACACAGGGCACACATGGCACACATGGTACACACAGGGCACACAGGGCACACATGGCACACACGGCACACATGGCACACACAGGGCACACATGGCACACACAGGGCACACACGGCACACAGAGCACACAGGGCACACAGGGCACACATGGCACACAGGGCACACAGGGCACACATGGCACACAGGGCACACAGGGCACACATGGTACACACAGGGCACACAGGGCACACACGGCACACACAGGGCACACAGGGCACACATGGCACACACAGGGCACACAGGGCACACATGGTACACACAGGGCACACAGGGCACACACGGCACACACAGCACACATGGCACACACAGGGCACACAGGGCACACACGGCACACATGGCACACACAGGGTACACAGGGCACACAGGGCACACACAACACACCGGGGACACAGGGCACACATGGCACACAGGGCACACACGGCACACATGGTACACACAGGGCACACACGGCACACATGGTACACACAGGGTACACAGGGCACACAGGGCACACACAACACACCGGGGACACAGGGCACACATGGCACACAGGGCACACACGGCACACATGGTACACACAGGGCACACATGGTACACACAGGGCACACACGGCACACATGGCACACACATGGCACACAGGGCACACAGGGCACACACGGCACACATGGCACACACAGGGCACACAGGGCACACACAGCACACATGGCACACACGGCACACATGGCACACACAGGGCACACAGGGCACACATGGCACACACAAGGCACACAGGGCACACAAGGCACACAGGGCACACACGGCACACATGGCACACACAGGGCACACAGGGCACACAGCACACACAGCACACAGGGCACACAGGGCACACAGGGCACACACAGCACACAGGGGACACAGGGCACACACAGCACACATGGCACACACAGCACACATGGCACATACGGCACCATGCCAGCCCCACACCTCCCCGGGTACCTTGAGCATGGCACACACAGCACACATGGCACACACGGCACCGTGCCGCCCCACACCTCCCTGTGTACCTCCAGCACGGCGATCTGGCCGCCGGCAGAGAGCAGGGGCAGTGCCACGCGCTGCAGGTTGGCACAGAATCCATCGCTCTCTCCCGGCGTGGTGAGGCTGAGCCCCCGCAGGTTGGTCAGGTGCAGGTCCCGGTGCAGCACCCGGCCCTGGGTGTGCCTGAAGCGGGAGCTGGGCCCTGCAGCGGGCACGGGCTGGGTGAGCGCCCCGAATCCCCCAAGAGGGGCACCCCGAGCCACCCCACTGCCCGCTCACCCAAAATGCTCTGCAGGGATTTCTGGCTGGGGCTGCTGGCAAAGCCGCTGGAGGGGCCGGTGCTGGCTGAGAGCGAGGTGGCTGCGCTGCCTGGGGAGGCCAGCGAGGATGGCGAGGAGTAGCCACTGGCTTCCTACGGGAGAGAGAGCCCAGGCAGGGAGTGCTGCTTTGTTTCGTGGGACGAGGGCAGCAGGGACCCCACCCCTTCAGCACTCAGTGCACTTTGGCAGCACCCCATACTCACACTGTGGTCAGCGTCGGTGTGGCCGGTGTCGGTGTCTGTGTGGCCGGTGTCGGTGTCCGTGTGTCCAGCGTTGGTGGGGACAGTGCCAGCAATGATGGGGGATGTGAAGGTCTCCGTGGGTCTCCGGGCTGGGTGCAGGCTCACTCTCCCCACCTGCACCGAGCACAATGGTGAGCATGGGGCAGTGGCAATGCTACCAGCAAGGACACCCCCCCAGATGACACTGACCTGCTGGCTGTCTCCTGCCCACCAGCCTTGGGCATCAGTGGCTGGCAGCATCCCTGTGCAGTCAGGGAACAGATCCTCATGGAACTCCTGAACAGACTGGGGGAGAGGGGATGGGGTGAGATGGATGTTCCTAAAATCCCACAGCCTCTGTCCTGCTGCAGCTGGGACACCCCTGGGCACCCCCAGACACTTCCAGCACCCAAACTTCAGCAGCTTGAAGTGCCCAGCACCCACTGCACGACAGCACCCAGCAGGTGGCACCCAGCTGTCAGCATCCACTCTCCAGCAGGCAGCACCCAGCTCCCCAAATCCAGCACCCAGACTCTGCAACCCACCACCAGCATCCAGGTTGGACCTCCTCTCCTGCTCTCCCCAGGCTGGAGACCGGGGTCTCACTGCAGCCGGGTCCTTTTTGTCACCCAGTGCTGGGCAGGTGTCACCCATGAGATGACACCAGGCACCTAGGAGACAGTGCCACCCCCAGGGCCCCCTCACCTTGCGTGGCACCACGTAGCTGACGGGGACGAGGGCGGTGTCGGTGAGCTGCAGGACACGGAGCACCTCGCAGGCCATGACATCCAGGGCCAGGCGTGGCACGGCCCCCAGGCCCCTTGTGCTGCCCTCTGTCCTGCACTGGGTCACTGTGGGACAGGAGGGTGGCACGGGCTGGGTGGCCGGGCAGCAGTGAGCCCCGTCTGGGGGAGATACGGGTGGAGGGGACCTGCTTACCCTGGGTGAGTGCTGGCTGTGCGGGGGCCGCCTCGAAGCAGTACAGGAGGTTTTCTCCCTGGAAGAGACATGGTGGGAACAGGGAATGAGCAGGGCTGTAGGAAGCACCCCACTGCACCCACATGCACCAAGCTGCACCTCACTACAGTCCCCCTGCATCCTCCTGTCCCCCAGTGCCTCCCTGCACCCCCAGCCATGGGAGCTCACCTTCCCTGCCAGCACCAGCAGCCCCGTGTCGGCGTCGTACAGAGGGATGGTCACCCTGCAAGGGAAGGGGGTGCTGAGCCAGGGCACACATGGGCACTGCACCCCATGGGCACAGCACCCCCGTGGCCACAGCACCCCCATGGGCACAGCCCCCCATGGGCACAGCAGCCCCGTGGGCACAGCACCCCCATGGCACAGCACCCCGTGGGCACAGCACCCCCGTGGGCACAGCCCCCCATGGGCACAGCGCCCTATGGGCACAGCACCCCGTGGGCACAGCACCCCCATGGGCACAGCCCCCCATGGGCACAGCAGCCCCGTGGCCACAGCACTCCCATGGCACAGCACCCCGTGGGCACAGCATCCCCATGGGCACAGCACCTCCATGGGCACAGCACCCCCGTGGGCACAGCACCCCCATGGCACAGCACCCCATGGGCACAGCACCCCCGTGGGCACAGCACCCCCGTGGGCACAGCACCCCCATGGCACAGCACCCCGTGGGCACAGCAACCCCATGGGCACAGCACCCCATGGCCACAGCACTCTATGGGCACAGCACCCCATGGGCACAGCATCCCCATGGGCACAGCACCCCCATGGGCACTGCACCCCAAGGCCACAGCACCTCCATGGGCACTGCATCCCCATGGCCACAGCACCCCATGGGCACAGCACCCCAAGGGTACACCATCCCCATGGCACAGCACCCCATGGGCACAGCATCCCCGTGGGCACAGCAGCCCATGGGCACAGCACCCCATGGATGTGGGGCTGGGTCCTGTTCCCCTACTGGTGCACACACACTCCAAACCCCATCCTGGGCAAGCGTGGGGCAGAATAAGGCTGTGCTGTGATGGGAGGGCAGCGCCGTGCCAGGGGGTACAACCCTCATTGCCCAGCTCGGCTGACAGCTTGGCAGCAGGATGTCACTGCCACCTGCTTGCAGCACAGCCGTGGGGCATCCTGCTGCCTGCCCTGCTCCCTGCCCTGCTCCCCGTGCCCAGCCGTGGCACCTGGGGAAGCCTCCGCTACCCGCGGGGTGGCCCCCAGGGCAGCCGGGCCGGCTGGGCCGGTTCGGGGCGGGCGTGTGGCACTCCCGGCTCACCCGCGGATCCAGCCAGCCCCGGGAGTGCCCTGCGGGCCGGCTGTGCCAGCTGGAGCGTGTCCCTGCTCCCTGTCCTGCCCCTGTCCCACACTGCAGCCGGGGGAATGCTCAGTGGCAGGGGGGAGCACAGGGAATGCCCGGTGGCAGGGGGGGCGCACAGGGAATGCCCGGTGGCAGGGGGGGAGCACAGGGAATGCCCGGTGGCAGGAGGGGACAGGGGTGACAGGAGCACAGAGGCACTCTGTGCCTTCCCTGGCAGGGGTGGAGGAGGGAGCGCCGCGGGCAGAGACCAAAGGGACAATCTATACAATCCATCACTTTCGGTTGAGGTTTCTGTGGCTGTGCCAAGGGGAGGGAGCTGCTCCATGCCATCCCGTGCCATGAAGGATATCTGGTATGGCATGGTCCTGTCCCAGGACTGTTGGCACAACAAACACTGCCAGGATGCCTGGCACAGGCACTGGGGTCCCCTGCCCTGCTGTCACCACCATCACCAGCACTGCCACCGCCACAGTGGTGCAGGTCTGGGACAAGGACACCCTGAGTGCCTGGTTGTCCCAGCCCAACCCATGCCAACCCTCACCATGCCAAACAGGGAGCATTGCTCTGCTGCCACAGGGGCATGGCACAGCCCTGCAAGGGCCACCCACTCTCCCCCTGTCCCTGGCACAGGGTGGCAGGAGCTCTCTGGGCACCAGGGGCATGGAGGGATTGGGACCCCAGGGCATTGGGGCTCACCGGTGCCAGAGTCCCTGGTTACCCTGGGACAATGGATGTGGGGGTCCCTGGGTGTGCCAAGGACACCCAACCCAGCCTTTGTTGTTACCAGGGTTGCCAGGGGTCCCATGGGTGCTGGGGATACGAGGGAGATCTCTGTCCCTGGATCTAGCCCTATACCTGTGTGTACACACACCAGGGGTGCTGGGGTCCCAGGGACCCCGGCCCCAGGGATGCTGAAGGTCCTGGGGGGCTCTGGAGGCTTTGGAAGGTCTGGGAGCTTCCAAAGGTCCTGGGGGTCCTTGTGAATCTGGGGAGCCCTGAGGTCACATGGAGCTCCCACGGGGTCCCAGAGGTCCTTGTGACTCTGGAGGCTCCTGAAATCTCAAGGTCCCTGTGGCTCTGGGAGGTCACGGGGTCTGGAGGTCCCTGTGGAGGCCTCTGGGATCCTTGTGACTCCCAGGTCCCAGAGGTCCTGGAGGTCCTGGGTGCCCCGATGGTCCCTGTGACTCTGAGGTCCCACATGTCCTGGGTATCCCAGGGGTCCCTGTGAATCAGAAATCCTGGATATCCCGAGGGTACTTGTGACTCTGGGGTCCCAACAATCTCTGTGACTCCAGGGTCCCGGAGGTGCTGGATGTCCCCACGATCCCCATGGCTGTAAAGTCCCAGAGGTGCTGGATGTCCCCGCGGCTCAGGGGGTCCCCGTGACTCCAGGGTCCCTGTGGTCCCGGATGTCCCGGGGGTCCCGGATGTCCCCGCGGTTCTGGGGGTCCCGGGGGTCCCTGTGACTCCAGGGTCCCTGTGATCCCGGATGTCCCCGCGGTTCTGGTTGTCCCGGGGGTCCTAGTGACTCCAGGGTCCCGGTGGTCCCGGATGTGCCGGGTGTCCCGGTGGTCCCGGATGTCCCCGCGGTTCTGGGGGTCCCGGGGGTCCCGGTGGTCCCGGATGTCCCGGGTGTCCCTGTGGTCCCGGATGTCCCCGCGGTTCTGGGGGTCCCGGGGGTCCCCGCGGTGCCGCCCCCGTCGGGCCCCAGGTGAGCGGGGGCGGAGCCTCCATGGAGGCCGTGCCCCGCCCCGCCCCCTCCGTGCTCTCAGCCAATGGGCGCCCTGCGGGAGGCCAGGCCCCGCCCCCTTGGTTTAAATGCCGCCCCCCGCGCCCGGCGCCGCCAGAGAGGGGAGCGCTCGCCCGGCCGCCGCTGCGCTGCCGCCATGGACTGACCGCCCGCCCCGCACGGCCCCGCACCGCCCGCCACGGTGAGTCCCGCGGCCGCCGCACCGCCCGACCCTCCACACGGCCACCGCGGCTCTGTGGGGCGGCAGCCCACGGGCGGGAGGGGGCTCTGCCGGGCATCCGCGGCTCAGGGGGCGGTGGGGCCCGGGGGGCCCTGGTGGGCCCGGGCCGGGCCGTGGGGCGTCCGGTGTGGCCTGGGCACCCAGAGTGACAGGGTGTCACTAGGGCTCGGCCGAGGGTCGGCATGCTCTGCTCCCTGCGAGGCCTCAGCTGAGCCAGGGGCATCCGGCTGGCCCCTGCCCCGGCTGATGGTAGGGCCTCGGCTGGGCTGGGGCGGTGGCACTGCAGAGGGCTGGGACAGGGGATCACGGAGGGATCTCGTTTCCCTGTCCCTGCCTGTGCCTGTTTTGCCATGGGATGTGCTGGGGTCTGGCTCTGGGATCCTGTTCTGGTGCTGCATCCATTGCAGGCAAGGGGAGGGATGTATTTGGGGCTGACATGGAGCACAGCTCCATCCGGCATGGCCGAGTGGCAGCGAAGCGCTCCAGACCCACACGGGACCAGCATGGTCTCGGGCCCATCCCATGCTTGCTCTGTCTCGGCAGATGTGACAGCTGGGCTCTCCTGCTGGGGTCAGGCAGAGGTGGGAGCTGCTGGCAGCAGTGTCCACCACCACCCTGCTCAGTGGAGGGCTTGGCTGCGGTGGGGTTTGGCTGCCCTCGTTCTGCTTGTCCTCAGGGGCCGCTGGCCTGGGTCACTGACCTGCTGCGGGTCCCCATGCAGTGCTGACAAGGGTTTTCCTCTGGCTGGCACAGAGGGATGGGTGCCAGCAGGGCCACGGCCAGCCTGGCACTGAGAGGCAGGGATACCCCAACGCTTCTCCTGCCTCCAGCTCCCCACACACTTCACTGTCACCCGGCATGAGTTTGGAGGGTGCTGGCGCCTGTCACCCTCTTTGGGTGTCACCTCTTTGTCTTCGGGTGTCACCTCTTTGGGCCACCGTGGTGTAAATGTCCCTTTCCACGCCTGGCTCCCTCCCAGCCTGACAACGGCCACAGGAGCCAACACATGCCAGCAGAGATGCTCCAGTTCTGAGGCTCAAACCCCCCACTACTGTCCCCCCATACACCTCCCCGTGCCAGCGTGCCCCACGCCCTCACCCCGCGGCGCTGGGGCGGCCGGACTGCGCTGACCCAGCTGTGCCGCTGCCCACACGGCCGGGGCAGTGCCGCCATCAGGGATGACACTAATTACTGTTTTCCCCCGCGCCACGCCGAGCCCGGCCGGGTGGCCCTGACGCAAGCGCCGCCGGCCCGGCTGGCTCTGCCGGCACGGGGAAGCGCTCGGGGACACCGCGGCCGCCCCAGTCACTGCGGAGGAATCTGCCCGTGCCGCCCGGGCCACGCGTGGCACCCTCGCCCGCCTCCTCCCACCCTCCGCCGGCGTTCCGGCTCCTCCCGAGGCGCTTTGGCTGCCGGCAAAGCGGCTCTGCTGGTTTTTCTCCTTGCCGGCACCTGAGATGGGGAGCGCGGCCGGGTCAAAGGGGCAGGAGCGGGATGGAGGGGCTGGCGAGCGCTCGGGGAATGCAATAACCAGGCTTGCATTCCTGCGGGGCTGCTGCGGAAACTTTAATTAAATAGGGAGGGGAGCGGGAGGAGGTGGGAGCTGCGGCGGCCGGCGCAGGGTGGGTTGAAGGGGAGGAGGATTAAGGGTTTAATCCTGCACATCCCCCCGGCTGGCTCGGGGAGGGGGCACATGCTGACATCGCCTTGTTTTGAGGGGTGTAAGGCAAGGGGAGCAGCGTCTGCATCCCGCCCGGCAGCGGCACCGTGTCAGCTCCCTGTCACCGCACACTGCAGGGCCCCCGTCCTTCCTGCCCTGGTGCCACCGGCCAAGGTGGCAGCCCACGGGCCGGCAACAACGCTGGCTTTGTTTGGCCGCGCTTGCCGGTGCGGGAAGGGACATCCCGGCTGTGATTGCTTCCCTGAGGTCCCCAAGCAGAGGAGAAAGCAGGGACTCTGCAGCTCCTCCAGCCTGTCCTGCACAGGTGTCACCCTGCAGCACAAGGACATGGCCTCGTCCTTAAAAACAGGAGGCGGGCGCAAAGCAGGGCATCCATCCCTGCCGAGTGCCAGGGGTGGCCCGGGCCCGGGGGGTGACACGGCACTCCCACCCCAGCAGGCTGGCAGGGAAAGGCTGAGCCGGGACTGGGGGAATCTGAGCCCAGATCCTCCCCGCAGCCGGAAAATATGAATAATTCGGCAAATATCTGCGGTGCAGGCGCGGGGGAGCCCAGCCAAGGCAGCAGCAGGCCGCTGGCAGGGCGGCCCCAACACCTCCGGCAGAAACGGGGCCCCCTCTCCGCCCTTGGGGACCCTGCCGGGACCTGGGGAAGCTGTCCCCCGTTCCTGGGGCTGTCCGGGGCTGCGGGAACCCCTCTGTGCCCCGCAGCAGCACCGTGCGGGAGGCGGGGCGCGGACGGGGTGTCGGCGTGTGCCGGCGGAGCGGGCGATGCCGGGGGCGGCGGCGGGGCCGTGCCCGGTGCTCGTGGCCAGGCGCGGATGCGCGGCCGTGGCCGGGCTGGCCGAACCTGCCCGGAGCGGGGAGCCTGGCAGACGGGGAGGAAATGCCAGCGTAATTAAAGGGACGAGAGAGACTTGGAGTCAGCAGCTGGTTGCAGCACGGGACACGTCAGCGAAACCCGACCCTGGCATTGCAAAACCAGCCCCGGCCTCGCCAGCATCCCGCGGGCCCGGCCCCGCTGCGGCGCTGCCCACCCGGGCGGGCTGGCACGGCCGTGGCACCGCTGGCATGCCAGCACCCTGAACCCAGGGCTATACCACCAGCCAGCACGCTCTGGTGCTGGAGCCACCTCGAGGGGTGCTGGGTCTGCCCCAAACAGCTCTTCACAGGGTCTCCATGTTGTGCTTTTAACTCTGCTGGCAGCTGACTGTGCTGTGGGGTGCAGGGGCATCCGACACTGCTGGGGGGGCCGAGCTGGCCTTGCTGGGGAGGGGCCGCAGTGATGGTGTGACCCCTGGGTGACAGTGACCTCTGGGATGTGGCACAGCTCCTCCCCAGTGTCAGGGCTGACGGCACAGGTCATGTCAGGGCAGGGCTGGCCAGGCCAAGTGACTCAGGCGCTTGTGGTGACCCTGCCCAGCCGTGGGCTCACCCCACCCTGGGGGGGGCGGCTCGGGAAGAGGCGAGCACAGAGCTGGCCGCGGTGTTAACCCTGTCCAACCCCCCGGCAGGGGACAAGGGGACCCAGCACGGCTCCAGGCCCTCCTGGCTCGGGATGTGTTGTCCCTGCACTGCTGCCGGGGCAGGCGGCACGTGCTGCTGAGTGACCTGCGGCCCCCCACACACAGCGGGGCCCCTGTGAGCCACGGGGGGGGCGTTTGCCTGGAGCTCCCACAGCTCTGAGCAGGGGAGAGGTGGCAACAGATGGGGCTGGGGAAGGGTTCGCCTCTTCCTTGCCCAGGGATCCCACTCTGCCACCTCCCCCCGACCCTGAGATGGAGCGGCAGGAGACTGTGAGTGTCTTGTCCGGCCTAGTGTCATTAAAGGGGCTGAAAGAAGAGCCCTGTGGGACACAGACAGTGTTTGTGACATTGGCCAAGGCATCCATGGGGAGCTGGGGTTGGGGTGTTACAGTCTTGGTCACCCCAGAGCCTCCTCCCTCCATCCCAGCCCTCAAGGGACAGGGACACAGCCCACGGTGCTGAGTCCCTGGAGTTCAACAGTGAGGGGAACAGCAAGGTGACCTGTGGGGACAGGGGCTGGGTGGGGGTGAATGAGCCCCTGGACTCTGTGGGGACACAAATGGCACCTCCAGCCCCACACTGTGTGCCCCTGTCCCCAAGAGGGGCTGCTCTTGCTGGTGATCCGGGCAGGAGCAGCCCCTGAGGGTGCAGCTGCTGCAATGGCAGCACAAGCAAAGGGTTAAGCTGAGCTCTATGCAGGGGAGGCCGGCCAGGCTCCCACCCCTTCCCGGTGCTCTGATTCTCCACATCCCCCGTGTTTGATTTGCACCCTGCTGAGCAGCTGGGGAGGTTGGGGCCCTTGTGAGTACTGGGAAAGGTCTCGGTGCTCCACAGAAGACAGCCCCAATACCAGTGGGAGGGCCTGGGGTGTGCAAAGGTACCGCATCCCCAAATCCTGGGGGTCTGGGAGGGGGGGAGCATGGAGCTGGGGTGGGCAGCCCTGGAGGCTGAGCGGGGTTCAGAGGTGCCCCCCAACCCTGGGTACCCCCCAGCAGGGCCCATCCCCTCACCCTGGCTGTGCTTGTGTCTCTGCAGAGCTGACACCATGAAGCAGCTGATCCTTTGCACCCTGCTCCTCTTGGCCCGTGGGGAGCTGGCCGGGGCATGTCCTGCAGGCTGCCAGTGCCATGACACCAAGACCATCCTGTGTGCAGCCAGGCGGGGCCAGACGGTACCCCAGGGGCTGCCCCCCAGCACCCTGTCCCTCTACGTCTTTGAGAACGGCATCACAACGCTCAGCGAGGACAGCTTTGCAGGGCTGCCTGCCCTCCAGCTCCTGGACCTCTCACAGAACAAGATCACCAGCATCCAGAGAAACATCTTCCAGCCCCTGACGGAGCTCGTCAACTTGGACCTGTCCTCCAACCAGCTGCAGGAGATCACCAATGAGACCTTCCATGGGCTGCGGCTGCTGGAACGGCTCTACCTGCAGACGAACAGGATCCAGCACATCCACGCTGCTGCCTTTGACACGCTGGAGAATCTGCTGGAGCTAAAGCTGCAGCACAACCAGCTCAGGGCTGTGCCCCCCCTCGACCTGCCCAACCTCCTGCTGCTGGACATCAGCTGGAACAAGATCCCTGCCATTGCACCAGGGGCTTTCCATGCCGTCAGCATTGAGTCCCTGAAGATCGCAGGGCTGGGCCTGACGAGCTTAAACGAGGAGCTCTTCCAGGTCCAAAACAACCTCCACGAGCTGGACATCTCTGACAACCTGCTGGAGCGCGTCCCGGCCGTGCTGCGGCGCCTGGGCAGCCTCACCAGGCTCAGCCTGGCCGGCAACGCCCGCATCTCCCAGCTGCCAGCTGAGGACTTCCAGAGCCTCCACAACCTCCAGGAGCTGGACATCAGCAACCTCAACATCAACACCATCCCTCGGGATTTCTCCGGCTTCTTCCCCAGGCTGCGGGCCGTGACGGCTGCCGGCAACCCCTTCAACTGTATCTGCCAGATGAGCTGGCTGGTGCAGTGGGTGAACACCAGCGGCGTGCTCCTGCGGCGCCCCGAGGAGACGCGCTGCCACTTCCCCCCAAAAAACTCGGGAAAGCTCCTCCACCACCTGCAGTACACCGACTTTGGCTGCCCCACCACCACCCCCACGCCCACCACGGCCCGCACCACCACGCTGCCGCCGCCCACGCCGCCGCCCAGCACCCACCGCCCGCCGCCGCCCCCCAGCACCGCCGCGCCCACCCCGAGGCCCGGAGAGCCCCAGGGCAGCTCCACGCTGGTGCCCTTCAGCGGCGCCCCGGCCCCCACCAGCCCCCCAGCGCCCATCTGTCCCCCCCGCACGTGTCTGAACGGCGGCACCTGCCACCTGGGCGCCCAGAACCTCCTGGAGTGCCTGTGCCCCACGGGCTTCGCTGGCGTGTACTGCGAGGTGGAGGCGAGGGGAACGACGGCGGCCCCGGGCACGCCGGCCCTGCCCCCTGCCCAGCGGGTCAGCATCGCCCAGGTGGGCAGCACCTCCCTCAAAGTGGACCTGCACAGCTACACCCAGTCCAAGGCGCAGCTGAAGGGAATCCGCCTGAGCTACCGGAACCTGTCGGGGCCGGACAAGCGGGCGGTGATGCTGCGCCTGCCGGCCTCGCTCTCCGAGTACACGGTGCGGGCGCTGAAACCCAACTGCACCTACCGCGTCTGCATCGGGGCGCTGGGCGAGGCGCCCAAGGAGGAGCACTGCGCCGAGGCACACACCCTGCCCCTCAGCCTGCAGCAGCACTCCCCTGTCACCCAGAGCCAGGACCCCAACCTCGCCCTGATCCTGGTCCCTGCGCTGGCTGCCATGCTGCTGCTGCTGGTGGTGGTGACGGCCGCCATGTACTACTGCCGGCACCGCCGCGCCAAGGCTCGTGCTGGTGCTGGGGCGGACACCGGCCCGCTGGAGCTGGAAGGGGTGAAAGCCTGCCTGGAAAACGGGGATTTGAGCAGCCACGGCTGCAAGGTGCCAGAGGCGGCCATGCTTTCTGGCGGCTCTGAGTGCGAGGTGCCGCTCATGCAGTCGCACTACCCCAGCAACAACAACACCCCGGGGCTCAAACCCTCCTACTTCTGAACCCACAGGGCTTCCAGAGCCCTGGACAGAGGAGGGCTGAGCTCCAGAGGCAGCACCTGGCCGTGTCCCTTTGGGATACGGATTGCCAAGGAGCTGACTGAACTGAGGCAGAACCCCCTCATCCCACAACGTGCAATTTCCCAGAGGCTGCCATGCTTCAGGAGGAGACACGAATTTTACTGCTCTGTGCCTTGATTTCTGTGACTCTACCTAGAAGGTGCGCAGCGGAAGAGAAGGGGGGGTTCATTTGGGGGTTGGGGGGCTTTTTATAGCTCCTGCTAAAGAGAAAGCTGCTGTGACCGGGCTGAGGGATGCCCACGTGCTGGTAACAAGGGTCCTTCAGTGGAGCACGGCCCGTGACTCGACTCCCTGGAAGCTGATGTGAGCAATACGGCCCGGCCGAGGTGCTGGGACCCTCGGGACCCCCCGGGCCAAAGGAAGTGCCCAGCAGGCAAACCGGGAATTGAAGCTTTAAGAACTCAGAGAGAATATTTATACATCGTTATTTCCCATTTCTTCTGGGAAAACTTTTTTTTAGTACAGGTTTGTGTACATCTCTTTTGTAAGCAGATCAGAAGAGGGTGTCTTTTTGTAAAAAAAAAAAAAAAAACCAAAATGATTAAAATAACAACAACAAAAAGTTCTGTGCAGCTCTGAGTACCTCGGCAGGCACTGCCCGTCACAGGCAGGGGTGTGGGCAGTGTGGCGTGTCCCCTGCAGAGGAGCGGGAAGGTCAGCCGTGTCCTCCCGTTGTTGTTGGCGAGCACCGGGATGAGTCAGGGCAAGGGAGGGGGGAAGTTTTCCCGACTCTGGGCGTTTTTACCCCTAGGGCGCTGCCCCCCACCTCGGGCGCTGAGGAGGTGTTCCCAAAACAGAGGCCACGGGGTTCAAATCAGCCCCTGCCCTGCGCATCATCCAGCCTGACTTCATCCCTCCCCGCCTGCCAGATGGCTGCGGGGCCAGCTGCGGGACAAACAGCCCAGCCCAGCCTCCTGCCGTCACCCGCGGCGGCACCGGGACCCCCAAATGGCCCGTGACAAGTGTCAGCCTGCGTGGCCCCCAGCCCGGGGGCGCCGCCAGAGCCCCCGCTGCCCGGCCCCACAACAGCCGGTTTTGTGCACGGGGTGGGCTGGGAGCCGACGCTCGGCAGGTTCCCGCTGCCAAGTGCTTTCTGCTCCAACCCTCTGGTTTTAATCGTTTTCCAATCCTTTATCTTTGGGCCTGGAATTTTCCAGGTTGGGGCCCTGCCCGCCGAGGTATGTTTGATTTGGAGAGAATGAGCGCAGCGCGGGGCTGCAGCCGGGGGTCAGCGCCGTGCGCTCCGGGCCCGCCGCTCCGCCGCAGGGCACGGCCCTGACCCGCGGCCCCTCGGTGCCGCTCGCCCGGGGCAGGGAGCGCCTCTGGATGCAATTAGGGGCGCGGGGCGTCGGCGGGGCCGTCTGGCGCAGCCCCCCGGCTCCCAGGTGGGCTTCCGGCAGGGCTGGCTCCCATTAGGGCCGGCGCAGCGGCAGCAGGGGCCCCTCGCCGGCGCGGGCGGCTCGCTGCGATGGCCACGCTCGCCCGCTCAAAGGGCCCATTGTGGTCCTCTCCCCACAGATTTTTCAAATTAACATCCCAAATTCCTCCCAAAATTGCTGCTGTGTAAATATTTTCACTGCGAGCTTTGTATATTTTCCAGCCTCGCGAGGAGGAGAGAAGAAAAGTCCCTGGCGGAGCCGCGGCCTCGCGCCGGGTGCCCCCGGCCGGCCGCCGCCACAGCCCCCCGGGCCCGGGCCAGCCCCCGGCGTGTCCCCGGCCCCAGGAGCCCTCCAGCCCCTCCTGGCCCCTCACTTCCCCCTTACTTTGCCTCCATGATGGGCCCTTCCCCTGTCGAAGCCGATTTCCCCACTTGCAAGTAGCCAAAAGTTTGCAGGGCACCCCCCGATGCCAAGCGTGTGCTGGGGACCCCTTGGCACCTCAGCTGATCCCATTGCTCTGGAGGAGCTTCCAGCAGCTCCAAAGTGAGGGAGCTTCAGTGGAGATGCCAGGAGGGCAGAAGCAAAGTTAGGGCTCAGCTTTGGCAGGTGCAGCACCTCTGAGTCACCCCGAGCCAAAGATTTTGGGGTGCCAGCTGCACAAGGGGGGCAGCAGGGCTCAGCCTTGGCACGGAGGTGATGGGGACGCTGCAGCCAGGACAGGGCTTGGCCCATACCCACATCTGCACCCGGGCAGCCCTGCGGGAGAGCAGCAGTGCCCAAAGTGGGGCTGTCCAGCTCCTGTGGCTTCCTGAATCCCAGCACAAAATTCTCCTGGCCACTGCCAGCCCCGTCGTGCGCCAAGAGCCGCTCCAAGAGCGGCACATCGTGCGGCGCTGCTAATTCCTGCGAGCTGAATCAGTGCCGACAAGGATTGCAAAACGCCCTGAAATGGACCCAAAAAACAATCTCCCTCTCTCTGTGCGATCCGGCGGGGCCGGTGAGCGACAGCCCCGGGCAGAGCCACCGGCAGGATGGGGGCTCGGCGGGGAGCCACAACGGGAGGAGCTTCACCGGGGCAGATCCTGCCTGCACCCTGACGTGGCAAGGCTGGAGGGCTCTGGTCTCCCAAAATCACCCCTGGTTGCAGGCATGGCCCCACAGAAACCAAAGACAGGTCCCCTGGGTCCCCCAGGTCTGCAGCAGAGCCCCGCGGGGTCATGGCTCAGTGCCGGGGATCTGAATGCCCAATCTCTGGGGGGAGGACAGGCGTGTGCCCATCACACAGAGCCCAGTGCTGCCAGGAAGAGCTTTGGAGCTCATCATCTTCCCGCAGAGCTGGGGAGGCCAGGAGCACCGTGTGGCCACTGAGGCTGTGGCTCATCTGGGAGTGATTTGGGCGCTGCCATCCCGCCCCAGCGCTGGGCTATTTTTACCCAGTGGAATTACGGGACAGGCCACACGGGCTGGGTGCCTGCCCCGCCTTAACCCCTTCATGTGGCTGCCCGTGGGGATGGGTCCCACTGGGGTGACACCTGATGGGGTGGGGTGGCCTCTCCCCTTCCTTGTGTCTGAGGGTGGCAGCTGAACTGGGGCAGGAAAAACCCCTTTCCTCTGATGGCAAGCACGTGTCAGCCCAGGCATCTCTGGGATCTGCAGGGGTATGGGGACAGCAGTGGCCCTGTCCTGCTCAGGGTTCTTCCTGCTGGGATGGGTTTTTTCAGAGAGCCCCAAATCACCTACCATGACCCAAAATGGCCCAAACAGCCCCAAATCCCTCCACAAACATCCTGCTGTGCCAACTCCCTGCTGCACACAGGTCCCGGCTGTGGCACCTCCCAGCTCTGTCAGACTTAGCACCGTGAAGGGTGGTGGGGATCCAGCTGTCCCCATCCCTCAGCCCCACCACCATCCTGCCCTGCAGGGACATGCCCACTGCTGGAACACCCCACGAGCACCTCTGCTGACCCCAGATCTCATCCCTGCTGATCCAGCCCTAGCCCTGAGCCGGCCGTGGCACCCCAGCCTCCCTGGGGACATTATCAGGACATTGATGCCAGGAAGGCGCTGTTCTCCTGTCACCACGGTGGTGACAGCACTGTCCCCAGGCAGTGCTGTGCTGCCTGCCAGGCGTGCAGCGGGGTCTGCTCGGTGACCCCAAGTCAGAGCCGGTAACCCAACCCCGCTGGTGCTGGTTACAATTTAGGGCAACAATAACCTATTGAGGCCCCTTCCTGGCTCCTGCCCTGCTGCTCCTTGATCTAATTAAAGGGGGCCAGGCGGGGACAAAACCCGAGCTGAAGGAACAGCAGGTACCCAGGGGTGGCACATTGAGGACCAGGATGCAGAGAGGGGCCATGGCCACCCACACCTCTCACCTCCTGTTTCCTCAGGGTCTGGGAATTGGTGGGGTCAGCTCTTAAGCATGGCCCTGACATGCTTTGAAAATGATATTTGTGTGGTCAGAAATATCTCACCTGCTCAGGATTTGGGAAAGAGAACCCCCAAAAGGCACAGGCTGATGTGGAGGTCCATGGGGCCGGTGCCTCCCACTCCCTGCCCTCTCTCAGGGATGCTGGATAGGCCACAACCAGCCTGATGGGTTTGGTGTTGCTGTGGGCACACTGGGGGTGTTGGGGGGAGCACACTAGGGTGTCCCCCACCTTGGGGCTCGCCGTGGCCCTGCTTTGGGGTGCCACGGGGACGCGCGGTGCCGGCTCGGCGGGCGCGGTGGGGATGCGGTGGGGATGCGGGCTCCCCTTCCTGCCGGCCTGGCGTCAGTAATGAATGGTATGAGTTTCCTGCCCGCCCACTGATTGCTTCCTCAAAGAGCTTCAACGAGCTGCTGCTGCTGCTGCTGCTGCTGCTGCGGCTCCCCACGCCCCGCTCCCGGCCCGGCACCGCTGCACTGCCCAGCAGCGTCCGTGCCCCGCACTGGGCACCACGGCCACAGATCCACAGTGTTATAAATGATCTAACATATATCACAACAGCCATCCCCGGGGCTCAGTGCCTGTCCCCCCGTTCCAACCCTGCCCCAAGCACATCTGGTGATCCGGTGACCCCAAGAGCATCCACCCCGTGCCCCTGCCGCGGCTCCGCAGTGTCGCGGCCGTGCTGGGGATGGCTCTGCCGGAGGGGGAGCTCGGCCCCCGCCCGGAGCCAGCCCAAATCCCCTCCGCCATTTGTCATCCCCGCCAGATTTACAGGCGGCAGCGCTCGGGGCTGGAAGCGCGGTGGCCTCAAAGCAGCACCTCCCCACACCGAGGGGGGCTCTCCGCTCGCCCCCGCCGCCCCCGGCCCCTCTCGGCGGGCCCCGCACGCAGCCGCGGGCCGGAGGGCCCCGGAGTGACGCGCAGGCAGCGCCCGCCAGCCGCATTCCTGAGCCGATAAACGCGGCAGCCAAAATAACTGCAGCCTGTGCTCAGGGGGCCGAGCACAGCAGCGCCTGCATCCCATTTACCCGGCTGGCTCGGGGTAATTCCCGCTGGATTCTCCGCCAAGGGCAATAATGGACCCCAAGGTGTCCCCCTGCAGCAGCCCCAGCCTCCCTGAGAGCGTTCACTGGACACTGGTGGTGGCTTTGCTCACTGAACTGAGCAGGAGAGCTGCAGGCTGCTCCCCAGCAGCTGGCAGGAGGCTCAGGGATGCTCAGGCAGCCTCTCCACACCAACCTCACCCCACCGTGCCCAGGCAGGTCCTCTCCTCTCCCCTCCTGTCTGTCCTGGCAGCCCCCAGCACTGTCCTGGAGCTGGCACTGGTGTGGGGCATGCAGGCAGGGGCTGTCACAGCACACTCAGCCCCTCACCCTGATCCCCCAGCCTGCCCCAGCATCCCAGACCATCACAGAGCCAGCTTGGCACACACAGAGGGTCCCAGGGCTTTGCCTGCAGCCCTGGCAAGAGCTGGTGGCCTCCAGTGCATCCCAACAACTGTGCCCCCAGCCCCATCACCCTGTGGGAGGAAGGCACAGCCTCCTCCTCCTCCTCCTCCCACTTTCTTGCCCACACGGTGACGCCAGGCCAGCTCTCTGGGCAGCGTGGGAGAGGCCAGGCCGGCTCTAGCTGGAGGGTTTCCAGCCCTGGCAGCGCCCCGCAGACGGACACGGCTCCATCGTGCCGTGACAGGGGGCGCTGACCCCTTACACAGCCAAGGCTCCTTCTCCGCTTCCCGGCGGTGCCCGGTGAGCGGGGCTGGCCACGGCTGGGCGGGCACGGCGGCACAGAGCACGGCGGGAGCGGCACAGAGCACGGCAGGAGCGGGAGGCCAGGGCTGAGCCGCTCCAGCAGCGCCAAAGGGATTCACTCGCCTGCAGCATCTTGTGATGCTGCCCCAGTGCACAAACCCCCACCCGGCCAGCAGCCACCTCAGACAGTGTCCCCAGCAGCGCCACCACCCACCACGGCATTACAGAGCACCTCCGTGCCCTCGCCAGCACTGCCTCTGCCTCTCACCTCCCCCAAATGGCGACGGGGATGCAGCTGCACGGTCTGCAGCTTTGTCCCCACCCTTGTGGCCGAGTGCTGCTGGTTCCAAGAGCTCTCCGCCAGCTCCTGCTCCACCACCACACCCCTGATGGATCCCTGACCACGACATTTCCACCGCTGTCCCTCCCAGCCCATGTTGAGTGCCCATCCCTACCCAGGTGAGGTGTCCAGAGCCATGGTGAGCGTTGCCCCGCTGAGCCTCCGCGTGTCCCACAGCTTCACCTCCCGCTCCCGCATCTGCGGGGACACAGACACAGCATCAGTGGGCACTGGGTGGCTCTACGGTGCCACCACCTTCACCAGTCACCTTCCAGCACCCCAGCAAGGGCCAGGGCACCTGGAGAGGGCACTTCCTGCTCTCATGGGGGACAGGCCACCCAAAAAGCACCTGGGGTGCTTTGGCACAGCGGCCACAGGGAGTAGGGCTGGAACATGCCAGAGGTGCCAGGGCCACCTCCTGGCAGGGACTGTACCTGGCTGAACCCCACGGAGATGAGGCAATCGCTGGAGCCCATCCAGAGCAGCCGGGAGTCCTTGTTGTTGTCGTGTCCCAGGACACTCTGCAAGGCACAGGAGACAGGGCTGTCAGAACTGCTGCCAGCCTTGCTGGACACGCTGAGGGGACGTGTGCTTCACCAGCCTGAGCACGTGGAGCGAGCGCTGGCCCTGCTGAGAGCTGCCCTGGGGACAGTGCAGTGGGGACAGCCCGCAAGCAGTGACAGCCCTGACTGCCCCCCTGCCAGCGTGGTTGCCTTGTGGAGCAGCTGGCCCAGCTCCCAGCAAGGAGTGGAGGGTGGGAGCAGGTAAGGTGAGTGTGACAATGGCTCCCGTGTCCCCAGGGCTCTCCCCACACCCGGGTGAGGGGGACAGAGTGCTGCAAGGAAGCTGCTCCGTGCCACACACACAAGAGGAGGCTCTGCCATGGCGATGATGACAGAGGCACTTACTTCCCTGGCTGCATGCCAGGCTCTTTATCCATGCTGAATCCTGGCTCCTGGAGCTGGGTGCCCCGTGTGTGCCCAGACGCTACTGAAACACGGCAAGATGAGCCTGGCCATGTTCACCAGAGTGCTCTAATCCCCTGCACCCTGCTTCACCTCTCCCCTGGCTCCCTGTGGGGTGGGACCCCCAGCCCACATCCTGTCCCCATCCTGGTCCTGCTGCAGACAGGAGGGGAAGAGCTTCCACGGGGCTGTCAGAGTGTGTTTCCCAGCTCCCATGTGGTGCCCAGATGGGCCCTGCGGTTCAGGCACCCCAGTGGGAGCTGCAGGCAGCCCTGGCCCGCGGCACAGGCAGCACTCACAGCCCCTCGCTCTCATTGAGCAGCGCCAAGAACTGGCTGCTAACGAGTTCGGAGCTGGCAGGGAAAGTGCAGGGCTCTGCCAGAGCCAAACCTGGCACGGCGCTTCCAGGACCTCTGTGCAGGGCAGGGGCACCAGGCCTGGGGGCATGAGCTGTGTCCCCCTTGGTGTGAGCACTGTGACCACCAGCGAGGCTCTGCCACCACAGCAGCCAGAGAGGGGCCATGGAGGGGTCACACCTCGCTGGAGAAGCTCTGCTGGAGCAGCCTCCACCCCACAGAGATGCCACTCTCTGGAGAGAGCCAGGGTGGGAGCAGGGGCGCGGTGCCAAGCCCGTCGTGCCCTGGCTCCGTCACGGCAGCTGCCCTGCCAGCACAAACACGGCTCCCTTGGAGAGGCAGCGCCGGCCCGGCCCAGCCCGGAGCTCCCAGCCGCAGGCCAGGATGTGGGGCAGGAGCTCCGGGCCCCCAGCGCCAGCACGCTGGCACGGACCCAGCAGGGAAAGGACCTGGAGAAGGGAACGTGTCCCAGGATCGCTGCCAAGAGGGATGGAAACTCCAGGAGCTGGGGCCAGCCCGCGTGTCAGCCAGGAGAGCACTTCTGCACCTGAGCCGCGTGGCCCAACATCTGCAGATCCCATAACCGAGTGACGGCCTCGGCTCCGCGGCCCTGGGTCCCGCGGGTGCCCCGGAGCCCCTGGCGGTGCTGGCAGTGCCCGGGGCAGCGGCAGTGCCCGGGAGCCCCTGGCGGCGGTGGCAGGGTTTGGGAGGGCAGGGTGATGCTGCCGTTCTCCCAGCCCCCGGCAGCCGGCTGCGGCTCAGGGCCATGTTTTCTGCATTAGTTCCATCCCGGCTGAGCTGTACGTATGGCAGCAAGTATGCGGGAGGCTGGGCTGCTCCGTGCTCAGCCTGTGCAGATGTTGCCAGAGGTGAGCGTGCGGACAGCAGCTCCCCTGGTGCAGAGGGTCCTGGCAGGGACGGGGCGGTGTGGGCTGGCACTGAGGGTGGACACTGGTGTGGCTCAGCCCTGGGGCACCCGTGGGGCTGCTGTGCACCCGCGGGGCTGGCAGAGCTGGGCAGAGACCCTGGCAGCTTTCCGGAGTGATGCTGGAACCCCTGGAGCAGGGAACCAGCCACAGCCCAAGGGACGGGTGTCCCTCCTGAGCCTTGTCCCCCTGGCAGCTGCAAGGAGCCCACCAGCCCTGGGCCAAGGGAGCTTCCCAGCTCCCTGACAGTGCCCAGCTCATTGCACGGATCCAGCCCTGCCGGTTTTGGGCAGCCCAGGCTGGGGGGAGCCTGAGCCCCCTCCTCAGAGCCAGATGGGCTGCATGGGGAGAGTTTCCAGCACCGCCCCTCTCCCAGTCCCAGCCGATCCCTCCTGGGCAGGCTGGGGTGAGGTGCTGGTTTCCGTGGGGGTCCCAGCCCCTCTCCCGGTGCAGCCCCGGGGCTGCGGGGGCCCAGGGCTCGGGCGCAGCTGTTGGCAGCGCTGCGCGGGCTCGGGAGCTGGGAACAGCTGCCCGCAGGGAGCGGCCGCTCCGGCTGCCTGCGAGAGCCCCACACAAAGCCAGGGCTGCTCCGGCTCCCAGGCGATCCCTGTTTCCCCGGAGCCGTCACCCTGAGCCGGATGCAGGGCAGGGAGAGCCGGAGGTGGGAGCCCGGGGCAGAGCCCTGGGGCTGGCAGGGCGGGAGGTGGCCGCGGGGGTCAAAGCTCTGCTCTTGGCAGAGCCCCCGTGGCTGGCAGGGCTGGCACAGCTCAGCCCTGCCCGTGGCTAACAGCCCACGGACATCTGATCCCCGTGGGAAGCAACCCCAGCAGCGGGATCTGGGATCTGCGTGGGCACAGGAGGCTCCAGTGCCAGGCTGAGCTGCCCCTTTGCCAGGCGGTGCCAGGGCAGGAGGGGTCTCTGGCCAGGGCACTGTGGGGGACTCTGGGGACAGACACCCACACCGGGTACGTGCACTTGGGGAAGCTGCTGCTCCTTGCACACCCACGAGGCCGTGGGCAGCAGAGGAACGGCTCCCCTGGAGCTGAAAGGGTTAACCACGCACCGAATCCTCCTCTCCGAACAGGAATGTGAGTGATGTCCTTCCCTTGCCAAATCCCAGCTACTCCAGAGGTAACCAGGAGAACAGAGCAGCCTCTCCCAGGCCAGCCCCACTCCTGGTCCCTGCCTGGAGCTCGAGGAGCCCAGGAGCTGCCACCTGCCCCAGGGGAGTGCAGGGACCCCACAGAGCTGGGGGGCTGCTCCAGCAGCCATCACACTGCCAGCACAGGCCCTGCCCTCTGCCAGGTGTGTGGTGTGTGTGTGTCACACGGGGCAGGGACCAGGACAGTCCCCTGCTGCCCACGCCACCTCCCCAGTCCCACTGGCCAGGGCAGCATTGCTGTGAGGCCCCTGTGCCCTGGGGAACTGGGCACCAGCAGGCTCTGCCTGTCCCCCCACCACCAGCACGGCCCCCCTGCTCCATCCAACCCCTCCTGCCCTTGGTGAGGCCAAGGCCATGCCCCAGAGGATGCTGTGGGCACAGTGAGGGCAGAAGATGGTGGGCTCCCAGTGGGCACAGACACCAGGAGGCTGGGGTGGGGCAGGAGAGGGGGATTTGCTGGCCAGGGGGGTGGGCAGGCTGCAGCAGCCAGCAGCCAGCCCTCCTCTGCTGCCTCTCTCCTCCTCCTGCAGCCACCAGCCCCACCAGCCCTGCTATGACGCCATCAAATCCCAAAACACCTTTGCCCACTGCAGAGCAGCCTGCCAGGAGTCCCAGGTCAGTCCCAGCTGGGGCTCCTGAAATACCACGAGGAGCCCCAGAAACGGAGATGCCAGCCTGCGTGGGCCTCAGCTGCTGAGGCCATTCCCAGTGGGAGGGACGGGCACCCAGGCAAGGACAATCCAGTGCCACCACACACACCCACACCCCTGAGATGCCTCTGGCTCGTTCCAGATCCTCCTCGACTTCCCCATGTCTGCCATTCCAAGCAGCATTCCTGGGAAGGACGGGCTGGGGGAAGCGGAGCAGAGGAAATGTAAACAGTCCCGTGCAGCTACGCTGGGGAACGGGAGCATGAGAGCGCCGAGCGTGCGCTGCTATAAATAGGCTGCCCAGAGTCAGGCCAACTTTTTCATAGCTTCCCACGGTCTCCTTGGGAATGTGGGATGCTGTGGGCCTTCCCCCAGCCCGGAGGAAGCTGCTGCCGAGGCTGGGAGTCAGGTACCCCCGGGGTGACCCCAGCGTGGGACGCCGTGGTGATGGGGCAGTGGGAGGAAGGCTGGAGTCTCTCTACGTCCTGATGATGACAAGGGGTCCCCAGCCAGCCCTGGGCTGACAGCTGGATCCTGGGCAGAGGTGACATGTCAGGGTTCTTGGAGTTCTGGTTGTGGGTCAGATCACCCCAAAACTGAATCTCCACCCTGCACAGCATCACCCTGCCACCACGGGACCCTCTCCATGGCGTGTCTCCCACTGGGGCACAGCTGATGGGATGGTGGCCGTGGTTTGGGGCAGGGGCTGGAGTTCCTCTTCCCCCCAGAACCTTGAGCAGGGCTGGGACAGCCCCGGCTGTGCTCAGACTGTGAGCCCCGGCTCTGCCCATCACTGAACTGCCCCGGCCCAGCCTGCGGGGACAAACCCCGGCGGGGACAGCCCCCAGGGACACTGTCACAGCTGTCCCCGGGCGCCCTCAGCCCCGGCCCCGCTCATTAGCGCGGCTCATCCCGAGGCGAGCGGGGCGGGCCTGGCCCGGTGCGGGGCCGTTCCCTCGCCCTCGGCCCTGCCCAAACGCCGGCGGAGGAAGTTTCTCGTGAGAACGGAGCCGGCTCCTCTCATCCCACTCAGCGGCTGCCCCCAGCTCCACACGGACGGCGCCTGTCCCAGGCCTGCCCCAGGTGCTGGCCAGATGCACACACAGAGGGCAGCAGGACGTGGCCCATGGGCTCTGTACCCAGGGCAGGGTGGCTGGAGCAGCGGGCAAGCAGAGATGCCACCCTGGTAGCCCAGGGCGTATCTGAATCAGTGCCCCACACTGCTGGTGACCCAGCTGAGGCATGAGCTGGGTAGGTATGGATATGGATATGGGTATGGAGCTTCCCTGCTCAGCCTTGTGTCCCCTGTCTCACCAAGGTGAGGGACCTTTGGTGGGGTTTGCACGGGGATTGCAGGAGGGTGAGGGCAGGACCAGCGACACAAGGGAGAGGCTGTGACTCGCGTCCAGGGGGAGGGTCAAGGCGAGGAGGGCGACCACAGCCCTGTGGGAGGGGAGGACAGGGCAGCATGGCCTTGGGAGGGGATAAGGCAGAGCACAGAACTCACAGAACTCTCTTCCCAGCCAGCAGCAGGAGCGTGGCCCCATGGGGTGGCAAGGCAGGACCCAGGGCAGCTCTGGCATCTCCGCTGCCAGTTTAGGGCACTGAGAGCAGCCCTAGGGTGTGAGCACAGCCCTGATGCTCACAAAGGGGCTGCAACAAAGGATGGGCATCCAGCAGGATGAGGCCACTGCTCTCCCAAGGGAAATGATGGCCCCGGGTACATACCAGGCACCCCACGGGGTCAGCCAGAGCCCGGCCACGCTGCGTCACACGCGTCTGCCCGCTGCTGGGATATGCTCAAAATAGCTGCTAAGGGCATAGCTGGGAATGGAGGGTCAGGACCTGGCGGGGATACGGCCCCAGGGTGTGGGCAGCCTGCCAGTCACCCTCCCTGTCACCCACCCTCGGTCCCCAACCCCATTGTGCCACATCCACGGTGCCTGAGAGAGCAGCAGGTATTAGGAGGAGCGACCATTCCTCCCTGAGCTTATTTTAGCTCCTTCTCAATTCTTTTCCCCTGCTCTAAACAAAGGAATGTTTAATGAGGCAGGCTTGGCAAATTAAGAAATCCAGCCGGAGGAGCAGCCTGGGGCTGGCTCTCAGCTCCACACAGGGCTCAGGGTGAGCCAGCAGCAGGACCCTGTGCTGGCTGTGAGGAAACCCAGCCCACGGCGCTGCAGGGGCCAGCACAGCTGGGAAACCCATCCTGCAGCTCACCTCTGCAAAAAAAACCCAGGCAACTTCAAAGCCAGGAGCCTGCGAGGTGCTGGCACGGCCCCGGCATCACCCGGGGGAGAAGGAGATTCTCCAACCAACCCAGCCCTCCAGCCATGGGGAAAAAAGAAAAGAACAAAACCCAGGAGCGTTATTCTTCTTGGCTAAGCAAGCCCTGCACAAAGTTCCAGAGGATTTATGGCATTTTAAAGTTTTCCCCTTCAGCAGAGCACTTCTCCAAGACTAAACATCTCCGTGCACTGCGAGGCGGCTGGGCAGGGCCGCGGCAGTGAAGGTGAATATTTCTCTTGGCAAACACAGAGTGCCGGCCCCGGGCTGGATCAGACAGCGGTGGAGGGAAGTGAACTGCCTGCTTTGAACAGCCACCATCATTCACACGTTATTTTTAATAGCTCAGTGAGACAGAGTCCACCCTCCCCAGGAGACTTGGCTCGAGCCCATCGCACTCACAGCTCCGCCATCAGACGAGCCGACAGGTCTGGCAGGGGGAGAAGGGGGGCCACGAGGGGAGGGGAGCACTGAGGCCAGCAGTGGATAAATTTTGGAGTAGAGAATGGGATCTTCCAGCCATGCTGAGGCAACTGGGGCGGGACAGGGTTGTGGCAGCGGCTGGAGCGCTGGCAGCACTTTGCCCCGGCTCGTCCGCACATGTCACCCCTGGGTCTGTGCTTATTTTTTGTGCTGGGGTGTTTATAAGGCTGCCTGAAGGGTCAGGGCATCATTTGTACTGCAGGAAGCACCCAGGGGCCTTTGGGGAGCTCGGCACCTGGGTTATGTGCAGGAGCAGGTGGAAAGTCCTGGTGCAGCCCTGGAGCTCTGGCTCCCTTCCATCACTGTGCCCGGGCACTGTCACCAGAGCCACTGGCTCCTGAGCCCACAGGCAGCAGGAGATCCACCATGAATGACAGAGCCCACTGCAGCCATCCCACCCTGCTCTCCACTGCATCCCTCCCTTCCCAAGGGCTTCCAGCCCCTTCTGCAGCCAGAGCCCCCAAGCCACAGGAAACCTCTAATAAGAGGCTGTTTGAACTTGACGTCAGGGCTTAAATTCTCTCCTTATTTCCTAATCACTGTTATTTGCTGAGTTGTGCAGATCCAGCTGCCCAGGCCTAGCCCTTGGTGGGTCCTCATGCCCAAGAGCCTTTGGTCCAGCTCCCACAGGGCAGGGCAGAGCCTGCAGAGCCCAGAGCCCTCACACACACAGGGCTTGCCTGCCATGTCCCACTGCACTGGGGGTGCTCCCTGGCCTGGTGGGAGGGCAGGGTCCCCCTGCTGAATGCCACCAGGGTTAAGGGGACAGCCCTATTCCCCCTGCCCTCAGCTCCTGGCATCTCCCAGCCAGGGCTGGCATGGTTTGGGGGACCAAAGCTCACCCCCCTGCAGCCTGGGCAGGGCTGCCTGCAGCACATCCAGAGGGGACATACCTGGGAGGCAGCTGGGCCTGCTCGGGGGTCAAAGATCCGCAGTTTCTTGTCCTGATGAGATAAAAGAAAACAGAGGAGGGTAAAGGACCTTGGGGCCAGTGGGATGTCATGATGCAAAAGGCAGAAGGCTGGAGTGAGCAGCCCTCCCCTTCCTGCCCATCACTCTCCTGCCTGCAGTGCCTATCCCTGTGGATGGCTTGCACTGTGTCCTCCCACATTGTGGGCAGGGGGCACCCCCAGAACCCCAACACACTCAAAACTGCTCCCAGAAAAGGAGGGAGCCTCCCAGGCAGGGCCAGGGCTGGAGCCTGACCCTCAGATGCCATCCTGACAGTGCTGTGGGAGAACGAGCCCCCTCCTGCCTGGCACCCCTCTGCCAAACGGGCAGGGCACAGAGGCAGGGCAGCGAGGGGGTGCACAGGTGCCAGGGCGCTGTTTGGGGAGCATGCATTGTGCCAGCCACAGCCACAGGGGCAGAACCACACCCCAGCCTGCACGGCTTGGGCTTGCACCCGCTGTGCCCAGCTCGCACACGGGCACGGGGCTCCATCCCTGCGCTGGCACTCCGGCTCATCCCTGCGGGCCGGGCCGGGCCGGGCTGCCCCCGGGGCTCCCCCCGCGAACGCTTTGCTGTCCCTCCCTCCCCAGCTCCGGGGCTGGGGCTGCGCGCTCAGAGCTGCCTGCCGAGCCTCTGCACGGCCTGGGGAGGCTTGCGGCTTGCACACTCCCCTCGCACACTCCCCTTGCACACTCCCCCTGCACACTCCCCTAGCACGCTCCCCCTGCACACTCTCCCTGCACACTCCCCCTGCACACTGCCCTCGCACACTCCTTGCACACTCCCCCTGCACACTGCCCTCGCACACTCCTTGCACGCCCGCCCCGCCGCCGTTCCCGGCCCGTCCCGCAGCGAGCGGCCGGCGCCATCTAGCGCTGCTCCCGTCCCTCCTCCCCGCGGGCTCGCTGACCCCGCTCCTGCCCCTCTCCACACCCAAACTTCCCGTCCCTCCACGCTCCCCGTGCCTGGGAGTGTTCCAGGCCAGACTGGGTGGAGCTCCGAGCACCCCGGGCTAAGGGAAGGTGTCCCTGAACGAGACGAGCTTTAAGGTCCCTTCCAACCCAAACCACCGTGGGATTCTGTGAAACGGGTGCCCCCCAGGTTCAGGGTACATCCAGCCCATCGCTGCCGTGCCACCCCGAGGCGCCCCCTGGCACTGCTCACCTTGCAGGAGGTGCCCAGGAGGTGCCCATCTCGCTTCCAGGTCAGGCTCTGCAGCTGGTCCCCGTGGGAATCCAGGACTGTGGGGATAAAGCACAGTCAGGGCCAGGATCAAGCAGGGTCCCTCCTGCAGGCGGGGCAGGAGCCATCACTCTCCCACCAGAATATTTCCCTGCTAAGTCTGTGCAGGGAGTGTTCGTTCCTGTGCTGCTGGCAGCTGTAAACAAAGAGCAGGAGCCCTGGGAAAGCCACAGAGCCATGCTGCCACCCATCTCCTCACCCCCTCAGGGTGGCTGAGGTCTGGGCAAGGCTGCTCAGCAAGCACCCACATCCACCCATGCCCTGGGCATGCAGAGAGAGGGGCCTGTCACCCAGGGGATCCCCAGCAGAGCTCCTGTGGACACCTTTGGCAGTACCGGAGTGTTTCACACCTCTGCATCATTGTGCAGGGGCACAAGGGGCTGTGGTGCCCTGCCTAAAAAGCCACCTGAGCTGCCTGTTTGGTGACACTGAGGTCAGGCCCTGAGCCCAGGCACTGGCACGGTGAGGACACATGGAACAGACACATGGGGAGGACACACGGGGAGAACACATGGAGGGACACACAGGAGGACACGTGTCATGGGCAGTCACAGCCCTGCCTACCTGTCAGGGGCTGCTGCTGGCCCAGGTCCCACACAGTGACTCTCTTCCCTGCACCACTGGCCAGGACAGCGTCTGCCGTGGGGTGGAACTGCAGAGTGTCCACTGGAGCCCCCCCGGGCCCCAGGGTCAGCCCTGCGCCACTGGGAATGTCCTGGCCACCCTCGGGCAGGCGCCACACCTTCACCTGCAGCCCCAGGAGAGAGGGGGTCAGTGCCAGGGCAGGTGAGCAGGACCCTGGCCCACCTGGGCTCGCTGCTTGCCCAGGGTTTGGTCCCTGAGGTCCCTGAGCATTCCCAGGTGATTGCAGTTTGGTGGGATGGGGTCCCAGATGGAAGAGGCTGATCCTTGACCATGTGCTCTGTCCCCCTCCCTGGGGATGTCCCACTCCTCTCTCCCAAAGCTGGCACCCTCCACCCCATGCTCCTCTTACATCACTCCAGCCCTGCTGTGACTCCCAGAGACACCCTGGGGGTCATGAGGCGTCTGTCCCCCCTGTCACTGAGCACTCACCGTCTCATCAGCAGAGCCTGTGGCCAGCAGGAGCTGATCAAAGGGGGAGAAGTCAAAGTCTGTGACCACATCTGGAAGGAGAAGGGCAGAGGTTTGTCCCCACCTTCCTCTGCAGACAGTGTGTCTGCCCCTCTGCTCTTTCCCAGCCTGATTCCTTCCCTACACACTCAGCAGTGGGGGGCAGCTTCAGCCCCTTCAAGGCGTTTTGGAGCAGCTCAGCTTTGCTGTGAGTGCCTGACCCCCTCCACTCTGTCCCTCAGGGCCTTGCACCCCTTTGGCAGGGGTAGGAACCCTGGAGGGGCATCCCCCTGTCTGATCCATGCACTGACACCCCCACAGGGCACAGGGCACAGCAGGGACAGCCCCAGGGTGTCTGTGCCATGACACCCCCACAGGGCACAGCAGGGACAGCCCCAGGGTGTCTGTGCCATGGCACCCCCACAGGGCACAGCAGGGACAGCCCCAGGGTGTCTGTGCCATGTCCTGCTGGAGCCACGCTGGTGACAAGGCTCCTTTGTCACCCCGGGCTGGCATGCCAGCGGCAGGGATGCTCCGGCCCGGCGGGAGGAGGGCTGGCACCAGCAGCAGC
Organism: Melospiza georgiana; assembly: GCF_028018845.1. NCBI lineage: Eukaryota > Metazoa > Chordata > Aves > Passeriformes > Passerellidae > Melospiza > Melospiza georgiana. The sequence goes on from NC_080445.1 coordinate 14,324,141, forward strand.
AGCAGCAGCAGCCCCTCGGATGCATTTGGCACGCTCAGAAAAGTAGGTCACTGTGTACTTTTCTGCTTCCAGGAGACAGGCCCCGGAGGCATGAAGAGCAGGCAGCTCGCTCGGCTGCATCCACCCGGGAGGAGAGAAAATCCATTCGTGCCCCGGGAGGAGGCGTTGCTCCGGCACAGCCGCTTCAAAGGGCTCCTGCTGATCCCATTAGGAAGCCGTGGGATGGCGCTGCCTCCCGTGCGCCCCTCTGGCCTCCCCAGGGAGCAGAAGAACTCACACTGCCTGCTCTTCCAGCCCGAGGGAGCTCCCGGTGCCAGGGGCTGAGGTGGCACGGGCTGGGCACCCTCCTGGTGGCAAGGCTCACACACAGGGAGGCAGTGCTGGAACCAGCCCCCATCTTGCTGCTCTGGTGTAATTCTGGGGAAATGGGTGCTCAGTGCCCCTCAGGCTGCCACTGCTGCTCCAGCACCTTGAGGTGGGCACCCTGAGGTGGCACCACCCGTCCCTGTGCCCACCAGAGTGTTTCACAGCCCTGCTCCTCTGCCACAGTGATGCTGCCACTGCCTCTTCTCTGCCACACTCACTGCCCACATCAGAGCTCTGGTCCAGCCTGTTCCTCCTGCCACTGGAGGCAGTGATGCCCCAGTGATGCCAGCTCCAGCCTGGCACTGGGTGTACTGGGAATTTCAGGGTGTGCTATGAGTAATGTGGAAAGGCTGTGCTGGATGGGTGAGAGGAAGAGCTACATGTTCAGGCCTCACTGCAGCCTGAGAGATGAATGAATATGGATTGATTCCAGCCTGGCAGAGCCCCTCCTGGTGTCACCCTGCCCTCAGGTGATGGTCCCTGGCAGGTCCCCATGTCCCTTGCCTGGCAGACAGCCCACCACAGCCTGCCAGGCTTGGACTCAGCCCCCGGGGCCAAGCACATCCTGTGGAGGTGGCACTGACACCCACCTGAGTGGCAGCAGAGCTGAGATATGGTCCTCTTGCCCCCATCCTGGCACTCCAGGGGCACAATGCCCAGCACACCTGCAGGAGAGGGCACAGGAGCAGGTCAGGAATCCCCCCAGCCTGGGACACACAAGGGGCACCCAGCTTTGCACTGCCAGCCACGAGGTGTGGGGCTGCCAGCACTTTGGGGGATCTCAGGGAAAGCCTCCTCCACTCACCCTGGTGTCCCTGGGGCTGGGGGGACTCACCCACCACCCAGACCCCTGGGACAAACCCATCCCACCCCCCAGGCAGTGCTGGGACCCCTGTGCCTCACCGGCAGCCTCGGCGCTGAAGGCGATCCAGCGGCAGCTGGCCTTGACATGGCTGCCACAGGAGGGGACAGAGCCCGCTCGGATACCACTGATCCACGCCTGGAATACAGAGGGAAAAACCTCATCAGGGGCTGTTTGTTATGGCAGGGCTGCAGGAGCATTGGCACAGCATGGGCAGAGTCCCCAGCCCCAGAGGAGCTGCCATGCTCATGGAGAGATGTGGGATTATCCTGACCCTCTGGGGTGTCCCAGGCCAATGTGGCTGCTCCTGCTCCTGCCACAGAGCCCAGCCCCTCACTGGGGCTGGAGAGTGGCACACAGGAGCACCCCAGCTCCCAGACTGTGCCATCTCTGGGCTGTCCCACTGTGGGAAGCAGTCAGAGGTCTTTGCAATAAATTGGTGCCAGAGAATCCAGATGGGATGAAAGCTCTTGTGCTGTGAAGCACCACAGGGTCAAGCTGTGGCTGACTGGGGCCAATAAACACCTCCAGCAGCACACTTCCCACACAGACACACAGCCAAGGAGCTGCATTACAGCCCCAAAACCAAACCCCCACTCTGCAGTGTGTCCCAGGGCTGAGCACTGCACTCGTGGGGCCCTGGGACAGCCAGCCCCACTCCAGGCGACACAGACACCCCACCTCAAGGGGCCATGAGCTCCCTGGCACTCCCAGGGCCAAGTCCAACCCTTGACAGTGGCAACGGCAGGTGGTTTATGGCTGGCACAGGCCTGTGTGCCCACAGCCACCCCTGGAGCTGCAGTGGGTGTCCAGAGCAGTGGATACCCCACAAACTGAGCAGATACCTGGGTAGGGAAGGGAAACCATGAGCCCCAGGTTTCCTCTGCTTGCACAACTTCCGTTTGAGGCCTGATGGGGAGCACTGGCTCCTGCAGCACTTCCTCCCTTGACAGCTGTGCAGACCTGTTAACCCTTCTCCTGCCAAAGGCCGCTTTCTGTCCCCACACCCAGCATGTGGGCAGGGGGTGCACTGGGAATGGGGAACAGGGCAGGAGCATGAGCAGGACCCTGGAATAAGGGCCTCACTATCTGCATCCCATCACCCTGCACTGGGTCCCCAGATGTGACACCAGCCACATGTGGCCTCCAGCAGCCAGGGGTGCCTGCAGGATCCCTGCAGTGAGGTTTCACAGAGCTGGTCCATGCTGGCCCCACAGTTTCCCCAGACACAGGCAGCAGCCCTCAAGGCAGTGATCCTCCCTGCAGCGTGGCAGCACGGCCAGGAGAGCACATGAAACCATCCTGGCTACATCCCTGGAACAAACTGTGAGCTCTCAAGGGCCATCTGGCAGCAGAGCCCTGCCGATGCTGCCTGAAGAGCAGCATCAGATGTGATCCCTGATGTTTACACTGCGCTTCCTGATCCAGCCAGGTCGGGTGTCTCTTGTGCCTCCATAAACAGCTGCTCAGCTGGGGACACAGCACAGCTTCCTGCTGTGACACCTGAGATGGGCTTGGTGACAAGAGTTCCTCCTCCACCTGCTGCCCTACGGGGAGTGCGTGGCCTCACTTCCAAGGATATGTTTCATGCCTGAATGGGAAAAGCTTTTGGAAAGGCCTTGCAGAGCAGATCCTGCACACAGTGAGGCCACGCTGCCCCTCAGAGCTCCTCCACCATGGAACCAGCACCAGGACAGCAATGATGGGATGTCCCTGCCTGCAGGATGCCATGTCCTGCACAGCCACACTCCCCACTGCCAGTGATGTATCTGAACTCTGGAATTCACAAACATTCATCCCACAGAGATTTCAGTGACCAGAGCCACACTGAGGCTGGCACGCCATGGGCATGGGGGCACCGTGTCCCCTCCCACATCTGAAGCTCAGAAGATGTTTTGGGTGCTTGCTGGATTTGCAGAGGCGTGTGAGCACAGGCCATGGGTGCGTGCAAGGACAGCTTGTCTGGGAAGTTACAGAGAGGGAGTGTGTGCACACCCAAGGGCTGGGAGCAGCAGCAGCCTCACTCACGGCCACGGTGCTGAGGGGGTGCTGGGTGCAGGGTACCCAGCTCGGGGAGCCCCCAAAAGGGCTGTGTGTGCTGGTAATGCCCCCCATGTGACTCACCCAGCCCTGCCCGTGCATCTCTGCCCCTGCCCTGCCAAATCTGTAGGGACAGGGACCTGAGAGATTGCCCTGGCCCAGCTCTGTGGTTTGGGGGACAGCAGGGCAGGACTACGCACTGCCAACACTGTGCCAGGATGGACTGTGACACTTGGCATGACTGGGGCTGGTTATTCATGGAGCAGAGGCCAGAGCTGGGCACCACACGGCTCTATGCTGCCCACAAGACTGCCAGAGCTGCCTGGCCCCAGCGGTGCCGAGCTCCACAGCTCATGGCCAGGGAGATGGGGCTCAGCAGCACCCGAGGGGCCCTGCCCTTCCTCCGTGCCTACGGAAGCGGGGTGGCACAGCAGCGGGGTGGCACAGCAGCGGGGTGGCACAGCAGGATGGCAGGAGCGAGGCCCAGCGTTTCACACTCGGTGTGTGGTTCCCCGGCTGGCACAGACCAGGAGGGCGAGATACCGAACGGCAGCGGGCAGCAAGAACCGGGGATGCACCGTGTGCCAGCCGTGCCCAGCGGCAGGAGGGCAGCAGGCACCGCAGGACGGGTAGCCCATGCCAGCCAGGGGGACTGCACCGGCCCAGGACAGGGCTGGGGTTCCCCTCCAGCCCCACCTGCGGAGCGCCCCGGGGCCGGGATCCTCCGCCGACACCGGCATGAGCAGCACCGGGTGCCAAGGAGGGGCCGCCCGGGCAGCGCACCCGCACCGCGGCCGGGAGCCCCGGGCACGGCCCCGCCGCACCGGGGATGCCGCGGGGCCCGGACCGCGCCCTGCCGGTGCCGCGGGGCGGGGCCGGCCCTGCCCCGTGCCCGTGGCAGTCCCTGTCCCTGCCCGCCCGTAGCCCCGGCCCCACCGCCCCCGCCATCCCCCGGTACCGGCGGGTCCCGCAGCGCTTACCTCCCTGCGGGGCAGCCGCGCCTCGGTGTGCCGGAACTTGGACGCCTTGAAGCGGTTCATGGTGCTCCGGCTGTACCGCTCCGAGCCGTGCCCAGCCCTGCCCGGCCCGGCCCGGCCCGGCCCCGCCACTCCGCCCGCCCCGAGCCCCGCCCCGGACCGAGCCCCGCCCCTGGCCCGGCCCCGCCGGACTCCCCACGTGTGTCCGTCTGTCCATGTGTCCTTCTGTCACCGTGAGCGGGGCACAGACCCCAGCCCCGGCTCCTCGGAACCCCGCCAGAGCCTCCAACCTCGGCGTCGCAGCCAGCCCTGGGGTGGCTGAGCCGCGGTCCGGGGATCCCGACCCCTTCCCCCGAGGCTCGGCTGGCACCCAGCTCTCCTCCCTCACAGGGGCAGCGGTTCCGTCGGGCTCTGGCCGGGGGGACGCGGCCAGCGGGCAGTCTGCAGTGCCGTGGGCCCGGCGTGATCGCCTTCTCCTCGGCCGGCAGCCGGCGGTGAACAGAGACCTTCGTGTGCTCACGGCTGCGGGCAGGGAGAAGGAGGAGGGAGCGCTGGATCTGAGCCCGCTGAGCCCTGTGGAGCCCGGGTGTGACCCACGCCGCTGGAGGCCAGGCCTCCTGCCCCGCTTTGACCCAGGCTGGGACAGCGGGGACAGGGCCCGTGTGGGCAGCGGGAGCGGCACGGCCCCGTCCCCGCTCAGCCCGGCGGGGCCTCCCCCGCGCCGCAGCCCCGAGCCTGTGCTGAGCAGCGCTCGGAGGCGCCAGCCCCGGTGCCGAGGGCGGGAGAGAGACGCGCCTGGCACGAATCGTGCTCCCCCTCTGCAGAGGAAAGCTGCTGTGCTGCCTGCCGTGGGTGCCGTGCCAGGCTGCTGTGCCGGGGGAGCGTGGGCGTGTGGCACTGCACCCGCTGCGCTTTCAAAGCCTTTATTCCATCCGGGGAGATATGTCACCCGCTAGGGGAGAGGAAGGGCGGCCCTGAAGGGCTGGGCAGAGGGCAGGGTTCGCACCCCCCGCACGAGGCTGTCACGGGGCAGTGCCCGCCTGTCCCGGCCGTGTCCCCGCGCGCTCCCTGCCCGGTGCTCCCGGGCCCCGCCACCGCTCCGCTCCCCCCCCGCCCGCCGCCATCCCCGCGGCCCCACCGAGGCCCGCGCATGCGTAACCATGGCGCAGCCACGGCCGCGGCCCCGTGCGCATGCGCGGCCCGTCCCCGCCGAAGGGTGCGCAGGCGCAGCGCCGCGCGCGGGCCAAGATGGCGGCCGGGAGCGCGTCGCGCTGGGTCGGGACGGCCGCGGGGCGCGGGGCGGGGAACGCGCGGCCGCCGCTGCTGCTGCTGCTCCGCGGGCTCCGCGCCCCGCCCGCCCGCGCCCCGCGCCGCCTCCTGCTGCTCCGTGCCGGGCTCTGCGCCGCCGGTGAGCGCGCCGGGGCCGGGAGGGCCGGGACGGGACGGTGGGGCGCGAGTCTTTTCCCCCGGCCGTGTCCCTTCCTCCAGCCGGCCCGGCCCTCCCCTCACGGCGGCTCCTCTCTCTCCTCTCCCGCAGGGACGAAACACGCTGCCGCCGTTGCCTCCGCCGCCTTCCACAGCAGCGCGGCCCGCTCCAAGGAGGATTATTACCAGGTGCTGGGGGTGCCCCGCACCGCCACGCAGAAGGAGATCAAGAAGGCCTATTACCAGGTGCGGCGGGGCCCCAGCGCTGCCCCTCCGCCGGGGCACGGAACAAATCCAGCCCCGTGCTCGGAACCGCTGCAGACAACGGGAGGAGGCACTGGGGAAGCTCAGCACATGGCCTTGGGGATCGCTTCCAAAGCATGGTCTGCCTGTGCTGTCATTGCTTGTCTCCTTCCAGAAGGATCTGGGATGGCTCAGGAGATCAGCAGCAGCTCCTGTAGTTCCTTATTTTGGGTTGATAAATGAAAATGAAGGGTTTTAGTTCCCGGGAATCCATCTAGTGAATGCCGGGCTCTGTCTGGTGTGTTTTATCCTGGCATGTGAGATATGCTTAAGTAAATAACTCCTGCCTGTCCCTAAGAGTTGGTTTTTGCTTTTTAGTTGGCAAAGAAATACCACCCTGACACAAACAAGGACGACCCCAAAGCGAAGGAGAAGTTCTCTCAGCTGGCAGAAGCCTACGAGGTAATAGCAGGATTTTATTGTGATGAGAAGGAGGAAAGACTAGAGCGTGGACGAGGGCAAACATTTCCTGTAAAACCATGGCTGGTTTTTGATGCACTTCAATCTGGGGCACCTCTGTCCCAAGAAATTCCTTGGTCCAAGTATGTGATTTAGCTGCTTTGTGCTTTTTCAGTTTTCCCCTTCCTTAGCAGTGACTGGCATGGATGTCACTTCCATGGAGTTATTGTCAGTTTAAATAATCAGAGAAAAAACCTGTCAGCAGGTTTTTGAGGGAGAGGGACTTTCACTGTGCTCCCTAAGCCCTGTTTTTTGAATCCAGCTGATATAACAATGATCAGCTGTTTCATAAAAATTACTTCTGCTTTTTATAAATTCGCAAGATCTTGTCATTTTTCGGCCGACGAGCCTGGAATCACCAGGGAAGCAGCAGCTTGTCCCTCACTCCCATGGTGCTGAGAGCGGGCTGAGACCTTGATGGAGGGTGTGAGCCCGGAGCCAGGGATTCTCCTGGCCCCTGCAGTGCCCGTTCTTGCCCGCAGGTGCTGAGTGACGAGGTGAAGAGGAAGCAGTACGATGCCTACGGCACCGCGAGCTTCGAGGCCGGCGCCGCCGGGGCCGGGGCCGGTGCGGGACGGCAGTACTGGAGCAGCGGCCCCTCCATCGACCCCGAGGAGCTCTTCAGGAAGATCTTTGGGGAATTCTCAGGATCCCCTTTCGGCGATTTTCAGAGTGTTTTTGACCAGCCACAGGAGGTAGGAGGTGCCTTTATTTAGGAATGAGAAACTCAAAGTAGTGTCTCTCTGCAGCTTCTGTCACAGAGCGCTCTGGGAGCTTCAGCAAGGAGTTACTTCTGGGGATGTCAGTGTGTGAGTGTCCCATGGCATGGGCAGAGTCTCATAGTTTTGCTCAGCTGTGCAGGAACACACCCCACAGCTCCAGACAGAATATTTTTTTCTGGGCTTTTTCAGAATATTTTTTTCAGACCTACTTCTCTGGTGTTTGCTGACACCACCCAGTACTGCCAAGCAGTTCCATTGCTGCAGAGGCACAGTGTCTGCTGCAGCTTATTTGCCTATGCCTGCTTTGATCTGTAATGCTAAAAACCCACAAAATACCTTGTAACTATAAACCAGGCCTTCCAGCAATATGTTTGGCTGCTTAATTGGCTTAATTTTGCAACTTAATTAGCTTCATGTTGCAGTGAGGCACACCATAAAATCTGTCTTGTTCTTGGTATTGCAGCTAAATGCTCCTTTAAGTGTTGATGGTTCATGTGTTGTCTTCAGAAATGTTTGGTGTTTGGTACTCCTGGTTTTACTAAAAATGACATTTTTCATATAAGGAGAATTTCTTCTTTTGATCAGTCATCTTTACTGAGAATTTATGTTTTAAGCATTTAATTGTTTGGTATTTAGCCTGAACTGTTCTCAGTCTCTTTAAGACTCTATCACACCTCAGTCACGGCGCTATATCCATGTTTCCTGTGCAGTACATCATGGATTTGACATTCACCCAAGCTGCAAAAGGTGTCAACAAGGAGATTGTGGTGAACATCCAGGACTCCTGTGTGCGCTGTGATGGCAAAGGACACGAACCTGGCACCAAAGCTCAGCGCTGTCACTACTGCAATGGCACGGGCATGGTAAGTGCTGAGCAGACACCAGCTCTGTGCTTTCCCTCCTTGGGGAGAGTCCCTTCATTCCATGGGGAAAAATTCTCACCACACTCATCAGCTTATCTCAGGCAAAGCTGAGTTCATGTCAGCTTGATGCTAATAGGCACTAGGAAGATTTTCTTTGTGTTAAAGTGCTGTGCCCAGCTGAAAGCATGAGCCTTCAGGCTGGAATTTCTGCTGCTGCACATCCCACAAACCATATGAATATAATGTAACTCTGAATGTAATGTATATGTATGAATATCATGTAGCTCTGAAATTCCTCAGGCAATAAATGGGTATCTTTTGATTTGAGGGGTGGAGGAAGGTGGTGAAAACCCAAGGGTAATCATAAAATAAGAAGATGCAGGTAATGATGGAGCTGCAGGCTTTGGTTACCACGCAGCTGATTCCTTGTGTGCTTCAGTGCTTCAGTCCAGGGCTTAGTCACCATGAGGTTTCCTTGGACACTGGCAGTAATCCATGTAAATGGATTGTCCTTGGATTCATCAGAACACAGACATTTGTAGCACTGTAAGGAGCTTTGTTCCTCCTTGTACATCAAAGCCTAGACTTTGAGGGTGTTTCTGTGTTTCCCTTGCTCTCACCACCTGACACTGGGAGTAGTGGTGCTGTTCAGTGGAAATCAGCATGTGATGGCGAGCGCATTTCAGAGCCAGTGCCTGAAGGGTATCTGTGTCCTGACAGGCTGTGTGTGTGATCAGAGCTCAGAGGTGCTGTGTGAGAAGCCCCATGTGAGCACTCCTCATTTCCCAAGGTGTGTTTGTGCTCCCCAGGAGACGATGAACACGGGCCCGTTCGTGATGCGCTCCACGTGCCGGCGCTGCGGCGGCCGCGGCTCCATCATCACCACGCCCTGCGTCGTGTGCCGGGGCACGGGGCAGACCAAGCAGAAGAAGACAGTGATGGTTCCTGTGCCAGCTGGTCAGTGGTGTACCTGTCTGCTGCTCTCTCTTAAAGAGCTCTAGTTATTTACTGCCACTGCTAGGTGCAAACTGGGGAGCAGTGTAAGACCTTTATTAAAGCAAAGCAAGTCGAGAGCTCAGCAATGAAATGGGCCAGTGATGAGATGGACCTTCTGGCCATGCTCTGCCCATCCTCAGCTTTGGTTCTTGCCTGGGTGATGCTAGGCAGGTTTTGAAGAATGAATCTCCAAAGGTTTTCTTGCCATGGATGTGCTGATTGCCTTCTTCACCAGAGGGGAGAATTCAGTGGTGGGACTAAGACTTGATTCTTTGAGACCACCCTTGGTGAGCAGCCTGTAATTTTCCTGCAGCTTGTGGAGGCTGCAGTGTTCCTTAATCCAATGCATTTCTATACAAAATTCTGTAGATACTGAAGTAACAAACGTGTTGGGGGCATGGGGATCACCTCAGAAGTATAAACATGTGCTGACCCCTCCTGCTTTGGGCTGTGGTGGCCAGCTCTTGGGATTGGCAAGAGTTGTAGGCATCCATGTCATAACCCAAGGTCACATTCCCTCCTGTTCTGATTGCAGGTGTTGAGGACGGGCAGACAGTTCGGATGCCTGTGGGGAAGAAAGAAATTTTCATTACGTTCAGGGTATGTATCCCAAGCTGGTTTATGATGTAAGTTGGTTGTTCCCTTCTCAACTGCCTGGGAAAGGCCTGCAGAATGGGCAGAGGAGGAAGAGCCAGTGATCCTTTGGAACAGCTGAGGTAACATGATCCCTGTGAACTTTGTGAGACAGCAGGAGATCTGCATTGTAGCAAGGAGGGTAACTTTGAATCTGTTCATGAAGAATCGCTGCTTGTTCCAGGATCAGGCCCTTAGGGTAGTGTGAATCAAAATGCAGAGTAGGCTTTTCATGCCTCCAATTTTTGACTTGGAAATGTGAGGAAGCTTCCTGCTGGCAGAGCTGAGGAGAGCTGTGGGAGGTGCTGCAGGAGGCTGCCTGGTGAAGTGTCCCTCTGCAGATCCACCTTCAGGGCTGCTGTGCACCTGTGCTGTTGCTGGGTGTCTTCTGCCACACACATCCCTGTTGAGGAGAAAATTTTTTTCATCACCTCTTTCATGGTGCAGGAGGGTTTAATTCTCTTCTAGATTGTGAGGCCACTGGAAAGGTGCCTAATTTCCTTCTCACTTTTGGCTTTCCCCTGTTCAGAGTGCTGACATAGTGACATAGATAAACTAACAGCAGGATTAGGGAGGGAGTTCCTGAGGCAGGAAGCAGGGATCCTTCCAATCCTTTGGCTAATTCAGTTATGTTGAGATCTGTGTTTTACTGGGACACCAACTATTAACTCACAGTTCTTAACCATGCAGTTTGGGATGGTGTCGTTTTTCCTGAGACCCTTGGGAGCAGTTTAGCAGGAGAACATGGTGTGCTCACTGCATTTTGGAACTGTGCTGCCCTGCAGGTTCAGAAGAGCTCTGTGTTCCGACGAAACGGAGCCGATATCCACTCGGATCTCCCCATCTCCATAGCCCAGGCTGTGCTGGGAGGCACTGCCCGGTGTCAGGGCTTGTATGAGACAATCAACATCACGGTGAGTGCCACTGCTCTGGGCATGGAGCACTGGGGCACAGCAAAGGTGGGCAAAATATCCCAAGTCTGCCAGTGTTCCCTTTCAGACTCCTTCAGGATTGAGCCTTGGGTAGTTTGTGACCTGCCTGGTCACCCTGGTCACAGCTTCTTTGCTGTGGAGGGACAGGGAAAGAAAGGGATTGCTGGACAAACCTCAAACTACAGGGCTACAAGCTGTGTGAGGTTCTTTACTGATTCCTACAAAAGCTTTTCCATCCTTACTGGCTTAGCTTTGGGATGTGTCCAATGCATATGAGAACTCTCCTATCCTACTTTAGAGCTTGTTGGAGAAGCAGATAATTTTTAGAGCTGTGTAATTATTATCTAATGTTTAATTAGAGTAATAAATGTGACACCTTTGTGTTTATAGATACCCCCTGGCATCCAGCCAGACCAGAGGATTCGAATGAGTGGGAAAGGCATTCCCAAGATCAACAGCTATGGCTATGGAGACCACTACATCCACATAAAGATAAAAGTTCCTCAGTAAGTAGAGCTAAAACAAGTTCTGTGAAACCTTAAGAACTTTTCACAAAAAAAATGTTGTGTAAAAGTTGTGTAAATTTCATGAGGTGAAATGCAGTGGGTCCTATGTCCCCTCTTCCACTGGAGATCATTCCTTACAGATGGCTTATTTAAAGAGCACATGGATTCCTGGTGTATTCATACACAATGTGCTCCAGTTCCTGCCCCCTGTGGGTGCTGCTGGGGGGGTTTGGGAGGCTGTGGGGGCCCAGGCCATCCCTGAGCCCGTGTCCTGGTGCCACAGGAGGCTGACGGATCGCCAGCGAGCCTTAATGATGAGCTACGCCGAGGACGAGGCCGACGTGGAGGGCACCGTGAACGGGGTCACCAACACAGCCTCAGGTGAGTGAGCAGGGACACTGCTGCTCCTTCCTGGGCAGCTGCTGTGGGAGTGCAGAGTGTTCCCTGGGCACCAGGGTGAACCAGGGGCACTTTCAGGTCTGTGGCAGCGCAGCCTGGTTAACAGAAGCAGTTCTGCTGTGATATTAACAGGCTGTAGCACTCAGCAGGGAGGCAGCCTCTTCCCAGGAAGCTCTGTTCCAGTACTTACTGGGCAAATGTGTGAACAGAGAGCAGGCACTGAGTACTCCAGGGTGCAGACAAGCTGTGCTGATGAATGCTTCCTGCTCCCTGCTTCCCCTGTGCCAGCACTTGCCTTGAGGCAGGAAAGCAAATGTGCTTCAGGCAAATTTCCTGTGTGATCCCAGTCCAGTGTGCTTGTGAGCACAGCAGGGCTGCTTCTGGAATGCTGACAGGGGTTTCTGTTGGGCTGAGCTCTGGGTGTGTGGGGAAACCTGGGCTGGGAGTGTCCACTGGTGGCAGTGGCTGCTCTGATCAGTGGACAGGGTCCAGCATGGTGGAGGGGTGAAAGCAGCTGGGAGCTTTGTGGAGCTGCTCTCCAGCTCCAGATGGAAAACTGGGATTCAGCAAGTGTGTTCTGAGTTTCAGGGATGAGGTACACATGGTAACATAGTAAAGAATGAGCTTTGGCTACTGGAAAGCAGTTTTTTCTTTGCTTAATTGAAACAATGAACTTCTTAAAGCCTGTTGGATTTTGGTTTTGGTTTGAAACCCAACAGGGCATTTATGACTAGGCAAAGGTGAGAGTCTTTTGGAGCTGCTGAATGATCCCAGGATCTGCTCTACTGTGAGGAGTATAGGCTTAAGTGCAGGATCTGCCAAATACTTCCCAGTGTTCTGTTTTATAGTAATTATACATACAGAAAATATGTCTTTCCTATATTACAGTCAGCCCTGGGGAAAGGGCAGAGAGCTCTGAGCACTAAATTTCCATTCCAGCTTTTTAAAGGCATTTGTGTGCCAAAGAGGAAAAATAAACCTCTTCAAACTAATTTTTTAAATAGCAAACCTGCCAGTTTTTACCATGATGAAGCAGCAAGGTGAGTTAAAACAACGCCAGTAGGTCGCAGTGTAGAGTCGGGCTGTGCTGAGGGAGGCGTGTCCTGCCTCGGGATTTCATCCCATTGCATCAGTCCGAGCCCGGGGAGGCTGGGGAGCACCAGGCTCCGAGTTCTCTGTGCACAAAGAAAGCTCAAGGGGGCGTTTGGGATCTTGTTGTTGATGGTTTTACTGTAGAAAAAAGCAGATTAGCAAACAGGTCTCCTTTGTTCTCATTTATAGCCACTTCAGAGGGACAAACAAATTCTCAGGACCTGTTCATACAGGACAATTTTAACATTCCTTATCTAGACAGTCTGAAATACTTGCAGTCTTTTTCGTTCCACATGAGTTAATTTTCTGCTTGATACTGTGTGAGCATTGCTTGCAGTGACTCAAATCAGGCTCCTGGGGTGGTTTTGCACTGCTTTGCAAGGACACAACCTTGAAACAGGCAGAACCTGTTTCAGGGACCACCAGCACAGATCTTTTAACCCTGGAAAGTCCTGGCTGGCTGTGATTGAGTTCACCATTTGTTTTTAGTGGCAGACTCTCAGTTCCAGTAATTGTTTCCAGAGCCTGTGGCGTGCCTGACTCAGTTGTGCAGCATGAGAATCCCCTTGCCAGTTGGAGGGCTGGGGAGAGGGGAAGGGAGCAGCTCAGCACCTGTTTCAAAGTTGTGTTGTTGGGATCCAGGCTCTGCAGTGCTTCCACTGCAAGGGCTCCAGTCCTGTGTCTCGCTGCCAGGTGCAGCCCTGGACAGGAGGGAGCAGCACAAGCAGCTGCTTTCTCCTGGCCATTCCCTGTCCAAAAGAGCCCCCTGGTCCTGCTGGGAGATGTGTCTGACTGCAGCCCTTTGCTGTTTGTGTCCAGGTGGCAGGGCCACGGCTAGCGCTGACGCAGGCGGGGATAGGCCTGAGGCTCAGGAGAACAAGGAGGGATTCCTTTCCAAACTTAAGAAAATGTTTACCTCCTGACACCCCATCCGAGGTACGAGGTCTCTTGTGTTTCACTGTTGTCTTTCCCCCACACTGAGCACTTCTTGGGAGGTGGAAGCACAATAGCACAGCGTTGCTTCTCACTTAGCCTCAGGCCTTCCAGCCCTAGCTGTCCCCTGGGACCTGGAGCAACAAGCCAGGGATTAAAGTGCATTGTTGCTGCAGCAAAGAGCAGCACAGATGCTGGGTGCATGCTTGGGGAGGTGGCTGGCCTCCCCTGCAGCTCTGCTGCTGCAGCTGTGCCCAGTGCCAAGCACTGAGCTTGTTCCCTTGAGCTGGTCCCACTGGGACCGGGTTCTGCCACACAGATCTGGGCTGCAGAGCTGGTGCTGGCACACTGGGGCTGGATTCACCCACCCCTGCCATGGGCTTACAGCACCAGGAGGAGCCAGCCTTTGTCACAGAGCACAGCAAAGCCCACCATGCATCACTGCAGTGCAGCTCAGGTGCTTCAGCTGGTGCTGACCTCTTATGAGGGAGCACCAAGGCTTGGAATCATCTATGGCAGAAACAGTCTGGGATTCCAGGGGCTCAGCTGTGCATCTTTGCAGGCTTCAAACTGGCTGTGCTGTAGGGGTGACAGTGTGACAGCAGGCCAGGAGGGGAGGTGCTCCCAGAGTGGGCTGTGTGCTGTGTGCTGATACAGCCAGGAAATTGTAACCTTCCTCTCACTTCCACTGCAGGAAAGCGTTCTACTGGGAACTAGGAGCCAGCAGCAGCAGGTCATCCGTGCAGTTGGGGGTGAATCTTTGTGGCAGCCAGGCTCTGGAGAACACAGGATGTCAGTCAGCAGCACAGCAAGAATCCCAGCTGGAGAGGCCATGGGCCACCGAGGCACCAACACAACAAACCCCACCCACTGTCCCAATAAATGGCAGTGAAGGAAAAAACCAGCTTAGCAGAAGTGTGGCTCTCTGGAGGCTGCTCCACAACCCTACTGCTGCTGGAAGCTTATTTGGTAAAAGTTAAAGTTGAAGTATTATTTAGAATCCAAACCAGAGGAAATGTGAAATAAATAGTCCAGCACAGAGCAGCAGTTTGCTGTATGGAGGCCAAGCCCACCAGCTGCTCACTCAGGTGCCCTTTGGAATGCCAGGTGTGCTTGGTGAACTCTCCAGGAGACTTGGTGGATCAGAAAGGTCTAACCTTGTCTTCATGACAGCCCTGCTGCCCTGCACAGCTCCAAGTGGAATCTCCCTGTGGCTGGGTGTTGTCTGAGCCCAGCTGGCCTGGCTCCCTCACAGCCCTGGGCTTTCTCTATCCTGCTGATTGCCTGCACAGAGCAGTGATGGAATCTGCACTTTGCCTCAAGTTTATCCCCCAAATAACAAAGTTACCACACAACTGCTGTTGCTTCTGGACTGGTACAAGTCGATCACTGAGCCCTTTGCCAGCTGGGGACAAAAATCTTTTATTACTTTAGTGCAACACCCGTAGCATAAAGGATTGGTCAAAGCATCGTTGTTTTACTTGTGTGAGAGTGCAAGTGAGGTGGATCACTCCTTCCACATGGAGCTGAGCTCTTGCAGTGAGTATTCCATGGTTACTGTAGCCTGCTGTGTTTGTGATACTGTGCAGGTACCATCAGCCACATACTAATCAGTTCAACACCAGTTCAGCAGGGACATGCTGTAGTCTTGCCCTTCTTAATTTGCTGAAATAAAGCACGCGTTGCCTCCTGATTAAACTTCTGTAAAGTGATTCTGTACCCATGTAAATAAGATGGACTTCATAAAGATATTTAACACGTGCTGTGCCTTGCTGCCTTGTCTGCTCTTCCACCTGCTCTGTCACCCCCTTTCCCTCCCCTCAACAGGAATGAAGGTCTCTGGGACAAGGAGGGGACAGGGTTGGATGGCTCAAGCAGTGCTAGGGGCTGGGATTGACTTTAAACACAAAGCTGCCCTATCTGAGCAGTACTTTAGGCACATGAGGGGGAAGGGGCTTTTCCACTGAACCTTGGACAGTCTAGAAGAAGCTGAGTTTTATCTCAGCTCCTTGGGACAATGACTGAAATCAGCTCCAGGAGCCCAAGGACCAGGGCCAGGGCTGTGTGATGAGGAATCAGGCTCAGCTTTTGTGTTACACTCACAGGAAGTCACTGCAGTCCCTCCTTCTGGGCTGACACTAAGCCTCCATCTCTCCAGTGGCTCACCTGCAGGGCCCAGACCAGATCCATGGAGAAATCCCTGTCTGCTGTTTGCTTAGGAGCCTGCAGCAAAGGCACTGCCTTTGGGTACACACCTTCAGCCTCCCACATGGTGCCAAATGCTCAGAGCTGCCTGGGAAAGGAGGTGACCCTGGAAAAACAAGCCCCCACCACCCTAAAACACCCACAACGACTAAAGCAACGCCTCCCTGAGCACAGACTGCAAAGGCAGCACTTCTGCCACCCCTCTGCCTGTGCTGTGCAGCCCTTCCTCTTGTTCTAGCTGCCTAAATAGCCCCAACCACACTGCAGGAGCACACAGTGGACAGCAATGGGCTGAGCTCTGCCAGCTGGGGCAGATCAGCCTCTCAGCACACCTCACCTCAGCCAGGTGCCCTAGCTGCTGCAGAAAGCAGGCAGGCAGAGGAGGGAGGGGAGGCTCAGAAGGCGTTCTTGTTGTCCCCCACCCACTGCTGGAAGGTTCGGGCCCTGGGGTTCAGCTTCATGGTCAGGGCCACGCTGCGGTCGGGCCTCAGGGCGTAGAAACGGAACATGGCAGCCAGCTCCTTGGCCCCAGGGAAGTCCCGCTTCTCGTACTCCTCAGGGGAGATCTGCCAACAGAATTGGGGGGAAAACCTGTCTCAGAGCCTGCTGGGCTTCCCCTCAGCCTGTGAGGGGATGTGATGAGGGTTCTGTTACAGCAGCCTGTCACAGCATTGCCCCTGGTGCGGAGGGCTCTGCAGGGCGCTTTGGGGTTGGGCAAAGGAACAGCCCAGCCAGCCTAGGGTCACCCCCAGCTCTGGCACAGCTGGCCAGGGGCTGGAGCAGCTATGAGGGAGCCCTTCCTCACACCAGAGCTGTGGCTGAGGGGTTCCAGAAACTGGGTGGTCCAGGAGGCAACTCAGGTTGGCACCTGGCACCCCAAAACATCCTGCCTGAATCAAAGGGTTTGGTTCACTGCACTTCTGAGAGGGCACAACCTGCAGAGAGCATCACAGGGGCTTTGTTTCTAATGAAATGCACTTTACCACACCCCTCATCCATTGTATTGGGTGCCCGAGGCACAACTGAACTGCAAACAAAGATTACAAATAAGTCACGAAGGGGCAGGGAGTGGTCAGGGTGTTGTTAACAGTGACACAGCAGAGGCCAGGTCTGTTGTAATGGTGACACAGCAAAGCCCTGGGGGAAGCCCTGCTGAAGGGAAGGGCACCCAGCAGAAACCTGTTGTGTAAGTGCCCATCCCTGGCTCCCCTGGAGACCTCCCAGCTCAGTTATCCCTCAGAGCCAGGCCCAGACGTGCCCAGGTACATCTGTGTGCTCAGTGACAATACCAACAGGGCAGTGGCACTGCTGGGCTGTACCAAAAGGAGCTGTGGGTCCCTCAGGAACATCACCTACACCAAGGGACACTTCCTACCTTGCTGGCTGTCACAGTCTTGCCCGTCTGCTGGGAGAGGATGGCAGCATACTCTGCCTCGGTGAGCTTGCCCGTGCTGAGTCCTATCACCTGGCCAATGTACTCCCCTGGGGACTTCAGCAGGGAAAGTACAATGGGCCCAAGGTCCTCCACAGCCATCCCATCCATGGGGGTGTCTCCCATGGGCAGCTCTGTGTGGAGAGATTGGTCCCAGCTGCAGTGCAGCCCAGCTCTGAGCAGGTACAGCAGTTTTCAGTCTCTGGATATGAGGTGAGGGAGGAATGAGAGCATGGCAAGGCAGGACAGCAGGGCTGAGCTAAGAGACCTCGACAGCAGAGCAGCACCATGAGTTGCACCACAACCTCCACCATCCCAAATGCAGGTACTTGGGGTGTGTGTTCAGAGCTGCTCTGGCATCTGCAGAACAACCCTCAGCACCACAAACAGGCCCAGCATCCTGGGGATTCCCTGCAGGCCGCCAAAGAGGTCTGAAGACCATCATGCAGCTTCCTGTGGCCAAGCTGGGAGAGGCCTCTTCACCCTAGCAGCCCAGAGCCCTGGCAGTCTGTCCCTGGCACAGTGGGACAGTCACAGCACAGTGACCCACAGCTTACCCAGCACAAGGGCGTCTCCCTGCGGGGCCTTCTGTGGCTTGAAGATGGAGAGGAAGTTCTCAAAGTAGAAGGGCAGGCGGATGATGGTGGTGGGAACCCCTATTTTCTGGAAGTGCTCCTCCACCACGCCTTTGCCATCGAAGTGCAGCACCTCCAGCTGGCCCCCTGTCAGCTGCTGCACGTTCTCCAGCCCGCTGAACACCACGTGCTGCAGGCCCTGGCGCTTGGACAGATCAGCCAGACGCCGTCCCTGGGCCAAGGGGAAACCAGCCATGAAGAGGGGAATGGGACACCCCCATCACCCCCCTTCCCTCTGGGGAGGATCCAACTCTCACCAGCCCTCAGCTGGGAGCACAGTGAGTTGTCCAGGTGGAGCTGAATTCTCTCCTTACCCCATCCTACTTCAGAAAGACCACACACTCTCCAGCTTTGGAGCTTGCTGCTCCACCAAACACGCAAGCACCAGCATAAAGAACCTGCCTGGCCAACATACCTGCCCTAAAATATCTTATCTTTTGTTTGTTGTTTGCTGCCATCCAGGCGTGGCCACTCTGCCACCTTGCAGTATCTGTACTGGCGTGAGCAACCCCCTTGGGATCTCTGATACTGCAGGGTTTTGGCCCCAAAGCTGCAAGCACAGAGAACTACAGGTCTGCAGGCAGTGACTGTCCCAGCTCTGCCCCTGAAGGCTCTGAGGAGCCAAGTGTTCTCACTCCTGCTAGTCCAGCTCCCGGGAAATGCTCTCCATAACAAATTTATCAGCTTCTGAAGGCACCAGACCCTGAAGCCATGCAACTGTGAGGGAACAGAGAACAAGTCCTGGCTTTGCAAGAACCTGTTGTTTGGGAGGCCTTGGGGTCTTCTGGACTGGCTACTCAAGTCATCAAAGCTGCCACGGATGCTCCAGGAGCTGTCCCCACTTTGTCCCCACTGCCAGATGATTCTGCACATGGTCCCAGTTAATGTCAGGACAGGTACCTGCTCGATTTCCTTCTCCTTGCTGCAGTGCTCCCAGAAGTTGGTGACAATAAAGGCTCCGTAGGCACCGGCCAAGGCCCGCTCCAGCGACGCCTCATCGTCCTGATCTGCCTTCACCAGCTCGGCTCCCCTGCGCCTCAGCTCCTCCGCCTCCTTCTTCCTGGGGCTCCGCGTCACGGCGCGCACCTTGAAGCTCCCATCGTCCAGCAGCGCCCGGGCCACGCCGCCGCCCTGGGCCCCTGCAGCCGGGAGCAGCCGCTCAGGGCGGGCCCCGGGGCTCCGGGATGCGCTGGGACGGAGCGGCCCGACCGCCGCAAGCGCCGAGCCCCGCTCGCTGCCCGCACCGCTCACCCTCCTCACCGCCCCCGGCACCTCCGGCCCTCCCCGACGGCCTCAGGGCACAGCCCGGGCCTCTCCCGCGCACTCACCGGTGGCCCCGAACACCACGATCAGCTTCTTCCCCGCCATGCAGCAGCGCGGGCGGTCCCGGGGCTCTGGCAGGGCGAGAAGCAGCGAGGTCGCACCGGTCCCGGGAGGGAGGGAGAGAGGGAGGAGGGCGGGAGCGGAGCGGCTGCGGGGCCATCGCCGGTCCCAAAGAGCAGGGAGCGGGGAGGGAGCGAGGCGGCTGAGGAGCCATCGCCGGTCCCAAAGAGCAGGGAGCGGGGAGGGAGCGAGGCGGCTGAGGAGCCATCGCCGGTCCCGGGGCACCAGACGCGTCTTCCCTCGCACGGCTCCTCACCTCGGCTCCAATCGGCAATGCCCGGCTCGGTTCGGGTCCAATCGGCTTCAATCGGCTATGCCCGGCTCGGTTCGGCTTCACTGGAGCGGCGTGCGTCCGTCTGTTCGGCGTGGCCCGATTGTGTTCGGCTTCACCCGACTGCGCTCGGCCACGCCCGTCCGGGCGGGGCACAGATGTCAATCACAGCTAGGCCACGCCCACCAGGGACAGACCACGCCCATCGTCGGCATGAGGCTCCGCCCCCATCCCCGATCCTTAATCACATCCCCATCCCCAATCCCACCCCATCCCTTGGCCCAGCCGCCTGCTCCTTGCTCAGGAAACCCGCTTAAAACCCAAAACCCACGGCGTCCCCCTCTGGGAGGTGACCGGGAGTTGTGTCCCTTCCTCCTCGGGTCCCCCCCGAGCATCCCAGACTAGTGAGGTTTCCTTGCTGTGGAGGCCGGGCTGTTCTCCAGGCTGGTCCTGCTGCTCCCTCTGGAGCTGGGACCGTTTATTGTCCCCAGGCAGGTGACTGTGGGCAGGTGTGAGCCGAGGAGCTGTCCCCGAGCACCGTGTGCCAAGCAACCGCTCGAATCAACAAACAGAGTCACCCCGGACCTTTCCTCTCCTCTCCTGCCAGCTCCGGAGGGGCTGCGGGCAAACCCACGCTGCCGGGAACTCTGTAGGTTGGGTTTAGTGAATAAATACATTGAGAAATTTGGGGTTGAGTCTGGTAAATGACCCAGAAAATCCGTGAAGCCTGTGTAACACAGAGTGGCAAAGAGATATTTCAGATGTGTAATTCAGATCAATGACGAATTGTGAAAGAAGGAGGAGGTCCAGCCCTGACCGGGGTTTCTGCGCAGTCATTTTGGATGTGAGGGATTTCAGCTACAGATTGGCTGTTGGGAATTACCAGGCGCCAGCTCCTCTTGAAACCCTCCTCCAGACGGGGAAATTACCAACAGACCAGAGAAAAGGTTTTAACCCTTTACAGGGCACAGCCCGGGCTGGGCACAGAGCGAGACTGGCCCGAAGTGGTGTGGAGGTCCCAATTCCTGCTTGCCCCCACCTCTCCTCCCGGTGAAAAACGCCAATCACTTGTTCTTAAAATTTAAAAAGTTTAATAGTAATAAAATGGTTATAAAAATAGCAATGCAATTAGAGTAATAATAATTTGGACAATTTGAATTAGGACAATATGAGAACAATTGAAACAAAGAGTTATGGATGTCTGGGTACCTTTCCTGGGCAGCATGAGCCTGAAAAAGGACCCACGTTAACAAAGGATTAACCCTTATAAACAACAGCCTGTTGCATATTCATACACCTCATACATGATGCATAAATTCCATTCAAACACAGGATTCTGTCTGGTCATCATCAGCTTCTTCCTCTGAATCCTGACAGCGCCTTTGAGGCAGGAAGAAGTTCATTTCTTCTGATAAGAGAGCAATAAATTCTTTTTCTCTGAAAGATTTTGAAGTCCCGTGGCTGCTATCTCGCTGCAAGTCCTTTCTTAAAAAAAAAAAAATCCTACATAGCACAGTTTCTATTTTAACATTTTTTATAACCGAAAACTATATTTAACACACTGCTTAAGAGAATTAACACAGCATTACTTTCTAAAACAACACATATAATATTCATTTTAATATTTGCGAAAAGCCAATCATAAAATATGCATTTTTCACACTCCCCAGACAAGCTCCGTGGCCACGAGGCCGCCATTGGTCTGAATGCCAAGGAAATTTTTTATAGGATTTAGAAATGGAGGGTTTTGTGGAATAATAACGGGAAATCATCACCGAGCCCACCTGGAGGGCAGGGAATGGAGAGTGGGGAAGGGAGATCCCGCTGGTGCTGCTGCTCTGGTAGCTCTGGCTCCTGGCTCGGATGGGATCCAGCTCTTCCCAGACAAACCCCACTCCAGGAAGCATATGGCAAGGGCAGGAGAACGGCTTTGGAGGAAAGGCAGGCTATTCCTACCCTTTTATCCCACTCTTTCAAAGCACAGCTTTCATTTCCTCCTGGGATTATTCCGAAGGGCAGAGCTGCTGCCATTCCAGCCTCTCCCCTGGGACATTCCCATCGCTCCTGGCCAGGGCTGGGGCTGTGCAGCAAAACCCTCGGCTCTCCGAGGCCGGGGCGAGCTCTCGGTTTCGCTCCAGGTGAATTCGCAGCGCTCTGGGTGTTATTTGGGGCGGGTTTGTGGCTTTTGGGACAAAGAGTGGGCAGCGGGGGAAGTGTCCCTGCACGGAGCATCCCATGGGGCAGCCCCAGCGTGGCTGCGGGGCTCGGGCGGGTTTCGGCCGATCCCTCAGCCCCATTTGCATAGCCGGCAGCCCCACACTGACAGGAAGGAAGATCTGCGAGACCCAGGGCAGGAAGGGGCGCGGAGAGAACGGAAAGAGACAGAAACCACCGGGCTGGAAGCGGCGGGGCAAGGCGGACCCACCTTGCCCAGGTGCTGCCCGAGCATCCCCCGGCCCCGGTGGCATCGGGGGACACCAGCGGGCAGGGTGGCTTCTGCCTCTTCTTCAGCATCGTCCAGGAGGAGAAAACGCTGGGGACCAGGAGCTGAGCGGGACACGGAGGGGCTGCATCCTCCCGGGCCGTGAGGATGCTCTCGCCACTGCCCTGCTGACACAGCGAGCCGGGCAAGGGGCCCGAGGCCAAGGTAGGGGCTTGGAGGGGTGTGGGGAGAGGGAGAATTGTCACTTGGCTCTCCCGAGTGGGGACAAGCTGCTGCAGAGCTCGTGCTGTGATGGCCATGTGAAAAAGAGTCACTGGGCCAAGGCAGCAGGGCAGGGAGTGATGGGCAGAAATCCCTGGCACGGCACCGCATGGCACAGCACGGTATGGCACGGCCACCAGGCTGGCAGGACGAGGTGGAGCCCAGAGTGATGGAGATGAGCGTGGCACCCCACAGGGAAGCTGGCACCTGTCACAGATGCTGTCCCCTTTGCCTGCTCTGCCTGCCAGGGCACAAAGGAGCCTCAGCCGGGCTCTCCTGCCTGCCCAGAGCCTTGGGGAGGCTTCCCCCCCTTAATGTCATCTGCTGAGCTAATTAACTTCAAAATAATCCAAAATAAACCCCAAGATGTACCACAAACAGAAAAGGAAGGTATTAGTGACACACTCACCTGTGGCACAACTGCACCAAAGAGGGGGGCAGGGCCCTGGGGGCGCCCCAGGAGCAATTTGGGGGGCTGGAGCTCAGCTCTGCACCCAGCTGGGCACCCTGGGCTGCCTCAGGGCATCAGACCCAACCCTGCTGTTATTTAGGCCCTTTTGGGCACTGTGTGGCCATAAAGGTGGGGACAGGCTGGCTGCTGTCACCCCTGGGGTGTCACCCTCACTCAGCGTTCGGCCACCACATGGAAGAGTTCCCCAAAGCCAGACAGGGGAGCCAAGGGGACACCTCCCACTCGGGTTGTTCATGTTGCACAGAAATTCCTTCCTGCAGAGCTTGCAGCTGCTCTGGGGCGCTCTGCAAGCCCAGGAAGGCTGGCTGGGTACCACATCTGTCAGCATCCCTGCATCCCTGGGCTGTGGGGGGCACAGGGACGGGCTGGCAGCAGTTTCCCTGCTGATATCCTGAGATCCCGTGGCTGGGAAGGGCAGGAGCTGTTTGCTGGGAGCATCTGCTGTTCAATCAGCTGCTTGCACTGCTGTGGTGAAGCATCCTCAGGGCACGGCCAGCTGAGGAAATGCATCAGCCTTCACTCTGCAGCTTGTGAGGTGCAGCACTGCCCTGCAAGGGACCTGCTCTCCAAAATTAGCTTCATTTTTAGGTGTTTGGAATCACTTATAGATTGATTTTTCCTTTTTTTCTGGTGAGATTTGGGATTGGCACTGCTGGCATTCATGTTCCCTCACCTTGTATTTAACCCTGCTGTGTCTGGGCCCTGTTATAGGGGTTGGGGCACAAGGAAACAAAAAGCCAAAACTCAGACCTGGAAGAGATTAAATTTGACATAAAATACATTTAATTTGCCAATCAATTTTCCTGGTATTAAACCCAGACCAAAAAATTTAAGTAGAAAATTTATTAAACTTTAAATCTAAGTTTAAAATTATTAAACATGTTAATTATTAAAATTATTTTAAAATTATTTTAAAATTTTAAAGTTTAAAATTATTAAACATATTAAACTTTAAATTTAAGTTTAAAATTTAATATGTAAATTAGATATCTGAGTTACTTGCCAGTCTGCAAGCCTCCTAATTGAGTAATAATGCAGAAGGTATTTTATTGCCTCCTTTAATTAGCAGAAATTAACGATGTGAAGTCTCTTCCATCCTGCCAAAAGGTGGCAGCCTGCATCCTGGCTTCGGGATTCGCTCAGCTCAGGGAACAGCTGGAGCTGCTGGCCTGGGAAATGTTTTCATTCCCATGGGGGCACAGGGATATGGAGATGGCCAGGCTGAGGTTTTGGTCTGTTTGGAGATGGAGTGAGCTGGGCTGGGCACTTCCCACCTGGGCATGACCATGCAAAGGTCATGTAAGGAGCTTTTAACCTGATCTAAATGCTGTAGCTCAGTCAATTTTCCATGTTTTCCATCTGTGGGTGCTGCGCCATGCCGGAGCTCTTGCCCAGCCCTTTGGTGCAACCCCAGCCCAGCCCCAGAGGCAGCAGGTCGGGTGCCCAGGGCTGTGCTGGGAGCTGGGAAATCCCCCTGGAGCTGCCAACCACCCCCTCTCCCCACACTGCTGAATCTGCAGGGGACAAACTCAGATTTCACTGCTGGCTGTCCCCTGGTGCAGCTCTGCTGCTGCTGGGACAGCTCCTGGCCTGGTCCCCAGCAGGTTCCTGAGGGTGGTGGGGCTGTCTGGGGCAGCAGGAAGGGCTGGAGGCAGTAAATGCTCCCTGCTGTGGCCACCTCAGGGCTGTCCCTCCATCCCAGATCCCTCTGGTGGTGTTGGACTGCCAGGGGTGACACTGCATGCACATAATTAGAGGCTGCACATAATTAGAGGCAGAGATGAGCAGGGGCTACATCTAGGCCTGTGTTCTCTGGGGTTGGTGTCAGGAATCTTGGGGCAGACACGATGAAAGCACAGCAGCTGTGTGGCAGAGGACTGGCTGTGACCATGGTGGGGACCTGCCAGCACAGCCCTTGTGGCTCCCAGCACTGCTGGGTTTTGGGCAGGGACAAAACCCAAAGGGCAGGGACAAAACCCATCCCTATGAACCAGGGATGGTGGTTCATAGGAATAGTGGGGTTGGAGCTGCTGGAAGAGCACATCAGTGTTGTCTGAACATCCTTACAGGAAAGGATTTTCTCCTAGGCTGGACCTTTGGATTGCACTAAGCAAAAACCAAAGCGTTAATGCCAAATTCTTGCCAAGAAAATCCCGAATTCTCTCCCTGGGGCTTGCAGGTGCCACTCATAGTTTGGCTGGGCAGCCTCCTGCCCTCCTGTCCCCTTATCCCATCTCCCTGGGGACACAGGCAGGGCAGGGCGGACACAAAGCTGCCTCCCTGCTCCTGTGGCTGCCCGGGGGACACTGTCCCTGCTGGGTCCTGGCTGGGCAAAGCTGGGATGTGCAGGATGGACCCCTCAGGCAGGGCTCTGGAATGAGCTGGTCCCACCCTGGACACACCTGGGAGCCTGCAGGGGTTATGGAGCTTGGCTTTGGCCAGCCCTTACCCTTCGGACAGCTCCTGTGGGAGCTGGGGGCTCCTCCAGCCCCAGGACAGCCTCCAGCAGCCCCTGTGCTCCCAGAGCTGCACCTGGAGCTCCTGGAACCAGAAAGAACTCACAGCCCTCCCTGCATTATCCCCACTGCTGCTTTATCCTCCTGGTGAGATGTCTCTGCTTTGTGAAGGAGCAGCAGAGGACACATCAAACCCTCTCTGGTGCTGGAGCAGGTTTCCCCCATCAAAAGGCCCCGTTTCAGAGGCAGGGCTGCAGGGAACACCTGCAGCAAAATCCCTTTATCCTTGCAGGGAACACCTGCAGCAAAATCCCTTTATCCTTGCAGGGAACACCTGCAGCAAAATCCCTTTATCCCTGCAGGGAACACCTGCAGCAAAACCCCTTCCACCCCTGCAGCAAGAGCCTCTTTCATCCATCCTGGCAGTGCAGCAAGGACCAGAGACAGACCCTGGGACTGCAAAGGCTTAATTGAGCCTTCCAGGCCTGTTAGAGACAAGAACACATCACAGGGTGAACATTTAGCTGTGAATTGCTCACTGAGCTCCTTTAATTGATGGTGTCTTCATTGACCAGGCCACTGCCTGGGGGGTGATGAGCTCTCAGTATGGAGAAAAAGGCTTTGCTGGGGATCACCATCACTGCCCAGGGCTCCTGGACCTCTGGCACCGCTGGCACCAGGGGCTCAGCCAGGTTCCATCCTGAAGGGAAGAGCAGTGAGCTCAGACCCTGCCCAGCAGCACCTCCCAGCCCTGCAAAGGCTCCTCAGGAACTGGGACATGCCCCTTGTCTCTATGGGAGACCCAGGTGTGTGAGGGACCCAGCCCTGTGACACAGCCAGGTCCCTCTTGTGCTTCTGGTGGGAGAAACAAACCCCACGTGGGCCCCTGGGAGGGAGCAGGAACAGAAGCTCCAAGCACCTTGGAGCTTTGCACCATGGACCAGAAGCTCTGCCAGGTTTGGCTGGTCCAGCTGCGTCTGTGCTTTGTCCCTAGAGGAGGTGTGACCAAGGAAAGGAGTGTTACCTTTGAGTGACCAAGGAAAGGAGTGTTACCTTTGTGTGACCAGGGAAAGGAGTGTTAATGTTGGTGTGACCAAGGAAAGGAGTGTTAATGTTGGTGTGACCAGGGAAAGGAGTGTTAATGTTGGTGTGACCAAGGAAAGGAGTGTTACCTTTGTGTGACCAAGGAAAGGAGTGTTACATTTGTGTGACCAAGGAAAGGAGTGTTAATGTTGGTGAGGCTGCACCAGAGCCCCCACAGTGCCCCTGTTCCCCTCAGGGGTGGGCTGGACAAAGGCAAGGCTGTCTGTGGGGAGAGACCCCATTGCAGAGCCTCTGACCAGCATGGAGGTGTTCACATGGATCCAGAACACCCTGCAGGGTGCGTGGAGGGGAGGAAAATGCCAGACACAGGCCTTGAGACACTGTGTGTGCATTGCTGCTGCGATCAGACATCCCCTGGGGCTCAGGAGTTCGTCTCCAGAGCCTGGAGAGGACTTTGGGGCTGGTGCAGAGGCCACAGCACAGTGTCTGTAGCACAGCTGGAGCTGGGAGCACCTTCAGCCACGGAGATTTCCCCTCTCTGCCTCTGCTTGAAGAGCAGCAGGGCTCTGAGCAGATACACCTCTCAAAAATAACCACCAAGCCCTGAGCGTGGTGTGGCAGCAGCGAGGGGGAGGGAGCAGGTGATGATTCAGAGCATCCTCAGAGCTCTGCACAGGATGTGGTGCTGGCCCCGCTCAGCAGGCCCTGACAGAGGCTCTGGATGGGGCCAAGGTGGGTTTGAAACCAAAGCAGGCCCTTCATCATCACTGCCTGCTGCCCCACAGCTTCCTTCACAGCACAGAGGACAAGGTGCAGCAGCTCCCAGCCCTGGTGGCAGTGGTGACACTCAGGTGACCCACAGAGGGCACTGGGGCACTGCCAGGGCAGGTCATGCCCCTCTGTGCATGAGGAAGGTGGTGCTGGTGGTGAAGGCACCACGTGTGACCGTGTTCACAGGGGTCTTTGGATGAGGGAAGAGATGAGGATCTGACTCCATGTTTCAGAAGGCTTGATTTATTATTTTATTATATATATTACATTGAAACTATACTAAAAGAATAGAAGAAAAGGTTTCATCTCAGAAGGCTGGCTAAGCTAAGAATAGAAAGGAAAAGAATGATAACAAAGGCAGCTGCCTCAGACTCTCTGTCTGAGCCAGCACTGCTGTGATTGGCCATTAATTAGAAACAACCACATAAGACCAATCACAGATGCACCTGTCGCATTCCACAGCAGCAGATAATCATTGTCCACAATTGTTTTTGAGGCCTCTCAGCTTCTCAAGAGAAAAAATCCTCAGGAAAGGATTTTCATAAAAAGATGTCTGTGATACCACATGTGTGCCACTGGAGGTCTGGGCCCAGCTGTGCCCCTGACACTGAAGGGGGCTCTGTGCCAGGCAAAGGCTGATGAGTGACCCCCTGGCTGACCCACAGCCAGCTCAGAGTGGGCTCCCTCCCACACCTCTCCTGATCTTCTCCTCTTCCTCCCCAGGGCCATGGACAGGGGCTGAGGAGCCCCGGGTGGGGCCGTGAGTGGCCAGGGTACACAGGGTAGCCCATGGGACACTGCTGCCACCACAGCACCCCTCACCCTGGCACCACCCATGCCACAGGAGGCCTCTGATGGAAGGTGAGTGGTGCTTGGGCAGATCTGCCACCCTGGGGGGGTGCTGGGGTCAGAAATGGGTGAGGGGGACACCAGGGTGTGAGCAGGTCCAAGGCCGCACTGGGGAATGGCTGCCTCTGGAGGGACACGATCCTGCTCAGGCTTTGTTCTCTGCATGGCTTTGGATCCCAGGAGGAAACAGCATTTCATGGTTGTGCTCTTCAGTCTCCTTGGCTCCAGTTTCAGTAGCTGCTGCCCTCAGCCAGCAGCTCCCAGGGCTTTGGGATGGCATCATCACAATGAGGGATTGGGCAGGGCATTCTGGGGGGCTCCAGCTGGGCCTGACCCTGACCTCTCGATCGATTCCCACCTTGGCTTCATCCCTGCCTCGCTGCCATGGACTCTCTGATGAACTGCACTCCTGGCTGAGCCTGGTGGCCACCGCTGGCCCTGTCCTGCTCCCCTGGCTCAGGTGTCACAGTGAAATTAAACCCCCAGTAAAGGCTGGACAACCAGGGGATGATGGTGTGAGAGATTCAGGGCTGAGGTTGGAGCCTTCCAGGCAGGAGGGAAAGCAGGGAAAGTCCAGGGGAGTCCATGGCAATGAGGCAGGGATGAAGCCAAGGTGGGAACTCAATTGAGAGGTCAGGATCAGGCCCAGCAAGGGCAACCAGGTTCAGACACATCCCAGAGGCCACCAGGCAAGGTCAGAACGATGAGGTCCAAGATCTAACTCCTACAACACAGCTTTAGCTGAGGCTGAAAGCCCAGGGCTGAGCTTAAATGGGCTCCTGGACTGACTGTGAGGCTGACCAGGGCCCTTTAGGCCTGTTGGTGCCCTCTGAGCCCTGCCACCCTTCCCACCACCATGTAAACATGGGCACAGCAGAAAAGTGAAGCAGGTTCTGTCATTTGCCTTTGTGCTTCCTCCTCTTCCTCCTCACCCCTGTCTCGTTCCTCTGTGCAGAACCCATGGTGCAGAAGCACGTGGAGAGCCTCCAGAGCTCCTGTGGGAATGGCCTGGAGACAGGAGCCCTGCAGCGCCTCACCAACCTGCTGCTGGTGGAAGGCCTGACCGACATCCAGCAGAAGGAGCACGACATCCTGCAGGTGGAGACCACCAAGGGCCTGCCCAGCACATCCAAGAGCATCCCCCTGGAGAAGCTGTTCCTGCCTCTCTCCAAGCTCAGCATCCCCCCTCGGATCTCCGTCACCGTCGGCGTGGCCGGCATCGGCAAGAGCACTCTGGTGAAGCTGTTTGTGTGCAGCTGGGCAAAGGGGGAGATCAGCAGGGACATCCTGTTCGTGCTGCCCCTCACCTTTAAGGAGCTCAACACGCACGAGAAGCTCTCTGCTGAGCGCCTCCTGAGCTCGGCCTGCCCCCACATCCCGGCCGGGGCCACCCACACCCTGCTCATCCTCGACGGCCTGGATGAGTTCAAGACGCCCTTGGATTTCTCCAACGCAGCGGTTTGCACCGATCCCAAGAAGGAGATCCAAGTGGACAACCTGATCACCAACATCATAAGGGGGAACCTGCTGCAGGAGGCCTCCGTGTGGGTGACGGCGCGGCCGGCGGCGGCCGGGCAGATCCCCAGCGGGCTGGTGGACCGCATGACGGAGATCCGGGGCTTTGGGGCTGCAGAGATGAAGGACTTCTTGGACCACATGTTCCTGGACAACAGAGATCTGTCCAGCCAAGTCCTGCAGCACATCAGGGCTAACAGGTCGCTCCATGTCCTGTGCACCATTCCTGGATTTTGCAGGATTGCTGGTTCCTCAATCGCTTATTTCCTCAAACACAGCAACGATCAATCCCAAGAAGCGCCCGTGGTCCCCAGGACCCTGTCAGAAATCTACTCCTATTACTTTAAAATGGCTCTGAGTGGTGACTGGCTGGAAAAGCCGAGAGAAGCCCTCAGGATCGAGCAGGCTGTGAACACCAGCAAGAAGCTGGTGGGCAGCCTGGGCAGGCTGGCCTTCTACGGGCTGCTGCGGAGGAAGCACGTGTTCTACGAGCAGGACATGAAGGCCCACGGCATCGACCTCTCCCTGCTGCACAGCTGCCTCTGCACCCGCCTCCTGCTCAAGGAGGACCTGCCGGCCTCCACAGCCTACTACTTCTCCCACTTGACCATCCAGGAGTTCCTGGCAGCTCTCTATTACTACACGGCGGCCAAGCGAGCCATCTTCGATCTCTTTGTGGAGAGCGGCGTGTCCTGGCCCAAGCTGGGCTTCCTCAGCCACTTCAGGAACGCGGCGCAGAGGGCGCTGCAGGCCCAGGACGGGCAGCTGGACGTCTTCATGCGCTTCCTCTCGGGGCTGCTGTCCCCGCCGGTGAACCGGCTGCTCTCGGGCTGGCTGCTGCTGCAGGACGAGCAGGAAGGGTGGCGCAGCCAGGCCGTGGATGCCCTGCAGGGCTGCCTGCAGGCCGAGCACGCCGTGTCCTGGCGCGCCGTCAACGCCATGCGCTGCCTGCAGGAGCTGCAGCACAGCGACACCGCCCAGGCCGTGGAGGAGGCCCTGAGGAGCGGCACCCTGGCCGGCATGCTCACCCCCATCAACTGCTCTGCCCTGGCTTACCTCCTGCAGGTGTCTGATGTGTGCCTGGAGGAGGTGAACCTGTCCAACTGCCTCACCTACAATGTGTGTAAGAGGCTGCTCTCCCAGCTCCTCTTCTGCCACAGCCTCAGGTGAGTCCTGCTGGAATTGCACCGGGAGGTGTGAGGAGAGGTGCCAGGCTGTGACTGTGGAATCCCAGACTGGTTTGAGGTGGAAGGGAACTTAAAACCCATCAGTTCCATGGGCAGGGACACCTTCCACTGTCCCAGGTGCTCCAAGCTCCATCCAACCTGGCCTTGGGCACTGCCAGGGATCCAGGGGCGGCCACAGCTGCTCTGGGCACCCTGTGCCAGGGCCTGCCCACCCTCACAGCGAACAATTTCATCCTAAATTCTAATCTAATTCTCTCCTCTTTTAGTTTAAACCTGTTCCCTGTTGTAAGTCCCCTCTAAGTACTGGAGGCTGCAATGAGTTCTCTCTCCCCTGTGACTCACAACCCCAGGTGTCAATGGAGACTTGGGTCCACCAAATGTTGTCCACCTGCAGAAGGGGTGGCACTGGTTCAGTTCTGCTTCTCTCCTTGAGTTTCTAAACCTGGGACAGGCAGATGTCATGGGAGGATGATCCTTTCCCCACTTTCTTCTCCAAACCCCTGCTCTTGCTCTTTCCTTGTGTGTCCTGCAGGCTGGACAATAACCAGTTTAAGGACGATGTGATGGAGCTGCTGGGCAGTGTGCTGAGTGGGAAGGACTGCCAGATCCAGAGGCTCAGGTAGGACCTGGCCCAAGGTGGGTGGGATGTCCTGGGGATGCAGTGTGGAGCTGGGGGCACTGCAAAATCAGGGTGAGGGTCCCCCAGGAATGTGTCTCCCCCTGGCTCCCCAGGGTGCCCAATGACAAGGACAGCCCCACACGATCCCCTGCACCCAGGCACAGTCACCTTACCCCAAAATTGTCTTGCCCAGTCTTCCTGGAACTGCTGCCTCCTCACTGTTCCTAAAAAATGTCAGTAAATCCATGGGTTATCCTAACAAACCACTTCCCAGGGTCACAGCAGATCCCTGGACACTCGAGGCCCTGCATGGAGCACCTGCTGCGGGGAGGGGACAGGCTCCTGACCCCCATGCAGGGAGGTGCCTCATCCCAGACAGATGGGCTCCCACTTTCCCCACCTCCTCCTCTTCCTCAAGGCTGCACAGAGTTCCCCATGCTGCCATCCGAGCTCCTTTATGGGACACAAACAAATTTTATGTCCAGAAATGGTGTCCTTGCAGTCCTTGCCTGGTGTGCCCCCCAGGAGAACATCCATCACTTTCCTTCTACCATGACCCAAATGCTCCCCATGGCTCTTCCCTGCTCACCCATCCCAGCTGCCTCCTGGGACGTGCCAGGCTCTGTGCCAGTCTCTTTCTCCTCTGGAAAAACACCCAATTTTCCTTTTTTTTGGGCAGCTTGGCAGAAAATCAGATCAGCAACAAGGGAGCCAAAGCTCTGGCCAGGTCTCTGCTGGTGAACAGGAGCCTGATGGTGCTGGAGTAAGTGTCCCCCTTGTCCAGCCCCATTCCCAGTGGGAACCATTCCCTGCCCGTGGCTGGGCTGGATCCCACCCCCTAAAGCCACCACCACGAGCTGCTGGCCTCATGTCCCACCCCAGCAGTGCCATGTGGAGACATCTGGCTTAAGCTGGGCCTGTGCCAGTCTGGCTTTGCTAACCTTGGCTTTTCTGCTGTCCCGCCCCAGCCTGCGCAGCAACTCCATCGGCCCCACCGGAGCCAAGGCCCTGGCTGATGCCCTGAAAAAAAACCAGATCCTGCAATCCCTGAAGTGAGTCTCAACCTCTGGAGCATCTCCTGAGCAGATCCCCAGGGCAGGCCCCCTTCCAGGCATCTTCTGTGCCCCTGGGGTTTTGCCAAGCTCCAAGGGCAGCACATGGGGACAGCCTGGGCACACACGAGTGCAGCTGGCACAGACCCAGAGAATGGGGCAGATCTGGGGCAGAAATTTGGGGTTCTCACTTCTTGGGGCAGTGAAGGGAGGGGCTGGGGCTGCAGTCCAGGTTGAGGTCCTCTCTGTGCATGGGAACTCCCAGGTGCTGTTTGGTGGAAGAAGGAAAATCCCATGGGAGAGGAGTGTGACAGTGTTCACAGAGGTCTCAGGTTGAGGGGAGAGACGAGGATCTGACTCCATGTTTCAGAAGGCTGATTTATTATTTTATGATATATATTACATTAAAACTATACTTAAAGAATAGAAGAAAGGATTCCATCAGAAGGCCAGCTAAGAATAGAAAAGGAATGATAACAAAGGTTTGTGGCTCAGTTCTGTGTCCAAGCCAGCTGACTGTGATTGGCCATTAATTACAAACATCCAACATGGGCCAATCCCAGATGCACCTGTTGCATTCCACAGCAGCAGATAATCAATGTTTACATTTTGTTCCTGAGGCCTCCCAGCTTCTCAGGAGGAAAAACCCTAAGGAAAGGATTTTTCATAAAAGATGCTTGCGACAGAGGAGGGAAGGAGACTCCTGGTCAGGGATGCTTGGGGGCCAGACCCCTTTGTCAAGCCAGGGCAAGCAAACCCCAGGGCAGGTGGCCACAGGCCCTGGCCCTGCTGTGGGAGCATCCCTGCCTGGCCTCACTCTGTGTCCCACAGCCTCCAGCACAACTCCATCAAGGAGGACGGCGCCGCCTTCCTGGCCGAGGCCCTGCTGACCAACCACCGGCTGCTGACCCTGCAGTGAGTGACCAGACGTGGTGTCCCCGCCATCCAGCCCCCAGCAGGGTGGGTGCCACCCGTGGGGACGTGGCTCTGCCATTCTCAGGTGCCTCCTGCCTTTGCAGCCTGCAGAAGAACGCCGTGGGAGCCCAGGGTGCCCGGAACATGGCCGAGGCGCTGAAGCAGAACCGCAGCCTGAGGGAGCTGATGTGAGCACGGTGTGAGGGCAGGGATGGCACTGCCAGGGCCACATCCCCTGCATCTGTGGGCAGAAAAGGGGCAGGGCTGTGTGCCAGGCAGCAGGGACAGTGCTGGCTCTGCCCAGCGGGGCTGGTGGGGATGGAGAGAGCAGAGCCTTGGGAGCAGCCCTGTGGGGATGCTGTCTGCACCTCCAGGCATGCAGGAGCCACGTGAAGGAAGGAGAAGCTGTTTCCCCTCTGGCAGAGGGAAGCAGCAGGGCTGCAGGCCCTGAGGAAACATTAAAAGCTATTCCAGCTCAAAGCAGCCCTGAGAAGAGAGGTGTGTGTAGGTGGGGAGTGAGGTGGCAGCGAGTTCATGCTCACTGCTGCAGCAGGAAGGGCCTGGGGGAGGTGAATCCATTGCTGGCAGCTCCAGGCTTCATTGTGACCGTGTTCACAGGGGTCTGAGGATGAGGGAAGAGACGAGGATCTGACTCCGTGTTTCAGAAGGCTGATTTATTATTTTATGATATATATTATATTAAAACTATACTAAATGAATAGAAGAAAGGATTTCATCAGAAGGCTGGCTAAGAATAGAAAAAGAAAGAATGATAACAAAGGCTTGTGGCTCGGACAGAGGGTCTGAGCCAGCTGACTGTGATTGGTCATTAATTAGAAACAACCACATGAGACCAATCACAGATGCACCTGTTGCATTCCACAGCAGCAGATAATCAGTGTTTACATTTTGTTCCTGAGGCCTCTCAGATTCTTAAGAGGAAAAATCCCAAAAAAAGGATTTGTCATAAAAGATGTCTGTGACCCTTCCTCTTCTGTTTCAGACTCTCAAGCAACTCAGTGGGAGACAGTGGCTCCATTGCCCTGGCTGAAGCTCTGAGGGTGAACCACAGCCTGCAATGCCTGGAGTAAGCTCCCCCTCCATGCCTGGACTCCTTGATAACAGAGCCCAGCCTCCTCCTGCCAGCAAAATCTGCCACCCCTCAGGCCCTCCCCATGTCTGTGTCACTGCACATTCCCTGGATGTGCAGGCTGGACACGATGTGGCAGCTCCAGCAGCAGCCAGGCTGGAGGGACTCTGGCAGAATCAATCCTAAAACCCAGCGGTGACTTTTTATTCTGGCTTGGAGGAAATCAGGAGCTTTGGGTGTTTTCTCTCTCAAAAGTGACGGGAATTGGCTGAGGAGGGAGGGAATGGCCGGGGCCTGGCAGAGTCAGCCTGGAATGGTGCCACCTTCACTCCCCATGGGAACAGCCCCTAGGCAGGAGGGCTGGTGGCTCCTGCTGGTGAGTGGCCGTGCCCTGGTGCTGTCCTGTGACCAGGATCCCAAACCCGTGGGAGCCACGTGCCCAGCTGAGCCAGCAGCCATGGTGACACAAGTGGGGACAAGGGTGCTGCAAGCCCTGTCCCCTGTGCTTGCTGGGGCTGGGGCTGCTGTGGCCAGCAGGAACGGCTAATCCCACCCTGGATGCTCCCAGGGCTGCTCCTTCTGCCTTGGTTTCCCTGCTCCCTGTGGCTGGGAGATGCCCTTTTCTTGGTGAAATGGGCACTGTCCACCCCAGCCATGGCCCTGCAGCCCAGCTGTGATGCCAGGACTGGCCCATCCTCACACCTCCCCTGTTTGTCTCAGTCTCCAGAGCAACTCCATCAGCAGTGCAGGGGTGACAGCGCTGACAGCAGCTCTCTGCTCCAACAGGGGACTCCTCAGCCTCAAGTGAGTGACAGCCCCTGCAGCCACCCTGGCCAAAGGCTGGGCTGGGACCTGGGAGCTTCTCAGAGCTTGTGCCTGGTTATTTCCATCTCTGAGATGCTTGAAAGCAGCTTTGGTTCCTCCTCCAGCTGTGAGGAACTTCTCTGTGTCTTTATCTTTCTTCCTTTGGGACAATATTCATTCAGCCCCATCTTGGAATGACAGGATGGCAGCAGGGATGGGAGGCTGGCAAAGAGCCCTGATGGGCCCACAGGGAATGGAGCTGCTGGAGCTGATGGGGGTGGTCTCAGACAAACTGCTCTGCTCAGTCCATGGCCTCAGCCCACAGCAGGAGGGGAAGGGGCTCAGGGGGAGCAGCTGACCCTGCCCTGCCCTGGCTGCCCCTCCCCAGCCCTGTGTCTGTCCCCAGCCTCAGGGAGAACTCCATCGGCGGGGAGGGGGGCCCGGCCATCGCCCGCGCCCTGCGCAGCAACAGCACCCTCAGGAAGCTGGAGTAAGTCCCATGGGGGCCCCAGGAGGGCACCCAGACCACCCCATGCTGTCCCTGGAGCTGTCCTCAGTTTCTCCTGTGTCACCTGAGCCCTGTGTCCCTGCAGCCTGGCGGCCAACCTGCTGTATGACGATGGGGGCCAGGCCATCGCCTCGGCCATCGGAGAGAACCGGGCTCTCACCTCCCTCCAGTGAGTGTCCCTGGGCCCTAAAACCCCGGCATGGACACGGGCAGGGACACTGCTCCTGGCCATGGCACCCTGGGAGCTGTGCTGTGACATCCTGGATGGGCCCACGGGGTCCTGCACATCCCTGGGTGGATGTGGATGGCTGTGGAGCCTGGCTGGATCAGGGCACGCTCACAGCCCAAGGCTTCACCTCTCATTTTCTCCTGCTTGCAGCTTGCAGTGGAACTTCATCCAGGCCAAAACAGCCATGGCCCTGGCACAAGCACTACAGTCCAACAGCAGCCTGGTCAGCCTCGAGTAAGTGGGGACACAGGTGGTCCTGGGTCCTACTGATAGCCCATCCAGTGCCACCTCTGCCATGGCAGGGACACCTCCCACTGTCCCAGGCTGCTCCCAGCCCTGCCCAGCCTGGCCTTGGGCACTGCCAGGGATCCAGGGGCAGCCACAGCTGCTCTGGGCACCCTGTGCCAGGGCCTCTCCACCTCATTCTTGCCAATATCCCATCTAACCCTGCCCTCTGGCAGTGGGAAGCCATTCTCACTTGTGCTACAAACCCTTGTCCTTGTGCCTGGTTTGTTTCCCCAAGTGCTCTGAGATGCTGAAAGCAGCTTTGGTCCCTCCTCCAGCTGTGAGGAACTTCTGTCTTTATCATTCTCCCTTTGGACCATATATTCATTCAGCCACATCTTGGAATGAATCTCTGCAGATCCTTGTCCCAAGTCCCTCTGCAGCTCTCCTGGAGTCCCTTTAGGCCCTGCAAATCTGCTGTGTCCCCTGGCTGGGGATGCTCTAAATGCTCCAGGAGCTGTCCCAAGCCATTTGGGGATGCTGGGAGAGCAGGGCCTGTGCTGGCCCTGTTCCTGTCCCTGCCCTGGTTCCAGACCATGGGCACACCCAGCCCTTCTGTCCCAGCCTGCAGGAGAACACCATCGGAGACGAGGGCATGGCTGCCCTCTCGGCTGCACTGAAGGTGAACACCACGCTGGCAGATCTGCAGTGAGTACCCAGGCTGCAGCTGTACCTGCTGTCACAGCCCAGTTACCCTCATTAACACACCATGGCCACTCAGGACAGTGCTGAAGGTCCCTGTGTTCCCTTGCAGCCTGCAGGCGGCTTCAGTTGGCACGGCCGGTGCCCAAGCCCTGGCAGAAGCCTTGATGGTCAACAAGAGCCTGCAGGTCCTGGAGTAAGTGGGGCCACCAAGCACCCAGGGCTGTGCCACGGGTCCCTGGGTGTCTGAGAGCCCTTGGCTCAGCTCTGCTCCTGCCCTCTGTGATCTCCCAGAGCTGTCCCTGGGTGTCACTTCTCCATCTCCTCTCATCTGTGCCCCCGGGGCTGTCAGGCTGTCCTTCCTCAGCGCTCCTGTTTGCATCCTGCGGGCTGTCCTCTGTCCTTCCTCACCTTTCCCTTGTTTGATCCTGCCGGCTGTCCTCTGTCCCTCCTCACCTTTCCCTTGTTTGATGCCTGCGGGCTGTCCCTCCTCACCGCTCCTGTGTTTGCAGCCTGCGGGCTGTCCCTCCTCACCTTTCCCTTGTTTGCAGCCTGCGGGCTGTCCTTCCTTCCTCACCCTTCCCCTGTTTGCAGCCTCCGGGGGAACTCCCTGGGCCCAGCCGGGGCCAAGGCCGTGGCCAACGCGCTCAAGGTGAACCGCAGCCTCTGCAGGCTCAAGTGAGTATCGCAGCCCCGGAACAGCCCGGGCAGGCCTTCCCTTGGGAACAGCGGGGATGGCCAAGCCAGGGCTCCCAGAAGGACAAACCCTGAGCAGGTGGCTCAGTGCATTCCCTCCACACGTGCTGGCGCTGTCTGACCCTCCTGCCTCCCGCAGCCTGCAGGAAAACGCCCTGGGCATGGACGGAGCCATCTGCATCGCCACGGCCCTCAGGGGCAACCACGGCCTCACCTATGTCAAGTAAGTGGCTGCTGCAGGAAAGGCAGGGATGGGGAGACCATGGAACCATGCAGGAACCTTCTCCCTGCCAGCCCTGCCCTCTCCTGGCTGCCCCACAGGGCAGGGGCATCCTGTGCTCCTCCCGGTGTGAAACCACCATCTCCACACAGCTCCGGAACCCTCAGCTCCCCTCCAGGGATGCCTCTGGGCCAAAGAACCACCTCAAAAGAGAAATCCTCTCCAAAGCCAGGGGAGAAGGGGCTCAGCCCCTCCAGCTGCCCCGGGCTGTGTCCAGCTCCTCCCTTGGCTGCCTCAGGGCTCTCAACCAGCAGGGTCCTCCTGCACAGGGTGGGGTGGGCACAGGTGATGCCAGACTGTCACCAGAGGACACGAAACAACACAACGTGCACGCACTGCTGTTCTCAAGATGAAAAAGGGAAGTTTCTTTTCTGACTCCAACATTTATAGATTCCCAAAAGTGCCAGTGGATTGGAGGATGACAGTCCCACCTCTCCAATGACACTGGACAAACCAACAATCCATCAAATTTCTCCTCCTCCATAAAAGAATGCAAACCAATAAGTTATTTACAGAAAATGTGTGAGAAACTTCATGACAAGAATGTCAACATCAGAAGGCTTAGAGAATCTTTACAAGACAAGGTGACGCCAGATGCTGGTGCAAAGCTGGGCACCATCTACTGTCCCCAAGGATCCTGCTGTGCCTCTTGCCCAGCCTGAGCTCTCTCTCTCTCTCCCCCCAGCCTGCAGGGGAACCTCATCGGGCACTCGGGAGCCAGGATGATCGCGGACACCATCCGGAGCAACGCGCCCGACTGCGTCGTGGACGTGTGAGGGACCCGGCTGCAGAGAGGGGACTGGGGTGCCCCTGCCCTGGGTGACTGCAGAGTGCCCATCTCAGGGATGAGAACTGGAGCAAGGACAGCTCCTGAGCTCCTGGAACAGCCCAGGAGGACCGAGGGTGTTGGATCAGGAGTGCAGGAGGGTCAAGACTCGCGTTGAAAGCTGAGGGATGTGTGTGCCCGTGTCTGTTCATCCAGGCCCTGGGGGAGCTTCAGGGAATGGGGGAAATGCAAATAGGAGTGAGGAGGGGCAGATGCCACAGCCAGACCTTGTTTTTGTGGGGGATTTATCTGCTGGTGGCAGCAACTCCTCCTGTGCCTTGTCACCCCTGGCTAAAACCAGCCCAGTCCAGCAGGGTACTCTGAAATCCCAGCTAGACACAAGAGATTTGCTGCTGCCTTGCTCAGATGGGAGTGATGCTGTGCACCTGGCACTCCAGCAGGTCCTGGCTGGTGCTGTGCCCTCACTAACAGGCTGGTGCTGGCCAGACACACCTGCAGTGTTTGGCAGAGCTGTTCTCTAACAAGAAGAGGTAACCCAAGGCATAGGAGTGGAACCATCTTGGAAAATAAAGAGTCCTCAGGAAAATGGAGGAGTAAGCAGGGGAATGTAAGAGGAACTGCACTGCCTGAGGGTGGGATGTCTCCAGTACACCTTGGTGCTACACCAGGACTGCCTCAGCTCAAACTGCTGCCTCTCAGCTTCAGGCTGGAGCTCTTGGAGCTCCTGCTGCTCTCACGGTGTTCTGTGACCTTGGGACACATCCTCCCGGTGTCCCAGCTGCAGGGTCTGTCCCTTGCAGGTCACCTTTTGACCAGGAGAGCAGAGGTGGTGCCTTTGTCTGTGTGGCAGGGACCCAGGGACTCCCAGAGGTGCCAGGTTTGCAGGTGACCCAGCAGCCAAACTGTGAACCCTCAGAGTCCCCTGAAGCCTCTGTCCCCTGTAAGGACACTGCCACACTCAGGGAAGCCAGTGGCTATGCAGGGACCTGGGGCTGATCCACAGACACTGGGCTGAGCTCTGGAGATGTAAATGCTTGGGAATAAATTCATTTCTGGATGAGAAGATGCCTTGTGCAGCCTTGCTCTTGCACTGCAGGACATTTGGGATGGGCTGTGCTCCTCTGCCCGGGCTGAGAGCTCAGTTCTCTGGCACAGGGGCTGCTGCCTGGCACCAGCAGGGCTCTGCCACCTGCCTGCTGGCTGTGCTGGAGGCTAGGTGGCACTGCTGCCTGGAGAGAGAGGCTCTGCCTCTGTGCACACCAGCTGTGGAGTCACTTTTTCATCTACACGAAATAGAAAACTGTGACT
Organism: Melospiza georgiana; assembly: GCF_028018845.1. Taxonomy (NCBI): domain Eukaryota; kingdom Metazoa; phylum Chordata; class Aves; order Passeriformes; family Passerellidae; genus Melospiza; species Melospiza georgiana. The sequence goes on from NC_080445.1 coordinate 14,363,788, forward strand.
CAAACTGCAGCCCTGCTTTCAGGGGTCAGATGATCACAGAATGGTTGGGTTGGAAGAAATCTCAGAGCTCATTCATTCCCAGCCCTGCCATGGCAGGGACACCTCCCACTGTCCCAGGCTGCTCCCAGCCCTGCCCAGCCTGGCCTTGGGCACTGCCAGGGATCCAGGGGCAGCCACAGCTGCTCTGGGCACCCTGTGCCAGGGCCTGCCCACCCTCACAGGGAACAATTCTCAATTCCCAATATCCCATCCATCCCTGCCCTCTGGCAGTGGGAGCCATTCCCTGTGTCCTGTCCCTCCATCCCTTGTCCCCAGTCCCTCTCCAGCTCTCCTGGAGCCCCTTCAGGCCCTGCAAGGTCTCCCTGGAGATTTCTCCAGTTTTAACTCCACTCCTTCAGTCTCCCTGGTGCTGCTCTTTGTGCAGACAAGCCCTTGATTAAGTAAAGGATATGTTTAGGATAAATAGATTTAAGCCAGATTTAAAACTGATTGAGATGCATTCCCAGAGCAGCTTTTCATCCAGTTTTATTAAGCCAAAGAAATCTATTTGGACATAATAAAATGCAGGGAAATCAGGCACATGATGCTCACTGGAGTGAGGCTTCTGGCACTGGAGTGCACAAGAGCCAGTTTAGTGCAATTATGGAAATAAGTGCACATTACTGTGATTCTCATTATGGATAAACTGCTCATGCTTTGAGATTCACAAACCTGGCAATCCAAGTTTAATTTTCAGGTTTAATGAACATTATTTACCAACTCCTGAGTTCACACTGACACACACTTCTCAGACAGCAGGGTATTAGCTCCTGGCCTCTCCAAAATTGGTGCTTCAAGAGGCCTCCTGCTCCTGAAGGGTCAGAAGTCATTATCACTTTGCTCCAGTGGCTCTGGCTTCCTGGCTCGGAGACTGGATTTGCCTGGGGTGATTTCCATGCTGTCATCTTCCAGATCATCCTCCTCCTCCTCATCTTCATCTTCATCCAGGTCAATCTCACTATCCCCTGAGTCGTCCTGCAGGACAGGGAACAGGAATCCATGACCAGCTCAGCTCTGCCCTTTGCCAGCCCCACATGAGGGATGGCAGTGTTGTTGTTCCCCTGCACTCCCAATGGATTGCAAACCTCCTTCCCCACCCACGGGGCTCAGGAACACAAATTCCCTGACTTCTGCTGGCTCTGGGCTGTTTAACATTGAGGTGACAGCTGCTGTGAGCCCACAGAGTGGAGGGGAGTGGAAGAGAATGAATCCCAGGAGAGGAATCCAGGAGAGGAACCCACCTGAGCCTTGCGCCGGCCGGGCCGTGCCGGGGCTGGGGTCCCCTGGAGAGCCAGAGTGGAGGAACACCAGAGGCAGAGCAGGAAAAAAAAGTACAAGAACATAAAAGAGACCAGAAAGTACCCAGGCTGGAGCAGGGGAGAAGGCAGCAAAGGCAGGCACAGCTCAGGTATCACACCAGACAGGGGCTGGGCACACAGCACTGGCTCTTCCTCACTCCATGAGCTCCTGGAGGGGGCTCAAAGCAGCCTCAATCCCTGGGCTGGGACACACCAGCAGAGCCTGCAGAGATCCCTGAGCTCTGAGAAGCTGCAGGCAGAGGGCAGAGCAATGAGACAACTGCAGAGGCTGCAGCTGAGGGAAGTCACAGGCTGAAGGCCTTGGCTTTCCATCCCTGACGTGCTGGGGCTGTGCCAGCAGGGACAGAGCTGCCAGCAGGGAGTCTGAAGGGAACAGAAATCACAGAGGGTGACCATCCAAACCTGTCACTAACGTGGCCAAGGACAATCAGGCAGCACTGGGACTACAGTGACATCTTCACCCACAGCAGAGCACTCTGCCCTTCCCAGAAATGGGTCAGGATGTGCAGGAGGCAACAACCCATTCTGGCAGGAGCAGAGAGCAGAGCAAGGGCTGCAAGTTCTCTCCAAGACACAAGGTGAGGGTGCCCCAAAAGCTGTGGCTGCCCCACCCCTGAATTGTTTTAAGTCAGGCTGGATGGGGCTTGGAGCAACCTGGTCTAGTGGAATGGGTCTCTGGGTGGAACAAGATGGGTTTTAAGGTCCCTTCCACCTCAAACTGTTCTGGGATTCCCAGAAATGTCTGAACTCCTCTCCCTGAGGGGTGTCTGCTGGATTGAGACAGAAAGGTTCCACCCACACTGGGAATCAACAGCAGCACAGGCTCAAACACAATCCCATAGTGACCACAGCTGTACTAGTTCCTAGCCCTCTCCAAAACAATGTTCCATCATCACTGGAGAGAACAGCCCCACTGCCCCTGGCATGGCAGCAGCTTTTTGGGATGGTGGGGAGAGCTAACTGCAAATGCCAAGCACATCCCAGCAGCTGGCTCTGGTGCAGATGTGGCCACTCAGGTGTGCCCAGAGGCACAGACAGGCTGCCCATGGGTGCCAAAGGCTGGGCACAAACACAGAGCAAGTGCCTCCTGTGCCTTTTTAAAAGCTGTGTGAGCCCATTCACATGGAAACCAGAACCAAGGGCAAGGCCAGGAGCCCTGGGGCAGCAGGAATCCCAAGGGCACAGCTCACAGTCCTGCTCTCAGCCCTGCCCCATCCTCCAGGGCACTGATGCTGCCAGCACAGGGCTCCAAGGAGTGACTTTAGAGCAGTGAAAGGGAATTAGGTCCATATATTTAACTGCACTGGTCCCTCTTCCCAAAAATCTGCCCCACAGCTCACCAGAGCATTCCTGCAGCCTGTGTGCCACTAGTTCTGCACTGCAGGATGGGGTGAAAGCACATGGAGCACACAGACTCCAAGAACAAAGGAAAAATAAGGAAATATATGCCTATGCCAAGGAAAGGAGTCAGCCATTGGAAAGGAGGGGAAAAGCAGGCCTGGGGTGTGAGGATTCAGCAGGTAAAAAGGTGTCTCTCCAGCTGGCATGTAAAGCCCTGTCAGAGAAGCTCTGCAGACACATGAGCTGGTTACTCACATCCTCCTCTGTGTCTCCACCTTGCATTGATCCCACGATCCGTGTGCCAACTCTTCCTGCAGGAGCAGAGAGAATCCCATCAAACCTGGCTGGTGTCACAGGAGCAAAGACAATCCCATCAAACCTGGATCATGGTCACAGGAGCAATGAGAATCCCCCTCAAAACTGGCTGGTGGTACAGGAGCAAAGAGAATCCCCCTCAAACCTGGCTGGTGTCACAGGAGCAAAGAGAATCCCATCAAACCTGGCTGGTGGTACAGGAGCAATAAGAATCCCCATCACACCTGGCTGGTTGTTCCAGGAGCAAAGAGAATCCCCATCAAACCTGGATCATGGTCCCAGGAGCAATGAGAGCCCCCTCAAACCTGGCTGGTGTCACAGGAACAAAGAGAATCCCCATCAAACCTGGATCATGGTCCCAGGAGCAATGAGAGCCCCCTCAAACCTGGATCATGGCAACAGGAGCAAAGAGAATCCCATCAAACCTGGCTGGTGTCACAGGAACAAAGAGAATCCCCATCAAACCTGGCTGGTGGTACAGGAGCAATAAGAATCCCCATCACACCTGGCTGGTTGTTCCAGGAGCAAAGAGAATCCCCCTCAAACCTGGCTGGTTGTTCCAGGAGCAAAGAGAACCCCCCTCAAACCTGGCTGGTGTCACAAGAACAAAGAGAATCCCATCAAACCTGGCTGGTGTCCCAGGAGCAAAGAGAATCCCCCTCAAACCTGGCTGGTATCACAAGAACAAAGAGAATCCCATCAAACCTGGATCATGGTCCCAGGAGCAAGGAGAATCCCCCTCAAACCTGGCTGGTGTCACAAGAACAAAGAGAATCCCATCAAACCTGGCTGGTGTCACAAGAACAAAGAGAATCCCCATCAAACCAGCTCATGGTCACAGGGAGGGAGGAGGAAGGGCAAAGCTCAGGGTTCATCCCTCAGTGAGAAGATGAGATCCCAATCCATGCATCACCCTCCTTGTTAAGCCTCATTGCTCAGGAGAGGGTAGGAGGGGTAAGGCTGACAGTAATTAACATTGGACTCAATGATCTTGGAGTTTTTCTCCAGCATTACTGATTCTATCATTTTAGTTCCAGTCAGGGACTATTTCTGCTATTTCCAAAGCTACCTCATTCCAGCCTGATGGCTCTGGCAGAACAAGAGGCAATGGGCACATTAAGAAACAGGAAATTCTATCTAACCCACAAACCTTTTATTATGTGGGGGCAGCCAAACACTGGGACAAGGCTGCTAGGAGAAGTTTAGGAGTCTCCATCCATGGAGATACTCAAGCCCAAACTGGATGTGGTCCTGGACAAGCAGCTCAAACCTTCTGTTAGATCAGAGAGGCTGCTCTAGATCATCTTGAGAAGTCCTTCCAACCCAAAAAAATCCATGAACTGACACATTTCTTCCTCTGCTTTGGTACACAGAGAACAAAAGCTTGTTTTTTTCCATGTGGTGAATGAACCCTTTTTCCTTTAGAGAGCTCAGACCCTTTCTGATATTGCAGGATGGATTGAATCTCACAGGAAACCCAGGCAAACCTCAAGAATTTCCTGATGGGAGCACACAGCGTCCCTGCTTTTAGCTACCCTGAGGCCATGGGGAATGCTGGCAGGTGTCCCTTGCTGGGGAGGGAGTGCTGGGAATGGGGAGGGCAGAGCTGGGAGCAGGGAGAAGCTCCTGGGGGCTGCCTGGGTGACTCAGCCCTGCTGCTGCAGCCACAGAACCCACTCCACACTGGATCCTGTTTCCAGCCCTGCTGTGTCCATCCCATCACACCAATTGTTCATTTCCTGCCATCACCAGCTTCCTCCATGCCAAATATGGATTGTTCCAATCCAGAACAATCCAATCTGTGCTGTTTTTAGCATGGAAACAAGGCAGCTTTAAAATATACCCTGGCAAATCTCTGTTTTTTCTACTTCCCAAAGCACAAAAGATGACAGGTCCCCTTTGTCCCACGCAGTTTGAGCTGAGTTAGTGGTGGGAAAAAGCTCCTAACTCATCCACAGCTCACCAAAAAAAAACCCCCTGTTGTATCAAGGCAGATCACTAAAAGGATTTTATGTCTTTATATGAAAAGCAGAGGCCTCTATGCAGCAGTTGCTGGTAACACAGGAAGTGGAGATGGAATTAAAAGATTTCTGGATACATCTGTCTTCAGGCTTTGGAGACTTTTGCTCTAATTTGTGCAACACTAAATGATATAAATTTGGGGGTGATTACACCTGACATCCTTAGATGACAACAGAACCCCATTTTTGCCCAGCCTACAAATGACCCTTGAGTTTAACTGCAATTTTACTCTGTAGAAGGCTCAACATGAAGTGCAAAATTGGGAATTACTACCTCAAAAAAGAGAAAGCTGCAGGGAGCTGCTAAAAGAAGACAAAACTGAGAGAGACTCTGAATAGAAAAGAGAATCAAGATGTCAGATAAGGAAAGCTGATGGAATGGGACAGTTCAAAATGCCATGGAGAGAATGCTCCCAGGAGGAGTGCAGGGTGCTGCTCCCCCCTCAGTGGCAGCAGTGCACACATGCCATGGACACAAACCTGCTCACACCTGGGGGAACTCCAGCATCTGCTACTGCCTGCACTTGGATCCTGCATTGTCTCAGCCAGGAGCAGCTCTCTGAACCAGCAACTGGGTCAGGTCCTGCAGCAAACCCTGGGACTCTCCCAAGAGAGACCCCAGCATGGAGAAGGGCTGCAGCAAACCCTGGGACACTCCCAGGGCAGACCCCAGGATGGAGAGGAGCTGCAGCAAACCCTGAGGCTCTCCCAGTCATCAAGAGAGGCTGCAGCAAACCCTGAGACACTCCCAAGATGCAGAAGGGCTGGGACTTCACCTGAGCACTAAACTGTAAGGAGAAGATAAATCAGATTTTCCATGGAGCATTGTTGTCACCCCCAGCCCATAAATCCCACATTTGCCTGTGTGGGGATGGCCCTGGGGTGTTCCTGAGTGTGCTGGGGCAGGCAGCAAACAGAGGAGTGCCCTGCATGGCACAGGGACAGCTGGATGTTGTCATTTGGTTTCCTGGGCTCAGTTCAGCTGGGCTCACACAGCTGCCAGGAGGAGAGGGCCTGTGGTGCCTCCTTCCAACAAATGTGACTCCAGCTGGGACAGGCTGCACACAGCAGTGATCAGGAGGATGCTGGTAATGAACAGGCTGTGACTCACTGCACCTGTGGAGTCAAATCTCCCTCCCTGTGCATGGCCATGGTTTGTAGGCACCTCAGAGAGCAGAAGGCAACGTGCAGCCCTGATGTGGAGCTGTGAGCTGTTGCCATTTTCCCTCTGTGTGGTGCTCCCCATTTCCCCAAGCTGTGCAGCTGCCCAGGATGGAGGCACAGGGCAGGGATGATTCCCAGCTCCTCAGGCAGCAGTGGGTACAGGTTAACCCTCACAGCAAGGAGTGACACACAAGCTGAGAGCCTGGGAGGGGGGCAGGTGGGTTTGGGCACATTTTGCTCCCAGTCTGGAGATCTGCAGTCAGTCTCCAGTGCTTCATGTGAATTCAAAGCATGAACTTGCAGAGGACAACTCTCCTCCCTCTGCATCACATTCCCTTCCACACAGAAAAATGGGATGAATCTTCTGCCTGATCCTTCTGAACTGTGGCTCTGCGTGCACTGTGCTCTCAGTCACAGAGTGATGGAATTTCCTGAGTGGGGAGGGACCCCCAGGGATCACCCAGTCCCACCCCTGGTCCTGCACAGACCCCCCAACACCCCCACCCTGTGCCTGGGCACTGTCCAAGCTCTCCTGGAGCTGTGGCAGCCTCGGTGCTGTGCCCATTCCCTGGGGAGCCTGGGCAGTGCCAGCACCCTCTGGGGGAAGAACCTTTCCCAAAATCCAGCCTGGCCCTGCCCTGCCCAGCTCCAGCCATTCCCTGTCCCTGCCCCTGGGGAGGAGCTGCAGCCCCCCCTGAGCTCTGCCCTCAGTCTCCTCCTCCAGCTGAACAATCCAAGTGCCCTCAGCTGCTCCTCAGACCCTTCCCCATGCCCAGGTCCCTGCTCTGGACACTCCAACAGCATCAGATCCTTCTGATATTGTGGCACCCACACCTGTCCCAGAGCTGAGATGAGGGCAGAGCAGAGCAATCCCCTCCCTTAGAGCAGGACCCTGATCCCAGCAGCATCTTCCAGGCATTGCCAAAATCCTGGAAGCACAGGATGAAGCACAGCCCAGCTGCTGCATGGGGAGCACACTTTGGTTTATTTCTTACACCTCCATGAAAAGGAAATCTGCCAGGAGGTGAGGGAGCTGCTCCCACATTTCAGACCTACAGCCTCTCCTCCTTCTTCATTCTGATGTTGGGATGGGGCACACCTGGGGAGGCTGAGAGGGAAGGAAAACATTCTAGAAATCCCATAGCAGAAATCTGAACATGGCCACAAGCTGGAGAGAGAAATTCCACAAGCAGAGTGACAATTCCCAATGCCAACAGCACCTTCCTGGTAAGGAAGGATTGGAATCAGGACTGTGGAGGCTCACCTGAGAAGATTTGCACATCAAAACTCTCCTTTTCCCTACAGGACTGAAAAGAATGAGGGATAATCCAGGCTCTGCAGCCTTTCCCCAGCATGGAGGGTGCCACAGGCACTCAGCAGCAGTGCCCTCTGCCATCATCATTAACCCTGACCCTCTGGGCCAGCTCTGCCCAGGAAAGGGCTCCAGGAGAGCTGCTCTCACTGTGTGACTCTGGGCTGACTGTCTGCTAAAAAAACCAGGGTTTTATAAAGCTGTCTTCTCACAGTAAAGATCAAATGGGGCTGGAGTTGTTCCTGTCTCAGTACTGCAATGGTTTCTGAGGTCTGGCCAGGACAAAGCCAGCCCTTAACACCAATGTTATGAAAGGAAACGAGCTCCAGCACGGGGAGGAATGGTTCACAGGAACTGAAACACCCTGGCAGTGTGGAATAAAAGGTGATTTCCAGGCACAGCTCCAAAGGGAGGGACTGTTTCAGCTTCATTCAGCAGCACTGCCTTGTCACAGCACAATGTGTCCCAGGCTGCCACCTCTGGGAGGGGAAAGGTCCTCATGATGCCACAATGCATTTCAGAACTCTGATCCAACTGACTTGAAAAGATGGATCTGCACATGGAATCAGAACATCACCTCAAAATCTGTCACTTCTGATGGTGTGGGTGACTAAAGTCTATTTAGTTCAAGGAGAGACTGGACAGGTTCTTAGGAGAAAATCAGTGTCCTGAGGGTTAGCTTAAATCTGTGCCAGCCACAAGTGATGGGGCTGGAACAGCCTGAGAGCCCCAGGGAAGCTGAGAGAAGCTCCAGGTGCTTCCCCAGGCATTTTCTTCCAGCCAGGGCTGGGGACAGACCAGGCTGGATACTACAATGCATTTCAGGACCATTTTTGTTCATATCCACCCCAGCTGCACATGAAGCACCATCCTGCAAACAACTCATTCAGGCAAGAGGGTTCTCCACTCTGCAAATGGTTAAAGAATTTCTTTTCCTTTGGCACTCTGACAAAACAAGAATCTTACTGCAAGTGGCACCACAAATTCAGGGAAGTCCATTGTATTTGTCACAGCCTCACAGATCTATTGCCAGACAGAATAAAAATGGATGTGAAATTTTATTCATGTTGACAATGCTAAAACAAAAATGTAGAGATCAGAGTGCCTCCAGCTCTGGCATCCCCAGCAGAGGAAGGACCTGGAGCTGTTGGAGTGAGGCCAGAGGAGGCCACAGAGATGCCCCAAAGGTTGGAGCCAGGCTGGCAGAGCTGGGGGTGCTCACCTGGAGAGGAGAAGCTCCAGGGACACCTCAGAGCCCCTGCCAGGGCCTGAAGGGGCTCCAGGAGAGCTGCAGAGGGACTGGGGACAAGGGATGGAGGGACAGGACACAGGGAATGGCTCCCAGTGCCAGAGGGCAGGGCTGGGTGGGATATTGGGAATGAGGAATTGTTCCCTGTGAAGGTGGGCAGGCCCTGGCACAGGGTGCCCAGAGCAGCTGTGGCTGCCCCTGGATCCCTGGCAGTGCCCAAGGCCAGGCTGGGCAGGGCTGGGAGCAGCTGGGACAGTGGGAGGTGTCCCTGCCATGGCAGGGTGGGATGAGATGAACTTTAAGCTCCTTCCCACCCAAAGCAATGTGTGATCCTGTGATAAATCAGTGTAATCTCTAATCTACAAAATCAAATGATCAGTGACACATGGGTTTATTACAACACCCCCCTTAAGGAGGGGATTTTCCTGTCAGTGTGACACTGTGACAAATAAAGCAGCTGCAGCCTCCCCCAGCCAGGAGCTGTCCCCTCCCTGCTCCCTCCTGGACCAGAGCCCTTCCTGCTTCCCTAATCCAGGTTTTGCCAAGTTTGCTGTCCCAGCAGCACTGAGGTCACAGCTCCAGAGCCCATTTCCAGTTTCCCTCTTCAGCTGCTCCTGCCTGTTCCTCTCTGTGTGTGGGGAAGGGGTTGATTTTCTCTCTGCACCTGGGGAAGGGGTTGATTTTTCTCTCTGCACCCCACAAATCTCCCCCAGCTCCCTCTCTGCTGCTCCAGGGGAAACCAAATCCTATAATTCAAGTGTTTTAATTGGCTGAAAGAATAAATCCAGGAGCAATATTGTCAAACCTGCATTTAGTTTGAGTTTTGCTGCATGTAGACAGAGCTGATGAAAGGGCTCTTGATGGTGAGTGTGCTGATTTTTCTCAATTATCCCAAGTGGCCTAAAAAGAGGGATTATCTCTCCCTGAGAATCTTGCCTCTATAATGGCAACACACACTGGAGTATCTGCCCACCACAGAGAGAGGGAGGAAGCCTTATCTCCCAGCACTGATAACTTGGGAATTAGAGAGGTAAAAGATGGAAATTGGAATGTAAAACAGATATAAAAGTGCACCCCAGGAGGCACAGGGACTGAGCACAGTGGGCTCCTTCTCCTCAGCTTGAGAGCAAACGTGGCTCAGCAGCATCACCATGTAAGAAAACACAAAGCTTCAAAAGCAAGTGATTGAAATATCTTAAATTGAGTCAATTTAAAAAGCAATAATTAACAGAAATAATGTTCTTGTTATGCTGCCTTGATCATTAAGTGCATCTTAAATGCAAATTGCTGAATACCAGCAGATTTGTGGAGTGTTTAATAGCAAACATTCAACCCTGGTTTTCTAAAGAAGCTGCTACTGCTTCTGACATTTATCTCAGGTCTTAAAGTCTGATGAACTGAGTTTCCATTAAGGGTAATTAATGATAACAAAGGTCTTCCTAGAAAAAAAGAATCTACTGGCAGCAAAATCTATAACTTTTAGAGTAAAACTCCAAAACTGCTATTAAGAGCAGCAGGGACTCAGGTTATGGTGTTCTCTGAGATGAAGCATCACAGTCAGGTACAGGGTCACTTCCAAAGCTCTAAAACCTGTGTACAAACCTTTCCTTGAGAAATGCCAATGTAAAGTATTCCTTAGAGAATATCAGTGTTCCTAGAACTTAACAAGACTTCAATTTTCAAGAAAAAGAGAGGATAAAAATGCTTAAATTACATTGATTTGAGAATGTCAGCTTCTGTCCCTGGTGTCAGTCAGAGAGGGGAAAGCAGAATTGCACTCACAAGACCCCAGATGTCTGCAGTTTATCTAAGGAACAGCTTCCAGAGGAGTGGTGGCACAAGAAACCCCACACAGGCACCTCCTGCAGGGCCCAGAGAGGTTTGTGCTCACAGCTCACAATCCCTCACTGCTAACAAACAGAACTATTCTGATTTCCTGGCTGGGTTTTGCTCCACTCCAGACTGAGCAGAGCATTTCTTTTGCCACAGACCCTCACCCAGCAATTCCTGTGAGCAGAGGCTGCAGTTGCACTGCCCAGGAAGCAGGACAGAAGGACAGAATCCCTCCCTGGAGCAGCAGCTCAGGTATGCCACACCTGTGCCAAGGCAGTGCAGGTGGCTTTAGTGACTCACTGAAGGTCTCCCAGCTGAAACAGGTGCAAGAGCTACAGGGAAATAAATGTTTTACAAAGAGAAATGGGATTGCCTCCCTAAGGCTTTGCACAGAACTGCTTCAGGAATGTGGAGGGCAATACCAAGGCAGGATTTTCCCCACACAACCATTGTTTTTCCCAGTAAATAATCCTCAATTTGTTGTTCCCACAGGGCTTTAATCCTCCTGCAGCTCCTGAGAGCTGAGCAGTGCCAATACCCTGAAGGGTGACAGGGGCTTGTCACATTTGCAGCCACTCAGGTAAGTGCAGCCCATGCCTGTGGCTCAGGGCAGCTCAGGAGGGGTGAGGATACCTGGCAGCAGAGGTTCTGTGCTGACGTGGTGCCTCGTGATCTGCAAATCCCCCTCGCTGTCAGAGCCTTCATCCTCCTGGATTTCTATGTCAGAGTCATCATTACCTGGTGAAAAACAGAGGCAGCTGGTTAAAACCACCCACAGCAACCCCAGCCCAGGTGGATACAGGAGACAGCAGCAGTTCTACCTTTGCTCAAGCCCGAGAGGAATTGAGAATTCCTGCACAGGGAAATGGCCAATCTCCACATCCCCAGGAGAAATCCTTCAGCAAGGGGGAGCCAAGGCAGCACCCACAGGAAACAGGAGCCTTGGGACAATCCCAGGCTGTTTAAACATCCCCTCTGGGCATGAGGAGCTGCTGCTACTTCAGCAAATGATTCAAAGATAAAACTCTTTGAGAAGCAATTGGGAAATGTGTGTTTATTATCCAGGTTTTACCCTGACACCAGCAATGTCAAAACTCATCTCCTGGGAGCATCTGCCTTTCATTTAATTCTAGATAAGCACAGTTCCACATTTCCAGATACAGGAATGCAGCTCCAGCCAAACCCAAGATGCTGGAGAGACAGGGAAGCTTCCAAAGAACAGGAGCTTCTTCAGATATTTTCATCATCTGCCTTTGTTTCCTTCTCCCCATCCAAAGCATAGTTCCCAGTGCAGGGAACCCAACAGGACCCCATGGGAGGACCCAGCACAGCAACATTTGCTGCTGATTATTTAGAGAAAATAGGCAATTCTTTCCCAGGTACATTTAATTACACACATGTCCAAGCTGAAAATGGAAATAACTACTTTAATTAGGATTAGTAATGAGCTGACACATCTTTGCAGTATTTAATTATCAGACAATATACAAATATTTGACATTTCCCCATCTTCTTTTTCACTGCAATATTAAGTTAATGAGAAAATAATAATGGCAAGGGGAGTATCTGCCAGCCTGGTAAGATTACAAGGCTCCAGCAGAGTTAGCTACAATTTCTATTTGCACTTTCTTCTTTGGCAAGTGAGGGAATCACTCACTGCTGTGTGAGCTGGATGCTGCTTCTGTTTGCCTGGCATTTAGGAAACTCAGGTTTTGTTCAGCCCTGCATGGGCAAACTCCTTGGGAGGAGCCATGTGGAGATTCCAGAAAGAATTCAAGTTTGTGCTCAGTATATTAAAGAATGAATTTATCATATCTGTGATGGCTCTTACTGCTACTATAATGCCCTCATTCTTATTTTGTGGGGTTTTTTCCTTCCTTCTTGGTTATTTATTTTATTTTTAGCTGCAATTTCTCCCTTTCAGGCTGTGTCATTCCTGTTAGGCAGCAGCACTGGGACAAGCTGAGGATGCTGCAGGGATTTCTTGGCCAAAGCTTTCCCATTCCATATCCATTTGTGCTTCCTGCTCCTGTGTGGGATTTGCTGAGCATGAGGTTCCAGCTGAGCAGGGAGCTGCAGCTTCCCACTGCCAGAGAGCAGGGTGGGATGGACAGGAGGAACAAATCTTCCCTGGGCCTTTAAAAAGCCTGGATTGCCTTTCCAGCCAAATGAAAAGAGAAATTTATCACCTGAACCCCCAGCAAGTCATGGAATGGCCTGGCTTGGAAAAGACCTCAAAGCCCACCCAGTGCCACCCCTGCCATGGCAGGGACACCTCTCAGTGTCCCAGGCTGCTCCCAGCCCTGCCCAGCCTGGCCTTGGGCACTGCCAGGGATCCAGGGGCAGCCACAGCTGCTCTGGGCATCCTGTGCCAGGGCCTGCCCACCCTCACAGGGAACAATTCCCAACAACCACAGTACAGCACTTTTCCTGCTGAGTTGTGACTTTGAAATAAATCCTGTTATAGACCCATGGCAAGAGTTTGGCTTTTCCTTCACCAGCCTGGCTGCAATCCTGGAGCACAGAGCTCAGAGCATCACTGCCCTGAACTCCTGCCAGGGGCTCAGAGAAGTGACAGCTGCAAGTTCAGCAATATCCAAATTCCTGCCTCCAAACCTCCTGCTCCCTCTTGAAATGACATCAAGCACCTTTTCCACTCCCCAAAACCAAATCTACTGCTCCAGTCCAGCCCAAGGGCTGCTACCACCAAGCTCTGCCCATGTACAATCTGAATTATCAGCTGAGCTGAATTGTGCTGAGCCTAAATCCCAAGGACACAGAACCAGAGGACAGTGCTAAGAAATTATCCAAATATACAAGACAAAGAGAAGCTGAGTACAGGCTTTTTATCAGGATTAAATTAAACACTAAGAAAGTTTTCAAATATACAAGACAAAGAGAAGCTGAGTACAGGCTTTCTATCAGGATTAAATGAAACACCAGCCCAGTGTGACCTGTCCTAAGCAGTGCTCCATACCCACCCCTCACTCTACACCCAGTGTGCCCAGCTCTCACCAAAATATTCTTAAATTCTTAAAAAGTATTCATAAAAAGTGATAACTCAGAAAGTTTCATTTAACCCCGTGCAAAAAGACTTATTGCCCTAAAGAAGCCACAGTCTCATTTGTGTATCACTGCACAGACAACTACAATCAATTTTGAAGAGACAAGGAACATTCCTTATGAAAAAAAACAGATTTTTCTCAGGATCAGCATAAAGCAATGAAAATAATCAACCATAAATTGCCATGTGCTTGTACATGGAGTACAGAAGCTACTGAATGGAGCTGGCTTATGAGATTTATATGGGTTTACATGAGGATTATTAGAATTCTCACAACAGACTTATTTATTATTATTCAGCAATCCATGTGCCCCAATTGAGGCCAAGCTGGCAGCTTGCAGAAGCTCCAAACTGAGGTTTAAAGCAGCTCTTGTATTTTTATTATGAAAAGGTAATCAGCAGAACAAGTCTGTAAATTGTGCTGGGCCCATCTCCCCACTGCTGTGATTGCCTCTGCTGCACAGAAAACACTCCAAATATCAGCCTGAGAGAGGATATATTGGCATTTAAAACCCCACTTGCCTTTCATTTCAACATTTCTATTTCATAAACATGGGTTTCAGTCAACTAAATTAGTTTCCTTTAAAACTGTCCAGCCACAAAAAATACACCCTGGTTCCACTGATCTCCAAAGGTGGGATTTTTGTTCCTGCTCCCAGAAAAAAATCCAGAGCTGATACCTGGACAGATAATATTACACTAAAATGATTTAATTTCTGGTAATTTGCAATGCTTGAAGGAAAAGCAGCATGATTTAATAACTTAGCAGTGATTTCAGTGCAGATTTGGTAGTTTGCATCAATATTCAAGTAAAGGTATCCAGCTGTAAAATAAGAAGTTACTGTGGTGAGGATAATGAGCACAGTGGCCATTGTTTATTGATATGCTCTGGAATTAGCTGTAAGTGCTGTGCAGTGTGTCCAATTTCAGAAAATCACAGCCTTGCAAGCACAGGCACTGCTCCTCAGCAATTACTGCAGCCAGCAGGATGCTGCTTTGGGGGAGAAAACATCATGAGAACAATCAAATGGGCAACTGCCAGCCACTTGATCCCAAATGGAATAAATAGCATGAAACAAGGCAACAGCAAGAAGCAAAGGGGTGGGATTGGGGTTTTTTGGGTTTTTTTGATGTGCTTTGAAGGACAGTGATGCCCAGTGCCCACTGAAAGCCTCAGCTCTGCCAAACCCATCCTATTGTCACACCAAACCCACACTCCTAAACCCACAGCTCTCCAGGCTGAAGGGAAAGAAAGGCTTGGACAGAAAAGCTCAGATAGAAAATATATTTGGAGGGAAGGTCCTTTTGTCCTTAGCACAAAACTGAGATCTCTCACCCATCTCTGAGATGAATTCAGCCAGTGCTGAGATGTAACTCCTAGGAATTCCATGGAAAACTTGGATGTTCAGAGTTGTGCAGCCAAAAACTGGGCAGTAACAGCAACATAGAGAACAAGGTTGGAGAGGTAGCTCTAAGTGCATTTATTTACCTTGCATGGTCATTTTAAGGTCACAGAATTATGGAATAATTTGGATTGCAAGGGACTTTATTGACACCTCCCCTTAACCCAGGTTGCTCCAAGTCCATCCAGCCTGGTCCATCCACAGAATCCAAATTCCCAATTTATCAGTGAGGATGATTAACACTGCCTGAGAAACCAATAGGTGTCAGCCACTCAAAGTAATTAAAATGAACTCAGGATGACAAGCTCCACTCAAACTGGGATTTGGAGTTTTAGCAGCAGTGAGCAGTCAGGTTATTTTTGGGCCCATTTGATCAAGAGGTCATATTTGGTGACCAGAACTATTTCTAACAGGCTTACAAGCCAAAAATCCATCCAAGCATTATTAAATTAGCTCATGAATTTGCAATTACCCACCAAGCACCACACAAAGCTCCTGTGGAGCAGTTCCAAGTGTCTCTCACAAGAAGATGGATGGCCCAGGCACCAGCAATATCATCCAGGAATCATCCAGGAGTCACCCTCAGCTGCTCAATGGGGCTTTTTGTTGGTCTGCTGGCAGATTTTAAAGCATCAGATGTGGAGCAGAAGGGTGCAACCAGGAGCAGCAATTAAATCCTTATTGCTGAACAAGATTCCAGTAGTGCAGATTTACAAATGCTGGGGAAAATCAATGTTTATTCATCCCACAGACCAAGCAAGAGGATGCAGGGTGGGCTGATTGGAGGAGCACAACAGAAAGTGGCAGAGTCACTGAAAATTTCAGTTTTACAGCAAATACTTCCCCATATTTAAATTAATCCTGGGCACAGCAGTGGTCAAAAGAAATAAAGGAAATATCTTGAGAAATTCAAAGTGTTTCTGTTTTTATACTTTCAAAACAAAATATTTTACTTTAAAAAAAAATATAGTTCATTTATATTCCTACAAGAAAAGTGGAGAGAGACTTTGGACAAGGGATGGAGGGACAGGACACAGGGAATGGCTCCCAGTGCCAGAGGGCAGGGATGGATGGGATATTGGGAATTGGGAATTATTCCCTGTGAGGGTGGGCAGGCCCTGGCACAGGGTGCCCAGAGCAGCTGTGGCTGCCCCTGGATCCCTGGCAGTGCCCAAGGCCAGGCTGGGCAGGGCTGGGGGCAGCCTGGGATGGTGGGAGGTGTCCCTGCCATGGCAGGGGTGGCACTGGGTGAGTTTTAAGGTCCCTTCCAGCCCAAACCATTCTGGGATTCTGCATTGTCTTGTTTTAAATTGATAAAAAGCTCTTGAAGAATGTAAGAAAATGCATTAGAAAAAGTGTGAAAAAAGTAAAAAATATCTGTAAATGCAATAAGCTGAAGAGTCTGAAAAATTATTTCAGTCTAGAAACAATCAAGTTGCTCCTTTCTGTTCAACAAAGTTTTTGCAATTTTGGATAAACCTGAGGAAATAAAATGAATTTCTGCTGCAGTCAGTGACATTGCCTGGCCTCTCCTCTCACACAATCCAGCACCAGAGCATCCAATACCCACACCTGACAGCAGAGCCACCTCCAGCCTTCCCCAAGCAGGGTCTGATACACTGTTCCAGCTGTCACTTTGACATTAACAAGGAAACCAAGCCCTGAGTTTCAGGCAATTGGATTTGTGACATGGCAGCAGTCCTGATGTGGCACAGGGGCAGCAGATGGGTGAGACATCCCTGCCTGGATCAGCCTCTCCCAGAGCATCTCCTGCCAAGCAAAGATCAGAAAAATAACAACAACTTCCTCCCTGCTCAGCACAAAAGACATTTTTCATTTTTATACTGCTGCAAATACTTAATTATGTGTAATTTCATCAGGCAGATAATTCTCAGAGGCTGATCTGTAGCAAGAGTTCAAAATCTTTATGTTGTTTAAGAACAGTATTTCAGATAATTTAGTGGGTTTTTTTGTTTTTTGGGGTTTTTTTGGTGCAGTGGTTTTATGGAGCTGCTATGTAGGAGACAAAGGCTGATTTGACATGTGTGGAAGAAAAAAATCCAAACCAAAACAAGCAAACAAATCCCCCAAAACCCTGAAAAAACAAACAACAACAACAAAAACAAACAAACAAACCCCCAAACAACCCCCACAAAAAAACCCCCAAATCTTCCTCCCCCCAAGAAAAACCCACGAAAGAAAGAAAGAAACCAAAACAACCCACCAAAAAAAATCCCCATCAGACTTTTGATCAATAACCCTAAACAATTTTGCCAGTTTTATGTAGGTACCATATCCATGGATTTCTTTTACTCTTAACACAGACCTGCACAACTCAACCTCCATCCCACAGCTCCCCTTTACGAGAAACAGAATTTAGGCTTCTCAGCCAGAAACTCAACTGAGAGCTGTCCAAAATTCCTGCAGCTTCATTGCAGAGAGAATTGAGGTGTTAATTTGGAACCTTTCCCACCAAATTAGCAGGAGATAAGGTCAGGGGACCCAGACAATGCAGAGCTGATCGATGCTGTGGGTAGGTGAGAGTAACAGAGCTCACACGGCAGACAGGATTTATCACGGTTTTATCAATTAATGGCAACAAATTTACCACCACCCACAGCCCACACTGTTGGGAAAGGCTCATTAAGTGTTACCAGAGGGAGAGTGTTGGGAAGGATGAAAGTTTGACAAGGAAGTCTCACAGATATGTGTGTGCTTAACAGAAAGATTTTTAAATGTAGAGTCTGATGAAGGAATAGAGATGGAAGCAAGTTCTGATATAGAAGAAAAGAATTGCTGAGACAGTCCTACTAGATCACTAAGAAAGCAAAGGGTGTGTTATTTAGAAGGGGGTTTTATGACTTAGAGGATAAATCCACCTCAAACAAGATGTTTTTATCAAGCAGAAAGATAGCACAGGCAAACAAGGCAGCAAAGCTGCAAGTAGAAAAAAGTCTCAGAATTTTCCACTGTAAGAAAACTGAAAAACAACTCCTAGCTTAAACTGTAATGCACTAACTTTTAGTTATTAAAGAATAGTAACATAAATATGGTAATTATAGTAGTTATGATAGGCTACAGATAAAAGTTAAGGTATAGATTGGTTCTACTGTGTTAAGATGCTCAGCAAAGAAAAGGTGACCCTGCCATGGCAGGGGTGGGATGGGATGAGCTTTAAGCCCCCTTCCCACCAAACCACTCTGGGATTCTATGCAATATTTTTCCCTCCAAAAACTTGCTTCACAAAGATGTTTCTGCTGGTGAAGTCCCTCTCTACTCTTCCCTTCCTGGCTCCTCTCTCAGGAGCATGCAGCACCAAATCCTAGGAGCTGAAAGGCCGAAGTGCTCAGGTTGCAGCACCCCTCACCATTTCCTCGCTGATAAAATCAGTGCCAGATGCAGCTGCAGGTCCCTGGGAGTGCTCTTATCCCTCCGGTGATGCCTGTTGTGGTGTGAGCTGCAGGATGAATCCTGGGGAGGCTGGGCAAAGCTGCTGCCAGGAAATGCTGAGCCCATCCTGCTGCTCTGGCTTTGCTTCCTCTTGTGCCAAATGTGCATTTTCCCTGTGTGAGGATTAACACAGCTGCTCTGCAAACAAACTGTGCCACGGCAGACACCCACTCCTGCACTCCCACCACAGCAAATCTCGGGGGTTTGAATTGTTTAAAGGGCAGCTTTTAATTAATTACAGAGGAGGGGGTGTCTGCACTCAGGGGAGAGCCCAGGTTGTTAAGTGTGAGCAGACTGAGGTCCTGGGGAGCTTTAAACATTCATTAATTAACTGCTGTGCTCCTGACTGGAAAACAGCCCCAGAGAGGCAAATTTCCTGTCAGCTCCACCCCTGCAGAGTTTCACAGACACAACCAGGGTGGAGCTGACAGAGATGAGAGGATTTGCCAAGGTGATGGGACAGGCAATAAATGAGGCAGCTCTGGAAAGCAGGATCCTGGTGCTCCTCTCACTAAAATAAATGCTAATTATGACAATTTGGTACTTGAATTAAGATGTATTATGGTAATATTTGAGGTCATTAAAAGTAATAATCACATTCTTAGGTGGCAGCTAAATCAGTCCCTAAAAGGTAAAGTTCCTTTTATTTCAGAGATGGAAAGTGACAGTTTTCCAGCAGAAAACCCACAGACAAGGACAAAGCAGGGCAGCAGATTTTCATGTTATACCTCACTCTGCCAATTACTGGTGACTGATGTCCACCTCCTGTTGAACTTTTTTACCCCAAAAATTCTCAGACAGCAGGACTTGGACTTTTAATGCAAATAAATTCTTGAAATAATTCCATATTCTTGTAATTCACGTTACAAATCCTGTATTTCAGCTGAAACTTCTTCACTCTTTACCTCACTGATATGAGATCAAAGATGGGCAGAAATCAGTGAATTTCTTCTTTCACAACTTTGCTCTGAAAATCTCAGCCACCAAACAAAGTGTGAAGTGCAAGTTTTATGTCATTACTCAATTTCAGCTTTCATGAACTCTCCCTCCCTCTGATCCTGAGAATTAACTTTCCTCCTAGTTTCTCCAAGTATCAAATAAAAATGCTCAGCCTGCAATATTAAAATTCCCAGGGGTAGTTCATGATCAAGTTCTGGCTTGGTGCTTGGCTCAAAAAGAGCAGTATCTGGTTTGTGAGCTTTCTACAGTCTCAAGAGGTCATTAATGCCCTCCTGATGCTAATTAAGAAGTAGTTCAGAAAAAAAAAAAAAAAAGAAAAAAACCCCCAAATTTTAATTGCATTCCCCTTTTGCAGGTACATTAAATCAAAGAAATGCAGGGAGGAAAATGTGGATCCTGTTGATAAGATTGATCATAGTAGGGAGGATTTTAAGCTGGGAGTTTTCATCTGGGAAAGTTGTGATGTGTCAAAAAGAATCATTCTGGGCCAGAAAGGACCCTCTGGTTTGGCAGGACACCCCAGCAGGTGTGGGATGGGGCACAGCCAGCAGGACCCCTCACCTTCTGCAGCTGGCTGAGAAGGATCCTCTGCCCAAGCCTGCTCTCAGGGCAGCAGTGCCCTGTGCTGGGACAGGGTGTGTGCCCAGGGCAGGGAGCCCAGCAGGGCTGGGAGCAGGGAAATTAATCCCAAAGCTGCCCTGGGGTTGCTCAGCACTCAGTGGGTGACTGTGGCCATCCCTCAGCTCTGCAGGGGGAACCTTCCCCAGAGGAACTCTTCCCAGAAGAATATTCCCACAGGAAATTTCCCAGAGGAACACTCCAAAGAGGAACATTAGATAGAGGAACATTCCCCAGAGGAACATTCCACAGAACATTCTGATATGAACATTCCCAGAGGAATGTTCCATAGAGGAACATCTCACAGAAGAACATTGCCCAGAGGAACATTCCCCAGGGGAACATTTCCCCAAGAATAAAAGGAATTCTACAGAGGAGCATTCCACAGAGGAACATCCCACAGAACATTTCCCAGAGGAGCATTCCATAGAGGAACATCTCACAGAAGAACATTCCCCAGGGGAACATTCCGTAGGTCATTTCCCAGAGGAACTGGGAAATGATTCCCCACAGGAACATTCCACAGAGGAACATCCCACAGAGGAACATCTCCCAGAACACTTCCCAGAGGAACATTCCCAGAAGAATACTCACAATGTTCCCAGAGGAACATTCCATAGAGGAACATTCCCAGAAGAATACTCCCACAGGAACGTTCCCAGAGGAATATTCCATAGAGGAACATCCCACAGAGGAACATTCCCCAGAGAAGGACTTCACAAAGGAACATTCCCCACAACATTCCTATATGAACATTCCCAGAGGAACATTTCCCAGAAGAACATTCCACAGATCATTTCCCAGTGGAACATTCCCTACAGGAACATTTCACAGAGGAACATTTCCCCACAGGAACATTCCACAGAGGAACGTTCCCCAGAACATTTCCCACAGGAACATTCCCCAGAGGAACATCTCACAGAAGAACATTCCATGGAGGAACATCTCACAGAAGAACATTCCCCAGAGGAACATTCCATAGATCATTTCCCAGAGGAACTGGGAAATGATTCCTCACAGGAACATTCCACAGGGGAACATCCCACAGAGGAACATCCCACAGAGGAACATCCCACAGAGGAACATCTCCCAGAACACTTCCCAGAGGAACATTCCCATAAGAACATTCCACAGAGGAACATTCCCAGAAGAATACTCACAATGTTCCCAGAGGAACATTCCATAGAGGAACATTCCCAGAAGAATACTCCCACAGGAACGTTCCCAGAGGAATATTCCATAGAGGAACATCCCACAGAGGAACATTCCCCAGAGAAGGACTTCACAAAGGAACATTCCCCACAACATTCCTATATGAACATTCCCAGAGGAACATTTCCCAGTGGAACATTCCCTACAGGAACATTTCACAGAGGAACATTCCCCAGAGGAACATTCCACAGATCATTTCCCAGAGGAACATTCCCCACAGGAACATTCCCCACAGGAACGCTCCCCACAACATTTCCCACAGGAACATTCCCAGAAGAACATTTCCCCAAGAAACATGCCCCAGAGGAACATCTCACAGAGGAACATTCCATGGAGGAACATCTCACAGAGGAACATTCCCCAGAGGAATATTTCACTGCTGTCCTTAAAGTTGTCACAATTCCACTTGTTCTGCCCCTGCCTGCTGACTCTGTCATCCCCCCACATCCCCTTGGAAGAGGACACTTCCACCTGGAGCAGCCAGCACTCAGCAACTCCTCAGCCACCAGGAGAGCTGAAGGAAATGCCACTCACCTCCAGTCTTGAGCAGGTGCTGCTCCTCCTCCTTCAGCCTGTTCTGGATCAGACGTAGCATGTTGGCTGCTTCCTGCAAGAGGAGGAAAGAGCTGCCTTGGCAAAGCTGCCACAAGGACTAAAAAATGTCCTAAAATTTCATGTTTTATGGAAAACCAGGTCTGATTTGAAACACGGAGTTCCTGCTCACTTTGTGAGGGTCAGGAGATAAAGGCCAGGTCAAGCAGTGCACTGAAATTCAACCTTACACCCCCACTGGGTAAAACATCACTTATCCCATGGAAAATTGGTTGTGTGCATCCCTGCTGTTGCTTTGAAAAGCAGACTTGGGTGGTTGTTTTCAGCCAGCAGTCCATGAAACACCAGGATGATTTGTGAAATGACTGCACTTCCTGACACACATCCAAACCAGAAAGAATCCACACCTTGCCAAGCTCCACACCAAACTGGAGCAAACAACCCTACCAATGAGCTGGGAAAGTACAGCCATTATTTATTAAACCATTCTGGTGCAGAGTACCAACCAAATGAAGGTCAGTAACACTACAAAGTCACAGAATGGGACCTTCCTAGCACATTTTAATGACATTTAGCCTAAATTTGGAAAATGCTAATGGTGAAGAGCAAATTAAACATGATAGAGTAGGTAAGATATGAATGCACAGATTCAGGCACAGCCAGAACCCACAACAAGAACAGGTGGCAACAGCTGATAGAAGATTTAGCCACAAATTTTGCTAATTTTAGTCTCTTCAATTCCATCAGGCAGAGGAAAGTTAATTAATTGTAGACTGAAATAAGATTTTTCTGAGCCTTTGATTTTTCTATGCAAAATATGATTCTAATTAAAAGTTGCTCTGATGTGATCAGGCCTCCACAATTACAGGGAAGGAAACGTGGACTCAGCTGGAATATCCATGGGACAGAGGGAAGAAAACAAGAAGAGCATGAAATGGAGCACAAGTTCTTCACACTTTCATGTGGAAATATGTTTCCAAAAGTATGGAGGCTGAGAAAGGAACCTCCAAGGCCTGTCACTGTCATATTTTCTGAAAAATCCCTTGGCCAGGGTTTCTTCTCCTGGGAAGCTGGAAGCCTCAGGGAAAAATGAAAACAATAATTATCTGATTTGCTTCTCTTGTGTTTTGCTGCTTTGGAATGTGGTTTGGACATTGGTTACCAACTGGTCATTGCTTGATTGGTTTCATGTGAATTGTTTTAAATTAATGACCAATCACAGCCAGCTGTGTTGGGACTCTGAGAGGAGTCAGGTTTTTCATTAGTGTCTTGTTAAACCTTTTGTAAGTATCTTTTCTCTATTCTTTACTATAGTTTAGTACAGCATAATAATAAATATAATATAATATAATATAATATAATATAATATAATATAATATAATATAATATAATATAATATAATATAATATAATATAATATAATATAATATAATATAATATAATATAATATAATATAATACAATACAATACAATACAATACAATATAATATAATATAATATAATATAATATAATATAATATTCCTAAGAACATGGAGTAAGATTCCTCTTTCCTCCCTGTCAGAACCCAGGACATCCCTCTGGCTGCCCTGGAGGACTCGAGACAGACACCTTGGCACAGAGTCAAAACCACCAAAACCACCTGTGCCTTTGATTTTAGCCCATGGAAACAATTCCCAACTTTTCCTGAGGATTTACAAGCCACAAGAGTTTGAGTAGAATGATGGTTAATTTGTCACAGGGTGAAAAAGTAGAATTTTGGGGATTTAGAATGGGGTTCAAGAGGCAAGATGGAGGGATCTGGGTGTGTCCTGTCCTTCTTCTTCTTCTTCTTCTTGTCCTCCATCTTCTGCTGTGATGGTGACACTTCTGGATTGCTTTGGAGTAGAGACAGACTGTCTAACACAGGTGATAGGTATTGGAAAATGATTGTAAATAAAGTACAAGTAGTTTTTAGTATAAAAAGCCAACACCACCCCAAGGGCAGGGGCTGTGCCACAACCCAACCTGCAGGACAGATCTCAGCAGGTCAGAGAAAGAATGGAACAGATAAGAGAAAATAAACAAAATTCAAATGTGTGTGGGGCTGAGGCAAAATGTTCAGAGTTCCCTAGCCAACAGTGTTTCCTTTGGTCAGTGTTTGAGGGTCTCCCTCTGCATCAGAAAGTCCCAGTATTTCCTCACTGAGCCTCACAATTGCTGGTTTTGTTTTTTTTTTTTCTTTACCTCTTCCTCCCAGCCAGCCCTAAGGTTTAAATATGGTCAGAGATTTCAATAATCCCCTGCCCCCATTCCCAAGGCAGCCTCCCCCCTGCTCTGTCCCTGGGACAAATGGATACCTGAGGAATCATCCCCCTCCTGGATCCCAACCCCACTGGCTGCTGCAGCCCCCAGAAAGGAAAAAACAGCCTAAAAAGGACATTTCCCAAATGTCATGGGGACAAATTCATAAGCCAGGAAGCACATTTAGAATGTTCACAGAGCAGTGGAATAATCAGCACAGACATAATCACTGCCTGGCACTGCAATTCCAGGCACACACACGACAGCTGAAGCTGGCAATTCCAATTTAGACAAATGAAAGCTCCCCTGCCCTGCTCCTTCCCTTCTCCCACTCTCCAGCTCTGAGAAAAGCACTTGTGCAGTGACACAAAAGGAACCTGCTGCAAACCAACCCAGCAAAACAAAATTAAGGCAGGCAAATTCTCCAGTGCAGCTCAGAATGTGCCCACCCAAGGTCCTGACTGGAGGATGGGATGCTGCACCTGTGGGGGAAACAGCAGGGTGAAGAAAATGGGGTTTATGAACTTAAACTGTGAGAGAAATGAAGGCTAAAAGAATGTTTACCCATACAAATGAGCCACTTTCCCCTTCCTCCAGCCTTTCCTGCTGCCAGCAGCTCAGCTGATGTCATTGCAAGGCAGCCCAGACACTTAACTGGCAGGAAAAATGTTGTTTTTCTGCTGGTTTAGGTTTCTGAATAACTTAATGCACAGCTGGGCAAATGCCACTGTCAGCCCAAGGGACCTGCTGAGCCTGTGCATCCTCCCTTCCCCTGGCTCCATCCCTGCCCCATCCTGCAGGAGCTCATCAAAAACTGCAGCCACAGAAAATGTGTTCAAAGGGCAGCTCCAAAGCATCAGTGAGCTGCTGGTTACTGTCCTCAGCAAGTGACATCTTCAAAGAGGGGGCAGAAGGGATGGCAATTGAAAAATCTAGAGAGTAACCTGTCACCCTGGTTTTTTCAGATTTTCTAAGCCTTCTGATGTTGACATTCTTGTAGCGAACTTTCTCCCACACTTTCTGTAAATAACTCATTGTTTTGCATTCTTTTATGGAGGAGGAGAAAGTTAATGGATTGTTGGTTTGTCCAGTGTCATTGGAGAGGTGGCATTGTCACCCTCCAATCCACTGGCACTCTTGGAAAACTATAAATGTTAAAGTCAGGGAATAAACTTCCCTTTTTTCTTCACCTTGAGAAAAGCAGTGTGAACTTGTGTTCTTTCATGTCCTGCAGTGACATCAACCAGAATTCATCACTTGAGGTTTTAAAGGTTTTTGAGTGCCTGCCATCATCAAAGCTGCATTTTTGGGCCTGAGCAGCTCCCACCTCCCATGGTGACAGCACCTTAGCAGATGTGATTTTTGGCAGCTCAGCCATAAACCAGAGCTGTTTCTGTTTGAGCTGGGCACCTGTGAGTGACCCAGAGCTGTGGCAGGCACAGGAGCTGGGGTTGATGGTCTGGAACACTGCAGATGCTCCTGGAACACACAGGGTTGTGCCAGGGCTGCTCAAGTGTCACATCTCCCTGCAGGGACAGGGTGACAGCTCCATGAAAACTCAGATGTGTCCCTGTGCTCCTGCAGGGACAGCCTGAGTGCCCTGGCATGCTGGATGGGAAGTAGGCACTGTTTAACCCCCTGCTCAGTCTCTGCAGTAACCAAAGAGCAGCAGGCAAACCCTCTCTCTGGATCATCCTCTGCAGTGAATTTTATCAAATGAAGTGGCAGCTCCCACTGGGGAATCCCAGTGTCAGCTCAACACAATTTGAGTACCAATTAACACAAAATCCAAACAAACCTGCCCCTTCAGAGACTCCCAGGGCTTTCAGGGTACCAGGGATCACTGGGGCTGAAAATCCTGCTTTAGGGACAGACAGATGGAAATTCTCCTCCATACATTAAGCAGTTTCTCCTGGGTGTAAATCTGCCCAAAGGAGGAATTTTTGCCAATTTTTGCAGCAAGGCAAGGCTGACACTGAGACCTCCTGAATAACCCTGGCTCCAAGGGACCTTTTAAAGTCCCAGCCCAAGCAGGACCAGCAATGGGATCAGATCCCTCAGGGCTGGAGTTTATTGGCTCCTAAAGATCTCCAAGGGAGAGACTGATCAGCCTGCCTGGGCAACCTCTTCCACTGGCTGAGAGGCCAAAAGGTGCAGAAGTTTCCTCCCAGCAGCTCAGAATGGCTTTTCAGTGCTAATGACCTGTCCCTGCTGCCAGCACAAGGGTGTCCTTAGTCACCAGTGGTGTCCCCACCCTCCCTTGGTGACACAGAGCCCACACAGACAAGAGCAGCAGGAAATGCAGAGCTCTTCTGGTGACACACAAAGAATCTAAATCAAATAAGTTTCACTTGTGTTTACAATCAACTGGGCTTTTTTCATGCCCATTTTCTGCTGTTATGGAAATGTTACCTGCCCAGCACACAAAATAAATGTTTTTTGTAGATTGGAGCTGGAATGGGACAATTCAGACACTCTGCATCTTCTTCAACTGGCAAAGCAGATGATTTTCCACCTGACTGTGAAAGTCTTTGCAGTAAATTGTGTCAGAATGTTTAAATTTGCTCTGATCTATTGCCCTCTGCACAAGTAAAACAGTTTTGGGTTCCATTGTGCAGGCTCTGGGCTGGGAGGGGTGATTGGAGTAATTTTGCTTTTAAACAGAGGCCATGGAGAAAATCCCTCAGCAGGAGACCCACAGAAAACTTGCTTTGCCACTGCCTCAAGGGCAGTGAGGCAGGATTTAGAGAAGCCACATGACTGCCAGCCCCTCATCCCTGTCCTTTATGGTGCTCCTGATGTTCCTGAGTTTTGGGTTAAACCATAACATCAAGCTGGAATTCATGAGAAATCACGAGATTGAAGACAACTCTGCCCCTGCAGATGGCAAAGCAGCAAGTCTGACAGCTCAAAAGCAGGAAGAATAAAAATGATGCAGAATTTGACCATTTAAAACAGCTCAGCTTTCTCTTTTTCCTTTTTTTTTTTTTTTTTCTTTAGCTAACCTCAAAGTTTTGGTTGTTTTTTTAAAAAACATCAGCAGGATTTTTAATATAAAGAATTTGTGCCCTGCAGCCAGCTAGCAAACACAATTACCACTAAAGAGAGAGGAAAGGGAAAGGAGTGGGTGAAATAGGAAGGGAATAAGTACCAATGCACAGGACAACACCTGGAGCTCAGTGACTTTCTGCATTTGGATCAAGCATTTCAATTTCTGCCTTAGCTATTCCTTTTGTTCTCACTCTCCCAGTCCCAGAAATCTCTCAGTATCTAATGTTTTCATCTTAGCAAGGGAAAACAATGTTTCCTTCTGCTTTTTTCTGGAGTGATTTACATTGCTCTGGAGTACCCTTGGAGGAAGGAAACCAATTTGCTGCTGGATTGAAGGGCTCAGCTCACCCTAACTTCATCTGGGCAGCTGCTCCCTGCTTTGTGACTGAGCAAAGCACCTGAGATCAGCTCCTGCACACTGAGGCAGCTGCTTTTGGAAAGAGAGTGGCCCCTCTTCCAGCAGGAGGGAGATAAAGGATGAGGAGAAACCATGAGTGTCGCAGACATTTTTTCACAGAAATCCTTTCTTTCAGATTTCTGTGTCTTCTGGAAGGCAGAGGCCTCAGAAGAGAATATAAACAATTATTATCAGCTGCTGTGGAAAGCAACAGGGGCACCTTGATTGGCTCATGTTCCCATGTTTATAACTGGAGGCCAATCACAGGTGCAAGTTAGGGACTGAGTCCTTGGACACAACTTTGTTATAGATTCTTTCTTTCTATTCTTAGCCTAGCTAGCAGCAGCTCTGCAAATCTCTCTCTTTATTCTATTTAGTATAATTATAATGTATTATATATTATAGATCAATAAATCCAGCCTTCTAATGAAGAAACAAGATTCACTATCTCTCTCACCACCAGCAGCGACCCACTCAGGACGCTGTAATACATGAGGAGCCTGATGAGAATGTGGCAACACTCAGTGACAGGAAATCTGCCAAGACCAACAGGAAAGGGACTGAAGTTCCTGCAAACAGGAGGTACCAACCCACCTGAAGCTGAGATGATGTTTCCTGGATGTTGCACCACAATTAAATACCTCCCCCAAAATTCCTGCTCTGAATGGGATCATGGCTCTCCTCATGTTTGACCAGCTCTGGCTGCAGTGCTGCAGGGTTTGTTCCTTTTTATTCTGTTGAGGAATGGTGGGAGAGAGACAAGATCCACCTGAAACAGTGGGGCAGGAGAACCTTCACCATCAGGCTGGCTCAGCTGTGAGCAGGGCCTTGAACGAGGCAGGGAATGATGGTGGTGATGATGATGATGGTGATGCTGACAAGAAACAGGGCACTGTGAACAGGTTCTGGAATGTTCCTTGTGAAGGCAAAACAAATGGGATCCCACCTCATGTGCCTGAACACAGGTGCATCCATTGTAGGGAACACAAGGAGGAATCAGCTGTGATCCCACAGGGGTCTCCTAATAAATTGTGGCACACCAGCTCCAACACTCACATTTATCCAAATAATCAATTAGACCTGTTAGATCACTGCTGAAGGGCATTTTCATCAAGAGGAGTCATCAAAACACCTCAGAAGTTCCTTGAAAAGTTCCTTTTTTTTAAGGACAAATGTGTTAATTAATGGAGCATCTTTGATGCCATCAAGAAAATTAGGGGGAAAGCAGAAATGCTTTCTGATGTGAGGCCAATGTTTCATCAAGGAAAGCTAGCAGAGTGAAAAAAAAACCAGCATGGGTTTTCATAGAATCACAAAATCATTAAGGTTGGAAAATACTTCTGAAATCAAGGTGGATTTTTGTCAGCCATGAGCCAAGTGCCACATCCACTTGTTTTCTGAATGCTTCCAAGGATGGTGACCCCACCAGTGCATGTCCCCATGCCTTTTTGTGGTGAGATTTTCCCTGATATCCAACCTGAGCCTCCCCTGGCACAACCTGAGGCCATTTCCCTTTGTCCTATTACCAGCTATGATGACTTTGTTTTGGGGGAAAGTCTTTAGGAAGGAAAACTTCCATCAGGGATGTGTGGGAAAGGTGCCCAGCAGAGCCTTCACACGGGGTGACACTTGTAGCAGAAGGCAGGGCCAGGGAAAAATGGGATTTTTGACTGATTTACACCAATGCAGCTCTCAGAAACACCAGCTCAGGCTGCACAGAGCCAGGCAGTGAAACCAGCCCCCAGCAACTGTTCTAAAATCAATTAATCAGATTGGTTTAACATTTTTCACACACTTCTTCCTAAAGCTCCCAGAATTATTTGGCAAGTCCTGACTCCATCCAGCTCCAGCCCTGCAGTACCCATAGATGAAGTGGAGATGTCCAAAACCTGGACATCAACACCTTCCCACTGGGAACCCAACAGGAGATCACCCAGGGTGAGGAATGGCAGCTTCTCCTTGTTTGTTCTCACCTGTGGGATGTGTTTGTTGACCTGGATCAGCTCATGCTCTCACTCAAAGAGAGTGTGAACTCTCTTTGCCTCTCTCTAAGCTCTCCCCTTGTGTCCTCACACAGTAAATGAGTAATTTACTCATTCAATCCAGTCATTCTCCCCCTAGCACAATTCTGGAGTGACTTTTAATGCAAATATTAATAATATGAAACCTCTCTGCCCATTTTACTGTGCACAGTGCATGTTTTTTATTGGAATGATCAAACAGTGCACAGCTGGCCCCAGGAGACTGCACAGTCTGTCCCTGGAGGCTCTGGGGACTGGAGTGGATAAAATCTGATGCCACAGCTGACCTTGCTAGGGACAGAATGAATGTGTCACTCAGTGACTAAGAAAGCAGGTTTAAAAGTGATTTAGTTGACTGGTTTTCTATTGAAAAAGCCCCAAAAGACAACACACAAAGCCCAGCTCAAAACTTTCCACCTCAAATACTTCTCTGCACTGCTGTGCTGGTTTCAAGGCCAGGCTGGAGCACCCTGGGCTGGTGAAGGTGTCCTTGCCCAAGGCCCTGGGTGAGCTCTAAGGTCCCTCCTGTTGGGAAGGAAGAAAGTTTGACAAGGAAGTCTCACAGATATGTGTATGCTTAGCAGAAAGATTTTTCAGTGTAGGGTCTGATGGAATAGAGATGGAAGCAAGTTTTGATATAGAAGAAAAGAATTGTTGAGCTAGTCTCACTGGATAACCAAGGAGGCAAAGGGTGTGTTAGTTAGAAAGGGTTTTTATGACTTAGAGCAAAGGATAAACCCACCTCAAACAAGAAGATGTTTTTACCAAGCAGGAAGAGAGCACAGGCAAACAAGGCAGCAAAGCTGCAAGTAGAAAAAAGGTCTCAGAAAACTGAAAAACAACTTCTAGCTCAAACTGTAATGTACTAACTTTTAGTGATTGGAGAACAGTAACATGAATATGGTAATTATAGTAGTTATGATAGGCTATAGATAAAAGTTAAGGTATAGATTGGTTCTGCTGTATTAAGATGCTCAGCAAAGAAAAGTAAATAATGCAGTGTAACCAAAACCAAAGGGTCTCCAGGCCTGCCTGCAGCTGGAGCTGACAGCTGTGGGCACAGCTCTGTCACCCACCACCCTGGGCTGCTGTGACACCTTGGATACAATAAACTGCATTTTGGAGAGCTGCCTGGAGTCCCACATCCCTCATTTTGGCTCTTACACCCTCCCAACCCAAACCATTCTGTGGTGTCAGGAGTCCTCCTGGCCCATGCAGGAACCCCAGGTGAGAGCCAAGGGAGTCCAAGGGAACAGCACTGAGCTCCCTGCTGGGGATTTGTGTGAGTGCCCTTGGCAGGACAGACACAGGAGGCAGAAGGATTGGGAAGGCACTGGGAGAGGCTGCATGAGACCAGGGCAGGGCACAGGCCTTTCAATCATCTGCCAGCACTGAGAGAAATCTAAACAGAAGGAAAAAAGTTAAAAAATAAATCCAGACTAACATTTTCTGCCAAGAATTTTCTATTTAAAATCCTTTCACACAAGAAGTTTTAAGTCAGGAATAACACAGACAACTTCATTATTACCTGAAATAAAATGGCAGAAGCTGGACTTCATCTGTGTATCAGATGTGTTCTGTACCAGCATTACATGCAATGCAAATTTCCCCTAATGCCAACTCTCCATTTCTCCTATTTGCTTTTGTGGAAGGGATGAATTCTAATGGCTCAATAACAGCTCATTGAACATTCCCTTCATGGATTACATCTTCATTGTAGTGAGCTTACAAGTGATCTTGTTTGGATGTGTAATTTATTTGAATTAATGTACAATTCTGGGGTCACTTTGCAGTGCCTGAAGAAATCATCACCCAAATTAACACAGATTGGAAGTTGGGAGGCACAGCAGTGCCTTGTTCAGCAGCACAGAGCAGTCACTGCCTGCTCCCTGCCAGACTCCTGAATTATCCCTGCCTGTGGCACAAAGCTCAAGTGTTCAAGGGGGTCAGGATGGCTCTGGCTTTTCAAGGAGAGTGTTTACCACATTAAAGGGCAGCTGTTGGTGGTGGACTTGAGGGTTCCAGGAACTGATAATGGACTCTGCTGCCTTTTATCTAGAGATAATTATCTCAATGCAACCCCCATTTCCCACAGCAAGAGCATCTTCAAGAGGGGTACACTTCAGTTTATTCCTGATCTCCCACCCAAATGAAGTGGCAGCACCATCCAGCCTCTCTCAAACTCTTGTCAGAGAGGAATCACAGACCTGTTTTTTGTCATTTCTCCAGCTTGAAAACATTTGCACTCCCACTTCCTGCTCCCCAGGACAATGCTCTACCTACTCCTAAAATGACTGGAATAAAACTATTTCCAAACATGTCCTTGGGGTGGGCTGGAGAAGGAAGGGCAGGTGAGTAATGATGCAGACAAACCTTTTTAGCAAGGAGGTGACAAACACAGCTTCTAGGACTGCTCTTCCATCAGTTCTTTAACACAAAAGAGCAGGTAAATAATTTCTGAGCAATGGACAACACCAGCAGCTTTCACCTCCTGCTTCTCTGGTTTCCATGCTCTGCTCTCCTCCATGGAACAGCAGGGATACAGGAGAGCTCCACTCCAGGTTACTCCAGGGATTAGGAAAGTGGAGCTGTTGGTTTAAACACCCTGGTGCTGAGCAGGAACTGATGCAGGATGCACTCTCTGGAGTTTCCCAGCAGAAGGTGCCACCAGCAGGGATTGCCAGGAAATGTGGCACTGCCAGGGGCACTCAGACCCTGCTTTGAGGGCAGGTTCCTCCTCAGTCCTCTTACAGATGGAAAAAAAGCCTGAGGAGGAGACTCAGACTCACAGGTCAGCAAATTCAATAAAACCAGGGGAGTCTCACAATGGAGGTTTCCATTGATTTGGGAACTACATCCTGCTCAAGCAAAGTCCATTCCAAATGGGAATGGAAGTGGATTTCCAGCAGAATAAATGTGATCCCAGCCCCCCAGGCAGCAAGGGGTGCAGTTTGTCCTGGGATTTTTTACTTTCCTTGTCCTGATGTGTGACCCTGCTGCCATGCAGAGCTGGGCCCATGGGTTATCCCAACATCAGGATCCTCTCCAAAGAATCCCAGAGCTCTGGGAGGGGAGGCAGGGACTGCACAGGGCACTGCCAGCCCCTGCCAAGGCTGCTGCCAGCACATTTATCTCAGAGGGGCACCTTTCACAGCGTGCCACTTCCACAACTCACTGAACTCAGTGAGGAATTGCTCTCACACAGGCAGAAAACTGAGAATTATTTTCCTGTTCAAAGACTCAGACCTCACTGTTTTGCAGCTGATCAGATTATGCATGTTTATGCAAATCAAAATGCCACTCTCACAGCTCCTTTTCCCCACTAAATACCTGCAGCAGAGCATAAACCTCCTCAATTTCCTGTACATCATTTTAACACTACCCACTTATGTCATTTGGTGCAAAGCACCAAACATCAGTCCTAAATTGAGTTATTTCAGATTTTTTCTTTCAACCTGTTTAAATGTTTCTCAATTCTTTAAATGTTGATCTCTGGGGAAAAATATAAATTGATCTTCTTGATCAGTGTTGTTTCAAGTAATCTGATTGTCTCTATTCTGAGTGAATTTCAAGTGATTTTTGTTACATAATTCAGACATCTAAAGTCTTTGTGAATATTCAGCAGGATAATACAGGGAAGGCAGGAAGACCATAATATGAACCAGACACTTATTCATCTCCTTCCCAACTGAAGCTGGATAAAAAGAAGATTTAAAACCTACAAAGCAGCACTTTGGAATACACTGGAGACTGTTCTCATGCATTGCTGCTTCTCCTCAGGAGTCACTGCACAAGAAATTCAGTGAGACAAGGGAAGAACTGAATTTTTTAGAGATCAGAAAGTTCTGATTTCTCTTTGTGACAGTCATCCATGGATTTCCAAGCCATGCAGTCAGTGAGAGCTGTTACATCTCACCCTTCACACAAACAGCTGCTCTCATGACAAACTCACCCTGAAAACTCAGCCCATCCTCTCTGTTCCTTCCCCAAGTGCAGAGGATTTAATTTATAAAAGAATTAGCACAGATTTATAACAGCAGCAAGAAAGAACCAGACTGAGAAACCTTTACAGAGGGCTCATAGCCAACCACAGCACCAAGCCCTGAGGCACAAGGAACCTCTTTACCCTTCAAGGGCTCCTGGAGGCAAAATATGAATTTTTCCATTGCTCAGAAAAGCCTGTAAGTGATTTGGGATTCAATAATCTCTTGTTTCATCTCTAGCTCTGTGATAAAATAAGCTCTGGAGTGTGTCAGACATGAAGAGCTTGAAGCTGTGAGTCAAACAGCCCCAAATCTGGGATCCTAAGGCAAGTTTGTCACCCACTGGCACATCAGATATCCACATAATCCCTATGAAAACACAGATCTTTGAGCACTGAGTCGATCTGACTGAGATAATTGAACTGATCTCAATTGTTTGCACTTCCCAAAAAGTTCTCCCACAGCTTTAATGGGAGAGAGTAACAACAGAGCCCCAGGAGCAGGCAGGCATGACCTGCCTCAGGGCAGTTGCCATGGTATTGGCAGGGCACTGCAGAATTTTATTTCAGTGGAATAAATGCACACAGAACCTTTTCATCTTCCCTGATGCACTCTCCACACACCCTCCCACCTTCCATCTCCACTTCTCCTTTCTGTGATCATCATTTCTCAGGCAATAATTTCTTTTGTCCTTTTCTCCTACGCTCCACTGCCCCTTCTCCTTCTGTGCATTCCCTTCCCCCTGCTCTAATTTTTTCCACATTTCCTCAGTGGTTTCTGTGTCTCAGTGCACCAATACTGGCACCCTTGCACACTGAACTAAAGGCTAAAATAGAAGCAACCAGCAATTCAGCAGCCTGTGCTTATTTTACATCTGATGTTCCACACAGCCCAGCAGTGCTGCACCAGGAGTGCTCTCCTGGCACCTGTAAAATGTTTAAAGCAGTCATAATTCAAATGCACATTAGTTAGAAGATTAAAGACTGTAACCAGCTGCTTGTCATGTTAACCTTGTGCTGGCTATTGCAGCAAACAGCTGTCCCAGTGGGAATGGTGAATTTAGTTCAGTGCAAAAAGCAGAGAATCAGAGTGGAGCAGAACTGATGTCCCTATTTATTATGATGTGCATATTCAGAAGCTCTGCTAAAAAGAGTTTAATGAAAAGGGGATTTTATGTGGGGAGGGCAGGTTGCAAAGGGTAAGTCACAACACAGTTTGTTTATTTGGAATTGCATGATTAATCATGAAGGGCTGTTTACTGATAATTCATAGAATCAATCATGGAATGGGTTGGCTTGGAAGGGATCTCAAAGCTCATCCCATTCCATCCCCTGCCATGGCAGGGACAGCTCCCACTGTCCCAGGCTGCTCCCAGCCCTGCCCAGCCTGGCCTTGGGCACTGCCAGGGATCCAGGGGCAGCCACAGCTGCTCTGGGCACCCTGTGCCAGGGCCTGCCCACCCTCACAGGGAACAATTCCTGCCCAATTGTCACAGACATCTTCTATGAAAAATCCTTTCCTTAGGATTTTTCCTCCTGAGAAGCTGAGAGGCCTCAGGAACAAAATGCAAACATTGATTATCTGCTGCTGTGGAATGCAACAGGTGCATCTGGGATTGGTCTCATGTGGTTGTTTCTAATTAATGGCCAATCACAGTCAGCTGGCTTGGACTGTCTTGGTCAGTCACAAGCCTTTGTTATCATTCCTTTTCTATTCTTAGCCAGCCTTCTGATGAAATCCTTTCTTCTATTCTTTTAGTATAGTTTTAATGTGCTATGTATCACAAAATAATAAATCAGCCTTCTGAAACAGGGACTCAACATTCTCATCTCCTCCCTCATCCTGGGACCCCAGCAAACACCACCACACCCAATATCCCATCCAAACCTCTCCTTCTTCACTTTGAACCCATTCCCCTTTGTTCTATCTCTACATGCCCTTGGAAACTCCATAATGATGAAAAGAAAAGCAGTTTAAGCAATCCCAAAGCAAAGATAAAGGACTGAGTGGCTAAGAACATCCTCATCCCTGTGTCCAGCACTTCATGGCACTCCTCAGCTGAGATTACACACAAGCAGCACAAAAACAGTCTGAAAATACCTTAGGAGAAAGCAGCTGAAGAGGAAAGTACTTCTGGGGTGTCCTCTGAGAAGCACAAGAAAGAATAAGCACATTCTTTCCAGGGAAAAGGCAAATGCTGAGGGAAATTGCCAAGTTATTCTGGCATTACATAAGCTAATGCCAAAACCACCTTTTTGAACTGTATTAGCCTGTGTTGTCCTTTAAAAGAGAGGCATTCATTTATAATCCAGAGAGAATTCCAACCCCCAAATCTGAAAAACTCCTGAAAATTGGGTTTTTTAGAACAGCCAAAGTTCTAATAGCTTCTGTGTCTAAACAACTGAAACAATTCCATCTTAGAAACAAGGTAAAAGTGAATTAACTGTGCTGAATCTTTTTACAAAGCAGAAAAATATGACCCAATCTTTGAGAAGACACAGCTCATAAATCCACACCTTGGCACAGAACTGCAGGAAGATGGATTAATTCCATGAACAGCGCCAAGAAACAGAAGGAGAATCAAAGAGGTAAAGGAGGCAAAGGAAACTGCAAAGACAAAAGGCCCTTGTTTAAATTCCTTGGATCCAGGAGTAAGTTGTGCATGACAGCTGTCAATAAGTGTGAGAAACTCACTGGAAAGACAAATCATGTGTGGACTTCTGCCTTCTCCAGGTGATAATGACCAAATAATTGTGGTTTTTTATCCTATATTTCAGCAGGTGCCACATCAGACAGGCAGGTGCTCAGCAGGAGCTGCTTCATCACCAATGAACTGTTGGCTCAGCCTCCCCACCAGCCTGGCAGCTCTTTCAGCACAGATTTGTCAGTGCTGGCAGGAGCCTCCCACTGCTCACACCCCAACCACTGCTCCCTGGGCCAGGCAAAGCACCAGGAGGCTCAGGACAACACCAGGAGCCCCATGGGGATGGACAACTCAGCATGGACAAAACACCTTGAAAATGTACACAGCCAGCAGCTCTGGAGGGGCTGGCATGCCTCAACTGCTCAGTGGCACTTAATTAAAATCTTGAAATCACTTTGCTAATTAGGAGCTGCACTCTGGCCCAGGTTGGTGGCTGTGGATACCCAACCACTCTGAGTCCAACTGCAGCACAGAGCAGGCTCATTATTCAGCAACAGCATCAGGCTCTCAATCAGAACAAAAACTCCTGAAAATGTGGATTAAATCAAGGAGAGGGGCCCAAAACCAGAGCTCAGAACAGCACAGGGAGTGCTGGATTAATCTAATTACTCTGCTGATGCTTTTTGCTGGCAAGCTCTTTAGCAAATACACAGCAATGATAAAAGAATTGCCTCATGCTGCTACTGCAGAAGTTAATTAAGATTTGTTTGGTGGAACAAAAGACAAATCAGGGTTGGGGAAAAAAAAGCAACATAATTTGCAGTGTTTCTGACAGCTGGAGTGAGTGTGTTTTAAAATAGATTAAATGTAATTATCCTTGTTATTTTTTCCTCTGTTGATGCTGAAAATGACACAAGATTATAAACTGTAGGACAACAAGCAAAGCATTGCTTTGGAGCAAAATGTTCTATTTTTTTTAAGCATGTAATAACCCACAGTTCTTCACCATAAAGCAGCCAAATGCTGCTTTGACAAGCAGAATCTGAAAAGCAGATCCAGACTGAAAGAAGTGACAGACACATCCTTGTGCTCCAGGCTGGCCAGAGATTAACCCAAAATGGATTAAACAGTGCATCCCCTCACTGGTTTGGAAGTGCCCCAGCAAATCTCTTGGTTTAGCTGGGACCCAGATTAGAATCATGGAATGGTTTGGGTTGGAAGGGACCTTAAAGCCCATCCAGTGCCACCCCTGCCATGGCAGGGACACCTCCCACTGTCCCAGGCTGCTCCCAGCCCTGCCCAGCCTGGCCTTGGGCACTGCCAGGGATCCAGGGGCAGCCACAGCTGCTCTGGGCACCCTGTGCCAGGGCCTGCCCACCCTCACAGGGAACAATTCCCAATTCCCAATATCCCATCCAGCCCTGCCCTCTGGCAGTGGGAGCCATTCCCTGTGTCCTGTCCCTCCATCCCTTGTCCCCAGTCCCTCTCCAGCTCTCCTGGAGCCCCTTCAGGCACTGGAGGCTGTTCAAGTTTCCCCAGAGCTTTCTCTTCTCCAGATTAAATTCTTCAGCCTCTTTCAGTCCCCAAGTGCTGCAGTTTGATTTTGAGAACTGACATCTCATAATGACTTCAAATTCCAGTTTGGACTCCAGCACTTCTGAATATTTGGCTGGAAGAGAGAGAGACACACACACACAGACACACAGACATACACACCCCCCTCTTCTTCTGCAGCAAAGGCTGCCTGAGTCACTGCTCCTGCCCACAAAGAGATGGTCACAGTCTCATCCTTTATATGTTCCAAGTATTTTTAGGTACAACTGATAGAACTGTGCAAAGCAAATCAATGTTTTTTTGTCATCAGCTTTTATACTTTTTAATTCTGCACTAGACTGAAGCATTGTTCCCTGCTTATCCTAGGCAACCACAAGCTCAACCATATGGGTAGGGTCCCAGGAGTATCAGAGAAAGGAGAAAAAAGGGAAATAAAGTGTGCTCTCCATATTCTAATCACGGCACAGCCGTGAATGACAAAGGCTTTTTCTTTGTCTTATTATCTTTTAACAAAAATCCCCAAAGAGCTGAGCACCAACTCATTAACAAAGTTCTGCACTTGAATTCATAAACACTTTCAGGTAGCTCAGTTCAAAGCATTTCTCCTCTGGATGTGAAGTCTCAGTGGCATTTGAACAGAAGGGATAAATCAGATTTTAGGCTTCACTTCAAAATTATGATTTAATTGAAGGCTTTTTTTGAGTGGGGGGTAAGGATATGGTGAAGAACTGGAACAGAGAGCTAGAAGTGACTTCAGATAGGAGATGAAAAAACTTGTACAGAGCCAGTGCTTGTGAAGAGAGGCTTGATGGGAAACTGCTTCACAGGGATTAACAAGGTACCAAATGCCCACATCAGCTTTGAAAAGGTATTTTATCCCTCAAGCAAATAATGCAGCAAAATATTTGAGACTTCTCAACAGATGGTTTTCCCTGTGTCCAAAAGGTGGTGGTGGAATGAGGAAGCATTGATTAACAATGGGTTAATTGGCTGCACTGATGAGGCCACAGCCAAAGTGCCCCTGACAACAGAAAGGACATTGAGGGGCTGGAGTGGGACCAGGGCACTGGGGAAGGGTCTGCAGCACAAGGAGAAGGGTCTGGAGAATTCCTGAGGGAGCTGGGAAGGGGCTCAGCCTGGAGAAAAGGAGGCTCAGGGGGGACCTTGTGGCTCTGCACAGCTCCTGACAGGAGGGGACAGCCACGGGGGTGAGGCTCTGCCCCCAGGGAACAGGGACAGGACAAAATGGCCTCAAGCTGTGCTGGGGAGGTCCAGGTTGGACATCAGGAGGAATTTCCTCGTGGAAAAGGTTGTTAAACACTGGAAGGGGCTGCCCAGGGAGTGGCAGAGTCCCCATTCCTGGGGAAAGCCTGGATGTGGCACTCAGAGTTCTGGGCTGGTGACAAGGTGGGGATGGGTCCCAGGTAGGATTCAGTGGTCTCAGAGGTCTTTTCCAACCCCATGGATGCTGTGATTCTGTAATTTCAGGTTCAGCACACCCAGCAGCATTAGATCCCAGGGGAGAGGGTTCACTCAAATGTGTTTTCAATGAACAGAAGACAGAGTGGGTAATGACTGTGAGAAAGATGAAAATAAAACAAGAACCTGCTGGAAGCTGAAGGAAAGGCCAGCTGAAAGTATTACCCCAAAGAAAAGTCTGGAACAAAACAGGATACAGATGCAATTATCCACAAAGAGAATCACACTGACCTGACACAACTGAGCAAGTCAAGAGAAGGCAGAATTCTGCCAAACAAGAGTGAAGTCTGTGAGGGGGAAGATCCCAGCACATCTGATCTCCTCAGTGTTGCTCTTGGCTGTTTCTATTGATACTCTGAGGAGACTGAAGAGCCTTGTGCTGAGACACCCTTGTACATCAGCAGACAACAGGAGTAAACATCCATTGTATGCAGCAAAAGGAAGATCAGAAATTCTGAAAACATTCTTCATGAACAAAAGCCAGCAGCTGAAAATGAGTCAGGGGGCAGAGACTGGCAAGAGCCATCAGTGAACTGGTTTAACTGGTTTCACTTTAACTTTAGCAG
This sequence comes from Melospiza georgiana, assembly GCF_028018845.1. Taxonomy (NCBI): domain Eukaryota; kingdom Metazoa; phylum Chordata; class Aves; order Passeriformes; family Passerellidae; genus Melospiza; species Melospiza georgiana. The sequence goes on from NC_080445.1 coordinate 14,403,615, forward strand.
CTGAGCTTGGCCAGGAGCAGCCACAGTCACTGGACTGTCCCTCACCTGCCAGTGACTCAATCAACTCCTGATGTGCTGCTTTGGAAAAGGAGATTAAAACATTTTCTGTTGCTCTGCAGGCTCTAAGTCCTGCTGAGCATTCCCAAAGTGTCCTTCCTACCTCAAACATCTCCTGCTCTGTCCGTCTGTGATCATCCAGGAGCTGCTCCATGTAGGTCAGATTCCTGAACTTCTCCAGGTAAGTGCTGTACTGCCTCTGCAGCTGCTCCTCAATCTTCTCATACTCATCCATGAAAGCAGGCCTGGGAGGGCAAGCACAGGGAACTCAGTGAAATCTGCCCAGAAAAGCTGAGCTGCCCCATCCCTGGGAGAGCTCTAGGCCAGGTTTTTTGGGGTTTGCAGCAACCTGGGACAGTTGGAGTTGTCCCATGGCAGGGACTTGGAATGAGATGAGCTTTAAGGTCTCCTCCAACCCCAGCCATTCTGTGATTCTAGAGCTCTATAAATATTGCTCTGAAATACAGAATTCTGAAATGCTATTTTAGCTTTGCAGCTGCCCTTCCATATCCACTAAACCAAAAAACCTCATTTTTTTAAGGTTTCACACTGCTTCAGAGGATAAAAGCTCAAGAAAAGCCCCTCACTAAACAATCCTGGGAATTACATGAAGCAAAGAGAAGGGTTTTGTGTACAACTCCCTTTTCCTTTCACACAGACACAAAGGCAGCATTTTGGCCTCCTCAGAAGGCAATGTTAGATTATTTATGCTGCTGTTCCATAACTGCACTAAGTGTGTAGACTTTGCTGGGGACTTCCTTGCTACAAAAGTGTCCTGGGTCACTACAGGTTTAATTAAACATTATGATGAAGTGATGGTGTCATTACACCTGAGAGCTGAGTGATGCACCCCAAAATCCACTGCTGCTGCTCAGAGCTTCACACCCACCCAATCCACATCCTGCAGAGTGGTGCTGATAAAACAGGGATGTGAATCCAGGTCATTCCTTCCACCACTCCCTTGCCTAATAGTTCCTCTTTTTATATTAGGGCAGATTGGAGATTGTATAAACCTGCAAGTTAATTAAGGGCCAGAAATCAACCCAAGCTGTGAACCTGAACACTCCAATGGGGATTGCAAGGAGGGAGAGGGACTCAGCATGAGGGGACTGCAGTTATAGGACAATGGGAATGGGCTCAGACTGAAGGAGGAGAGGTTTAGGGTGGATATTGGGAATGAGGAATTGTTCCCTGTGAGGGTGGGCAGGCCCTGGCACAGGGTGCCCAGAGCAGCTGTGGCTGCCCCTGGATCCCTGGCAGTGCCCAAGGCCAGGCTGGGCAGGGCTGGGAGTGACCTGGGACAGTGGGAGGTGTCCCTGCCATGGCAGGGGTGGCACTGGATGAGCTTTAAGGTCCCTTCCCACCCAAACCAGTCTGGGATTCTGTCATTCTATGAATCTTCTGGCAGACTGTAGCAGTGCCCAGAGGATCTGATCCTAACAAGGGCTGCAGAAGGAATTTTTCAAACTGGTGGTGAAGAGCAGAAGGCTGTGGGCACAGAGGGGCTGTTGGCACCAGTTCCACCCTTTCTGTTTCCTCCCTGCAGTAGGTAACAGTTCATGGTCTCACCGAACACTCTGCAGGGTCTGCAGCCTCTTCTGGCTCCTCTCCAGCTCCAGTTTTCGTTTTTCAATCTTGGCTTCCAAATTGGCTTCATCCAAAGCCACATTATTCAACATGTCTTTGGTCTTTTGGACTTCTTCCTGAAAGAGAAGGATGGTGAACCATGGCTGGCACTGGGATAATTACATTTATCTTTCAGATGCTGAACATTGTTCTGGATAATCTCATCTGTCTTTACTCAAGTAGGCAATGGAAATTCAAAAGTTCTTTGTGGCCAGGATAACGAACTAACTGGACATTTGCAAATGTAAAATACCTGATTTTCTTTTTGCCAACATTCTTAAAGAAGGAAAAGCCCCACAGCTGTAACTTTAGTTTTCCTTCTCACTGAGGAAGCAGTAGAAGGCAGGAAGAAGCCTCTCTTTTGGCATCATTAAGGTCTTTTTGGATTTTATCTTAATGGAATCATTCAGGTTGTTTCCAACCTTAATGATTCCATGATTCTCTCTGAATAAATAGATAATAAATGCATTTGTTTCTTGGTACTATTTTAGGGAATTTTAAGCTTCCATAGTTTGTTTCTTTTCTCTTCAAGATACAAATCAGTTTTATAAAGAACTTCCTATATCTGAATATCTTCATCCTTTCCAAAGTTTTGTTTTATCCATTTATTTTCAAAATCTGGGAAACATCTTGAACATTTCAACATGTGCTACAAGGACTAGGAGGGGAAGTGGGAATATTCCAATTGATTCAAATGTGCTGAGTACATCCAGTGTGCTCAGGCTCAAGAAAAAGAAACCATGAGCATCTTTTGAGGGGGAGGGAGGATTCCACTGCTGGAATTCCAGCTGTGAGTGCTGGTGCTGCTCAGCTCCAACAGGTCATTCCATGAAGTGGGCCAGGATTAATGAGCTGAGTGTGTGCCAGTGCTGTGTGCCAGGAATTCTCTCTCATGGAGAAGAGGAGTAAGAAATGTACATTAACAAATTTAGTATTCACACAGGTTGTGAGCAGGAGATTTCCTGGAATCTCTCTTGGTTATCCATTGGTTGTTTAAACCTGGAACTCCATTCTTGTAGTCAAACTCTTGGATTGGATACAGTTTGCAGTGAAATAATTGAGAGAGAGTTCATTAACTGGGAGTTAATGAACTCCCTCCTCACACAGAGCAGCTGAAGGCTCAGAAATTCAGGAAGGCAGGCACTGGAGCAAGGACAGAGCTGGAAAATTCAGGACAGACACAAAGCCCTTCCCAGCAAGCAGCTCAGGGTGCCCTGGCAGGATCTCAGTGGCACAGTGCAGCTCTCACCCACCCCTGGCCAGCTCAGCTGCTCCCACAGCCCAGGCACCTCTGAGGTCCCTCCCTGCAGCCCTGACTCTGCAGAGGTCACAGGACTCACACAAGGTACAGGGTGTAATTTCTGGGCTGATTTGGGCAATTTTTATCCCTCCTGTAGGGAAATAAAAACCCCTGCTTTGGAGTGAAGCCCATAACAGAGGCAGGGAATGTGACTACAGTGTGTTTTCCCTCACAAGAGGGGATAAAAGCAGCTCTTAGATGCATCAACTGCAGCTGCAGGTGATGGCTTTGGCACTCTTTACCCCAGGCTGTTGACAAAAAGAGCTAATTTCTTCTTGCAGCAGAAAAATGATAATTTTGCAATCAAATAAATGATATTTTGCTTACCAGAACGCTGTTAATGGCAATTTTCATCACCTTCTCAGCCTCATTTATCTCCAAAGGTCTGCCAAGAGATTCTGTCCTTGCTTCCTATGAAATAAAATGAACCAATATGTTTAAACACTACACAAAGGAATTAATTTATGCAGAACTGAGAGTGATCAAGCAACAATGATAGGATCATCTGCATAATAAATGGGGTAGGATTTAGTGTTTATTCACCAAGGCTGAGATGATTTAGAGACCAGGAGATGATGAAAAAGTGAGTTGAGATGAGCAGGAGGGAGCAATCAAGGCATCTTTCCCAAATGAGGTGAGTGCTGTGTCTGACTGCAGCTATTCTTGAAGGCAGATTTTTGGCAACTGCTGTGATTTTACATGTGGAGCACAGAAGATTCCATCACCTGTACAACCCATGAAAACACCAGTGCAGGTGGAGGAGCACATTGTCCCAAAAGTGTGGAGTTACAAGGACTACAAAGGCACCAAACTGTGCCAGGCAGGTGGATGTCACGACATCTTTTATGGAAAATCCTTTCCTTAGGATTTTTCCTCCTGAGAAGCTGAAGGCCTCAGGAACAAAATGTAAACAATGATTATCTGCTGCTGTGGAATGCAACAGGTGCATCTGTGATTGGTCTCATGTGGTTGTTTCTAATTAATGGCCAATCACAATGAGCTGGCTTGGACTCTGTCTGAGCCACAAACCTTTGTTATCATTCTTTCCTATTCTATTCTAAGCCAGCCTTCTGATGAAAACTTTTCTTCTATTCTTTTAGTATAGTTTTAATATAATATATATCATAAAATAATAAATCAGCCTTCTGAAACATGGAGGCAGATCCTCATCTCCTCCCCAGTCTGAAAACCCCTGTGAACACTGTCCCAGGTGGACTCTGAGCACTGACCCTGCCAGAGCTCCAGGAGCCTTTGGACAATTCTCCCAGGACACGATGGGATTATGGAGTGTCCTGTACTGAATAATCTCTGTGGGTCCTTCCCACCCAGGATATTCCATGATTCCATGTGCCTCCCATGCCCATGTGAAAATTGCACACTGCAGATGTTATGGGCATCTCTGCTTCTGACAACTGAGTGAGTCAGACTCCTCAAAAACCCCCCCAGTGATCCTTGTTTAGATCCCAAAGGATTTTAAAAATCCCTCTCAGCAGATTTGGGGACACATAAGCTTGGCTGTGCACTTGTCTAAATGATGCCTTAAACACTGACCTGGTCATTACATAAAAACTTCTGATTACTTGCTTGGCACTGGAAGGGAGGAGAGGGAATTTTGCAGATGTCCCTAAAACAATCTTACATTGGCAAAACACTTGGTAACAGGTGGATAAAGATGGAGAAAGCATCTCTCTAGAAAATACCTGATTAAGAACCTAAAAATGCTTTGTGCACTTTGCCACAAGCTGTACCCAGCCCACCACAGGAGGAATTTTGGAAGCAGATTGAATAACTTTGCTAAGATGCCGTGCCAGACTCTCCAGATTGCACAGCTCAGCTCCAGCAGAGCCTGATCCCTTCCCACCAACTCCAGGGAACTGCAGGGTGAACCCAACCTGGCAGCTCATCCAGCAAAACAATAAAAGCAGCTTTTTGTGCTGAGCTTATTCCTCTGCTGGATCAGGTGTCTGAGCAACCCCAGCACATGCTGCACAAAGGCTCATTTTCCTGGCATGGGAAAAGAAGGAGAACAAACATTCTGCTGGGGAGAGTGACAGCAGGTACATCTGTTGGTGGCAGTGACTGCTCACACTGCCTGAAGTGCTCGTGAAGAGCAGAGAAAAACCAACTCCAAAGCAGCAAGTTTATTTGGGCAGAAATAGGATACAAAACGTGCAATACAAATTCCCAAATAATTCCATATATAAATGTTTTTGGAGGAGGGTGGGGAAGAATAATGTAGCTCAGTTGTTTGGGAACATTTAGCATTTCAGAAGCTCAGTAAAATCCCTGTTTATTTGTAAGGCCCTTGCCAGGACCAGCAAAATCCCATTTATTTGTGAGGCCTTTGTCAGGACCAGCAAAATCCCTGTTTATTTGTGAGGCCTTTGTCAGGACCAGCAAAATCCCTGTTTATTTTTCAGGTCTTTGCCAGGACCAGCAAAATCCCTGTTTATTTGTGAGGCCTTTGCCAGGACCAGTAAAATCCCTGTTTATTTGTGAGGCCTTTGTCAAGACCAGTAAAATCCCTGTTTATTTGTGAGGCCTTTGCCAGGACCAGCAAAATCCCTGTTTATTTGTGAGGCCTTTGCCAGGACCAGCAAAATCCCTGTTTATTTGTGAGGCCTTTGTCAGGACCAGTGAAATCCCATTTATTTGTGAGGCCTTTGTCAGGACCAGCAAAATCCCTGTTTATTTGTGAGGCCTTTGCCAGGACCAGCAAAATCCCTGTTTATTTTTCAGGTCTTTGCCAGGACCAGAAAAATCCCTGTTTATTTGTGAGGCCTTTGTCAGGACCAGCAAAATCCCTGTTTATTTGTGAGGTCCTTGCCAGGACCAGCAAAATCCCATTTATTTGTGAGGCCTTTGTCAGGACCAGCAAAATCCCTGTTTATTTGTGAGGTCCTTGCCAGGCCCAGCCTGGTGCACACACATTGCCCTGCCAAGTGGGCTCAGAGGGTCTGGGCCACAGAGCCAACACATTTCAAACAAAACAGCAGAGAAATGGGAATTCTTGTCCTTTCCACTTGCAAAGAGGTCAAAGGAACAGCAAGGACTGCAGTGTGTAATCATAAACAACTCCCTGAGCAGCTCCTGGTGAAACACCCTAAAACATGAACAGGGCAGGGCAGGGAGCTGATGGGTTTGGAGAAATTTGAGGATCTGCCCTTTTAGCTGAAATAATTAATGCAAGTTTAATTTCTTTCCTTCTTCTGCCTTCCTTCTAAGAGCCCTGAAGTTCCATGCACACACCACAGCCTGGCACAGAAATCCACATAATTTTCTACAAGGTTCAGTCCCCCAGCCACACCTGCCTGCAAAAATGTGTCAGGGAAATGCAGAGCAGTGGAAAGCTGGAATTTGTATTTTCAGACTCCTGGAAAAGGAGAAGTTCAGGGCAATTAACCCCTCCCACCCCAAGAGATGGAGAGGAGAATCCTCTGTGCACACAGCTCATCCCTAAAACTCTGCCTTAGAATGGGCAGAATAACTTCAGTGTTACAACAGAGCCACTAACCTGACTTTGACTCTCTGGAGTAGCAAGTCTAAGTGGAAAAGATATTAAATATTATGGAAAAACAGTAATATCTAGTGGAAATATAATGGAAACATAAATATATGTTAAGTCTATCAAAACCACGGATATTTTTTGTGGATGTCTGTCACAGCTTCCCTGGGTAACAGTCACTGGGCCATTTCCTGTTACCCTGTGAACATTTTCAGAGAGCAAAGTTTTGTCTTTAATATCTCTTTGCAAATGCACCCACCACTTCCCTTACTGGGAATCCCTCCCCAGTTGTTAACTGAGCTTCATTCCCAGTTAACAATGAAGAGCCACTATTGCAAAGCCCATTCTGCAAATATGCCCAGGGAGGCATTTTCAACTGACAATGGATTTCCATTTTCATGGACCAGAAGCTGATAAAGCAGCTTCAGTGTGCCTGATGTATGGAAAAATGGATGCACTCTTCTTCTACACTGCAGGAAGCAACCAAGAGAAGTAATTAGGCATGACCAGCATGCAAGTCACTGATGATAAATGTGGTGCAATAACATGTTCTGATGTGCTCAAGGTCTAGCAGAGGTTTCTAAACACATTTTTTGTGGTAATGAACAGAAAATAAAGCTTTTTTTTCCTAGCAGACTGGTCTTGCTGTGCCTGCTCCATCCCTGGAAGTGCCAAGGCCAGGTTGGATGGGGCTTGGAGCCACCTGGGATAGTGGAAGATGACCCTGCCCATGGCAGGGGGTGGAACTGGGTGATCTTCAAGGTCCCTTCCAACCCAAACCATTCCATGATTCTTTTTCTGAGTTTTTCAGCTTAAATATTTCTTTGTTTTCCAGGAGTTCAGGTTAAATCTTTCTTTGCTTTCCAGGAGTTCTAAGTCTGATGCACACAGAAGTTTGTGCATTCCTCACTGCCACTTCAGCCTCAATCCAGGCAGCCCCACACCCCCTGCTCCCAGGGAATTCCAGGTGTCCCTGAAGGCCACAAAGCTCTCCTGTAGGAGTTTGTTACTCAGGGAGTTCACTCACCCATGCTGGGATCACATCTGGCCAATCCAGGGATGATTTGGCACTGTTATATCAGAACAGGGAGGCTCATGAGGGACATTCACCCCTCTGAAGGAATCTGACCCTTCCCAACAGCCCATCTGCCTCTTGAAGACATTAAAGTCATGGCAAATGAGAATTTTGCTGCTTCCAGACTATGCTGCTTGGTTTCATGCTCATCTCAGCAGCCAAAGGGTGTCCACAAAGATATTTCCCTGCTCAGCAATGCAGGGCCTCAATCAGTGCTTCAAACCCTCAGCCCTGCCAGCAGGTAAAACCCATGCCACAAGGAGAGAGGAGCAAGTGGAAAATGTAATTTTTCAATGGATAAGAAAGAATCAGAAGTAACTTGTATGTGGTTCTGCTGAGGCAGGAAAGGGAACTTAAAAGATTTCTGACAGGGATGAATTCACTGCTCCCTCCATCTTCTGGCTCTGGAGCTGATGCTCAGCTGACAAACCCCAGCATGTGCCTCCTGTGATCCTTCCACACCCTCAGAATCCTCACCTTTCATTTACTTTGTGCAAGGTTTGAGGGCAGACTGCACTGGCAGAGCTTGGATCAGCCCTCAGCACTACATGAGGTCACTTCATGGCCTGGGATGTCTCCTCCAGACTGTGGGAACGTGACAAGGAACTTCTTGTTCCAGAGCAGAAGCTAAGCCTGTGAGTGAAATTCCAAATACCAAATTCCAAAATTCCAAATTCCAAACAAATTCCAAATGCAATCAGCTAGACATGGCCTCATTTGGTTGGTTCACAAAGGAAAAAAGGGCAGGGTTGGAAGAGACTGAAAGTTCACCTGATTCCAACTCCCTGCCATGGGCAGGGACACCTTCCACTGGACATAACCATTCCCAAAATGCCCGGAGAAATGTGCCACCCCCTACTTTACAGCTGATGCCATTTCTTCAAGCTAAATACTCCTGGGAAGGCCAAACAAAATGATTTCTGACTTTAAATATACACACACAACTGCAGTTCTGGTTAAAGCTACATTGATTCAACACTGGATCACAGGTGCAAGGGTTAATTTTGGATTCCCAGTTTGCAATAAGCCCTCTTCCTCAGAGTGATGGGTTAGGCTTGGGTTAGAAGCAGGACTGTTCAAAAAAACTGAAGCAAACCAAGAAATTCTCCAGAGTTGTGGCAATTTCAAGTTACAAATTTCCACTCCAAGTTGTGTGTGTGGCAGCTCTGTAAGCAAAGCCCAGGAAATGAGAGAAATTCATTTATCAGCCTCCCTCAGGCAGTGTCTCATACCCAGAAGGAACATTTGGCAGGCAGGAAAATGCTTCCAACATTCCCAATAAAATGAATTTTTGCAATAAAGTTCCAAAGAGCTGGGAGTGATGCAGCCACCTCAGAAATCACAGCTCCCTCTGCCCCCAGCAGCTGGGCTGGGAGGGGGAAAGAAGGAGGGAAGGAAGGAGGGAAAAAAGGAAAGAAAAAGGGAAAGAAGAAGGGAAGGGGAAAGGGAGGAAAGGAGAGGAAAAAGGAAAGGAAAAAAAGGGAAAAGGAAAGGGAAAAAAAGGGGAAAGGGAAAAAAAGGGGAAAGGGGGAAAGGGGGAAAGGGGGAAAGGGGGAAAGGGGGAAAGGGGGAAAGGGGGAAAGGGGGAAAGGGAAAGGGAAAGGGAAAGGGAAAGGGAAAGGGAAAGGGAAAGGGAAAGGGAAAGGGAAAGGGAAAGGGAAAGGGAAAGGGAAAGGGAAAGGAAAGGAAAGGAAAGGAAAGGAAAGGAAAGGAAAGGAAAGGAAAGGAAAGGAAAGGAAAGGAAAGGAAAGGAAAGGAAAGGAAAGGAAAGGAAAGGAAAGGAAAGGAAAGGAAAGGAAAGGAAAGGAAAGGAAAGGAAAGGAAAGGAAAGGAAAGGAAAGGAAAGGAGGAAAGAGGGAAAAGGTAAGGAAAAAAGGGAAGAGAAAAGAAAAAGGAAAGGAAAAAGGGAAAAGGAAAGGAAAAAAAAAGGAAAAAGGAAAACAAAAAAAGGAAAAAGGAAAGGGAAAAAAAAGGAAAAGCTCTTTAATCCAAAAGGTGGGAATACAGAGATCCAAGTGAAATGTCCTCAGTGGCAAGGCTGGGGCTGAGCCAACAGTGCCTCAGTTCCCCAGCTGGCTCTAAATGCCTCAGGCTCTGTGAAGAGTTCAATTCCAGCCTTTCCCAGCTGAGCTGTAACAAGATTCTCAGGGCCTCCCATCAGTCTGGGAACAGGCTGGTGCTGTGGGCATCCATAACAATAACAGGGAGCAGTGCCCAGAATTTATCCCCCACAGAGTGGCAAATACTTCACGTGGCTGTTAAAAGCTTTAACCCACCAAATTCAGCAATTCCAGTATTTACAGGAGTGGATATAGGGAATAAACACTTTGTTCAAGGGCACAGATGGGAAAAGTGCCAAGAGGAGCATTAGAACACAAACCCACTGCCTTGTTCATCTTCAGCACAAGCTAAAAGCCTTAAAAGAAAATATTTTCATTTTTGTTCAGTTTTACAGGGCTTCCAGCTAATTAAGAGGTAAATAAAATGAAAACAAGCCAGAGAAGGTCAGAAATCTTTCTGCCTGCCAGCAGCACAGTGGCAGCTTTCTTTTGGAATATTTTTTGCTCCATTATCTTCCCATGTCCAATAATTCAGCAAGTGTGAGCAGGGCAGCTCCCTGACAGGCTCCTGCTAGTGTGGCCAGGACCTCTGGCAGAAGCAGAGTGGGAGGCACTCAGAGTTAAAAACAGCCAGGAATTTCCATTATAGGATAATTCAAGAGAACCCTTCCTCAGCTGGGGCCAACTGCCCTTGAAAGTCTCATTACTGCTTTATTTTGAGCTGAAGAATGATTTGCACCAGCTCATCACCCCTCCCTTCCCACAAAGGTTAATGTGGCCATTTCCCCCACCTTGCCATGTTTTTAGGGTACAGAGCACCACTGGCTTTTCCAGCATCTTTTTCCATGTGCAGAATGGCAGCTGTGTAAATCCTAGAGAAGGGAGTGCATAGGGAAGCAGTGCTGCATTTTGCCTGAGTGCTGACATTAATTCCCTTGCTACTTTTCTTGATTTGGGGTTTGACAGCCTTAATCACAGACTGGTATTTCCAACAGCTTCTTTTCTCCATTCATTTAGTACTGTGTAGGAAGATACTAAAAGAAATCCAAACAAAATCTCTCATCCCCATCTCAAATCCAAATCAACCCCATCTTCTCCATGCAAAATCTCACCATGCCTGGTTATTCTTGCAAAGGTAACTGTAAATATTCTGAAAATTAAAGTTAGACAGCAATGAAATGCAGAGAAAGTGCCCCTGGCAGGAAAGGAAACAATAAAGATGAAGATTTATTTTACCATGCATGGAATTTGCATGAATTGGCTTTTCATTTAGGGATCTCACTGTGTGGTACCAAACTCATTCATCAGCTCCACTAAACTCCACAAATCCCAGCTGCAATTCCTGTACTCCAGGATTGGACCAGCAAGACTGGAAGCTGCAAATTACCTTCCAAATGTAATGCTTAAATGTATTTTTAAATAAAAATTCTGTGTCTCTACACTGCCACAGGACACCAACAACCTGCACTGTGCTCCCCCACAGCTGGGCTAGAAACAACACAGCTCCCCCAGAACTCAAAATTATATTTGGGATTTTCATCTGACAATCCAGCTTTGGGGGCTGTTTGGGATTTTTTTCTCCCATGATCTGAATTCAGCACACCCTGTAGGTTTTGTTCCTCTGTTGTTAATGAAAGATTCTTTTTTAGCATTACAGATGAACTTGGGAAGCAGGTTGAATATATAGAACTGTATATTCAGTCAAGGAATAAGGTATTTGCAAAGGCACAGAACCACATTTCCAAGAAATCAGACCTCAACTCTTCCCCAAAAATATGTACATACATTTACAGCACTCTCTACCTCCAATAAATCTAACAGAACCATTCCCCTAAATTCTTCTCTAGCTGAAATTTGTTTTCATTCAGAAAGTAATTTATTTTAAAAAAGTGTTTCATGACTAGGAGCAATGTGAAATTTATCTAATGCATGAATTTCTTCTACACAGTTTCTATCCAAATTATGTACAAAAAGACTCCAACAAAGAAGGTAAAGGTTGTGGAGCAAATTAGAGTCAACATTTCCAAAGGAAATAATGAGTTTTACTTCACTTTTCCCCAATGATCTTTCCCCAAAAACTGCTCAGACTGTGAAAACAGATCAAGTCAACCCATTAGTGCCAAATGCTGGCATTTCCTTTATAGTTCCTGGAAAATGAAAATCTTCACTTAGGATAGAAATAAGATTTATCATCAGCCTGTTGAGGCTTAGGTAGGAAGAGCTTTTATTTAAATATTTGGAAATGAATGGATTGGAAAAAGAAAGAGAAAAGATGTTCAGGGAACATAAAACTCCCATGTTTTCAAATTCCTTTAAACACTATGACAGCTGTTGATAGATTCTGGCACATGCAACAGGTTTCAGTAGATAAAATGGAATAAAAAACTAAACCACTGCTCCCCTGCCCTCCAACAGCACAAACCCTCTGGAAGTGCTAATTAGTGTGAGCATTAATTAGCCAGGCACTGCCAGAAGAAAATAACCAATGGAAATTGGTTATTATTGGTTGTTATACATTCAAAAGCAATAAAAGTAATATTTATTTTAATGGCAACTAATTTGGTGTCTACCAGCAAAGCTCTACTCCCCACCCAAAGCCAGAAGGAGCTTCAATTCTTCCCCACCTGGAATGGGGTGGGAAGGGCAGGCAGAGGATGCCTTTGCTGAGCTCTCCTGATCCTCCTCATGAAGAATCCAGGGAGGATGAGGAAGATGAGGAAGGGCAATTCCTGACTGCCCTCAGCACTGACAAGAAGCCCAGACCCAACAGTGATGGAAAAACCCAGCAGTGTTTGGCTCCAAGCCTCTCCTGGCATGGGCAAATTTCATACTTCAGGTGAAAGGCAGAGCTGGGGGATGATAATTAAAAATTACAAATTCCACTGCCAAACTGCTTCCTGCAGCCTCCTGACTTTTAATCTGAAACCTGTTTGCTTTGCTACACACTCGAGTCTGTTGCATGTACTAAACTTGGCATTTAACACATCAGCCAAAAATGGGTCCTTTAGGTTTAACAAATCACTGAAAAACCTTGGAACCAGCCCCAAATCATAAGGAACAGAGCCCAAAAGCATCTTCTGCAGCTCTCTGGAGGCTCTCCCTGTGCTGTCACTGTCACCTGCTGCCTTTGGGCCATGCACTCAGAGCTAATGGCACAGAGGGTCATTTCCTAAAGATAACAAGTTCCATCTACCAAATCCTTTCTGCAAAACACAGCCTGTGCACCAGGGCAGGATCAGCTGGCCCCAGCTTGTGTGCTCAGCCACAAGGAACACGAGCTCCCTGCTCTCTCTAGGAAATCCAATCCTTTCAGAAATTAAGGCACCTCTGAGCAGGCTCCCACTCCAGAGCTCTTCATGGCCCCACTGACAAGTGCCTGCACTGAAGCACTTTCTCATCTCCTCATTTTTCAGCTCTTGCTCTCAGCACACTCCACTTGTGCCTGGCCCTTTTCCAGGGCCCAGTTCTAAACTCAGTGTCCTCAAAGCTTTGATTTCAAGTGACTAAACAACACCCAAAAATTCAAACCAATGCTTGAGAATTGAGGTCTCTAGCTGGTCAGAGTGACCCCAAAAAACATTAAAGTCTCTTTTCCAGGCCCAGTGCTCAAAGAAGGAGTCAGAGCTCTTCATTTCTTGGCCTCAAGGTTGTTTATTGTTTTTTATCTATAAAATTCTTTCTCCTGTCCAGCTGAGGTCCATCCAGCAAAACAGACAGAGGCACTCTGCCTGCCCCCTGTTATGTCTTTATACTAAAAACTATGTATATAATATTTATAATTACTTTCCAATACCTATCACCTATGTTAGACAGTGAGCTTCTACTCTAAACCAATCTGTGAGTGCCAACATCACAGCAGAAGATGGAGGCCAAGAAAGTAGAAGGAGAAAGGCTGGACATGCCCAGATCCCTCCATCTTGCCCCCTTGAATCCCCATTCTAAAAACCCCAAAATCTACTTTTTCACTTTGTGATAAATTCACTGTCATTGTACTTAATTTGTCATGGCTTGCAGATCTTCATCTAAGGTTGGTAACTTGCTCCACGGGTCATAATCAAACCCACAGGGGCACTTTGGGCTCTGTGCCAGGGTCTCTGAGACCCCTGGCAGGGGTCTGGGCTGCTCAGGACAGCCAGAGGGATGTCCTGGGTCCTGACACTTGAGTACTTTTAAAAATGCCTAAACTGATCTGTAATTGACTTTTAGCAGAGTTACAGGGATGCTGTACTCAGAGGACAAGGGTCCAATGCTCCACCAAAGCAAACATTAACACATCACACAGCAGCTGTGTGAAAATTCCTTCAAAGCCAAGAAATCAGGCAGAGTGCAAGAGGAGAAGTAACTGATTAACAGTTGTGTGACAGTGCTGCATGTTGAGTTGAACTGGATTATCACTTCTCCCTCTCTTTTGAAGTATGAGCACCCTGCACAGCACAGAGATGCATGGATCCAGCATGGATCCTCCATGGAGGAACTTCCCAGGCTTTGAAACACCTGTACTCCATCACACAAGGATCTGGGAGCATTAATTGTGGAGGCTCAGAGTTTACAGCTCTGAAGGGTGCACTCCCCCCAGCTCAGACATCTGAACACTTCCAACACCATGCAGGGTCTCCCTCCTTTCAAGTCCCTCTTCAGAAAATGAAGAACCTCCAGCACTGCAGATAAAGGCACTGAAGAAAATAATGGCAAGACTTCCTGGCAGTGTGCACTGACTTCACACACCAGCTTTTGATTTTGCTTCTTCTCCAGCTAAGCTGAAGAACATGAACCCTGCAGGCTGTGATGCCTCCAGCTCCTACCACAGAAATAATGAGCCTTGCAAAACTAACAGCACTCATAATTTATCTGTTAGAATATCCATCCCCAGCACCACAGCCTGTACATGTATTTCCAAACAGGGAATATTTCAGTTTTCTGCTGAAGAGGAAATGCCAGGCTGCTCTCTCAGGCTGCCTGCAGTGCAGCCATGAACAGGAGTAGGAAGGAAATGCAAACTGTCAGGCCCATTCCTTCAAACTCTTGGAATATTCATGTCAGATGCAGACATTAATAAGAACTGAGACTTTTCCCCCTTTTTCCTTTGAGGCACCCAGTGAACACAAGTTTTTCCACACTCTCCAGTGTGTACTTACCCTCAGCTCCACCTCTTTGCCAAGTAAGTCATACAGGACTGCTCCTTTGGAGGTGATTTCAGAAGCAAGCTGTCTGGCTGCCTTCAAATCAGCAATCTGGAAACACAGCAACAGCACTGAATGGCAGGAGAATCCCCAACATCACAAAGACTATCTATGGTATTTCTCATTCTGATATCAAAATTGCACTGGAGGTCTAAACTCTGCCAGAGGTTGTGCACCAGAATCAGAGTGGACAGAGTCTCCCTTGGCTTGAAACAGTCCAGGTGAGGCTCTGTCAGGTACAGGTTTCTGAGGGGAACCCCAAATACTTCAGGCCAAGGGAAAAAACCCCACAAATCTCCTCAGAACTGTGGCTCAGCCAGCTGTTGGTTCATGTGCTGCCCAGGACAAAGGGAAATATCTCCCTTTTCATGAGCAGAAGTAAAAACTTCATGTACCAAAAGGAATGGGACCAGCCTGCAGTGGATGTAATGAACTTTTGAGCATCTCCCAAGTGGCTTTTGTTATTTTTTCAGAGAGACACATCAAGACTTACAGAATCACTGCTGGGTCTGCCATTTCCTCAAGAATCACAGGAAAAGAGAATCATACAATGGTTTGTGTGGGAACAGACCCTAAAGCCCATCCAGTCCCACTCCTGCAATGGGCAGGGACATCTTCCACAGAAGTGGTAACAGAAAATCCTCTTATTTAGCAAAGTGTTGGGTTTGTTTTGGGTTTCGTTTTTTGGGGTTTTGTTTTGGTTTTTTGTTTTGTTTTGGGGTTTTCTGGAATTTTTGGGGTTTTTTTATATTTAGAGAAAGTGCTTTTAAAATATCAAGAGATGGCTTTTATTTTAAGAGCTTGAACAGCTTTGATGTCTGTTAGGGTCACAGGAAGATTTATCCTTCTTTCAATGCAAATGGGCTAAAAATCAACTTTCAGTCAGTGTTTTGCAAGCTCCTCCTGTTGCAAAAGTTTAGTAGGTAGAAAATAATCTTTATTCCAGCCTACTCCAATATTTCTATGGTGTCAACAGGATTTCAATACAAAGAGAACCAGTTTTGTGCCACTGTTCCCTTGTGTCCTTGTTTGCCAAGCAGTATGTATTCTGTTTACCATCTGTTAGAGATATGGCAGTTGTCTTCTGTTAATTGGGCAGTTTTCCTTATCTCCTCCACAACCACTCCTCCCTCAGAGGAGACACCTGCTGATAACAGCTATTGAATGTCACTGCATGGCTGATAAGAACTACAGCATCCCATTGGGAGATGTGAGCCCAGAGGGAGGAGCCAAGCATTGCTGCCTGGATATAATCTGGAGATCTTGGGACACTAGCACAGCATTTCCACTGCATTCCCAGAGGAACAGCAGCTGCCTCCTCTTCCACTGGATCTTCAGAGGAAGACTCCACCCTTCTACAGGATCCCTGCTCCAGCTGAACCACCCCAGACACTGCAGGAGGGCTGAGCCACAATTCCAATGGGACTGCTGCCAACACCCTGACCCACAGGGTGTCAGGTTGGGTTCTGACTCTGCCAGTTTTGTTTTGATTTACTGCACTGTTTATTTTATTTTTTTATTTTCCTCCCTAATAAAAAACCTGTTATTTCCTGCTCCCATATCTTTGCCTGAAAGCCCCTCTTAATTTCAAATTTATAGCAATTGGGAGGGAGGGGGGTTACAGTTTCCAGTGCAGGGGAGGCTCCTGCCTTGTTTAGTAGACACCTGTCTTTCCAAACCAAGACACTTTGTATTAGGCTTCTTGTTGAGAATTCAGAGATTAAAACAAATCACAGAGTGACATAACCCCATCTCCTGAAAGTCTGACTTAAAACCCTTGCTAGAGCACTCCACTTAAATCCCAGCTAGCAAAGAGATGAGTTTTCCCAAGTGAACACAAGAGTGGCACTTTTGCTTACTTTGGAGCCCAGATCAAACTTGAACTTGGTGCTGTCCTCCTCGGGGAGCTGAGCACACTCCCCTCCCTGTGTGTTCATGGCCCCGTAGAGCACCGAGGTGACTTTAAGCAGCTCCTTCACAGCGTGGCCATCAGCCTGGTACAGCTTCTTGGTGTTCAGCTTGATGTGAGCCTTGGTAGCCTGGGCAAGAAAGAAACAATTCAGCAGTCACAAAGAACAAAATCCTCAGTTATCTGCGCTCAAAGCTGTTTTTGGGGGCACCAATTATTCTGCTGTACAGAATAATTCCCATCGGCCCGGTAGAGCTTCTTGGAGTTCAGCTTGATGTGAGCCTTGGTAGCCTGGGCAAGAAAGAAACAATTTAGCAGTCACAAAGAACAAAATCTATGGGAATCCATAAAATCAGAGGGGTTTGGAGAAGCTGCAAAAGGCAGGCCTCAGAGACAGCAGAACTGTGATTGGAGCTAAGCAGCAGCCATGAGATTGGTCAGCAGAAAAATTATGTAAAAACTAGAAAAGTAAGGACAAATAGAACAATGGTCTGTGTATTAATGCTTGTCTAGAATAACTCCCCAAGCTACAGAAAAGTGTATCTAGTGAGATGTTAGGAAGTTTTAAGCTTAATAATGGAGTTCTGTGCATTGTGTTTTAAGGCTCATGAGCAGGTATTGTATCCAAAATAAGCAAGCAGTGTTTAACCAAAGGTTTGGGTGCTTATAGTGGTTGGATAGAACTGCTGTCAATGTGCTTTTGCTTTGTGTGATTGGTCAGAAAATTCTTAAAGTAAATTATAACATTGAGTTCTTGGTTTGCTGCCTGGGATGTGAGCTGCTGGCATCTTCCCACTGTCATAGCCATGGAATGAGAGTGATGGTGGAAAATCAAACAGCTCAAGGCACGTTCCCAGCAGTCCTGTCCTGTTTGTGATTTGTACAGAGCCCCCAGCCAGTGATAAAAATCCTCAGTTATCTGCACTCAAAGCTCTTTTTGGGGGCACCAATTATTCTGCTGTACAGAGTAACTCCTCCTGTTTGGACCCCTCATCATAATACTGGTATTTCTAGAAGAAATTTTTCTGAAAGCTGTGCTCCTTCTGCATGTCAGATCATTTGCAGAAAAACCCTCAAACAATCATCATTTCTTCCCTGAATAAAGATCAGCAAAACCCCTATGCATCATTTAAATTCAAATTAAGTTTAAGTGGAAAGTAAGTGTGCCCAGGTCTTGTGATGATGCTGCAGAGAGGTAAATTTCACCCTTAATGAGTTGCAAGAATGAGATCAGTTATCCTAATTTAACTGTCTTCTCTTCCAGCAGCACCTTCCAAATGTTTTATTGCTTCTCTCAGTTTTTTTCCCTGCTATGATATTAGTGATTTTATTCTCTTGCCTTCCATCTCTGAAAGCTACAGACAGAACAATAAGGAAAAAATACAAAAAATTCTAATATTATCTTTTTGTGCTTCAAAGTAATAAAGGGGGAAAATGACTATCTGTCAGAGAAAGGACACAAATGTTGTTCTTGAAATTCCTGGTAAGTTTATATTACAAATGAATAGCCTCAAGGAGCCAACCACAAATTTCAGATTAAACTTTGAGGGAGTCTTTGTGGTGGCATAACTAAACAAGAAAGCAAAACAAAAAAATTGATGACCATCTATGGTTCCAAAAATGAAGCTTAAAAATGACACACGAAGTACAAAAGTGACTTAACATCTGCTTTCAGTGTATTTTTAAGATGAAACTTCTGCTGAAATGCTTCTCCTTTGGGAATGCTGCAGCAGATAGAGCTTATCCATGAGTCATTGGTGGTAT
Source organism: Melospiza georgiana (assembly GCF_028018845.1). Taxonomy (NCBI): domain Eukaryota; kingdom Metazoa; phylum Chordata; class Aves; order Passeriformes; family Passerellidae; genus Melospiza; species Melospiza georgiana. Next base: position 14,422,091 of record NC_080445.1, read on the forward strand.
TACACAGCTTTGGTTTCTCAGTGCTCGTGGAAGGAATTCACATTTCCTCAGGCTCTGACAGAGCAGGATCTTCAAGCTGGGGGAAGAGACTCAGACAATATTTGGTACAATACCATTATAAGCTCTGCATTGAGCTTCACTGAATAATGGACTGAAGGAAAAAATCCTGTGAAACTAAAGAGAGGAAGCACCACACTTCAAACCATGGATTTGGCTCCAGCTTTGCCAAAGAAACAAAACAAATGGATGCTGGCCCATGCTTATTCAGGTGTATTCTGTCAAGACTTTGTGACTTTAAATCAGATTTTAATATCCAAGATATATTTTCCTCTTGCCTCAACCCAGCACAGGAAAATGACTCTTTGTGTCTGTGTGCAGAGACAGGGCCCAGGGAATGGCTGGAGCTGTGTTAGGAGAGGGTCAGGCTGGATCTCAGGAAAAGCTCCTTCCCCAGAGGGTGGTGGGGCACTGCCCAGGCTCCCCAGGGAATGGGCACAGCCCCAAGGCTGCCAGGGCTCAAGGTTCCAACTCAGGATCTTCTGTGGCTCCTGAAAATTGAAGCCCAGAGTTCCAGAACAGGCTCCTGGTGTTGTGCACCTGAGCCAGGAGAATAAGAGACCCACAGTACAAAAAATCCCAAAATGCTTTTGAAATGCTGCTCTCAGAATGACCTCAAATGAGCCAAGACAAAGTGAAAAGTCAGGTATGTTCATCTCCATTCCCTTGCAACTAAAAGCAATCTAAAAAAATAATTGCAGAAACAGCAAGTATTCCATTACAGGAGAAGTGGTCATTAAATTGACAGACTCTGTTAAACATCCCCTATCCAAAGGGGACTGATGCACTAAATTATAAAAGATGTTGTTAGAGACAGAAGTTCTAATTTCAGCTTCATTCACCCTCAAGAGAGTAAAATCAATGTCTAGTAAGAGGAAAAAAAATGTTTTTTATTCAAAGGCTACTTAAAAAGAGACAAGCATATATATTTTTCAGACTGGCACAATGGCACTGTGGAGTTAAGAAGACAATTTCATATTTGGCAAGTCACCTCCTTCACTTCATCTTTGAGTTGCCTATTTGATTTGCTGTTTTATTATATAACAGTTTTAGTTTTACAGAACTACTAAAAACCACAGCTGTTTATTCTGAAGATTAGATGGTTAAAATGCAACAAAAATATAAATATTCAGTAAGAATAGCAGCCACAGCCAGAAAATTTGCTTAACTTCACAATGTGCTTAATTAATATCATAAAGCCAAATTTTCTGTGATATCTGACTCTTGCAAAAGGTTTTATGCCCTTGGGTTGCTGAGTTTGTTTTCATGAATGAATTTCTATGAGATGAACTCATTGAAGGCTTTTTGTTGCACTCTACCTCAAATTTGGATCCAAGTGGGTTTAGGCAGATCCAGGTATTGAGCCCCACTTATCAGGGCAGCTCTAGGGGGGGAATTGATTAAAAACCCACCTAAAGCAACCTTGCAGGCACTTCAGAACTTTGGGGTCTGGGAACTTTTGGTAAGCTCTCAAACTGCCAGGAGCACAGAGCAGCAGTTAATTTGTGTGGAAAATTAACACCTCCTCACTCCTTGTTCAGTAAAGCAGAGCAGAGCTGCAGCTGCATTCCCTGTGATGGATCTGTCCTGCCATTCTCTTCTGAGACAATTCTGTCTCCACCACATCTCCCATCTGCCCACGGATGCATAAAGCCATTAACTCCTGGGGAAGATAATTGTGGATTGCATGGCCAGTGAATTATTAAGGAAATGTCTACAAGCTTCTCTCATCCTGAAAATGCTGAAAACCTACAATAATCCCCACACTAACCTGTAATATTAACTGAGACTAAGTACAGGATGACTAATTTCCATTCATTTCATTTTCTGAATCATATTATGTAATTCTCCAACACCCCTGGGATTTTTGACATGAAATCAGCTATTGAAAAGCATCACATTATTTCTGCTTCCAGACTTGTGCTTGCAGGGGGAAACCCTCCCAAACAAAACAGACCTGCTCACTCCATCTCAAGATGCTCCAAGGCTCAAAAGTACATTCTAATATGTACAGGAATGTACCCTGCTCTGAACATGGCAAAATTAAGAGAATTGAGGGTGCACACTATTCACAAATGACAAGGGAAATGTTGTTAAAATGACATTTTAATATGTTTAAGATTTTTTTTAAAGTACTGTAATTCATCTTTGGTATTAGCATAAAAACTTCCATTGCTTCCAGACCCAGCTGCAGCCCCAGAAAGTTCTTTTCATATAATGAAGAGTGTTAATCTAAGTGTGTGATAACACCAAAGGCTCCCACTGCTTCCAAATAACATTAATTTTCTGAAGGACGATGTTATTTTATTCCATAAGACTAAAAAATTTGATGGCCCAAGCCAAATATGCTCATGCATAAAAAAATTGATCTGAGAAAAAAACCACATGCCTTGATCTGTGGGAAATCTCATACAACCCATATATGATTCTGTATCATCATGAAAACACCACAAGTTTTGATAATTCAAGCACAGAAAAGGCATCCAAAGTTAGCAATAACCAAGGTGGGATCTCTTCTAAAACAATTTAAATGGTTTAAAAACAATTCCCATCTACAGCTGTATCTTCCACTGTTACCTTTTATAAATAAGGAGAGATAAGGATGAATATTGGTTTAGATCCCAATATCATATTTAGATTCCAGTGAATACTGGAATGAATACTGGTTTAGATCCCAATATTGTATTTAGATCTCAATATCATATTTAGATCCCAGTGAATATTGGAATGAATATTGGTTTCTATCCCAATTTAGATCCCAATATTGTATTTAGATCCCAATATTGTATTGAGATCCTAGTGAATATTGGAATGAATATTGGTTTAGATCCCAATTAGATCCCAATATTATATTTAGATCCCAATATTTTATTTAGATCCCAGTGAATATAGGAATGAACATTGGTTTAGATCCCAATATTGTATTTAGATCCCAATATTTTATTTAGATCCCAGTGAATACTGGAATGAATATTGGTTTAGATCCCAATTAGATCCTAATAGTGTATTTAGATCCCAGTGAATATGGGAATGAACATTGGTTTAGATCCCAATATTGTATTTAGATCTCAATATCATATTTAGATCTCAGTGAATATTGGAATGAATATTGGTTTAGATCCCAATATTGTATTTAGATCCCAATATTTTATTTAGATCTCAGTGAATATTGGAATGAACATTGGTTTAGATCCCAATTTAGATCCCAATATTGTATTTAGATCTCAATATCATATTTAGATCTCAGTGAATACTGGAATGAATATTGGTTTAGATCCCAATTTAGATCCCAATATTGTATTTAGATCCCAGTGAATACTGGAATGAATATTGGTTTAGATCCCAATATTGTATTTACATCCCAATACCATATTTAGATCCCAGCTCTGCAGAGAGAAGTACAGAATGTCACTAACAGCATGCCCTGGCCTCTTACAATTTCCAGCATCACAAGACACAGGATCACAGACTCACGGAATGGTTTGGGTTGGAAGGGACCTCAAAACTCATCCAGTGCCACCCCTGCCATGGGCAGGGACAGCTGTCACCACCCCAGGCTGCTCCCAGCCCTGCCCAGCCTGGCCTTGGACACTTGCAGGGATAAAGCAGCAGCAGAATGCAACACAAACTCAGCCACCCTTGCAGGGAAGCTCTGTGGGGTTAAGAGAAAGCTCTAAAGCTGCCATGGAAGCAGAATTTCAGATTTTCAGGGTTTCAGATTTTCAAGGTTTCAGATTTTCAGGGTTTCAGCCCAAGCACAGCTCCTGGGCAGACTCACCATGAACTGAGCCACGGCCTTAATGAAGAAAACTCTGTCCTGCTCTGTGTCCACGTCCCCAGGAATGTCACTCTGAGGTTCATACCTGTGCAAACAACAGCTGGAGATCAGAACAAGCTTCTGGCAACATCTGTGAGGCAAAAATCAAACTCCAAGCAAGCACAGGCTGGAGGATAAATGTGTAAATAAATTCCTGCTGCAGACCCAGGCATCCAGAGCTGGGTGCACACAGGGGGTTTGTACAAACTGCAGGAGCTGTAAAAGCTGACACACTGCACCAGTTCATAGCCAGACATCATTTCAAACATCCTCCTTTCACAAGTGAAGGAAATTTATGGAAAAGCAAACTGAAATCTGTAAAATGCTTTAAAAAAAAACCATCAGTGAGATGCAGAAACTTCTAGAAGTGGCCAGGCTGCAGGAACCAGGGAAGGATAAAAGGAAATTCAGTGATTTGGACCCTCAGAGTGACAGCAGCATTTGAAAGACTATTTAGGCAACTTAATCCAAGTAGTTCTGAATGGTTGTGAGTATATCCCTATTTCATTACAACTGCAAGAGCATTCAGCAAATTTCTAACAACTTAATGGATATTAATTATTAATCCAGGCCAAAAACCAGCAGTCAGGAAAACTGGTCAATGTTGGTTTCAATTATAATGTTCTACCTTATAATCTTAAAAAAAAAACCAAAAACCTTTAATTTTACATTTAATTAGGAGATAGAAGATAATGTATAATTCAAATAACTCTTCAGGATCCAGACATATTAAACCACAGTCTATCAATGGGTTAAGTGGGTGTAAAACTGCAACTGGACAGTAGTAGATTAGAACCAAACCATTTTATTTCTTTCAAATACGTTGTGGATGCAGGACAATATCAGGCTGAACAACAAGGCAAGAATTAGCTGGGTTTTGCTGAATTTCCCACAACAGATCACCCTGTTTGGATAGGATGGACAGGATGGCTGTGGAATTTGGAGAATATGTGAGATATAAGGCTACTTTTAAATGAGTGTGCCCACAGTCAGGGTGAAACCTCTGGCAATCACTAGGTTTGCTACTCCAGACTGTGTCATTAAGCTAAAATTCTGCAAACCACCACATTTCTGTCTGGCATTTAAAGAGCAGAACTCAAAGAATTAATAAATATCCCTGAGTTCCCTCATTTCTCAGCACACCATCAGTTCCCAAGCACACTCCCCACATCTCAGCATCAGCCCAACATTTGTTGGCCTCATCACCGACCTTTTCACCAGCCACAGCAGCACCTCTGACACGAGCATGAAGTTTGGGGTGTGGAAATTCTCCATGGATATCAGCCGAGGATACCCCAGCGCCCTCATCATCTCAGTAAAATCTGAAAAATGAGGAAGAGCAGGGATTTCTTCTTTTATAGCCAATAAGGGCTTTGCCAAGATTGCCATCTCCCACAGAGTGCTGCTTAGTTACCGTGCGATATAAGCACTGTTTAAAAAATTAAACCTCAATAATTAATATAAATCCTCTCATTTCAACAGACAACACTCCCAAGTGAAAACAGGCGTTTTTAAGGAGATTCCCTGAGCTGGAACAACGCAGACACAGCCTGTCCTGCACACACAGCATTTAACTTGTTCCCTACGGGCGGGGGAATCCCTCCCTGCAGGGCTGCGCCACCCCCGGCAGCGGGGACCCCTCCCCGGCAGGGACCGGCGGGCTCAGCCCCGCATCCCCGCAGCTCCGTGTGAGGCCCAGCAGGGTCCCCCGGGAGGCCCAGGCGGGGGTGCCGCGTCCCGCCCGGCCCTGCCCCGCCGCCCCGGCCGCGCTCACTGCGGAGATCGCGGAACGACATCGCCGGGAGCCGCGGCCGCCGCCGCTCTGAGGGAACGCGCTGCGGGCGCTACGGCGGCGCGGCGGGGACAAACCCCGCGGGAAGCGAAAGGCGCTGCCATCGGACACTGAATCACGGCATGGCGCGATAAACTGAGGGGAAGGGTGTGGAATACAAAGCTGTGTTTCGTGTCAGGTACATACAGGCAATGTGTGTGTGAAAAACGCCAGTCACTTGGTTTTAAAATTTTAAAAGTTTAATAGTAATAAAATGGTTATAAAAATAGTAATACAATTAGAGTAATAATAATTTTTACAATAATTTCACAGCGCCAGCCAGACCACAGCACTGAGTGCCATTTCCAGGCTTTCCTTAAACACCTCCCGCCACAGCGAATGCACCACACGCATAGGCAATGCATTCTAATATCACATCACCCTTTCAGGGAAGAAACTCTTCTTAATGTCCAATCTAAACCTCGCCTGGTGCACTTAAGACTGTGTCTTGTCCTGTCCCTTGTTCGCGGGTAGCAGAGCCAGCCCCCGCCGGCTGTGCCCTCCTGGCACGGAGGTGCTGAGAGGGAGAAGGTGTCTCTGTCCCCCCTCACGTCCTCCAGACTGAGCCCGCCAGGCTCCCTCAACCCCTCCGTGAAATAAATAGAGCAGAACATCTTTCTCCTTTTAATGCCTTTATTAGAAACCGACGGGTCGCGCTCACACCACCGCAGCTTCCAGAAGTGGCACAGAGGAGGAGAAAGTGCGGCTTTGTCCACTGGTCTGTGGGCAGAGCTGGGGGTTCCATCCTCACGAGAGCACCAGGAGATTCACAGTTTTTCGGTTTGACATTCGAGGTCCTCTGTCCAGCCGACATCTTTTTAGGTTAGGGTGAGGGGTAAAAAGGGTCTTAGCGGATACTGGATTTTGTTCCTCACGTCGAGACATCACTTCGATCCCTCAGTTCCGGAGGTTTTTGCTCGGTTTGGTGAGGGGCTTCTTCATTTACATGCCAACTCCGATGTCCCCTCCTCTCCACCGTCCGGGTGCCATCCTCCAGGAAGCAGCAGGGTGCTACTCGACAAAAAGGGGAATTCCCAACCATGAACAACAGGTAGTTAACGAAAAACTATTAACAACAGGTGATTACAACAACAAACAGTTAGAACTCTACCCTGGCACCAAGCGGCTCAACCTGTGAACTCTGCAAACTTTTAAAAAAATGGGCAGCTTTTCTACTCATAACAGTCGGCTCAGGACGTGCCGAGGCCGCCCGGGGCAGAGCCGCGGGGAGGGGGCGGCAGGAGCGGAGCGGGGCAGGGCGTGTGGGCTGTGGGAGGGCACAGCTCCTGTGCCGTGTCCCGCTGTGGGACCCTCAGTTGTGAGGGGACATTGAGGGGCTGGAGGGGAAGGGAAGGGAGCTGGGAAAGGGTGTGGAGCTCATGTCCTGTGCAGAGGGGCTGGGGGAGCTGGGGAAGGGACTCAGCCTGGAGAAAAGGAGGCTCAGAGGGGATGTCCTCACTCTCCTCAACTGCGTGACAGGACATGGAGCCGGAGGGGCCGGGCTCTGCTTCCAGGGAACGAGGGACAGCACAACAAAACAAAGTCTTAAATGTGCCAGGAGAGGTTTTAGTCATATTTAAGGAAGAATTTCTTCCCTGAAAGGGTGATATTAGAATGGGGTACTCATGCGTGTGGATGTGTGTGGTGGATTCGCTGTGGCAGGTGTTCAAGTGTCGCTCTGATTTTTTAAGATTTTCTAAGCCTTCTGATGTTGACATTCTTGTAGCGAACTTTCTCACACACTTTCTGTAAAAAACGGATTGTTTTGCATTCCTTTGTGGAGGAGGAGAAAGTTAATGGATTGTTGGTTTGTCCAGTGTCATTGGAGAGGTGGCACTGTCACCCTCCAAACCACTGTCACTCTTGGAAAACTATAAATGTTAGAGTCAGAAAATAAACTCCCCTTTTTTCTTCACCTTGAGAGCAGCAGTGTGAGCTTGTGTTCTTTCGTGTCCTATAGTGACATTCAAGCAAAGCCTGAGTGTGGCACTCAGGGCTCTGGTCTGGTTGCTGTGGTGGAGTTGGGTCCCACGTTGGACTCAGTGGTCTCAGAGGGTTCTTGTACCCCAATTAATTCCATGATCCTGTGACATTACAGCCTTTGGGGACAGCGTGGTGGCATCACCAAGCCCAGAGCCCAAGCAGAAGTGACACAGCCCACTGCAGTTTCCATGTTGATCCCCAAGGAGGAGCAGTGTGAGGGTTCCTGTGCTGACCCTGGTGATGTCCCATGGACCAAGGAACGGCAGCTGTGACCACAAATCTCTGCATTAACACTGGACGGAGCAGCCACAGCTCTCCCTCAGAGTCATCTGTGTCTCAGGATGGATTGAGCTGAAAATCACCTCCATGTCAGGTGTGACAGTGTTCACAGGGGTTCTTGGATGAGGTAAGAGACGAGGATCTGGCTCCATGTTTCAGAAGGCTTGATTTATTATTTTATGATATATATTACATTAAAAATATACTAAAAGAATAGAAGAAAAGGTTTCATCAGAAGGCTGGCTAAGAATAGAATAGCAAAGAATGATAACAAAGGTTTGTGGCTTGGCTCTCTGTGCTGACTGTGATTGGCCATTAATTAGAAACAACCACATGAGACCAATCCCAGATGCACCTGTTGCATTCCACAGCAGCAGATAATCAATGTTTGCATTTTGTTCCTGAGGTCTCTCAGCTTCTCAGGAGGAAAAATCCCAAGGAAAGGATTTTTCATAAAATATGTCTGCGACAGTCAGGCTCATCTGTGCATGTCTGAGGACATTTTGCAGAGCAATTCACAGTTTTTCACTTCAGACTGCCCAAGCTTAGAAGACACACAGATGTGGGCTCTCTAGTGAGCAACGCTCATGCACATGATTGAAAAAGCAATCAAAAGCAAGGGAAGAGCAATAAATCCTGAAAGAATAAGTAATGAAATTAAATAGTTACATTAGAAAATAGGAGATCTGTTTAGAGACTGGATTTCTTATGCCAGAAAGCCATGAGACAGCAAACCTTGAATAATTCACCAGTTCAAGAACGTGTCAGCAATCCCACTTCTGCAGGGGGATTAAAGAAGGAAGGAACCATTCCCCTGCTCTGCTCTGAGTTACATTCACTGATGATGAAATGTGTGAGGGAAAGCCAAAGCTGTAAAATCAGTAAAATAAATTCCACAGCTGAGGTAAACACCACACTGAAACTCTGAGTAAATATCATTAATATTTATATATTAATGTTAGGCAGCACAAAGGTGGGGTGGCTTTGAACTGAGCAGGGACCCAGAGAGGAGAGGAGCAGCCTCTCTGGTGGGAGCTCAGACATTTATCCACAAGGGATAAACTTTTCTCCCTGCCCACTCTCATTTCCAGCAACCCAAACCTGAAGGAAAATGCACCTGGAGTTATTCCCTGGGACATGAAACATCTCCCCATCCCACAGCCCACACTTGAGGAATTGGGTTTTTTCTCCTCTTCATCAGTACAAAAGTGGAAATTTTCTTGGAAAGGAAGGAAAAGTGGTGGCAATTTTGGTGCAGGTTTTGGTGGCAATGGGCAAGCCATCAGCTGGGGCTGCAGGCTTTGAGTACAGACCCTGTCAGGTTCCCAACATATAAATAATCAGCTCTACTCATCTTTCCCTCTCTTGGCCCTTTCAGCCATCAGCCATCTTGTTGCAGATGAAATCGTGGTTGGGGTTGTTGGTTTTTGGGGTATTTTTTAGTTGGTTGATTTTTTGGGAATTTTTTTTTCTGTTTTGTTTTGTTTTTTTAATTGTTTGGTTTGGGTTTTTGGTTGGTTGGTTTTATGCTGTTTATTTTTGGTTTTGGGGGTTTTTTGCAATACTTATATTTTCATTCTTCATGTTCTACTGTTCTTTCCCCTGAGGTTTCGTTAGCAGAGCTTGGCACTAAAGCTTCTATCACTTATTTTTAAGTCAAATCTTCACATCCTTGTATTATCCTACCTGGCAGATGGACCTGAATCACTTTTCCCCCCTCTGCTAAGAAGTAATTGGGCTTTGTGAGGAGTTTCTGCTTCATGAGATTCCCATGGGGATCAGGCTCACCTGGACCACACTCACCAAGGCTCAGGGTGTGATTTCACAGCTTTGGCTCACCCCAGAAAGTTTATATTTGTCATAAACACCAAATGGAGCCCCTCTGTCTGGGCTGGCCACAAATGGGCAGTTGAAAACATGATCAAGAGGAACACAAGTGGTTTTTAACTTCATTTCTCCAATGTTTTTTAAATTATGAATTAAAAAAAATTCAAATTAACATACATTCTTCAGAATATCTGACGTTCTTCAAGCACAAAAATCAGAAAATACTCATTTGTGCTTGCCCTGTTGGGGGGAAAGTGGGTAAAAAGTCCTCAGGCTTCTTTTGCATCCCAGGAAAATGCTCCTGTGTGCTGCTGTACACTTCAATATTCTCTAAGTCACCTTTCATGTACTGCAGGAAAAAAAATTAAATAAATGTGGTGATGGTGGTGAAAAACCAACCCATTTCTGCTGGGTTGTTTCCCAGCCCACCTGCCAGACAAGGTTTTAGGTTTACAAATTACTTGTAAGACTGGGAAGGGAATCTGCCAGGTTGTTTGCTCAGAGAAGGGCAAAAATAACCCCAAAATCAGGCAGGGTAGGAAGTGATGAGGTTTTCATTTGGCTGGCTCATGGAATTGTACAGACAATCCATGCTGAGCTTTTTTGCATCCACTTTTGCCTTTTATTTCCAAACTGGGCACTAATTTTTGCTCTTCCAACCAGAACCTCCCTTATTTCCCATCTGGGACATTAATTTTCACCTAAATTCTGTTTTCATGCCTGGGCTGCTGCCTTATCCACAGGATCTGAGGTTTCTGTCTGCTGCTGGGGGCTGGCTCAGACTTCTTGCAGACTTCTGGGCCTTTGAAGAGTTTCATGAGCAAACTCCTTCCTTCCCACTTCATTTAACATTAACTCATCCCTCCCTTTGCCAGGAGGAGGGAAAGTGGCCAGGGAATGGCTGGGGGAATGGAGCTGCTCTTTGTGATGAGGAGCCTGGGGAAATCTGCAGGTCTGGGGAAGGGAAATATGCAGGAATGTCACGTTTGCTGTAATTACAGTGCAGAGCTGCTCTCCCTGCTAATGGGCTGGCATTAGAGGAGAGCTGGGTGCCCAGGAGAAGCTGAAGTCCATGGATCAAACCCCAGGGCTAATAAATCAACAGCTGCCCTTTGGTGGCTCAGCTGATGAGCAGGAGAAGCTGTTTAGGATGGAGAAACACCCCTAAAAAAGGAGATTTCCAAATCCATCTCCATCTGTGTCTGACAGGTCAGGAGAGGAGATTGGCTTTTCGTTTCTATTCAGTGAAAAACAAAATTAAATGAAAACAAAATTACACACCCAGCCTCCATTAGCTGCCTCCAAAGCAAAGTGCCATTTGACCCACTCAAAGCCAGCATTAATTGCTAAAATTTCCCAAAGTGTTCCTGATTGCTGGGGTCCAGTTTCAGCTGGCTCAGCACAGCTTGGGTTAAACCAGCCCAGCCCTCCTGGGGAGCTGCAAGTGCAGCTCATCCCCACCACAAGGCACAGGGGACCCAAAAATCCTCATTTTCTCCTCAAATATCCCAACTTGGAAGAGCTCCACAATGATCACGAGATGCTTGGGTGTGTTTTTCACCAACATTTTGGCTTTTGGACTACCTGGAGGGAAAGGCACAGAGAGCAATCTGCCAAGGTGACAAGGACCAAGGTTTGGAAGGCCACTGTCACAGTCACCCAGTTTTACCCTTTTGGATAAGGATCACCTAGAAAAACACTGCCCATGGATGAGGAAACACAGCCCTGCTCAGCAAAAGGGGGAAATGAACCCTCCTGGGCCTCCTCTTCCTCAGGCTCCAAACTTGGCACAACCTCCTTATTTAACTCCGTGCAGCCACAGAATCATTAGGGCTGGAAAAACCCTCCAAGATCACTGAGTCCTGAGGTAATCACAAACCCTCTGAACAGAAACAGACATTGCTCTCTCCAGGATCTTCCTGGAAAGCTGTGAGAAAGCTCAGAGAAAGAATTAAAACAATTATTATCTCAATTTCTGCACCTGGCAGGCAATCTCTGTTTGTCAGAGATGTTTATGAGAAGGAGTTGTCCCTTCTTGACCAATAAGTGAGAGAAGATTCCTAAAGGCCAATCAGGTCTTAGGTCCCACCATTGTTTCTGTAAGAACTGTGAATTTCTAATAATAATGTGCCTTTTCATGCCTTCTGGTGATGGAATCTCTGTGTGTGTCACCTTTGGCTGTCCCCAGTACCCCTTTGGTGACAGTCCAACCATTCCTCAGTACTGCCAAGGCCACCACTAACCCATGTCCCCAAGGGCAACATCCATGACATTAAAATATCCAGGCTTAAGTACAAAATTCCAGAGGATTTTTCTCAAATGTTAAGTATTTTATATAATACTCATATGTAGAATAATAATAATAATAATAATAATAACAATAATAATAATAATTTAGTGTATAATATTATATCTTATATAATTTAGTGTAGCATTTGGGCACTGCCATCACAACTAGAGACACAAATGGGTGGAAATGAGAGCTCTTCCAGGATTATCCCAAATATTCCTTCCTTTTGGAGGTGCTGCCTTTGCCTGGTTTTCCCCCCTTTCTGAGGGGGCTCTCAGGGGCAATTGGAGTCTTGGATAAACAGACCTCAGGCTGGGCCAGTCTGGGAATTTTATGTTGCTGTGCTGGCAGAAACTTGTGATCTCAGCAGCAGAATTAAGTGTTGCTCAGTTCAAAGGTGAGGGGAGCTTGTGTTTGTGTTCAAAACTCCTGAAAATAGGATTGTGACAGGGAAAGGTTGGAAGTGGAAGTAATGGAGGGGGTTTGGGCAGGGGATGGTGAGTGAGAGAGAGAGTGGGAGATCACTGGGCTGCAGCTGGTGAAACCATGGCCTGGGCACTGACCCCAGGCAGGGGATGGCACTGCTGAGCCCTCCTGTGGAACCCCAGCTCCCAGCAGAGCCACAGGCATCCCTGAACCCACCTTTGGATCATCTCCTGTGGAACCCCAGCTCCCAGCAGAGGCACAGGCATCCCTGAACCCACCTTTGGATCATCTCCTGTGGAACCCCAGCTCCCAGCAGAGCCACAGGCATCCCTGAACCCACCTTCATCTCCTGTGGAACCCCAGCTCCCAGCAGAGCCACAGGCATCCCTGAACCCACCTTCATCTCCTGTGGAACCCCAGCTCCCAGCAGAGCCACAGGCATCCCTGAACCCACCTTCATCTCCTGTGGAACCCCAGCTCCCAGCAGAGCCACAGGCATCCCTGAACCCTCCTTCATCTCCTGTGGAACCCCAGCCAGAGCAGCCAGGCACAGTGACAGGAGAGGGAAGTGACACAGAGCCACTCCTGACCTGGAAATAACCCCCATCCCTAGAACCTCCTTTTCCTAGTGCCAAACTGCTCTCAGCTGTGGAATTGAGCCCTGGGGAAGCCATTCCTTCAGGATGAACCCAGCCCCACTCCTGCAGCTCCCTGTGCCTCAGCTTTGTCACCTGGGGGAGGGAGACCCTGCAGCCTCAATGCCAGCCCTGTGGTGTGACCATGTTCACAGGGGTCTGAGGATGAGGGGAGAGATGAGGATCTGACTCCATGTTTCAGAAGGCTTGATTCATTATTTTATTACATATATTATATTAAAACTATACTAAAAGAATAGAAGGAAGGATTTCATCAGAAGGCTGGCTAAGAATAGAAAAAGAAAGAATGATAACAAAGGCTTGTGTCTCAGACAGAGAGTTTGAGCCAGCTGACTGTGATTGGCCATTAATTAGAAACAACCACATGAGACCAATCACAGATGCACCTGTTGCATTCCACAGCAGCAGATAATCATTGTTCACATTTTGTTCCTGAGGCATCCCAGCTTCTCAGGAGGAAAAATCTTTAGAAAAGGATTTTTCATAAAATGTGTCTGTGACACTGTGACACTGCAGTTCTTATGGGATTGGAGGAATTATGACCCTCCCTCAGTTAGGAAATGAGGATCTCAGGCTCCCTGGGCAGGAGATGGATTTTCTCTGCAGGCTGGGTGCCTTCATCAGTTGTTAAACCATTGGAAAATGTGTGGTCACAGCAGAAAAACACCCCTGATGAGGATGTCTGGCATCTTTATGAGCAGGGCTGACATGTTCAGCCAGAAATCTCTCGTGACTTGACCTCCAGAGAATACATCACAGTGCTAGCAAACCCAGCCTGAGGTTTCATTCACTGAGAGAGAAGTGAATAATCCTCAAAAGCTCACCCAAAACCCCTTGGGGCTAGCCTCCAGGATGGGGAGGCTGCAGAGCAGGAGTTGGGGTGATGTCTGCTGCAGCTCATCACTAAATGTGTTTGATTACAGCCCATCCCTCATGGTCTGCAGCACCCTCTGAGCAAGTTGTGCCATGTTGTGGTCACCAATTGTTGAGGTGTTGTTGTCCCCAGGATGAGGTGAGAGATGAGAATCTGACTCCAAGTTCTTAGAAGGCTGATTTTTATTTACATTATATATATTATATTATATTATATTATATTATATTATATTATATTATATTATATTATATTATATTATATTATATTATATTATATTATATTATATTATATTATATTATATTATATTATATTATATTAATTTTACTAAAACTATACTAAAGAAAAGAGAAAGGATACATCAGAAGGCTAAATCAAGAATGATAATAAAAAGCTGTGACAGACTCAGAGAGTCCGACACAGCTGGCTGTGATTGGTCATTAATTAAAAACAATTCACATGCTGGGTAAACAATTCTGCGAATCGCATTCCAGAAGAGCAAAACATGGAGAAGTTTTCTTCTCCAGCTTCCCAGGAGAAGAAATCCTGGCAAATCCTGGATTTTTCATAAAATATCACAGTGACACCACATCCTGGAGCTGGTTATACCCAGCAGAAGGAGCCCAAAATGAGGCTAAACCCGTCTCAGTTCTGTGGGGAGGACAGAAGCTGCTGAGGCAGGAGGTGTGTGGTCCATCCTGCTGCTCCCAGAGCTTCCCTGCAGCAGCAGGAACAGGAGTGGGTGTGGAAGGAGCAATTACCAGAAACAACCCAGCTTTGAATTGATACTGATTAATGGGCCCTGAAAATCAGACACAACCAGCCCTGGCAGGCACGAAAATCCATCAGGTTTTTCAGCCCACCTCGTGGTGCTAATTGACACATTTAGATACAACCCAACCCACCACATTTTTGTGATGATTCTGTAAATATGCAGAAATTTGATGCCAAAAAGAGCCCAAGGTGGGCAGGCCCTGGCACAGGGTGCCCAGAGCAGCTGTGGCTGCCCCTGGATCCCTGGAAATGTCCAAGGACAGGGCTTGGAGCAGCCTGGGACAGTGGAAAGTGTCCCTCCCCAACCCCAGGGTGCTGCCCAGCCTCAGACCCCCCTGCTCCTGTAGGAACACACACAAGGGACTGCTAAGAATTGGGTGTGGAATTTGCAGGCAGCCCCAACAAGGGAAGAGATGAGAATCTGATTCCATGTTTCAGAAAGCCGATTTATTATTTTATGATGTACACTATATTAAAAGAAAATTAGAACTAAAATTATATTATTATATATAATTTAAAAATATTATAACTAAAATTATATACTAAAACTATACTAAAAGAATAGAAGACAGGATTTCATCAGAAGACTAGCAGAGAAAAATAATGGAATTATAATAAAATCTTGTGACTGACCAGAGAGTCTGAGCCAGCTGACTGTGATTGGCCATTAATTAGAAACAACCAACATGGGCCAATCACAGATGCACCTGTTGCATTCCACAGCAGCAGATAATCAATGTTTACATTTCGTTTCTGAGGCCTCTCAGCTTCTCAGGAGAAAAATCCCAGCAAAAGGGTTTTTCATAAAATATGTCTGAGACAATGGGGCAAGTTGCTTTTTTACTTCATTTTGCCCCAAGTGAGGGGAGGGAGCTTTCCCACCAGCACTGTGCCTGGGGGCTCTCAGTGATTCCCAAATCACTCAGAAAATGCTGAAGGAGACACATCCTGACATCTCCTGTGGTACCTGGGTTTCCATCTGTCCCCCCTGGAGCATCCCTCCTTGTGACAGCACAGAACCTCCATTCTCAGGGCTCCCCTTCCCATCTCTAAGGCAGGTTTTGTATCATGAGGCTCTGGCAAACCTGGGGGGAGTTTTTCTGGAGCCCTTTCAGACCTTTTGGCAAGAGGAACATGCAGAGCACAGCTCTCACCTGGCAGGTCTGAGTGACTTGAATGCTTTGCTGAGCACAACAGAGCAGCTCCAGCCCAGGCTGAAAATACATTTTCATCCATCACTGTCCCTGAAGGTGGCAAACATCCAACACTTGGGACAGCTGGAAGGCTGGGGAAGAACCAGAACTCAGAGCAACTTCTTAATCCCTTGGTTTTACAGAACAGGATATTAAAGGTGTGGAAAATATGTCTGTTCTGAGAGCAGCTGAGGGGCACCCCCATTTCTGGGGCATCTGTCTGGGTTTGGAAAGACAGGAGTCTGCTAGGGAAAGCAGGAGTTCCCCTGAAATGGAGAATGTAAACCCTCCCCACCCCTCTGAATTGCTATAAATTTTAAATTAAGGGGCTCTCAGGCAAAAAATATGGGAGCAGGAAAGAAAAGTTCTTTAATAGGGAAGAAAATAAAAGGATAAAATCAACAATGCAGAACACTAGAACAGCACTGACAGAGTCAGAACCCACCCTGACACCCTGTGGGTCAGGGTGTTGGCAGCAGTCCCATTGGAAATGTGGCTGCAGCCCTCCTGCAGTGTCAGGGGTGGTTCTGCTGGAGCAAGGGGGATCTGTAGAGAAGGATGTATTCTTCCTCTGAAGATCCAGTGGAAGGAGAGGCAGCTGCTGTTCCTCTGGGGAATCCAGTGGAGAAGCTGTGCTGGTGTCTCAAAAACCTCTGGATTTTATCTGGGCAGCAATGCTTGGCTCCTCCCCCTGGATTTTATCTGGGCAGCAATGCTTGGCTCCTCCCCCTGGATTATATCTGGGTAGCAATGCTTGGCTCCTCCCCCTGGATTTTATCTGGGTAGCAATGCTTGGCTCCTCCCCCTGGATTATATCTGGGTAGCAATGCTTGGCTCCTCCCCCTGGATTATATCTGGGTAGCAATGCTTGGCTTCTCCCTCTGGGCTCACATCTCCCAATGGGATGCTGTAGTTCTTATCAGCCATGCAGGGACATTCAATAGCTGTTATCAGCAATGTCCCCTCCTGAGGAAGGTGTGAATGTGATCACTCAGAGAGAGAGATAAGGCAAACTGCCCACTTGACAAAAGACAGCTGCCATACAGATGGCAATAGAAAACATCTTGCCTTGCAGTCTGAAACAGCGCCCCAGGCCCACAGGGGCTGCTCACCCTCTCTGCCCTGGGCTGGGAGGAGCGAGGGCTCAGCCCTCACACTGGGGACAGAGCCACTCATTCCTCAGGGTGACTGCAAATGTGCTCTGCAAACACCAAAGGAGATCCTCCAGCTTCCCCTGGGAATCTTGGGGACCATCCTGGGGACAAAGCAGCACTGCCACCCCCTGAGGAGCAGGGAAAAGCTGCTGGGAGGCTCTGATGTCCCTTAGTGACTGCACCTGGGGCTCACCCTGACCCTGCCCAGCTTAATGATGATTAAGCTAAATGACAATTAGCAGAGTTTTCACTTAGAGGGTCTTAGCAGGGACACCTCCCACTGTCCCAGGCTGCTCCCAGCCCTGCCCAGCCTGGCCTTGGGCACTGCCAGGGATCCAGGGGCAGCCACAGCTGCTCTGGGCACCCTGTGCTAGGGCCTGCCCACCCTCACAGGGAACAATTCCTCATTCCCAATATCCCATCCATCCCTGCCCTCTGGCACTGGGAGCCATTCCCTGTGTCCTGTCCCTCCATCCCTTGTCCCCAGTTCCTCTCCAGCTCTCCTGGAGCCCCTTCAGGCCCTGGCAGGGGCTCTGAGGTGTCCCTGGAGCTTCTCCTCTCCAGGTGAGCACCCCCAGCTCTGCCAGCCTGGCTCCAGAGGGGCTCCAGTCCCTGGGGTGTCTCCATGGGCTCCCCTGGACTCTCTCCAGCAGCTCCAGGTTTTCCTTGTGCTGCAGCCCCAGGGTTGGTAACAGCAAAAGCTGCACCAGGCTCCGAGCAGGCCGAGAGGAAATAAAAGATTCATTCCATTGTCTGCTCCGAATTCCCGGGGTCTGAACCCTTGGAATGTGGATGCTGCCCTACCTGCCAAGGCCCTGCGGCAGAGCAGGGCACAAAGAGCCCGGCCCCGGGACAGGATGTGAATAGCGATGAATTTCACAGAAGGTCTTGATCTCATGTTTAAACCTTCCGGCGTGAATGAACCGAGGAGAGCCGGTCAGCTTTGAATCCCGGTTTGCATCCCGGGGGCTACTGCAGCTGCAGAGGGCTCTGAGCGAGAGCCAAATCCAATGGAGCCTTTGTGAGCTGGGAACACTCATTTATCACTCATTTATCACTCATTTGTCACACATTTATCACACATTTATCACCGCTGGGAATGTGGTGAGTGCTGCAACACCGCTGGAGTGACCTTTGTGTGTGATGGAGTGGGGTCCCTGCCTGTCATCGCCATGGGGGATGGAAATGGGGTGGAAATAGTGTCGAAGTGGGATGGAAACAAGATGGAAATGGGGTTGGAATTGGGATTGGAAGTGGGATGAAAACAAGGTGGAAATGGGTTGGAAGTAGGATGGAAGTGGATGGAAATGGGGTGGAAGTGGGAGGAAATGGGATGGAAACAAGATGGAAATGAGATGGAAGTGGAGTGGAAATGGGGTTGAAATGAGATGGAAGTGGGGTGGTAGTGGGATGGAAATAGGATGGAAATGGGGTGGAAGTGGGATGAAAGTGGATGGAAATGGGGTTGGAAATGGGATTGGAAGTGGGATGAAAACAAGGTGGAAATGGGATGGAAGTGGGATGGAAATAGGGTGGAAATGGAGTGAAAATGGGATGAAAGTGGGATGGAAACAGATACTCCTGTTCTGCAAAGCTGACCAAAGCTCCAAGAGCTGCCCCAGGGGCAGCCCTGGAGATGGCTCAGCCTCAGGGTGCCATGTCCCTGCCCACTCTGCTCCCTGGGATTTCTCTCCCACAGCCTTTCCTGGGAAGTTTGCAGCATAACTGGGAGTCGGGATGTGTTGGTGAGTGCTTTGTTCTGTGGATTGCTTCTGGATGGGAGCAAAGCCCCTTGACTAGCAGATGCTGCAATAATGCACACGGATGGATTCCCCCATCAATAATGGATAGATAAAGTGAAATCTGCCTTCAGGAGGTGTTGCTGCTGGTAACAGTGATCAGGGGAAGGGATTTAGCCCTGGGGGTTCTCTGGCTGGGTGTTTATCCCTCACTGACCCTGGCTTTTATCACAGGAAACAGGGACAGGACCAGAGGAAACGGCCTCCAGCTGCACCAGAGGAGGTTTGGGTTGGATATTGGGAAAATTTCTTCAGCAACAGCTGTGGAGGCCCACCTGGATGCATCCATATGGAGAGGAACAGCTATGGAGGCCCACCTGGATGCATCCATATGGAGAGGAACAGCTATGGAGACCCACCTGGATGCATCCATATGGAGAGGAACAGCATGGAGACCCACCTGGGTGCATCCATATGGAGAGGAACAGCATGGAGACCCACCTGGATGCATCCATATGGAGAGGAACAGCTATGGAGACCCACGTGGATGCATCCATATGGAGAGGAACAGCATGGAGACCCACCTGGATGCATCCATATGGAGAGGAACAGCATGGAGACCCACCTGGATGCATCCATATGGAGAGGAACAGCTATGCAGACCCACCTGGATGCATCCATATGGAGAGGAACAGCCATGGAGACCCACCTGGATGCATCCATATGGAGAGGAACAGCATGGAGACCCACCTGGATGCATCCATATGGAGAGGAACAGCATGGAGACCCACCTGGATGCATCCATATGGAGAGGAACAGCATGGAGACGCACCTGGATGCATCCATATGGAGAGGAACAGCCATGGAGACCCACCTGGATGCATCCATATGGAGAGGAACAGCTCGTTCCTCACATCCCCATTCCAGGGACATGGCAGACAATCCCATCCAGATGGACCTCAGCAGGGCAATAACATCCAGAGTTTGGGATTCCTCTCTAGGGAATGGCATCCAGTGCTGCAGCTCTGAGCTCTCCCAAATCCAGCATCCTTGTGGGGTGAGCCCAGCCCTGCTCCTGCTGCCTTTGGATGGGTTCACACAGGGACACCTGTGGGGTGCAGGTGTGCAGTGTCAGTCTGGGAAGGGGGACCTGGCTGGAATCATCTCCCATGAGTGCCCCAGGGCTGTGGCATCATGGAATCCTGGAATGGTTCAGGCTGGAAGGGACCTCAAAGCCCATCCAGTGCCACCCCTGCCATGGCAGGGACACCTCCCACTGTCCCAGGCTGCTCCCAGCCCTGCCCAGCCTGGCCTTGGGCACTGCCAGGGATCCAGGGGCAGCCACAGCTGCTCTGGGCACCCTGTGCCAGGGCCTGCCCACCCTCACAGGGAACAATTCCCAATTCCCAATATCCCATCCATCCCTGCCCTCTGGCAGTGGGAGCCATGTGTCCTGTCCCTCCACCCCTTGCCAAAGTTCATCATCTGTCGATGAGCAGACACCCTGGTGTTGGCTCGTGCTGGGGGAGGCACCTGAGGGCTCATTTCCCCCCAAACATCAAATCCTTTCCCTGGGCTGCTCCCCAGGGCGTTGTTTGTCACTTGGAAAAGCAGGCACCTCTCGCATGGCTGCAGCCACAGCTGTGACTCCTCATCCCCCTGGCTCCTGTGGCTGCTCCACTGCAGCAGCTTTCAGACAAACATCTTATTTTGCAAAACAAATGTGATTTCTGGTGCATGCAGCCAGGCTGGGGGATGATGCCCCATGCTGCAGGGCAGGGTGGGCACCAGCATTGCAGCAGGAGGGAGCACAGCTGCACTGGAAGGGCTGCATTGGTGATTTGGGCACCTCAGGGGCATCTCCTGCTCCACTGGTGGCAAAGTCACCTTCCCCAGCACAGAGCCCTCCCTCCCACTGCCAGCACGGGCTGGGCAGGCAGCACGACCAGGGCACCAGGATTGTCCCACGGCTTGTCCTGCCCTTTGAGCTGCCCTGGATAGGTGACAGGGCGCATGGATGTCACAGGCTGTGCCCTCTGCCGGATCCACTCCTGTCCCCAGGATCTCCTGGTCCCAGGGGAGGGAGGCCCCCACACCGCCCCTGCCTGCACAGGGGACAGCCGCGGGGACACCGAGCCGGGCAGGGGACGGACTTTCCGCGGGGCTGTGTGATGGAGGGTCAGGGGCTCTGCAGACACTGAAGGGGGCTGGATCCTCGATCTGCTCCCTGTGCCCCCATCCCTGTCCCCGTGTGCTGCAGCTGGGGACCCTCAGTGGGGCTGCACCTGGACCTGTTCCCCCATGCCCGTGTGACTCATCAGGGACCCTGGACAGGGCTGTGCCCCCATCCGGGTGTGTTTCCCGGGGGGCTCCGTGCTGCAGCTCCGCGGCCGTGGGGGCGGCGGCACCGGGACCCCCCGATCCCCGCGGGGCCCCCGGAGCCCCGGGAGGCGGTGCCGCCCCCGAGCTCCCCCCGAGGCCCCCCCAGAGCCCCCTCCCGTCGGGGCACGGCGCTCGCAGGAGGCGGCTCCGCCGCAGACGCCGCTCGGTCACCGCCGCGTTCACCTCGCGGAGCCGGGGCTGCCCGTGACACCGGGAACAGCGGGAACAACGGGACACCGGGCATACCGGCAACAGCGAGAATACCGGGAACAACGGGAACAGCAGGACACCGAGAACACCGGGAACACGGGGGCTGCCAGAAACACCGGCGCTACCGAGGTTGCCGGGAACACCGGGAACCCCGGGACACCGGGAGCAGCGGGACACCGGGACTGCCGGTCCCGCGGAGCCGGGTAAGCGGGCGGAGGGAGCGGCGGAGCCCCGGGACCCCGCAGGCACCGAGGGCTGAGGACCCTCGTGGGGACGAACCGGGGGGGCCCGGCTGGGATCGGGCTGGGAGCGATGGAGCCTCGGAGGAGCGGGGGAGCCCCGGGGGTGGCGGAGCCGCTCCTGCCCCGAGCCCCGGCCGGGCTGCGAGGGGTCCGGGCCGGCGGGACCGGGCGGGCCGTGCTGGGGCACAGCGGAATGGGGGTCCCAGCCCGGCCGGGGTGCGGGCCCAGGGGACCCCAGAGAGGTCTCGCTGCCCCCCGTCCCTGCAGCCTCTTCCCGGCTCACCCAGGGGGGCACGGGGGTGCCACCGGGGCTGTCACGGTGCCGTCTGCTCCCCTCGGGGCTGGAAGCTGAGCAGGCTCATCCAGACGTGACATTCATTTACACCCTGGCTGCTCTGCCTGGTGCTGCCCGAGGTTTTGGCTCCCAGGACATGGCCAGGACCTTCTCCTCCGCCGGCTTGGGGAGCAAATCTGTGCCCCCACCGGGTGTGGGTGGCGGCAGAGCCGAGCCGCCCCCGCTCCTCCGCCTCTCCCCAGGATCGGGGTTCCCGGCCCGGTTTGAGACGCGCCCCGGCACTGGGAGCGCTGCTCAGGCTGGGAGCGGCCATGGGGGACACGCCTGGAGCCGGATCCCTGCGGAGCCTCGTCCAGCTCGCCTGGCTGTGCCTCTTCTCCTCCGTGCCGGTGAGCGCCGGGCTGGGGCCGGGGCAGCGGGGTTGGCACTGCCGGGCTCTGACCCCGGGGCGGCCCCATCGCGGCCCCATCCCTGCTCCATCCCTGCTCCATCCCGGCCCCATCCCGGCCTCATCCCGGCCCCATCCCTGCTCCATCCCGGCTCCATCCCGGCCCCTTCCCGGCTCCATCCCGGCTCCATCCCTGCTCCATCCCGGCCCCATCCCGGCTCCATCCCGGCCCCATCCCGGCTCCATCCCTGCTCCATCCCGGCCCCATCCCTGCTCCATCCCTGCTCCATCCCGACTCCATCCCGGCTCCATCCCGGCTCCATCCCTGCTCCATCCCGGCCCCATCCCGGCTCCTGCCCGGCCCCATCCCGGCCCCATCCCGGCCCCATCCCGGCTCCATCCCGGCCCCATCCCGGCTCCATCCCAGCTCCATCCCGGCTCCATCCCAGCTCCATCCCGGCTCCATCCCGGCTCCATCCCAGCTCCATCCCAGCTCCATCCCGGCTCCATCCCAGCTCCATCCCGGCTCCATCCCGGCTCCTGCCCGGCCCCATCCCGGCTCCATCCCTGCTCCATCCCGGCTCCATCCCGGCCCCATCCCGGCTCCTGCCAGCCCCATCCCGGCCCCATCCCAGCTCCATCCCGGCTCCATCCCGGCCCCATCCCGGCCCCATCCCGGCCCCATCCCGGCCCCATCCCGGCTCCATCCCGGCCCCATCCCGGCCCCATCCCGGCCCCATCCCGGCCCCATCCCGGACCCATCCCTGCTCCATCCCGGCTCCATCCCGGCTCCTGCCCAGCCCCGGCTGTGGCCGCGCTTCCCGGGGGCTCTCAGGGCTCTGCAGGCTCTGACCCAGCTCTGGGCTCGCAGCACGGCGGGGCCAAGGTGCTGGAGAAGACCTTCGAGGAGTGGCTGCGGTACCGTGACGAGTGCCTGAGGAGGATGGCGAGCGAGCCCTACCCGGCAGGTACACAGAGCCAGGGCTGGGGCTTGTCCCTCTCCAGTGTCCCCTGCCCCGGTCACCCACGGGACTGACAAGGATCTCCACGTGTCCGATGGGATACCCAGGGCTGGGTGTCCCGGGGGGCTGAGGCTGCTGTGGGGCACACGGGCCCATTTCAGGGTGGCATCAACCCCCTCAGAGGTGCTGGGACAGCAGGGCTCGGTGTGTCTGTGCCACCAATCCGAGCACTGGCTGTCCCTGTCCCTGTCCCGCCCTCGGAAGGGCTGTTCTGTAACAGGACATTTGACATGTACGCCTGCTGGCCCGACGGGAGCCCCGGCACCGCCGTCAACGTCTCCTGCCCCTTCTACCTGCCCTGGTTTGAGAAAGGTGAGGATGCTCTCCTGCCATCCCCGAACTGGAATCCAGGGCTGAGCCCTTCTGGGGCTGGAGAGGCTCTCTGGGCTCCTCTCCTTTCCCCTGACAGGGGCTCCGTGAGCAGACCCGGGGTGAGGGGACACCGGGGCTCAGAGCAGACCTGGGGTGAGGGGACACCGGGGCTCCCATGAGCAGACCCGGGGTGAGGGGACACCGGGGCTCCCATGAGCAGACCCGGGGTGAGGGGATACCGGGGCTTAGAGCAGAGCCAGCTCTGCCCGTGCCTGCCCTGGAGAGCTGAGCAGGGGCAGATCCCTCATCCCGGGACAGGGGCTTGGGGAGCCTGGGGCACTGTGCCTGTGCTTGGGGAGCCTGGGGCACTGTGCCGGTGCTTGGGGAGCCTGGGGCACTGTGCCGGTGCTTGGGGAGCCTGGGGCACTGTGCCTGTGCTTGGGGAGCCTGGGGCACTGTGCCGGTGCTTGGGGAGCCTGGGGGACTCTGCCTGTTCTTGGGGGAGCCTGGGGGACTGTGCCGGTACTTGGGGAGCCTGGGGCACGGTGCCTGTGCTTGGTGAGCCTGGGGGACTGTGCCGGTACTTGGGGAGCCTGGGGCACTGTGCCTGTGCTTGGGGAGCCTGGGGCACGGTGCCTGTGCTTGGGGAGCCTGGGGGACTGTGCCTGTACTTGGGGAGCCTGGGGCACGGTGCCTGTGCTTGGTGTCCGCAGTGAAACACGGGCTGGTGAGCCGCAGGTGCGGCACCGACGGCCAGTGGGTGACCGTGAACGGCAGCCAGCCCTGGAGGGACTATTCCCAGTGCGAGGATGAGCTGGAGGTCACCGCTGAGGAGGTGGGACACGGCTGGGATGGCCGGGGCAGCCTGGCCGCGGTGGACACGCACTCACCCGGGGCTCTGCTCCCCTGCAGGAAGGCGCCCGCCGGCTCATGGTGAGCTTCAAGGTGCTCTACACCGTGGGCTACTCGCTGTCGCTGCTCACCCTCATCTCCGCCCTGCTCATCCTCACCGCCTGCAGGTAGGAGCCGGCCCTGCCCCTGCTCCCTGCCCGCCTGGCGGCCCCGCCTGACGCCGCTCCCGCAGGAACCTGCGCTGCACCAGGAATTACATCCACGCCAACCTGTTCGCCTCCTTCGGCCTGCGCGCCACCTCGGTGATGGTGAAGGACGCGCTGCTGGAGCGGCGCTGGGGCGTGGAGCTGGTGCAGGTGGCGGACTGGGAGGCTCTGCTGAGCCACGAGGTGAGCGCTGGGCTGGGGACAGCGTGAGAGCCTCGCCCTGGGCAGGGCTGGGGGGGATTGGTGCTCATGCAGCCCCAGAGCCCCGCTGGGTGAGCTCTGGGGATGCCAGGGCTGCCCATGCACATGATGGTCTTGGGGTGCCTGTGTATGGTCCTGGGGTGCCCATGCACCTGATGGATGAGGTCTTGGAGTGCCTGTGGTGGTCCTGGGGTGCCCATGCACCTGATGGATGAGGTCTTGGGGTACCTGTGGTGGTCCTGGGGTGCCCATGCACCTGATGGATGAGGTCTTGGGGTGCCTGTGTATGGTCCTGGGGTGCCCATATCCCTGATGGATGAGGTCTTGGGGTGCCTGTGTATGGTCCTGGGGTGCCCATATCCCTGATGGATGAGGTCTTGGGGTGCCTGTGTATGGTCCTGGGGTGCCCATATCCCTGATGGATGAGGTCTTGGGGTACCTGTGTATGGTCCTGGGGTGCCCATATCCCTGATGGATGAGGTCTTGGAGTGCCTGTGGTGGTCCTGGGGTACCCATACACCTGATGGATGAGGTCTTGGGGTACTTATGTATGGTCCTGGGGTACCCATACACCTGATGGATGAGGTCTTGGGGTACCTGTGTATGGTCCTGGGGTACCCATACAGCTGATGGATGAGGTCTTGGGGTATCCATACACATGATGGATGAGGTCTTGGGGTGCTATTCATGGTCCTGGGATGCCCATCCACACATTGGACACACTTTTGGGGTGCCTGTGCTGCCCATGACCCAGCAGGTGAACTCTTGGGGTACCTGTGCACTCGCTGGGTGAGCTCTGGGGGTGCCAGTGCTGCCCATGTGTCACTACAGGACACGAAACAACACGAGCACACAGTGCTGCTCTCAAGGTGAAGAAAAGGGAAGTTTATTATCTGACTCTAACATTTATAGATTTCTAAAAGTGCCAGTGGATTGGAGGGTGACAGTGCCACCTCTCCAATGACACTGGACATACCAACAGTCCATCAAATTTCTCTTCTATGAAAGAATGCAAAACAATGAGTTATTTACAGAAAGTGTGTGAGAATGTAAACAGAAAGTTCGTTACAAGAATGTAACCATCAGAAGGCTTAGAAAATCTTAAAAAATCAGGGTGCACACCCATGCACCTGATGGATGAGGGCTTGGGGTGCCTGTGCATGGTGCTGGGGTGCCCATGGTGGGCACGCTTTTGGGGTGCCTGTGCTGCCCATGACCCAGTGGGTGAGCTCTTGGGGTACCTGTGCACCCACTGGGTGTGCTCTGGGCCTTTGTGGCACCTGAGGGATGAGCCCTTGGTGCCACCCGTGCCCCTGGTGGGTGAGCTCTGGGGGTGCCTGTGCAGCGTGGGGCAGCTCTCAGGGTACCTGTGGCTCCATGGGGTGGCTCTCAGGGTTCTTGGGGTGCCTGTGCAGCACCACCCCCCCGTGGATGAGCTCCTGGGGTGCCCACGGTGACCATGGGGTGGCTCTCCCGTGGCAGGCAGCGCTGGGGTGCCGTGCAGCACAGGTGCTGATGCAGTACTGCATCCTGGCCAACCACTACTGGTTCCTGGTGGAAGCTGTCTACCTCTACAAGCTGCTCATCGGGGCTGTGTTCTCCGAGAAGAATTACTACAGGCTCTACCTCTACCTGGGCTGGGGTAGGGGCCTCCTGGGCGTGCTGTGGGGAGGGGACAGTGCCCGGTGTCACCCGGGGGCACCACGGTCCCAGGAGGGTGCAGGGTGGGGGCTCTGCCACCCCGGGGTCCCCCCAGCACGGGGGTGGTTTCTCAGCTCAGGAGGGTGCTTGGTTTTACAGGGTTTGCTGTGTGACTTGCAGGGACCCCCGTGGTGTTCGTGGTGCCCTGGATGGCTGCCAAGTACCTGAAGGAGAACGCGGAGTGAGTGGGGATGGATGGACAGGGATGGATGGATGGATGGATGGATGGATGGATGGATGGATGGATGGATGGATGGATGGATGGGTGGACAGGGATGGATGATGGATGGATGGATGGATGGATGGATGGATGGATGGATGGATGGATGGATGGATGGATGGATGAGGGATGGATGGATGGATGGATGGATGGATGGATGGATGGATGGATGGATGGATGGATGGGTGGACAGGGATGGATGGATGGATGGATGGATGGATGGATGGATGGATGGATGGATGGATGGGGGATGGAGGGATGGACAGGGATGGATGGATGGATGGATGGATGGATGGATGGATGGATGGATGGATGGATGATGGATGGATGGATGGATGGATGGATGGATGGATGGATGGATGGGGGATGGATGGATGGATGGATGGATGGATGGATGGATGGATGGACGGATGGATGGATGGATGGATGGATGATGGATGGATGGGGGATGGATGGATGGATGGATGGATGATGATGGATGGATGGAAGGATGGATGGATGGATGGATGGATGATGGATGGATGGATGATGGATGGATGGGGGATGGATGGATGGATGGATGGATGGATGATGATGGATGGATGGAAGGATGGATGGATGGATGGATGGATGGATGGATGGATGGATGGATGGATGATGGATGGATGGATGATGGAGGGATGGATGGATGGAGGATGGATGGATGGGGGATGGATGGATGGATGGATGGATGGATGGATGGATGGGGGATGGATGGATGGAGGGATGGACAGGGATGGATGGATGGATGGATGATGGATGGATGGATGGATGGATGGATGGATGGATGGATGGGGGATGGAGGGAGGGATGGATGGATGATGGATGGATGGATGGATGGATGGATGGACAGGGATGGATGGAGGGATGGATGGATGGATGGATGGATGGATGGATGGATGGATGGGGGATGGATGGATGGATGGATGGATGGATGGATGGATGGATGCATGGATGGATGGATGGATGGATGGGGGATGGATGGATGGATGGATGGATGGATGGATGGATGCATGGATGGATGGATGGATGGATGGGGGATGGATGGATGGATGGATGGATGGATGGATGGATGGATGGATGGATGGGGGATGGATGGATGGATGGATGGATGGATGGATGAAAGAAGGGATGGATGAAAGAAGGGATGGATGGAAGGGGGTCTTACTGGGATGCTCAGAGGCTGCTGAGGGTCCCTGAGCCCCCTGGCTGGGTTGGAAAGCTCTTGGATGATGCTGCCCCAGCCCATGGTGATGGTGCTGTGTCTCCTCCCCTCTCTCAGGTGCTGGGCCCTGAATGAGAACATGGCTTACTGGTGGATCATCCGCATCCCCATCCTGCTCGCCTCCCTGGTAGGGAACAGCTGCCAGCCCTGGGTCTGTTTGGACAGCAGCAGCTCAGCCCCTGGCCCCTGGCCCTGGGAAGCTTCCAGCAGAGGCCAGGAGGCAGAGCTGGCCTGCAAGGACCAGCCAAATGCTCAAGGGGTTCAGCAGTTTGCTGACCCTGGTTCTGGGGGTTCATGAAGGAATCTGGGGTGCTGAACCCCAAGGAAAGGGGCTGGGGGTGGCTCTGCTGCTTTGTAGCAGGGGTTTTGGGATGGCAGGAGGGGAGGAAGGGCAGCAGCAGCCCCGGCAGCACAGGGGGTGCCATCTCCTGCTGGCTGTCACAGCCAGGGCGGGGGTGCTGGGCTCTGTGTGCCCCTGCCCTGTCTCCCCCTCCCAGATCAACCTGCTCATCTTCATGAGGATCCTCAAGGTGATCCTGGCCAAGCTCCGCGCCAACCAGAAGGGCTACGCCGACTACAAACTGAGGTGGGTCACACCCCTGCCCTGTGACAGTGCTCACAGGGTTCCAGGATGAGGGAGGAGATGAGGGTCTGACTCCCTGTTTCAGAAGGCTTGATTCATTATTTTATGATATAGATTACATTAAAACTATACTAAAAGAATAGAAGAAAGGATTTCATCAGAAGGCTGGCTAAGAATAGAATAGCAAAGAATGATAAGAAAGGCTTGTGGCTTGGCTCTCTGTGCAAGCCAGCTGGGCTGTGATTGGCTATTAATTACAAACATCCAACATGGGCCAATCACAGATGCACCTGTTGCATTCCACAGCAGCAGATAATCATTGTTTACATTCTGTTCCTGAGGCCTCCCTGCTTCTCAGGAGGAAAAATCCTAAGGAAAGGATTTTCCATAAAAGATGTCTGTGACACTGCCCCTCCCCGGGCCTCTCCTCCACCTCCTTCAACGACCACCCTGGGATTAACTGGGAGTTTTGCTGTCCCCTTGCTGTCCCCCAGGCTGGCCAAAGCCACCCTGACCCTCATTCCCCTCTTTGGGATCCACGAGGTCGTTTTCATCTTCGCCACAGACGAGCAAACCACGGGCATCCTGCGCTACATCAAGGTGTTCTTCACCCTCTTCCTCAACTCCTTCCAGGTGAGGGGGGAGTGAAACAAATCCTTGCTCTGGGCACACCATGGAGCAGAGATCAAGGGCTCCCTCTCTGGGCTTGTTCTGTGGTGCTTCCATGGGAAAGGCAGCACTGCCTCTGTCCTTGAGGGCGTGCTGCTGCCTCCTGTGCTCTCTGGGCAGCGCTGCCATGGGGACCCCGGCCCTAAAAACACCCAGGAGTGGCCTGGGGGGAGCCTAAGCCCATCCCAGCCCCAGGAGAGGGACAGCAGGGAGGGGACTCACTGCTGGCTCTCCCTGCAGGGCTTCCTGGTGGCTGTGCTGTACTGCTTTGCCAACAAGGAGGTAACATCCCTGGCCCTGTCCTTGTGTCTGTCCTGTCCTTGTTGGCACCTCCTGCCCACCCCACCCCGTGCCTGCAGGGAGGGCACAGCCATGGATAAGCCCCTTCTCCCTCCCCTCCATGGCAGGTGAAGTCTGAGATGAAGAAGAAGTGGCAGCTCTGGAAGCTCGACCACCCGGTGCTCTGCTGTGCCCAGTGAGGGGGTGACAGCCAGGGCAGAGGGGCTGCAGGGAGCTGTGCTGGGCAGTGCCCACCCGGGATGGCCAGGCTGGCACGGGTGTCTGGCTGTGCCACACGGGAGCTGCTGGAAGGGACATCCCTGCTGTGACCCGAGGGGAGGTGGCACCCCTGGCTCTTGCCTGGCATTGCTATGTGGGCAGCCCTGCTGCTTCTCCCCTGCCTGGCAGCCTCCCCAGGACACCTCCCACACACAGGGAGCCCCTGGACACCCACACCGCCCTGGGCACCTGTGGGACCACAGCGGGCAGGGGCAGCCTGGCCCTGCAGGGGCAATGGGAGATGCTGCCACACCCTGGGCCACAGCACAGCCTGTCCCTG
This sequence comes from Melospiza georgiana, assembly GCF_028018845.1. Classification (NCBI taxonomy): domain Eukaryota; kingdom Metazoa; phylum Chordata; class Aves; order Passeriformes; family Passerellidae; genus Melospiza; species Melospiza georgiana. The sequence continues at coordinate 14,452,352 of NC_080445.1, forward strand.
TCCCCGTGTCCCAGCCCAGGACCATCTCAGCAGGCATCCCCAGCCACCCTGTGAAGCTCTGCACAGCGAGGGGCTGCTCCTGCTCCCACCCTCATCACTGACACAGAGCAGCAGCTCCCATCCCCTCCTCGCTGCCCTCCAGCTGCACAAACCCCTGGTGCCCCTGCCACGGGCAGAGCCAAGGATGGAGCCCCAGAACCACCTGGGAGTGAAGGATTTGAGAGCAGCAGCTCACTGGGGCAGAGCCCAACCTCCCCCGTGCCAGGTTCAGCACCCAGCCCAGCCTCCCCTGCTCTGTGGAGGGAAAGCTGGATTGCCAGCCTGGCAGGAGCTCAGGAACCAAAGGCTAAAATCCTGGCAGTTTGCTTTCCAGGGGGGGTGCCAAAGCATCCTCCCGCCCTGGCCTAGCAGGCTGTGGATCCCAGGAAGCCCAGGAGGAAGAGAAGCAGCCGAGGTGTTGTGGTTTGAGCAGGGCTGCTCCTGTCCTGGGGGAGCCCAGAGCAGCTGGAGACACCCCCAGCCCCAGCCCCTCACTCTGGCCCATGGGAGCAGCACAGACACTGCCAGAGCTCGTTCCCATCACGTCCCTTCCTTTGCCATGCACGAGTCCCCTCCAGGCAGGAGGAGGCACTGGGAGCTCCAGGAGGTGCCCATGGACACAGGATGTTCTCCTTGGACACAGGATGTTCTCCATGGACACAGGATGTTCTCCAGGCCCTGCTCCTTCCCCGAGGGGCTGGGGGAGCCGCTCCCAGTGCCTGAGGGAGGAGCTGCCCCGAGCACACAAAGCAAAGAGGCTGCACCAGCCTGGAGTCACGGTCCTGGATCGATGGAACCCCCACGAGACCAATTTACACATTAACTCTCTTTTCATATGTAAATAAATATTTATTTTTCAACAAGCAGAGCCTGCTGCTTCTGTCTGCTGCAGGGGAGGGAAGGGGCTGGTGGGCAGAGACAGCTGAATCTCAGAATGGAATTGGGGGGAAAGAATCTTAAACCCCATCCACTGCCCCAGGCTGCTCCCAGCCCTGCCCAGCCTGGCCTTGGGCACTGCCAGGGATGCAGGGGCAGCCACAGCTGCTCTGGGCACCCTGTGCCAGGGCCTGCCCACCCTCACAGGGAACAATTCCCAATTCCCAATATCCCATCCATCCCTGCCCTCTGGCACTGGGAGCCATTCCCTGTGTCCTGTCCCTCCATCCCTTGTCCCCAGTCCCTCTCCAGCTCTCCTGGAGCCCCTTCAGGCCCTGGCAGGGGCTCTGAGGTGTCCCTGGAGCTTCTCCTCTCCAGGTGAGCAGAGGGGGCAGCTCCCTGAGCTTGGAGTATCTCAGTGGCTTCTCTGGACACCCTTGAGCAGCTCCCACTGGATTCCCCCATGCAGGCAGTGCTGGGCTCTCAGGGCTCAGTCCCATCCCCTGAGCCTGCAGCCTCCTGGCAGAGACAGCTGCAAACCCCTGTGTGCATTCCTGATTGCCCTGCACTAACAAATCAGGGAACTTATTCAGGATTCCCCAGCTCCCTCCAGAGATACCCACACACCACACACAGGCTTCTCAGCTTTTATTCATTTATCCAAATCAGCAAATGCTGTTTTTTCCATGGACAGCTCACCTTAGGGTAGCACCAGACTGCTGCTGCCTGCACAGCCACCCTAGCTGCAAGGAATGCTGCTTGACATCCTGCAGTTAAGGAACTGCCTCCTCAGGGATACTGTGCTGTCAAAGATCCCCTCCCTGCTGGGCCCTGGGGTGCTCTCACAGCCCTTGTTGAAGCCTTTGCCCCTGTTTGGGGCCTTTTTCCTTCACACACACACTGCCACATCTCACCCCTTTTCCCATGCATTCTGATCAATTGGATCAATCCTGTTAATCCCCCAAACCTCAACTCCAGCCTCAGACTTGGCAAAGCAAGCCTCAAATTCCTGTAGTCACCTTCCAGCCACTGTTCTGCAGAGCCCCCCATTCTGAGGGCACTGCTGAGACAGGGCTTTCCCCTTAGGAGTATTTTGGGGGAGTTTGCTTTAAATTCAAGGGAAGCAGCACTAACTCCCCCATATTACTGCAGCCAGAGGCAGCACCAAGGCTAGGGAGAGACCTTGGAGCTCCCCAGTGACAGGGAATGAGAGACAAAGCCTGAACACTGCTCCCAGCACAGCCTCAGCCCTCTGAGGAGCTCCCAGGGGTGCTGCAGGAGGACAATTCCCTCCCCCTCATCCCAACTCTGCAGGGTGAAGCTCCTGCAGCCTCACCCTGCAGCTGGCACTGGGTGCCCGTGTGCTCCATGGTGTTTGCTCAAGATGAAAAACAGTGCCCAGTGCTGAGGGTGGGAGGTCAGCACGGGCAGGAAGCAGCACCCAGAGCAGGGGACACTGCCACTGTGACACACGGGGGCACAGCTGAGGGCCAGGAAGCACAGGCACTGCAGGCAGGCCAGTTGTCACCCCTGCCTGAAGGGATTCAGGCAGCTCATCAGAAGATGGAGTTGGATGGGTTTTTATATGGGGATCCATGTCCAAATAGCAGAAGGAACACACAGTTCCATCCTCTTCCCAAAGGGACTTAGCATGATTCACCAAGGTCATCACTCATAGACTTCAGTTTTTGATTGTTGTGTTTTTCCCCCTTAGAGGATTCAGGAATAAATGGGAACAGTCATTGGAAACCACTCTACACCAAGGTCCCTGGCACCCTCACCCACTCCCAGGGACAGCCCTGTCCTTGGCAATGCCCACCCACAAATGCTCTGGCAGAACTCTTTCCCAGCACTAAAGCCTGCACATCAAAGGCAGGCAGTGCTGAGGGGCAAAGCCTGGCACCACAGCTCTGTCTGGGCTGTGGTTCCTTTGCCCATTCCCATGGGCACAGAGCTATCCCCGTTCCTGCTCTGCTGCCTTGGCACTCCCCTGCTTGCCAGAGGCAGGGGAAGCTCAGCAGTCCCAGCTCCTCCTTCTCTCTCTCCTGTCTTTCCAGGGGATCCCTGCCTTGCTGGCATCCTGGCACAGCAGGCCAATGACCTCTGCCATACAGCACTGACTACAAAGCCAAGCTCTTGGGGATGAAGTAACAGTGATGTCCTGGGTCTGGCCAGGACAGGGTTCATTCCTGCTGGACCAGGACCTCTCCTGTACCCTTTTGTTATTACTGTTACTGTTCCTTATCTCATTGCTGTTTCCAGTAAAATGCTTTTATTTCTACCAGTGATCTTCACCTTTTGTGCCTCCAGTTCTCTTCTCCATCCCACCTCAGGGGAGAGGAGGTGAGGAGGGGGAGTGGGTGAGTTGGGAGTGTTTCAGTGAATGCCATTCCTAAACCACCAATGTGATCACACCCAGCCCTGAGGACAGCAAGAACCCAAAGTGAACCAGAGTGGGCTGGCTGGAGGAACAGGCTTTGAAACCCAGATCTGGGGTGGCAGCAGAGCAGACATTCCAACTAGGAACAGGGCTGCAGTTTGAGCTCCACTGCAGCTCAAAGAGCCAAACATCACAAAGTCCACTCCCTTCACCCCTCCACAACAAACTGCCTCTTTTATGGCCTCAGATCCATTCTCTGGGCCAATCCCCATGGCACAGGAGGAGCCAGGGACACATTTCAGAGGCCCTGGGGAGCTTGGGATACTGAAAAGGATAATAAATTGATTGCTGTGTGCAACTGTCACCTTTCTACCACCACCCAGACCTGAACAAGGGCTGCAGGAAGCTTAAGGCAGACAGAACTTCTAGGCTTGGAGCTTCTCCTCCAAATCTAAACCTTTCAAACAAAGATCCTGGGAGCCTTGAGTCAGGCCCCAAGAGCAGCTGGCTGTTGTCCTCTGCTGTCCCTCGTCCTCCCAGCTGCGTTCTCAGGTGGCCACGGCCTCCTGGGTGCCCTGCAGGCTGTGGTGGCCCTCGGCAGAGCCCCTGCTCCCTCTCCAGGCACACTCAGCTTCCGGGTGGAACGGTCACCCGACGTCAGAATCCCTGCAGCCACCAGAGAAAGGGACAGTCACCCTCTGCTGGACACAGGGACAAGGAGGGTACAGATTTTCTAAAGGGAGATCCTACCAGAGGGCACACCAGGATGAGAGCCCAGCCCTGAGTGGGCTCCGAGTGAGCTCTTGGTGTGTGGAAATGAGGGATGGTGTCCCCTCAGTGTCACAGCCTGGGACTGGCTGTGAGGGATGGTGTCCCCTCAGTGCCACAGCCTGGGACTGGCTGTGAGGGATGGTGTCCCCTCAGTGCCATGGCCTGGGACTGGCTGTGAGGGATGGTGTCCCCTCAGTGCCATGGCCTGGGACTGGCAGTGAGGGACGGTGTCCCCTCAGTGCCACAGCCTGGGACTGGCAGTGAGGGATGGTGTCCCCTCAGTGTCACAGCCTGGGATGGTGTCCCCTCAGTGCCATGGCCTGGGACTGGCTGTGAGGGATGGTGCCCCCTCAGTGCCACGGCCTGGGACTGGCAGGGAGGGACGGTGTCCCCCCAGCGACACAGCCTGGGACTGGCAGGGAGGGATGGATGGATGATGTCCCCTCAGTGCCATGGCCTGGGACTGGCTGTGAGGGATGGTGTCCCCGCAGTGCCACAGCCTGGGATGGTGTCCCCTCAGTGCCACAGCCTGGGACAGGGCAGGGCAGTTGTTCCCACTCACCCTCCTGGCTCGGTTATGCCTTGGGCCAGCTCTGCCCACTCTGCCCCAGGGCTTGGAGCCTTTGGAGGTTTTGAGTCACAGTCTGCAGAGCTTTTCCTGAGGAGAAACCAAAGGGAAAAAGGAGCATTAGGATGGGGGCAGGAAGCAGGAAAGAACAGGCTGCTCTCAGCCATTGCTCTGAGAACAGGGGTGTCTCTATTGCCTGCAAGCTGCTGGGATGATTTCCTGTCACCAGGAGAACAGGACACAGGATTAGGGAACCCTTTCCCCAGCAGCTCTCACCATTGAGCAGGACATGCAGGGACCACCCCTCACCTCCCAGCCTGGACCTGTCACCAGGGGATGATGCAGAACCCAAGATCTGCAGCAAGAACAGCACCAACTCCAGAGCCTGGAGACTTCCCTGAAGGAACAGGGATTCTCCCAACAACAACTCCAAACCACCAAACCCCACCCAGCCATGCCTCCCACAGCACAACAACAATCCCTCCACAAGCCCAGAGTCCTTCCCAGCTTACCCATCTCTCCCACACACTCCTCCAGCACAGCTGACAGCTCAGGCAAGCTCAGGGACTTCAGGGAGGGCGGCCACCCTTCCAGCACTGCAAGGACAGGGACACAGTTCATCCATCTGCAGCTCTCTGGGACAGCACACAATGGGTTGGTGTTGCTGGGAAGCTTCCCCAGCCAAAGGGATTCCAGTTAAGGCTTCTAAATCACACAGGAAGAGAGCTGGAGCTGCCTGTGCCAAACTGAGGGGTTTTCTGGCAATTCTACCACTTAGGAATTTATGTCTTTAGACTGGCTGGGTTGTTTAATTAAGAGAATCTCAAAGGGATTAAGTGTAATGGACAGAAATCAATGGACAGCATCTCTGCTTGTCTCACTTCTAAGACAGGAGCAAAGAACAGGTCACTAGGAACATGTCACAGGCAGCAAGATAAGAGAGTCTCAGAATCATGGAATGATTTAGGTTGGAAGGGACCATAAAGCCCATCCCATTCCACCCCCTGCCATGGATAGGGACATCTTTCACTAGACCAGATTGCTCCAAGTTCCCTTCAGCCTGGCCTCGAGCACTTCCAGGGATCCTTTACCAGCTCCTAGGGATAAGGAGCTGCTGGGTCAGGCCTGCCCAGCCACAGAGGTTGTCCCATGGATCCAACGGCAAAATCCCCAAACCGGGTTAGGGAACCAACCACCCCTTCTGGTTCAGACCCTGCTGCAGTGCACAGGGTGGTAACAAACCCGAGGTGCAGCCACAGGTCCCTGAAGCAGGGCTGTGCTACAGCTCTGCATTTTCAGCCACAAACGCTTGTCAGACCCCAAAACTTGCTGAGAAACTCTGCAAGTGCCACTCCAAATACCCTGAGAGCGAGAATTCAACTCACTCTAAGAGTCTGGCTGCTCATCCATTCCCACATTCCAGCAAGGAAAGGCAGGCAGGGCTTTGCCCTGGGCTCACCTGGGCGCTCCCTGGGCCGCTGCTCCCGCTGCTGCTCCCGCGTGTCCGGGGCCAGCCGGGCCGACAGCTCTGCCTGGCAGCTCCTGCAAAGCACAGCCCGGCCATCAGCGGGACAGGGACAGGCTGGCAGTGCCACTGCCCTTCCTACAGCCTGCAGTACCTGCGCGGGGTGCCCGGGCAGCGCCTCCAAGGCTGCTCCTTGCTGCTTCCCAGGAGGAGGAAGTGGTGCCCAGCCCAGCTCCCAGTCACTGCTCAGCTCCCAGCCACTGCTCCCCATCTGCAGCCACAGCCAGCTCTGCACAGAGGAGCTGTGTTGGTCTGTGGGAGAATCAGGCCCAATCCAAGGTTTCTAATGGGCAAAGGAAATGGCCTCAGGAGAGGCATGAGGGCACCCAGGTTCTCAGGCTGTCATCACCATGCCACCAATTTAAGTAGTTTATGTTCAGAGCATGGCAGGGCCCTTCTACAGCAGCCTCAGCTCCTCAGCCAGGGGGACAAGCCAGGCTCTGCCCCTTGCAGAGGGAATATTGCTCTGCTGAGCTTCTGGATCCAACTTCAGCTCACCCTGGCTTGGCAGCCAGCAGACCCCACTCCCTTGGGCTAGGATCCATAAGCAGCAGGATTTGTGCCACTTTCAGGGATGTCTCTGTTGTATCACTGGACAGGATAAGGCCCATGAGAGGAGTCCAACTGGGGCACAGAGAAAAGCACCACAAAGGCAGTAAAAGGAGTGTCAGGAGGTTATTTAGATTATTCTGCCAGCTGTCACAGAGCTGCAAGAAAAATATTCTTCACTTGCAAGTTACTGCACATCCTTTGGCAGGGTATGGGTTAAAAACTCCTTTTTGTATTCAAAAAGGTCCTGATCACCAAGTTTTACCCTGGGTGCCTTTGATTGCTTCTAGTTGAAACTGGACCACCCAGCACACCGAAAATCCCACTTCCAGCTCGAGCATCATTTTGAAGCACAAAACTTCACATGTGCTCCCATGGCTGTGGCTTTTCACTGGGGGAAGTCAGGCAGGATCCAAATGTGTTCAGGCGCCAGGTGAGCTCTCCTGCCTTACCCTGAGCATCACCTGTAAGGCTGCCAATACAACCCCAAATCCCATTTCCCAGCAGTCTCAGTGTTACTTCCTGGGAATGACTTACTTGATCTGATCCAGCAGGACTCCAGCATCTGTGGTGATGGCCTGAGCCTCTCTGAGCTGGCACTGGATGGCATTCCAGGTCTCATCCCGCTCCATCAAGCAGCTCTCAGCCACTGCCCGCAGCTTCTGCTCCTGGCACACCTGGCCCTTCATCACCTGCACCTCTTCACACCTCTGCAGCAGAGCACACTGGGGATCAGGCTGAGAGCACTGAGCATCTCTCAAGTCCCTGCTATGTTAATGCCTCAGGCAGCCAGATTGTTCCTTTCCAGGGGGAAAGGAAGCTGGATGAAGCTTGTACACTGAGTATAGGTTTGATCCACATTCAGCCTAGCCCCACAGGTACAATTCCCCCTTCCTCTCTGTTTACAAAGTTACTTATGAGTTCAAATTTCCCAAAACAGCACAAGTCTGTTCACTGATGACTCCACCATAAAAATGACCCTGCTGGCAAACAGTAGGAATTTGATTCCTGCCCTGGCTCCTATAGTTCTCAGCTGGATGGGAAACAGACACAAAGGAGCACCAAGGATGAAGAGTGGGTACGTTGTACTTGTGGTGTTTGTACATCAAGTGTGCCCACTATAAGCTGTGGCTTGAGGTGAAGGAAAAACCATCAGAGGCACAACAAAACCACAGCACTGATCGCTTCCTGCAGGGTGTAGGGTCCTGAGGAGTTGGCAGCAGCCTCACCTTGTGCAGCTGGATGGCCAATTCCTGCATCTCTGCCTCCAGTCGATCAGCGTAGGCCAACTCCAGCGCGTCGCTGGGCGGGCGGGCGCTGCTGTGCCAGCGCGCGATGGCCGACGTCATCTTCCTCTTGGGGCCAAACAGCCTGGGGATGGAACCAACACGGGTCAGGCCCTGCACCACCTGTCCCTGGGTGTTGTGGTGTGCTGTAATGTCCCATTTTGGCCTTCCAGGTCATCCCCCCAGGTGTGCCTATACCTCTCTCCCTTCTCCCTCGCCCCCATGCTGAGTGAGTCCTGTCAATCAGGCTGAACATTCCAGCAAGGCGTCGTGTGGTTGGTCAAGTTCAAAGGATGCCCCTGTGCCCAGGGGTCATTGGCCTGTCTGGGTGTCATCTTCCCCTGAGACCCTGCCCCTCTCACCTGGTTGGTGGCTCACCTGTACCTCCCCTCCCCCTGTCCCTGAGCTTAAAAAGGTGATCAGACCATGCGGCCGAGGTTCTGTTGGAGCAGCTCCTCACGTTCAGACCTCTGTAACCATGGAATAAACCTCTGGACATTAAACCCTCCAGCAGAATCCTCTCCTTTTTCTCTTCACCATCGCCTGAAGCTATTCCTCCTGAGCTAAACGGGGTTCCTAACAAGCCTGGACTTGTTCAGTGCCCAGCTGCAACCACCAGCAAGCCAAGGTATCTCTGGGGTGATACACTGCAGTTGCTGCCTTTGGCCCAGCAGCGAGGGTCAGACTGGCCCAGGCACAATCTAACTGGTAATATTGGGAGCCTTTTTCCAATACCTGGGCACAACAGGACACCTTGAGCACCTCTGCAGTGCCCCGGTCTCTCCAAGGTACCTCCAGAAGCATGAGTGTGTTACAGCCGAGGACACGGGGATGTCAAATTGTGTGGGAGGCAGCCAGAAGGGAGCAGCACTCCCCAGTTAAACATTCCTGACCAGGCTAGACAAGGTTTGTAGGGGGAAGCTGGGACAGACAGGACAGGACAGACACTCACGTGATGCCAATTTCCTTCAGGTCACTCTCTGTGAGGGTCAGGAAGATCCGGAGGTCCACGTCCTGCTCCTCAAACACCTGCAGGTACTTCAGGCACCCAATCTCCTCAAGGAATGTTGCCAGGTCCTGCAGCCCAGACAAAAGAAACTTAGTTACATTCTCTCAACAAAAGCATCACCATTCCTCCTAATCATAAATATTTGTTCATGCTCTTGTAGTAACACCTTTCTGGGTTCCAGCAGCAACCACAACTTCCTGTGGTTCCCTGCCCTTCTCCACAGTCACACACCAGGACTGGTCTCTGCTACAGCCACACCTCTTCTAACAAGTACAGAGCAGAATGACCCAGAATCAGCCACCCCAGCCCACCCCACTGCCAGGTTTGACAGCCCACCCACAGGCCTGAAGGGTCAAGGAAACCCCTTCCAGCAACATCTCAGCAAACAGCTCCTCTACAAGAAACTGCTGTTTCACAAGTGTTTAAGTTTGGCATATCAGGTGTTTTGGTAACCCTGGAAAAGCCTCCCACACCTGGCACAGTGACAGAGCCTGCAGGACAGTCTGTGCTTACCTGGGGCCCTGTGTAGGCTGGGGGCTCAGGAAGGACCAGGTGCTGGCAGCAGCCCCCAGCCTTCCCCAGGCAGTGGCTCCCCTGGCTGTCACTGTTGCTGTAGCGGGCCTTGCCCTTAAAGCTCTTGGCTTGTTTCCGACTCGGGGGGCTGTTGGTGTGGTCAGAGTCCTGGAAAACACAAAACCACCCACAGGATGGAAAGGATGATTGTGCAGAGATGGCAGGATCAGAGGGGCTGACTAGTGCAGGTTCCTCCAAGACCTAAAGGTCCTTTTGTACCCCAGAGCTGCCTTGACCCATGTGAGCTGTGAGTGACCTCCAACCTCTTCCCCTTCCTTGGTTTTCCTGTCCATGGAAGAGCCTTTCCTCACCCAGCCTGGTCCTACAGGCTCCCATGGCAGTAGAATCTCCCAAGGGTGAAAGCACTGCCCAAGCTGAAGGCAAAGAAAAGAAAATCCACCTCATTGCTTTCCAAAGAGCCTTCACTGCTGACTCCTGGGATTCTGATTAAGCATTCACTGCTGCTGCTGCTGCTGCTCCTGACGGTTCCCAAGCTGTTGCTGGACAAAGCACTATCCTCTGGAAAGGAACAGGAAAAAACCAGTGAAGTACAACTTTGTTACATTCTGGTTTTGTTTTATTACCAGCAAAACATCCCAGAGATGTAAAGGAAGGTGAGATACAGAGCAAGGCTTCATGTGCAGCACTCAGGACATAAGATGACACCCTGAGGCAGAGATTTCACTTCTGATCCCCAGCACTCTTCTTTCCCCAGGTCTGTTTGCCACCAGAGACACTTCTGGAAACAGCCATGCTCTGTCTTCTTCCCACCCTCCTTCAGACTATTTGTACAAACTGATGAAATTACCACACTGAGCTTCATCTTCTGTAGCTAAACCATCCCAGCTTTCCCTCAGGAGAGACATTCCAATCTCAGCACCTCAGTGGGACAGGAAGGCAAGGCCTGGACTCACCCCCAGGTGTGCACTGCATTTCTGAGACAGTGACTTACCCCTGCTGCTGCTGCTGTCCACGTCCAGCTCATTGATGGGGGAGGTGACGTCCCTGTGCCGGATGACACCTGGCACACAGCTGCCATCATTGCTGAAGGTGACATAGCCCTGAGGGGGCACCTGCTCTGTGTGCAACAGGAAGGGAGAACAGAGATTAGGATGCAAGTTAGTCAGGGAGGCTCCTGCAGAAAATGTAACTTCTTCTGGATCTGAAAATAACCAAAATGAGACTGCGCTCAAAACTGACAAGCTTCATTCTAAAAAGCACAGAGAGCACCTGAGGAATGCAGGGTCCCTGCAGTTCCCTCACATGACCCTACAGCACATGAACTTCATTTACACTGAAAGAAAGTCAGAGAAAACACCTTATAGTAGAGATGTACCTTAAACAGCAGCTTCCAGCACTCCCTCTCCTCATTATACTCAAATTAAGAAAGGGGAGAAAGAGCTGCTTAGGAGAACAGCCCTGCACAACCAACATCCCTGCAGCTGTGCTGAAACACCAGGAGAATCCCACTGGCATTTAAGCTGATAGTATCATTCCAATACAGCCTGAGGGATAACACAGACTTGTGTTTAAGAGAATGAACTGAGCTTTGAACATGCTTCCAAGTCCATAACCTTGGTTAGTCCAGGCAACTAGTCTGAGAAATACCTATGACAGACAGCAAAACAAACTCCTAGCACTGAATCCAGGATGTCTAACTGGCATCATCTTTCTCTTGGTCTACTGCAAAGGTTTTGCAATTTCATTTTTAGAAGCATTTCAAACATCAGGGAAGGCACAACTCACAAGTTCACTCTTATGATCAGTGATGTTTTTGGTCGCTGTGAGCACCTCCCTGTCATCAGCTTCAAAAGGGGTCTCAAACTTTTGAGCCTGCCTAAAAAGGGAAACTGAACTGTTCTCAAGAGTCAGGGGAACAGCAGTTGAGGTGAGAGCAGAAAAGCACTCATCAATATCCAGTCCTGACAACAGAGTTTAGGGGGTTTTCTTTCTAACCCAGACAGTGGACAGTGAACACCTCCATACAAAGCTATCTTTGTCCTGTATGAACCCCACACGAATCCCAACAAATCAAAAACAGACAGCAGGAACAGCTGCAGTGCATTTGAGGTCTCAGGGGACTGATCCTCAGGCTCCCAACTCTCCTCACCATAGCAAGACTGCTTCCTTCCCCCAAGGCCAATTGCTGTGATCTTGGCCAAGGCCTGGGGCCCTTCATGGATGCTGGGACCCTTGGTCCTACGAGCAGGTCTCTGTCTCTGGGGAGCAGGACATGATTCATCTGAAGAACTCAGCTCCTCATAGTTGCCTGTAGTTCAAACACAGGTTGTTAACAGCACAGGAAGTAATTTGCCTGTTTTACTTGCTACTGGTCCTGTAAGTGCAGTGGAAAGAAAAAGAGAAATGTTAAAGATGGAAGGTGGAACAGCTAACCTAGGTCAGAAAGGGGCCAGCAGACAAGAGTTGTTGGATTCATGCCTCTTTCATCCACAGAAATGCTGGAATTCCCAGGATAGACCAGGTAGCACCACCCCATCTACACAGTATAACATACTTTCAACCTCACTTCAGGTTCATCTTGAAATGAACAGGGTCAAACATCTGTTACCTGGACCTCTGCAGAAGACCTTGGGCACTGGGGCTGCATGCAGATCTATCAGCCCCACAATCTTTGTGTGGCCATACTTCATGGCCAAGGTCCGTGCTGTGGCTCCAGTGTTATCTCTGACATCTGCCTTCACTCCCTGCAGAAAAAGCACCTGGTTAAGTGCACATGGCAGAGGGCAGTGTAAAAAATATATATGCATTTCAAAAAAGCCACCAAAATTGTCTTAACTCCTCCATCAGCAATACAGGCTCACCTTTGACAGACAGTTCAAGTTGCACTAATACCCTGAATACCTTTCTAGTTATCTCCAATTCCTGAATGCCAAATAGCCCAGGGCTCCTGTGCATTGCCACTGGGAACAGGTTTGTTTGATTTGAAGTGTTTTGCATTGCTGCCTCCTTCTGGCAGTAAGCTGGACCAGTCAGAAGGGATTTAAACCAAACTGTAAGAGCCCTGCATGCTCATGAGCTTTTGGATGCAGACGTCCAGTAGCCTGAGCATGCAAGCCTGTGAACACAATAGAAAAATTACAGCTTCAGTTGTTTTCTAATTCAGTCATTATTCAGTTATATCTGGACAGTCAGATCTCACTCCTATTCCTGCAAGGCCAGTATAAAATCAGGGTACCAGCCTGCAGAAAGCAGATACTGTGAAAACAGTCCTGAAAGTCCAGGACTTCAGAGGTGACTGTCATCAAGAAGCAAACATAACACTGTCAAAAAAAGCACAGTGTGAAAATTGTGGTAGTTCCTCTGAGGGCTGGAACCAGACTTTCAGCTCCCCAGAGAACTGTCAGGACACTCACATGATTGAGAAGGTACTGAACAATGATCTCATGGCCAGAAGCAGCTGCTTCCATCAGAGGTGTGTACCCATACACTGGCTCCCTGGGGAGAGAACACACACATGGACAGGTAGAACCACAGCTGAAGTTTTGCCATTCCCTAACAGAGCATTTCCACCCCTCAACTTTTGCTGATCACAGACTCTATGATGTACTGGCTGTCCTGTTGTAGAATTGATTCCCTGTAGAGATTCAGTGTTCCTAAACTTGCTGCACAGCAACTGATTACTCTTCCAGCTGCAGATCTGCCTTGAAGAGCCCAAATCACTTCTGCAGGAGCTAATAAAGTAAGAACCTCTTGTTGCCCTCAGACAATTCCATGTGCATAAATGTGGGCTGGTCCCCAAGGCATGAGAATGCAGGGCACACTTCAAAAATCAACCTGAACTCTGAGTATATTAAAAATCAATAAAAAGACTTATGAAGTGCACTTGAGCTCAGAAGGTGACAGTGTTTAGCTGATAATTAATCAAGCAATAAATCTAATCTCCCTTGATCTTAGTTTAATAAACAGTGACAGCATGAGCAGACTTCAATTCAGTTTGCAGGTCACCTGTCCCTGTATTAGCTGTGCCACATCCTGAGGTACAGGGGGAAGACAAAAGCAGGTGTCTGCTGGAGTGTGTTCATCTGCCACCTGTTGCCTTCATACTGAACGATAAATGACAATGAAATTATTGCCAACCAGGGCTCTATGTACATGGAACTCTAATCATAGTCCTGTTATTTCTGAGGCCTGCTTTTTACAGCTTTCCCAAAACCTTCAGATTTTAAGGATTCCCACACGAAATGACAGATTCCTCCTTACTTGCAGTTGGCATTTGCTCCATTCTCCAGTAAGAACTTGACCATCTGCTGGTGCCCAGCACTGGTGCAGTGGAACAAGGCAGTCCAGCCATGGATGTCCTTCATCTCCAGCTCTGCCCCTTGCTGCATGAGAACAGACAATACTTACTGCATCTGTAAGCCACTGCCCTTTTATGCTGGGACACCAGGAGTTTAAATTAAATCCCACCACAAAGCAGACCTCACAACAGAACACAAAGTGGCAGCTTGTGGATAATCCCACCCTGAGCATTTACAGCACGTGCTGTGGCTTTACCTGTGTTTTATGGGAGACACACCTGGAGGAGGAAGTAAGCCACACTCTCATTGCCACAGCTGGAGGCCAGCATGAGGGGAGTCTGCCCTTCTGGGGTGGGGATGTTCACGTTCACTCCTGCTTCCAGCAGCAGGTGCACGATGTTGTCGTGGCCGATGTAGGAAGCGTACATGAGTGGGGTCCAGCCCCCACAGTTCCTCTGGTTCAAATCCAGGTCTCCACTAAGGAACAGAGGAAAGAAATCACATCAACTATTGTGCTGGAGCTGTGGAGCACAGCTGGCTTCTGCATACTGTTGTTATCATCTAGCACTGAAGCCTGCATGGGAATTTCCACCTGGCCCAGCACAACCTCCCCCAGATCGCAGAATCACAGAATGCTTTAGGGAACTTAAAGAGCACCTCATTCCAGCCCCTACTAAAACACCAAGGAGGTCAATTTTATCAGCAGATTGGCCCCTGGAAACTTTGTGCCAAGAACCCTTTGGGAGCCCCAGTGACATGTCCCTGTTGCCCCGATCAGTGTGGCACTGGTGACAAGCACACCTGCAGCAGGTGGCACCAGTGACAAGCACACCTGCAGCAGGTGGCACCAGCCATTGCTACTGTTGACAAGCACCCCTGCAGCAGGTGGCACCAGCTGTGCCACCAGTGACATGCACACCTGCAGCAAGTGGCACCAGTGACAAGCACACCTGCAGCAGGTGGCACCAGCCATGGCACTGGTGACAAGCACACCTGCAGCAGGTGGCACCAGCCATGGCACTGGTGACAAGCATACCTGCAGAATGTGGCACCAGTGACAAGTACACCTGCAGCAGGTGGCACCAGCCATTGCCACTGTTGACAAGCACCCCTGCAGCAGGTGGCACCAGTCATGCCACCGGTGACAAGCACACCTGCAGCAGGTGATGCCAGCCGTGGCACCAGTGACAAGCACACCTGCAGCAAGTGGCACCAGTGACAAGCACACCTGCAGCAAGTGGCACCAGCCATGGCACTGGTGACGAGCACACCTGCAGCAGGTGGCACCAGCCGTGCCATTGGTGACAAGTACACCTGCAGCAGGTGGCACCAGCCATGCCACTGGTGACAAGCACACCTGCAGCAGGTGACACCGGCCGTGACAAGCACCCCTGCAGCAGGTGGCACCAGCCATGGCACCGGTGACAAGCACCCCTGCAGCAGGTGGCACCCCCTGTGCCCTGCCCAGCCCCTCTCACCGCTGGATGCACTCCTGCACCACGTGGTACTGGCCGACAGACGAGGCCGTGTGCAGGTCCAGGGGCACGTCGAGCTCCTCGCGGCACAGCGCGGGCCCCAGCCCGTGCCACATGGACAGGCTGCGGCTCAGCAGCTCCGACTCGCTGGCCTCGTCGCTCAGCTCCGACATCCTGCCCTGAGGAGACAAAGCACAGCACAGCTCTCAGCTGCTCGTCCCTGTTTGCCACGCAGTTACAGCTCCACGCTGCCACAGGCCTGGAAGGTGAGGTGGGGGCTTCAAATTCTTACCTCAACTTTGATTGACTCCTCAACCCAAACCAATAACTGCTGCTGAGAAGATTTTGCTGGAAGTTTTCTCTTGCTGTAGAAAACTCTGGGATTCCAATACACTGCAAAAATAAAAGGCAATAATGCTAAAGCCCACGTTTTTCAAATCTCATTTTAAGACTGCAGGAGCGGTGGCTTTATTTCCTGCCTGCCTAATTCAAACAAGCCTAAGGCAGCTTTGAATAACCTCAGCAAGAGAAGACTAAACATCTATTTAAGACCTGAAGGTAGGCTTAGTGTTTTACAAAAGGATGTAATTCTTGCTCTGCATGTTTTATAATGCAGGGAGAGAATTAAGAATTCATGTCTCAGACATTCCTGGTCTTGTCCATCTGTCTTGCATTACAGGATGGTCCTGATTAAATTAAGACTCAATCATTAATAATGACAACTGCCCACTGCTCCCAAAACCACTCTGTCACGTGAAGAGGGTGCACCCTCCACTGTCACCAAGTTGTAAGCAGATTGTTTCTACCATTTATTGTTTCAGCCCTTCAGAGGCAGCCCAGCCCCATCTCAGTAAACCCTGGAAATGCTGAAACACTGGGAGCAGCAGCAGCACACCCACCCATTCATCATCCCAGCACACCCCCCTTCCTGCAGACACAACTTAATTACAGCTCCTCCAGCTCCAGGACTGCCTGGAAGGTTTATCCCAGGCCCAGCCTTAGGGAGCAAGTGCAGACAAATCATTTGAACCTCTCACAGGAGAGAGCTCTTGTCTGGCACTCCATGAAGAGCTGCTCAGCACAGCTGCAGCTCCAGGACACAGAACCCCAGAGTGGTTCTGGCTGCAAGGGGACCACTGGGTGTCATCTCACTCAACCTCCCTGCTCAAGCAGGGTCCCCTGACCACAGGGCTGTGTCCAGGTGGGCTCTGAATTTCTCCAGGGAAGGAGATCCACAGCCTCTCTGGGCAGTTTGTTCCAGGCAATCCCATGGGAATTTTCCCTCCCTGCCCACCATACAGCACTGCTGGGGCTTGCCTGGTCCCTTACATAAGCTAAGCCAACATAAAGTCCTTCTTCTTCCTGGTAAATCCTCACCAATTTAACTCCTTGGATTCATTCTGGGGTCAGGCAAATGCCAAAAGAGGAATAAAAGAGAGCAGGAACAGGTTTTTCAGCAGTAGCTGCCCCTCAGATTCCCTCAGCTGTAACATTTCAAGACCACACTCCTGTTTTCTGAGCAACTGGGAGTCTTTCCCTTGCAAGCACCAGTCCCTTTTCCTACAAGAAAACTCCTTTCATTCCTACCTCTTCAGTCCCCACCTGGATCCTTTCTCTCCCACCCTCCTTTTCTTCCCCTCCTTCATTCTCAGCTTGTTAAGACTACAAAAGCACCATCTATTCTATTCCATCAGCTGGGAAGAAATTATTTCCCTTTAAAAATATCTGCAAAAGGACCTACTTAGCCTGACAGCAGCAATTTGTAGTGCACTGGGCAACCCAGAGGCCTCAGACAGGAATAAGGAAAGGGCCTGGACAGCTCACAATCAAACCACAAGGAGAGCAAAGTGGATTGAAGTGGATCACATGGGGGAGAGTAAGAGTTTCTCACTAAAACAGGTTAAAGCTGCCCCAGGGAGGCCAAAAGGCAGTGAAAGGAGGTAGAATCCAGGGCAGTTTGTAGAAGCACATTTAGGTGCAAGTGAAGCTCATTGTTCTCCACCCTCCTTGTTAATTGGGTACATTAATTATAAACCACTCAGGTGTTTGGTCTTTGTCAGAATCAGCCACTCTCAGGTCCAAGTTACCAATGCAGCCTTGGTGAGGTGATCCACAGTCACAGGACACAACATCCAGCACCTTCAGCCTCCTCCACCTCCCCTGTGCTCTGCCTACACATTTGCTTTTTATTGTTTAAAGCTCGGAGGTTTCCCCTCACACTGAACTTCAGCAGGCTGTCAGCTCTGTGAGCACCTGAGGACAGCTGCTCACAATCTCCAGGACAGCAAGAGTGACCAGAACCCTCAGGACTGAAATGAAAAGAGGGGAATGAAACAAAAGTGGGGTTGTCTGGTGCAGAGAGGAGCCTGGAGGGGACATGTGACACGAGCATCCAATACACAATAATCCATCATATCATGGAAGACCAGGATGGTTTGGGTTGAAGGGACCTCAAGGCCCATCCTGTCCCACCCCCTGCCATGGCAGGGACACTTTCCACCATCCCAGGTTGCTCCAAGCCCTGCCCAACCTGGCCTTGGACACTGCCAAGGACCCAGGGGCAACCACAGCAGAACCTAAGAAGCTCAAGTCATTGCACAGAAGATTCAAGACAAAGCCCACAAAAATCCCTGTAAAAGTAAACATGGGAGTACTGAGGGACACTGGGTTACTAAGAACAAGTTTGCCAAAACCTCCTGAACATTGACAGTCTGTTCCCCTGCTTTGGGACAGAGTGACAAGCTCACATTTGCCAGAGGCCTCCGTCAGCTCTGCTGTCCTGCTCTCAGCTGGCATTGAGTTCATTCTCTTGCCAGCAGCTGGCACAGGCAGCTTTTGGGTTCAGGCTGAGAAGAATGCTGATAACACACTGAAGCTTTGGCTGCTGCTATCCATGCTTACCCTAAACCAAGGACTTTGAGCTTGCCATGCTCTGCTAGCAAGGAGGTGCCCAAGAAGCTTGGAGGGCTGACCCAAACTGGGCACTGGGATATTCCATTTCACAGGGCATGGAGTTCATGTAATCCCAGTATGAGAACTGGGGAGTGTGGCTGGGAGGGGCCAGTGATGGGAATCAGCAGGTACTGAGTTCCTTTTGAGCTTCTTTTGGGTTTATTTTCTCATTGTAATTATTATTATCATTACATTTTACTTTGCTTCAATAGTTAAATTGTTCTTACCTCAAGCCATGAGGTTTTTTACTTTCTTTTCTGATTCTCCTCCCCATCCCACTGGGATGGAGCAGGGAAAAGCAGCAGCCTGGTCCCTGGTAACCAGCTGGGCTCAAGCCATGACACCTGTGAGGCTGCTGTTGTTATTATTATTAAAGTTCATCCATCAGCACTCAGCTATTTATCAGGGTCAGAGCTCTACAGTGCTGGGGCAGCAAACCCCACACTGCCCTGGATTTGGAGTTTGCTGTTTGAGCAAATCAGAGAGCAGAGAAAAAATAAACTTAGTAGGAAAACAGACATAAAAAGCACCTTAGAGCCACACTAAATGGGAGGTGATTTGAGAAGCAACCAGCCCCCACCACAGACAAATGCAGCACTGCCTGTTAATCACCCTCAGCAGGCACTGCTCAATTCACTCTCTCACATCCCCTCCCACAAGCACAGGTGATATCCACACGTGTCCTTCTGGCCCAAAATAGAGACACCCAAGGCAGCACAAGTGTGGAGGCTGCTGGAGAAGACAAGAGAAAGTCACGGAATATCCTGAGTGGGAAGAGACCCCCAGGGACCAGTCCAAGCCCTGGCACAGACCCCCCCACAATCCCACATGGGCATCCCTGGACATCCCTGCCCAAGCTCTCCTGGAGCTGTGGCAGCCTCGGGGCTGTGCCCATTCCCTGGGGAGCCTGGGCTGTGCCAGCACCTCTGGGGATGAACCTTTCCCAAAATCCAGCCTGGCCCTGCCCAGCTCCAGCCATTCCCTGTCCCTGTCTCAGGGATCAGAGCTGCCCCTGGGGAGGAGCTGCAGCCCCCCCTGAGCTCTGCCCTCAGTCTCCTCCTCCAGCTGAACAATCCAAGTGCCCTCAGCTGCTCCTTAGAGCCTTCCCCATGCCCAGGTCCCTCCTCTGGCCACTCTGCGACAACTTTAGACCTTCTGATATTGTGTTTGCCCCCAGGACTTGAGGTGAGGCCACACCAGGGCAGAGCAGAGCAGAGCAGGAACACACTCCCCTTCTGCTTTATTTCCACTAAACCAGCAACAACTTATCAGAGGGAGTAAAAAAAGCCTCGTTGCATTTCTTTTTAAGTGCAATTGTTACCAGCTCAGGCACAACAGGAACCAGAACATCTCATTTTTGCAGTGTATCCCCTGACTGACCGGGTTAGCACAAATCAGCTGCAGGAGCCACACCAGGTTCCTGAGGTGGGCGAGAGAAAACATTCCTGCAGCCACAACACCCGAGTTCAATCCTACCCACATCTGTTGAAAATACACAAAATACACCAAGCTCTTCATCTTTTAATGCTTGGACTCAATCACCTAAAGGTCCTTTCCAAGCTCAGTGATGTCACTCTCAGGCACATTAAACCACATGAAACAACCTCAGAAACACGAGGTAAGAGGCACAAAAGCACTCGAGCAGCCACATTAGGGAGCACAGTGCCCTGCCAGGGGCTGTGCCCGCCACGGCAGCCGGACACGGCACCCGCAGGGCTCGGCCCGGGCTCGCTCCGCTCACACACAACGCACCTGAGGCGAACGCAGCGGCCGGAGCCGCCACAGCGGCCGCCCCGCGGCTGTTACCGAACATCGCCCCGCGGAACGGCTCCGGGGCCGTTACCCGCACCTGCCTCCCGCGCGGCCCTGCTAGCAGCGCGGCCTCAGCATCGCACACTCCAGCGAGCGCGGAGGAACCGCTGCGGCCACGGGCACAACCAGTACGGGGAGTGCCCGAGGCCAGCCCCAGAGGTGAGTGCCGCCCCTGGTGATGCTCCCGGCCGCTGTCCCGTCCCAGCCCCGTCGCTCCCTCACCTGCGCCCCGGTGAGCGCCGCCGCCGGAACTAGTCCGCGCAAGGCATGCCGGGAGCGCCCCCGCCCTCACGGGCCGCGGACTACAACACCCAAGAGCCCCCGCGGTACCGGGCCAATGGGAGGAGCCCGTGCGAGGGGCGGGGCGAAGGGCAGCCAATGCGGTTGGGGCTGGCCGCGGGCGGTTGTACCGAGCAGCCCCCGAGGACGCGGCCCCGCTGCGCTGTCCCTGGCCCTGCGCTCGTCCCGGTGCCGCCGGTTCGCTGTGCCCGCCGTCCGGCCCGGCCCGGCGCTCAGCGGGGCGGTGGGCGCCGTGAGTGAGGGCAGGGGGGCGGGGCGGGGCCGGGAGCGGCGTTGCCATGGGGACGGTGCGCGTGCGCCCGCGGCCGCCATTGCGGGTCTGTGAGCGGGGCCCCTCAGGCAGCCCCGGCCCTGGCCCGGCGCTCCCACCGGGGCTGCCAAGCTCTGCCTGTCACCATTGCGGTGTCCTCACCGCCTCTCCTTCCCAGCAAACGCCAGTTCTGGTGACAAGGAGAAGCTCAGGGTTTCAAGTCTCAGAGTCATGGAGTCGTTAAGGCTAGAAAAGCCCTCCACGATCATCAAGTCCAGCCTTCGACCTCCGTGCCCAAGCTCTCCAGAAAGTGTTACTGCTAACAAATGTTTGTTTTGGAGACAGAGCACTGTTTGCTCCCACAGAGGATGCTGCATTAGCTGACTGACAAGTCAGATCCAGTGTCCGTCCATAACCTTTATTTATCTCAGCTATTTATCTCGGATTTGGCACAGGGAGCCATCCTAAGCAGTTTGTTTTATCCCCATGGGGCTCCTCTGACCCTTGGCAAGCTCTGCTCAGTGTCAGAGCACAGTGCTCCAGCCATGAGGATTTCCCTCTTTCTTATCTCAGTGAAATTTGTCCCACACCAACAAAACCACCATAGATGAGGTCTATAAAGTATCTACAGAGGCAATTTGCAAGTTATAAACTTCCCAGGGAGATAGCTGAGTTTAACTTCACGTTTTGAGGAGTGTTCCTGGCCAATGCAGATAATAGTGTCAGCGTGATCCCTTGAACAGTGATTTCAGTCCTGAACACAAAATAATAAAAATGTGATAAAATAATCACATTGTTCCTTCAGTGGTGAACATAAATCCATGGAATCACAGAATGGTTTGGTTGGAATATTGAGCACGTGTAAGAACACACAGTCACCAACCTCCCATGGTCCTTGTGGGTCTCTTCCAGCCCTGGGTATTCTGTGAAACCTCTGAAGCAGAAATCATTTCCTCTCATGTTTGACTGCCCAGAAAACCATGTGATTTTAGCATAAAATGTGAAGGTTTTCTGTGTTATCTGACCTCTTAGCTCAGCTGCAGTTCCTACTGTGCTGTCTCAACTTCTCGAGGACATCAAGGAACAGGAGGAAAGAATCCACTTTACAAACACTTTGAGAGATCAAAATCCATGAATGTGCCTATTCTTAATTATTTTTTAAAATAAAAATCCAGTGAAAACAAAAGTAACCATGAACCACATGGAAGGTTCTCTGCCCATGGCAGGTGGGTAGAACAAGAGAGCCTTTAAGCTCCATTCCAACCCAAACCATTATGAGATTCTATGACTTTGTGATCATTTTATCTGTCCTTTGGGTAGGGAGGAGGGAATGTGAGGGAATTGGGGAAGAGGAGTCAATCCAGCTGAGAGCAGAGGTGCCAGCTTTGCTGCCTTTGCTCTGTTCCTGTCCCATCCCTGCAGGCAGAACATGGGAAAGTGCTTGGAGAGGACACAGTCACAGCACTGTGGCTAAGAATCCCAAAAAATTCTTCATAAATGAGGGGCTAAACTGCCCTGGGGTGTGTGTGGTGAGTAGGGCACAAAGCTCTCAGCCCTTTCTGAGCTCAGGTGCAAGGGAATAGCTCCAAAAATGCAGATTTTAACATTTCCTGCTGGGAGTGCTGGGAATTCCTCACACACTTTGTCCTGGTTTTGGACGGATGTTATCTCATGTTTAGAGAGGTGTCCTCAAGCTCATCTTTCCTTTGCTTGAAGGGAAGCTGTGCCAATGGCCTCAGAAGCACCAAATGAGGATGCAGAACCTGCAGCTGAGCCTCCTGCAGCTCCTGTGCAGGGGAACAGGACATTCCAGTGGGGATCCATCCTTGCTGCAGTGAAGGACCAGCTCCCATCCCTGGACTCTGACTCCTCCACTGTAAGCTCTGAAATTCTGCCTTTCTTCCCTCTTAAACATGGAAAAAAGCTCTCAAAAGCAAGAGCAGTGACCTTATCAGGCATTTTGGGGTTGCTGGTGTGGTCTCCTGGGTGGGCTGCCTGTCCTGAGTATAGAACAGTGTGTGTTAATCCACACCCTTCTGGATTATCCCTAATTATCAGAGTGTAATTAAAAATCAGACTTCCTCTCCTTGTATTCTTTGAATTCTGCCCCACCTGCAGAGCTGCCTCCAGCCCTGGAGCTGCTGGAGCAAGTCCAGAGGAGGCTCCAGGATGATCAGAGGGATGGAGCAGCTCTGCTGGGAGCCAGGCTGAGACAACTGGGATTGTTCAGCCTGGAGAGGAGAAGCTTTGGGGTGACCTCATTGTGGCCTTGCAGGGCCTGAAGGGGCTCCAGGAGAGCTGCAGAGGGACTGGGGACAAGGGATGGAGGGACAGGACCCAGGGAATGGCTCCCACTGCCAGAGGGCAGGGATGGATGGGATATTGGGAATTGGGAATTGTTCCCTGTGAGGGTGGGCAGGCCCTGGCACAGGGTGCCCAGAGCAGCTGTGGCTGCCCCTGGATCCCTGGCAGTGCCCAAGGCCAGGCTGGGCAGGGCTGGGAGCAGCCTGGGACAGTGGGAGGGGTCCCTGCCATGGCAGGGGTGGGATGAGATGAGCTTTAAATTCCCTTCCCAACCCAAACCATCATGATATTCCATGATATTATGGATTATTATGTACTTGAGGCTGGTTCTCCACAAGACATGTTGATTTTTTTGTGCTTTTTACCTGCCAAAGAAGCATAATTGCAGAAACCTTTTCATAAGAGGTGTGAGACTGAGAGGTGTTGTGCAGTGTTCTTCACTGGTGCAGGTTTTTCCCTTGCTGGGTCTGGGCCAGGCTGTTCTTGGCTGCTGAAATCTCTGCTCACAGGACAGCATTGCTCTGCTGCTCCTCTCCAGTCCAAGATGCTCTGGCACCGACTTTTCTGAGGGGATAATTTGTCTCAAGATTTGATTATTAGTGGCATTTTGTCCAAATCAGAACATTGTGTTAATTTTCAAGCATGTATAAACTTGAAAAACATTTTGAACACAGAAAGGATATATTTTATCCCAACTTATTGTAGCCATTAATGGTACAGGGGGAGATTGTGAGATGTGAAAGAGCCAGAAATGCCTCCAGTGGGTATTTAGTTATTATTTATTACTTATTACTTATTACTTATTACTTAATTTTATTTATTTATTTAATAATAAATCAATATTTATTTATTTAATAATATAATAATTTACTTATTATAATTGTTTATTTATATATTTATTATAATTATATATATTTTTATATAAATATCTATAATATATTTATAGATATAATATATATAAATATATATTTATATATATAAATATATGTTTATATATATAAATATATAATATATATAATATATAAAAATATATATAATTATAATAAATATATATAATTATATATTTTTATTATATTTATAATTATTTATTTAATAATAAATAATTATTTATTATTTATTTTTAATTTTTTAATTAATTATTAATCAATTATCCAAAGCAGTGTCATCTGCTGGATAAAATGTTTATGGGGATTCCATGACTTGGATTCTGCACCTGGATCTGTCACTGTCATGCTGGACAAGCCACATTCCCTCACTGTTCTCAGTTCCCTCTACCTACACTTTTTAATTTTTTAGTTTTAAGTTTTAATTATTTAGAACAACTCTTTCCTGTTAACATGTGTCTCTGCAGTACAGATGAAGGCCCAACACTGAAATTATTTGTAGGTTTTCTGGTTGAGTAAATTACAACCAGGCTAAGCCAGAGGAGCATCTCCAGATTTTGATGCCAAACACCAATGAAGAACCCCAAATCATGCTGAACAATTTTTTCACTCTTTACAATCTCCAAATTCTCTGTTTCTATCCCACATGGAGAAGATTTCCTGCAGAAGGAACTGAGGCAATCTGTCTGGCACTTCATTTGCATTCAGAAGATCTGGTTGTGGAATCCCTGTCCTGCTGAGGCTGCAGTTCCAGGGCTGCACCTTTATCTGAGGAATTTCCACATGGGAAAGATCCATTTGTGCATCCCAGAGCTCTCACCTGAATGTGCCCTGCTCCCACTTCCAAAAATGGCACTCACAAATGTGGTTTATGCCCTGAAGCCCTTCCATTACCCTGAAATGCAATTTATTAAGAGGAAAGATGTTCTGTTGCAGTTGGGTTTGTGTTAATGACACCAGAGAGGATTCTCTGCAGTGAGAATTCCCAAAAATGCACACTTGCAAACCAAAGGGACAGCAGGAAAGCTGTGTCCTGACTGCTGAGGAGGTGCTTAATCTCCTTTTGGTGTCCATGCATAAGGATTCATCTCCAATGCAGATCTGATGTTTAAAAAAGGGATTTTCAGAGCTATCGAAATGCTGCCCGACCAAACCCAGATGCTGTTTGCATTCTGAACAGGAATCAGGGCCATGAAAAGCCTTCATGGCCCTGCCTGGCCTCACCTGGGGCTCCAGCACCTCTTATTTATTTAAGCTGTCCTGTCTAGGAGTAGTATCATTAGTTGTTTTGTGACTAGGTTGATAAACCACAGCTGGAGGGTTGAGAGTTGGTTAGTAATTCATTGATTGTCTAGGGAGGGTAGTAGCCACCTACACTTCTTCTTAATGGTTTGGAAGAAGAGATGATTTAACAAAGAACCCAAACCATGAGCCAAACAAGAAGCCCAAACAATGTAATTTAGAAGACCTAACCCAACACCAGTGAAAGGCAGGGACAAGGAGATGCTTGAGGAGCTCTCTGTGGCACTGACACAACTTCAGCTGTTCCATCAGTGTAAATCTGCAGTGATGGAGAGCAGAGCTTGGATTTTGATTCACCTTAATGTTACTAAAGAACATGCACAAATGTAATGCCTGGCAAATGCTGCTCAGTTCTGGTTGTGTCTGCTGCTCAGTTCTGAGCTCTGGCCCCTCACTCCCTCTCTCTATGTTAGGGGAGTTTTGGTTTCTAGTTATGGTCCTGCCTGAGCCAGATTTTCACCTGTGAATTGAAAGTTTTCATTCTTGATCTCTGCCCAGCCTCATCACTCAAATATGGCCCGAAGATCTGGAGCTGTGCCTCAGCCTGGTTGCTCCCTCTGCTCTGTCCTGCTTGTCCCTCTTGGGTTCTGTGGGACTGGGCTTTGCCTGGTGAGGCCTTGCCTTTCCAGTCCCTGAGAATCCCAGAATGATTTGGCCTGGAGGGATCTTAAAACTCATTGAATTCTGTCCCCTGCCATGGCAGGGACACCTCCCACTGTCCCAGGCTGCTCCCAGCCCTGCCCAGCCTGGCCTTGGGCACTGCCAGGGATCCAGGGGCAGCCACAGCTGCTCTGGGCACCCTGTGCCAGGGCCTGCCCACCCTCACAGGGAACAATTCCCAATTCCCAATATCCCATCCATCCCTGCCCTCTGGCAGTGGGGATCCATTCCCCCTTGTCCTGGACCTCCAGGCCTTGTAAATATTGAGCAGCTCTGCTCCAGCCTCTCTGATGGTGAATGAGGTACTGCAGAGAATCACTTGGGAGATAGAGAACTTCCCACACTTTCCATTGCTTTTCTCAGCAGGATGTTTGTTATCAGCCTCCATGGGAATTTGATGTTTTACATGTTTTTTACATTTGGAGCTTGCTGAAATGTGGGGTTGGTGACTCTTGGGCTACCAGACTGTCTAGCAAAGGTGTGACTGCAAGGAAACTTCTTGTCTCTGCACTTCAAGAGGTGCCAACATGGGAGCTGTCACTGCAAACCAGATATTCCAATATCAGTGAGTATTGCAGTCTCCTGTTGAATTTCTCTGTTTTTCTGTTTGCAGTCTGATTGTGAGAGTGATGAGGAGCTTTTCATCTTCCAGAGGGACCTGCCCAACTTAATTCCAGACCTGTCAGAGGAACTGATGATGTTTGCCCTGGAAGACTCCCAGGAGCAGGTTGGGACTGTTGTGTGTGTCCTGTCCTGTCACCCCTCTCTTCTGGCTGTCCCCAGTGTGAGCAGCTGCTCATGTCTGACCTGTTTGTCTGAATAGGAAAAGTTTTGTCCCCAGTATTTTCTCTCATTAGAAAATATAACTTTTTTTTTTCTCTTTTTGCAGTGGCCCTTTAAAGTTTTCTCTGTTCTTGAGATTTTGGAGCTTTTTTGTCCCATCTCTTGGTAGTTTTTATTGTCCCTTTACTGTTTTTCTTTCCTGTGCAATCATTTTATGTGTCCAGAAAATGAATTAGGACAGTGCAGGAAAGGGGAAAAGTATGAAGTTTACTCTTTGAACAGCTTTTCTGGGATAAAATAATCACATTGTTCCTTCAGTGAAGATAAATCCATGAAATCACAGTATGGTTTGGGTTGGAATAATGAGCACATGTAAGAAAAAGTAATTTAAAGGATGTTTAGCAGTTCCTGAAATTAAAGTTTTTGGAAAGTAAACAGTCTCAGTGTTTTCCATGAGGGATGTGGTGTGGGTTGTTTCCATATGGTGTCTGAGTTGGAGCTGTTGCCTTCCAATCACTCTGTTTTGGTTTTTTATCCACTTCCAAAGCTCAGGGAGATTGACTTTCTCTGTGTTTGTTCTTTCTCTACCTGTAGCAAATCCAGGAGACAGAAAGACTTCCATGGGAGATCTGGAACGAAGACCTGGAAAGTTTTGACTTTCAGGAAAAAACAGATGGTGCCCAAATCATTGCAAAAGAAGATGTACAAATGATTAAAGATGAGGCTGCTGAACCTGCCAGCCAGACTGAAGAAATGCCAAGCCAAAAGAGAGCTGTTCTTGAAGAGTTTCCCTCAGATTCCACAGATGACCTTGAGGAGAAAGAAATGGGCAGGACTCAGGCTAAGGAAAGAGCAAACTCCTGGCCTATCACAGCAGTGCCTGTGCAAGAGCTGTACACTAAAGAGGAGAGAAAAAAGCTGATAGAGACAAAGATACTGTCCAAGATCCTTGTGGAGCCATCCCCAAAGCAGGATGTCAAACCTCCCTCCCATGGCATCAACAACAGCCTGGGAAGATTTGCAAAGGCAGAAACCTTCTCAGATGAGCATCTTGGAGAAGTGATCCATTTGTCACTGCAGGCAAGTGGCAATAAAATGAAGCTCTGGGAATGCTGCAGGTGGGCTGGGGAACAGTGCAGGGCCTGCATAACCCCACTGCAGGGAGCAGCTGAGGTCCCAGTCTGACACTTCACAGGGCTGGGTGTTACACAGGTACCAAAAGCTGTCCCAGAGCAAGTCCAAACCATGGCAAAAGCTGCTGCAGATAACCAACTGATAACCAACATATGAAAAATTACTGCTAGAAGCAAACAGTACCAGGAAATTAAGTTAGTAGTCAAGGCCACAACTAATCTGAAAGGACTTAACCTAAGCACAAAGCTGCTATTTTAAATTTTATTTTATTATTTAATTATTTTAGTTTTTTTATTTTTGTGAAATAATGCCCAAACTTATCTTGTAACATACTCCCCAAATACTCTAGAGCACTGGATTTCCCAGGGTTTCCCAATTCAAGGAGTTCAGTTTAATACCATTTTTACTGGTGTCCAAGGGAGATGCACATTCAATCTGCTAGAACTTCCATGTCCCTTAATGTAATAGAGGAACACAGGAGAGACTCAAGAATGACCAAGGAGATCCAGCTGGTCATGACCCATAAGGTTTAGGTCAGAAGATACAGATTATTTGGGCTACTTTGTTAGATTCAAGTAATTGACAAGAAAAATCACAGCTAATTTAGGTGATGCTTGTCTGCTAAACATCAGAAATTCAGGAGAGTGTAACAATACAACTTTACTACCAAAGATTCCACAAAGAAATTGCAAAATACAGCTTAGCTCTGAGTGTGCTCAGAGCACAAAAAAGCCTTTCATTAGGAACTATGGAAGTGATGGTCAAATTTTGGCTATTTTCCAAAAGAGCTCACACACACACACAAACCCCCATGGAAATGGATCTGCAGCAAGGTCCATGAACTGTTAGGGAAGCCAACCATAGCATCTGTCCCTGGGAAGGCAAGGAATTTTTTCAGGTCCCAGGCAGAATTGCATTAAAGCAGGGAGTTTTCTGGCCTTCCAGTGGGGTGCTGGAGGTGAGGAGATGTTTAGGGTTGTTCCTGAAGTCCTAAATCTCACCCAGCTAAGGCAGGTGGGATGAGCAGCTCAGTGTTAGCTGGAATGTGGCTCAGAGTCAGGGGTGGTTTTCTTCAGCACTGAGTTACAGATCTGCCTGTATTGATTTTTAAGTTCGTTAGAACTTAATCAGCACAGAACAGGTCCTGATCTTTTTGTTCAAAACCTTCCACAAGTCAGAGTACAGATGTTTCCCTTCCCCTTTCATGTATTCACAGAAATGAACTTTTTGATGTTAGAGCTGTTCCAGTCCAGGCAAATCATGCAGCTGCAGGCCTGTGAGTTCAATTGTGCTGCATCATTGAAGGACATCTTTTTCAAGTGGGTCTTGGTGTAATTCCCAGCTCACCTCATAGAATTCTGTTAATTCAGGAAGCACTTCTTGCCTTTCAGAGCCTGTTTGATGTCAGGGACTTCAGTGAGCTGAAGTCTGGTGCTTTGGGGTGAGTTCTGAGAGGCTCAGTGTGTTCTCACTTTCATTTGGAAGGGGTTGTTGCTCCCCAGCTCAGCCAGGCACCTCAGTTTCTGTCAAGTGGCTAAACCTAATATACAGTTTCTTCTTGATTCCTATCAGTTTATTTGATTTTTTTTTTCTTAAGTTCCTTTCTGTATTAGAAATGGAATTGTGCAAACCTTCACTTCTATTTCTTCTGGACCTTCTGGAACTTAAACTCAAAACTTAAAAGTGTGCAGTGTTAGAATAGATCTAATCAAGGTTCAGATATATGTGAAGATTTATTGCTCAGGAAGGAGGGAGAACCTTCTCTCCAACAAGAGGGGCAGATGCAGGAGGTTTTACAAGGTGAAATGCTGGGTTTGGAGGCTGCTTCTGCTTTTTTAAAGGCCATGAGGGGTTGTGTTAAATTCATGTTTGTGGCAGTGGTGTCATTGTCTTGTCACAACTCACAGCCCCCTTCCTTTCAATAAAACTCGTAAGCACTTTGAATTTCTGGTGATATTTCACATGGGTATGGAATCTTTTCATTAAAACTTCAATTTATATATATTATTATAAATAATATTCAGAGGGGAAAGCAATGAGTAGTTTAAATGCATGTGGACTTTGATGGCCGCCTCTTGTAGCTGAGTCAGGTGAGTGTGCCCTCAGCCAGGGATTCAGAGCAAGGAAATGGAGGATCCTCTCTTCAGGGTGGGTATTTATTGCTCAGGAAGGAGGGAGAACCTTCTCTCCAACAAGAGGGGCAGATGTAGGAGGTTTTACAAGGTGAAATGCTGGGTTTGGAGGCTGCTTCTGCTTTTTTAAAGGCCATGAGTGGTTGTGTTAAATGTACGTTTGTGGCAGTGGTGTCTTGTCACAACTCACAGCCCCCTTCCTTTCAATAGAACTCATAAGCACTTTGAATTTCTGGTGCCATTTCACATGAGTGTGGATGTTTCATTAAAACTTCAATTTCAAATAATATTCAGAGGGGAAAGCAATGAGTGGTTTAAATGCATATGGATTTTGATGGCAGCCTCTTGCACCTGAGTCAGGTGAGTGTGTCCTCAGCTAGGGATTCAGAGCAAGGAAATGGAGGAGCTGTGAGATATCATCTGATACTGACTGTACCCACAGCAGTGGGAATTTACCCTGCTCAGAAACTGGAGGTGGAGGAAAGGGCTGATCTCAAAGAGCTGAAGAGCCACAAGTCCTTCTCCCGTGGGTGGCAGTGGGAAGTTCTCACATTATTCAGGATCAGAATGCACATGCTTGGCCTTGTATGAGGCCACTTTTTAATCTGTTCCACTGTCTCCAGTGATCTTTTGAAGTCTTATCAAAAGGGTTCATGATTCTCAGAGAAAGAGCCTCAGCAGAAGCAGCTGAAGCAGCTGGAGGGATGCAGTGTCTGAAGGGATGTAATAAATGCATTTCTTTCCCTACAGCACTTCCTCTGGAATTGCTGAAAGCAAGCTGGCACTGAAATTAGGGGTGGTCTTTTGGGAGTCAACTTTCCATCATGTTTCTCTTGTCTTCTTTCAGGCTATTGAAAAGTGGAATGTAGACAAGAATCTTGAGGAGCTGGAGCAGCAGGGAGATAAAACTCGTGCACAAGTTGCTTTCTTCCCAGCAGATTATGGTAATGTCACTAGTTGAAAGTGCATAAAAATAAATAAAACTCAGGTTCCTGTATTTAAGTTATTCCCTGCAGCGTAATTTTGAATGCAGAAATCACAGTGGGTTTTTTAAATGCTTCTAAAACATGTTTAATTATCTTCCCTCAAGATTTCATCTAGGTTTCTTAGCCTGAAGCCAGTGCTTCACAGCCTGCCATAGGCCAGACAAGCCATTACAATATTATCTTTATCCTCCCCCTGCTGCCAGGCTGTAGGAACAGGAACAATGTGAACATGGGGAATATTGGGTGATTTCATGGCAGAAGACCACAACTGATGATTATTTTGTTGCTCTTCCACAGAGTCCTTCAGGAGGAAGTGTGAAGAGGAGCTCATGGAAAGGCTGGGAGAGCTGTGTGCCAGGCAGTCCAGGGCAGTGTCCCCTCCCTGTGAGAGGCCATCAGCCAAGCTCTGCTCCTTCCAGGGACAGCAGGACAAGAAGTGAGTCCTTTTTGTCACATATCCCAGCTCATCCTGGCTGCCAGAAGGGATACTGGGCAACTCCTGGTCTTCCACAGGGGTTTTTCTCTGTAGCCTTGCAGGAAGCTGATACTGGAGTTGGAATCCTCAGTCCTTCATTTCCCTTTGATGACAAACACCTTGGCATTCTCCATCAACCTTTGTCTAAACCTTACCAGGCACTTGGGATAAATGGGAAAGCAGGAAAATGAGGCTAAGCCAATTATCCTGTCCAGCCTTTTTTGTCATCTAGGGTACAAATTTCTCTTACTGGTGCCTCAGTTGAGCAAAAATACACAGAATGGTTTTCTGTGGGTGTCAGTGGAGATGTCAGGGCTTCTTGGAGGTTTCTGTGTGAAGGAAAAGCATTTTGAGGCTGTTCAGAGGGAGCAACATCAATGGTGGCAGCACAGAGGAAATAATGAGTGAAAGAGTGGAGGGGAAGGTGGGAAATACCCTCATTGCCAGAGCAGGGAGAGCCACTAGGATGATTTGCAGTTTTATGCCTGGGAAGATGAAATGGAATTGCCAGAAGAGGCAGAGAGGAAAGGGGAACTCGTTCTTACACTGAGATGTTAAAAGTTGTGATCTCTCTGGTGCCTGCCTTTGTTCTCCAGAACAATTTGGTGGTGTCACATTTTGAGAACTGAATATCCCTCTTCATCCTGCCTGTGATCTGTGCTCCTGGGGGAAGCTGAATCCTTGAATTCTGATTGCAGGCAGAAGCAGAGTTGGAATCTGTGTGGTAGCCAAGCACAGAGCTCCTTTCTCAGTCCAGTTTTGATCCTGAGGCTCTCCCTGCAGGATTCCTTGGGGGATAAGGCAGAGGATGTGCTGAGCTGTGTTTTCTGTGTGTAGGGATGTTGCCTTGCTGTCATCCCCACCAAGTTCTCTGAGGATGGGCAGGATGAGTTTCCAGGACCTGCCAAAACGTGCAACTGTGTACATAGATTTGAGAGATGCTGAGCCACCAAAGCCAGTGACAGTCCCCGAAGAGAAACAAAGGTAAATCCTGGCTTTATTGGGAGTGAGAAATAAGTAATAAAAAGTGAGAAACTGAAACCTTTCTGAATCTCATGCTTGTGAAATGTAACTTTAAAAATGTTCTTTCACACCTCTGTCATAAGGACAAACCTTGTAGTTAATAAACAGCTACTAGGTAATAAACAGGTAAACATTTTGTTCTAGTTGCTTGAATATTTGAATTTTCTTTTTGCTAGAGTAATAGTGTGAAGGACTCTCCATAACACCCAGAGATCTTCCCTGGAAGTATCTCTCCCTTTTTCCTCATTTTCTAAATTTGCATCCTAGAAATGACCAAGAGCCAACACTAAGCTAGAACAGGGTTAATTAATGTGTACTGATTGTTTCACAGTGCAAGTGACAGCTCCTCCTCCTCTGAAGAAGAAGAGACTGTGACAATTCAGAATGAAGCAGAAAGGAGAATGTAAGTTTCCTTATCAGGACTGTTTTCCAAGTGTTATAATGTTCATTTTTTCTGAAACTAATTGCCCTAACAATGATCAGAGTGAAAGTTTGTGTACTTAAATATTGCCATTCCTGGTCTTCACAGCAGAAAAACAAAAAAAAAACAACCACCAAAAAAAAAGCCCAGTAATGGAAGTGCTCCAGTGTGGCCCCAGGAGGTCACTCTTTCCCTGTTGCATGGTAAAACTACCAAAGGTAGAGAGTTGTTGATCCTTGAGGCAATATTTGCACCTGTCCAGCTGCTTGGGACAGCTCAAAACACAGCCAGAGGTGCCCTGGGGGCTGGAAGATGTGAGTTTTTCTCCAGCCCTGTGTGAGTGACACCAGAACTGTGTTAGACAAGCCTCAGAACCAAACTTTGGAAATGTTGTAGGGAGCTGAGTCAGATAAACCTTTACTTTTATAAATAATAAAATAGGCTAGAATTGATAGAGATTTAAAGAAAATATTGACTACATTGTATGGACAGGGACCCTCTTAATGGGAGGGGACAGGGGAGAGAAATGCTCTTGGTCTCAGCAGGGCAGGATTCTGATCTCATTCATGAGGGGACTATCCAGTTTCATTTTGATCTGGACCAAATGATTAAACAGGAATTATTATTCTGTCCATGTAGATTATGTCAGGACAGGACATTCCACTACCACAGTAATGTGCTTGCTGACAGCAGTCTCATTGAGGAAATTAAGCCAAGCATTCAAAAACTGTAATAGTTATTAGAAAAACTTTTAATCTCTGTGTATTTGAACCCCAACCCCTGTATCCAAAAGGGCCAAAAATCTATAGGCTCTGAATTCCATGCCAACCATACATTTGTTCAGGGCTGTTCTGGCAGGTGTTTGTGTTGTGCCTGAATGCAGAAGAGGTAAATAATTTGCCAGGAAGATCAATTTTGTGTTCTGGCTCTGCTTGTGTCACCTGAGTGCTGATGCTATGTGGTATTTTTGGGGTCCCCTGTGGCAGGAAGGAAATGATGAATCTGACTCCATGTTCTTAGAAGGCTAATTTATTATTTTATGATATTGTATTAAAGAATGCTATACTAAACTGTACTAAAGAATGGAGAAAGGATACAGACAGAAGGCTTAACAAGATACTAATTAAAACCTTGTGACACTCTCCTCAGAGTCCAACACAGCCTGACTGTGATTGGTCATCAAGTTAAAACAATTCACATGTTGGATAAACAATCTCCAAACCACATTCCAAAGCAGCAAAACAAAGGAGAAGCAAATGAGATAATATTGTTTTCCTTTTTCTCTGAGGCTTCCCAGGAGGATAAATCCTGATGAAGGGACTTTTCCAGAAAATATGACAGTGACATTGCTACTGTCACCCCCAGTTATTTTCCTGTAGATGCCCAGTCCTTGTTTTGAGCTCTCATCATATGTGAAGTTCCTCAGAGATTGAGTTTATTCCTATAATGCTTTATCTTGATGAAATCAGGTTTTTATTTCCTTTGCAGGAGGAATTGCTCAGGGAAGAGCCTGTTACTGCAACAACTCCGAGCAGCCCGGAAGGAGGCCTTGGAGCTTCTTCACAAAACATCTCTTCCAGCTGAGAAACTGCAGCCAGAAAGGCTGGAAGACACAGCTTCCTCTAATAAAAGTCAAAACCAATCTTGTAAAGTGAGGCAAGAGACAAATGAGGTAGTTCCCAGGAAACTGATGAGATTGGAACCAGGCAAGCAAAGTCTCCCCTTTTCAAGCTGTGGGGGTGACAGAGCTGACACAGAGAAAGAGAACAAAATGGAAGCTGAGAAGATTCCAAATGCAGGAAATGCTCCAGATTGTCCTCTAATTACAGCAGAATTGCCAAGGTATCCCACAGGAAAAGTAATCAGAGGGTTTGGATGTGGCTTCTCTAATTGTCCTGGATTAAAGAAAATTGCTTACCTGGGCTGTGAGCTGGAGCAAGAGGGTGTCTGGATTTGTTACCTGGCAAGAACAACAGTCCTGGCAGCTGCTGCTGGAAGGTTTAGAGGCAGCCTCAGTGGGGCCTGGCATTAGATGAGATGTGGCACTCCTGACATTGGAAATTCAGCCTTTTTCTATAGCTTTTATTTTGCAGAAGAAGAGGATAACACAGTATTGATCTCCTTTAGGAACAACAGCACTGAGGTTTCCTAAGCACAGCTTCCTAGAAAATAGGTCTGGAAGGGTCAGTCTCCCTGTGCCAATAAAGAGTGAGGTGAAATCTAATATCTCCTGGCAGATCTTTATAGAACTTGGTCTTGAAATCCTCAATGGTGAGGATTCCTTGACTCCCAGGTAGTACACTTTGCTGTTTAATTATCCCTAGAGTTGGAAAGCTTTTCATTAAGTCTAATTTAAATTATTCCCTCTCCAATTTAAGCTTATTTTTGTTGTGTTCCCAGAAGGAATGGAAAATGGTTTATTCTGTGTCTCAGTTTAAAACACCTTTTACAAACTGGAAGATGTATCAGTCTCCCCTTGTATTTTTTTTTCTTCCAAACAAAGGAATTCTGACTCTTTGCCAACAAGAAAAGTGCAAAATCTTGGAGTTACAAAGTACACCCGTGAGGAATGCCACCGGCACATCTTGGAAAGCTTTAAAAAAATAGAAATAAGAGTGATATAATTGAGAAAATTGCAGAGTTATTTGGGCCTCTGCCTCCCTGGGCTTAGTTAAATGTAGTGTGTTCTGCAGAAGGTCTAATTTCAAAGTGAAATCAGGTGGTTGCCTTGTGCACCTGCCCAACTGTTTGGGAGAGCTCCATTATGCTGCCTTTTCAAAGGTTATATCCTGCTATTTTCAGAGTGAAATTTAACATTCTGACTTTGACATATGAGCCCTGGAAAGAATCAGGATCTGCCTGCTCTGGAGACTATTACTGTGTCAGAGTTAAACACTTGCCTGCCCTGCCACTTAGACACCTCAGCTCCTGTGTACCTGCTTGAAATGGCAGGTGGTTGGTTGCAGGGTTTTTTCCCTCTGGAATTCCTGACATTAAGCTCATTGCTTCCATCAGGAATACTAAACTGCATTTTGATTACCTGTTAGCCCATGGCCAGGCAAGAATGTGGATTTTTTACTGTCTCTGAATGATAATTCACTGATTTTTACTGATTTCAGTTTTCTCTATTGCTGTTCTAATTATTGCTGGGGCACCTGGGGCTGGAAGAATTCAGAAAAAATTGAACTTTTTGTTTGCCGTGGAAATGGCAGATGAAATCTTTCTGTGGGCATCCAGATGTAGAAAGATGGGAGGTCTTGGGTCAGGGGAACTTTATCTCTGTCATATCCTATAGCAAATAGGAAAGGAAATGGGTCTAGACTGGGAATCTTGGTGTGGAGATGGGGAGGGACACATCACAAACACATCTCTGCTTAAATGAATTTGTATCCCCACATAGATCATCACCACTTATCAGAAGTTTGATCTCTGCTCTTTTTCTTTGAGGTGTTTTTCTTCTTAGAGAGATGATTTCATCTACTGACAAGTTCTTGTGTCCCCTCACAAACATCAGAATTACTCTCTAAATCTATTTTAGCCTTTCATGTCATGATTCCCCCTCCAGTGTGTGGTGTAAATATGAGAAAAAAAAGAAGTGCAACCAGATCAATGAGTGGCTTTTTCCCCCCAAGTGTAAAGCTTAATCTGTGTATTTTCCAGGAGAGAAGGAAGTGAGCTATCCCAAAAGGAAGAGGAGATGGTGGAGAGGCAGAGGAGATGCAGATTGCAGGAGCAGCTGGAGCAGTGGCAGCCTCAGCGCTCGGTGTGGGGGAAGCAGCCCATGGCAGAGAACACCCCGCTGCTGTTCCACAGGGTCAGTGCCTCAGGGTGGGCTGGGCCTGGCAGGGTCCTGGTTTGAGCAGCCAGGTGTCTGCTGAGGAAGGCAGGAGCCTCCCCTGAAATGGAAAATGTAAACCCCCTCCTTCTAAATTATTGTAATTTTGAAATTAAGGGGCTCTCAGCACAGATATGGGAATAGGAATAACAGCTCTTTACTAGGAAAACTAAACATGAATACAAGTGCAATAATACAAAAAGAAAAACTACTGCCAGAGTCATCCCATGCCCTGCCCCCTGTGTGTCAGGGGGTGTCCCAGCCCCATCCCATGGGGGCTCAGCCCTCCTGCAGTGCCAGCTGTGGCTCTGCTGCAGCAGGGATCCTGCACAAGGGGGGAGTTTTCTTCTGCAGCTCCAGGGCTGCTGCAGATGGGCCTGGGCTCCCTCTGGCCATGCAGGGCAGCAGAAAGCTGCTCCTCTGGCAATGCAGGGGGCAAAGGCTGCTGTGCTGTGCCAGGCTCAGATTGGATCCAGGCAGGAATGCTTGGCTCCATCTCCCCATGGGATGCTGGGATTGGATCAGCCCTGCAGGGACACTCAGTGGCCATGGACAGCAGAGATCTCCTGGAGGGAGGGTTGGCTGGGGGAGAGATAAAGAAAAAACTGCCCCAAGGACAGAGATAACTGCCCCAGCTCTGACAGATGGGAACAGAACACACAGCCCCAGCCTAAGACACAGGGGCTCCCTGCCAGGGGCAGCTGGGAGCAAAATGTCATTTTATTGCATTGTTTCAAATCTGTTAGTTATGGAGCACCATTACCTGAGGAGAGGAGCAGCCCTACAGCTCTTCTCTCACACTAAGGGAGAAGAATTCCCCACCTTCCTGTTCAGGGAGAGCTCCCCAAGCAGCTCCCTCCAGTTCTGACCTCTCAGGGCCTGCTGGAATCAGTGGCTCAGTGTCATCTACTTCACAGCAGCCACAGTCTCCCACATGATTTTTCATAACTTGTCCTAAAAAAGTGAAATGTTTTTACTGTCTCTGCTGAGTCCTGTTATCTGCTCCCAGCAGCTTTATAGTTCACTTTTGTGGGTTGGTTTTGAGGATTGTGGGTTTAATAACAGGTTTTAGTCCTGATTAAGGGGGTGTGAAATGATCCTGATTTTAGCCAAAGCCTAACTATGGCTTGGAGGACAAGGCTGTTGTTACTTCTCAGAAGATTTTTCTCTGCCCTTGCCCTCAGCAGAGGGTTTGGAATGAGATGAGCTGTAGGATCACTCCCAACCCATACCATGATTTTATGACAAGCAGCTCTGCTTCATCCATGCACTGATTCTGCTGAGCACAAGGTGAGAAGGTGAGAGGAGGTGAGAAACTGCAGAACCACCATGAATCCACCATAATGATTTCTCTGGGCTAATGCCAATAACAAAACTTTTTTGTCGGTACAAAAGTTGAAAGACTTCACAGCCCTAGATTTGGGGCTGGACCATTTAGGTTTGTTTTGTAAACTGATTGCTGTGGTTGTGGAGATTTGAAAGCTCATTTTATTTAGCACTGGATTAGTCAGTGAGGAGGAGTAAAGGACTAAAAAGCTCCCAGCTGAGTTTCCCTCTGCCAGCCTGCTTTGACAAGGAGAGCAGAGCACCCATAGCTCTGCTTTGGAGTGTAAAAGTTGGATTTGCTCCTCCCTGGCTGTGGGCAGGTACCACTCACTTCCAGTTAGCCTTGATTAAGATGCAGACACTCTCTTGCTCCTCAGAAATCCACGTGGGCCTTGCTCTCTCCTTCCTGACAGTGCACCAGACAATGCAGAATCACCCTGTGTTTGGTCATTTCCCATATCTGCTGTGCTGATGCCAATAAAATGAGGATGGGCTTGGTGATGAGCTGTGTCTGGAGCAGAGCTCAGGGTTGATCTGTGCTGGAACTGGAGCTGTAAATGTTCCCCTGAGGGATGGGATGCTGTTCCACTTGTGGCAGCAGGGACAGGGGCATTTCCCACCAGCTGCAGTGCCCAGAAAGAGGGACAGGGACTGGTCACAGACAAGAGAGGACACAGGGCAGGGTTAAGGTGGGATTTTGGGAACTAATTCTTCCCTGTGAGGGTGGGGAGGCCCCTGGATCCCTGGCAGTGCCCAAGGCCAGGCTGGAGCAGTCTGGGATGGTGGAAGGTGTCCCTGCCCATGGCAGGGGGGTGGGATGAGAGAATCTTTAGGGTCCTTCCCATCCAACCCATTCCAGTGCCAGCCTGCTCCAAGGGACCTGCCTGACCTCCCAAGGCACCAATGATAACAGGAAATCAGCACAACCCATAATAACCAGGTTGTCCTGGCAACTCTGCTCTTAGTTCTTATTCAGACATATTCATTATTAAAATTAAATTCATTATTAAAAAATGTATCAACATCATCTATCAAATACAACAGTCCTTTATAAGATTACTTGAAATCTGCTTTGATAGCAGCACTTTTTCCCTTTGAATTTGAATAGGGTTTTATTTTCTTTCTTTTTTTATGAACACAGAAAATTTTGACTGTTTTGACATTTAAAACTAAGAGCCCCTGTAATTTGGCAGCTATGTCTCAGTGAAAGTATCTAATATCTATATATAAACACATATATTCAAAGAAAAAGCCCCAGTGTTTGACAGAGTAGCACACTTGCAAATTTGTTTTGTAAGTCCTTTGTTTTGGCAGTGATAGATGTTCAGATCTGGAACACTTGTCACAGTTTCCAGAATTCTTCTGACCATTTATAATGTACATAAATAATTGAATTGAATAATAATCAGAGGGAAAGTTTAGAAATTCTGCCATTACTGTAGCTGAGGTGCTGGGAAAGACTGGCAAAGGAAATTTTAAAAGCTGCATTAGGGTTACATTAGAGTTCTTGTCTAAAATGTAAAAGCAGATTTAATGTGCTGTCTCCTTTTTCTTAACCCAGTTCAGTCAAACTCTGTCCTCAGCTTCACTCTGAGAGTCAGAGCTGGGGAGAGGGAACTTGAGAGACTGAGAATTCACTTCCAGGGGCACTTCAGGGGCTGAGATCCAGTGGATTTTCAAGACATGCAGGTGCCAATTCCCTGGGAAATCAGTGGGTTCTTTCTAAGAGTTCTTCCTGTCAGGTCCATGTCTGGAGGTGTTTGAATACTTGGGCAATCTGGCTTACCTCTTGGTTTTAAAAATAATGCAGGGAAGAACCTGCATTTTAATGCTGTATTTTGGGTTCATATGTTTGTTTGTGGGGTTTTTTTGGTTTGTTTTTTTTTTTTTGGTTTTTTGTGTGTTTTTTTTTTTTTTTTTTTTTTTTCCCTTCTCTGCCCCACCCAAACTTTTTGTGAAATTTAAGACTGGCATGAGTTGATCTCTTCTGAAATTGGGCCCAAATCACATTTTAGCCTTTGAATCTGATTCAGAACTGATGCAAGCACCTGGAGTGCTGTGAGGGCCAGCAGAGTGGTGGTGAGATCCTCACTGTAGGGTCAGGCTGAATTAGGAGTTTAGAGGAACAGCACAGGTTTGTTTCATGATGTGAGCAGTGTTATTGATGAGGGAGACAGAAGGAATGCTCCCAGGATGTAAAGCAGTTAAATGGAGGATGCAAAATGAAATGGGTTTGATCTGTCACTTCATTCACCTTGCTTGGTATGATCAGTAACTTGGTGCTGGTGTTGTTTTCTGTCACATTCCCATTAGGTGGCATCCAAATAATAGTGAGAAATTTTGCCACACTCAGAGCTGAGTTTTGTGTCAGGAGCAGCACAAGCAGGTTATTCTAAGGATATCACAGGATCCCAGACTGGCATGGGTGGGAAGGGACCTTAAATCCCATCCTATTCCACCCCTGCCATGAGCAGAAACATCTTCCACTATCCCAGCCTGGCCTTGAACACTGCAACCAAACCCCTGCAGGGCCCATCCAGCCCTGGCATTCACTTCACACAGAACAACTAGAATTTAGCTTGTACTCATCTCCTTTATTATTGGAAAAAAGTAGTATTTCCAGCAGGGCTTCAGTTTGATTCTGCATTTATTGCTTTATCATGATATGGCAGAACAGGATAATGTTGTTGGAGAGCTATTAGGAGCCACCTTGTAAGCAGCCCCTCATAAACAGAGTTTTATCTCCCTTACACAGCCAGGGTGGTTGGGAAATGAATGTGTTGACTCACACTGAGGCATCTCATTTTTCTTGGCATTCACAATCACTTGGGCTAACCTTGTATTAGTAATTATATTACCATGATCCTCGTCTCATTGCAGCTTAGCCTTACAGCTGCCTTACACAACAAAAACATCCAGGCACAACAGAGTCATTCTACCTTAACAAATAGATGATGTGGGTACTTTCCTTTCCATCTTGTAAACACAGGCTCCATCACCTTTTTGTCAAAATCAGCAGGTTCTTTATGTTAACACCCCGTTGACTCAGCTCACTGGTGTCAGGGAGAATTCTCAGCCACAAGATGTTCCACTTGTGTTGCAACAAAATCAATTCTTTATAGAACTTGGTCTTGAAATCTTCAATGGTGAGGATTCTTTGACTTCTAGGTAGTCCATGTTGCTGTTTAATTACCCTTAGAGTTGTAAAGCTTTTCATTAAGTCTAATTTAAATTATTCCCTTTCCAATTTAAGCTTATTTTTGTTGTGTTCCCAGAAGGAATGGAAAATGGTTTATTCTGTGTATCAGTGTTTTAAAATCTCAGTGTTTTTACAAACTGGAAGATAAAATTACTGGAAGATAAAATTACCAATATATCATGGTCAAATCCTTCCTTGCCCTTTGATGGCCTTGTTCTCTCTTTGATCCTATATTTCTTCAGGGGAAAATCCCTGACAAAATTCATATTTATCATCTAGAGTGGTGCTGAAGTGCTGGACATTCTGCTACTGGGAGAGTTACCCTGCATCAGCACGATCTGCCTGAAAGTAGGGATTGATTTCCAAAACTTATAAAGTATTTTTAGTTCAGTTACTGGCCCCAAAAGCTATTTTTAAGTAGGAGGTGCCTTGATCTCAATTTGTCAGTGAAATGCTTTTGATTCTTTACCTGTCTTCCTTAAATAGGTGTCTGTGATTGCCATTGCTGTTCCATGGGTGTTTTGATCTTTTTGAGGCAGTGGTGCTGACATCAGCATTGGAAATTGCCCTTTTCTTCCCTCCCTGGGTTGTTCAAGGACGTTGTGGATGGTGGGATCCCAACCCAGCTCTTCACCTGCTGGGCCAGGGCACTTGGGCACCTCCCCAGCTCCTCTGGAGCTGCCCACATGACTGCACTGAGATGATGGCCTCAGCACTATTTAAAAATACACCACTTTTATTGCTGGGTGGAAAGTGGATAAAGGAAAAGGACTGTAAGAAAGTCAAATTAATGTCTCCACTTAAAGAATGGACAAAGGCCTGATCAACCACTCATGAAGGAATAGGTTTTGTGCCACTTCCTTACAGAAATGCCAATTTATCCCCCAAATTGTGGTGCAGTACATATATTTGGAGAAGCTGAGGAAACCTATAAAATCTTTTTATGATTATAACGATTTTGTTACACAGTAGTTGAGTTTTCCTATATCTGCATTACTCCAAAGGTGATCCTGGTAATACAAATCACCTGTGATCAAATGTTTTCATTGACCCTGGGCCAAAGCAACTGCATCTGTGTGAATGTAATTACAACAGCATTTAGCCCTGTTATTTTAATATAGCTTTTAAAAACCCCATTAATTATAAAAATCACCAAATGTTTCCTACAGTAATGTTTTTTGGACACCAGAGCTGAGTTTGGGGTTTGCCTGGCTCCAGGTGCTTTCCCTGTTGGGCTCATGCCAAGGCTGTGGCCAGCAGTGCTGTGCCCAACAGCCACCAGATGGCCCCTGAATTCCTCCTTTTTTTTTTCCTGCCAGGCATTTAATGAGTTCCTGAAACAAGATTAAAATCTCTTGTACTTAATGAACCCTCTGCCTCGACTCAAGAAAGGCTTAAAAATAAACTAAGGCAATTAGAGATGGAGTTAAACATAGCACACAGAGACAGGAGGCCAAGATTCCTGTTTGTGCCACCAGCCCAGCACACAGCATTTGGAATGGATGGAAGATCCCAAGGAAATGTTTTTCTAGCATGGGTGGCTGGCACAGAGCCTGTGTTTCTGGCCTCCTCTTCATCTTCCCACATGGTGCCAGGGAAAGCAAACGGGGGGATCGCTGGCACAGCACTTTGCTGGAGTAGCTGCTTCCTGCTGTCCCTGGCTGTGGGCACAGATCCCAGAAGCTGAAGCTCAGATCTGACCTGAGGATCTGCCTGAAGAGGCAAACAGAGGGTCCAGGCCTTGCCTGTCTGTGTTACAAACACCTCCCTTCACACAGGAGGAGTCTGATCTCTGTGGATGTGTTTACAAAAAGAATGGATGGTTTATTTGATGGTTTAATGGAGGGGTTAGGGCATGGCTTGGACTCAGTGATCTTTAAGTCTCTTCCAACCTGGTCATTCTGTGAATTCATTCTGTAAATTCTGTGTTCCCAGAGTCAGGAATGTTATGGAAGTGCCCAGGCACTCTTAGGACGGGTTATACTTCCCATCCTCTGTGGAGGGATAGAAGGTAAGAAAATAAAGATAGTGCAGAAGGGAGTCACACCTGAAGAGTTGCACCAAAGATTAGGAACAGGCCTGCCCTTAACAGGCCACAGCTGTGTCTAATAAGAAGAGTGCTACAAAAGAGTGGGGTAGCTGGGTGAGGAGAGAGTTGGAGTTTGTTGGCTGTGCTATGAAGAAGGAGTCAGTGCTACAAGGAGGTGTCCATGAGAAATCACCAAGAAAGTGTGGAGCTTTTGCAGTAAGATGACAACAATCCTTGTGGCTCCTCTCCCCAGTTGAGCTCACACCACCACAGCAAGTCCAAGAGCCACACAGTAAAGCTGCTTTCATAACCTTTGGCTGCTTTAAGAAGTTTTTCCAGCCAAATTGCTGTAGAAATGCTCAGAACCAGGAAATTCACCTGTGCTGAGAGCAACAGGGTCACCAAAAAGCCGTGGAGACCCTTCCATGTGAACCTGGAGAGGCACTCTGATGGTTCCCAGAAGCTCCCAGGTTTGTGCTTTTTCCAGCTGTGGGAGGAACTGAAGAGCCAGAGATTCACAAAGCAATGAGATCTTGCAGTGCTGTTTCTCTGGCTGCAGTTTGGAAAGGCCCCAGGATAATGTGAGATATTTAATCCTTTATAGTCCTCGGCATATCTTGGAAGTGATTAAAATGAGTTTAGGCTTATTCCTCAATACACTCCTGCCTGAGTTTGACAGATGGGAACATTGGTTG
Organism: Melospiza georgiana; assembly: GCF_028018845.1. Classification (NCBI taxonomy): domain Eukaryota; kingdom Metazoa; phylum Chordata; class Aves; order Passeriformes; family Passerellidae; genus Melospiza; species Melospiza georgiana. The sequence continues at coordinate 14,496,164 of NC_080445.1, forward strand.
CTGTTGCTTAAGGGAAAGGTTAATACAAGGAAAAGGAGCAGAGTTTCCAGGATTCCATCATGAGCTTGCTGCCAGTAGAGGTCCTGAATACTCCTCCATTCACGATAACAGGATGTTCACATTAAACTTGGAGACAATAATGTAAAATGTCCATGAGCCAAATTCTATTTCTTATCCCAGAGAGGGCAGGAGGACACAAAACCATATCTGGGCTTTTTGTCTCCTCAGGTCCTGCAGTGTGCCAGGCTGCCCTGGGTTTGCAGTGGCTCTGAACAAGTGCCAGTCACGTTTAATTACACAGAGAAACAAATACTTTCTGCTGTGATTCTCTCTTGGAATCAAAATAGAATCCCCAACTCCTGGCCTTACCTCAGGGCTGTGATCACTGATGCTATTTGTAGATGAAAGGAGGCTGAACCTGCCCCTCTGTTGTTCCAAGGGGATGTACAGGCTTGTCTGTTAAAGGAACTGCAGGATTTAACCTACACTCCTGGTTTCCCTCATGCCTTCTTCTTCAGCATTGACTTGGGCTGGGCTCATGTTCCAAATCTCAGCACACAGGGGGATAAACTTGGTCACAACTTGTAAACACATTATTCCACAAATACTCATTATGGGGCATTATTCTCAGTGGCAGGGAATGGAATTCAGGGCTTTATCTGAGATTATGGAGTGGAAGAATCGTGCAGTTATTTTTGTTTGGCAAACACAGAGCTCTGCCCAGCTCTGTGCCAAGCACCTGGAGTTCCCACCAGCTTCAGGGAGCACTGTGAGCACTCAGCAGTTCTCAGGATCACACAGCCCCAAACTCACAGGTCTGAAGGGTTGTCTGGAGGGTGTTTCATAGCTGCAGGGAAGAGCACAGAGCTTGTGACAAACTAGATACAATCCATTTTAATTGGAAGCTGACAGTCTGTAGAACAAGCCACTTTAGCTCTGCTAAAACTTCCTGATAAAGCAGCTGAGCAGAGTTTCCTCCCCCAGATCCTTTATTTTCCTTTATTTCTTTGGGGATTTCCATAGAGTATCAGGGGAAATGATAAATAAAAAAGATAAATAGATGGGAGATAAAAACGAGGCTTTCCCCAAGGTGATAAATATGTGGTGAATCATAGAACCAATCCCAAATGGTTTGGGTTGGAAGGGACCTTAAAGATTCTCTTGTTCCACCCCCCTGGGAATCTCCTGGAGAATCCAAGCAGAGCCATTCCCATAGGAATCAAACCCAGCTTGGAGCATGTGCCAAATGCCAGCCTAGATTTCAGATGGCTGAGGACCAATTCCATGCTCTGTCCCAGCATTTCCAGATGAGCAGGTGCAATTCCCTTCCCTGGGAGGGTCTGGAAGCGCTGGCACATCTCATGTGTGAGGCAGGCTGGAATCCTTTGAAGAACAAGTGGAAGATGCAGATAAGATCACACTGAGGGGGCTGAAAGGCCACAACACTTTGAGGATTAGGAAAGGGAACAGAGGTTAATTTTGAAAGTTTGTTGATTATCTTACACTCTTCCTCTTCAGAGCACTTTACAGAGTCTTGATAATGAATCCAGCTAGACAGGGACCAAGATAAGGAAATATTATCCTCACTTTACAGTTCCACAGAGAAATACTTCATTCCAGAGCCAGGACTGAGGCACAAGTTCCCCATTCCCAGTCTTGTTCTCACATGAAATGTGTAAGTAATTAAAACTTCCTTTACTCATTTCAGCTGCTTCTCATTAACCAGGAGTATAAACTCATTAGAGGAGGAACTTTTTGTTACATGTGCTCAGAACACCAGCACAATGAGGCTGGGAATCCTTCTGAGCCTCTCCAAGTGTTAGTGGAGTGTAAACACCAATCATGGAAAAGGCACTTCTCATTTTTAATGATTATGGCTTGGAAAGCAAACAAACTCAAATAAGACTCAGTGTTGCTTTGGTTTAAATTTTAATGCATTTCTCAGGTCAGTGTTTACCTGAGCTGAGCCTTCTTAAGAAAATTTTCCCACTTCTAAAAAAATAAAGAAATTATATATTTAAAAAAAAAAATGTTTGTTACAGGTTATTTGAATGGACTTTTAATTTGTTGAATTTGGACCAAAAATATTTTGATCCTGTGTGATCCACAGCATCTCTCTGCTAACAAATGCTGTGGACCAGATTTATCCACATCCTTGATAGATGAGCCATTAACTCCAGTGAAGCAACTGAGAATTCCCTTAGTGCAGTTAAGAGGTTTTATTCTTCATACCCAAGACTGAGAATAATTGTCCAGAGCAAGAAAACTGTCAGCAAAGACATTTTGTTTATTATTATAGTTTTAACTTCAATTCTCATGATCTGGAGTGCCCTAAGTGAATTGAAAACTATGGAGATCAGAGCAAATAATGCTCCATTACACAGCTCCCTGAATCCCTGCAGCCTCCCTTGGCAGAGTTATCTGCTTTGGAGTACCATAATTCCTCCATTTGAGCAATCTGAGCCTCATCCACATCAGAAATTTCAATGCCATCTTGCCCCCATCGTGTTTTTCAGGTCCATAACCTCAGCATGATGCTCAGAAAGGCACTGGTGCCACAGAGTGACTCTGCTACAGAAATGCATTTACAAAAAGACCATTCAGACCATTAAACATCAGTTGTGCTCTCCTTTTTGTGAGGAAAAGTCAACTTCCTAATTCCAGAGTGTTCTGCCAGTTGCATGCAGGAACTGCAGATCCTCTCCTCATTCTCACCCCTTGCTCCCACTTTGCAGTGATAAAGCAGTTTTTTGAATGGTTTCAGGGTTTATTCCACACTTTAATGTGGAGTTTCAAATCATCTAACAGATGGCATTGTCATCATTTTTCCTTCCCCACAGAATGAAAATGAACAAACACTTGACATTTCCAATATGTCTTCATCTAATGCAAGAATTTTTAGAAGCCATGGAATAGTGATAATCTGCTTTGCTTTAGATGGCCAGAATTGTTAAATGTGTCCTAAAAATCCTGCATTTCCCACGTGACTGTGTGGGAAATGGGGATATAACCACACAATGATCATGGTTATGTCCTGTACCAGGAGCTCTGAGCAGGGCAGAGCAGAACATGGAATGCCAGAGCAGCTGTGCAATGAGAGGGGAAGGTTCATTAGAGAAATGAGCTGAGCTGCTCCAGCACTTAGAAATCAGCTCACATTTACAAACCCACAGCAGATGCATCCTTTGGCAAAAGAGTTCTGCAGTCAGTAATTTGCCATTCATCAGGGATTGCCTCTTAAATCTGGGATCCGAGCTAGGGTGCAGATGACATAGGGGGATAAATTTAGACAGGGCTGGAAACAATTATTTTGATTAAACCTCCAGCCAATGAGAGCGACAGCCTTGCTGTTCCTCCCCTTGCCCCTCACTCACCCCTCTGTGGTGAAGGAGGAGATTTTGTGAGTTTAACTTCTCTTCTTTTCCAAGCAGGGGATGGTTGGATGGAGCTTTTGCTGCTGCAGGGTCTGTCCAGTGGAGTAGGGATGGTATTTGGGTGGAACATGCTGCCTTGCTTCCATGTTAGTGTTGGAAAAGGTGCTGGGAGGGAAATATTGAAGTTTTATTTACCTCAAAGGGAGAGATTGTGCATATTAAAGTAAAAAATTGGTTTTTCCTTAGCCTATCCTGCCACTAGGGCAATTCCTTGGGTTGATGGGTTGATTCTGCTGGGAAATCTTTGTGAAGTTCTCCTGAACTTGGCCATTCCAGCCTCTCACAGCTTTGGCATGAATGTTTCCCAGTCTTTGAAACTCTTTGTCCAATCTAACATGGATGTGTAGGAAGAGTAATGCTAACTACTCTTTTAAAAAACATCAGCAAAGCATCATTGAACCACTCTGAGCTGTTTTATTAGAAATAAAATTATCTTAATCTTGGCTGGCAATCTTGTGCTCACCAGGCCTTGGCTTGCTGTTATCATAAACAGCTCTGGTTTAAAATAATAATAATATGAAGGTAAATTTCCACTTTTTAAAATGAATTTTTAATTAATATTATCTTCCTTTGGGATTATCATGGATATTTCACTGTGGTTGCTGCTCCTCCTTGCACTGGTGTTATGTGAGAGTTAAAAAGGCCAGAGCTGGGGATGGAGGGAGGTTGGGAAACTGAGCTGAAGGGCTGGAACTTGTAATGACATAAACTACAATTGCAAAATAAAATAACAAGAACTTGGGAATAGGAAATTTTATCTTATTTACTCTTTGGTAATTGTTGGCACTTGCCTGCAATCAGCTGCAAGCCTATCTCTGAGTGACAGCACAATTCCAGCCAGAGCAACCAAAAATAGCCCAGCATTTCAGTAATTTTGGGCTTTTTATAACCTAATACTTCACAAATAAAAGCCAGTGTAAGGTGGGCAGATTGAACTCTCCTCTGCAGACTGGGCTAAACTGGGCAGTGCTGTGGGAAGCCATACCCTGAAAGCACCAGTTTTATCCTTCTTCAGCTGTTCTTGCCCAGAATTAAACTGGATTAGCTCGTTTTTTGTTCATTAGTCTTAATATTTCAGAATTTATTCAAGCTCTACACTTAGATTCTTGTTGGGGTGAGGAGGCTGCCAGAGGCAGGAGAGGGAAGGTCCAACCTTCACCAGAACTTCAGTCAGGAAGGACCTTAATCAGTAAATTTATCTGGTTTTGGTCAGAAAACCACTGGGCCAAGGAAGTTTGGAATAGTTGGAGATTTCCTGCTGAAACATTGCTTACAGATCCTGTTTATGTCATCAGCTCTTCCACTAATCCCCACACCCTTGCTGAGGGAGGAGGGAAGGATCTTTTCTCCAGCACAGGGTATAGGGGAAAGTCACTTTTCCCTCATGGTCCCAGAGTTTATCCCAAAGTCTCTTCCTCAGGGGATTTCAGTGGAGGGGTCAAAACCCTGAAGAATTCTGTTGGCACCCCAGGACATGAATTAATACAAATCTGCAGCATCACACACATTTGCATGGCTGTTTTGCCTTTATTACTAATTTACAGTTTTATTTGGTACCAAAACATTGGGTGACACAGTAGAGCTGCTTTAGTTTGAGTCCTTATTAAACCATTTTAAGGAGTTGTCTGTTCTGAGGACCAGCACAAAAGTCAAGCTACATTAACTTGTCAAGTGGATTAGTTGTGAAACACACTTTTGGACATTTTAATTCAGAATTAAAGTGACTGTAATTGGATTTAGCTTACTTTGCTTTCAGAGTAAATTCAGGTAAATCAAATTAAGGTTCATTCAGTGTAGAGGTGTGGGCAGAAACCCTCATTATGGGCTACATGGAGCAACTGAAAATGTGAGCCAGGTTGGATGGGGCTTGGAGCAGCCTGGTCCAGTGGAAGTTGTCCCTGCCTGTGGGAGAGGGTGGAAGAAAATGAGTTTTAAGGCCCCTTCCAAGGCAAGCCCTTCCATGATTTTGTGATGGGAACTATTGAGGAGCAGTACTGGAGAATTTTGGGGATTTTTGGGACTTTATGATTAATTTTCCAAAGAAATGTCATGGGCAGCAAGTTGAATATAGATGGGAAGAAGAAGACAGCCAATAATTACAGCTGCAGCATCTGTGGAAGGACAAAAAACTGCAAATCCACAGTTCAAGCCTGAAGTTGTGTTTTGAACAGTTCTCTTAAAGGAGAGGGAATTTGCATTCTAAATAACCACCTATCAATGCTGAGGTAAAGAAAGGAGGTGAGTTCTCTTAACTGTGACCTCATCTCTGAAATTAGGGATGTTAGGTGAAGCAGAAAATAATGAGTTTTCACACTATCAGGTTTGTTTGAGGGCTTTTCAGTGATTAAAAAAAAAGCCCCAAACACTGAGTCTTGAATACAGAATAAATTCAATCACACTTTTCCAGCTGTGACTGTGTAACCCTCCATTCACCAGGCTGTGTGTGACTAAATGAGGACCCAGGTGACAGCTGTCCAAGAAAACCTGCAGTGCTCAGGCAGGTGTCACTGATGGAACAACCTGGCTTTTCTGGCTCATTCTCCCTCTTTGATAAATGCTCTCTGGGTGTTAAATGCCCCTCCTGTGATGGCAATGAATGTAATTAATTCCTGATGATGAATACATTTCCAGTAATCCAAATGACTTGCATTTTCATGCTATCTTTTTTTTTTTTTTGGGCAGGAAGCCTCTTTTTTGCCAGCTATTGCCACGTTGCCTGGATCCTGCAGTGTGAGAAAGGAGCTGCTGCTGCTGACCATTTGGCTGGCAAGCTGTGGCCAGGTGGCCACGGATCAGTGTGAGGGGCAGGTGCCTGACAAGGTGCTGGGAGCTGCCAACATCTACCAGGCCCTGGTGGCGTGGCTGCTGTCCCTGGTGAGTGCAGTTGTTGCAGACATCTTTTATGAAAAAATCCTTTCTTGGGATTTTTCCTTCTGAGAAGCTGCAGTTTCAGCAACAAAATGTAAACAATGATTATCTGATGCTGTGGAATGCAACAGGTGCATCTGTGATTAGCTCCTCTTAGATGTTTATAATTAATGGCCAATCAAGACAGAGCTATCTCGGACAGAGTCTGAGAGAGCTGCCTTTTGTTTTCATTCTTTTCTTTTCTATTCTTAGCTTAGCTAGCTTCTGAGGAAACCTTTTCCTTTCTTTTAAGTATAGTTGTAATGTAATATATATATATAAAATAAAATAATAAATCAAGCCTTCTGATCATGGAGTCAACATTCTCATCTCTTGCCTCATCCAAGAACCCCTGTGAACATGGTCATATGCAGTGACCTGCCACTAAAGGCTCTGGATGATGGGGGCTGTGTTTGGGCCTCCACTGAATACAAAATCACTCCTGAAATCTCCTTTTTCCACCCAACAGCTACAAAGCAGTGGCTGAACAAAGTGGAAATTATGTTTTAATTCACCTCGGAGTCTGTAAATAAAAGTGTGGCTGGAGTTGGTGGAGCTGGGTTGTGTGTGGAGTTTCTGAAGCAGTGAAAGATTGTTGAGCAGGATTTTCAGTGGTTCAAAGTGACTGCTGGCTCTTGGGCTTTGTCCTTGGCAGTGGACACAGGTTCCTGGTTTTCACCACTTGTTCTAGATAAGAACAGACCCTTCCTGATAGTCAAGAGTGCTGTGAACAAATGAGGGGCTGCCTTAATTGTCCTTTGTTTTCCTCCTCTGAAGAAACCACCCCATCCTCTCTCCTTCCCATCCATTTCACCCTTTATTCCCTAGGGAAAACAGTGTATTTTCCCTCCCCAATGTATATTTTTCCTTCCCACCCTTCTCAGTGGCCTTATTCTTTTCCCTGGGGAAAACTCTGGGATACCAATACTGATCCACACAGTCAAGGTAGATTTCACCCTGAGCAGCCAGGCTTTTAAATCACTTAAACCCCACTTAAACACAATTAATTGTTAATGATGTTCGTGCTTGCATTAAAACATTGCTAACATTCTTCAGTGTTAGTTCAGTGCTAATGAAAATTGCCACTGGAACAGCCCTGCATCCTGAATTTTCCTTTCAGACTCCTTAGCTTGTGACCAGCTGCACTGTGAGCTCTCTTCCCTTGTGTTATTGCCATTTAAAAAGCCACAACTGAGCTCTGATTTATAGCAATGCTCTCTGAGCCTGAAAGGGTTCCTCAGCTTCCAGGGCTGTGTCACTCTGCTGGGTGCAGGCTCACCTGTTCAGATGGATTTTGTGCCCAAGAAAAACTGGAGTAAATCCCTCAGTTTATTCTACACAGGCTCTGAAATGGCTGTTGGATAACAGTGAAGAAGTTTGCATTTCTTTCACTGATAGAATTGGATGTGATGGTGTTTGCAGGAGTCCCAGGATGAGGGAAGAGATGAGGATTTGACTCCATGTTTCAGAAGGCTTGATTTATTTTTTTATTATATATATATTATTAAAACTATACTAAAAGAATAGAAGAAAGGATTTCCTCAGAAAGCTAGCAAGCAAAGGAAGAAAAAAGGAATGATAACAAAATCCTGTGACTGACTGAGACAGTCTGAGCCAGCTGACTGTGATTGGCCATTAATTAGAAACAACCACATGAGACCAATCCCAGATGCAGCTGTTGCTGCAATTCCACAGCAGCAGGTAATCAATGCTTACATTTTGTTTCTGAGGCCTCCCAGCTTCTCAGGAGGAAAAATCCTAAGGAAAGGATTTTTCATAAAAGATGTCTGTGACAATTGGAAATGTTGAGGCATTTTTAGACCAAATTCTCATCTGGTAATCCATGCAATTCCATGGACTGGCTTGTGCAAATCAGCATTTCCTTGCTGATTCCATGGGAGATGTGCTGGATGCTGCCAGCTGGGAGCTGTGGTCCCCTGGATGGTGCAGAATTCCCCATGGGAATCCAGTGGAGGATTTGGTGCTGGTGTTTTGAGTGATCCAGCTCAGCTGTGCAGCAGTTTGAAAATCCAGCTTGGCCCTGTGCTGAAAACATATTTTTAAAGGCCTTTATCTCCCTGTAAATGCAGTAAATGCTGATAATGCACTAGAGACTGGTGATGGTATAAACCAGGAGAACAAGACTTAGAGTTTCTGTATCCACCAGAGCCCTATGAGGGAATTACAGTTCTATAGCTCAGATTTGCCTTGCTCTCCATCCAGAGCATGTTCTGGATCAGGCACCTCTGCTTTTCCTTTCTCCTGGCTTTGCTGATTCCCTGTGTCTGGCTTTCCCAGTGTTCTGCCCCTTTTCACCAGCTGCCCTGGACAGTTTGCAGCATCCCAGTGCCTTTCCAGGCTGTTTCAGGTGTCTCTCCTCTCTCTTTTCTAACTCATGATCAAGATTTTCATGTATTCTGCATGTTAAAGTGTATCATGTTTTATTTGACTTTGAGCAACCTAAAGAGCCAGGGCATAGTCTGTCCCCCTGGACCTTCTCCCTGGATCTAAACTGATATTCACAACAATAATTTATGCCTTGAGGTTGCAGAAGTCACTTTTTACCCTTTTTGCTTTAAATCAGATCTATAAACTGGAAAATAGAATGTTTGCCTCCCACACACGTGCACAAAAAATTCATGAAAAAGAAATCACCTCAGCCCAACTAAAAGGGCATTCACAGGATGGGGATTGCTGGGGTTTGGGGTGTCAGTTTGGGTTTCAGGGGAGCCTGCAGCAGCCCCTGGGCATGGCATCATCCCTTTGCATTGATTTGGAGCTGGGATTGGATTGATCTCAGTGTTACTGAGGAAGGCACACACAGTGCTGCTGTGACAGGAACATTCTGGGCAGCCTTGGCAGGGGCTCTGTGCTCACCCCTGCTGGCCCAGGGAAATAATGTGAATTCCTGCTTCCACACAGTGAAACTGGTGGAAGTCAGAGCCTGCAAGTCCTCATTGTGAAAATAAATCCCATGGCTTATCAAAAGCAATGTGTTATTCCTATTTAATTTGGTCTTTATTGATTTTTCTACTGGCTAAACCACAGCTAATCTACTAATCAAAGCACAGTTCTCCCTGGCTTGTTGTGGGGCTCTACTCAAAAGCAACAGAGCAAGTTAAAGGGTTTTTTTTCACTCCATCTAAAATGGAATTGTGTTCCAATGGATTTCCAGGTGCCTCCTGTGAAGAGGAAGGATGGTCCCACAGCTCCATTTGAGGTGGTGGGGCTGCAGCAGGCCTGGACAGAGGAAGGCTTGGCCCTCTATGCCTGCCTGGTGGCACCAGAGGAACCTTCAGCCCAGAGGCACGAGGCAGCAGTGAGTAGCAGCTTTTACACCTGGTAATTGTGCAGGCACTGCTGTGCACTGAGCACCAGGCTGGATGTGCCAGTTCAGGCTGAAATCCCAGTCTGGGCAGGATGGAACAGTGGAAAAGCTGCCCAGACTGGGATGGGGAACAGCCCAGTGAGGAATTGCTGTTACAGCTGATTGCCAACCCAAGCTGTCCTCACTTGTGCTGCAGTCAGGTCATGGCATCTAATTGTGATGGAGTGAATTTTACATCTGCATTGTCTCACCCTTCACATGAGACATGAGAAAATAGAATAAAAGTTTCTTAAATGCCTCTCAGTTGCCCCATCTCTGAGTCAGAAAAGGGCATAATCCAGCAATGCTGCTTTTAGGTTATGTGCAGGCCAGAAACCAGCTCTCTGTGGCATCATTTCTTGTGAATTGCTCATTAGCTGTAACCTCACACTGCAGAAACTGAGCTGCGTTTGGAGGAGACACATCTTTTGGCACCTATTCTGGTTTTTCCTCCTTTATTTTACCCATGTGAAGAGTGTGGCACGGGAGGAGGGATTATTTTTATTTGACTGCTAGGAACTGAGGCCTGGAAGCAGGACATGAACCTGTGCCCTCAATTTTGGTGGGCCCCAGAGCCTGAGCTGTGCAATAAAACTGGCAGGTCCTGCACACAGGCTGGGATTGGCACATGTGATGTAAAACATGAGGTGAACTGTGGGCAGATGTGATGTAAAACATGAGATGAACTGTGAGCACGTGTGATGTAAAACATGAGGTGAACTGTGAGCACATGGGATGTAAAACATGAGGTGAACTGTGAGCACATGTGATGTAAAACATGAGGTGAACTGTGGGCACGTGTGATGTAAAACATGAGGTGAACTGTGAGCACAGGGGATGTAAAACATGAGGTGAACTGTGAGCACATGTGATGTAAAACATGAGGTGAACTGTGGGCACGTGTGATGTAAAACATGAGATGAACTGTGGGCACGTGTGATGTAAAACATGAGATGAACTGTGAGCACATGTGATGTAAAACATGAGGTGAACTGTGGGCACATGTGATGTAAAACATGAGGTGAACTGTGAGCACATGTGATGTAAAACATGAGGTGAACTGTGGGCACGTGTGATGTAAAACATGAGGTGAACTGTGGGCACGTGTGATGTAAAACATGAGATGAACTGTGAGCACATGTGATGTAAAACATGAGGTGAACTGTGGGCACGTGTGATGTAAAACATGAGATGAACTGTGGGCACGTGTGATGTAAAACACGAGATGAACTGTGGGCACGTGATGTAAAACATGAGATGAACTGTGAGCACATGTGATGTAAAACATGAGGTGAACTGTGGGCACGTGTGATGTAAAACATGAGGTGAACTGTGGGCACGTGTGATGTAAAACATGAGATGAACTGTGGGCACGTGTGATGTAAAACACGAGATGAACTGTGGGCACGTGTGATGTAAAACACGAGGTGAACTGTGAGCACATGTGATGTAAAACATGAGATGAACTGTGGGCACGTGTGATGTAAAACAATAGGTGAACTGTGAGCACATGTGATGTAAAACATGAGATGAACTGTGCGAACATGGGATGTAAAACACGAGATGAACTGTCCTGAACACAGAGCTGTGAAATTGCAGCTCTGGGCTCTGCTGTGTTGGTTCTTTCACAGAGCTGGTTTGATACAGGCTCAAGCATCTTGTACCTAATTTATTTTTTTTTGGAGACAGCTTTTTTTTTTTAGTATTGCCACTCTTGCCTGGTCTAAATATCTGAGCAGTGTGGCCAGGTGGGTGTGGGGAGCAGCAATCCCTGTGTCCCCCAAATCTGAGAGCCACTTGCTTGAATATCTGTCCTGTGGCTGAGGAACCCTGGAGGTGCTGCCCTGTGCTCTGCTGAGTTCCTCTCAGGTGCCTCAAAGTAACTTCTGTGGCTTCAGTGGATTTTCTACCCTGGTTTTGTCTGTTTCATCCCCAGATCTCTGTGTTATACCTGCTGGCCACACCATGGGGAGCCTAAATGGATCAGGATGTGTGAACATGGTTTTAAAACACACTTCAGCATCCCCTTCACTTGCAGCTGCTGCCTGGGAGCAGCAAAAATTGAATTTCCCATGTTGTATCACAAAACCTAGAGTTTCACAGCTGTGGCTCCAGTGATCCTGACAATAAATAATGGATGTTGGCACCAAATGTCATGATTAAAACACTACCAAAAAAAGCCCAGCCTAAACAATGAGCAGCTTTTCCACTGGAGATTGAGCAGAGGCTGAAGAGTTCAGGCTCTGCTGGACTGGACAAGGACTTGGTGTTGGCAATTGAATTCAACCAGAATGTGATAAATAATGAAAGATACACAGATGACAGTGAAGTGGCCAGTAATTAAGAAATTGATGGCTCAGAGTCCCCTTTTGGGGCTGGAAATGGACTCTGGGCTCTACACATTAGTATTAAAACATAATTTGTCATCATGGTTAACATTTACAGATACTTGATATTTTTTGTGTAATCCAAAGGTCTTAAAGTCTCTCTAAATTCTTATAAATTCTCAAATCCTTATAAGGTGTTTCCTCTGTGGAGCAAAGAGAATGGAGGGACAGAGCCTGACCTGCTCTCTGCTGATTCCAGCTGAGGGCTTGGCCAAAGCACCAAAATTATTGAGCACTGATTATGCTCAAAATATTTCCCCAGGGTTACAGAACAGAATGAACTTCTGAAGCTGTGGGCTCAGGCTGTCCTGAGTGTTTGGTTGGAGCTGGGAAGGGTTAAATCACATCCTGGTGGAACAAACTGTGCAGTTTCTCCAGTCCTTCTCATGGAATCACAGAATGGTTTGGATTGGAAGGGGCCATTCAAGGCCATCCACTCCCAATCCCTGCAAGAAGCTGGGACACCTAATGTGAGAAATAAATGAATTTGTAGAGAATTCTTAAAGCATATTTTATCTAAAGGACATTAGGTACTGGGCTAAAACTCTTAACAGGCATTCCTTAGTATACAACTTGCTTATTTATATTCATTGGTAATGCTACAGCAATAGCCATTGTTGGTTTTGGTTGAATTGCCATTGGAGCATTGTAAGTAAGAGCTGAAATCATCAGCTCTTAATTACAATTTGGTGAGATGATAGTTGGGAAAATTGAAAGTCTAAGAATTCTATTACTGTCCTTGTCTATACTTAGAAATTCTTGTCTTTGTTGTAAAGTGTTAGTAACTCTTGTGGGAATGCATTCATGGTAAAAGTGTATTAATTTGGAAGTTGCCAGTTCACATTGTGAACAGCAACCTTTCATTATCCCAGGTTGCTCCAAGCCCTGTCCAGCCTGGCCTTGGGCACTGCCAGGGATCCAGGGGCAGCCACAGCTGCTCTGGGCACCCTGTGCCAGGGCCTGCCCACCCTGATCATGACAAACTTCTGAGGTCAGCTCTGTTGCACAGCAGTGACATTTCAGGTGTTGGGGCAGCTCTTCCAAGCAGGACTTGGGTTTCCTGTCCCTCATTAGAGGCTCTTTGTGCTAGCACTGACTTGTGTCAATCTTTCTTTCCTGAGGCATTTGTAGAGCTGCTGCTTTCCCCAGCAGAGATCAGAGCTGGGAGGAACAACACGAGTTGGGATGTCAGCGCCAGCAGAGACAAGGAAAATGACAGCAAGGCTCTCTGTTCCTGCCCTTGGGCAGCTTCAGCTGCTGGGGAGAGAAATGTGGACTTTATTCTTCACACTGCAGCCTCAGCCTCTCACTGTCCTGTCAATGTGCAAGTGTCAGTGGCTGAATTGAAAAACAACATCCTGTTGGGGCACTTACTGGTTCTTGTTCCAGTTGTCTCCTGTGGGCACAAAATGACACTTTTCAGGCCTTAACTTTAAAATATGATTGGGTTTCCAGGTACTTTGTTGCATCTGTTTGCTATAAGAATTTAGGGAGACCTTAAGCTACTTTTTTTTGGATTATGCAAAAATGACCAAGTATCTGTAAATGTTAACCATGATGACAAATTATGTTTTAATACTAATGTATAGAGCCCAGAGTCCATTTCCAGCCCCAAAAGGGGCCTCTGAACCATCAATTTCTTAGTTACTGGCCACTTCACTGTCATGTGTGTATCTTTTATTATTTATTACATTCTGGTTCTCTGCCCCAAGGTCTAATAGTTATAAATAGAATTATAATGGTGGCTTCTCCAGGAAAAAGCTCCCGTTCTTTGCACATCAAGAAGTCTTTTGACTTATTCAACTGGGATGGCATCTATTCCTATATCCAGTGGTTCTGCTATTTTTCCTCTCATTTTTATCAGCTTTTTTGGGGGTGATTTTATTTCTGTCCTCCTCCAAACAGCTAATAGAAGTGAGGCAGATTTCAACATCCCTGCCTGGTCTTGGCTTCTTGTTGTCAGAAGAAATGTCAAAACACTCACCTCCTGTAATTCCTGTGTGCTGATGGACAGGCTGCAGTTCCATGTCTGATGGGAATGAGATTTGTGCAGCCTGTGCTCTCTGCCAGGCATTCCCAGTTATCCCACTGGCAGAGCTGTGGGCAGCTCTGGGGCTCCTCTCTGCCCCTCCATCCCTTCATTCTCTGCAGGCTCAGAGGAGCTCCCAATCTCCTTGTCTTTTGATTTGGGGTTTTCCTCCTTGAGCTTCACTTTTTAGGTACAGTAATCACAGAGTGATGGAATTTCCTGAGTGGGGAGGGACCCCCAGGGATCATCCAGCCCAGCCCCCAGCCCTGCACAGACCCCCCAGCACTCCCACCCTGTGCCTGGGCACTGTCCAATCTCTCCTGGAGCTGTGGCAGCCCCGGGGCTGTGCCCATTCCCTGGGGAGCCTGGGCAGTGCCAGCACCTCTGGGGGAAGAACCTTTCCCAAAATCCAGCCTGACCCTGCCCTGCCCAGCTCCAGCCATTCCCTGTCCCTGTCCCAGGGATCAGAGCTGCCCCTGGGGAGGAGCTGCAGCCCCCCCTGAGCTCTGCCCTCAGTCTCCTCCTCCAGCTGAACAATCCAAGTGCCCTCAGCTGCTCCTCAGACCTCAGACATGTTCCTGCTCTGGACACTCCAACAGCTTCAGATCCTTCTGATATTGTGGCACCCACACCTGCCCCAGAGCTGAGATGAGGCTGCAGCAGTTCCTTCTCTTCCCTCTGAGTTACTGGTGGAGAGATGTTCTGCACAGTTGCTGAGTCTGTTAATTTCTAATTAGGTCTCCTTGAGGTCACTGGTTTTATTCTCTGAAAGTCTTGCTAATTAAGAATCAACCTGAAGAACAATGAGCCTTAGAGGGGAGGTTAAATGATGGAAAACTGTAGTTTAGCAGTGCAGTATTCAATATTAATGTAACAGTATTAATTAAGCCTCAATCTTTAAAACAAAACAAAACAAAACAAAACAGAATAGTCTGGGTTGGAAGAGACCTTAAAGCTCATCTAATTCCAACCCTCTGCCATGGGCAGGGACAGCTTGCCCTGGACCAGATTGCTCAGTGCTCTCTGCACCCTGGCACTGAACACTCCAGGGATGGGGCACCAACACCTGTTTTCATTTATATCCCTAAGAAAGTCTTTGGAAGTTAATGTTTCATTGTGTTGGGCTGGTTCATGGCCCTGTTTATGGGATTTTCTCCCCCTCTGAGGGTGGTGGAATCTGCTTTGGAGCAGGGTTTGAGAGCTGATGGATGGGATGAGATGGGATGAAGGGTACAGGGTGTCACACCAGGGGTTGGTTTGGAGCATCTGAGGGCAGCTGGGTGGAACTGGGGTCTGGGGTGGCTCTGGGCAGAGGAGGAGCTGCTGCAGCTGCAAGGTGCAGACAGAGTTTCTGAAACCATCACCAAAGCTTTTTAACCACTGGCTCTTTGCAGACTGCAGAACATCTCCAGGGATCACCCAGCTTTTACCAGAAGATTTCTGCATTTCTGACTTCTACATGGCTTCCAGATGTTATCTGGTGGAGAGATGAACTGGCCAGTCACTTCCAAAAGAAGCTGTGCCCACTTGTTCCTGCAATTCCCTCTGTCCTGCTCAGTAATATCATTGCTGTTAATCCTGACCCTCAGGTACTGTACACAAGTGCTTGGACTTCTGGTATTTTTTGATCAGGTCCAGTAAAAGTTGTTTTTCCAGTATTCTCATTTGCTTTAGCAAAGGATTTAAACAGAGTTTGAAAGCAAATGCTTCTAATATTAGAATATTCTGTGATTTTAATATCTGTGGATTTCCAGGGAAGTGTGTGAGCTCCAAGGACACAGCACCTCTCCAAACCAAGTGCTTCCAATCTCTTGCCGGCCTGGAAATGTCTGCAGGAGCACTCACTGCTGTCCAGAAGCTGAATAATAATTAACCTTTCACTTCTGTCAGATTAGCAAGTGCTCCATAACAAATATTCCACCAATGAATTATTACAAGTATTCCTTATACTAATTGGGGGAATTTATTCCTTATGGGCACCCAATGTTGCTTTTAGGCCTTTACACCCTTTCCTACCTTGGTGTAAATATTTAGAGTGGGTTTTCAAAGCAGCACTGAATATGACCTGATTTCTGTATCTTTTGTTTTGTTTATTTCTTTCCCACAGCAGCACCAGCCTTTGGACAATTGTGCTCTTTTCCCAATATTTGTAAATGAACAAAACCCTTGAGACACAATTCCAGGGAATGGCAAAGCCTGCAAATTCTTGTTCACAATGAAGTTTTAATTTTGAAAATGATGTAGCATGAGAACTCTTCTGCCATTTCAACCAGATTTGGGGATTACCATGACTCTGTGAGAATCAATGCCATGAAAGCTTAGGGGTTTAGCAGTGCACTTAGCAATTTGCCTAAAGGTTTATCCCACTTGTGTGCAGGAAAAGGAGGCTTAGTGTTGTTGATTTGCAGTCACTGTGGCTTTCAAGCAGAAGCAAGAGCCATAAAGAGTCTGACTACTGGTAAAAGATAAATCTGCTCCATGCTTTTTAGGCATAAAATAAGGCAGCATTTAAAACAGCCAGGGCTTTTATGCAAATCCCTTATTAGAGGAATTATAAATCATTAGGAATTGAACAGCAAGATAGCAGGCACTTTCAGTGGGTGGATCTTTGCCTTGATGCCATGGAAAACATGATGTCAGTTTAAAAACCACATTCTCTTCCCATCAAATGCTCTGTGCCCCCCAGGCCTGAGTGAGGCTGAGACCACTGTGTGCTGTGGCTTCTTCACAGAGTTATGGAATCACAGCATGGTTTGGGTTGGAGGGACCTTAAAGCCCATCCTGTTCCACCCCTGCCATGGCAGGGACACCTCCCACTGTCCCAGGCTGCTCCAAACCCTGTCCAGCCTGGCCTTGGACACTGCCAGGGTGGAACAGCCACATTTTCATAGCTGGTTAGGCAGCAGGGCTGATTTCCAAAGCTGGGCTCAATGAGCCACTCTCTCAGCAGGCAGCAGCTCACCCTGATGTCTGCCCTGGAGCTTTGCAAAGTGCTACCAACTGAGAATGTTCCCAAGTGTCATTAAAATACAACCAAAAAGTGCTGCATAGAGAACTCAGTATCATCTTCTTTTAACTTCTTTGGTCTGAAGGTTTGGTACAAGGCCAGTGATCCATGCTTTGCTTTTTGTACATTTGTGTTTGTTTTGAGGTAGTGTGTACAAAACTAAGCAGCTCAAAGAAGCTGTGCCCACGTGGAGGAGGAGCATGCAGTGAATCCCTGCTTTTGCTCCAGGTAGATCAGAGTCTGAGAGAGAAATCTTGGCAGGATGGTGGAAAAAAAATGGGCAGAAATGGAGACAGAGGGAAGCTGTTGTGTACGAGCAGCTCTGTGTGTGATCTGGGGAGCAATTGCCAGCAGTAATTGTAATAACCTTTATGCTTTTTGTTTGTTAGTGCATGAGCCAATGTCTTGTTTTCAGTCAATTTGTCTGCTGGATTTTCTGCCTGTTCTGGACCTCAAACAGATTGCTTTGCCTGTGCTGGTTTTTGGAGGCATTTTTATGAGTACTGTGCAATGAGCCCATTAACCTGCAGCAATTCACTGCTGATAGGAGCAGCAGCTCACAATGCAGGCATTAAAGCCCAGCTTGGGCTGGGAGTGACACCAGCCCTGTGGAAGCTGCTAACTGTAAGGTCCCCTGTCAGCAGAAAGAGGATTTCTTCATTTTAGCATAAAATAAAAGTATTCTGCTGCTAAGCCTCAGGATGCAAACTCTCACCTTAGGGATACAGACAGCACACATAGAGAAAGTGTTGGTGCTGCATTTCCCCAGCCTGTTTGCTCCATGCTGGAGTTCTTTTCCTCTCCCTCAGCTCTTCTGGACATTGGGACATTTGCCCAAAAGGTTCAACTTTTGATGGTCATTTTCCAGAGCATCTCCTTGAACTCCCAGCCTGTGCAGGTGCCTGCCAGGACAGAGTCAGGGCACAGCAGCATTTCCAGGGAGCTTTTAAGGAAGAAGGGGAACCTCCAACCCTCCTTCTCTGTCCACAGACATCCCTAAGTCAAGGTGAAGGAGATTTCTTACTTTAAGTCCCAGAAAACTGATTTTGTTGCACCTCCTGATGATCAGTTCCCCTTGTGCTGTTCCTTTATTTGCTTCCCTGCTCTGACACAAAGTTTGTGTAGGTTTTTCAAATAGCAATGATTAAGGGCAGGTCTATACAAAGTTTCCTCCTTACTTTTTGCTTAAGCAAAGCTCAATTTTTTAATTTTTATTTTTTTTCTGGTTAATTATAGATAAGAATCCCAGAACTGGGTCCAGGGAGCTGAATTTGCCCCAGTATTGTGACCCAGGCCTGCTGAAAATGCCCAGCAGCACAAGACTCACCTAACAGCGAGGCTGATGTGTGGCAGGGGGCTGGCAGAAAGTAGAGCAGTTCTTTCATGTGGAATTTCAGATTTCTGGGCTTTCCCTGCTGGAGTTGATGTTAACTGTGTTGCCATAGGAGCTCTCACACACAGAAGCTTTGAAAGTTGCATATTTTATTTCACATTCTGAAATAACCATGTTGGATACACGAAGAGCTGGCCATTGCTGCTGGAATTTGAAATCCCTGTGGAAAGCAGCCCCAGATGCAGCACTTGTTGCTCTGTGCACTTGAGGCACAGATTCAGAGCTGAGATTCCCAGGCTGTGTGTGCAGCCTCTGAAGGGGCAGTGGGAGGCACTTGCAGAGGCTCTTTCAGCTCTGTGAGTCTGTGTTTGAGATGAGCTCAGTGAGAACACTGAGCTCCCTGGGCTTTGAGTGCTGTGACATTATTTCATTGACAAGTACCATGGCCTTGGCCCTGCTGAGTTGCCTTCAGCATCTTCCACTGTCTTTTGCTGTGACAGCTTTTAATTTCAGTGCTGAGGGAGGCATGCTCAGGGAGCTGCTGCTCATCACCACAGCTTTTTATCAGCTTTTCACCCAACCCTGCAGTGGCTGTGTGGGCACTGCCTTTCACACATCCCCAGCTGCAGCCACTGGGCTTTGCTGTGGGTCAGTGCCTGTGCTGGGGCAGTTATGGTTTGATTTGGGGTTTTCTCCATGTGTTCTCTCTCATTTCATGCTGTGTGAGCAGCACCCAAGCTGGGCCATGTTTTGGGATGGAAATGCTGCCTGAGCTCCCTGGAGAATTTGCTAAGCTCCCAGATTTAGTTCCCCACATTGCTGTGAGCTCCCAGCTTCGGTTCACGGCCCAGGGCTGTGCTTTCCTCCTCCAAAGCTTGAAAGATCTGATTGTTGTGCAGCTGAACTGGGCATTAGGGAGGGATAAAACACCCAGGACAGCTCCTCCACATGGGCTCATGTAGGAGCATTGCGGGTAGCACGGTCGGGACAGAGACAGAGATCTCTGTAGCCAGGTCAGGAACTTGGGGTTTATTGCAAAGGGCCTGGGGGCAGGGCCCTGCTGGGAGCTGCCAAACACAGCTCAGAGCAGGCTGAGAGAAGAGAGGGGGAGAGAGGATGAGAGGGTGAGAGAGCAAGAGGGTAAGAGAGCAAGGTTCCCATTGCAATACAATAAATCTTCTTCTGTGTTGAATATTCTAATTCTCACTAACCAATCAAGTACAAGATACAAATCCTATAGCATTTCCATACAGCCTATAAGAATCATTACATCACCATACTGTGTTACATTTTAAACCCTATAAACTCCTCTTTGGGCCCCTTCTGCCAAGCTGGCAGGGTCTGCTCTGACCCTTGGGCCTGCCTGCAAGCAGAGGGTGTTGTTCCATCAAAAGGGGATTACCTTCAGCCAGCCACACCATTGTTTTCCAGTTGTTCAGTAACTGAGGTATCTCAAAGCTTGCTTGCATTTGAATCTCACTTATAGTTTCCATAGTCTCAAAATCTTTTGCCAGGCAATCATATCTATAAGGCTTTCCTGTTTCATCTTCCCCACCAGGCTCACCCAAAGCAGAGGTGGCAGGATGAGTCCTGCAGCATTGGCAGTGCCAGCCATGGAGCCAGCACTCAGCTCTGGGACTTCCAGGCTGAAGCTGTAAAGCAAGAGCTTCAAAAGGACAGGTTCATCCTGCCCTCTGCTTTCAGGCCTTGCCTGTGGCTTCTCTTTATCTGAGGCAGTGGAAAGGCTCAGGTCTTGCCTGGCTGGCAGCCTGAGTGTGCAATGCAGCCAGCTCACCTTGTACCAGCAGCTTGGGTGAGAGCACATCTGGCTGGAGATCCCATATGGATAAGGCTTGTCTGGGGGAGAAATGTTTGTCCTGGCATTCATCTATTTACATTTATAGAAAATAATCCACAGCTGCAGCCCAGAATGGCTGTACCTTCAGGAGGCAGAAGGTGACATCCTGGCCCTGGCTGAATCCTGCTGGAGTCTGGCATTTATTTTCATAGAGCCAGGAGTTCAGGCAGCCCCTGGCATTTGTAAATAAAACCCCCTAACCTTTAGAAGGAGGAAGGACTACACTGATGTCTACCAGAGCTGGCACAAAGATGAAAGCACAGCTTGGAGAGGAATAAAATATTAGAGGTTTTCATTCTTCCTAAAATTTGTCAGCTTACATTTAGATTGTGTCCATCACTCATTATTCCTGAAAAGAGCAGCTTTAAAGAATTCTCAAGCTGCAGTGCTTTGCCATTGGTGCTGCTGGGCACAAAGCTGGGAGCTGCTCTCTCATTCTGTCTTCTGTGGTTTAAGATCTCCCCTTCTCAGTCCAGAAGGGGAGCAAAAGGAAGTGAGATCCATTTCAAACTGTCTGAAATCCACTCACCACAACTGGAAGGAAAACAAGGAAGAAAGGAAGGAAGACAAGTTAAGGAAGACTGCATGTCTCCCTTGCTGAGCCCTCTCCATCTCAGACTTTTTGCTGCCTGTGGTTTTTATAAGCTACAAGAATGTAGAGTTTGGTGGGTGATTGGTTGATGATTTATCATCATGGTTTGTATTTTTGGTTGGTTTCTTTGGGCTGGTTAGTTCTGGGGTTAGTTCTGTGTTTGTTTGGAGGTGGTTGTGGAGTGATGATGACAGTTGGTTATTGGTTTTGATACTAGGAAATATAGAGGAAGGTTAATTGAAAGTGTATTGATGACAAATGATTTGGATAATGTAGGGATACATGGTTTAATTATTTGACAAAAAAAAAGTCAAGATAAAAAAAATTGCATAAAATGGAATTTAAATACTAGTTCCTAGTAAATGATAAAATAATTAATATGTCTGGCAACCTGTACTAAATTCTGCAGCCATCTGAAGGGAACATGTACACTGGGGAGGGAGGATGTGCAGAGAACACACTCAGCATTGTGTTCATCTGGGTTCTACCAGGAAAATTGTGCTCCTGCACAGGCAGCAGGGAGAGGAGAGAGTTTGAGAGTGATGTGCCTCATTCAGGGGCAGGATGTGGTGAATCCCATCAGACATGAGCCTTGCTGAGTGACAGAGAGAGAGGGAAATGCTTTCTCAGCTGGGCCTGATGTGCTCAGCAGGGCTGGCAGGGAGAGGTGACCTGAGCCCAGAACTCCCCCCTGGCTCTGCAGGCTCTGCCAGTGCAGCATCCTGCTCTGAGGGGTCTGGTGTTGTCTCACAGAGATAATGGCTGAGCAGAACTTTGCCTTGTGTGTGAGATGAGATTGTGGAGTACATGGGGATGCTTCCTGCAGTTTCTGTTTTCCTGCTGGGACTGGGAACAGCCTGGAAGAGTCCTTGCAACTCAGGAGACTCTCTCAGATCACCTGACAGCAAAAGCTCTTCCTTTGTTGTCAGAGATGGGAACAGAAAACACTGGAAGCACAAAGAGGGGATCACAGGCTTGGTCATATTTCTGTGTGACAGTTGAATATTCATGGCTTTGCTGCAGCTCCAGTCTCCTCTGAAATGTGCTTATTCTTCTTTCTGCTGAGGATTTTACAGCATGTTTTTGTTCTCCTGTGAGTTTCCTTCCCAGAACTGTCTGCCTTCATCTGGGTAATATTATCTGAACCAAAGCAGGAGCTTGGGGTTTCTTTTAAATGCTTTTGGAAAAACTGGTGTGCTCAATCCTAGCTGTGGCACAAAGTGGTCTTTTCCAGGGTCTTAAGGTGACAGAAGCTGGAATTTGTCACCCAAACCAAATAAGGATAAATTGGCACAAAGGAATAACTAAAACCAGGAGTTTATGGATGTGCCCTCCCTCCCTGCTCACCCTGATCAGGGCAGTGTGGATGGAGAGGATGTCAGTGCTGTAAGAAGCCCTGGAGACACACATGGGGATGGTTATGGTTCATGAGTCTGGGCTTTGAAACCTGTCACAGCAGAAGTCAGAGCATCCCTGGGGCTGTGCAGCTGCTGCTGCCTGAGTGCAGGAGCCTTCCTCCCTGGGAGGAGGCTTTTCCAGGAGATGGGAGGTTGGTACAGGGCTCAGAGCCTCACTGTGTTTCCAGGTAGGGATCTGTGACCGTGTTCACAGGGGTCTGAGGATGAGGGAAGAGATGAGGATCTGACTCCATGTTTCAGAAGGCTTGATTTATTATTTTATGATATATATTACATTAAAACTATACTAAAAGAATAGTTTTAAGAAGAAGGATTTCATCAGAAGGCCGGCTAAGAATAGAAAAGGAAAGAATGATAACAAATGTTGTGTTTCAGACAGACAGTTTGAGCCAGCTGACTGTGATTGGCCATTAGTCAGAAACAACCACATGAGACCAATCCCAGATGCACCTGTTGCATTCCACAGCAGCAGATAATCAGTGTTTACATTTTGTTCTTGAAGCCTCTCAGCTTCTCAGGAGGAAAAATCCTAAGGAAAGGATTTTCCATAAAAGATGTCTGTGACAGTGATCAAAGGCTGGGCTGCTTCTTCACCACTCTGAGGGTTTGGAGAGTCTCCTCTCCTCTCCTCCCACCAGGGACAGGTCAGCACTCAGAGCTGATGCTTCCACAGGCTTGGGAAAGGATTTACAGCGGCTGTGATGTTGGAGGAGTGACAGGAACCAGCCCTGAGGTGAAATTCTCACACCCACCCTCTTGTGGAACATTAAAAGTAGCACTAAAGTAACATAAACAGTGTCCAAGTTCTTTCAGTCACAGAAGGTTCCTGCAGAGGAT
Organism: Melospiza georgiana; assembly: GCF_028018845.1. Classification (NCBI taxonomy): domain Eukaryota; kingdom Metazoa; phylum Chordata; class Aves; order Passeriformes; family Passerellidae; genus Melospiza; species Melospiza georgiana. The sequence continues at coordinate 14,519,333 of NC_080445.1, forward strand.
CCCCCTCTCTTTTTGTGCCCAAAAGGGCTCAGCTCAGTATTAAACAACTGGCTCCATGCAATTCTCTCCTCCCTCACAGGGAAAGTGACTTTCTGCCTCTTCTTTCCTGTTGATGGCACAGGAAGGCTGTGTCAGGAGCTTTCCACTGGACATTACAGCCAGGCTGGACAAAGCAGGGCGCTCATCCTACAGCCACCTCTGCTTTCTAATCCACGAGGAGAAGGATTTTCTGGGAGAAATAAGACTTTTCAACCTCTGTTCTCTGTTGGTTTGTGAACTCCCATTCAGGTTGGCTGTTGGAAAACAGATGTGACAGATGACAGGAACAATTCCCACAGGCCTTGCTTCCCAGATGTGGCCTTGGAGCAGCATTCTGGGATCCCCGTGGATCCACACCTTACACCAGGATATGTATTTGCCTGATTTCAAGCAAATATCTCATGAATCCCCTTGGATTTTTCAGCCTGGGTTTCCACCTGGAATCCCCTTGGATTTTCCACCTTGGATTTTCCAGCCTGGATTTCCATCTGTAATCCCCTTGGATTTTCTCCTTGGATTTTCCTTGGATTTTGCAGCCTGGATTTTCCAGCCTGGATTTCCACCTGGATTTTCCTTGGATTTCCCAGTCTGGATTTCCATCCTGGAATCCCCTTGGATTTTCCCCCTTGGATTTTCCTCCCTGTGCCCTGGAGCTGGATGATTATCCTGCAGGTTTCTATGGAAATAGAGGCTGGTGCTGGTTTGAGCACATTTGTCTCTTCTTTTCCTTCTGGAGTATTCACAGACAGGAGTTTTGTTCAAGGAACAGCTGGAATAAATAGGAAATTGGGATTTTGCTGCATTCCCACTCTGTAGGGTTTGTCTGGGCTCACTGCACTGTGCCACTGCTGCAGACAGGAGCTGGCATCATGCACTGGCAATGGGGAAGATCCCTTTCCTAAAATCTCCTTTTCCTCTGATGATATTTTCCACAGCAACCAAGTGTAATGTCAGCAGTGGAGGCTGGGGATTGATGGATTGCAGGACAGAATGCACAGATCCGCTGGGAGATGCCAAAGCCCTTGGTTTGGTGCAGTTGATTTGACTGAAACAGAGAGAAAAGTGAAATCCCCAGTTCTGATTTCAGGCAACTATCTCATGAAGCACAGGAAACAGAGGAAGGAGACAACACAAAAGGTTGCTGAAGTGGAAAGGCAGTTGTCAGAGGGGCTTTAATATTCAAATGAATTTCATTTTCTGGTTGTTACTTTGAAACATTTGTGGAATGCTCTGAAGTGCCTGTCATTTGCCAAGCAGCACACCCAAAATCTCTCAGGTGATGACACAATTAAAGAGCATTATATGGAGCTCATAATGCAGAGTGGATGCTTCTCCATGCAGGGTTAGCCCTTTTCTCTCCATCATAAAAGTCCTGATGAAACCACGTTGAAAATTAATTTCTTTTTCTGTTTTTCAAAGGGTCAGTCCACATAAGCTGAGGACAAATTAACACCTGCAGTAAATCAAAGTAGAGCCTTTAAAAGTAGTGAAGCTTCTTTGAGTTACACCTGAGCCTGTGTTTTAAATGTGACTATTTTATTTTTTGATACCTGGAATGATTCCTGCCCACTGTGAACTCTGCCTAAATGCATCTGCATTTCTGGAATGTTCTAATCAGAAGCTGACAAATGTGACTTTCAAGGGTTGCCTTTGTCCCTGGACTGTGGCCTTGCTTACAGAGCGTGCAGTCACAGCACATTCTCCTCTCCTGAGTGACACATCCTTACCCTTGCACTTGTACAAGTTGCTTGCTTGGCTGCCCAGAAAATGGATGAAAAACAAAATAAGGTGCTGAGCCTGGGAAATGCTGTGCTTGTGTGGAGCTGTGACCCAAATGCCAGATTTTTGCCTATCCATGAGGATGTGGCACGATGAGGCTAACAGATATGTGTCACTTGTGGTGACATGAGCACAGGAGAAATGTGCTATTTTGGCTACAGGCATGTAGAAATTCATGCAATCCCTTCCCTACCCTTCCATTTGGTTGGTTAATTAGAGCATTGCTTTCACAAAGGCCTTTTCTGCTGAGTGCTCAGCACAGTCGTGGAGAATTGAGGTCTCAGCTGATGGATGCAGCTCCTGGTGATGGCTGGGGGTGCTCTGTGTGTTGGGTTGGACCCTGGGAATGCTCAGGCTCTTGGGAAGCAGTTGCAGATTCATATTTGTGGGATATCACTTAAATGAAGCTACTAGAATAGCTGGAAGAAAGCAAATTACATAAATTAACAACACTGGGCTGAGTTTAATCCACCAGCTGCATCCTCGTGTGCTCTGTGGCCACAAGATCCTGATTTTCCTGCTTTATTTTAAGGGACCAAGGCAACATGGAAGTGAGAGCTGTCCTTTGTGCATTTCAGGCAGTGGAGAAGGCGTTTGCAGTGCCAAAGGGATTTTACTGGCAGACAGTTGAGAGTGATGACAAACACTTCCCTGACAGCAGTGCCATGGAGGCTTGCAGAGAGACAGACATCGAGGTAAAGAACAACAAACAACCCCCTCCTTCCTCCCCTGGGGCTCAGGGGGGACACTGGGAGACAATGAAGTGCCCTGGAATATTTCAATCTAGAGCTTTGATACAAATACCGAGCTTGAAGTATTTTTCCCTCAGACCTAAATATATCAGCTGAGTATTTTATGTCATAAGTATTGATGTGCTGATTGCTCTGAGCCACAGAAGATTAAACTTTGAAATGTGTAGGTTGGAGAAATTGCTACCAACCAGGTGCAAATTTGTAAGAGTAGACAAAATTTTGATAACCTGAAACCACTTGACTGTAAGTCAGTAAACAGCACAACTTGGATTAAACTCAGAAACATTCCAAGAAATTTCTGAAGGTTCTGGCACTGCCTGACCTTGAGTAACTGTGTGTGTGGTAAGAACAAGTAGGGAGCATTTGTACTGACTCTACCCCAGGAGAAGAGAAGGTTAAAGTGATTTCAATTAGCTCTTGGTGAGGAGTGCAGCACAGAATGTTCAGGACCTCACCCCTGTGAAATGCATTCCTATTGAGAAGAGCAGGGCGGGGCCAGCAGCAGGAACAGGGATCAGCCCAGGGTCACAAAGCCATTGATTGCTTTGGGTTGGAGAGGCAGCAGCTCACCCTGATGTCTGCCCTGGAGCTTTGCAAAGTGCAGGGACACCTCCCACCATCCCAGGTGACTCCCAGCCCTGCCCAGCCTGGCCTTGGGCACTGCCAGGGATCCAGGGGCAGCCACAGCTGCTCTGGGCACCCTGTGCCAGGGCCTGCCCACCCTCACAGGGAACAATTCCCAATTCCCAATATCCCATCCATCCCTGCCCTCTGGCAGTGGGAGCCATTCCCTGTGTCCTGTCCCTCCATCCCTTGTCCCCAGTCCCTCTGCAGCTCTCCTGGAGCCCCTTCAGGCCCTGGCAGGGGCTCTGAGGTGTCCCTGGAGCTTCTCCTCTCCAGGTGAGCACCCCCAGCTCTGCCAGCCTGGCTCCAGCCCTGGAGCATCTCCATGGGCTCTCTGGACTTTCTCCAACAGGCCAACATCTCTCTTGTGTTGGTGGCCCCAGAACTGGGCACAGCCCTGCAGTGGGAGCCCCCAGTGACCAGGCCAAGGCAGGAAGCCCAGGGTGATCTCTGGTGATCTCTGAGATCTCTGGGTGAACTGGTGATCTCTGAGATCACTCAGGCTGGGCACAACTGAACCAATCTGCAATGGAGAGCAAGGCCAAGTGCCAGGCTCCTGGGGAAAGGGGGCACTGGCACTTCCAGAGGCTTCCCTGTGCTAGATGGCTCTGTTATCACAGCTGGCCCCAAGCCCAGGCAGCCCCAGGGACTCAGAGCAGCCACAGGAAAATTCTTCCTTGCTGGCTGCTGTGAGTGCTGGGTTAATAGCAGGAGAGCTTCAGCTAGGCAAACATAAAGAAATGGAGCTTTTATGCCTAATTAGACCACTTTTATATGATTTGAGTAAATTTCTATCTTCATTTATCATGATGGTAAAGGCTCATAATGTCTTTATGGGGCAGTAGCATTTCATTTCAAGTGTCCAGTAGTGATGGATTCATTTGGTGTTTGCTGCAGCCATAAACCTTGAGCTGGGGAAATCCTTGAGCTGCTCAATGTCCAGGAGAACCATGCTCAAATTTGGGGCCAGAAAATCACCTTGTCTGATCCCCAGCTAGACAATTTATTATCCACAGAACCACACAGCTCCCTGTTGTAAAGCCCTTGCTTTTTAAAACAATTTGTTTCTCTGTAGGGGAAAATAATAATAATAATTTGTTTCCCTTTTGGGTATAAACATTCAGAATGTGTTGGTGTGAGTCTTCCTACATGCCAGGATGGGCTGAAATGGATTAGGCTGGTACAGAAGACTCTGAAATGTAAATCTGGGACAGCACCAGTGGTGTGTTTGCCTTTTGATGTTTTTTTAGTGTTGACTTTGGCGCTGTTAAAGGTATAGAGACACAACCAGTTGGTCTATTATTATTTAATCACCCAAAGATGGGCAAGTGGTGCTGCACAAAGTGAACAGCAGAAGGGATGCACTGTGGGCTCTGCCCCAGAGGCCTTGCAGTTTTTCACTAGTAGGTTTATGTGACAAAAGGCAAAGTTATATCAGCAGAAATAAATTATAATTATTGGTAGCTGTGATTTAGCCCAAAGCCAAGAGCCTTGTGTGTGAGCTGCACATAAACACAAACCAAACCCAAACCTCTCTGTAGCTCTGGCAGTGCAGATCCATCCTGGGAACTACAGGTGAGCAGCAGGACTGCACCTCTGAGCTTCTGCTGGCCTTGGGAGCATTTCCCTGCTTTTTCCACGTTTTTCTCTGGCTGTCCAGGTTGCCATGGTGCTGCTGTTTGAGGCTCTCTTCCAAAACCCCCTGGAGACCCATCACACTCTGAGGCTGCTGCTGGGCTCTGGGCTGGATGTCTGCGGCCTCCGCCTGCTCTACCCCAGCCAGGAGCTGCTGCTCTCCAGCTCAGGTGGGCTCTGCCTCTCCTCCAGAGCTTCCCAGATCTGTAAATACACTGAGGTGAAGGGTGATCAGAGTCAGATTTGCATGAGGGTTGCTTGATCAGTTCCTCTATCTTTCCCAAAAGAAATGATAGAATAGCTTTGATCCTTCCCTTCCCTTCCCTTCCCTTCCCTTCCCTTCCCTTCCCTTCCCTTCCCTTCCCTTCCCTTCCCTTCCCTTCCCTTCCCTTCCCTTCCCTTCCCTTCCCTTCCCTTCCCTTCCCTTCCCTTCCCTTCCCTTCCCTTCCCTTCCCTTCCCTTCCCTTCCCTTCCCTTCCCTTCCCTTCCCTTCCCTTCCCTTCCCTTCCCTTCCCTTCCCTTCCCTTCCCTTCCCTTCCCTCCCAATTTTTAACTCTTCATGCATTTTTGGGTCTCAAACTTTAGCTGCTGTTCCTTTTGCAGTGAGCTGTCCAACATTTCAGTGTCCTGAGCTCCAGGGTCAGGTGTGGAGAGCATTATTAATAATTGGTTAGCTGAGAAAGGCCACACTGATATAATGCCACTGGTTAAACTGAAGGAGAAAAGTCAGCAGTCAGCAAGCTGAAAGGAAGAGTCAGCAGCGACCTTGCTGCAACATGAGGATAGGGAGTTGAGATTAGCCCTGAATACATCCTAAGAATATGTAGAAAGTATCAAAAGTAGAACCATAGGAATGTAGAAGTAGGCGTAGATGCTGATATGCAAGCTGACCAATCCTGAGCTCAACTTTTGCAATATGCATGAAGCTCATTACCAACTGTATTTAACCCGCCGTACTGATCAATAAAATCGAGCCTGTGATGATCAAAATGATGTCCTGGTTCCCTTCCGTCGACAAATGGTGGAGAATGCGGGCATAACCGAATCTCTGCCCTTTTTCTCGGATTAAAAGAAAAAGGGATTACGCCACGGTCCGGAAGTTGGGTTTGGGTCCCAGCAGCCGGGACGGTGCCGGAATTTGAAGCACCCTTAAGGTTCACAACCGTGACTTAAGCCAATACGTGTCGCAGGAGCCTGGAGAGCTGCAACAGCGCGCGCTGATTAATAGGTATGGATAGGCAAGCGGCATATGATTTATTTACCGCCTATTTAGAGCGGCGTGGGATAAAAGGGATAGATTTAAAAAAGGAGTTACCAGGGTTATTAGCTTATGGCCATTCTAAGGGTATCTTTTCTAATCCTCATACAGTTCATGAGTTATCAGAGTGGAGAAAGTTTGGGGAAATATTGTGGGATACAGTGCTAGACGATGATAAGTCAGCAAAGAAATTTGGGAAGTTATGGCGGGTGGTGTATAACACGTTACTTCAGCAGGTCTCTGAGAGAAAGGCAGCAGAAAGGGCAACAGAAGCTCATAAGAGGAATATAGGGTATGGTCGTGAAGATGATCCCCTGGCACCCTCTGTAACTAAGGTACTTATGCCTAAGAGTCCCCAGCAAAGTGGTGTGGAGGATTTCTGTATAGGCGCAGTGGAACCGTCTGCACCTTTCCTGTCAGAGGGGGAGGGCGAGTCGGATGGTGGGGGTAGGAGCAAGCCAGCTTTGCCTCCGCCACCAGCTTCAGGCGGGTCGGATGGTGGGGGTAGGGGCAAGCCAGCTTCGCCTCCGCCGCCAGCCTTGCCTCCGCCGCTACCCCTCAGCGAGCCGGCTCCGGTTACGGCTTCGGTGGGGGGGTCACCTCCCTCGCCCGAGCCGGCTCCGGCGGGGGGGCTGGTTCCCCCCCGCAGGCTGGCTCTGCTTGAGCCGGCTCCGGTTTCACTGTCAGCTCCAGCGGGGCTTCCCCCGCGCGAGCCAGCCTCTGCTTCACTGCCCCCCCCGCGCGAAACCTCGGTGTCTGCACCGAAGCGCCAGCAGCATAGCACCCTGAAAGGGCCAGATCCCATCCCAGGGGCACACCGTGATCCATGGGGGGAGATGGTTAAACAGAGGAGGGAAGCTTGGGCTGCTTTGGCGAAAGAAGTAATGCAAATGGGGGATGGTGAGGCGGTGGAAATAGCTTCTAGTCTTGCATGTCCAGTTACATACACACCACAGTATGATGCACAGGGGAACCTTACGCATAATATAGCAGAATATACTCCCTTAGATTGGAAGCTGTTAACTCAGCTACGTTCTACGGTTAGTCAGTTTGGAGTAAAAAGTGAACCTGTTAAGCAAATGTTAGATTATCTTTTTAATACTCAGGTTTTATGTCCTAATGATTTAAGAGGAATAGTTCGGTTGATATTTACTCAGCATCAGCAGTTATTGTTTAATGCACATGACCCATTACATGGAGTAACAGTAAAGGAGCTGATGGGCTTAGAGGCATTTTTACGTACAGAGGCACAGATGATATCGGGAGCAGATAAACTTAGAGAGTCTATGTGGTTAGTGCGTGCTGCAATAGACATGGTTAAAGAGCCAGGAGGGTTACCGGCTTATATGGGTATTAAGCAAGGAGGGAAGAATCATTTGGAAATTTTATCGATAGAACAGCTACTGCTATAGATCGGGCTGGTGTTGCAGGGCACTATTGAAGCAGGTGTGCCTTGCAAAATAGCAATCCAGCAACCCAGAGAGTGTTAGCTACTTTAGGGGCAAACTGGACTATTGAGGAAGCATTAGAGCGAATGGCATTAATGCCAACAGCTTCACAGGCATTTATAGCAGAAGCCTTAAAGGAATTAGGATTAGGGTTGCAAAAGCATAGTCTACTCAAAATCAGGTGTTAGCTGCTCTTGCTCCTCTCCAAAGCGGCTCACTGGCAGTCACGTAAAGAGGCTGGAGACCATTCATCAAGTGTTACCGATGCGGCAACGAGGGACAGACACAAGTTACTGCCGTGACATCGGAGACACCAGCTGCTGCCGTGACATCGCTGCTACCTCCTGTCTGCAACCCGCAACACCACGGAGCCTCGGCTTGGACTTATCAGCAGCAGTAGACGTCACACTAATGACGAACCAGCCTGAGAGGATACCCACTGGAGTAAAGGGTCCTCTTATACTAAATGGACAAACATGTGGAGCATTATTGCTGGGACGTTCCTCTATAACTATGTTGGGATTATTTGTTTTGCCTGGTGTTATCAATGCGGACTTTACAGGGGAAATACAAATTATGGCTTACACCCTTTATCCTCCGATTAAAATTACAAAAGGACAACGCATTGCACAATTGGTACCACTGTCACAAATGACATCAGGAATACAATCATTTACTGGGCAAGCACGGGATGAAAAAGGTTTTGGCTCTACTGGTGTTACACTTTTAACTGTGGATTTACAAAATAGACCAAAACAAAAAGTTGAAATTACCTATGGGCATCAAAGCATAACCCTTTATGGATTATTGGACACAGGAGCAGATACTAGCATCATTTCTCCAGAAGCCTGGCCACAACATTGGCCTCTATTTCCTTCATCAAACATGCTCACAGGAGTGGGAGGATTTACATTGGCAAGCAGGTCGCCGTCTTTGTCTGTGTGCATTGAGAATCAACAAATATCTGCTGTGTTTTCAATTGTTCAACTGCCTCCTACAGTTTCCTGCTTAATTGGAAGGGACATTTTAACACAACTGGGAGTGGTGTTAACTAATCAGCACCCTTTGGGGTAATTGCCATTGCTTGGACTTTCCCCATTCCACTCACCTGGAAAACGGATACACCAGTGATGGTTAAGCAATGGCCATTAAAAGGGGAGAGTCTTATGCATGCCCATGAATTGGTACAGGAACAATATACAAAGGGACACCTGCGACTGTCCACAAGCCCTTGGAATACACCTATTTTTGTAATCAAAAAGAAATCAGGGAAATATCGTTTAATACATGATTTGAGGGCTGTAAATGACCAAATGGAACCAATGGGGGCCTTACAGCCTGGTCTTCCAAATCCAGCTATGATTCCAGAACACTGGCCACTTTTAATTATTGACCTAAAGGATTGTTTTTTCACTATTGGCCTGCATCCTGATGACATGAAGAGATTTGCTTTTACTTTACCAGCAATAAATCGTGGGGAACCAGATAAAAGATTTGAATGGACATCTCTTCCGCAGGGCATGCGCAACTCCCCCACTTTATGTCAGCTTTATGTTGATGCTGCATTACAGCCACTACGTCGTAAATGGCCAGCAACTATAATATATCATTATATGGACGATATTTTGTTTGCACAGCAACAGCCATTCTCCTCTTTACAGATTAACACCATTAAAAATACTCTTGCTGCATATTCACTTGTTATTGCTGCAGAGAAAATTCAGACTACAAAGCCCTGGAAATATTTGGGATGGACTTTGACGGATCAAATAGTGATACCACAAAAACTGGAATTACAATTGGACATTAAAACTCTACATGATGCACAGAAGTTGCTGGGAGACTTACAGTGGCTGAAGCCTATTGTGGGAATACCAAATCACTTATTAGAAGCCCTACGGCCCTTGTTAAAAGGTGTGGACCCTACTACTCCTGTACACCTGACAAAGGAGCATCATCTTGCCTTGCAGCAAATTAGTAACTGTGTACAGCAAGGGTATGTGTCTCGTCGACAACTCGACCACCCCATTGACCTTACTATTTGGAATAGCCCTTGCCACTTGCTTGGTGCTCTCTCTCAGTTGCAAAAGAAAACGGGGGAGATACGGGTGTTGGAATGGTTATCACCACCACTACAGCATAAGAAAACAATATCTTCAAAAATTGAACAATTGGCTGCATTAATCAAAAAGGGGCGTCTCAGAATTCTTGAAGTGGATGGTAGAGAACCTGCTACTATTAGATTACCTATGGAAAAAGAAACCTTGGACTGGTACTTGATACATTCAAAGAATTTACAAGAAGCATTATTGATGTCACCTGCTAAAGTAGAGACTAGTAAATTAGTGCCTAGAGTTTTGCAATGGATGACAGAATGGAACTGGATCACTCGACCTTTAAGAGAAGAAAACCCCATAGAAGGAGCTATTACAGTTTTTACAGATGCAGGAAAGAAATCAAGGCGTGCTGCTGTTACCTGGCAAGAAAAAGGACAATGGAAGCATCAACTCCTCACAGCAGACCCTGCAGATAGCTTACAAACTTTGGAATTGTTAGCAGTAGTATGGGCGGTGTCCAACTTACAGGAGCCTTTAAATGTGGTCACAGACTCTATGTATGTTGAAGGAGTAGTCAAACGAATAAAGGAAGCAGCAATTAAGGAAGTGAATAATAAACGATTGTATGAGTTACTGATACAGTTAAGGAAAGCTTTACGGGAAAGAGCAAACGGTACCCTTAAGCAGTATATTGAAAAACATCAAGATTTGACAGATCCACAAGCATGTTTGGCTAAGGTTTTGTATGTGATTAATCATTTATGCATTTTTGGGGAAGATGATACCCCCCCTGCAATGAAACATCATCCAAGGTCAGGTCAGGAAAATACTAAGGAAACAGAGGTCTGGGTTAAGTATAAGAACCCGAGTACAGGATTATGGGAAAAACCTGCAAAAGTATTATATTGGGGTCGGGGGTATCTTTGTGTTTCCTCACCTACAGGGCCTTTGTGGGTGCCTGCTAAGTGGACTAAACCTGTTTTTGATGCAGCCTCTGGTGGATCGCCTTACGGAGGAGGACAAGGAGCGACTGGGAAAGAAACTGCTTCTAGTCCTACAACCACAACTGTTACAATTGAAGGGGTACTCGGAAGCAGTGGACAGAGCACTGACACGTCACTATCGGACAGCCCAGGAGTTGATTGGTTTTATTGACTCATTATCAACTTTTCATTTAACAGATCCAGCGAAACTACATTGCCTTGACTGTCACAATCCACATTGTGCTGCCTGGATAGCTCTACGTTGTGGGGGTTGTAAAAGAACTTTTTGGATAGAACAATCATTATTACGGGATTTGTGGTGTCATACTTGTGAACACGAGCACATGTGGGGAAAAAGCTGGCAAGATGAATTAAGGAGACAAACGGGGCAAAACGCATATATAGCTTTAAATCTTTATGAGTCTCCTGAACAGAAGGTTCTTGCTTATTATTGATGGGAAATACAATGTATTGTAAATAGAATTAAGGTTCAAAGTAAATCACGTATAGTTTCCATAAGGTGTAGGAAATTAGTGCCTTTAACACAGCATTCAGTTGTAGGACCCTTCCAAGGGGATCCTGATAGAGCATTAGATTGCTGCATTGATAAGTTGAAAAAATTAAGTTTGAAAGTGGCAGGACCAGTGAAATTAGGAGCAGCAAGATTGAAGACAGATAAGAAAAAGAAGGCAAAAAAGGGAACTCATTTGAATAGGGGTACCAGTGATTGCTAATTAATTTTCTATGATTAGAACAATTTTACTGTTGTGGGACCCTCGGGAGGATATAGTTGTTGAGGAGGATAACGAACAAGAACTACGATTACGAAATAAGATACGCCTGGTGTTAAAGAAAGACCTTGAGCTGTTAGCCTCATATAGTAAAAAGGCTGAAGAGGCTTTGCGATCACCACCATTGAATTGGTTGCTTTGGGCTGAAGATACACAATTTTATACTGGTCCTTACTTACATTCGCTTCCTTGTTATGTTTGCAAAAAGGATAAAGATAAATGCTATGCATGGGTAGCTTTGCATTGTGCAGATTGTAATCAGGTTTATTGGTATTCACAGAAGTCATTGGGATATTTATGGTGTACATCTTGTTTTGGAAAGTGGATTCGAAATCATATCTGGGTTAGAGCTCTTGAACAAAGTACTGGCCTGCCAGGACGGACAGGATTACAGCTCTTTGAGAGTGCAGAACAAGTGGTTATAGCATATCTTAGGTGGAAGTTACAGGAAAACCTTAGAATATTTGAAATTACTAGAGCCTCACGTATCATAGCAGCTCGCTGCAAAGCTGATTTGCCTTCAAACTTACCTCGTGCTATACTTGTGAGCAAGGATGCTGATTTAGAATTAGATCAGTATATTCAAGAATTGACTCAGCCTTACAATAGACAATCTAGCAAACCAGGGAAAAGACAGCGAAGAAAGAAAAAACAACGCAAGCAGAAAGAAAAATGAGGTTTGTTTTTGTAATACTGCTCAATGCTGTAGCAAGTGAAGCAGTAGGAGTAACACACTTTAGTCAACCAAGGGAAAATTTATGGGTAACACTTGCTAATCAAACTAACCAATCATCACTTTGTCTTAGTCTTGGAGGAGTCACTAACCCATTTCGAACATGCTTGGTGGGACTTTCGGTGTGGTCTCTTGGAGAATTTTGCAGTTTGATAAACAATCAAACCTTATGTATGTCTAACATGTCAAACATCACATTGCCGGTGCAACAAGGGTATACTGCAGGTCAGAGTGATGGCTATCGTCAATGCTTACTAATCCAATCACTTAACACCTCTTTGCACTCTCCTCCTGAGGAATTGGATCTTTTTGGAAGTACAAATGCCAGCATATCTAACACTACAGCTGGTGGATGGTTTAGCTTCAAACTTTCGGGTGCTCAGAATTTAAACCAACCTAAAGAAACATGGGCCACCCTAGATTCATCCCTGAATGTGAGTGAATTCTCTCCACAGCATTACAGTCAATGTAACGGCACAAATATCACAGCACCAATGAAATTACCCACAGGAATATTTTTGATTTGTGGAGACAGGGCATGGAATGGTATACCAGCTAAACCACAGGGTGGACCCTGTTTTTTGGGAAAATTGTCACTGTTTCATCCTAATGTGTCCTTGCTAATGCAGCTGAGTCAAAATTCAAACAGGAGAAAACGTAGCATACATGACTTAGACTGCAGCAAGATAGGAGATCCACGATTTTGGGGCACGTTCAAACAGGTGGTGGTTTCAACTATCTTACCAGGAGGATCTGCCAATAAAGCCATGAATTTAGCAAAACAATTAGGATGCTGGGCAAAGAATGAGCTGAACAAGACATCACAAATTCTAGACATGTTAACTGCAGATGTGCAAAGTGTTAACCATGCTGTTTTGCAAAATAGAGCTGCTGTAGATTTTTTGCTCTTAGCACAAGGGCATGGATGTGAAGAGTTCGAGGGAATGTGTTGCATGAATCTGTCTGATCATTCAGTGTCCATTCACACTAAGATAAAAGAGTTACAACAGGGACTTCACAAACTTAAGGAAGAAGACGGTTTAGGAATTGACGAATGGCTTAAAGGCCTGGGACTCGGACCGTGGCTGAGGAACCTTGTGATCTATGCTATAGGATTGCTGGGTGTAATTTTACTGTTTTTGCTTATTTTGCCTTGTATCTTTAACTGTATCCAAAACATGGTCAGCCGTACAATAGCAAAAACATGGCAAACTAATCTCCTTGCACAAGAAGAAAACGGGGGAAATGTGGAGAGCATTATTAATAATTGGTTAGCTGAGAAAGGCCACACTGATATAATGCCACTGGTTAAACTGAAGGAGAAAAGTCAGCAGTCAGCAAGCTGAAAGGAAGAGTCAGCAGCGACCTTGCTGCAACATGAGGATAGGGAGTTGAGATTAGCCCTGAATACATCCTAAGAATATGTAGAAAGTATCAAAAGTAGAACCATAGGAATGTAGAAGTAGGCGTAGATGCTGATATGCAAGCTGACCAATCCTGAGCTCAACTTTTGCAATATGCATGAAGCTCATTACCAACTGTATTTAACCCGCCGTACTGATCAATAAAATCGAGCCTGTGATGATCAAAATGATGTCCTGGTTCCCTTCCGTCGACAGTCAGGCTCATATGAATTAAATAAAATCACTTAGTTCCCCACTGATACTCCTGAAGGTTTTAGCTGCAGAAATTCCAGCCTTCCTTTTCCACAAGTCCCCCATCTCATTGCCTATGGGACTTCAGGAGTACTGATTTATCTGGCCTGTAATTGCATTAGCTGATAAACCATCACCAAAATGCCACATTATTTAATAGAATCCCATCTGAGGTGGGAAACCAGCAGGAGAAGGTAAATAAACAATCTGGGGCTCTGAACTCAAATCACAAAGTGTTGAACATCACACACCAATGTATCAAATACTGGCATGTACCACTCAAATCTTTATTTTCTCTTATTTGAGAAACATAGATGATGAAGCTTGCCTGAAAGCATCATGGAACATTATTGGTTGCTGCTGCAACCAATGCACAATAAAATTTAGATATTCCAGAGCAACAGGTGTGCCCTTAGCTGCAGAGTTTAGAGATTGCTTGTGGCTTGTGCTTCTTTTTAAGCCAGGAAGTTCTTCTGGAAGGTTCAGACATGTCACAGACAATCCATGTTTCCTGGAAAAGGCACAGGCAGGCTGAGAGGGAGAGAAATGGGCTTCCTTCTCCTCTGGCAGAAGGGGAATGAAGACCAGCTTAAGCAGAGAAAATTCTCCAGTCTCCTCTCTCCCTTTTTGCATTTGAAAGCAGCAGGAGCAGGCTGCCCTAGGAATGGGATTGCAGTTGCAGCTGTCTGGGTGCTGTGCACAGAACACATTCCTGGTGAGAGCTGGAGAAATGGAGGAGGGCTCCAGAGATGAATAAGAAAACCATAAAACCTGCAGTCATTAGGAGCTGACAGGCAGCAGATCTGCTTCAATGCTCTGTACCATGCACCATTATTTAAGGACATTTCATATGAAGAGACAATTCATTTGAGCTGAGAATTACTGTGCAAGTTTGTAAATTAGATTTTTAGCCTTAGCTTGATAACTCTAAAATTATTATTTTAAATATTTACAGCCAGTTGCTCCATTATCTACCTGCTCTGGAGATTTGTTTTCTGCCTTCTGATTCTCATGCAAGAAATGGTACATTTGTATATGCTTTTAAACCTAAGGGAAGAAAATCACACACCTTGCTGCATTTTCTGACATCTGCAGTAAGAATTGGAAAGGAGGCAAATTTAATTTGCTTTTTCTGGGTTACTTCCTTGGCCCCAATTGTGCTGGAGAAAGGTTTGCCAGAGTCATAGGGAAGAGCTGTGGAGAGAAATAAGGGAAGTCAGGGTTCAAATCTTGGCAGAAAATTAAAGGTGGCAAATCAAATATTTGCCTGGACCTCAGAGCATTGTACAAAATCTGTATTTAATCCAGAAGGAAATAATGTTAAAAAGAAGTCCCCAGATTTCCATTTTGTGATGCCCTTCAAAACCATCCCTTTCCTCAGGCCCTTGTTCTTGTCCTGCACTTCAATCCCCCAGCCTTCCTTGTGGTGATGAACAAGAGGAACTTGAAATGCTGGCTTAGAGTCAGTTTGGCTGAAAAAACCCTGAAGACCACCAAGTTCCAACTCCTGCCACACTTCCAGTGCATCACCTGCTCTGGAATAACTTCTCACAGCAAACATGAGGCAAACAATTCCTCTCTTCAAGAGATTGCCTTGAATAACCTCAGGTTTGCTATTGGGTAAACACATACAGGTGCTGTCAGCATCTCTCCCCCAGGGCAGGTAACCAGGAGATGGATTCCCAGGGCAGATAACCAAGTGATTGATTTCCAGGGCAGGTAACCAGGTGATGGATTCCCAGGGATGTGGTGGTTTGCAGGGGTCCCAGGATGAGGAAAGAGATAAGGATCTGACTCCATGTTTCAGATGGCTTGATTTATTATTTTATGATATATATTATATTAAAACTATACTAAAATAATAGAAGAAAGGATTTCATCAGAAGGCTTGAAAGGAAAGAAGTGGAATGATAACAAAAGCTCCTGACTCTCAGAGAGTCTGAGCCAGCTGACTGTGATTGGCCATTAATCAGAAACAACCACATGAGACCAATCCCAGATGCACCTGTTGCATTCCACAGCAGCAGGTAATCATTGTTTACATTTTGTTCCTGAGGCCTCCCAGCTTCTCAGGAGGAAAAATCCTAAGGAAAGGATTTTTCATAAAACGTGTCTGTGACACAGGGCAGGTAACCAGGAGATGGATCCCAGGGCAGGTAACCAGATGGTTCCTTTGTTGAAGTCTGCCTCTGACAGATCTGGAAAGAGCCCTTAAGTGGAGTGAAGAGTGAATGACTTTGGGGTGGGTTATTCCATGTTTTACTCACACAAGTGTTTGTTTCCACAGAAAAGCTGCCTTCCTCCTACACCTCAGAACCTGGCAAGGTGCCCCCAGTGCTGGCATTAGGTGTGAGAGGCCCCAGAGCCCACGGAATCCTGCAGGACATCACCCGAGGCTGTGGCAGGGCGGAGCCTGTCGTGTCCCTGCCCCTGGCCAGCCGGGTGCACCGGGAGCTGTGCCTGTGGTTCGGAGGGAGAGCTGCTGGAGTGCTGCCCCCGCCGTCCAGGTGATGGCCCAGGACGGTTTGGAGGTGTTGTTGCACAGGCAGTGAGCCCTGCAGGCAGGCAGGCACTCAGAGATCTGTGTGTCCTGGGTCCTGCAGCACGGGGGTGCAGGGGGAGCAATCCCTCTACTTGTGCATTTCCAAGCCAGTTGTGCAGTCTGCAGAAATCCTTCTCTCTTCTGCAGCAGATCATAGAGCCATGGGGTATCCTGAGTGGGAAGGGTCCCACAGGGATCATCCAGGGCAACTCCTGGCCCTGCACAGACCCCCCAACGATCCCACCCTGGGCATCCCTGGGATCATTGTCCAAGCTCTCCTGGAGCTCTGGCAGCCCCGGGGCTGTGCCCATTCCCTGGGCAGCCTGGGCAGTGCCAGCACCCTCTGGGGATGAACCTTTCCTGATCTCCAACCTAAACCTGCCCTGGCACAGCTCCAGCTCCTGTTCTTTCAGCTCCTACATGTGTCAGGTGTGGGACAGTTGCAGTTGCTTCCTATTCCCTGCTCCCTGGTATCCAGGCCCCTAATTCACACTCTTGCTGCAAGATTTGGACACCTGGTGCTGGAGAAGAGCTGCAAGGTTGTGTGCCAGTAGTGACCCTCTCCTAGGAAACCTCTGGCTTTGCCCTATTTATCAACTGATAAAGGGATTCAGTAGGAACAGGTTCTTTGGAGGATGATGAGACAAGAGTGTGAAAATGAGGGGTGGCTAATAAACCTTGAAGTGCATGAGAAACTCTGCTGCAGAAGGCTCAGACCTGCAGCTTCTGAAGAGGTTTTTAGGGATGCTGTCTGTTCTGGGGGCAGGGTGGCACAGTCAGAGGCAGCAGGCCGGAGGTGAGATGCTCTGCACTGCTGTCAGTGCTTTCTGTGAGTGGCAAAGCTGGGCCATGTGGAATTAACCTGTGGATTGCTGTGCAGGATTATGTGTCAGAGTTCAGCTCTGCTCCCACCTACAACCAGAAACTCTCACCATTTTATGTTTAAGATGTCAAAAAAAAATCAATTTGGTCGAATTTCATTGTCTTTATTTGTTTATTTTCCACAGGGATGCATTTTCCTCTTACAAAGATGATAAATTCTGCTCCTCTGGTATAACTCAGTCCGGAGCAGTGTTACCTCCTAAATAATGCACTTGTCTTTCTCCTAATGCTGGTAATTTGGTCTGTTGGGAGACAGGAATACAAACTGCAGCTCAGATTGCCCTTTTCAGATTAGACTTGCAAATGCTCCAGGCTCCTGGGAGTGAGCAAGCAGGATGTGTTCCAGCCAGCTCCGTGCTGGTGGCAGGGGATGAGGCAGGTTTGCCTGAGCAGCCTGAGCTCACAGTCCCAGCCAAAACTGTTCCCAGACAGTCCCTGGCTTTCAAGCACACCTTCTGTTCACCCTGCCCTGATTGGGTCCTTTTGGATGTGCAGGAATGTTGTGGAAGTTTCTCTGGCAGGAACATCCCTGCCAGACTGGATCATGCTTGTTGCCTAACACGAACCCTTCAAACTGGTTAAACTCAGCCTAAAGAACCCAAAGTGAATAGCAACTAGGATGTGTCTGTGGGTGGGAAAAGCTCTGCTAGTGCAGCCTGACATATTTCTTGATTCCCAGATTTCTTTGCCAAGCTGACTACTTTGCATTAGCTACTTTTAATTGAACACAGGGAGCCTCAGGGGGAGTAATATGAAAAGATGTTCAGTCAGAGAGACCTTGATGCAGCTCATGTCATGGACAAGGGATTGAAATGGCTTTTCCAGTAAAGCAGTTTTACCAGAGAAGCTTCTGTGGCCTTGGATTTGTCACAGAAAGTAGGTTTGAGTCAGAACCTTTTAATATTTTTCATTTAATATTTATCATTTTTCTGCAGCTCTCAGAGACCTTCCCCAGCTGGGGCAGGAGCAGATGAAGAAAAAGTTGACCTCCAGGCCTTGATGCTGCCTCGACCTCCAGCCATGCTTGTCTCAACTACCAAAGGTCAGTGCTAGGAAATGAAATTTGAGGGTTTACAGTTCTCCTTCACTGATAACATCACTTTACTCCAGCCCAGCTAAGGCAATTATGCCTCTGCATTGCTCAGGGCTGTGACCTGGCCAGTTCTGGAGGCAGGAATGAATTTCTAGTGGGATGCTGTTGCCTGAAATGAAGCACAGAAGTGGCACCACCTCATCTTCCTCATGGGAGCAGCTGCTGGAGTCCTGGGGGCTGCTTGGATGTCACTGAAGGGGGAAAAAAGAAACAAAAAACACTTCACAGGAAATCTCTGCACAAAGAAACAGTCACATGAAGAGCTAACAGAGTCCTTAAACTGCTGGTTCATTGATCAGAGATCATCTGAATTTTATAATCAGGGGAATTAAAAGGTTAAGGCTTTGTTTAGGGCAGGACTGACCACAGTCAGAAAGGAGAAGGAGAGCAATTTGTGGGACTAATATCAATGGGTTATCACCTCACATCCCCATTTTCCCTTTGTAGGAGCAGTGTTCAGCCCCTGAATGTGTACCTAAGCAGCAGCAAACCTAACCAGCAATATCCAGGGGACACCTGCCAAGGCTAAAATGTGTTGGGCTCCTGCTGGAAAGTTCAACATCCCCTGGAGAGGGCCTGGCCCAGCCCATCTGGGGGGCAGGGGGCTTTTGGCCAATGCTCCTGGCTGGTTCCTGCTGGCCCAGTTGAAGTGGGAATTTCATTCACAGGAATGAAATGAAGGGAGAGCAGAGGGGAGCAGAAGTTCAGCAGCTCTCAGGGAGGAGATGGAAGAAGGAAAGCAGGATTGGAGTGACAGGGAAAGAAGGCATGGGGAATTAATTGCCAAAGAAAAGAATCCATGAGAAAAGGATGGAAGCATAAGGCAAAAAGATGAAAAAGGAGTAGAAGAGAAGGAAAATAGAGAAGGGAGAAAGGAAAAAACCAATTTTGAGCCAGTTTTTCATCTTTTGGCTCATGTTAACTCAGGTAGTTTGGCAGGCAGCCCTTGGCTCTGTTATTTGGGATTGGGATTGATGGCAGCTGGTGGCTACTGATGGAATGAGTCACATTTGCTGCCTCCCCTTCCTTTTATGGCCCTTAATGATTCACATTTGCTGTGGGCTGCTGAGTTCCACCACACCACGTTCCATCTGCATGGAGCCTCAGAAGTCACTGTCAAGCTCTGCTCCTCAGATAACTTTGCTCTGGCAAGAGGAGCTGAAGCTCTGCTCTGGGAGCAAACACCCTTGGGGTTTTCAGGAAAAGAAACATTCAGTGACTCCTTCCCTGTGGTCTCCAGCAGCTCCTCTTGGAGACAGGAATAATTATCCATGCAGATAATTATCCATGCAGAGCAGAGGTATTGCAGCTAGGCAGACCTGCCCCTTCTCAGTAATCAGAGTTTTGGTGACCCAAGCAGATATTCTTGATTATTTGGGACATGTGTGTGCAAAAAAAATGGTTTTTAAAGTGTTATCAACTGGAGTAGAACCAAAATCTTCCCACCAACAATCTTAGGTTTTGACAGCTCCCATATCATGAATATGGTTAAAATCCAGTGTTAAAGCCATAAAGCCAAACAGAGATTTTAGGCAAAGAACCATCCTGCCTGTCCCATCCTTAGTGATAAATACAAGGTTTTGGTGCTGTTGCTTTGAACAACCAGGCTGAGCCTTGGCAGGACAGATATCCATATCACAATGTCTAGAATAAAAAGAAATATTTACTGTCCTACCCTCAGAATCAACTGGGACACAATGAAAAATGCTCCAATCTCATTAAATCTATTAGTTAAAGCTACAAGAAATTACTGAGGCAGCACAGAGGAAACCCATGTAGAAGTGGGCTCAGAGCTCACTCTTGGCAGTTTATGGAGATCTGAATATACATTGTGAGGGATAAAAAGCTGTGTTAGAACTGAGAAAGTGTAGTAATGGAGGTCATGGTAAAAACAGAGAGCTCAGGCAGATCAGAGGCTTCAGGGAAAAGTTTTGAGCTTGTCTCACACTGTTTAAAATGTGGGGGGCTGCTCAGGAGGCCTTGGAGGCTCCTCCTGAGCTTGCTCAAGATTGGCAGGGAGTCTGGGATTCAGCTTGGAGAACAGGAGTCTAAAAACCCAAAGTTCTAACCCAAGGGGAATTCCAGTTGTGTCTACATTCATTTGTACTGGGATGAGGGACTCAGGGAGAGCTCGAGCAGCCAGAGCTGCTGAAAGAGGATCAGGTGGGACAGGGCAGGCTGGTACCACTGCCATGGTGTCCAAGGAACCTGAGAGGCCCCAGAGGGTACCAAACCAAAGGTGAGATCACAGGTGGTCCAGAGCTTCAGGAACTTGTGTCTGGGATGAAGATTAAAGGCAGGCACAAAGGAAGGACAACAGGAAGCAGAAGAGGGTGCTGAGCAGGATTGTTGGGACCACCAGTAACAGCAGAGAGCAATGAGAGCAGAGAGGAGTGGCCAGAGCTGCTTCATGCTCTTTGGAGTGAACAAATTGAGCAAGAACAAGTAGTTCTTGTTGCCCTTTTTGGTCAGTCAGAGCGTGGTCAGGCCTGCAAGGCTCAGTCCTGCCCTTAGTGCTGGGGGCTGCCTGGGGACAGCTCCCACAGCCCAGCCAGCACCAGCACCAACACACTGCCTGTGAGCAGCTCCCAGACCTGGGGAGACAGCCTGGCTCGTCTCGTGATGATTCACAAAGATATTACTGATGATGCCATAAGCTTTCCCACTCTGGGCTGGCCTTGGATTGCAGTCATGATGAGCTGGATGCAGCAAACAAACCATAAAACACTGCTCAGGATGCAGCTGTTTGCTTCAAGGTGGAGGCAGCTGCTCTGAGAGCTGCCTTGCACTGACACCACAGCTCCTGTGACAATAATATGCTGTTTTTCTTGCCCTTTCTTTGATCTAGGGGACATCATTCTGCTGGTGTCACCTGTGGTGCCTCCGTGTGCCTTTGGGGCCGTGCTTTCCGCCTGTGCCCGCCGGGGCTTTGTGCTGCAAGGACTGCGGCAGCTGCAGCTCTCAGCACAGCAGGGCCTCATGCTGGGCATGGCAGCAGGGCAGGTACTGTGCCCTCTGTGCCCTGCCTCACCCCTTGCCCTGCAGCTGATGGTGCCAGCACTCCTCCTGTGAGTGCTGCAGGACACCCATTCCCTCTTTCCCAGCTCTCTGTGTTCCTGTGAGTGAGCTCTGGCTGCTTTCAGTGCTGGCTTTTTCCCTAGCAGGAAAACCCTACAAAGCCTTGGCCTCTCATGGAGAACAGGAGTGTAAATTCATCATCCTGCTCCTACTAAAACAAATGTGAATTTTGCCATTGATGTCAGAATAATCAGGAGCTGGCAGTAGCCCCATGATCCAAATATTGATGTGCAAAGGTAGTTTAGGAGAAGAGTCTTCACTATCAGATTCATATTTGGTGATGTGCTTCACAGTCCCTCTGGGCCTTACAGCATGAAGTCCCCTACTTCAGTGCTCAAAAAGAGCTTTCAAAAATAACTTTTTTTTTCTTTGAAGCTCTGACTAACATGGTGATAGGTTTGATGGAAAGTGCACTTGGCATCTTGACAAGTCAGCCTCGGGAAACAGCAGTAATCACAAGTACAAGGTTGCAGTCAAACTTAACATATGCAAGAAGTCCAGTGCTGCCCTTGTTATACTATAAATCCCACAGGAATTATATGACACCTTCTCTCACAAAGGAATGGACCCCACACTTCAAGTCATCATTCTGAGGGTTCTTTGCTATGTCAGTCAGGAAATGCATAAGTTTGCAAATCAAACTCTACAAATTCCCTCTTTTCTGCTTGTTCTGTGATCAAGCCTAAGGAATAACAATGTCTCTGCCCATAATATTTTGTAGAATGAATGAAACCTATTTATGGAATACTACAGCCCAAATAGCCAGATATTTGGAGCATGTTGCTAAGTGACCATTAAGGAGTTAACAGCAGCAACCACTGCTCCAATGTGAATATCATCCCTTCATTTGAGACTCCAGATAATCTTAGAGTGACTTATGGTGCATCCACTTATGGTGGATGGTACCACCTATCAGCTGAGTTACAACTGCTCTGGTTTTAGCCCAGCCCAGCTGCAGGGCAGGATGATTTTGTGTTAAGCCTCTTCCCTGAGTTTAAATTAAGTTTCTCTGTCTCAGGAAAAGATGACGCAGAGCACCCAGCTATTGGAGTTCCTATGGCTCAGTAGTGAGCTGGATCTTGTTATGCCATTGTAATTTATCTATTTGCTTGAGCCCTATAGTAATTACATGTGGATTTAGCAGTCTAATCTGCCCTTCATTATTTCAGATTGCTGTCTTCTGCCCTGGCAAGAGCTCAGGCTCACCTGCTGGTGCTGCAGGAGGAGAGGTCCCTGGCGAGCCCCGCAGGCACTGCCTGGTGCTGCTGCTGAGGAGGGAGAATGCCACTCATCACATCCCTGCCCTGCTGACAGGTAATGCCCTGCCCAGCAGCCTGCCAGGGAGGGTTTGCATTGCAGGGGGTTCCACATCAGCAGTGCAACCACAGCTGTGCAGTGCAGGGAATATTTATGGGGAATGTCAAGGCCTGCTCATGTTGCTGTAGGAATCTCCAGACCAAGGTGTGAATCAGTCACTGCTGCACATCCAACAGAGCTGCCTGGCCTTTGCCAGCTGTTTGATCTTTAGCTCTGGAGTCCTCTTGAACTTAAAATCACCAAGTAGTTCCTGGTTGAAGGGGCCTCAGAAGGTCTCTCATCCCACATCCTGCTCAGCAGAGCATCAGCAATGAATTCCCTCAGGATGCTCAGGGCTTTTTTTCTGTCAGGTCTTGAAAATCTGCAAGGGCAGAGATTCTCTGTGACAGTGTTCACAGGGGTCCAAGGATGAGGGAAGAGACAAGGATCTGACTCCATGTTTCAGAAGGCTTGATTTATTATTTTATGATATATATTATGTTAAAATGATACTAAAATAATAGAAGAAAGGATTTCATCAGAAGGCTGGCGAAGAATAGAAAAAGAAGAATGATAACAAAGGCTTGTGTCTCAGACAGAGTCTGAGCCAGCTGACTGTGATTGGCCATTAATCAGAAACAACCACATGAGACCAATCCCAGATGCACCTGTTGCATTCCACAGCAGCAGATAATCAATGTTTACATTTTGTTCCTGAGGCCTCCCAGCTTCTCAGAAGGAAAAAATCTTAAGGAAAGGATTTTTCATAAAAGATGTCCGTGACAATTCTCCTGCATCCCCAGACCTTTGTTCCATCATTATGGGAGATGTTTTCCCTTTATGTGAGGTTGTAACCTCCTGTTTGGATTTGTGAGCCTTGTCCCTGGACACTTCAAAGCTGGGCCTGACTTTGGCATCTCACACCCAGTGCATGGAGGTGTTGTTGGGGCTGTCCTGCCCAGGGCCAGCAGTTGGATTTCAAGGATCCTTGTGGGTCCCTCCCAGCTCTTGCTGGGATTTTATGGCCTCAGTCCCCTCTCAGAAACTCTTTTTGCCCAGAGAGATAGGGTGGCCAAAATCCAGCTGTGCCACTGAACCTGAGGGCAGCATCTGATCCTATCAACCTCAGCTCTGAGACCTGCATCCTTGTGACTTCCAGGCACCCCAAAGTATCTCATTTTCTGTGGAGGGACTGCCAAAACCCAGCCAAGTTGCTGCCTTAAATCTTCTTACTTGAGTTTCTGTTTTCTTAAGGATCAGTTGACATTGACCTCAAGTGGGGAAGATCAGAGGCAACAGCAGTGGTCAGGAGGGAACAGAAATCGTGCCCTGGCTCTTCCCAGGAGGGATCACTGTGGGTGACCCTTCCATTAGCACCATCCCACACAGCCCATGATGGAGACATTCATCCCCAGCCCATTTGCTTCCTTTAATTTATCCACAATAGGAAAGAACATTTAGAGGTTTGGAAGGGGGGGAAACAATGACAATTCAAATAGTCCTGGGCTTTTTCTCCTGAGACTATCACAGAATGTTCTG
This sequence comes from Melospiza georgiana, assembly GCF_028018845.1. Taxonomy (NCBI): domain Eukaryota; kingdom Metazoa; phylum Chordata; class Aves; order Passeriformes; family Passerellidae; genus Melospiza; species Melospiza georgiana. The sequence continues at coordinate 14,543,517 of NC_080445.1, forward strand.
AAAACATGTGCAGACACAGAGGATTAATCATGGCACAGTAATTACAGCCCCGTGTCACCTGCTGCCTCTGCACCCAGGGAAAGTTGCTCATTAAAAAGTGCAGTTTCTGCAGCTTCCCTCAGTGCCACAGATGATGTTTTGTGTTCATGTTTTGCACGGGGAAATTTCCACTAGAAATATATAAAATATTATCCCTCATGCTAGAGAACTCAGGGTTTTTCCCTTTGTTTGTGACAGATTTTGCACATGTCTCTTTCCATGTGTTCTGTGCTATTTTCATCAGTCCTGTACTGCAGAAAGACACCTTAGTCCATATTCCAGAGCCCTGGAGAGGGGAAGCTGATATTCTTTCCCCACAAGCTTTGGATTGGCATCTGGGAAGTGCAGAATAGCACTGAGATTGGAGTAGGGTAAATACCTCACTAAGAAATTCTGCATTTGTAATTAATATGAAAAGCAGTTTCCCCTTCAGGGCCTTGAATGCTGTTCAATTCTCAAAGCAAGTTAAAACTTGACAAATACTCCTGAAACAGAGCAGATAAATTGGTGGGATCTGTGCCCTGAGGTCCAAACACCACACATTTTTGTCCAAGCTTTACTTTCTGCCATGCCCTGAGTTTGAATAAACAACAGGCAATACTGCTGGGACAGTGGTGACCCATTTTTGGTGCCTCATGCCTTTTGAATTTTGAGGAGCAGGTGATTGTCAGTGGTACATTTGACATCCAAGCTTTGCCATCAGCCTGTAACACCAATAATCCATTTCCCATGCTCCACTACAGTGAATTTTTGACAGGCTTGTATGGTAGGAAGCAATCAAATGTGTACAAAGTAATTTAAAAAATAACAAGCCTTTAAAACTGTGGCCTGAAACATTATTACAGAAGGCTGAACTAATTGTTGTGGAAATGTACTGTATGCAACACCTTAATGCACTGCCTGTGCACAGCCCAGCTCTTTAGAGGGAGAATGGGAGCTGAGAGATTGTGGCTTTAAGCACTTAGTGTCTGTAAAAGTGGCGTGGAATGGGATGTTTTCCAGACTGGAAATCACAGGAGCAGAACATGATGTCTCTGTTCAGGTCTGTCACCCCAGCAATTCCTCCCGGGCCCTGTGGGGTGCAGGACTTTGGCCTCATTCCTGGAAGTGTGAGACACCTTGAGGGCCTCCACGTGAGCACTGGGCTCAGATCTGGGACTCTTCCTAGTGGACACCACCTTATTTAAGATATTTATTCAAGTTCAGGAGCTCTGTGGCAGCATCTGTGCACTTGTTCCACGTTTCAGTTCCCAGCAGAGTTAGAAGGGGATAGAAACAACTGGGTGTGCTGAAAAAGCCAGAGAAAGCTGTGGGCCAGCCTCAGTTCTCAAGAGCTCCTTGCCCCTTTTTAAGTGGCCCATGTGATTTTGGGAAGAGGGGATGGTTCAGCTGAGTTTGGTGTCTCAGGTAAGCTCAGTCTGTAGCGGAACTGTGACCAGTGACTGAAACAGCAGAGTGTTTTCATGTCAGGCTGAGCAGAGCTCAGCATTGCTCACGTTTGCTGCTGTTCTGAGCACAGGGCTGATGGAGGAGCTGGCAGAGGCAGGCCCTGGCATTGGGCACAGCCTCCCCCCTGCAGCTGCTGGACAGGAGCCATCGCTGTGCTTCCACGGGGCTCCGTACGCCGCGGCCGCGCTGCTCAGCCTGGGTACGTCAGGGGCTCCAGGGGCACACACCTGGGATGCTCTGGGCTGGGAGGGACCTCAAACCTCATCTGCTTGCTGGCCAAGAAGGCCAATGGCATCCTGGCCTGCGTTAGTGTCTCGGTTTGGAAAGACAGGTATCTGCTAGGGAAAGCAGGAGCCTTCCCTGAAATGGAGAGTGTGAACCCTCCCCACCCCTCTGAATTACTATAAATTTTAAATTAAGGGGCTCTCAGGGCAAAAAATATGGGAGGAGGAAATAACAGTTCTTTAGTAGGGAAGAAAATAAGAAGATAAAATAAACACTGCAGTAAATTAAAACAACACTGACAGAGTCAGAACCCAACCTGACACCCTGTGGGTCAGGGTGTTGGTGGCAGTCCCATTGGAAATGTGGCTGCAGTCCTCCTGCAGTGTCAGGGGTGGTTCTGTTGTAGCAGGATCTTGTAGAAAAGGGTGTAGTCTTCCTGTGAAGATCCAGTGGAAGAAGAGGCAGCTGCTGCTCCTCTGGGGAATCCAGTGGAGAGCCATGCAGTTATTCCAGGATCTCCAGATTATATCTGGGTAGCAATGCTTGGCTCCTCCCTCTGGGCTCACATCTCCCAATGGGATGCTGTAGTTCTTATCAGCCATGCAGTGACATTCAATATCAGCAGATGTCCCCTCCCGAGGGAGGAGTGATTGTGATCACTCAGAGAGAGATAAGGCAAACTGCCCACTTGACAAAGATAATCTGCCATACAGATGGTGATAGAATACATCTTGCCTTGCAACCTGGAACAATTAGGAATGGTGTGGCCAGCAGGAGCAGGGAGGTCATTCTGCCCCTGTACTCAGCACTGGTGAGGGCACACCTTGAGTGCTGTGTCCAGTTCTGGCCCCTCAGTTTGGGAAGGATGTTGAGATGCTTGAGTGCATCCAGAGAAGGGGCTGGTGAGGGGCTGGGAACACAAACCCTGTGAGGAACGACTGAGGGAGCTGGGGCTGTTCAGCCTGGAGAAGAGGAGGCTCAGGGTGACCTCATTGCTCTCTGCACCTTCCTGAAGGGAGGCTGCACACAGGTGGGGTTGGTCTCTGACAGAACCAGAGGACACAGTCTCCAGCTACCTCAGGGAAGGGACAGGTTGGATATTAGGAAGAAATTTTTCACCAAAATAATAATAAAGCACTGGAATGCTCTTCCCAGGGAGGTGGTAGAATCACCATCTCTGGATGTGTTTAAAAAAAGACTGGACGTGGCACTTGGTGCTATAGTCTAGCTGAGGTGTGAGGGCACAGGTTGGACTTGATGATCTTAGAGGTCTCTTCCAACCTCATCATTCTGTGATTCTGTGATTCTGTGATTTCATTCCACAGGCAGGGACACCCGCCACTATCCCAGGTTGCTGCAAGCCCTGTCCAACCTGGCCTTGGACAGTTGCAGGGATGGAGCAGCCACAGTAACAGGGGATTTTCCTGGATAAAACCATTAGGAACATGCTGTTTTCTGTAGGATCTCATTTGTTGTTCTGTGTGATGGTGTTTGAGGGTCCCCAAGATGAGGGAAGAGATGAGAATCTTGACTCCATATTTCAGAAGGCTGATTTATTATTTTATTATATATATTATGTTTAAAATGCTATACTAAAACTATACTAAAGAAAGAGAGAGGACATCAGAAGGCTAGAAAAGAATGATAATAAAATCTTGTGACTGCTCACAGCCTCAACACAGCTGGACCTGAGATTGGTCATTGAGTAAAAACAATTCGCATGAGACCAATCAAAGATGCACCTGTTGTTAAACCATCTCCAGACCACATTCCACAACCATCAGATAATTATTGTTTACATTTCCTTTCTGAGGCCTCTCAACTTCTCAGGAGAAAAATCCTAGCAAAAGGATTTTCATAAAATGTCAGTGACAGTTCTGCTGCCAGTCAATCACAGTAACTCTCATGAAAGAATCAATGGAAATCAAAGTGAAAATGCCTTTATAAAGTAAGTTAAAAGATACATGCAAAAAGAAATTATTGAAGCATGACACAGTAACATCCAATTAAGCCTTAATTAAGATAATTAGAAGGTTAATAGCCAATCAATACGTATTTATTGCCATAGTTTCAAGAGAAGTCAAAATATTAAAATGAGATAAATTGTTGGTTGTGTGTAGAACTGGAATGTGCTGAAGTGATAAATGCTGGCAGCTATAGTTCTGTAGGTGCAGAAAAGGCACTTTGCAATTTCATTTTACTCAGATATTCTAAATTCCAGTTTGTACAGTTGTATTCACTTTGGTAACCCATTCATTCAAAGCTGGGAGATTGATAGGATTTCAAACAGCAAGGAAATGGGTTTTCTGTTCTTAATCTATGACTCACATGGGTGAGTCTTAAACCTCCTAGTTCTGTACACTTGGAGTAAAAAAGATTCCCATGTTTATTTCACTAACTACATGTTGGGGTTTTTTATGTGTTCAGCAAGTTAACTTGGTTTAATTTAATTTAATTATTTGAAAATTTGAATGCCAGGACTTTTAATTAAAACATATTGCTCTCCAAAACCAAAGTGACTCTAAATCCTAAGGAAAAATGAAAATTAAATGCATGTCATTCACAATTCTCTAGCATTGTGAAATGTTATGATGTGGGAATAAGTAAGTAAATAAATGTTTATTGCTTACATAATCATGTAGTGAATCAGTATGGAACAACCAGGGTTTTCTGATGGGCCAGGGATTCTCCAGGCTGTGCTGTTCCCAACAGGACTGTGGATAGAAGCATAGAGTTACAGCAGTCCCCAAATTAGCTCCCACTTGTGTGCCCTGCAATGTCCTAGAAAGCAAAATGAAGCATTGATTTAATGTGAAGTCAGTCATTAGTTATCAACCCAAAACTGGTGCCTTAAATAATTTTAGTATAGATCTATCAGCTCTGCCTAATGGTGTGAATAAGGATATCAAAATTACAAGGAATGTATTTGCTTTACACAGCAAAATGTAATTCCAGGGAAGGACTGGGACTAATTAGAGGGGCTTTGCTGTGTTAATATTCCTCCTTCAGGAGGATTTTCCTGAGCTGCAGTGTGAGGAGGCAGTGAAATGCTGGTTGGGATTTATACAGTTCCTTCACAGCAGAAAGCCTGAGCTGTGTTTTCATGGGGTAACAGTTTTGTTCTGATGCTCTCCTGGGCAGGAGGAAACCTCAGTGTGGTGCCAGAGCCCCATCCCATCCCTCTGGATTTCCTGAGCCACCGAGCTTTCGCTGCTGAGCCCGGCATGGAGCAGGTGGTGATGCTGACACTGGTGGGGATGAAGGCTCTGAAGAGTGCTGGGGAGCTCCTGCAGCAGATCCTGCTGCCCCCCATCAGGGATCAGCCTCAGAGTGCAGGTAACCCAGCTCTGGAGACCTTGGGCTATCCTGAGTAGCTCCTTTTAGCATGGAAGGATCATCATAGAAGATGTGGTGAAGGGGCCTCAGAAAGAATGGGTTTCTTTGTTACCCCCCTAAAAAGCTGAAGAATTTCTCTCGGTTTGTTATGGGCAATCACAAACAGCTCAGGTGGGCATAATTTGCTTCAGAGAGCATCAAATGAGTTCCAAGTAGTGCTTGGGCTTGCAGAGTTTTTATGTAACACAGAGCACTGTGTCCCTCCCTGAGCAGGGGGAGGTAAGGCTGGGCTGGAAGTGGGGCAGGAATTTGGCAGTGCCAGCTCTGTTCTGTGACTGCAGTGACAGCCCTGGCGAGCAGAACCAAGGCCCCTCACGCTCTGGTTCCCCCAAGGGAGGAGCAGGGAGGCTGTCCCCACACTGCTGCTCACATGTGCATGAAAAGGGCTGTCAGGCCCTAGGCAGGACAGGGATTTATGTGATTTCATGTGCAGGTTGCACTGAAGTGTGATAACACAGGAGCTGTAGGCACAAAGGGCTCAAGTCTGCCTGTCTTACACTGTGCTGTATCTGACTCTCCCAAAACTGTGTTGAAAGACTGCTTGAAATCCTGTGAAGTTCTGTATCTGAGATCTGAGCCAACAGAAACTTCCAGCACTCATGGATTGAGCCCTAAATACCTTCCTACATAGTCAGAAGACAACTTTACAACCCCAACAACATTGAAACCACTTTAGAGACAAGTCAGCATTCTGCTCTAGTTTGTTATTCTGCTAAACATTGCTTAAAGTGTTATGAGAGGTGCTAAAGGATCCATAATTATGGATTATGCTGTGCCAAGCCACATTGTTATCAGTGTACTCTCAGTGATTCCCTTTCCACTCTCCTCCATTAGCTGTGCTCTCTAATCAAATCATGGCACTTGCTCCCTGTGGCTCCCTGTTGATTTCCCAGATAGCCATTTTTTTGTTCTCCACTGTAATGGCATTTCTTAGAATTAGCATCTCATGGGTTTTCCCAGTATATTCCTGTTTTTTCATTACAGTCCATTCTGGATGAAACAGAAGTCAGAACAGCATTGGAACTTGTGCAGGGAAAAAATCCACGTGAAATAAAATGTTTGTGTCCAAAAGAAAGCACAACTTCTACAAAACACAAGCTGCTGCCTGGTGCTAAAACCATTTTTCTTGATTCAGGACTCGAGCTGCTGGGCCTGAAGTGGCTGCCCTGCCTGAGTGGGTGCCAGGCCAGGGAGGTGACCCCTTTTGAGGCTGGGGACACTCACTGGCAGAGCAGCCTGGGCACGCTGACGTCCAGCCCTGTCCTGGTGTGCGCGCTCCGCGGCACCGACGCCTTCCTGGCCCTGGGAGCTGCCCTGCAGGGATGGACACAGAGCAGGGACAGGCTCTGCACAGGGGACAGCCTCCCACAGGCACTCATGGCCCTGACACCAGAGGTGACCTTCAGACAAGCCATCCTCTTCTTCACAGAGGCAGATTTGGTCACTGGTAAGGCACGGTTTTAGTGTGTGTGTGTTCTCCTCAGCTGTAGGGGGTATGGGAGTTGATTCACCTTAGACAAAGGAATCCAATGCTGGGGGTTTTCTCAGGCACAGGAGAATGTAATAATGTGGGGGTAAATTCTGTGCTTGGTTGAATTAAGATGAGGCAATGAACCCAGCAGGAGCCAGCTGAAGTCACCTGCAAGGTGGCTTTTTAAATTAATGTGGCTGTGCTTGGCCTGGTGCCCTTTCTGATGATCTTGAGGTACTCCATAAGTACTAATTACATATGAGAGCAATTGGCAGGATCAGTAAATAATACCGTGCATTTTAAACCCTTTCTGTAAGAGAAGCTGAAGAACAGAGCCCAAGAGCTCTCACACCTAAATGTGGGCCCCTAATTGTGGTTCCAGACTTGCAGCTTGATGCCTCAGCCTTGCCCTGTGCTCAAGGAGATTGAAGGTGTGACCAGTCTGTAAGAAAACAGATTTCTTGAGAATTTCTTTTTATCCTGGAGGAGAATGGAGACCTTTGCTGTCAAAAGCTTCTCAGGGTTCAGTGATGTGTGCCAGCATCGATCTTTCAGCACAGTAAATTTGATAGTTTCCTCCTGTAGCAGGAAATGCATAGCCATGCCTCTTAAAACTAAATCACTGTGCAGACTGTGGGGTTATTGATACTGGATGGTTTAGAGCAGCAGAATACAAGCTCCCACTGTTTTCTTTTAATGTGAAATATTCAGAGAAGAATTGGGGCTGCCTGACTCCTCTCACCCAGAGAGAAACAGTTCTGAGCCCTGACAGTTTCTGGCAGGGAGCTGGAACAAGATGGTCCCTTCCAACCCAAGCCATTGTGGGATTTTATGATTACTCAGAGGCAGAGAGAAATCAAAGATTGTGGTAACACCATGTGTCAGCTGAAGGGGAGTGATGCAGTCCCATAAGTGCATTCGTGCTTTGAATTTACAGCCCTTCCTTTATCTTTCCTTGGGGAAGAAAAGTCCTTTGTCATCAACACAAACTTAGCCACTTGTGTCAAACCCACTGTGCCTGTGTAGTGTGCAATAACAAATTTGCTTTGCTGAATACTATGAAGAAAGATTTGTCTGGGAAAAGATCCTGGGTTTAGGCTCTCACAGCAAGTTTGATTTGTCAGTGAACTATGGGGGTGTTCTCTGTGAGACTGGGGAGCAAGTAGAGGAGCCTTCAGGAGAGAAGGCATCAGACATCCCCAGCTGGTGCCTTAAACTCTAAAGAGTTCAAGCACTGCAGCCCTTAATTAAAGTTATCTTGAGATGGAAAGGCAGGATAAGAGGAAAGCAGAGCTGTGAGCTCAGTTTATTGAGGGAGGTTGTAATGGTAGTGCCAGCCTTTTGCACCAAAGCCACTGTGAGGAACAAAAGAACACAGCTGAGGCCAAACTTCAGCATCCTGCACTGTCTCTTTAATAAGGTAATTCCATTTTTCCCTTGTGTTTTTATTGTTGTGAGAGAAATGGAGAGACCTCCCTGCTCAAGAACAATATTTTGTAGCAGGTTGAACATCTGCCCTGCTAAATAAAATTACTTTTGTCACCCTCCTGCCCCAGACATTGAAGTTTCCCATCTTGAATCCATAAAAATACCTGTCCTTCCTTCTCCAGATGCAGAACACCGCCCTGCTGGGAAATTCCTGCCACCACCTGGCAGGAGCTCCAGGACTGAAGGGAAGACCACAGGTAAGCACCAGCTGCCTCTTGAAAAAAAACCAAGTTATTTTAGACTCTTAAATAGATTGAAGAAAACTGTATGTCCTCTGTCAGAGCCATTGAAATGGGATTAGTAAACCTTTGGTTAGACATCCTCATCCCAGGAAGCTGGGGAGGAAAGGCCAGCTGGGTCCCCCTGGTGCTGTCCCCCCCCACAGTCCTGAGAACCACCTGCTGAGGGATGGTGTGCAAAGTCAGCTGGAAAAGTAATTATTGTCAGCTCTTTAGTAGCTTGTTTCAGGTGTAGAGCCCAGAAATGATGACTTTCATGATGTTTTAGAGAGGTGAAGTCAGAGCAGAAGGTGCATTTCCTATGTCTCTTGTCATTTACATCCCAGTGGTGCCCAGGTCACCATGGGATTCACAGATCCTGAAAGTCCTTTCAGGTTACCCCAGCACTAAGGAAAAAAGCTGGTGCTGGGAGGATGAGCTAAAAAGTTATGAGACAAGGCAAGGACCTCAGGGCTGGTTCCACCTGTTATTTGTGCTCTTGTTATTGCAACAAACATGTGGAAAGAGAAAGAGAGCTCATTAGAAAAAAACCCAAATACTCTTTGGCTAAATACCTTCCAGATACATAACTATGGAAAGTAGATAGACATGGATTTTGGACAGTAATACCGAAAAAAATAAGTAATTCTGTTTTGACAAACAGATTTTAGTTTTTTCTTATCTACCTTGCATGTTACAGTAGCTAAACTTGCCAGTCATTGGAAAATGAAGTCTTTTATCAGTCTGATGCAGGATTCCCCTCACTGTGCCCTAGATCTTGATAACTTCTCAATTCTCATATGCCTGAAGTGCCTTGATTGTGCTCATCTCCAGGTCACTGCAGGTTTTACATTAGACTGAAGGCAACATTTCTCTGTTGGCTTTTGTCCTAAGTTCTGATTCCCCAGGCTCCTTTCATCCTGCTCTGCTCTCCTGGAGAAGCACTGGAGCAGCCACTCCTGGCTGCCTGGGAAAGGGCCAGGCAGGTTTTATCAGCAGCACTCAGGATCCACAGCACCCCTTTGTTTCTGAGAGAACATCAAACAAAACTCCAGAAACAGGGCAGCATCTGAGCTGACTGTGGAATATTAGAAGCACAGATAGGTTTAAAACCACTGTTAAACACTCCCTGAAATCCCAGAAAAGGTAACCAAGATCCAACATGATTTAGTGTCACTGTCATATTTGCTGAAAAATCCCTTTGCCAGGAAGGGAAGCTGAGAAGCCTCAGAGAAAAATGAAAACAATAATTATCTGATTGCTTCTCCTGTGTTTGCTGCTTTGGAATGTGGTTTGGCCATTGTTTACCCACTGGTCATTGTTTGATTGGTTTCATGTGAATTGTTTCTACTTAATAACCAATCACCATCAGCTGTGTCAGACTGAGGAGTCAGTCATGAGTTTTTCATTGTCATTCTTGTTAAGCCTCCTGTCTGTATCCTTTCTCTATTCTTTAGCATAATATAATATAATATAATATAATATAATATAATATAATATAATATAATATAATATAATATAATATAATATAATATAATATAATATAATATAATATAATATAATATAATATAATATAATATAATAATAAATCAGCCTTCTGGGAACATGGAGTCAGATTCCTCATCTCTCACCTCATCCTGGGGACCCCTGCAAACTCAGCAATTTAGGACCTGCAGCCCTGCTCAGCCTGTGCTCCTGGGGTTACCAGAGAAGGGGGAAATGTGACCCTTCCCAGGGTGTCCCAGGACATCTGAAATCAATCCATCCATGTCCCTGTGTAACACCCTAAAATATCAGTGTGTAATATTGACTGCTTTATATAGAGATGATAGCACAATTCTCAGATTGTCTCAGAACTCACCAAACTCACTCAAATCTGCTTCTCTCCTGCAGTGGGTGAGAGCTGGAGGTGCCGAGCAGAATCTCTGTTCTCCTTCCTGCAAGCAGGTGAGAGAAGAGCAAATGGCAAAATGTCTTTTGACAAGGACTTGGTGGAGCTAAATCATCTGAATGTACCAACCCAAAATAAGCAAAAAAAGGATTAAACCAACATTTTCCTTAGGCTGGAATCCAGCCTGATGCACTCTGAGCATGCCAGATGTGGTATCTGCTTGTCTTGAGTTCCCACTTATTTGAAGTCACACCTATCTGAACTATTATCTATAAATAGCATATAAACTAAACTCTATTTTTACAGTTAGGCTATGAAATCAAAACCTCTGTAATAATTTTTTGGGGGAGGCAAAAAGGAAAGGATTGTGAAGAATGGATCTAAAAATATTACAAAGTAGAGAAACGTAATAAAGACCAGAAAAGGCTCTGAGCTGCCAGAACTGGAAATCAGGCAGGTTTGAACATTGCCAAACAGGTCCCTCTGCTCATTCATGATCAGCAAAGATTGTTCCATTGGTAATTAGTGGTATTTTCTCTAGTTCTTGTTTCTTGTAATTGCTGAGGAGAGAAAGCCAGCTCTGGGTGACAAGGTGTCTGACCAAACCAGGCTGGCAATCCTCCTGAATTGTCTAAAGTCCCTAAATATGCAGCAGGTAGTGACTCACACAGCAGAAGAATGAGAATATCTGCTCAAAAACATAGCAGATGGTGAGGAAAACATCTGGAGGCCACTGAGTGCTTACATAACACACAGGGGTGAGGTTGCTGAGGTGGAGCCCAGCAGCTCCCTGCACTTCCAGGCTGTTGCTATGGAACCTTTCTGCTCAGGAATGATGTGAGGAAACAGCACATCTGTAACAGGAGGGCTCCCTGCAGCACAAGGGTTAAGTTTCCATGTCAAGTGGGGAGGAAATAATCTTGAATTTTATTTTTGATCCTGTGTTTCTGTGCCATGTCCTGCTTACCACCTGGAAATAACAGCATTAAATTCGAGGTAGCCTTGTTGATGCTTTGCTGCATTGACATCTGTGTAATTAGTACTGGGGTGTACAGAAACAGAAAATGACATGTTTTGTACCCAAACAGATCAGTCTCAGCAGCCTGGAGGATGTTCCCCTGTGCTCCTGCTGATTGATGTGGTTCAGCACCAGCAGTTCCTGGGCCTCACAGACTGGTTCTGACACTGCACTTGCCAATAAATCTCCAGAAAGATGTTATAAGGATAAAATATTAACTATACTCTTGGTAGCAAGTACTTTAGCAAGACTAAAAATTTGAAAATGCTGTCATTTAAAAACGGAATTTATGTATTTTCTGCCTTTAAATCCATTTTCATCAGACAGCAAAGCTTCCTTGGTCTGGTTTGTTTTCTGCTCCTCATAGTGCTGCACCTTCCTGGCAGCTCTGCTGGGAGAGCTGTGTCAGAAGCAGAAGGTTTTTTACTGGAATGTCAATTTTTGGTAAAGACAATTCAATTAATTATTGGTTTATGACATTAATTGGGACCTGTCAGCGTTATCAGTGCCTCTCTGAAACAGAGCTCTAAGACACACAGAACACCAGAGTAAGAATGTAAGAGCTGCTCAAGGCTCACATCACATAATCACCACGGTTCACATGAAAAATGCAAAAGGGAATATTTTATCTCTCTTAAAACATTAATCTCTAATATAAAGGTTTGAAAGTTATCCGACAGAGCTGCCACAAGAACTTTTAGGACCTGGAGCAGATTTCCTTGACGGAGAAACCTCCAAGCTTGGACTGTTTCAGATACATTTTTAATCTGAAAACCCAACAAAGCAAACCCAAATCAATAAATGATCCTCTATGCCCAGGCTTTTTATGGACTCATTTTTTGGTATTTTTATGCACTTCCTGCCGGGTTTCCCCATGCCCAGGGCAGCAAACAAACCCCTCTGTGTTTGTTGCAGGGGCACAGCTTCTCTGCACGGTGCTGCTGATCAAACCCGGGGTGTGGAGCCAGGGGCTGCCCAGGATCCTCCGGGATCTGCACCTGGAGAAGTTCTGCGTGGTCGGGATGAAGCACCTGGAGCTGGGAGCGGCTGCTGCTGCCTCTCTGCTGCCCTGGGAGCTGCAGCAGGTCAGTGAAGGGAATGGCACCTCTGTGTGGGGAGGAAAGGGATGAGCTGGGGATAGTCCATTCCTCAAAAGCCCAGCAGTTCCCACCCAGGATTTCAGAGCTGTATGGAATGTTATAAATGAGAAGCTTGACTAGGCCGATATTCAAGCAGCAATCAATTTATTAATTAATGTGGTAAAGCATGAACAATACAGTGCTGGGTGCAGTGGGGGAAGTTTTCCCTCCAGCTGCACACCGATAGTTGAGGCTCACAGGTATTTATAGGGGTACTCATCAGCTTTCTCAGCAGTTTCTATTCCAAATTTTTCTCATCAGCACTTTCTAGTCCCAATTTTTACATCACATTTCTATACACTATTGTGATTTAGTTTTTCTCAGGATGTATCCCAAAAGGAGTATCCCCAGGTGGTGGTGGTCCAGTTTCTAAAAGAAGGAGGAAGTCTCCCATCTGGTGGGGTCCAGCTCCCCAGATGTGTATCCACCTTTTAATTACAAGGACTATAAATCTCATAACAGTGATGTCCAGCTTCCCTTGGTCAAAACTATAAATCCTTGAGTTGATGTTCATCTTCCTTTCTCAAGCTGCTTTTCACTGTTTTGTTAAGGCTTGAGAAAAGCATGTTTCCTTTTTATATATTCTAAAGTTATAGTTTCAAAGATCCTTACTACAAGCAATATTCTAAAATTATACTTCAAAAGGTTATTATTGAAAAACTCTTTAAGGCTTAACTACAAGCAGAAAGTTCCTGTCAAAAAGCAACATCCTTAACACTAATTCAAATGCTCCTAAATCAATTTAAGACTTATAAAGGTTAATTATGAACAAAAGATAGGTTCAAAGGTCTTCTTCCATGCTTTACTTTCTTTAGTAATTATTAGAATTCATCTTTATAACTGTCCCATGCTTGGTTTCCACACACATCACAATCACAAATACACACATTGCCTGTATGTACCTGACACCAAACACAGCTGTGTATTTCACATGAAACAATCAGATCAGCACCTCACCAGCACAGAGAGAGCTGAGGGCTTTTATCAAAGCCATAAAGACAGCCCTGGTTTCTCCCAAACGAAACTTTGGGGAGGATGTGGGCAGTACAGAGCTCTCAGGAGTCTGTTCAGCCCTGCCAAACAGGTGTCCTGAATGAGGGATGTGGGACTCCAGGCAGCTCTTCCAAATGCAGTTTGTTGTATCCAAGGTGTTCCAGCAGTCCAGGGTCGTGGGTGACAGAGCTGTGCCTAAAGGTGTCAGCTCCAGCTGCAGGCAGGCCTGGAGACCCTTTGGTTTTGGTTACAATGCATTATTTACTTTTCTTTTGGTTGCATTGCATTATATACTTTTCTTTGCTGAGTATCTTCATACAGTAGAACCAATCTATACCTTAACTTTTATCTATAGCCCATCATAACTACTATAATTACCATATTCATGTAACTATTCTCCAATTATTAGTACATTACACTCTCCAATTGATAGTACATTACAGTTTAAGCTAGAAGATGTTTTTCAGTTTTCTCGCAGTGGAAAATTCTGAGACCTTTTTTCTACTTGCAACTTTGCTGCCTTGTTTGCCTGTGCTCTCCTTCTGCTTGGTAAAAACATCTTCTTGTTTGAGGTGGGTTTATCCTGTGCTCTAAGCCATGAAAACCCTTTCTAACTAACACACCCTTTGCCTCCTTGGTTATCCAGTGAGACTGGCTCAGCAATTCTTTTCTTCTATATCAAAACTTGCTTCCATCTCTATTCCTTCTTCAGATTTCATATTCAAAAATCTTTCTGCTAAGCACACACATATCTGTGAGACTTTCTTGTCCAACTTTCATCCTTCCCAACAGTCTGTTCCTTGCCCCAGGTCATTCCAGGTAGGGCACATCCAGGGAACACGTGTGCCTGGCTTTATTCCATGTGGTTAAAGCTGGGACAGCCTCCTGCCTGTGCCAGGGAATGCACATCTCTGGGGTGCTGTTACCTGAGATTGCATTGCAGGCACAGCTGAGCCCTGGGAGCCAGGCTGTAAAAATCCCCTGCAAGGAGAGGAAATTGTCCTTGCTCATGTCTAACAGGCAATAAAGAGGGTTATTAAATCTTAGGGCATTGTGGGGTTGATTAGCTAGAAATAGATGTTTGTTTCTGCTCTTTCATGGCATTAAAAACCTTTTCTTTCCTCAACCTGACGTACCCTGAGTGTAAGGATACTGTGACAGCCAAGAAACTGAACTCTGGGCATTTGAGAGGAGTTGGATTATTATTTTTTTTACTTCCCTTAGGGAAAAACAATCTGTGTTATTTGATTGCTTTCCTGAAGACCTTTAACTGCTTGGCTTTATAAAAACAAACATTTATAATTGATATTGCACTTGGGTTAAGTTTGGAAAGTTTATAAAATTGTCTCATAGAAATTCTTGGTAGATGCTTCCAGAAGAAAACAGGCACGTGCCAAGGCAGTGCTTTGGAACAATTAATACCTTCTGCATGGTAGCAGTGAGCACAGGCATCTGAATTTGAAATATTTACACTGACAAGAGAGATATAATGGCCATTAGGGTTGATGGGCATGTGCTTCACAATGTTACTTAATCACACAGCTAAAGACAAAATGCCTTTTTGATCATCTGAAACAGAAAACATCTTAAAAACCTCAAATATCCTCAGGAAGCAATGCAGATGCCTGAGGGGTAAATGTGAGGAGAGGTTGTTTCCTGAAAATTTCCTTGTTTTTGGATTTCTCCAACACACCAGAGCAGCTGTTGAGCATTGATTCAGTTGCCTTGAAAAGCTGGTGACTAATGAGGATAAAAATTACAGACTGTTCATGAGGAAAAAAGCAGGGTTTGAAAGTGAGGAAGCAGAGAGAGAACAGTCTGCCTCTGCTGAAGGGGAGCAGAGAGTGGGAAATGCTTTCTGCTGTCCAGGGGCCCCTGCTCCTTTTCAGAGCAGCAGGAATGGCCCACCCTGGGGAGGGCTGGGAAAGGCCCAGCTCCCAGGATAAGTAGGGAGATTTGGGAAAAGCCTCAGCAGGCTCCAGAGACTGGGTTATTTGCAAAATCCAGCGGGTAGGTGGCTCAATGGCAGCCATGGGGGCAGGGCTGTTTGTTCCAGCTAAATTCCTTGTGCAGCTTTTGGATGGGAGGAATGTTCATGATGGATCTGCTCCTCAGCCTGTGGCACAAAGGGGTGCAACGGTGGGCCTCAAATGAAGCTCCTGAAATGGGGGCAAACTGCTGACATTTAGCAGGTCACAGAATCCCAGATGGGATAATCCTGGGTTTGGGAGTGAGCTCTGGAGATCACCCAGTCCCACCAGGGCAGGATCCCTTTATCCACAGGGATATATCCACTGGTTTGGGATGTTTCCAGAGGGGGAGACTCCAAGCCCTCCTTGGGTGACTGTTCCACAGCTCTGCCACCCCCCATGGAAGGAAGTTCTGTCGGGGTCTCTCGCTGCTCAGAGTGACCCCAAGAAGAGTTAAAAAGTCTCTTTTCCCAGCCTGGTGCTCAAAGAAGGAGTCAGAGCTCTTCATTTCTTGGTCTCAAGGTTGTTTATTGTATTTTATCTGCAAAATTCTTTCTCCTGTCCAGCTGAGACATCCAGCAGGACAGTTCCAGACACTCTGTCTGCCCCTGGGGTGGTGTTATATCTTTAAACTAAAAACTATGTATACCATGTTTACAATTACTTTCCAATACCTATCACCTGTGTTAGACAGTGAGCTTCTACTCTGAACCAATCTAAAAGTGCCAACATCACAGCAGGAGATGGAGGCCAAGAAGAAGAAGGAGAAAGGCTGGACATGCCCAGTTCCCTCCATCTTGCCCCCCTGAATCCCCATACCAGAAACCCCAAAATCTACTTTTTCACCCCGTGATAAGTTCACTATTATTCTACCTAAACTGTTGTTGCTTGCTGGTCTTCATGTAAGGTTGGTAATTTTCTCCATGGGTCATAATCAAACCCACAGGGGCATTTTGGGCTCTGTGCCAGGGTCTCTGAGCCCCCTGGCAGGGTCCTGGCCATCCTGGACAGACAGAGGGATGTTCTGGGTCCTGACAAAGTTCATCCTCAGGTGGAGGTGGAATTTCTTCTGTTTTAATTTCTGGCCATTACTGCTGGTCCTGTCACTGGGCACTGCTGGAGAGAGCCTGGCACTGTCCCCTGGCACCCTTGGAGATATTTCTATGGACTGATGAGATGATGAAATATCCTGCTGAAGAAGATGGAGCCAGTGTGTCTGTCCCTGCTAGAAGTTGTGTCCAGGGCTTGTTCTCACTTCACCTGGAGATGCTCCAAAATCCATCTCTAGAGAACCCCAAGTGCTGGTTTGTTGTGTTTTGAGAGCAAATCTGGGTTTATTCACTGCAAGCAAGACAACCTCACATCTCCTTTTCCTTTCTAATGTATTATTTACATACACTTGACAAATAACCTTGGCAGCACCAGCTCAGCTCTGTGATTGCTTTTCCAGCTGAAATAGTCCCCCTGAGCTCAGAGAGGCATGTGGCCTTTGGAGCATGAGAAAAAACACCTGCTCTGCTCTTTGCTGAGGTTATCAAGTCACAGGAGCCACAACAAGATGTTTTATCTGCACTTTAGTAATGATTATAGAAAATAAAGGTCATGTAAATAGAGCTGACATTGTCTCCCCAGCTTCCAGCCTGCCCTGGTGGTGCTCAGGCAGCAAGGAGAGCCTGTCCCAGGGGGTTCTGCTGGATCTGCCTCCCTTCAGGGCCCATCCCGTGATCCCAGGGGGTTCTGCTGCATCTGCCTCCCTTCAGGGCTCATCCCGTGATCCCAGGGGGTTCTGCTGGATCTGCCTCTCTTCAGGGCCCATCCAGTGATCCCAGGGGGTTCTGCTGCATCTCCCTCCCTTCAGGGCCCATCCAGTGATTCCAGGGGGTTCTACTGGATCTGCCTCCCTTCAGGGCCCATCCAGTGATCCCAGGGGGTTCTGCTGGATCTGCCTCCCTTCAGGGCCCATCCAGTGATCCCAGGGGGTTCTGCTGCATCTGCCTCCCTTCAGGGCTCATCCAACCTCTGCAGATTGGAAGTTTAGGCTTTATTTTTCCACTGGGGCCTGATCTTGCTGTGGGGGATTGTTGCTGTTGTATTGAGGACAGGTGAATAAAGCAATATACAGACTCCAAGGTCTCAGAAGGCAAATGTCCAGTTTATTGCACACCACATTATTTTTTTTTAGACATTTAGGATACAGCTGGACCTGACTGGTCCTCATCAACACCTCTCACACCACTGGCAAATTAGCAACAGCACCTTCTTGTAAACATCTTACAAGAAACAACACGTTCAAAACACCAGCTGCAAAGATTAAGGATTATTTTAATTCTTTCTCTGAGCTTTCTCAAGCTCCCCCAGGACAAGGCTTGGGAAAGTTTATCTGACTTTCTCTCTCTGACCAGACCTCAGCAACCACAGGGGATTCCCTGCAGCAGCAGGGACTGGGCTCAGGAACTCCAGGGTTCCCTCCAGACCCATCCTGCTCCTCCAGAGCACAACTCAGGAACTCCAGGTGCCCTCCAGCCCCATCCTGTGCTTCCAGCAGTAAATGCAGCTGCGTAATTCCTCTGCTCTTTGATCCCCTCAGTCCTCCTGGGCCAGGGCACAGCTGGAATTTCCTCCTCTCAAGGAAACTGCTCCTTGAATTGCAGGCAGCTGCTCGGGGATGTGGAGCAGGATGGGGATGGAGAAAGGGCAGCACCGTGTTTTGAGAGCAATTTGGCAGAATCTGGAGTGGTGTGAGCAGTGAGAGGAGCTGCCAGAAGCTCCCTGGCACCATCAGTGACCATTAGAAACAACATCATCTTCAACCACAAGCCTGTGGATTTCCTGGGGAGCAACCAAAAGACAAAAGAGTTTTGTTATTTAGATCTAAAATCACTGGTTAGAAGCTCTGGAACAAAATAGTTTCATTTATTCTGGTCTGTTTGACAGAAACCGAATGTTTTCTTTGCAGCTGTTTCCAACCTGGATGAATATTGATATGTTTTATCAGTCCTTTTGAAAGCTGTCATGAAAAATACCACTGGCTTTTCATTGCCCAAAGAGAAAACCCATAGAAAAGTGGATTAAATCCATTTTTTTTAACTAACAAAAATTTTCAAGCAGGAAGGGATTATTTTGTATTATACAGAACTGAATGAATGTCACCATTTCTCAGTGACAAGCTGAAATTTTTCATCCTCATACAAGCAGAGCTGCTGTCACCAAAAACCCCTGAGTGACAGCTGTGACCCTGTGCCCAGGGGGCAGAGCACTGACAAACACCACACCCAGCCCTAAATACATCACCAATTTAAGCACAGAGGGATTTGCTCATGAAATATTTTGCAGATGGAGGGGGGAATATCAGGCTTGAGCCCGTGGTTGTCAATTCATAACCTACTTCTCAGAGCTGCAATTTAGGAGCAGAGAGTGAGAGAAGATTTGGGTCAAAGGCACTGAATGGTTTCACGTGATAGAAAAGCAGAGAGGCCTTGAAGTGTTTTATCTCCATATTTTTAAATGAAGTGATAGGATTTGCTTTTGGAAATGTTTTATCTAGAGAATTGCTATCCTCTGCTGCTTTTAGAAGATTAAAAAATAGAGGAATTAAAACCTCTGGGAATGACGTGATTCAGCTGAATCAAATGGTAGTTTTTTCCCCTCCTCTTGTTTTTATTTCCTCAAAAACCGGGGAAAAAATAAAATAAACAGCCACGGGTTGATTCTGGCAGGGAGCTGGAAATGCCCTTGTTTTCTAAACTGGAGAGAACATCCAGCCCTGGCTGCTGCTCTGTGGGGTGCAGGGAGGCACAGCTGGGTGTTCCTGCCACCTTGTTTGGATGGAGGGGCAGGAGGAGGCACAGCTGGGTGGTCCTGCCACATTATTCAGCTGGAAGGGCAGGAAGGGGCAGAACTGGATGCTCCTGCCCTGTTATTCAGCTGGAGCAGCAGGAGGAGGCACAGCTGTGGGCACCCTGACCTTGTGCCCAGCCCAGCCATCTGCAGCCTCCCAAGGTTCTCCTTGATTAAAGCAAGCAGCAAGGCCAGAGAGCTCTGCCACCCAGCTGGCCCAGCTCTGCTGCCTGTCCCAGGGTCCCAGAGCTGTCAGTCTGTCTGTCCCCAGCCCTCAGAGCAGCCTCTCCTCACCTGTGCTGTGGTTATTTCTTGTCATTTCCTCTCATCCTTCCCCAGTGCACGATCCCAGGGTGTTCTGACCCCACAGCTCTGCTCAGGGTGGGCATGAGCTGAACTGGCTGTGCTTGGGAAAGAAGCAAAAGTGGAGAATCTGCTGTGGAGCAAAGGGTGTCAGACAAGGCCAGGAGAACAAACTGATTTCCTGCAGCCCCTGGTCTGACCCTCCTGCTTTTATGTTCTGCAGTCCTGATCCTAACCAGTGTCTGGAGTTCAGGAGAAGCAGGGGGGGTGTGTGTGTGGGGTTCCTGCCATTTGTGAGTTCAAAAAGCAAAGCTCTGGCATTTGTGATCCATCACTTTACATCAGCTGAAGAATTAAAACGTGGCTCCTCATCCCAGGGTATTTATGACCCTGCTGTTCTTGCTTGTGCCTGTGCTTCCTCCTGATCCAGATGTCCCCCTGAAGGAACAGCCCTCCTGTGACCTGCTGGATGTCACAGGAGGAGTTGCTGGTTAGTAAAATAAATGTACCTAGTAGCAATAATGGAGGTCCCAAATACACTGGTAACTCTGACTGACCAAGGAAATCAGAATTAGCATGAGGCACTGCTGATGGAAGAACATTTTTCTGTTCATCTCTGGTCAAGAAAGGTAAACTGAGCCTGGAACAGTCAGAGGAATGACATGAGGATGGCTGGGGAAATGGAGAATCCTCTCAAGAGTTAAACCAGACCATGGCTCCTTTGACCCAAAGCTGAGAAACAAATCTGATTTCTGATAAACACTTCAGGGTAGGAAAGGTCAGAGGTGTAAAAAGAGTTACTTAAAATAAAGTTCAGATAATGCCACAGGAACAATTGGGCACAAAGTGGGCACAAAATGGGCACTGCTTGGTGTCTGAGCTCTAGATTTTGGAATCTTTAGTACACCAGCAGTGTGACGGTGTTCACAGGGGCCTGAGGATGAGGGAAGAGATGAGGCTGTTTTCAGAAGGCTTGATTATTTATTATTTTATGATATATATTATATTAAAACTATACTAAAAGAATAGAAGAAAGGATTTCCTCAGAAGGCTGGCTAAGAATAGAAAAAGAAAGAATGATAACAAAGGTTTGTGGCTCGGACAGAGAGTCCAAGCCAGCTGACTGTGATTGGCCATTAATTAGAAACAACCACATGAGACCAATCACAGATGCACCTGTTGCATTCCACAGCAGCAGATAATCATTGTTGACATTTTGTTCCTGAGGCCTCACAGCTTCTCAGGAGGAAAAATCCTAAGGAAAGGATTTTTCATAAAAGATATCTGCGACACCAGCAGTGTATGAAAGACGAGGGGAGACAAGGAGCAGCAGCAGATTTGCTTACTCACAACTTTCCCTCCCAGCCCAAGGAAAGCTGGGGTGTTCCCAGTGCTCACCAGCTCCTCATGCTCTGTTCATTTCTGATTTTTCTCAGGACCCAGCTGCTGTAGAAGCTCACTGTGCCTACCTGACCTCAGGCACTGCCCTGGTGCTGTGCCTGCAGAGGCCCAATGCTGTGAAGAAGCTGCTGGATCTCCTGGGACCAGAGGATCCTCAGCTGGCCCAGGCACTGGATCCACGCCTCTGGAGGGCTCAGTATGGCACCAGCACAGTCCAGAATGGATTTTATGGTAGGTTTTTGTAAAAGAAAACTCCAAAGGCTCAGATATACAAAAAGCCAATGTGTTATGTTGTGTTTGTTCCCTCCTGTCACTGGATCTGTCACTACAGATCCAGCCTTAGCAGGCACTGCAGGACATTATTCCCCAAGAAACTCTCCCTGTGTTCTTGGTGGCTGAGCTGAGTGTGTCTCAAGCAATGAAATATTCTCCCAGAAGATAAATTCCAAAAGGCTTCCTCCCGGAGCAGCCCCAGCTCTGCCTTTATCAGAACACATTTCCTTTGATCTCTCTTTGCTTGGTCATTTTGTACTTTTAGCTTGGTTATTTTGGAATTATTCCCAAGAACCCATCTGTCTTCCCTGCCTGTGTGTCCCTTCCTGATGTCTCCATTACCCATTGGCCAGCTCCAAGATTTCCCAAAGACTCCAGGACATGCTGTAACATCTCCCAGTGCTGGGGGCTGGCAGGACAGAGGTGACCCAAACCTGCTGAGGCAAGCAGGGAAACTCAGCAGCATCTGGAAAGGCTCTTTGCAGCTGGCACATGGGCAGAGGCACAGGGCAAAGGCAGCATCCTTGGAATTCTGCCCCATCCCAGCTCCACTGCCAGCAGGGAGGCACTGGGATGTGTGTGGGGGGTGGGAAAGGATGGGAAAATGGGAAATATCCCTGGAGAGAGCAGTCTGTAGAGAGCCCAACATCACTGCCACAAGGAGGGGAGGGTGTCATTCCAAAATTCACATGGAATTAAGGATGGTTAGCTCCCTGCCTGTGTGTCTCCTCAGGAATATGAAAGGAATACAGAAAAATAAAGCAATAATTTCTGTAAATTCAGGTGAGCTGGCAGGCACTGTGTGCCCAGAGTCCCAGAGGAACTTTCCTGACAAGATCCATTGGATTGTTTGGCTTTTCCCATTGTGCCTGGGCTGTGAAGTCACTCCTTATTTCCATCCACGTCAGGTGGGCTGCTGAGAACTGGCAGGGAGGGAAGGAGCCACAGCTTGGGAGAGAGAACCAGGCCCTTGCTGCAGAACCTCAGGACTTGGGATCTCAGGAGAGATCCCACAGGATTTGTGGGAGTGACTGAAGAGCAGGATCTGCTTGTACAAAAAAAAAAAAAAAAAAGCAATCAGGGCTCTCCAGCCAATACTTTTCCATTTCCAGCCCCTGCTTCTCTGGCTCTTGAGATGAATGGCTGGATTGTGTATCCAGATTGCTCTGAAACTCCTCAGGCATGGCTAAGAATGGGTAATAAACATCCCAAATTTCATGTGTTTACTACAGCTGGAGCATCCCCAGCATAGCTCAGTGAAAATGAGCAAGGGGAGCTGAGTCTCATCCCATTTCTGTTGGGAGTTACAGGGAGATCCTTGGATGTTCTGACCCCCTTCAGCCCCCCGGGCTGGGATCTGAGGCTGCTCTGTGCAGGAACAGGGATGAGCTGGAGCTAACTCTGATGGACCTGCCCATCTGCTCTGCCCTGGAGCCATCTATCCATGAGCAAAGGAGGGTTCCCAACCCCCTGCACCTCCCACAGCTTTTCCTCCAACACAGTTAAGCTGGAAGAACCTTCAGTGAGTAACTGGGGGACTGTGCAAGCCCATCCTCCTTTCCTAGCAGGGAATACCAGGCTTTCCTAGCTTTGCTCCAGCTGAGGAAGAACTTCAGTTAATGCCTGAAGCAGAACAAACACCTGCTATTTCCTCCCAAAGGGACAAAGGAAATGCAATTGAGATGAAGATGGGGTTCCAGGGAGACTGGTGAACCAAGAAATGCAGCTTTAAACCTGTAGGGCTGAGCTACAGAGGTGAACCTGCAGCCTCCCATCTCATCTGGGCTTGGGAAGTCATTGGACTGTGCTTTTTGTGCTTTTCCTTGCATCCAAAGAGCTCTTACATGTGCACCCTACACTGTCTTGTACCTTGAGCAAAGTGAGAGTAAAAGGCTCATTTGGGAGCGTTTGTGTTCTCTGTAATGGCACCAATGATGGAAGGTTTGGTGTGGAGCTATGGAAAGGATCCAGCCCAGCTCATACACTTTAACACAGCCTCAGGATTGTAAACTGCTGCCTTAAGGGCTCTGGCTATACAAACCCTGGAATTATGGTGCTCCAGCAGGGCTGAGTGCTCTCAGGTGGAATCCTGTGAATGGGCAGCCTCCAAGGTGGGAATATTTCAGAGGATATTTGCACCCAGGAGCATGGATCTGTGCCAGCACATTGACAATCTAGCTAAACTCCAATAGAAATAGCTTTTCCCTCTCTAATATTTTCCATCCACAAATCTCCAAACATTCTGAGTAATGCTTTATAACACTGTTGCTTTATAGGGAAATATTCAGCTGCTGAGCCTGGAGGGACCTCTCGAGTCACTGGGTTCAGTTAATTCCCTCACAGACAGCCCCATCACGTTTGCCCTTCCATGAGCACCCACCCCAACTGGAAGGATGTCACAGAGCCTAGAGAGCTAAAAATCTTCTTATATTTTCAAACTTAAATATAGCCACATACACTCTGTGCCCATTTGTTCCTGTTCCATTATCTGGACTTTATTTTAAGTAGCTCTTTTACACCTCTGACCTTTCCTACCCTGAAGTGTTTATCAAAAATCAGATTTGTTTCTCAGCTTTGAGTCGTGTTGGGTCAAAGAAGCCAAGGTCTGGTTTAACTCTTGAGAGGATTCTCCATTTCCCCAGCCATCCTCATGTCATTTCTCTGACTATTCCAGGCTCAGTTTATCTTTCTTGACCAGAGGTGAACAGAAAAATGTTCTTCCATCAGCAGTGCCTTGTGCTAATTCTGATTTCCTTGGTCAGTCAGAGTTACCAGTGTATTTGGGACCTCCATTATTGCTACTAAGTACATTTGTTTTACTGACCAGCAGCTCTTCCCCTTCAGTAAGGACAGCCTGGTGTGATCCAGAAGCAAGGGAACAACAGGATTTAGAGCTGGAATTGAAAGGTTTCACAGCCTCCTGAACATGATTCCCTCAGCTCCACTGTTAGGAAATAGAAGGGGTCTTGTTTACAAGAGGAAGCTGCTGAGTGATAGTAGGACAAAATCAAAATACCAAGGAAGCAATGGAACTATTCTAAATATAATGGTTTAAAATGTTTGCTATTACTGTACAGAACAGCTGGCCTTTAAAGCAATTACTGCAGTGAGTTGCACATCATCAATCTCTCCAAAAGATGAGTGTGAGTCTAGAGAATGTTTAATTCATGGCCTGAGAGAATCTTCTCATTGTGTTTCTCTCTCAGGCTCCAGATCCTATGCACTGGCAGTCCAGGATGTGAAGCTGTTTTTCCCAGAAGGGCTGTGCTGTGCCCAGGCTCAGCCAGTGCAGGAGCAGGAGGTAGGAATGAGCCCCTTGCTGAGCTGACCCTTGCTGTTTTGCTGTAGATAATGCAGCTCTGGCTGTGTTTCCTGAGCTGCCAGGCTCTCCTGGTGCTGGGCATGTTCCTCCCCCTGCACTGAGCCCAGCAGCCTCGGTGGGGAGGAGCTGCTGCAGATGTGTTTGTTCAGCAAGCTCTGCTGTGAGTTTGGGAGGGCTCAGATCAGCATTGCTTTGGAGCAGGGACAGCAGCCTCACCCTGGCTGCTGAGCACTTGGCACCCAGGAGCTGGTTTTTACCAGCTTTGGATCATTCAGGGATGGGATGGCTGATGATGGGAAAATGATTGGGATGTGCTCAGCCAAGGGATGGAAATGTTTGAGTTTGCTGTGGCTCAGAGGTGATCCAGCTGAGATGCCCTCCCAGGAGATGAGCTCTGGAAATAACCACATCTGTAACAGGCTTTATTTATGTGGGTGTGCAGCTCAGTGCAGGGCACCCTGCCTGTCCCAGTTCATCGAGGGACACAGGGAGCTGCTGCACCCCAGTGTGGCACTGGGGAAAGCTGTCAGACCCTCCCAGGCTCTGTTTGAGCTCCTGGCCTTGAAAACCTGGGAGTGGAGACTTTAAAATGATGGCTGGATATGGGACCTTGAAAAGGATGATGAGATGCTGTGCTGAATTAAACCTCAATTAAAAAGAAGAATGCTTGCAAAATGTTCTTGTCTCTCCAGACAAGCAGGTGTTTTCTAGGCTGGCAATTACAGAAGTACACCACAACAACAAAAGCTTCACAGCTTGTCTGAATCAATACTTGAGGAGTGTTATCCCTCCTCATTAGGTAATGTGTTCACATGACTTGCTTCTCCCTCCCTCCTGCAGATCCATAACCTGAAACACGACCCCATCCTCAGCCTGGGAATCAGGAAACAGCACAAGATCCTCACCCATGAGCCAGGAAAACACCCCAGTGTCCTGGGCTCTGAGCAGCCAGGCAGTCCTGGTAAGGAAATGTAACTCCTCTTATAGATTGGGGCTGCTATTGATTAATTGGACAGCAAGACAAACCATCTGGTGGCAGCAAGATTGGGTATTGATGTGCTTTCAGAAGGGAGAGACAGCTCTGAGCTGCAGAGAACAGCTCCAGGGGAGTCCAGCCTTTAACTGTTCACCTGCCAGCCCTTCAGGGCTTTACAGACAGAGCCGTCCATGAAGTCTGACCTTAACAGCAGCAGCAGAACAAGCACTGACAGCACAGCTGCAGTCAGAGCAGCACTTGTTCCTCTCTGAGCCCTCCCAGGTGTCTCAGCACAGCCCTGGTGGGTTGTGTCCATCCAGAGCCTGCCCTGGAGAGGCTGCAGGGCTGGGCAGGGTGAGCTGTGCTGTGCTGTGAGTACATAAACATCAGCTGGTGCAGGGAGTGCTGCTGGCAGCGTGGCCAGAGGCCTCTCCTGAGCTGAGCTGAGCTCTCATTCAGCTCCCAGTGCTGCTGAGCAGCTGCCAGCTCCAGATGACTCCCAGCCATGGCCAGGCTGGCTTTGATTGGGAGCTGGAGCCTCAGCCAGGCTGACACTTTCTGAGTGCAGCAGCTCCTCAAGGCTTTTCCTGCTGATTTGGCTTGATGGACATGTGTAAACACAGCTGTGCTGCAGGGCAGGAGATGGCTCTGCACGAGGGGATGCTCCCACCTTGGGATGCTGTGGATTGATCCCAAGCCTTTATAAACAAGCAAGGACCAGGTGAAAGCAACCCTGTGGTGGTCCCTGGGGAACAGAATTGTTTAGAACAATTATTCCCATTCCTGTAGCTTCAGGACTGATGTGGGCAGCTCAGAGAATGTTGCTGTGCTACACCTGATCACTGCAGTCCTTAATCCCAGCAGTGGAACCTCAGGATTGCTGTGGGTGGGAGAGGAGCAGGGTAAAAATGACAGAATCACAGCCCAGCCCTGCCTGACACAGGATTTTGGGGGCATTGGTCACTTACCAGCAGGTGCAGAAGTGCAAGGGGGGGTGGTAAATCAAGTCCTCTGCTCCTGGGGTGAACACCAAGTCACTTTTGTGCAAGGAGTCTCTAAAGGAAGATTTGTCCCAAGGTATTTGAGGAGGGTGTTTTCCCCATCATCTTAGTGCAGGTTTGCTGTGATCAAATCACTTGATTTGTAGAAGAGATTACATAAAACAAAATAAAATAATAAACCAGCTTGTTGTGGAGAGAGCACAGGTACTCTGCAGGCTTTGCACAGCTCAGTGTCAGGAGCTAATCTCAAAATACATGCCCCTAATTTCCTGCTACACGAGGATATCTCAGCTTTGAAGATGCCTAAGCAGAGCAAAAGGGAAAGCTGTGTACAGCTCTGATGTGTTTGTGTCTCAGAAAATGTATTTCAAAGAGTTACTGTCCTGGAAAAGCAAATCCACGTGATCTCTGAACTGTCAGGCACGATCTCATGAGTGCCTCCAGCAAAGCAGACACATCACTCACGTTCTGGGCTCTTCTTGGACACTAGAGGAAGCTCTTGCACACAAGGAAAGCTCCTTCCAGCAAATAATTATCACCAAGCTGCTGTCTAATGGACAGACAGATTTATCAGGAGGAAAATATGAAATACATTAAGCCTCACGTATGCTGAGCAGAATTACATTTGGGATTATAAAAGCAGCTGGATTAGCAGCTCTCTGTGCTTGGCAAAAATGGAAATGGGAGAGGAGCTCCTGTAGCAAACCAGCAGTTGTCCTTGTCTGACTCCTGAAATGGGGTCACTCCTGCTGTCTTGTGATCTCCAGACAGGCACAGAAAGGCGTGCAGCAGCTCGGGGTGGGCACCTCCCAGGGCACATCCCCAGGCTCATCCCCGGGCACCTCCCAGGGCACATTCCAGGGCACATCCCTGGGCAGCTCCCTGGGCACATCCCCAGGCTCATCCCCAGGCACCTCCCAGGGCACATCCCCAGGCTCATCCCTGGGGAGCTCCCTGGGCTCATCCCCAGGCACATTCCAGAGCTCATCCCAGTGCTCATCCCAGGGCACATCCCCAGACACATCCCTGGGCATGTCCCAGGGCACCTCCCAAGCACATCCCAGGGCACCTCCCAAGCACATCCCAGGGCACTTCCCAGGACTTCCCCAGGGCACATCCCCAGGCACATCCCAGGGCATCCCTGGGTATATCCCTAGGGCTTATCCCCAGGCATCTCCCTGGGCACAACTCAGGGCACATCCCAGGATATCCCTGGGCTTATCCCAGTGCTCATCCCAGAGCACATCCCCGGGCACCTCCCAGGACATCCCAGGGCTTATCCCCGGGCACCTCCCCAGGCACATCTCAGGATATCACAGGGCACCTCCCTGGGCTCATCCCAGGGCACATCCCTGGGCACCTCCCCAGGCACATCCCAGGATATCCCCGGGCACCTCCCAGGGCACCTCCCTGGGCTTATCCCAGGATATCCAGGGCACATCACTGGGCTCATCCCCAGGCTCATCCCAGGATATCCAGGGCACCTCTCTGGGCACCTCCCCAGGCACATCCCAGAATATCACAGGGCACCTCCCAGGGCACCTCCCTGGGCTCATCCCAGGATATCCAGGGCACATCGCTGGGCACATCCCTGGGCACCTCCCCTGGCACATCCCTGGGCAGCTCCCTGGGCTTAGCCCCAGGCACATCCCCAGGCACCTCCCAGATTGCATCCCAGGGCACATCCCCAGATTTGTCCCAAGGCATCTCTCAGGATATCCCTGGGCACCTCCAGGGGCACATCCCAGGCTCATCCCAGGGTACATGCCAGGACTTCCCCAGGCACATCCCAGGGCACCTCCCAGAATATCCCAGGGCTCATCCCCGGGCACATCCCTGGGCACATCCCCAGACACCTCCCAGGCCATCCCAACACCGCGGTGCCCCCGACTGCCACGGGCCCATCTGTGCCAGGGCACTGAGAGGGCTCAGAGGTGCTGGGGGCAGAGACCCAGCAATGTTGTGCTCCTTTCCCAGCAGGTGAGGCCGTGCTGGAGCAGCTGTGGCCCAGCACGTGCCTGCTGCTGCCCGGGCTGATCCTGCGGGGCCCGGAGCTGCCCCCGTACGTGGCACTGCTGGAGGAGCTCCTGGGCAGAGGCTGCCTGCTGACTGCAGCTCGGCTGGCTGTGCTGGACTCAGCCCAGGCTCTCTGCATCTCCCAGATGCTCAGCAGGGCCAAGGGCAGCGTTGCAGCAAAGGTATGGAACAGCTGGGGCTGGGCTTTGCTTCCTTGGCACCAAAGAGGAGCCTTGTAATGATGCCTCGCTGGGATGGTGCTGCCCCGAGGCTGTGGTGGCACTATTGCAGCATTGCCTCTGAGCCCTGGCACCTCTGGTGAGGAATGTGGGCACTGGGGCTGCTTCCTGATGGTCCTGCATCCCTGGGAGCCCTCATGGGAATGGCCCATCCACCCCTCATTTATTGAATGTTCCATTCCAGTCAGCCATCACCCTGTTCTGTGTGCTCTGCTGCTGTCTCCTCTCTGGTTTCTCCATGGAAATACAGTTTCTATTTCCCTCTCTGTAATCACACCCCATTTTTTTACAGGGGTGATTACAGGATTACCCCTGTAATCCCCTTCTACAATGCTAAAAATCCCTTTTTCTTCTTGGACTGTGCCCTGGAGCCTGAGGTTTTCCCATCTGGAGTGTTGCCTCCAGCTCTGGGGTTCCCAGCACAGAAAGGAGCTGGAGTGCTGGGGCCAGTGCAGAGGGGGCACCAGGATGATCAGAGGGATGGAGCAGCTCTGCTGGGAGGAAAGGCTGAGGGAATTGGGATTGTTCACCTGGAGAAGAAAAGGCTTTGGGGTAAACTCAGTGTGGCCTTCCAGTGTGTGAAGGAGCTACAAGAAAGATGGAGAGAGACAATTTACAAGGGCCTGGAGGGACAGGACACAGGGAATGGCTCCCAGTGCCAGAGGGCAGGGATGGATGGGATAATGGGAATTGGGAATTGTTCCCTGGCACAGGGTGCCCAGAGCAGCTGTGGCTGCCCCTGGATCCCTGGCAGTGCCCAGGGCCAGGCTGGATGGAGAACCTGGGACAGTGGGAGGTGTCCCTGCCCATGGCAGGGGTGGGACAAGATGGGCTTTGAGGTCCCTTCCAGCCCAGGCCATTCTGTGGCTGTCAGCAGGTGCAGCCCTGGAGTTTGGCACAGGATGTGCTGCTGGGCTGAGCTGACATTGCTCCACACAACAGACAACCAGGCCCAGGCTCTTTTCCTCTTGGTGTAGGAGAAGCCCACCCTGTCAGGAACCTTGCCTGGGCAGAGCTGGGAGGTGGAATGTGCAGGAAAGTGCTGTCAGCAGCACAGAGTAAGCAAGGGGGGACAGGAATGACAGTGGCAATCACCCAAGGGCTCTCAGACCACAGCAGCCCCTTCACAAAACACAAACATTTGGGCTTCCAGCTCTCAGGTCTAAGTCTTGGGTGTTATCTGTAATAGGAGCATGTAAGATCTATTCAGGTTGTGCTTTTAAAAACTGACACATCCCTTTGAAGTACATCTGTGTGGAACAGCAATTACATCTAGCAGGCAATTATTGTAAGCACTGCTTGCCTGTGCCCTGAGTCCCCTGAGGATCCATCCCCTGCACAGGGAATAATGTGCACAGCTCTCTAGGAAGGACACTGGGGGAGCAGAGCCATCCCTCCCTCCTCCTGTCAGAGATAAATGGCCCTGGGGTGTTTCCAGAAGGATCTGGCACAGCTGAGCCAAAGGTGAACGTCACAGCCTTTGCTCTCCCTTTCTAGGAGGGACATGGGCTGCTTCAAGTAATCAGTGTTTCTGCTAAAATATCTCAATATTTACCTGTCTTGGTGTTCCTGCTTCCAGCAGAGGTAGGGAGTGAATAACACACCCGGGCACTGCTGGTTTTCACTCAGAGAGGGCAGCAGGAATACTGGAGGGGGTCACAGACAGCTCAGACATGGCACTGCCTCTGCCTGGGGGGGTCACAGACACCTCAGACATGGCACTGCCTCTGCCTGGGGAGGTCACAGACACCTCAGACATGGCACTGCCTCTGCCTGGGGGGGTCACAAACACCTCAGACATGGCACTGCCTCTGCCTGGGGGGATCTGCTGCTCTGTGGCTCCTGTTCCTCACCCATCAGCCACACTCAGAGACTTGTTCAGGTGCAGAGCAGCACCAAAGCTCTGTTCCTCCCTCTCTTGCAGTGCTCCCTGCTGAAGGATGGGCTGTGCCTGGTGCTGGCAGCACAGTGGGACAGCTCTGTCACCTCCCTGGGCTCCCTGCTGGACAGGTAAGGAGGGCACCTCTCTTCTGTGCCTCTCACTCAAGGGCAGCCTGTTCTGGGTCAGTCACTGGTCATGGAATTGTTCGGGTTGGGAAAGATCAAGTTCACCGTTAATCCAGGCCCTCAAGTGCCACCTCCACACATTTTAACTCTTCCAGGGATGGTGACCCCACCACTGCCCTGGCAGCTGTGCCAGTGCCTGACCACCCTTCCCATGAAGGAATTTTCCCAATATCCATCCTAAACCTCCCCTGGCACAGCCTGAGGCCATTTCCCCTTGTCCTTTCCCTGGAGCACAGCCTGACCCCCCCCTCCCCAGCTGTCCCCTCCTGTCAGGAGCTGTGCAGAGCCACAAGGTCCCCCCTGAGCCTCCTTTGCTCCAGGCTGAGCCCCTTCCCAGCTCCCTCAGCCCCTCCTGGTGCTCCAGCCCCTTCCCTGGACATGCCCCCAGTGTATCTTGTCATGAATGGCCCCATACCTGAGAGTGTCCCCCAGTTTCCAAGCCATGTGTCCTCTACTCAGGACCTTTAAAACCCAAGTTGTGTCCTTTGTTAAGGACCTGCAGTGTCCATAAGGTTCCATGAATGCAGGGAATTCTCTGAAATTAGGACTCACATTGGGAATAGACCTGCTGAAGCAATAAAATTCCTAGGAGAAATATCTTAGCAGATTTTATGTTTGCTGAGAAGGAAAAGAAAAAAAAAAAAAAACAAACAGAAAACCAAACCTTAAAATAAACACCAGAAAGCAAAATCAAAAATTAGCCTCTTAAATAAATCACCAGAAAAGCTGGGTAGAGGATGTATAAGCCTGGAAAAACAAACAGAACCCCTCTGCAGGGACTGATTAGTGAAACAGAGTGATTAGCAGGGCAATTAACCCTGTGTTCCCCAGAGGGGAGGGCTCCCTGCACGGGGCTGCTGTTTGGCACTGGCACGAGCAGCTCTCACACATGGCTCCTCTGGCACAGGAACCAGAGTCAGGGCTGTGCCACATCCCTGCCAAAACCCCATCCTGGCTTGGGCTGTGCCCTCTGGAGCACTTCCAGAAAGTGCTGCCAGTGTGTTCAGGAATGCTGGGGTTTCAGGGATCCAAGCTGAACATCCACGTGGCTGCACCTCAGAGTTCTCACTCTGCAGAAATGTTCCCAGGGCCACACCTGGGAGGGATGGCTGGAACAAATTCCATTGGTAACTTTTCAAAAATGTTTTTATTCTATTGACAAGATTTTGACTTCCATTCATTTAAAATCACACCCTTGGGAGCCACATCCCAAACCTTCCTCTCTGCAAGGGGGGACAAACAGCCACCTAGCCAAGGCCTTTGTGGTGAGATTTCTCCCAGCTTTCTCTGGCTTACAATGGAAAAAAAGTGAACTTTTGGGAACCTGGAGGTCACTACTGGAAGTAGTTCTGGGAAAGTCACTCCAGATCCCAATATCTCTATTTTCCCCAGCAACACAGTCGTGGGTGCAGCTTAAAGCCCAGCACTCCCCTGTCCTCCAGGCTGGGATTCCAGGGGCCAGTCCCAAGGCAGTCCCTCCACAGACACCTCCTGGGGCTCCTCCTGGGCCCCCAGGGGCTGAGCAGGAATTGTGCCAATGTCTGCACCTTCACCCCCCTCCTGCTCTGTGCAAAGGATGAAATTCTGTGCTGAGCTCCAAAATATCCATGTGTGACTTATGGGGGTCAGGAGGCACTTCCAAAGGGCAGGATCTGCCCCAAAGAGCAGGATCCACTCTCAAATGAATGGATCCAGTCCCAAAGAGCAGGATCCACTCTCAAATGAATGGATCTACCCACAAATAGCAGGGTCCAGGCCCAAAGAGAAGGATCCAGCCCCAAACAGCAGGATCCAGCCCCAAAGAGAAGGATTCACTCTGAAATGAACAGATCCAGCCCCAAATAGCAGGGTCCACTGTCAAAAGAATGGATCTAGCCCCAAAGAGAAGGATCCAGCCCCAAAGAGAAGGATCCACTCTCAAATTAATGGATCCAGGCCCAAATAGCAGGATCTACCCCCAAAGAGAAGGAACCACTCTGAAATTAATATACCCAGCCCCAAATAGCAGGATCTACCCCCATACAGCAGGATCCAGCCCCAAAGAGGAGGATCTAGCCCCAAACAGCAGGATCCACTCTGCTTCTCCCCACAGTGCCAGAACCAGTGATCACAGAGCCTTTTCAAACCAGCTCTACAAAAAAACACCAAACCAAAAACCCCAAAAAAAAACCCCAAAAAACCCCAAAAACAAAGAAAAAAATCCCAACGTTTTTGCCTTCATGATGGAAAATGCCTGTGGAAGGGAGAGGCAGCAAAGGTGTGCCCGGGGGTGGGAGGAGGGAGGGAGGGCTCTGATCCCCAGGGAGATCAGGAGCTCACACCCTTTCTGTCTGTCAAGCTGTGGAACTTTTTCAAATGAGCCTGACTTCACTGGTGCCTCCCAAGGACGCTTCATGCCAAGACATCTTCAATTTAAATAACACCAGAGGTTAATTACTCTCACAGCTCCATCAGCCCTTTGTGTCCCGGATAAATCACTGGATATTCATCTCCTGTCTCTGCCAGGACCCAGCATTGCAATACCTGCCCTGCTGGAGCCTCACCGTGCTGAAGGGATTATTTTCCAGATTTTCCAGCCCTTGAGTCCCAGCTGAGCCACATTTCTCTGGCTTTGTGCCACGGGGAGGGAGGGAGGGAGGGAGGGACGTTCCCATCGGTGATGTCAGAGATGGGCTGGGATAAAGAGGAATCAGGTGTTGAGAGGAACAATGTGGGCTCTGCCAGTGAAGCTGCTCCTGGTCCTGAGCAGCTCTGTCATGGGCAGGCATTCAGATCTGGGAGTTTGGAGGCACCCCAAACCCTCCTTGTTGTGTGTGCTCAGC
The DNA here is from genome assembly GCF_028018845.1 of Melospiza georgiana. Taxonomy (NCBI): domain Eukaryota; kingdom Metazoa; phylum Chordata; class Aves; order Passeriformes; family Passerellidae; genus Melospiza; species Melospiza georgiana. The sequence continues at coordinate 14,577,071 of NC_080445.1, forward strand.
AGCAGGGCCCACTCTGGCTGCTCCCTGGGCATCCAGGGCATCATTTCTGCACCAAAACCCCCTTGGCACACAAAAAGGGACAGAACAACACAGCTCTGGGCACAAAATCAGCCTGGCACTTTGGCTGGGGTGTGCCAAGGGCAGCTCACAGGGCACAGGGCGTGTGTGGACAGGTGAGGGAGCAGTGGGGACCCCAGAGAGGGAACTGACCCCATCCTACCCACAGCCAAGGGAAAAGCATGTGGGACTCACCTCCCTTGTTCTGGCAGCATCTGGCTGCCTGCATGGCTCAGGATAAAGCATCTGAATTTTCCCTGTCATAACTTGTTTTCACAGCCACATTTCCTGGCTGCAGGGTGGCAGAGGCAAGAATTTACAGCAATAGATTCAAAGCAACTCCTGGAAGGAAGGCATGCTCTGCTTTTTATGCATGACAAACCAGATTTAGCTGCCTTAAGAGGTGATGCTGGTTCCACAGTGATTACTCCTCTATGGTTTAAGCATTTAAAAAGCACTTTAAGGTTGTCAGGAGCTGTGTTGTGCACAGATTTAGCAGCTCACCTGGTTAATTCAGCTCAATAGGTGAGGTTTGGCTGTAAAGCACCCCTAAAACTGAGCTGCAGCAGGAAAAAATTAGAGTTTAGGCCAGGCTTTGTGCCTTCCAGCCTGGAAACGAGGGACTGCAATCAGAGCAGAAGCCAGGAGCTGAGGAACTTAGCTGGATGTTTTTCTCTCTGATGAAACATTCTTACCAAGCGCTAATTGCTGCTAGCAGGGAGCGATGTTATCCCTATAGGAAACTCATCCCGGGGAGCTTGGGAGGGGAAGGAGGTGTAGAAATTTAAAAAAAAAAAAGAAAAAAAATTGAGCACATGGGGTGTAAAATCTCGGAGCTGTTGAAAAGCAGGGAAGGGAAAACTGTTGCCAAGCACAATACCTGGCTGTGGGAGAGGGAGCAGGGAGGGGTTTCCAAAGCCTCGGGGGAATTTTCAAGCCTGAGGCTCCGAGTGTGCACAGAGTCCCTTTAAAATGCACTTCTGAGCTTGGTGCCTTGCCTTTCCATCTCTCTGGAATATGTTTTGGGGTCAGGTTGTGTGTGGCTTGAGGAGGGTGTTTTGGTTTGGAAAGACAGGAGTCTGCTAAGGAAGGCAGGAGCCTCCCCTGAAATGGAGAATGTAAACCCTCCCCACCCCTCTGAATTGCTATAAATTTTAAATTAAGGGGCTCTCAGGCAACAAAAATTATGGAAGCAGGAAATAACAGTTCTTTAATAGGGAAAAGAAAAAAAATAAAGGATAAAATAAACAATGCAGAACACTAGAACAACACTGCCAGAGTCAGAACCCAACCTGACACCCTGTGGGGTGTTGGTGGCAGTCCAATTGGAATGTGGCTGCAGTGTCAGGGGTGGTTCTGCTGGAGCAGGGATCCTGTAGAAAGGTGCAGTCCTCCTCCAAAGATCCAGTGGAAGAAGAGGCAGCTGCTGTTCCTCTGGGGAATCCAGTGGAGAAGCCGTGCTGGTGTTCCACAATCTCCAGATTATATCCGGGCAGCAATGCTTGGCTCCTCCCCCTGGATTTTATCTGGGCAGCAATGCTTGGCTCCTCCCCCTGGATTATATCTGGGCAGCAATGCTTGGCTCCTCCCTCTGGGCTCACATCTCCCAATGGGATGCTGTAGTTCTTATCAGCCATGCAGGGACATTCAATAGCTGTTATCAGCAGATGTCCCCTCCCAAGGGAGGAGTGATTGTGGTCACTCAGAGAGAGATAAGGCAAACTCCCCGCTTGACAAAAGATAATCTGCCATACAGATGGTAATGGAAAACAACTTGCATTGCAGTCTTCAACCGAGGGTCAGAGCAAAACCAGGACTGGTGAGGCAATGCCTGCTCCCCCTGTCACTGGAAGAAAACACCCAGGAAACACTTAAAAAATGAACAAACAACCTTAAAATGCTTTTTTTTATGCACTAAAAAAAGTCTTTGGCTATCTGAGGAAAATGCTGTCTAAAAAGGATGCAGAAACTGGAGCAAAGGTGTAACTCCTGAAACATAGAAGTGTTGTTACCATGTTTGTATTTTGAAAGCATAGAGATAGAAATAGAAAACATTGATAATTGTTTCTTCACCTGGGGAGTGAACATAATGAGAAACAGGACTTAGGTATTTTTTCTACTTTTGCAATATTGTGAATAAAGAAACTGTAGTGTGTGAGCAATGAGGGAAATACCAAGTAGGAACAGGTATTAAAGTACAGTTTAAGTTCTAGCCAGTACCTTATGGTTCACTACAAATTGTTTTCTAACTCTGTCACATAATCAGTGCAGGCTGCCTGTGTTAGTGCAGGAAAAGCCCCTTGCCCAGGGCTTTTATGTGATTTATGTGATTTATGTGCATTTCCCACTGCCCCAGAACCACCCTGATGCAACTGGACGTGGCTTGTCCAGTTTGTATTTAAAGTTTGTTTGAAGGTTTGTATTTAAATAGTGCAAAGCCATTTACACAAAGCTTTGTAAAAGCCAGGATTTAACTGTGTAAAGAGGAGCAGCAGCAGATGCCTGTGGCTGGAGCTGCAGGCACAGAGCTCAGAGCTCCCTCCCAGCTGACATGGCAAACTAACCCTGCTGCCCTTTCTCTTTGCCCCCAGTGCCTGCTGGCAGAACCAGTCAGTCCTGGACACTGCAGAGCATCTCCTTTATCCCCAGAATGAGAATCAGGCAAGTAGAGAAGTTTGTGCTATGGATATGTGTTTTTGTGCTCCTCTGATGTAGGAAACTTGTTAATACTGGTTGAAATTTCAAAGAAAATGATAACTTTTGTGAGTCAGAGGTGGTGACAGCCCCAAGCCTTGGCTTAGGCTGAGAGCCCAGAACATGGGGAAGGTGGCATCAAAATCCTGTCAAACTGTCTCCCACATTACAGTGGTGACACAGCTTTGAATCAAAACATTTGGAGATATTGATAAAGGTTCTATATTTTCCATAGAAATTCTGTTACTTTTTGTGAGAAATCAACACGGAGGAAAATATCACAGAATTGTGGAATGGTTTGGGTTAGAAAGGACCTTAAACCCATCCAGTGCCACCTTCCACTGTCCCAGGCTGCTCCCAGCCCTGCCCAGCCTGGCCTTGGGCACTGCCAGGGATCCAGGGGCAGCCACAGCTGCTCTGGGCACCCTGTGCCAGGGCCTGCCCACCCTGCCAGGGCAGAACTTCGAGTGTCTGTGATATTTGTCAAAAATAGTGACAAGAAATGTTCATTCAGCCAAGCTAGCACAAGTCCTGTGTTCTGGAAGTTGCATTTCAGAAGCCCAAATCCAAGTGGAAGAGGAGGAGTGAAGCCATTAGCCATTCCAGGGATGGTCTAGCTGAATATTTTCTCAGTAATTCAGCCCAAGAAAGGAAACACTGAGCTCCAGACATGTGGGCAGCTAATGGGAATAAACTGCATAAATGCATTCAAAATTCGGGCTGTAATCATCAAAATTTAGCTCAAAATAAATGAGAGGTTTGGAGAGAGGAGGCAGAGCCTGAGGAATGGGATCAGGAGATGGGAAGTCCTGGTGGAGCTGTCCCTGCCCATGCCAGGGGAGTGGATGTGAGCTTTAAGGTCCTTTCCAGCCCAAACCATTCTGTGGTTCTGTGATAAAAGACTTGTGGGGAGTGAGAACTGATAGCAGGTGGACAAACCTCTCCTCTGGATCCCTTTTCTTCCCCAATAAAAGCCCAGCAGGAGAGTGAGATGTGTTTGTAACCTCATCTAACACATCAGAGCTGCTGCCTTCAAGCACCAGTGCTCTAAGGACTGAGCCTTGAAAGACACCGAGCCCTCTTTGAAGTGTGCATTGCTGCTTTTAACAGCGTGCATTCCTGCTTTTAATGCCACAGAACCACCCTGAGTGCCCCAGAGAGGCTGAGCTGGGCTTCCAGCCCTTTCCTGAGGGCACAGCGGGTCCCTGAGCTGGGTTCCTTTTCCTGAGGGCACAGAGCATCCCTGAGTTCCCAGCCCTTTCCTGAGCAGATTCCCTGTCCCGAGGGCACAGAGGATCCCTGAGCTGGGTTCCCTTTCATGAGGGTGCAGATGATCCCTGAGCTGGGTTTCCAGCCCTTTCCTGAGCAGATCCCTGAGCTGAGTTCCCTTTCCCGAGGGCACAGAGGATCCCTGAGCTGGGTTTCCAGCCATTTCCCAAAGGTGCACATGAATCCTGAGCTGGGTTTCCAGCCCTTTCCCGAGCAGATCCCTGAGTTCCCAGCCCTTTCCCAAGCTGGGCTCCCTCTCCTGAGGGCACAGAGGATCCCTGAACCAAGTTCCCAGCCTTGTTCCAAGGGCACAGCAGGTCCCTGAGCTGATCTCCCTTTCCCAAGGGTGCAGATGAATCCTGAGCTGGGTTTCCAGCCCTTTCCCGAGCAGATTCCTGAGTTCCCAACCCTTTTCTGAGGGCCAGTGGATCCCTGAGCTGATCTCCTTTTCCCGAGGGTGCAGATGATCCCTGAGTTTCCAGCCCTTTCCTGAGCAGATCCCTGAGCTGATCTCCCTTTCCTGAGGGTGCAGATGGTCCCTGAGCTGGGTTCCTTTTCCTGAAGGCACAGAGGATCCCTGAGCTTCCTTTCCTGAGGGTGTAAAGGATCCTTGAGTTCTCAGCCTTTTCCTGAGAGCACAGAGGATCCCTGATCTGAGCTCCCAGCCCTTTCCCAAGCACATCCCTGAGCTCCCAGCCCTTTCCCAAGCAGATCCCTGAGCTCCCAGCCCTTTCCCAGAGGATCCCTGAGCTCCCAGCCCTTTCCCAAGCACACCCCTGAGCTCCCAGCCCTTTCCCAAGCACATCCCTGAGCTCCCAGCCCTTTCCCAGAGGATCCCTGAGCTCCCAGCTCTTTCCCAAGCAGATCCCTGAGCTCTCCCAGCCCTTTCCCAAGCACATCCCTGAGCTCCCAGCCCTTTCCCAAGCAGATCCCAGTGCTGCAGTGCCCGGGGCACGGCTCTGCAGGGCTCTGCCAGCCCAGCCCTGGCTGCTGCCAGGGTGCCAGGCTGTTGCCAAGGAATGTGACAGGCCAGCAGTGCAGGCTGTCTCCTGATTTGCTTTGAAAGGACATCACATCTCCGTGCCTGACACAAAATCCCTTCTGCCTGGGGAACGAGCCTATCAGGGACAGGCTTAGAGGGCGGGAGGAGAAAAAGCAAATATGCTCAGCCCTTCTCCCTGCTCCTGGCAGCCTGGGGTGTGCAGGCTGATCCCTCTGGAAGCAGGGAGTTCCCAGCAGGAATGCAGTCCTGGGGCACAACCAGCACAGCAGCAGCTCCAATGGGCCTTTGTCTCCCAAATTCAGGAATCACAGCGAGATGTGAGGAGCAAATCCACCGGGAATCTGTTCCTCAAAGGATGGCCCCAGGAATGGTGTTGGAGGCTCTGATCTCCTGCTAATGAGTTTGTGAAATGTCAGCCAGGCTTTGCAGGGCAAAGCTAATGAGCAACTACGCGGTATCAGGCAGAGTTCAGGAGGGTTAAACGAACATGGGTTTCAAATCCTCATGGTCTGAGCAGAGCTGCAGCCTTTGCTGGTGGAGTCAAGCCACGGAAGTGAAATGGAATATCATCCTCGCTCCCAGTGTGATTTGGGATTAGGCGGATGAGAAATCAGCTTTAAACGTGGCCTGGTGCAGTGCTGACATCTGTGCCTGCTCCTGCTGCACTCCTGGAGCTCCTCCAGCTGCCCTGGGTGAAACACCTGCCTGAGGAGCAGCCAAATGCAGCCTTTGGGAGTCCCTTGTTCCCCCAGTGACCCTGCCAGGCACACTCAGCACAGCTCCCATTTGGGAGTGACAGAGCCACCATCAGGGGCTGTGACCTTCCTCAGGGGTGTCCCTGCAGCTGGTCCATGCCCAAACTGGGATGTCTCCAGTGATGAGGGGGTGGTCAGGGCGTGCTGTGCTCAGCCTGGGCACTGGGATGTCCTGGGGCTGGGCACTGCCCTCACCTGCAGCAGTGACTGTGCCTGTGTGGGGCTGTGGGGACAGAGTGGCTGTTCCTTGGTGACAGCACTGACCGGCCACCATCAGAGCAATGGGGTGACACAGTCTCTGTCCCTCAGTGACAGCCCAGCCTCCGCTGGCAGCAGCAATCCCTCCACTCTGCCTGGAGCCACCCTCCCTGCAGACAGCTGAAACACAGGGGAAACCTCCCAGCCCTCCTGGTGTGACCCTGTCCCCTGAGCAGCAGCAGCAGAGGGGCTGCAGTCCCCTGACAGAGACTCAGAAGCTGTGAGGGGAAGCAGGGGGACCCAAGGGCTGTGTGGGGTCACAGCATCCCCAGTGCTTTGGGGCCCATTGGCACAGCCAGGGTTGCAGGCTGGGCTCAGCCCCTGGCACCCTTTGGCCTCTCCAGCTCACCAACAGCTGTGCCAGGCTTGGGAAGGGCAGGCAGAGCAGCCAGGGAGGGAGGAGATTTCCCACTTAGCACCTTGCTTGTTGCTGCTCTTCTTCATTTCCTTGCAAACACAAGTCTGAGCCTCACAAGGAGCAGTGTCCCCTGTGGGACACTCACAGCCCCTCTGTGCTGGGATCAATCCAGCCAGAAACAGCCTCTGCACATAAACCTGCCTCTGGAAAAAAGCTTCTTTGCCACTCACAGAACTCAGAGCTCTCCTCCAACCCTTTCCTTGGTTTCTCCCCAGGCCCAGGAGCTGCTCTGCTGCTTTTTTGACCCCCTGACATCAGAGAGCATCCACCGAATTGAGGCCCAGCACTGCTAGCAGAGAGGGGCAAGGCAGCCTTGGATGCCCCAGTGGACATGGACACACGGACTCCAGCAGCTCTAAGAGCACTGTTTGTTTGGAATTAAACACATCTGAGGTGGTAGCATGGCTCAGAGAAATGAGAGGGGTGGAGGAAGGCTCAGTGCCCCAAAACAAACCCCTGTGGAATCCATCCAGAGACAATCTGCCTGTGAGCCTGGAGCAAGGCTGGGGGAAGCTCAGGAGGCAAACCCAGGGCCAGGTGCTCACTCTGTGTCTCTCAGGTGCCTTCTGAGGACTCAGGGACTGCCTGGAGAGATGGAGAGACTCTGCTGCTGCTGCTGCTGCTGCTGCTGCTGCTGCTCTGAGCCAAAGACAAACCCATGGAATGGAATGGAATGGAATGGAATGGAATGGAATGGAATGGAATGGAATGGAATGGAATGGAATGGAAACAGAGGGGAAGCTGCATCCCTGGAGGGTCAGAGCACCAGGCTGAGCTGTTCAATAAGGTGAAGGTTGGACAGCTCAATGCTCACCTGCCTGTGCTCCAGCAGCCCTGTCCTGGGCTGTGCCACCCCTGCTCCCTGCCATGGGCACACAGCCCTGCCTCCTCTTCCTCCTCCTGCAGCAGCTGCTGGTGCTACAATTCTTTTTAGGAGCCCAGAGGAAAGGAAGCTGCTGTTGATACAAACCCACAGCCTTCCTGGGGCACTCTGGGCTCCTTTTCCTTTGGGAAAGGCTCTGCTCAGCCCAGGAAGCTCCTGTTGCCACTGCCCTGCTCCAGACTCTGCCCTGGGGTGGCCCCACCTCGGGTCTGGGGCAGGTGTGGGTGCCACAATATCAGAAGGATCCAAAGCTGTTGGAGTGTCCAGAGCAGGGACCTGGGCATGGGGAAGGGTCTGAGGAGCAGCTGAGGGCACTTGGATTGTTCAGCTGCAGGAGGAGACTGAGGGCAGAGCTCAGGGGGGGCTGCAGGGGCAGCTCTGATCTCTGATCCCTGGGACAGGGAATGGCTGGAGCTGGGCAGGGCAGGGCCAGGCTGGATTTTGGGAAAGGTTCATCCCCAGAGGGTGCTGGCACTGCCCAGGCTCCCCAGGGAATGGGCACAGCCCCGAGGCTGCCAGAGCTCCAGGAGAGCTTGGACAGTGCCCAGGCACAGGGTGGGAGTGCTGGGGGGTCTGTGGATCCATGATCCTTGTGGTGCCTTCCAGCTCAGGACATTCTGTCATTCCCTGCATGCCTCTGGTTCCAGCCATGGCAGAGGTGGCAGGGACAGGGACAGGGGACAGAGACAGTCCCTGTGAGCGTCCCAGGGCTGAGGGCAGAGCAGTGGGGCCAGCCCAGCTCTGGCTGCTGTGGGTGAGCCTGGGCTGAGCCCTCCTCCCTGCCAGCTGTGACAAGGTGACCCCTCTGACACCTGTCCCTTTGCAGAGGAGACAGAAGTGCCCAGTGATCCCAGAGCTGTCAGGGGTGGGGCCCTGCCAGCTCTGCCTCCTCAGCAGGGTCCAGTCCTAGCACAGCCCTGCCCTTCCCTAATCCTGGAACAGCAACAGGGATTGTCACAGCCCACAGGGATTGTCACAGCCCACAGGGATTGTCACAGGCAGCCAGGTGTGAGGGGGACACGGTGACCTGGCCTGACCTCACACAGCATTTCAGTGTCACAATCACACAAACCCAGCCTGGTTTGTGTTGGAAGAAACCTTAAAGCTCATCCCATCCCACCCCTGCTGTGGGCAGGGACACCTTCCACTATCCCAGGCTGCTCCCAAGCCCTGTCCAACCCTGGAAATTTCTCCCACCCTCTGCTCCCCAGCCCTGCTCTGCCTGGATGGGCTCTCTGGGCTCTGTGGTGGGACCAAACATCTCCACAGAGGGGTGGAGAGGGGAGAGGCAGCTGCCCTGGCCCTGGGGAGGCTGAGGTCCTTGGAGTCATCCTGCTGGAGGAGCCTGCTCTGCTCCTGCAGCTAAGTAGGCCATTTCCTGCACTCCAGGCACATTTCTGTCATGCTTGTGAGCCCTGCACGGCTTTGAAACAAATGGAAATTAAAAGGATCCACCCCCAGCACTGGGGGAATTTATCTGGAAAAGGAATGGAATAAAGAGAGCAGCTGAGGGAGCAGCCCTGAGGAGCTGCACGTGAGGAGGGGCAGCAGCAGCCCTGACCCTGCCAGCCTGGTGCCACAGGGGCCACAGAGCCCTGTCCCTGTGCCCTCAGAGCTGTGGGACTGCAGCTGGACACGGTGAGGGGTCAGCAGTGAGCCTGGGGAGGTGACATCCCCCTGGGTGACATCCCACTGGGTGACATCCCCCTGGGACACCCCCAGCCCACCTGGGCTTGGCAGCAGCACTCCCAGGAGCTGAGACACATTAATTCATTAATTAATTCATTGAATTAATTAATAAAATCAGAGAATTCTGAATGGCTTGGGTGTGAAGGGACCTTAAAGCCCATCCCATCCTCCACCAGCCATGGCAGGGACACCTTCCATGTGATGGTGTTCACAGGGGTTCTCAGACTGGGGAAGAGATGAGGATCTGACTCCATGTGTCAGAAGGCTGATTTATTATTTTATGATATATATTACATTAAAACTATACTAGGAGAATAGAAGAAAGGATTTCATCAGAAGGCTGGCTAAGAATAGAATAAGAAAGAATGATAACAAAGGTTTGTGGCTCGGGCTGTCTGTCTGAGGCAGCTGACTGTGATTGGCCATTAATTAGAAACAACCACATGAGACCAATCCCAGATGCACCTGTTGCATTCCACAGCAGCAGATAATCAATGTTTACATTTTGTTCCTGAGGCCTCCCAGCTTCTCAGGAGGAAAAATCCTAAATAAAGGATTTTTCATAAAAGATGTGTGTGACATTTCCACTGTCCCAGGCTGCTCCAACCCAGCCTTGGGCTCTGCCAGGGATCCACCCTGTGCCAGGCCCTCAGCACCCTCTGAGTGGAGATCAATTCACTGTGTAACAAACCAGGGCCTGGCACAAAACATTTCCCATTTCCCATCCCCTTCCAGGCATCCCTGCTGAGGCTCCATCCACCACCTGTGCCTCGGTTTCCCCCCTAGGAAATGCAGGTGGCAGCTCTGCCACATGCCCCAGGCACAGCAGCACCATCCCAAAAATGGGGCAGCACCCAGATATCCCTGAGCAAGGAGCTGCTGCAGTGCTTTGGGTTCCTATTTTAAAGCCCAGCTAATTAATCTCAGCGTACCAAACTCGCACAGAGCGGGGGGAAGAATCATCCTCTGGTATTTCCAAAATGCCAGCATGCCAGAAATAACCCTGCCAGCCTTTTCTCCTAGAGAATACCCCACTTGTCTCTGGGGAAGTGACAACCAGGAGCACCACCAGGAACCCATCCCTCCATCCATGGGAGCTGCAGCTCTTGCACTGTTTTTTTCCCTGGAAACTGCCACAAGGCAGCCAGGATTAGCTAATCAGAGCTGAGGAGCAAATTAATGATTGAAAGAACTAGGAGAAAGGCAGATTTGATCCGAGATTGCCAGCTTTGCAGCTGGCTCCTACTTGCAAACAATTCATTTAGATTATGAAAGCAAGAAATTGAGTACAAAACCCCCTAGATTGTTTGCTTCCTGGAGAAAGAAAAGAAAAGAAATGGAATTTAGATTAAAAATTATGCAGAATAGTATTAAATCCCCACCCTCTTGTGCCTCCCCTCTTGCTGGAAAACCAGAGCTGTTCAGAATTTTGCATTGTTCTGCTGCCAGTGTCAGAGCTGCCTCAATGGAGGAGAGATAAAATACAGGAGGTGGCATTTGCTGTTAACCCCTTAGGGTCCTGCTGTGGCAGGAATGGGAACACAGAGCCTGGTGCTGAAATCCCATTCTCCCAGCTCCTTTTAGGGGTGAGTGTTGGGGGCACAGCAGCTAATCCTGGCTGCCTTGTGGCAGTTTCCAGGGAAAAAACAGTGCAAGGGCTGCAGCTCCCATGGATGGAGGGATGGGTTCCTGGTGGTGCTCCTGGTTGTCACTTCCCCAGAGACAAGTGGGGTGTTCTCTAGGAGAAAAGGCTGGCAGGGTTATTTCTGGCATGCTGGCATTTTGGAAATACCAGAGGATGATGCTGCTTCCCCTGTGGCTGCAGAGGGTCCCCCAGCAGTGCCTGGTGCTGGCCCTGGGTCACAGCCAGCACCCCCAGCCTGGCCAAACTGACTCTTTCACCCCAAAAAAGAGTGGGGTTCTGCTTCAGCCCCGTGCATGATCCTGCTGAGCCCTGGCAATGTCCCAGAGCCACCAGCCTGGGGGTGACAGCACAGCCAGCAGGATTTGCTGCCCGCCCAGCAAACTCAAAATTGGGCACTTGGGTTTCACCTCCTGAGGTCCATGGAGCAGGAGGAGCTGATGGACCTGCTGCAGCTGTCCTTGCATCATCCACACCCACCAAACTTGATAACCCTGAGCCAGGCACCTCCCATGCCCACGAATATCTGCCTTGCTCTGGCTGACAGAGCCAAAAGCATTTGGCTCTCTTGGCCAAGAGCCACTGCTGATCCCCAGGGACACCTCAGAGCCCCTGCCAGGGCCTGAAGGGGCTCCAGGAGAGCTGGAGAGGGACTGGGGACAAGGGATGGAGGGACAGGACACAGGGAATGGCTCCCACTGCCAGAGGGCAGGGATGGATGGGATATTGGGAATTGGGAATTGTTCCCTGTGAGGGTGGGCAGGCCCTGGCACAGGGTGCCCAGAGCAGCTGTGGCTGCCCCTGGATCCCTGGCAGTGCCCAAGGCCAGGCTGGATGGAGTTTGGAGCGACCTGGGACAGGGGCAGGTGTCCCTGCCATGGGAGGGGTTTGGGGGATCTTTAAGGTCCCTTCCAGCCCAGCTCTCCTTCCATGGCTGAGATATCACAGGGGGTGGCTGGTCCTTGCCTCTCTCCCTGGGGTGGGACCAGGACTGGGCTCCAGTCCCAGTTCTGTCCCACAGGGCAGGCATGGGGGCAGTGCCCCTTCCCCAATCCCTGATCTCCCCCTTCCCAGGGCACCCCTGCAGGCCTGTGGCAGCAGGAGCTGGTGATTAATTGGTCCCTGGCACTCCCCCTGGCAGGGCTGGAGGAGCACAAAGGGCTCTTTGTGTGATCAAGGGGCTGGGATGAGTCACCCACAGGGAATGAGCCCAGGGAATGGGGATGTTGAGCCAGAACAGGCCCAGGAGCTCCTGAAGGCTCTCACTGGGGCACACGGGGGACCAGGGCTGGCAGTGCCTTGTCTGGGCCCTCCTGGCATGGCCATGGCCCAGCAGCAACAGCACTGCCTGTCCCCAAAAGTGACCAGTTTGATCCAGTAAACCAAGGCAGAAATTCTGCCAGGACATTTCACACAGTGTGGGGTCAACTGGGGCTGCTGGGCCTACAAAAACTCCTGGGGAGCTCAGCTGAGGGGCTGGAGGGTCTGTCTACAATCATCCGTCCATCCATCCATCCATCCATCCATCCATCCATCCATCCAATCCATGTCCATCCATGTCCATCCATCCATCCCCCATCCGTCTGTCCATCCATCCATCCATCCATCCATCCATCCATCCATCCATCCATCCCTCCATCATCCATCCATCCATCCATCATCCATCCATTCACCCATCCATCCATCCATCCATCCATGTCCATCCATCCATCCATGTCCATCCATCCATCATCCATCCATCCATCCATCCATCCATCCATCCATCCATCCACCCATCCATCCATCCATCCATCCATCCATCCATCCATCCATCCATCCATCCATCCCTGTCCATCCATCCATCCATCCATCCATCCATCCATCCATCCATCCATCCATCCATCCACCCACCCATCCATCCATCCATCCATCCATCCATCCATCCATCCATCCATCCATCCATCCATCCATCCCTGTGGATGTTTAGGCCTCACCTGGGGCTTTGCTGGGCCATGTCCTGAGGTTGTCCTTGGCTGCTCTGCCAGGTGACCCAATGGCTCTGACCCCTGGAGTCTCCTCCTTGCCCACCTGTGGGATCTTGGCCATTTCCTGGCCATCAGGAGCCTCCTGACACCTTTGTGAGCTTTCAGAGATGATTCTGAAGATGAAAACGTGTCCAGCAAGATCACCAGGACGCTGCAGGTGCTCAGGACCCCCAGGTGGCTCCAATGGGGCTGTTTGTGACTGGTTTGCCCAAGACAGTGGTGAGGGCCTGGAGCATCTCCTGGTGAGGAAAGGCTGAGGTGCTCAGCCTGGAGAGGAGCCCCAGCTGAGAGGAGCCTCAGTCCTGGGCGTCCCTGGGTGTCCCTGGGTGCAGGGAGAGGCAGGGCCCAGCCATGGGCAGGAACTGATCCCAGGAGTTCTATTTGAACATGAAATCATCAGGGATGGAAAAGACCTCCAAGATCAGTGAGGCCAAGCTCTGACCACTCCCATGGACCATCAACACGAGGAGGAATTTCCAGTGGCCAAGCACTGCCCAGAGGGGCTCTCGAGGCTCCTTCCCTGGAGGGATTCCAGAGCCACCTGCCCACAATCCTGACCAACACGCTCTGGGGACCCTGCTGCAGCAGGGTGGGACCAGGTGAGCTCCAATGATCTCTTCCAAGAGGAATTGTTCTGCAATTCTGTGATCTGGATGCTGTGATGTACCAGCTGTCCCACCTGGCACTGACACCTGGGAGGCTTCAAGTGACAGAGGGGAGGAGGGAGGAGAGTGGGGTAGGATGTCCCTGCTGCTCTGCCTGGGCTGGCCATTGTCCCTCAGCTGGCCATTGTCCCTCAGCTGGCCTTTGTCCCTTGTCCCTCAGCTGGCCATTGTCCTCAGCTGGCCAGTGTCCCTCAGCTGGCCTTTGCCCCTCAGCTGGCCTTTGTCCCTTGTCCCTCAGCTGGCCATTGTCCTCAGCTGGCCTTTGTCCCTCAGCTGGCCATTGCCCCTCAGCTGGCCATTGTCCTCAGCTGGCCAGTGCCCCTCAGCTGGCCATTGTCCTCAGCTGGCCATTGCCCCTCAGCTGGCCTTTGTCCCTCAGCTGGCCATTGTCCTCAGCTGGCCAGTGCCCCTCAGCTGGCAGCCCCTGCCTGGAGACTGGAGAGTGCTTTTGGCTCACAGGAGCTCACAGAGCTCGCAGGAGCTCGTGGGGCTCCAGATCCCACCCCACCCACAGCTGCAGTCCCGGCTCTGAGGGTGACTCTGCCTGTGGGGCTCCTCCTCTCCTGAGCTCTGGCAGAAGATGCTGAGCTGTGGTGGCTGATTCCCCCTCACAGCAGCGTGCCCAGTGAATGCTCCCCTGGGGCTGTGGAGCAGCAGCTCCCAGGAATGGATGGTGGGACACTGGGCAATGCCTGGGAGCCCTGATCCTGCAGGGAGGTCCCTGTGACATAAATGGGATTGGTGCTGGTCCCCAGGGCTGTCCCTCCCCAGGATCCAGCCTCCTTGGGAAGCCTGGATGGTGCTCAGCTCCTGATAGAGCATCCTGGGCTGCTCCAACCCTGCTGCCAGCCCTGGGGTCCTGCAGAGCTGCTCCTCTGCCCACAGGGGCTGTCCAAACACATGGAAGGGATTGGGGTGCTCTGGAGCGAACTGAACACCCCCGAGCAGCTCCTGACCAGTAAACCACCACAGTCCATCCATCCTGAGCTGCTGAGCTCCCACCCAGCCACAGCCAGAGCCCAAATCCGGCCCAGAGCCACGGCCAGCACAGCTGGCAGCCCCCAAACATTGCAGCACCCTTGGCCTGAAGGCAGGGCAGCTGCGTGGGCAGGCTGGGGCAGGCACACACCCGTTATCCTGGCCAGCCTGGTGGGCACACTGACCCAGGAGCTCACGGGGTCCAGGGGGACTTTGGACCTCGGTCCTTGGAAATGGCTCCTGGCTCTGCTGCTCAAGGCAGGCCTGGCCCCCGAGTGGCTGCAGAGGTGCCACAAACTGCAGTGAGGCCAGCAGAGGCTGAGGGAGCTGAAACCCCTGTCCGGGACTGCCAGAGCTGGGAGCAGCCTCAGGCGGGAGGTGCCGATGGGATCCTGCCCAGGAGGGTGGGGCAGCCCCAGCAGAGGGACCCCAGGGCAGCTGCGGGGTTGCCCCCTCCAAACGGTCCCGTTATCAGCCCCTGTTTCGTGCCAGGGAGCAGCTGCACTGCAGGGCACATCTGGGCCTTCCCTTGAGAACTGGCCTGGCTTCACTGCGGCCCCAGCCCCGGGGGCACCCAGGTGTCCCAAATTCCTTCGTGCCGAGGCTGGGCTGGGGGAAACTCTTGTAAATAAATCTTGTAAATAAATCCCCGTGTCCTGAAGCGGTGCGAGGGGTGAGGTCGTGCCCCAGGCTCACCTGCAGCCTTCCCCCTAAGATTTCCTTCCCTGCGGCGTCTTCAGGTCTGCAAGGTGATTACAATCCCCTTCTGGGGTGATTAACATCCCCCTTCAGCTCTTCCAGCCACGTTCTGGATGCCTTTAAGCCCCCGGGGTGTTACACATGGCTTACAAGTCGGGCTCCATTAGCGCTCGATTCGCTGTTTATTAAAACCTCGATTAATCTTGTATTAATGCTCTTCAAATGCGACTTTTGTGGAGGTGCAGCAGCCTCTGAGAGGAGCTAAGCTTCTCCCCAGCCCTGTGCCGCTGCTGTCAGCGAGGAATTAGCTCTGGATCTCTCAGGGCTCGGAGCTGAGGGGTTGGGAGGCTGCAGAGAGCAATGATGAGGATGCCCGTGAGGATGCTCTGATTAATGGGGTAACACCAGCCCAGAGACACCAAATTTGGGGCAACGGGGGAGCAGGGTCCAGAGCAGACAGGAGGGTGTGGGGGCAGCCTGGGGATGGATGCTCTGCTTGCCAGGACCTCACAAATCAGAGCAGGTGGAAGGGTTCAGAATGGGAAGATCCACATCAGAAAAGCAGAAATTTCTCCTGCCCCTGCCCTGCAGCCGTGCGGCTCTGGGAGGGCTGTGCAGCAAGGAGGAGCCAGCAGGAATTGCACCTCGTGCTCCTCCGTGGGTTTGGGATGCTGCCTGTGCCAGATCCAGGGCACGGCCGGCGAGGCGCCGAGGGATGGAGGAGATTTCCCATTGCTGCCAAGCCGGGATGCTGCAGTTGCCACGGCAACGAGGGAGGCCTGCGAGCTGGAGCCCACAGCCCAAACCTCTGGGGCTGCTCAGGGCTGGGGGTGCTCTGAGCCCTGGCAGCCCCCGCACCCAAAGCTGCCCTCAGCACCCTGCTGCCAAAGCTGGCACCCCCAGCCACGCCTCAGCCGAGAGAGCCCGCTGGAAACCCTGCCTGTTCCGTGGGGAAAACAGGGAAAACACCCTTGAAAACCCTGCCTGTTCCAGGGGGAAAACGGGGAAAACACCTTCTGAAAACCCTGCCTGTTCCGTGGGGAAAACAGGGAAAACACCCTTGAAAACCCTGCCTGTTCCAGGGGGAAAACCCTGCCTGTTCCATGGGGAAAACAGGGAAGACACCCGCTGAAAACCCTGCCTGTTCCATGGGGAAAAGCATCCACTGAAAACCCTGCCTGTTCCATGGGGAAAACCCTGCCTGTTCCATGGGGAAAACAGGGAAAACACCCTCTGAAAACCCTGCCTGTTCCATGGGGAAAACACCCTCTGAAAACCCTGCTTGTTCCATCGGGGAAACGGGGAAAACACCCTTGAAAACCCTGCCTGTTCCACGGGGAAAACAGGGAAAACACCTTCTGAAAACCCTGCCTGTTCCATGGGGAAAACACCCGCTGAAAACCCCGCCTGTTCCAGGGGGAAAACACCCTTGAAGACCCTGCTTGTTCCATCGGGAAAACGGGGAAAACACCCTTGAAAACCCTGCCTGTTCCGTGGGGAAAACAGGTAAAACACCCGCTGAAAACCCTGCCTGTTCCAGGGGGAAAACAGGGAAAACACCCGCTGAAAACCCTGCCTGTTCCAGGGGGAAAACCCTGCCTGTTCCATGGGGAAAACAGGGAAAACACCCGCTGAAAACCCCACCTGTTCCAGGGGGAAAACACCCTCTGAAAACCCTGCTTGTTCCATCGGGAAAACGGGGAAAACACCCTCTGAAAACCCTGCTTGTTCCATGGGGGAAACAGGGAAAACACCTTCTGAAAACCCTGCCTGTTCCATGGGGAAAACACCCTTGAAAACCCTGCCTGTTCCATGGGGTAAGCAGGGAAAATACCCGCTGCAAACCCTGCCTGTTCCTCGGGGAAACACCCTCTGAAAACCCTGCTTGTTCCATGGAGAAAACGGGGACAACACCCTTGAAAACCCTGCCTGTTCCACGGGGAAAACACTCGTTGCAAACCCCGCCTGTTCCAGGGGGAAAACGCTGCCTGTTCCTTGGGGAAACACCCTCTGAAAACGCTGCGTGTTCTATGGGGAAACACCCGCTGCAAACCCTGCCTGTTCCATGGGGAGAACAAACCCCTTTGTGTGGGGAAGGCGCCCAGAGCCGCTGTGGGGAGGCAGCACCGGCCCAGAGAAGCCAGCAGAGATTCCCGGGTCATTTTCCTGCTGTCCCCGGCCCCGAGCCGAGACCGCGGGGGCCGAGGCTGGAGCAAGGGCAGGGAGCCCCGGCAGGGCCCGGAGAGCGGCTGTTCCCGAGGGATGCTCCGGGGCCCTTCCGGCAGGCAGGGCTGTGCTGGGAGCCGGGCTGGGACAGCCAGCTCTGCTCTGCTCTGCTCTGCTCTGCTCTGCTCTCCCAAAGGTGGCTGGCTCGTCACACAAGGTCACCTCTCCCTCCCAGCCTGCTGACCTTGCCAGGCAGCACAGGCTGCGTTTTTCCCCACCTCGGGACAGTTTTTGCTGTCTGTCTCCGGCAGCTCATTCCCGCTTGGGGCCCTCGGCCGCTGCCAGGCCTTGACTGACATCTGTCCATCATCCCTGGCAGCTGGAACCGCGGAGAGCAGCGGGTCCCCGCGGGAAGGACGGGCAGGGACGAGCCCGAGCTGCGTCCCCTCCGTGGGCAGTCAGCTGTCACCAGAGAGAGCATCGGGCTGCCCCCGTGCCCGCTCCCCTCTGCCGCATTCCCGCATTCCCGCATTCCTGCCCGGTTCCGCCGGGGCACCGGGTGCCACATGAGTCACACTTCCTCCCCACGCCCGTTCCAGCGCGGTGCCACCGCTATTTTTGGAAGTTTTGGAAAGCGGATCAGCCCGCTGAAGGGTGCTCGTGGATGCTCCCCACGCGGGGCCGGCGTCCCCCGTGTCCCCGAGCGGCGCTGGGGAAGCCCCGGCAGCCCGGACCCTGCGCTCCGCTCCCCGCTCGGCTGCGTGGGAACTCCCTCCTCGTCCCACGGCCCCTCCTGAGTCAGCAGCGAGCTGCAGCACCATCCTAGTGGCAAAATATTACCTTTTAAAGGGCTTGTTTGCGATTGGGGTGGGACTTCGTGCGATGCCAGCTTGGCGTTGATCGCTGCGCTCCCAACGAGCGAGCGGATCATCCCCGGTTATTTTTATTCCCAACCCCCAATGTTTTAGCTGGGGCTGCAGTGCCTCACAAAGTGTCTGTGAGGAAAACCGGGCACAATCCAGCTCCGGAATCGAGGGGTGGATGAAATCCGAGGCGGGATCAGCAGCTGAGTGTCACAGCCGGGCCTTCCTGGCCTGCCCAGCTCGGAAGGATCTGCTTTTACGGGATGCTGCACCCACACCCACACCATTGCACACCTGCCACCCCATCCCCTTCCCTCCGCTCCTCCACGACCTGCCCAAATCGAGGATTATTTTCCTTTCAGGGCAGTGATTGTGCTGCTCATCCTTCCCTCGGGATCTGCCCAAGGTCAGCGGCCGTGCCCAGGGAACAAACCCGTAGGGACACGGGGACGTTGTGGCCCTGCCATGCAGGGGACGCCTCTGCCGTGCAGGCGCTGCCCCAGCAAACTTCAGCTCCGTTTTTTGTGCCTGGAGCTTTTGCCTGGAGCCAAGCAGCAGCTCCTGCCCCGCGGGCACTGCCGGGCTCGCAGCATCCCGACCTTGCCGGGATAAAATTAGCCCCGCTTCCCTTTGGATTAAAGGCAGCTCCGCTTCGGCTCCGAGACGTCAAATGGCAGCGATCCCTTTTTTGTCTGGATAGGGGAGGGGACAGTCCTGCCAGCCAGCCTGGTGACAATGACATTGATTTCCTAGACCTCTCGGCGTGGCCAAATCTGTATTTTTAGCCGGGGAAGGGAAAAATACGAATCACGTGTCAGAGCAACGCGTTCCGTGCCCTGGTGGGAGGGAAGGAGCCGGGAGCCGCCGCTGCCGGAGCGGGGGACGGGCAGGACTCGCTGCCCGGTGCCCGGAGCGGGGCTGGGGATGCACCGAGCATCCATCCCCGGCACTGCCCCGCCGTGCCCGGCACGGCTCTGCCCTCCTGCAGCGGGGTCCCCGCTCCCCGAGGATCCCGCCCGTCCCCTCCGCATCCCCCGTGGCCCTTTATCTTCCGGGGCAGGCGCTGCCTTCATCTCTGCTTCCCTGCCACCGCCCCCTCCTCCTCCTCGCTCTCCCCCACCCTGCTCTCATTTCCCCAAGAAGACTTTAATGAAATCTGCCCTTAATTAAATCCACATTCATTTGCATAATTACCAGGAAATTGAAATTAGCCTGCGGACGTGGCTGGAATGCATTTGGCATCCGGCAGCCCGGGCTGTTCGGAGGGGGCTGCACCGAGGGCCGCTGGGTGCCCCCCACCCGTGGGTGCCCCCCACCCTTAGGTGCCTACGGTGCTGTGCCCACATCCCTGCCCTCCCTTCCCGGTGGTGACAGCGTGGAAGTGGAGGGACACTGCCACTGCCACTGCCCTGCCCTCCGCCCCCACACCAGCAGCATCACCACGTTTCCTTTAGTTAGTAAAAAATAAAAATAAAAGTCTTCACCGCCATTGAGAAATTTTTTGTTGCTTTTATAACTATGTATTTTGTCTTTTTTTTTTTTTATGGTTTCAGTTGTGGTTTTTTGAAATCCTTTTCGACAGTGACAAACTGAGGTAACGTCTGTGACACTACAGCCTCTCCTACGGGAAGAAGGTCCGAAACCCGACAGCTGAGGGAACTGGAAATAAAAACCTGACAACCTACGGACACAGCGACCTCGACGGGGACAGAAATCACACCGGGCACCCCCTGGGGCACAGCCGGGCGGTGCCACCGAGCCCTCCCGGGGCGGCCGGGATCCCTTATCTACATTATTGCACGAAAGATCGAGGACATCGAGGGACCTAAGGCAAAGAGGAGTAAAACCGGTGCCTAGCTCTCTACGTGGGGCAATGCTACGTCTAACGCCGGGCCCGGGGGTGCCGGGGACGGGGCACGGCGGGGGCGGCCCCTGCTCTGTAAACTGCGGCTGCTGCTGCTGCTGGAAAGCGTTATAGCCCTTTGTGGGGAATTGGGGCACCGGGGCCGCCCCACGGCGCCCACCCCGTGCGAGGGAAGCCCGAACCACAGCAGGGTGCTCTTGCCTTGGGGTGCCCCCACAGCGGCGCTGGGGGAGCTCCCCGCTCTGCTGGGTGCCCGAATCCGGGAGGGAAGGTGTGACCTCCACGCAGAGCCCAGGATATTGTCACTGCGGGGCCACCGGTGGCTGCAGCCAGCCCCGGCAGGGCCTGTCCCGCTGTCCCCGCCAGCCCCAGGGGAGGTGACAGGGTGGGGAAGGGGTGACAGCGAGGAGAGGTGATGGGGACAGCACGGAGAAGCAGGCGGGCCCGCGGAGGCCGCTCGGAGCTCCCTGCCCCGCTCCCGGGCCGTGCAGCCTGGAGGCACCGCTGCCACCTGCCCCCTCCCCGGGTACGAAGGGGCTGCACAGGGGACAGCGGGGACAGCGGCACGGCAGAGCCCGCCCGGCCCGAGCATCCGCCCTGCGGCAGGGCCGGCACCGGCCCGGGGCAGGGGCTGGGACACACAACGACACAGACAGGGACACTTGCTACATCAATGGCTGCCAGCACCTCCCACGGCAGGGAGGCAGCCGGGGCCGCCGGGGCTCGGGGGCTGCTGGCGACCCCCGGCTCCCCGTCACCCGCCTCCCCGCGCCCTCCCGGTCCCACAGCGCGGCAGGGACCGGCGGAAGAGGGCGAATCACCACCCACCCGAACCCCCAAAGGCCTCCTCCACCGAGCAGGGTCATCGGCCTTCCCGCTCCGGGCGGGGCGAGCAGGGCTGGGGCAGAGCCCGTGCATCGCCCGCTGCCCCCGACTCTTCCTCCCCGCCCTGGGAGACCCCTCCCCGTGCCCCGGGGAGCCTCGCAGGGGCAGCACAGCCGTGCCAGGGCCGTGGGTGCCCCCGGCCTCCCCATCAGCGAGCGGTGCCCAGGCGGGGCGGGGGGATCGGCATCCTCGGCGCTACGGAGCGCAACCAGTTCTGTCCTTTTCCTCTTCCATCGTGTTTCTTTTCCTTTTTTTTTTTTTTTTGTTTTTTTCCTTTGGGAAACCCAGAGCCCGGTCCCGGCTCGTGCCGCCACCACGGCGTGCTGCCCCATCGCTGTCCCCGGGGCGGGGGACGGGCGGGTGGCGCCGCCGTCACACGCAGATCTCTATTGCTGTGGCCAGGACCATCTGCCCCTTGCCCTTGTCCTGCCGTCCGTCTGTCCTGCTGGCCGGGCCCGGGGCGGCTGCGCCGGGCTCGGGGCGGGCCGCTCCGCTCCCCTCGGTCAGGACGGTCCTCTTGAGCGGGGCGGGGGTGCAGGAGCCGCCGGCCTCGTGGCAGTGCGGCCCGGCCGGGAGCTTGTCCCTGGCGTGCTTGCGGGAGCGGTACGAGGGCCGGCACCGCACCTCGGCCATGAGGTCGCACTTGATGAAGTAGAAAACCTCCTTGACGGGGCAGCGCTTCTCGGGGTCGAGGGCCAGCAGGCGCTGGAACATGCGCAGGGCGCTGTCCGTGAAGCGGCGCCACTGCGAGGGCAGCCCCGCCAGCCGCCCCTTCTGCCACCGCACGAACTCCTCGAAGAAGGCGTCGGACGCCACGGCCGCCTCCCAGGGGAAGTTGCCGGTGAGAACGCAGAAGATGAGCACCCCGAAAGCCCAGACGTCGATGCTGGTGTCCACGGCGAAGCCCTCGGCGCGGCCGGCCTGGCACACCTCGGGCGCCGTGTAGGGGATGGTGCCGCTGATGCGCTTGACCCGGCAGCCCACCTTGCGCGTCATGCCGAAATCCGCCAGCTTGACGCGGCGGCAGTCGCGGTCGAAGAGCAGCACGTTCTCCGGTTTGATGTCCCGGTGCACCAGGCTCTTGCTGTGCATGTAGTCGAGGGCCAGGCCCAGCTGCTGCACGCAGCGCTTCACCAGCTCCTCGGGGAGCCCCACCTGCGGGGGGACACGGCGTCAGCCACCCCAGCCAGCCCCGGGGGCACCCACACCTCCATGGGCTCATGGTCCTGGGTGCTCTGGGGCAGGGGATGGTGGTGGGCCATGGGCCACCCAAGAGATGGGTGGTGGGTCTCAGGCTCCCCCATAGGGCGGTTTGGGTTGGAAGGGACCTTAAAGATCGTCCAGTTCCACCTCCTGCCCTAGGAAGGAACACTTTCCACTATCCAAGGCTGCTCCAACCCTCATCCAACCTGGCCCTGGACACTTCCAGGGATGGGGCAGCCACAGCTTCCCCAGGAGAAGGGTGATGGGTCTCAGGCCATCCTAGGGATGGGTGATGGATCTTAGGGCACCCAGAGGAAGGGTGATGGGTCTCAGGCCATCCTAGGGATGGGTGATGGATCTTAGGGCACCCAGAGGAAGGGTGATGGGTCTCAGGCCATCCTAGGGATGAGTGATGGATCTTAGGGCACCCAGAGGAAGGGTGATGGGTCTCAGGCCATCCTAGGGATGGGTGATGGATCTTAGGGCACCCAGAGAAAGGGTGATGGGTCTCAGGCCATCCTAGGGATGGGTGATGGATCTTAGGCCACCCAGAGGAAGGGTGATGGGTCTCAGGCCACCCAGAGGATGGGTGATAGGCTCCACATTTATTTGTAGGTGCTTGTGGTCAAGCCCAGCCCAGATGGGGGTGCCCAGTCCCTGCAGCCCCTCCCACACTGGCCCAAAGCCCAGGGGCAGCTTTGCTCAGCCCCCCCTGAGCCCCCACATCCCACAGAGGCTCCCTGGGAGGTGCTGGCTCCCACCTGAGGCGGGATGATGTCGAAGAGGTCCCCGCCGGGGGCGTACTCCTGAGCGAACACGTAGCAGTCCTCGGTCTCGAAGACCACGTCGAAGACCTTGATGATGAAGGGGCTGGAGGAGAGCGTGTTGGTGATGCTGAATTCCCGCAGGAAGTTCTTCAGCTTCGTCTTGCTCTTGTTGACGAACTTGAGGGCCATCTTGGTGCCTGTGGAGGGCAGGGCACAGGAGTGAGCCCTCGGCTGGGACAGACCCAGCGCCCCGCTCCCAGCCCACACCCTGCTCTCCTCACCTGTGCTTTTGTGGGACACCAGGTCCACCTTGCCGTAGGTGCCCTTGCCGAGCTCGCGGATGAGGTCGTAGTGCTTGGTGATGTCGGTGCCCGAGAGGGTGCGGATGGCCAGGGACTGCATGTCCTCGGTGATCAGGGGCACCCCGCAGCAGCCCAGCTTGCGCGACGGCTCCTGCTCAATCGAGCCCGCGCTCATGGTTGCGCTGCAAGGCACAGGGGGCACTGCTTCCATGAGGCTGCAGGGCCGTGGTGTCCCATCCTGTCCCATCCCATCTCATCCCATCCCATCCCATCCCATCCCATCCCATCCCATCCCATCCCATCCCATCCCATCTCATCCCATCCATCCCATCCCATCCCATCCCATCCCATCTCACCCCATCCCACCCCACCCCATCCCATCCCGTCCCTTCCCCAGGGCTCCAGCCATGGCAAAGGGGGATTGGGCTGAGCAGCCCCCACTGGGTGCCACCCCTCTGTCCCCAAGGGTCACCAACCCAGTGGTTCTGGAGGGGATGCTCCAGCCTCTACAGGGGCTGCAGCCGTGTGGGTGTTTGGGGGCAAAGGGAGGGGTCCAGGCATGGCAGAGACAGGGACAAGGACACACATGGATACAAACAGGGACACACACATGGACACGTTTTCTCAGGCCTGGTGTGTTCCCAGCCACGCTGCAGGACAGGAGCTGAGGCCCTTTGGGGGTCCCCTCTCTGCTGTGTCCCCAGTGAGCCAGCCCTGGGTGCTCCATACTGAGCCCCTCTGGAGCTGAGCCTCACCCAGCCAGGGGAGCTCCAGAGGGGAACCAGGGCCCTGCCCTGGCACCAAGGGCACACAATGGCTCTGCAGCAAATCCCTCCCTCACATCTCTCTGACCATCCACCAGCACCAGCTCCTGGCCTTCACCAGCCAGGGTGCCAGAGTGTCCGGTGTGGAGAATCCCAGAATCCCAGATTGATTTGGGGTTTGATGGGATCTTAAAGCCAGTCTTGTTCCATGGCAGGGACACCTCCCACTGTCCCAGGCTGCTCCCAGCCCTGCCCAGCCTGGCCTTGGGCACTGCCAGGGATCCAGGGGCAGCCACAGCTGCTCTGGGCACCCTGTGCCAGGGCCTGCCCACCCTCACAGGGAACAATTCCCAATTCCCAATATCCCATCCATCCCTGCCCTCTGGCAGTGGGAGCCATTCCCTGTGTCTTCTCATTCCAGGCCTTTGTCCCAAGTTCCTCTGCAGCTCTCCTGATGCCTCTCGAGGCACTGAAATGGGCTTTAAGGTCTTCCCAGATTCTTCTCTTTTTCAGGCTGAACAATCCAAATTCTCTCAGCTTTTCCTCATAGCGGAGGTGTTCCATCCCAATAATCATAACTGTAGCTCCTCTGGACTTGCTCCAACATATCCATGTCTTTCCTGTGCTGGGGATCCAAAGGTGGATGCACATTCCTGGTGGGTTCTCACCAAAGCCAAGCAGAGGCCGGCCCAGCCAGCAGCACATGGGCAACAGCACCAACATTCCTCACTCCCAGCAAACAGGGATGGTTTTCTCCACACTCAGAGTCACCCACCAGAGCAGTGAAACCATCCCAGCATCTCCTCTGATGGCTTCAAGGCGCTCCATCACTGCACAAGCACAAACCCTGGGCAGGCAGGGACGTGGGGAGGGCACTCGGTGCCTGCAGGGGGGTGAGGATGGGCACAGAGAGCCCAGGTGGTGCCCACGGGCTCAGCCCCACGCAGGGGCTGTGGCAGCCACCCCAAATGGTGCCAGACACCCCACAAAGCACCTGCAGCACCCCACAGCCGGGCTCACACACAAGGACCCTCCCAGCCCTTCCCAATAAGGCTGAGTCGGATCTCCAACTCCTTCCTTCCTTCCTTCCTTCCTTCCTTCCTTCCTTCCTTCCTTCCTTCCTTCCTTCCTTCCTTCCTTCCTTCCTTCCTTCCTTCCTTCCTTCCTTCCTTCCTTCCTTCCTTCCTTCCTTCCTTCCTTCCTTCCTTCCTTCCTTCCTTCCTTCCTTCCTTCCTTCCTTCCTTCCTTCCTTCCTTCCTTCCTTCCTTCCTTCCTTCCTTCCTTCCTTCCTTCCTTCCTTCCTTCCTTCCTTCCTTCCTTCCTTCCTTCCTTCCTTCCTTCCTTCCTTCCTTCCTTCCTTCCTTCCTTCCTTCCTTCCTTCCTTCCTTCCTTCCTTCCTTCCTTCCTTCCTTCCTTCCTTCCTTCCTTCCTTCCTTCCTTCCTTCCTTCCTTCCTTCCTTCCTTCCTTCCTTCCTTCCTTCCTTCCTTCCTTCCTTCCTTCCTTCCTTCCTTCCTTCCTTCCTTCCTTCCTTCCTTCCTTCCTTCCTTCCTTCCTTCCTTCCTTCCTTCCTTCCTTCCTTCCTTCCTTCCTTCCTTCCTTCCTTCCTTCCTTCCTTCCTTCCTTCCTTCCTTCCTTCCTTCCTTCCTTCCTTCCTTCCTTCCTTCCTTCCTTCCTTCCTTCCTTCCTTCCTTCCTTCCTTCCTTCCTTCCTTCCTTCCTTCCTTCCTTCCCCTCACTGTCATCCCAAACCAAAGCTCAGCTTCTTCACTTATTATAGTTATATTTTTTTTCCCTGGGAAGTTGGGGAAAAAATAGAAAAGGAACTTCAACATCATGATGTTCCAAAAATGTACCAGTTTGACTCATAAGATCTCCGAAGCAGCTCATCTCCATAGTGTTTCATTGGCCCCCTGGCAGAGGAGCACCATCTCAGCGTCTGGGTGCTGGAGGTGGAGGTGGATCAGCAGCAGCTCGCTGGAGGCAGGACTGAGAACAGCCCTCAGCATCCTGCACGAAGAATTCCGGCTACGCTTGCATTTACGGCTGCGCTCATCAATGTCCCTTAATTAACCGCCATTGAAATGCAATTATTCAAGTCGGGAAGGTTGGCTTTGGGGAAAAACCCTGCTGGTTGGATGGGAGTGAGGAGAGGGAGGGCTGGCAGCTCGTGGAAGTGCTCTCCAAGTCAAGGGCTGTTTGTTTTTCCCCTTGGCTCAGCCTGTTGGCGTTTCCAGGTGTCTCCTTCCCAGGCAGGAACCGAGGGGCACCCACGGGCAGCGGGGATCCCGCCGGGTCCGGAACCGTGCTGCGGCCGGGCTGGCACGGCTGGCACCGGGATGTGCTGCCCGGGATGGGCACGGGCCGGGATCCTGCTCCGAACAGCAACCACGCCTGACCGGGGATAACGGGGCACCACGGGGCCAGCGCCGACCCCAGGAGGAGCCAAACAGCGACGGTGGCCAAAACACCAACACGCCGAGGCCATGGTGGCCAAAACACCAACACACCGAGGCCATGGTGGCCAAAACCCCGACACGCCGAGGCCACGGTGGCCAAAACACCAACACGCCGAGGCCACGGTGGCCAAAACACCGACACGCTGAGGCCACGGTGGCCAAAGCCCCAACACGCCGAGGCCACGGTGGCCAAAACCCCAACACACCGAGGCCACGGTGACAGAAACCCCGACACGCCGAGGCCACGGTGACCAAAACACCGACATGCTGAGCCCACGGTGGCCAAAACCCCGACACGCCGAGGCCACGGTGACCAAAACACCGACATGCTGAGCCCACGGTGGCCAAAACCCCGACACGCCGAGGCCACGGAAAGCACAAACACAGAAGTTGTCATTAAAAATGGAAAGCTTTTGGAAGCATGTTGGGTTTGATGCGGGGCAGCAGCGGGAGGCAGCGAGGGCTCGGTGCCAGCGCCGTGCGCTCCCAGGGACAGCGGGAATAACGGGAATAGCGGGGCACACAGGGGTGGCAGTGCCAGTGCGGCAGGAGATGCCGCCAGCTTGGCCTGGCCGGGTTGAGGTCCCACATCCCTCTGCAGCCAGGCCAGTCCCAGCAAGGAGCACCTGTGTGGCCCCACGCCGGATCAGGTCACTCCAGAGCCACAGCGGGGCCTTTCCCGGCACCCCAGCTCCTCTCCCGCCCCAAACCCTGGAAGGGAGGCAGCACCACGACCCAAGGAGGACAAACACACCTTCTCCAGCTCAGTTCCAGGTGCTCCTGAAGGAGCTTTCCCAAGCAGGGAGGAGGGATGAGCATCCCGGCCGAGCCCCCACGGCGCAGGGTCCCACAGTGACAGAGGCAGCGCGGCCGCTGCCGCGTGGCCCCGGGACCTGCCGCGCACCACAGGCGGTTCCTGCCGTCATCTCCGCATCCTGAGCCATTTCTCCTACTATTCAGACTAAAATTGTTCTGTGTTTAAGCTTCAGAACCGTTTATCTCATTGAGTGAGGAGGATAATCCACCCACCTCTTCCTTGCTCCCTGGCAGGTATTTATAGGCAGCCACTCGTCTCCCGTCGGCAGCTGCCGCTCCTCTTCCCCGAGCTCCCGGCTCCATCCCCGGCCCCGCGGAGCACATCCCGCTAGGACATCATCCCCACCATCCCCATTATCCCATAGCCACAGCCCAGCATCCTGCCGGGAGCCCACAGTGCTGCCCAGCGCTGTTCCCTGCCGGGGATGCTCTGCCCTGCTCTGGGTCCTGCTCCAGCCCTGGGCACAGCGGCTCTGCCGATAACTAATTGCAAACTCATTAGGAGCTCATTGAGAGGAGCAGAGGCCGCCCGGGAGAGCTGCCCCAGGCTCCCGCAGAGAAGGCGGCTGGAGCAGCGGCTGCTTGGAAACTAAGAGGGAAAGCGGGAAAAAAATCCCTCTGGCCACATCAGAGACTGACAGAAAAACAACCCAGTTATTGAGGGAGGCTACAGGAAAAGGGTTTGGGCTGAGCCTGATGCACGGTTGAGCGCTGGGGGCTGGGACTCGATTAAAGGAAAATCTGTGCAGGGCAGGGGCTCTGCAAAACCCGGATTCCTCTTTAAAGAGGGGAGAAATGTGAAATGCAGCAGTGGGATGGGCACAGGCCCACGCTGCTCTGTCCCTGCACTTGGCAGAGATTTATTTCCCTGTTTCCCATGTTCAAACCCTCAGTTATGAGCTCATAACACCAACTCCCGTCCAAGCCCAGCAGGCTGGAGGCCAGGGCATCCCTCAGGAGGGATCTCCCTCTCTCCACACCCAACCAGCTTCCAAACCTGCCTTGTTTCCCCTGAACAACACACTGAACCAGCAAACTCATGCCCTGGGCCCTGCCAGAGCCATCCCCTCTCCCAGTTTTCCAGGTGCCAGCACACCCTGGTGTCACTGGAACCAGGGGCCAGCGGTGCTTTGGCCGTGCCCCACACTGAGCTGCTGCCTCCCAGTGCCCCACTGCATTTCCAGCCCTGCCACCTGCATTCCTGCCTGACCCCGTTCCAGGGACATCCTGTCCTCTCCTCCGTGCCCCTGGGACCTGCAGAGCAGATTGGAGCTGTGCATCCCGGGGCTGTGGCACACAAAGGCACCTTGGCCTAACGGGGACAGCGTGGCTGTGGGGGCAGGACAGGAATCCCACCGGGGCTTGGGGCCACCAGCACCTCCATGGCCAGGCAGCCTCCAGCCAGGCCGGCCACCACCTCCCACCTCACCCAGAGCAGCCAAACAGGCACAGGGAAAGGATTCCTGCATGCCAGGGCCATGCAAAGCCTCTCAGGGCAAGCCGAGTGTGTCCAGGAGGTCACACATGGCACGGGGACATTGGCTGCTGGCAGTGGTTTGGGGACAGGCCCTCTGCCACCATCCTGCAGCCCAGGGGGAGCAGAGGCCGTGGGTGGGGCAGGTCCCCATGGGCAGCTGGCTCCAGAGCAGCGGGAAAGGCTGGAGCACCACGGGCACACCGGAACCAGCACCGAAGCTCCAGCGAGGCACCCGCAGCCACTGGCACTGCCCAGTGCCCCCGTGCAGGGCTGGACTGGCACTGCCCAGTGTCCCCGTGCAGGGCTGGACTGGCACTGCCCAGTGCCCTCAGTGCAGGGCTGGACTGGCACTGCCCAGTGCCCCCGTGCAGGGCTGGACTGGCACTGCCCAGTGCCCTCAGTGCAGGGCTGGACTGGCACTGCCCAGTGCCCCCGTGCAGGGCTGGACTGGCACTGCCCAGTGCCCTCAGTGCAGGGCTGGACTGGCACTGCCCAGTGCCCCCGTGCAGGGCTCGACTGGCACTGCCCAGTGTCCCCGTGCAGGGCTGGGCTGGCACTGCCCAGTGTCCCCATGCAGGGCTGGACTGGCACTGCCCAGTGCCCCCCATGCAGGGCTGGGCTGGCACTGCCCAATGCCCCCCGTGCAGGGCTGGACTGGCACTGCCCAGTGCCCCCACGCTGGGCTGGGCTGGCACTGAGCTCCAGGGTATCAGCAATTCTCATACCAGCTCCTTGCCCAGGGCACAGCAGCTTGCCTGGCAGCAGGATTCTCTTTGGCACAGCCAGTAACGCCCAGCCAGGCACTGCTCTCCCAGTGCAGATGTTCCAGATGCAGGGCAGGGTCAGGCCCTGTCACCCCATCCGCGGTGTCCCTCGCTGCAGGAGCCATCTCCCGTCCTGGCCAGCATTCTGTGACAAGCTTCCTCAGCCTCTGGTCCCAGGATTCAGGTTTCACACAGCGATTCGGGAAGAGCAAACAAAGCAGTGCCGGGACTCTCCTCCGCCGCTCCTCCTTCCAGCCACCGTCCCTGTGCCCTCCGAGCTGCCAGCAGGATTTTCCCTGCCCTCCCGCACACGGAGCTGTCTCTGTCCATCGGCCCCGATGACAGGACCTTGGCCGCCTTGCAGAGCTCCTGGCCTCCCGGGGTTTTGCTGCCGAGCAGGATTGGCTTCCTTAGGACCTCAGCTCCTCCAGCCCGCAGCTCCTCCCGCCTTCGCCGCCAGCACCGGGGACTTGTGATTACTTCATTGTTTGATTGGTTTCATCAGCCTGTCATCATCTCCCTCCCAAAAACTCTTCCGCCAGCGCCGGCGGCCCCGCACGGTTGGGATCTGCAAAGACAAACGCCCCGAGCGAGCGGCACCTGCCCGACCCGCGGCACGGCCAGCCGGCCCCCTCGCTCCTGGCGACAACAGGGACACGTCCCTGTGCCACAAAGCCAGCCCTGAGTGCGCTGCAAGGCTTTGTGTGCCCCCAGCTCAGCCTGCCGCCGCCTGGGGGGCTCCCGTGAAGGAGATGCTCCCGTGAAGGAGATGCTCCCACCTCTGGGGCTCTGCTCCCGCAGCAGGGCACGGTGACACGCACGGTGACACGCACGGTGACACGCACGGTGACACCGGGCGGGTCGGGGGCTCGCACACGGACAGCCAGCCCCGAGGGTCCCGGACAGAGCCGTGCCGAGGCCGGGCCGCCCTGTCCCCGGTCCCCGAGCCGTGCTGGGGCTCCCGGTGGCGCCGCCCGCCCGCGGCCACGGCGGCTGCGAGGCCGGACCGGAGGAAAGTGGGTCACGCTCCCCCTTCCCGCTGCGGCCCGGGAGCGCCGGGCTGGGATGGAGACCGGCCCCGAGGCCCGGGGACAGCGGGGACAGCGGGGGAGGTGAAAGGGGAGCTGGGGCAGCAGGGGAGGGGACACAAGGAGACAGCAGGGGACGTGGTGAAGGGATGCGAGGGGAGACAAGGAGAGATGACGAGAGGAGATGACACCGGGAGATGGTGAGGGGACAAGGGAGGACACAATGAGGAGAGACAATGAGGGGAAACGAGGGGAGATGGTGGACGGGGCATGAGGGGAGATGGCAGGAGGACATGAGGGGACATGAGGGGAGGTAATAGGGAAGACAGGAAGCTGGTGAGGGAGGACAAGGGGAGGTGAGGGAACATGAGGGGAAACAAGGGGAGATGAGATGGGGAGGTGGTGAGGGGACACAAGGGAACACAATGAGGGGACATGAGGGGACACGGCCTGAGCTGCCCCCGAGGCCGCCTCTCCCTGCTCTCCCCTTCCCCTGTTCCCAGCTGCCCTCCAGCCCAGTGCACCCTTCCTGACACCCCCAGACCCGCCGGCAGCCCCGGGGAGCAGCCCCGCGGCCCCGGCACCACTCGGTGTCACTGACGCCCCTCCGTCCTCCCCCTCGGCCCCCCGCCGCACCGGGGCCGCCCGGGGCGCAGGTGCCACCGGCCGCAGGAGGGACCCGGGCCGGGGGGGGGCAGCGCCCGCACCGCGCGGTGCCCACCCCGCTCCATTCACCGGGAGCGCCGCTCGTACCGGGATGGGGTTTTGTCCCCTCCCCGCGCCGTGCGGGCAAACAAAGGGCGGCCTCGGTACCGGGCGGGCGGCGCCCCCCGCACCGCGATCCTCGCAGCCCCATGCCCGTATCCTCATCCCCGCAGCCCCGTGCCCGCGCCTCATCCCCGCGCCGCCGCCTTACCGGAGGGGCGAGCCGCCGCCGCGCCCCGTCCCCGGCGGGAGAGGAGCCGCCGCCGCCGCCGCCGCCGCGCTCCGCCCGCCCCGCCGGGCTCCTCATGCCGCGGCCCCGCCGCCGCCGGAGGAGCGGAGCGGAGCCGAGGGAGCGGAGGGAGCGGAGGGAGCGGAGCGCGGCGCCCCCCGCAAGCCCCGGCAGCGCCCGCCCCGCGCCGCGCTCCGCCCGCACCGGCACCGGCGCCGCCCCGGGGAGGGAGCGCGGAGCGGGAGGAGCGGGGGGAGCGGGAGGAGCGGGGGGAGCGGGGGGGCTCCGCCGCCGGCCCCGCGGGGATGGGGGATGCGGAATGAGCGATGCGCGATGCGGGGCGCTGCTCGTCCCCGCCCCCCGGTGTGGCCGGGGGGAGTCGGTGCGGGAGCAGCCCGGGAAGGGGGGTCGGGGCTGAGCCGCCCCCTCCCCGCGGGCGCGGAGCTCCGGTACGGCGGGCTCGGCTCGGAGCGGAGCTCGGCGTGGGGACAATGGGGATGGGAGCGGCGCAACGCAGGGGCGGCTTCACACCCGACATCCCCCGAGGCCGATGCGGGGGTCCCAGCACAGCACCGTGTCCTGCTGCTTCCCCGGGCCCCGCTGTCCCTGAGCCCTCCCAGGCTCTGTTCCCTCTCCTGTGGCACAGGCGATGCCCCCGTGGGTGGGTGACGCCCACCCTGGGTCAGGGAATGGTTTGGGTTCGAAGGGACCCTCAGGATCGTCCCGTTCCAACCCCTGCTGTGGGACACCCTCCAGGCTGCTCCAAGCCCCATCCAACACGGCCTTGGACAGCTCCAGGGATGGGGTGGCCACAGCTTCTCTCTCACCATGGCACAGGTGATGCCCACCATGGCACAGACAGCCCCCCAAAATGCTGCTCCTCAATGAGTGCAGGACACGTGGCTTCCCCTGTGGCTCATGAATGGTGGGAGCGTTCAGGCCAAGGAATGCCAGATGAGGCAAACACATCACGGGGGCTTCCCTTCAGGTGCCTTAAATTTGGCAGCACTTTCAGCAAGTGGTGCCAGAGCTGGGCACCAGGAGCTCCAGGCACCCCCAGCCTAGGGGACAGTGACAGCTCTCCGGGAGGAAGATGAGGGGTTGGCACTGTGCTCCCTCTTGGAGCATCCCTGGACACACCTCGTCTTCCCGGCTTTCCTCCTGTGCCCACCAAGGCCAAGCAGGGATGTTTAACACTGGCCAGGATTCGCTTTGGCATTTCCTTGTCCCTCAGCTGGGTGCCAGGTCCCTCGGCTCCCGTCGTGCCACTTTGAAGGGACCCACAGGGCTGCCCCCCCTCCGAGGGGCACAAGGGGCTGTTCCCACAGCCCAGCCGTGCTGGTCCGAGCCGTGCCGGTGCCCCCGAGCCCCCGGAGAGCGGGGAGGGCCGGGAGCCACCGGCTGTGAGTCACGGATAGCGCTGAGCATGCGGAGCAATTAAAGCTTTTCATGAATGACTTTAAGGCAAGAGGCTGAATCACACTCCGACACTGCTTTAATGTGTGCCGGCTGTGCCACTGTCACCCTCTGGCCGCCCGGCAGCTGGCACGGGGCAGGGGCGCTGCCAGCCGCGGGCAGGGCAGCGGTGCCTCCATCCCGCTCCGCTCGGGCCCTGCCAAAGGGACGCTCCAAGGGAGCTGATTCCCGGCGGGATGGAGGCATCGGGATGGCGCTGGGAGGAGAAATGCTGGAGATCCCGGGCTGGGCTGGGGCTGGCGCTGCTCGGAGCGGCCGCTGCGGGGCTGGCACGGCGCTGGCACGGCGCTGGCACGGGGCAGGAGCAGCGGAGGTGCGCGAAAGAGGAACACGGGGGAGCTGGGCAGAGCTGGGCTGCGCTCGGTGTCACCGCAGCAGCGCACCCCTCCATGGGAGGCGTCACCCACCCACGGGGGCATCACCGGTGCCACAGGAGAGGGAGCAGAGTCTGGGAGGGCTCAGCGGCAGCAGGGCCCGGGGAAGCAGCAGGGCACGGTGCTGGGCTGGGGCGCTCCGGCTGCACAACGCTGGGGACCCCCGGATCGGCCTGGGGGGGCCGGGTGTGAAGCCAGGGGGGCAGCACAGCCACCCCCATGGGGCGGCTCCAGGCTCGGCCCTTCCCGAGGCCCCTGTCCCCCGTGTCCCCTGCCTGTCCTTGCGGTGCCGCCCTGGCTCCCGCAGCCTCCCGCTCGCGGCTCCTCCGAGCTCTCTGTCAGCTCTCTCCCTATTTATAGCTCGGGGCTGTTTCTAGGTCAGGCGGGAGCTGCCGGTGCCCGGGGAGCCAGCCCGGGAATCGTGGGGGGCTGCAGGGACACTGCCACACTGCCACACTGTCACAGTGTCACAGTGTCACCATCCTGGTGCTGTGCCCTGGGTACACAGGGGCTGAGCTGGCACCGGGGCCAGCTGGGCCTGGCAGGACATTCCATGGGATTCTGTGGGGCTTGGCAGGGCTTTGTGGGGCTCTGTGGGACCCCACGGCCTCAAGCAGGTCCTCACAGGACTTTGTGGGGCTCAGCAGAGCTCTTTGGGACACCATGGGACTCTTTTGGATTCCATGGGGCTCTGTGGAGCTCTGTGGGCTCCGTGGGGCTCAGCGGGGCTCTGTGTGGCCCAGCAGGGCTCCAGATGACTCCAGGAGGTTCCACGGGGCTCTGTGGGGTCCCTCTGGGGTGTCCCTGTCCCTCGGTGGCACGTGGGTGACAATCACACCGAGCCATAGTAACACCAGTTGTACCGGGGAGCGCCCGCACTGAGCTCGTGGTCTTCAAAGCACTCCCGGAATATTAATAACTAATTAAGATTAACGAGATGAAAGGAGCCAGATCAAACATGTTTATCACCTCGTGCAATCCCAAACCGTGCAAGCCCCCGCCTCCCCGGGGGACCACGAGCGCTGCTGGGATTTGTGCTCGGGAAGGGAATATCCGGCTGGTGCACATCGTGGGATGGCGCTTGGACAGGGTGGGCAGCGGGAAATGACCTGGAAAACCCAAAATATTCCCAGCGTGCCGAATCCCCTCGGAATTCAGCGAGAATTGTCGCCTGTCCCTTCGCCATGGCTCGGCAAGAGCGGGAGCCAAGGCTGAGCCCAGCCGGCCGCGGTCCCACGGCCACCCGCGCCCGTGGCGCTCCGGTGCCAGGAGCCGGAGCCGCCGGGGATGCTGCGGGGATGCTGGGAAGGAGCGGCGGAGGGAAGGAGGGAGGGAAGGCGGGAGCGGAGCACGCCGGGAGCCGCAGCCCGGGCGGGGGGACCCGCTCAGCCTGGGGGTTCCGGTGCGTCCCACCCCGCCACAGCCAGTCCGTGGGGGGACACCACCCGTGTCCCCTCGGTGTCCCCTCGGTCCCTGGGACACAGCCCACCCTCGGGGATCCCCAGGAAAGGAGCGGTGGGGCTGATTCCCGCAGCTCGGAGCCCCCAGCTCGGTGTCCCCCGGGCCGGAGCTGCCACCCCGGCCGGGGACAGCCGGGGGGGTCCCGGGGCTGCTCTCGGGAGCAGGGACAGGCCGTGGGACGGCCCCGCCGGTGACGGGCACACACCGAGCCCCTGCCAGGGGTCCGACCCTGGGGGGCTGCCCCGAGCTCCTCCCGTGCTCCCGGGGCTGCGGGGACCGAGCAGGGCAGGGCGGACACAGCGCCCAGGGATGGATCCCGGGATGGATCCCGGGCCGGGCACAGTGCTCCAGGGATGGATCCCGGGCACAGCGCCCAGGGATGGATCCCGGGATGGATCCCGGGCACAGCGCCCAGGGATGGATCCCGCGATGGATCCCGGGCACAGCGCCCAGGGATGGATCCCGGGATGGATCCCGGACCGGGCACAGCACCCCAGGGATGGATCCCGGACCGGGCACAGCGCCCAGGGATGGATCCCGGACCGGGCACAGTGCCCAGGGATGGATCCCGGGATGGATCCCGGACCGGGCACAGCCCCCAGGGATGGATCCCGGGATGGATCCCGGACCGGGCACAGCGCTCCAGGGATGGGTCCCGGGCAGAGTGCCCAAGGGATGGATCCCGGGCTGCGGGGCACAGCACCCCAAGGATGGATCCCGGGCACAGTGCCCAGGGATGGATCCCGGCTTGGATCCCGGACCGGGCACAGCCCCCAGGGATGGATCCCGGGCCGGGCACAGCACCCCAGGGATGGATCCCGGGCAGAGTGCCCAAGGGATGGATCCCGGGCCGGGCACAGCACCCCAGGGATGGGTCCCGGGCAGAGTGCCCAAGGGATGGATCCCGGACCGGGCACAGCCCCCAGGGATGGATCCCGGGATGGATCCCGGGCAGGGCACAGCGCCCCGGGGATGGATCCGGTGCACAGTGACGGCTGCTCAGCCACCGGCATTGAACGGGACCAGAGGGGCTCTTTGGGATGGGCTGCCCGGGGAAAGAAGCAGAACGCGTTTCTTCAAGGGGAAGGAGGGGCTGAGCTGGGGGCACAGGGAGAGCCACGGGGCTCGTCCTGGCAGCCCGGTGGTGCCCCGGTACCCCGGTACCCCCACAGCAGCCGGCACCGCCCGGCCGCCGCCTCCGCTCGCTGCCCGTTCTCCTGGCACCACCTAGAGGCTGCGGGAACGGGCACGGGGGGACGGACACACGGGGGGACAGCGACAGGGAACAGACACGGACTGACATAGGTGAAAAGACATGAGCGCAGACACGAGGGGACACGCAGAGGGGACAAACACGGGGGGACAAACATGACGGGGCAAACACGTGGGGACAGACATGGGGGACAGACACATTGCCACAGCACCCACGCGTGGGGCCCACGCACTGCCCCTGGCACAGGGGGGGACAGGGTCAGGGGTGGTGACAGGGTGGGTAGCACCTCTGGCAGCACCTCCTGTCACCCCAGGACCCGCCCTGGTGGGGCTGTGCAGGAGGTGACAGGCGATGGCAGCTGTGTCCCCACGGGATGGAGACAGACTCAGGGACAAGCTGGCGACAGCCAGGGGGTGTTCAGCGACCGGACACACCCCCACCCCCCATTGCAGCCACCTTGAAGCAGGGTAGGACAGGGAGAAGCCTCTGTGCACAAACCATGGGTGTCCATCCCTCGCTGTCCCCGAGCAGGGAGGGGCAGCCCCTGCAGCCACCCCGGGGACCCTGGGCCACCACACTGCCACCCCGGGTGCTCCAGGCCCATGCCACCTATGGTGTGGCACAGGCTGGGTGCCCCTGGTGTCCCCGGCTGTGGGACAGGAGCCGTGGGAGCTCTGTGCCCCCACAGCCAGGCCCTCCCAGCCCCTGGTATCCCTGCTCCCCACCTGGGCACTGACTCACAGGAACTGAGCTCCAAAACCTCATGGTTTACACCAAAACAAACCCTACAGCTCTGTGCCACCTGTGAGGAAGGCCAGACTGCCTGGATGGATCCAGCTGGTGGCCCTGAGCCCCCCCAGACCCCACTGGGGACAGCCAGTGCCGGGAGGGAGCAGAGAGGGGCTGTGCTCGGCGCTGGCAGCGTGGCACAGGAGCCGGCAGTGGCTCGGTGCCACCAGGAGCAGTTGGGCACAGCGTGTGCCAGCACTGGCACCTCGCATCCTGCCCGGCTCGTTCCGGCCCCGCTCATCCTCCTTGGCTGGGGCTCAGCAACACCATGGAGAGGAGATTTCGGGAAAGGGGGAGGTGAGCACCGGGGCTGCTGCCCAAAGGGACGGGGCACGGGGAGCCTGTGGCTCTTCTTGTGGAACCCCCAAGTGCCCAGGGAGGAGCAGACACTGCCCAGGGACCCTGGTCAGGTGAGCTGGGATGGCTGGGATGGCTCCAGGATGGATTGGGGATGGTTCTGGGATGGCTGGGACGGCTCCAGGATGGATTGGGGATGGTTCTGGGATGGCTGGGACGGCTCCAGGATGGATTGGGGATGGTTCTGGGATGGCTGGGACGGCTCCAGGATGGATCGGGGATGGTTCTGGGATGGCTGGGACAGCTCGAGGATGGATTGGGGATGGTTCTGGGATGGCTGGGACAGCTCCAGGATGGACTGGGGACGGTTCTGGGATGGCTCCGGGAGGCCGTGGGTGCACACGCTGCTGCCCACAGCCCTACTGCTCCCATGGACACCACTGAGCTGGCAGGCACGGTACGGGATGCCCAGCGGTTCCCTGCTGCCAGGGAGGCACATCCCGGGCGGACACACGTGCACCCAGCACCGGCTCCGGGCTCCCCTTTGGGAGGGGATGCTCCCGCTCCCAAGCAAACTTTGGCACTGCCCCCGGGCCGGCTCGATGCCCACTCCGTGCCCTCCCTGCGCTCACAGTGTCCCCGCCGGGCTGTGCCGGGCACTCACCTGTGCAGGTGCAGAGGCTGAAGCTCCTCTTTCTGGAAGCAGACGAAGCAGAAAGAATCCATGGCTCGGCTGCGGCGGCCCCCGCGCCCGGCCGAGGGTGACCGCAGTGCCGGGGGGCTGCTGGCATCGTCCCCGCGCTGCCGGCGGTGCCCGGAGGCTCAGGCGGGCCCTGCCGGGGCCATGGTGCCGGGAGCCCTCACACGGCCCGGCTGGACACCGGGAGCCCTCACACGGCCGGGCCGAGCACCGGGAGCCCTCACACGGCCGGGCCGGGCACCGGGAGCCCTCACACGGCCGGGCCGAGCACCGGGAGCCCTCACACGGCCGCGCTGGGCGCCGGCAGCCGTCGCTCCCCGGGCACGGAGGCGGCTCCGGGCCGGGCCCCGTCCCGCGTTGCCGTCCGGCCAGGCCCGGTTATGCCAGGCCCAGCCATGGCCCTGCCCGGCCCTCAGGGGGCACCGGGGCTCGGGCAGGGCGGGCCCAGGCTCCGGCCGAGCCCTGCGGGGCTCAGGGGCTGCCCCGGGCAGCGGGGACGGGCAGGGTCCCTGCAGCAGGTGGGGTCCGGCGGGCTCTGACGGGATCCAGCGCGCCCTGGAAGGGTCTGCAGGGACACGGGCAGCCGGACACACGGACGGAGGGGAAAGTTGTGCCGTCGTGGAGCGGCGGCTCCGCGGGGCTCGTCTCACCGGCAGAGCCGCCGCTCGCTCTGACAGCCCAAGCAGCGTGCGAGTATTAATAGCTCCCGACTCCCGCGGCGAGGATGGGAATTAACTCCTCGAATGCCGCCTGCCCGGGCTCCAGCCGCCCCCTCCCGGTGCCCGCTGCTGCCTCCGGGCTGGGCAGCACGGGATGAGACCGGGCACACCCGGCCCGGGGCACCGAGGAGCCCGCGCTGTGACCCCCCGGCACCCCCGGGCTCTGGGCAGCCCTGGCACAGGGGACGGGCCACAGTCGGGGGGAAATGTCTTGGCCCGGGTGCTCGTGGTGGGCTGTGCCTGCTGGTGGTGGCAGAGGTGCCATCCCTGGGTGTCCCCCTGCACGGGCATGGTGGGACAGGGCACAGCAGGGAGCCCCGGTGTGCCGGCTGAGGGTGTCCCTGCCACACTGCAGTGTCCCTTTGCCCCTAGATGGATGGCCCTGTCCCACAGCAGTGTCCCTTTGCCCCCTGATGAGTGTCCCTGTGCCCCTAGATGACTGTCCCTGCCCCATTGCAATGTCCCTTTGCCCCTAGATGAGTGTCCCTGTCCCACAGCAGTGTCCCTTTGCCCCCTGATGAGTGTCCCTTTGCCCCCTTATGACTGTCCCTGCCCCCCAGCAGTGTCCCTTTGCCCCCTTGATGAGTGTCCCTGTGCCCCTAGATGAGTGTCCCTGCCCCATTGCAGTGTCCCTGTGCCTCTAGCTGAGTGTCCCTGCCCCACAGCAGTGTCCCTTTGCCCCTAGATGAGTGTCCCTTTGCCCCCTGATGAGTGTCCCTGTGCCTGTAGCTGAGTGTCCCTGCCCCACAGCAGTGTCCTTTTGCCCCCTTGATGAGTGTCCCTGCCCCACAGCAGTGTCTCTTTGCCCCCTGATGAGTGTCCCTGTCCCAGAATGGACATTGCTGCAGGCAGTGTCCAGCTGTTCCATGGGGATACACCAGGCCAGGCTGGGTCAGGACGCCCAGAGTCACACAGCCCTGATGTGTAACTGTTCCCCATCCTTTGGGCCTGGCTCAGGGACCAACACAGGTCCCCCAGGTCTGTGGAATCAAATCCTGGTCCCACCCAGTGTCCTGGGTCAGGAGCAAGAGCCACGTCCTTGGGAAGGTGACAGGAGAACAGGGAGAGGTTCCCCAGCCTGGCCTTGGGCTTCATCATCGCTC
Organism: Melospiza georgiana; assembly: GCF_028018845.1. NCBI lineage: Eukaryota > Metazoa > Chordata > Aves > Passeriformes > Passerellidae > Melospiza > Melospiza georgiana. Next base: position 14,616,526 of record NC_080445.1, read on the forward strand.
CTGAATAATTCAGTGAGTGGCTCTGCCTGCTCCGGCCACACCCCCGCTAATGGCAGAAATCGATGCCTTCTTAATTCCTCATGGCCAGACAGCTCCTGCCTGTGCTGCTCTGGGCCCTGTCCCCCTGGGAGATGCTGATGATCCCAATTTTGTCTCACAGACTCTTGGAATCTCAGAATGGTTTGGGTTGGAAGAAACTTTAAAGCTCATCCCATCCCATCCCTGCCATGGCAGGGACACCTCCCACTGTCCCAGGCTGCTCCCAGCCCTGCCCAGCCTGGCCTTGGGCACTGCCAGGGATCCAGGGGCAGCCACAGCTGCTCTGGGCACCCTGTGCCAGGGCCTGCCCACCCTCACAGGGAACAATTCCCAATTCCCAATATCCCATCCATCCCTGCCCTCTGGCAGTGGGAGCCATTCCCTGTGTCCTGTCCCTCCATCCCTTGTTCCCAGTCCCTCTCCAGCTCTCCTGGAGCCCCTTCAGTCCCTGGCAGGGGCTCTGAGGTGTCCCTGGAGCTTCTCCTCTCCAGGTGAGCACCCCCAGCTCTCACAGCCTGGCTCACTGGGGCTGTGCAGGTGTTTGCAAGGATCCTCTTTCCATGTGGTCCTTGGGTGCTGGAGGAAGCAGCACCAGCATCCTCAGGATTGCACTGGGGCAGTTCCATGGGATCAGGTCCCCCAGGCCCCTTGGCCCCCTGGTGCCAGGGCCTGGCATCCACCCAGGCACCCACTCACCAGAAGCACAGCTGCAGGAGCAACAAAAATGTTAAAATTTAATGCCTTGGCTAATGGGCTGAGCAGAGTGGAGCAGAAACCTGGAGAAAAAGGGAAGAGGATGAGAGTGCCCAGTGTCTCATGGCTTCCCCCTGCACCCTCTGCTTCCTGGAAAAAGAGGACACGAGACCCTCCTGCCTCACTAAATAAATCCCACCACAGTGTTGGACCAAGGAGCCAGTCACAAATCCATGTGGCTCCTGGTGGGCCCCCACAGGAGCTCCCAGTGAGGGACAGAGCCCTGAGGATGAGACCTTGCCCATGGGAACCCAGGTTCCACCATCCTCTCCAGCACCACCTGCAGCTCTGCTGGTGTGTCCTGAGCTGTGAGATGTGGCTGGGACTGTGTGTTCTGTTCCCATCTGTCAGAGCTGGGGCAGTTATCCTCTGTTCATGGGCAGTTTTTTCTTTCTCTCTCCCCCAGCCAACCCTCCCTCCAGGAGATCTCTGCTGTCCATGGCCACTGAGTGTCCCTGCAGGGCTGATCCAATCCCAGCATCCCATGGGGAGATGGAGCCAAGCATTCCTGCCTGGATCCAATCTGAGCCTGGCACAGCACAGCAGCCTTTGCCCCCTGCATTGCCAGAGGAGCAGCTTTCTGCTGCCCTGCATGGCCAGAGGGAGCCCAGGCCCATCTGCAGCAGCCCTGGAGCTGCAGAGGAAAACTCCCCCCTTGTGCAGGATCCCTGCTGCAGCAGAGCCACAGCTGGCACTGCAGGAGGGCTGAGCCCCCATGGCATGGGGCTGGGACACCGCCCTGGCACACAGCGGGCAGGGCATGGGCTGACTCTGGCAGTGTTGTTTTGTATTACTGCATTTTTATTTCATCTTTATTTTTTTCCCTAGTAAAGAACTGTTATTCTTACTCCCATATCTTTGCCTGAGAGCCCCTTAATTTCAAAATTACAATAATTCAGAGGGAGGGGGTTTACATTTCCCACTTCAAGGGAGGCTCCTGCCTTCCTCAGCAGACACCTGGCTGTTCAGAGACACGGTGTCCCCCAGAACAGTGGGATGCTGAGAGCAGGGAGAGGCACAGAAGGGCAGCTCAGGACATCCTGCTGGGCTGTCTGGCTGGATTTGAGCTCTGGGAAGAAGGCTGGGACAGACTGAACTTGGTGTGGGTTCAAAAGAAGCCACAGCCTGAACGAGTCCTCTCTCCCCACCTGCAAGAGAGCAGAGGGAGAGCAGTGCCCTGATTCCTGCTGCTCCTCTGCCTTGGAGCTGCTGGGATAGCTGGCTGGGATGCTGACATGAATTTCCAGGGCTCCATTCCAAATATTCTCAAGCCATCAGATGTAGCCATGATATTTTATGAAAAATCCTTTCCTTAGGATTTTTTCTCCTGAGAAGCTGAAAGGCCTCAGGAACAAAATGTAAACATTGATTATCTGCTGCTGTGGAATGCAACAGGTGCATCTGTGATTGGTCTCATGTGATTGTTTCTAATTAATGGCCAATCACAGTCAGCTGGCTTGGACTCTCTGAGACAGAACCTTTTGTTATCATTCTTTCCTATTATATTCTTAGCTAGCATTCTGATGAAATTCTTCTATTCTTTTAGTATAGTTTTAATAGAATATATATCATAAAATAATAAATCAAGCCTTCTGAAACATGGATTCAGATCCTCATCTCTTCCCTCATCCTCAGACCCCTGTGGACACCTCCACAATCAGACCCACCAAGCCTGGCTGGAGCTGGGTTTGCTGTGCTGCCCTCACGAGTCCTTTGGGACCTGCCCAGTCCCCATGGGCTGGGGGCAGCCGCCCTTGAGAGGGAATTCTGAAACCATTCCCAGGGGAATGAGCAGTGCCAGAACCCCAGAATAACCCCAAATAAATATTCCCAGAGCAGGAATGGAGGCAGGAACACCTGGCCAGGAACCAGCAGTGGCCACAAAGCCACAAATGTCCCTCACTCTGAGCAGTGTGCCCAGCTGAGCACCAAGGCAGGACCCAGCCCTAGCCCTGTCCCCAGGCTCTGCTGGGTTTAGATCATTAATTATCCACTTTTGTACTTTCCTCAGGAATTTGGACTCAGGAATTTTTACCTGCTGGGTTTTTACAGCTTGCTAAATAAGCATATTCCTTGCCAAGGAACTTGGGAGCCGTGGGGAGCCGTGGGGCTTTGTGGACAAAACTTTTCCAAGCTGCTTTATTGGACTTATAAAACACAGTTTAACCCTTTTCATCGCGTTGCTTTGCATGAGGTGGCAGGGCAGTAAAATGCTCATTTCTCCATGGCATTCCCAATGAGCTGCAGCTCAGTTTGTGGCAGGAACAATAAAGGAGATGGAGCAGAGGGGAGGGATGTGAGGAGAAGCACAGGCAGCTGCGTGAGGCTCAGACTCACCCTGAGGGCAAAACGCTGCAAAACAGGAATAAAGCAATTAAATGAGATGAATATTTGAATGTGGGATTGAAGGGGCCGGAATCAAGGCTGGAGCAGTGCAGGAGGCTTGGAGAACAGGCATTTCAGTGCCTGTTTGTAATAAAAATTGAGAGATAAACCATGTGGTAACAAATTATTTTCACAAATCCTGTTCCCTTCATCTCCTCAAACAGCTGTTCAGCTCCATGGCATTTCCATTCCTTCTGTGTTTTTAAAACACAAAGTTACCAAATAAATTCAGAAAAAGGTGGGTGGCTTCTCCAGCCTGGGGGCTGCTCCAGGCCCAGTCCAGGCCCTGCTGCTTCCTCCCAGGGTTGGAGGAACCCAGATTGAAATGAGGGCTGGCACAGACACTGGTTTGGGGGTTTTTAAAGCCTTTGCATTAAAATCCTGCTGATTTTCTTTGAGAAATGGCATTTCCAACAATGGGAAAAGCAGGCCTGGGGCCTGGCATGGCCACATTCCCAGGACAGGCTTATCCTCGTGCTCCAGTGATGCTGGAGGCTGATGGGAAATTCCCACTTTGTTTTTTCATGGATCAGCAACAACAGGAGGTCCCTCATGGGGCCATGTCAGACCTGGGGTTTCCTGTGTGAGGCACAAGGACACTGGGGACACCTGGATGTGTCTAAGGGGGCCTGGAAGGAAGATGGGCACAGACCTTTTGTAAGGGCCTGGAGAGCCAGGACACAGGGAATGGCTCCCACTGCCAGAGGGCAGGGATGGATGGGATATTGGGAATTGGGAATTGTTCCCTGTGAGGGTGGGCAGGCCCTGGCACAGGGTGCCCAGAGCAGCTGTGGCTGCCCCTGGATCCCTGGCAGTGCCCAAGGCCAGGCTGGGCAGGGCTGGGAGCAGCCTGGGACAGTGGGAGGTGTCCCTGCCATGGCAGGGGTGGGATGAAATGACCTTTAATGTCCCTTGAACAAAAACCTTTCCATGCTTTATGATTCCTTCACCTTGGGACAGATGTTTCTAAAGCAAAGTCTTGCAAAACTGAGCCTCACATCCCTGAGAGGTGTTCCACATCCTTGGCCTTTGCAGGGACAAGTGGGATAGAGGAGAAATATCCCTGTAGGGATCCAGGAGGTTGGCAGGAGGTTCCTTCTTCAAGTTCCCTTCAGCTGCTCCATCCCTCCCTCCCTCCAGACACTTGGGGCTGTTTTCTATCAGAGACCCCCAAAAATCCCCTCCTCACCCCACAGTGGCTGGGGAGGCTCAGGAGATCCCTGTCCCTGCTGTCCCCAGCTCCTCAGAGCACGTGTCTGCACCCAGCCCTGCCGGGATGACAAAGGCTGATAATGGGATTATCCTTTTAATGATCCCCATAGAAACGAGCCCTGCACATCCCAGGGGAGCCCTGCAAGGACCCAGCTCCAGCCTGGAGCCACACAGACACCTCGGCTCTGCTGGGGGGTGGAGAGAGCTTGTAGGGGGTTTGGAGCAGTCAGAGGAGCTCTGGAGGTGTTGGGGAGATTTGGGAGGTGTTTTAGTGGTTTTGGAGGTATTGGAGAGCTTTTGGAGGTGTTGTAGTGGTTTTGGAAGTGTTGGAGAGGTTTTGGAGATGTTATGGAGATTTTGGAGGTGTTGTAATGGTTTTGGAGGTGTTGTAGTGGTTTTGGAAGTGTTGGAGAGCTTTTGGAGGTGTTATGGAGATTTTGGAGGTGTTGTAATGGTTCTGGAGGTATTAGAGAGCTTTTGGAGGTGCTGTAACAGTTTGGGAGGTTTTGGAGGTGTTGTTATGGTTTTGGAGGTGTTGGAGAGGTTTTGCTGGTGCTGGGAATATTGGGGAAGTTTTGGAGGGGATTTGGAAGGGTCAGAAGAGTTTTGGAGAAGTCAGAGGAGTTCTGGAGGTGTTATGGAGATTTAGGAGGTGTTTTAATGGTTTTGGAAGTGTTGGGGAGATTTTGGAGATGTTGGAGAGGTTTTGGAAGTGTTGGAGAGGTTTTGGAGGTGTTGTAATGATTTTGGAAGTGTGGGAGAGGTTTAGGTGGCGCTGGGAATATTGAGGAAGTTTCAGAGGGAGTTTGGAGGTGTCAAAAGAGTTTTGGAGAAGTCAGAGGAGTTCTGGAGGTGTTGGAGAGGATTTAGAGATGTGGGAGAGATTTTGGAAGTGTGGTGATGGTTTTGGAAATTTTGGAGAGGTTTTGGAGATGTTATGGAGATTTTGGAAGTGTGGTGATGGTTTCGGAAGTGTTGTAGAACTTTTGAGAACACTGGAGGCTTTTGGTGGTGTTGTGGAGGGGTTGGAGGGGGTTTGAAACTGTTGGAGACATTTTGGAGAGGTTGGAGAGATTTTGGAGAGGTTGCAGTGGGTTTGGAGAGGTTCTGGAGGTAATGGAGAGGTTCTGGAAGTGTTGGAGGGGTTGAGGAGGTATTGAAGAAGTTTTGGAGGTGATGGGGAGGTTTTGGAGGAGTTGGAGAGGTTTTGGGGGTGATTGAGAGGTTTTGGAGGTGATGGAGAGGTTTGGGAGGGGTTAGAGAAGCTTGGCAGAGGTTGAAGGGGTTGTGGAGGTCATGGAGAGGTTTTGAAGGAATTGGAGAAGTTTTGGAGGGGTAGGAAGGGTTATGGAGGGGTTGGGGAGGTTTTGTAAGTGATGGAGATGTTTCAAAGGGGTTGGAGAGGTTTTGGACATGATGGAGAGGCTCTGGAGGGGTTGGAGAGGTTCTGGAGAGGTTGGAGAGGTTTTGGACATGATGGAGAGGTTCTGGAGGGGTTGGAGGAGTTGTGGAGGGGTTGGAGAGGTTTTGGTGGTAATGGAGAAGTTTTGGTGGTGATGGAGAGGTTCTGGAGGAGGAGGAGAGGTTCTGGAGGGGTAGGAGGGGTTGTGGAGGGTTTGGAGGTATTGTAGGGCATTTTGGAGGTCTCGGGGAGGTTTGGAGGTGATGCAGAGGCAAAGTTTGGAGCCTGGGAGTGCCCACAATGATCCATGGGCACCTCCAGGCCGTGTCTCCTCAGCTGCTCCTCCCTGGGCAGTTCCCCCCACAGCCAGGCCCAGGAGCAGCATTTCCTTGCAGGATGCGCAGGACTGGGGCTGGTGGGCTCAGTGCTGTGCTGAGAGAGTGAAAATAAAATCCTCCATGATGGAAAATCCTCGTGGAGCCCCATGGGAACGCTGAGCCCTAACCTCCTTGTGGAGCTGGGGACAGCCCCAGCCCCACAGATGGCTCATTCTCCTCCTGCTGGTGTTTAATCCTCTGAAGGAAGTGCCAGCCTTTGCAATGTCCCCACGGGGCTGCTGTCCCCTCTAAAGCCTGTTAAGCCACCAGGCTGAGCTGCCCTTTGTCCCTGCAGGTGCCACAGGGATTTGGGAGCCGTGAGGAGCACTTGGATCCGCATCAGCCTCACAGGTTTGGGGTTCCAGTGTGTGGGAAGGTGCTCTTTGTGGATGAAGTAACGAAATTATCTTTTGTTTCTTTATAAAAGTAAAAAGCTTAAAAGTTTTTTTTTTTTTTTCATTAAATAAAAAGACACTTCATAAGACTTTACTTTAAAAATAGCTAATTAAATAGAAGTTTAAAAAATTGTTTAAGTAATTATTAGAAAAATAAGAGAACAAAGAAACGAATGGCTTTTTGAAGTGTTTTACTAAGAGTAAGAACTTCTTACCTTAGTTTACTTTTTTTTCTGTAAAAATCTTTTATTATTTTGCCTTTTATTAAAACTTTTCTCTTTCCAGCATTACCACAAAAGCCATCCTGCTAATTTTATGCCATCTAAAGTAGCTAAGCTATCTCAAGTGTAACATAGATCTCCAAGAGATTTATATTACTGTCATAAGACCTAACTCAAAGAGACCCTTCTATCTATCACCAGTGGTTCCCAGCTCCTTGACTTTGGGAGGCAGCAGCTGGGACCTGGATCTCAGTTTTCCTACCATTAATGCCCTGGATGAATGGATCTGTTGATGTCTTTGCTCCTGGCCAGCTCAGGCAATGGAAGGGTGATGGCCACAAGGAGCTCCAGGCTGAGGCAGTCCTGGGACATGGGAGCAGCCAGAGGATCCCTGCCATGGAGCTTTGTTGTCCTTGCTGGGAGGGTCGGGGGTTTGTCTCACCCTGGTTTGTTTAATTACTTAATTAGTTACACAGGCACAAAGCCAGGAGCCACATCCGGAGCCCTGGGAGCTCCTCGTGGGGCAGGAGCTGGGGGGCAGCACTGGGGGCAAGGCCCAGGACTGGATCCAGGGACAGCTCCGGCTGCAGGCTCAGGTACAGGCCCTGGCCCAGGGCTGGGTCTATCCCCCTCCCTATTTCTAACCCCATCCCATCCCATATCCATCCCCAATCCCATCCCCAATCCCATCCCATTCCATCTCCAATCCCAATCCCATCTCCAATCCCATCCCCAATCCCATCCCATCCCCAATCTCATCCTATCCTATCCTATCCTATCCTATCCTATCCTATCCTATCCTATCCTATCCTATCCTATCCTATCCTATCCTATCCCAAATCCAATCCCATCTCCAATCCCATATCCATCCCCGATCCCATCTCCAATCCCATCCCATTCCATTCCATGTCCAATCCAATCCAACCCCATCCCATCTCCAATCCCATCCCATCCCATCCCATCCCATCCCATCCCATCCCATCCCATCCCATCCCATCCCATCCATCTCCAATCCCAATCCCATCTCCAATCCCATATCCATCCCCAATCCCATCTCCAATCCCATCCCATCCCATCCCATCCCATTCCATTCCATCTCCAATCTCATCTCCAATCCCATCCCATCCCATCCCATCCCATTCCATTCCATCTCCAATCTCATCCAATCCCATTCCATCCCATGTCCAATCCCATCCCATATCCATCTCCAATCCCAATCCTATATCCAATCCCATCCCATCCCATATCCATCTCCAATCCCATTTTCAATCCCATCCCATTCCATCTCCAATCTCTATCCCATCTGCAATTCCATCTCCAATCCCATCCCATCCCATTCCACCTCCAGTCCCAATCCCCAATCCCATCCCATTCCATCTCCAATCCAATCCAACCCAACCCCATCCCATCTCCAATCCCAATCCAATCCAATCCAACCCCATCCCATCTCCAATCCAATCCAATCCAATCCAATCCAATCCAATCCAATCCAATCCAATCCAATCCAATCCAATCCAATCCAATCCAATCCAATCCAATCCAATCCAATCCCATCCCATCCCATCCCATCCCATCCCGTCCCATCTCAATCCCACCCAAGCCCCGCCCACACCGGGCGTGCCCGTACGTAGCCCCGCCCACCCACGCACAGCCCAATCACCTCCCATTTCCTGCCGCGCGGGAAAACGCCCTCGGCGCATGCGCAGTACGGAAGGGGCGGGCCAAGCGCAGCTCCGGCCGTGCCCTTCCCTCAGCGCTCCGCACAGCGCCGCGCCCTTCTCCAATATGGCGGGGCACAGTGCTCCGCGCCGAGTTGCGCATGCGCAATACCGCTGCCCTGCCCTGATTGGCTGCGGGCGCCGGTGAGCGCTTCCGGTGGGAGGGCGGGGCGGGCCCGGGATGCGCCTGGCGTAGCCCCGGCACCGACACCGGCCCCGCACCGCGCCGCCGCCGCTCCCGCCCGCCCGCGCTCCCGCCGCCCTGCCCGGCGCCCCGGGGCTCCCCGTCCCGCCGCTTGGGGAGGCCCGGGGGCTGGGTGCCGGCAGCTCTCCGGTGCCCGTGGCTGCGCGGCCGGCGGGGGCTCGCCGGTGCATGGGCGGGGGGGCCCCGCCGGGCCACCGCCGGCCATGAGATGAGCGGAGCGCGGCGCCCTGCCTAGAGCCGCCCCGGGGCCGCCGCGGCCATGGTGAGCTGGGGCAGCGGGGACGGGAGCGTGGAGGGAACGGGGGATGGTCCCGCGGGGCCCGGACACCGGAGCGTGAGGGGCCGAGGGGCGGCGGCACCCCCGGGACAGGATGTGAAGGGCCAGGAAGGCACGGATCCCTCCTGGTGCCCGGGCTGCTGGGAATTCCGGGTTTGTGCCGTTAAAGCCGAGGGGTGCCCTGGCAGCTGTGGCTGCCCCGGTCCTTGGCAGTGCCCAGGCCCGGCCGGGAGCAGCTGGCACAGCCGAGCCCGGCACGGCCCAGCCTGGCACAGCCGAGCCCGGCACGGCCCAGCTTGGCACAGCCGAGCCCGGCACGGCCCAGCTTGGCACAGCCGAGCCCGGCACGGCCCAGCCTGGCACAGCCGAGCCCGGCACGGCCCAGCCTGGCACAGCCGAGCCCGGCACGGCCCAGCCTGGCACAGCCGAGCCCGGCACGGCCCAGCCCGGCACGGCCCAGCCCGGCACGGCCCAGCCCGGCACGGCCCAGCCCGGCACGGCCCAGCCCGGCACGGCCCAGCCCGGCACGGCCCAGCCCGGCACGGCCCAGCCCGGCACGGCCCAGCCTGGCACAGCCGAGCCCGGCACGGCCCAGCCTGGCACAGCCGAGCCCGGCACGGCCCAGCCTGGCACAGCTGAGCCCGGCACAGCCCCAGCCTGGCCCTGGACGTGGCACGGGATGAGTCTCAAGGTCCCTTCACACCCAAACCATTGGGTGATTAAATTCTCCGGTGCCAGCTGTGGGCTTGCCCTCACGGCCTCCTTGGGTAAGCCGAGGAGTGACCTGGATTCTGTTCCGTGCTGGGGACAGCGGCCTTGGCTGTGCCCACAGGGACAGCGACAGAGCCAGCCCGCTGGGATGTGCACAGGGCTGTCCTCCCCTCGGTACCATCCCCAGGAAAGGTCTCAGGAGCGTCTCTGACCGTGTGGGTGCCCACAGAGCCAGGCTGGCAGCGCTGGCAGGCGGGCATTGCCCCCAGGGCATCGGGTGCTGCTCACTGCCACCACCCCAGAACTGCTGATGTTGTGTTCCCCTTGCTCTACCCACAGGGGTGTCTTCTATCCCAATACTGGTGTCCCACCTTGTACCCCAGTTTTCCTTGGGGTGACCAAAGGAGCCCTTGGCAGGTGGGCAGCAGTGGGGAGATGCTTTCAGCAGCCCTGGATCTGCTCTGGGAGCCTGCCCTGGCTCACCCAGAGACCCCACTGAGCTCAGGCTGCAGTTCCTGGCCTGGTGCTCACCCCACTCCACCTTAACCTGCCTTTGGTGGTGTAGGATCAGGCTTTGCACCCCTTTTATTCCAGAATTTGGGATCCTGGTTGTGAATTCCTTCACCCAAGAGCTGAGGTAATCACATTGCTCACTGTGTGATGTGCTCCTGGTACATGAGTGGTGTTTTATTGAAACTTTGGTCTCTGTAGCCACTTTGGTGAGCTCCACTAGGCCCTTGCCCAGGCTTTGCTGCTTCATGTGGGACACAGTCTTCTCAGTAAAATATATATAAATATATTATTATATATATAAATACTGGCAGTGTTTTATAGCAGTAGCCTGAGGGTGCTCAGGGTGGGCTCCTCATGTGTGTCCCAGCTCCTTGTGGCTTTAGTTTCAGGCAAAGGGGGATTTTTGAGGTGGATTCTTAGTGACCAGCCCATGTTCAAGAAGGTGAATAAATGGTTTGCAGGGTTTGCCAGGCCAGGCTGTGCACTTCACAGTGCAGCTGGCAAAAATTAGTTCTCCCCTCACCTCCCTGTGGACACACACATTTCTCCTCCTGAATTACACCTTGTTTGCTTCTTTTTTTTCACTTCACCATCCACTGTTTGGCTGCCCGTGGAAGTTGAGCAGCAGCCCCTGGGCTCTGCTGCAGGATTTACTGTTGTAACTCATCATGTGACTCCTGGGCAAGATTTTCCTTCTGTTCCCATTTCCCTGGAGCCTACAGATGGGCATGTTCTGCTGCTAGAGCACCCTCCTTCCTGGAAACAGTTGGGAGAGTGTGAAGAGGAGCTGCTGGAAGGCACACAGGGAACAAATAAAAGAGAATTAAACTCTGCTCCTGGAGAGCAGGCTGCTGGGAGCAGGTTTTCCTCAGTGGGGCTGAGCTGAGTTCATGGGGAGGGATGAATTGGAGCTTGATTAACTGGGCAGGGATGTTGGGAAGGCAGGAGGGAATGCAGGGATGCACAGTGAGCTCAGGCACTGCAGATGCTGGGAACAAACCTCTCTTTGCTGGGCTGAGTTGCCACTCATGGCTCAGAAATCTTCATGCCACTCAGAGGTTGGGTTTGGAGGAAGCTTTAGTGTTTCCGTGCTTTGCAGAGAGCTCTGTGAGGGGGTTTTGGGGCTGTTCCTGCCTGCTCTGTGTCTCAGTAGTGTTTGTGCACTGTTTGGGGCCCCAAACTCCAGTTTGGGGCTTCCTGAGGGAAAGGAAAGGTGGTGATGCTGTGGTGTGTGTGCAGGGAAAACAGGATTCTGCAAAATCCAGCTGGATTCTCTGGAGTTCATCTCTGAGCACCCAGAGCACATCCAGCCTCAAGCTTTGCTTTCACACACCACAAATTATTGCATTGCTTCCTCCTCACCTTTTAAAGAATTTTATGAACAGGTTCAGAGTAAATATTGTTGATGGAGCTGTCCTTGGAGGGATTTATTTTCTGTCCAAATTAGCCATGGCTTTGTCTCATCACTCTTTCCTTCACCTTTGTTCCTTCCACTGGTGAAGATGAACCATCTTTGAAGCCCTGGGAGCCCAGCTGGGATCTCCTGAGCAATCCCCCCACCTGGGAATTGCATTTGCACCTCCCTCACGAGGCTGGGATTTCAGTGCTTGCCTCTGGGAAACACATCCTTCCCTCTGTGGGATTTGCATCCTGCCAGCAAGCAAAGCAGCTCGGGAGCAGGGACTTCCAGGAGATGCTGCAGTGTGAGGTTTGGGATGCTGGAGAGCTGCAGCCCAGACAAATCCCACTCCCCCAGGCTGTGCCTGGCCTGCAGAGCAGACCCTGGAGGTTCCCAGCCCCAGGGAGTGTGGTGGCCCTGTGCTGAGGGAGGCTCTGCAGTGGAGCAGGCAGTGGGCGGCTGCAGCTCCCGAGTTCCCCCCAGCAGCATCTGCCTTTCATTCCACAGCCTCTCTTCCCACCTGCCTGGATTTTAGCACTGAGTGCTGTTGTTTTCTCGTGTCTGCAGCTGCCTGTGATGGTTGCAGCCTTCCTTCCATTCAGGAAGGAGTGGATGGTGTGTGGATTGCAGCTTGTCCTGCCAGGTGAGGCTGCTGAGCCCTTGGCTTATCCTGCTGCTCGTGGTTGCCAAGGAGCTGCTGCTGCTCCATTGCCAGAGCAGCTCCTGTTTGTTCTGTGTCAGCCCTGCTGAGCTGGTGGCCCTGAGGCTGGCTCAGGCTGTGCCTGGCAGCCACAGCTGCTCTGGGGACCCTCCTGTTCTTTGCAGGACATTGGGACAGGAGGGAGCAGCAGCTTCGTGCTCCTGCAGAGCCCCTTGGCCTGGCTGTGCCATCACCCTGGGGACACCTGGGCCCTGTGTGGGCTGTGCTGCTGTTCCTGGCCCAGGTGGGCTCAGGGATCCTGTTCCACACAGCCCTGCTCAGCCTGGGGTCCTGCTGAGTCCTTAGGTGATATTTAAATTAAACATTCCGATTCCTGAAGTGCAGCCAGGCTCCTGAAGGGGGGAGTTGTCCAGGCAGGAGGGCTTTGAGCAGCCCTGGAGCTGCCCTGAGCTTTGGGACCTCAGGGACAGGGACAGGAGCGTGGTGCCTTTGCCCCTCTGCCATTTGCCCTGAGGTACGGCAGCAGTCTGTGACTTTTATCCCACCATTGAAGCAGAAAATCTACTATACTGAGATTGCAGAGTCTCCATGTTGTCTCAGAGGTGCTGTGCTCCCTTTTCCTGTCCCAGGTGAGCTCAGGGATGCTGCTGTCCCTGTCCCAGGTGAGCTCAGGGATGCTGTGCTCCCTTTTCCTGTCCCAGCTGAGCTCAGGGATGCTGTGCTCCCTGTCCCAGGTGAGCTCAGGGATGCTGTGCTCCCTGTCCCAGGTGAGCTCAGGGATGCTGTGCTCCCTTTTCCTGTCCCAGGTGAGCTCAGGGATGCTGTGCTCCCTTTTCCTGTCCCAGCTGAGCTCAGGGATGCTGTGCTCCCTTTTCCTGTCCCAGGTGAGCTCAGGGGTGCTGTGCTCCCTTTTCCTGTCCCAGCTGAGCTCAGGGGTGCTGTGCTCCCTGTCCCAGGTGAGCTCAGGGATGCTGTGCTCCCTTTTCCTGTCCCAGGTGAGCTCAGGGATGCTGTGCTCCCTTTTCCTGTCCCAGCTGAGCTCAGGGATGCTGTGCTCCCTTTTCCTGTCCCAGGTGAGCTCAGGGATGCTGCTGTCCCTGTCCCAGGTGAGCTCAGGGATGCTGTGCTCCCTTTTCCTGTCCCAGGTGAGCTCAGGGATGCTGCTGTCCCTGTCCCAGGTGAGCTCAGGGATGCTCTGCTCTGAGGAGATGGGATGCTGCTGCTGCTGCTGCTGCTGCCCAGGCAGAAGTGCTGGCACATTGCAGGTGGGCCCAGTTTCTCAGCAGGGCTCTGTGATGAAGAGGGAGCTGAGGGTGCTGTCCCCTCCCTCTGTCCCCCAGCTGAGGTGCAGCATCACAACCCCAGCCCTGAGGTTCTGTCTGCTCTCAGTGCTCCCCTCCATGAGCAGCTCAATACAAGCAAACCCTCTCTGGAACCCTTCTGACTCAAAGCAGGGTAGGAACTTGGAAGTTCCGGCCTCAGCTCCAACATCTGGCTTCCTTTTTTGGCCAGCAAGTCACAGTGTGACTCTGTGTGCCCCCAGTTATCTCCCCTCTATTAAACCATCAAACTGGGGGTGCTGATGAATGCTGATGACCTTTCCCAACTCTGCAGCAAGGCCTGGGGAGCTCTGGAGATGAACCAGGAGTGGAGCTGGAGCAGGAGAGCTGATCTCTGCTCAGATGCTTCCTCCAGCAGCAGAGCTTTTTCTCAGAACAAAACAGCTCATTTAGCAGAATGGTTGCACATAATCCCTTTCAGGACCTATAATAATTCCAACACATCCATATTTCAAAGACCTGGGTAGCTAAATGCAGGCTGCAGGAGGACTAAAAGCTATCAAGGCAAAATTGTTGAGCCTCCAGGTTCACTAAATGAGCTTGAAAAGCTCATTTCCACTGGCTGTTGCTGATGGATGGGTGCTGGTGGCTGTAATTATTTCAGCAGAAAAGCATTAAAATCTGGCAGGTACCACAAAGCTCCTGCCATGGGCTCCAGTGCTGTGCAGAGATGCATGGATACCCAAAAACTCCAAGAACTTTGGGTTCAGTTGGGTGAATTAATTGCACATTGTTAGCTGGTGTCATTTAGGAGCCAGGTAGCTGCGTTAATGTTGGATTTATACATCAGTGTGTGCAAAGTAGAAGGAAATGTGGCTTTGAGGTGGATAGGCTGATACCTGCCTGTAGAATGTGCCCTAAAATCCTTCCCAATCATTATCCTCTGTCCCACAGCAGATATTTCCTCTTAGGAACTATATTTGGGTCACTGCTGCCTTGGCTCTCTCTGCATCCCAAGTGTCAACAAGACAACCTTCTTCTTTGAGAGAGAGAGAAGAGGTGTCTGCTGCTTTGTTTTATCAAAATAAAATGTTTAGACTCCCATTTATATAGAATAATTTTTGGAATCCCATTTCCAGCATTTATTACATGTGCAGCATGTGCTGTTCTCCCTTGTAGGCCTCCTTGTTCCAAGCAAAATGTAAATATTGATATTTTGGTAGGGGAAAAGCAATTTTGGTAGGGGAAAAGCTTTTCCCCTACTGATTCTGGTGGTCAGGGACTTTCCTACTGGTCCAGGCACCCCTGGGGTTTATTTGTGGGTTCTCTCCTCTGGAATTTTGGGGTGATGCAGCTTCTCCTGGGCTGAGAAGCTCCTACAGCTTATGGTGAAGCAGCTCTTTCCAATCTTACCTTCCCTCCACACACATTTGATTCCTTTCTTTATCCACGTTTCTCTTTTCTGTTTACACTCAGGATACTTTCATTCCACCAGAGCTATTCCAGGCTCTTCTAGCAACACCACAAATTCCTTATTTTTTTTTTCTCTCCCCCTGATCTTCCCTGACCCTTCTCCTATGTGGATCATGCCCAGAATTCCATTTCTTTTCCCATTTCCAGCCCTTTGCATTCACACTCCAAATTCTCTTTTATTTGTTCCAGCATCTCCAAGCCCGTGGCTGGATCTCTGTGTGTATTTTTAGCATTTTGACTTAATATTTTATTAGGGCTTTAATTGCAGCGTGGAGTTCTTCCCAAGAGGGATTGTCCTGGTTCCTTTTTGTCCCCTCTTTGGAGAAAGGAGTGTGCTCATCTGTTTTGTTACTGCCTTGTCAGGATGCCAAAGCCAGCATTGGATGCAGCTTTCCTGAGGGGAATGAGGGTTTTTTTTTTCCCCTTTGGAGAGATGTTTTGCCTGAAAAATCTGTGTTGTGCTCAGCTGGTTCCCTGCTGCTTCATTGAGTAAGAGCAGAGCAGGTTCCTTCTGCATGGCAATTCCACCTTTTCTCTGGGATGAGGAGCAGTTTCATCCATGGGAGTTTGGCTCAGTTTTGGTGTCTCTGGTGTTCAAAATCAGGATGTGGAGAGGGTAGAGCAAAACCAGCTCCTGGGCATGGCTGCTGTTGTTGTTCCTCATCCCATTCCCTAACCCTTGGGTTATGGGGGATAAACCTGTATTTCCTACAGTTCCTTGGCTTTCTTTTTGCAAGGGTGAAGGAAACCAAGAGGAGGACCAAGTGCTCCAAGATGTGGAAGTGTGAGGTCAGTGCTCAGGAGGCAATTCCTGCTCCCAGCCCCTCCTCTGATGCTGGGTTTGGGACTGGGGAAAGCTGCAACTTTGGCTTTCAAAGCTGCTTTTCCCTGTGTTCTGCTGGTGTTTGAAGGAGCTGGTTGGGTCATGGTGACCCTTTGGGTCCCCCAGGACAAATATTGGCCCAGCAGAGCCCCCTGATGTGGGCAGGGGGCCTGGAACCCCCCCAGAGCTGCAGGGGTGAGCAGCAAGGGGCACTTGTGAAATCCCCCAAAGTGCAGCAGCCCTGCAGATGTCAACATCTTGTTTTTCTTTAATTGGACTGGATGTCCTCGCTGTGTGAGCTGGCCTTTGAAAACATTTTAATTAACAAAAATCTTAGTTATTCCCATGGTGTTTCCCATGGTGGTTTCATTATACACTCTTAAATGGCCAGTACAAGTTTTAATTCTTTTGCCAGGAATGAAATTTTTGGAGTTTCAATTTCTGAAATTTTTGGAGTTTCATGGAATTTCAATTTAGAGTTTCACAATCTTTTTTCCTTTTCTCTGACAGGGAGTGAGGGTCTGAAAATTTCATATTTTCGTGTAGTATAACCACACGTCCTTGGAAATCAGGTCTGGCTGCTGTAATGTATTGGATCAGGTATAATCCTGCCCTGAGTTTGCCCTAAACCTTGCACCTTGTGTAGCCACGTGTTGGGACAGCTTTTCCCCATGGTAATGGGCTTAGTCCTGCCAGGCAGAAGTGGATGGAGAAAAATCAGCAGGATTTGCTTGCTGGAGTAGAGGTACCTCTTTAAGAAATCTGCTGAATAATTGCTTTTTTCTTACATTCACTTTCTTTTTTTGCTTGCCCTGGTGCTTCCCATTTCCAGCTCTGCATATGTGCATAATTCCAGAGCCTCCTTCACTTGAGGCTACAAACAACTGTGATTCAGAGCCTTCCCTGGGTATTATTGGGACTTGTCTGGAGGCTGAGATAAATAAGGGTTTATTTGTGGCTCTGCTGACAGTGAGGGATTTGAGAAGTGTTTTTAAAAAATCTCTCCATGCATCTTGGACTCCTCAGAGCTGCTGCACAACCACGCCAGGTTCTTCACTCCTGGCATTTGGGCATCTCTCTGATCAAAGGAGCTCCTGTGTTTGTAAAAGTGGAGAGGAGCAAGGGTTTGCATTTTTAAGTGTCAGATTTTCACCTGTAAGAGCATGAAGAGTGTTCTCTGTAGGAAGAGTCATTACAACCACAGGAAGGATGTGGAGCTCTTGGAAAGAGTCCAGGGCAGCCCATGGAGATCCCCAAGGATGGAGCCAGGCTGGCAGAGCTGGGGGTGCTCACCTGGAGAGGAGAAGCTCCAGGGACACCTCAGAGCCCCTGCCAGGGCCTGAAGGGGCTCCAGGAGAGCTGCAGAGGGACTGGGGACAAGGGATGGAGGGACAGGACACAGGGAATGGCTCCCAGTGCCAGAGGGCAGGGCTGGATGGGATATTGGGAATTGGGAATTGTTCCCTGTGAGGGTGGGCAGGCCCTGGCACAGGGTGCCCAGAGCAGCTGTGGCTGCCCCTGGATCCCTGGCAGTGCCCAAGGCCAGGCTGGGCAGGGCTGGGAGCAGCCTGGGACAGTGGGAGGTGTCCCTGCCATGGCAGGGGTGGCACTGGCTGGGCTTTAAGGTTCTTTCCAACCCAAACCTTTCCCTGATCCTGTGATAGGTGTGGGGTACTGGGCACAGTCTGAGCTCATTTGCCACTGCTGCTCCTCTCTTGGTCTCTGCACCATTGCAATGAGATGATGATTGCATTTTTCTCAACACCTTTTACAAATTCTTTTTATAAAGATTTTTTATTCCCTTCACAAATCCTTTCCTCACCAACCTACTTATTTCCAAAGGACTCCTTGGGATCTTTTTTTCCACCTGCCTGGTTAGAAGTTGGGTCACTTCCCCATAACCTCTGGAGGAAGTGTTGTCTCAAAGTGAGTGAAGCTGCATTTGGGGCAGCCCTGTGGTCCTGCCTGCTTTGTTTATGTAGAGAAAAGGGAAGAGATTTGTTCCTTGTGCCTGGGCTCCTGCACAGGCCCCTCAGGGAAGGATGGGATCTCCCTGCAGGGGCTCAGAGCCTGCCTTGGGGTGTGGGGCATCCTGGGGAGCCCAGCAGAGGGACAGTGTGAAGTGGAAGGAACAAAGCAGTTTCAGAGGTGTGAGTTTCTAGACTTCACTGGGGGAATTTAGGTGATTTCTGAACTGAGACAAGCAGAGTCACCTTGCAGTGTTTTCACTTCTGGAAGCAGCTCCTGCCCAGCCCAGCACCCTTGGCAGATGCTCAGCTGTGTCTGAAGAGCAGATTTTGTTTGGCTGGTGTTGCTGGTAACCCACAAAATGAGAAGTTCTAATCATTGATGGCTTCAAAAGTGGTGCCCAACTGACTGAGAACTGACTGAGCCCAGTGCCTGCTGAGGGAGGGATGTGGCTGGATTCTCAGGTTTAAGTTGCAAGTCCAAAAAGTGACTCCAGAGCCACCTCTGCCTGCTGTGCTTTGGTGATGTGCAGGGTATTGATCTTGAGGATTCTGCTTTGGGTCCTTCTGCACTTCTCAGCTGGGTATTATTTCAGCAACTGCTTGTTTGGGAAAATACTGTGTTGCTGAGCCCTTTCCAGCAGCTAAACCACAAGAAATCAATTAGGAAGTCAGCAGCACGTGACCAGCTGCCTTTCCTGGGTGTCAGGGACTCAGAAATTGCTCTTGGGCTTGTCTTCAGCAAGCATGGCTTGAAACAGCACTGTTCCCAAACCACCCTTTGCCTTTTCCAGCCTGCTGGGATTGTTTTACTCCTTTGCTGGGTTTCTAAGAGAGTTCCTGGGAACTGCTGGGTGGAGGACACGCTGGGCTGGGTTATGTGGGTTAAGAGTTACTGGGTTAGAAAGAATCAGACTCAGACACTTGAGCCTGTTAATCAAAGTTCAACCTTCAAACCTGATGCCTGGTTAAGTGAATCTGCCTGTCCAAGAGGGTTTAAGAAATCAGATCCCTTGGGCATTGAAAAAGGTGCTGATTACTCGTGGAGCAGGCAGTGTTCCAGGTAAGATGATCTCTGGTGCAGAAATCAGGGTGGCACTGCTGGCTCTCCATGGCCTGTTCCACACAGCCCTGAGTCCTTAGGTGATATTTAGATGAAACATTCTGATTCCTGAAGTGCAGCCAGGCTCCTGAGGGGGGGAGTTGCCCAGGCAGGAGGGCTTTGAGCAGCCCTGGAGCTCAGGGGACGCAGAGAGGAGCGTGGTGCCTTTGCTCCTCTGCCATTTGCCTTGAGGTACAGCAGCAATCTGTGACTTTTATCCCACCATCGAAGCAGAAAATCTACTATACTGAGATTGCAGAATGTCCATGTTGTTGGTGATGTGCTGAGGTGGTCTCTGAGGTGAGAGAGGAGAGCTGCCTTGCCCTGGCCCCAGGAGCTGAGCTGTGCTGGCAGCACTGAGGGGGCCCAGTCTGCTTTCGGTTCTGGAAACCACAAAAACATCTCTTGAGGTGCAACAAGGAAACTGAGAATGAAGGCTGAGCCCTGGCCTGATAGCATCAGCACAGCACTGCTGGGGAGCACGTACACTGTGGGCTCCTGGTGCCAGAGCTCTGGGGAGAGACCCTGGAATGAGGGTGAACCCCCAAATTCTGCATTTTTAGTGAAATTTATGAAATCTAATGGGTAACACTGGTTTTGAGCTCCCAGCTCTGCCTCCCTGCAGGAGGATGCCTGCCTCCTTTTCTGGAGGATGTGTTGGGTGTCCTATAACTTTTCTGAAACACTTCATAATTCTGCTTTTCTTGCTAAAAATAAGTGTACTTCTTCCATGAATTTTACTGCCCTGAGTGACCCTGGGCTGTCCCAGGGGTTCTCCAGGGTTTTGTGAGCAGGCTTGAAGTGACCCACAAGCTTTCTGAGGGTGTGATTTCTAATTTACATGTTCATTATTACCATGTTGTGTTAGAGCTAGGGCAGGGAGGGGCTCTGAAAGACACCCTGGTAATCCTTCAATGAGTAAATTACTACCTCAGTACCTGAAGATGTTAGTGTTGTTAATACTCACCATACATATGTGCATCATTAAGTTAGGCTTGACCATAAATAATAGAGAAAGAAGAAAACTCAGCAGCTGGAGTGTGGTTGTTTGTATTTTTAGATGTGTGACTGTGCTGTTAATTAACTGCAAACACTGGGAGCAGAAGGCTCTGAGGTGGAAGAGGATGGGACATTGCAATTAGCAACGACAGGGTGATGATGAGTTATTTTGTACAGGTGCTGTGGATGAAATTATGAAATTTCATGTTTCTTGTCTGTTTATTTAACCCTATGCACGTGCCTGTTGATGGCAAAATAGCAATTCCAGCTGGGGATTATTCCATCAACCAGGATTCTCCTTGTGTGCTCCCCTGCAGTCCCTCCTCTCCTGGAAGCTGGTAGACATAGCTGATAGTGATGTTAACAGCTAAATGTGATAAAAGCTGAATCTGATAGCTGGGAGGAGGCTGGGCTGTGTGTCTTGCAGGGGAAATGGCAGGAGAGGGGGGATTGGGATTGGGATGGGGATTGGGATTGGGATGGAGAGGCAGGCTCCAGAAGGTGAGGAAGCTGCAGAGGGATCTGTGCAGGGTTTGGTGGGCTGGGGATGTTCAACAGCAGGAGCAGGGATGGACAGGGTGGGAATCAGAACCCAAACCAGGATGGGTTCAGGGGGTGGGAACAGCTCCCAGCACAACTCCCAGCTGTAAATAAAAAGTAGAGATGGCAGAAGGGGAGTTTGATGTGCCTGGGCTTTTCCTCCCTGCCACTGGAGGAGGCCTTGGGTGCTTGTGTGGTGGAAAATCCATCCTTCCACATCAGGAAGGTGCTGCCTGAAGGATGAAGTCACCTCTGTAACATTGCAGCTGCAATTAACATCTTACTAAAAAAAGCTCTGGAGAGGGAATGCCTTAAATTTGGCTTGGAGTGGTATCCATTTGCAAACACATTAGGGAAAAAGTGAACAGCCCTAACCCTTCTCTGAGTTGTCATTAGCCCCAGTTGCTGTATTTAGAGCATCGTTTGTGTGATGGATGCTCTAATGGCAAACATTACAAGGTTAACAGCTTGTGTTTTTATGGGCAAAGCAGTAGAGAAAATCTTTGCCCTCAACAAAAAAAATCCCTTCAGAGAGCATAAAATGAAATTAAAAAAAAAAAAAAAAAAAAAAGAGGAAGTGAACTCTAAATGAAAGCACTCATGGAGAAAATGGCTTTAGAAAGCACTTCCATGTCTTGCAGAATGAGCAGGTGCTTCTTTAAGGGCTGTGGTTGTGTTGGGTGATAGGCAAACTAAAATTAGCATTGTATCTGCTCTTCAAGTGCATGTGCAGTGTCTAAAGTGCAGCCCAAGGATGGCTGCTGTGATGTTTGCTGGAGCTGCATGAGTAACTGGTTCTGCCCCAGTGCTTTAGTCATAGTCTGCATCTGAGCTTGGGATGGAGTCAGCAGCAGGGTACAAAGATTCTGCTTCTCCAGAGCCTCACTGAGGTGCAGCTGCAATATTGAACAGCCTCAAATGCAGGAGCTTGGCAGCTTTTTTTCCCCTTAATCAGCAGAAATCAGTTAATGACTCATGGAGCTGAAAATGTGACTGCAGGAGAGCCCTGAAATCAGCTGGTGGGGTGGGTCCTTCGTGGGGTGCTGTGGTGGATGGAGAATGATGTGGGATGTGCAGGTTCTTGGTAGCAAATCTTGTGTTTTCTGTCAGGAAAAGCTGCTGGATGGAGCTCATTTTCCTGCTTGGAGGAGGGCACAGAGGGTTGGAGTCCAGAGGTGACTGGAGTGAGTAATCAGCTCCACCCCTCATCTGATAGTGCTGTGAACACCTTTAGCAAACTAATGAGGGCAAGGGATGGGGAGGACAGACTGACAGTGGCTGTCCCACCCTGATGCACCCTGTCCTGCTCTGGTCACAGGGAGGGCAGAGCTGCTGCTGGCCCTATCTCTGTGTGTGTGGAGCCAGCTCAGCATTTAGAGGCACCAATCCTGGGGACAGTCACCTGTGACACCTCCCAGAGATGCTGTTTGGACCCAAATTCCAGGTCAAAGAGTGGATGTGCAGCTGTGGCTGTGCTGGGTTTAGCCCTGCTTGCATTTAGTATTTCTTTCACCTCTCTCTGCCCTGTTCCCCAAGGGAGCTGTGACAAGGACATCACCTTTGGCCCCAGGATCTGCTGAATTTGGCAGCCAGGACCCTCCCTGTGGGTCAGAGCTCAGCCATGGTGTTGAGCAGGGGTGGATGAGATGTGGCACATCTGATCTCCCTGCTTTTTGTGGGCTGCAGAGTTTTCTCTGCATGGAGAAAAGCTCACATTCCCTGCTCTGCAAGCAGCACTTGGAGAACTGAATAGATTTTCCTCTCATGGTTGGCAGAAATGAGAAATGGCATTTTTTGATGTTTGATCCAGCCCTGGGAGGCTCTAGGGGTGAGAGGGGTCAGGTTTGACTTCTGAAAGAGTGGGAAGTATTTCTGTTTCAGTGGTTGCATATTTAGTAATGCCTCATGGAGGTGAGGCAAACTGCCTCTGACACAGAAAACTGGGGTAGATTCTGTTTCTGATGGTCCACTTTTCCTGTAAAACCTTGGAAAATTAAATCTGTGCAGGACCCAGAATTTCAGACCAGAACATGAGCTCAGCACTGCTGGTTCTGCCCGTCCTTCTCCTCAAGGCAGAGCAAACAGGAAGCCCTAAAAGAAAGCAAACTGCTTGTTAATGTGGGAATGATGCTGGGAAATGTCCCAGGTACAGCTCAGGTGCTCCAAACAGCTGCAATTTCATTGGAGTCTCACTGCTCAGCTCCCCAGGTGTCTGGATCCAGGTACGGCCACCTTCCCCTGCAGCTCTGCACAGCTGTGTGACCTCCTTATCTCAGTGGCCTCCTTATCAGAGCCTTGCTGGACAGCTGGGGATGACCAGGTGCCTCCAGGAGCTGGGGAACTTCAGGAATCCCCAAAAGCTTCAGCAAATGGAGGCCCTTGGTAAGCCCAGCCTGGAGTTGGGAGGGGATCCTGAGCTGGGCTTTGGTTACCTCAGACAGTTTTTCCTCCTCCCAAAGAGCCCCAAGAAGTCAAACACGAGCACAGAACCATCCTGGAGGGTCCCACTGTGTCTTTGTGCCCAAGGTGGCCTTGGGTGTTCTCCAGCCTGGGCTTTTCTGCCTGAAATCCTCCTGTTCTGCTCTCTGGTTTATTTTTTTCCCCTGCTTTTGACATGTTGAACATTGTGATTATGTTGTTCTGCTTTGGAAGATTGACTGTGTTCCTAAGGAATGGGATCTTCCACATCTCAGTGCTGGAGGCAGTGGAGGACAAGTCAGTTGCTCAAGATTTATAAGAACTCCATAATTTATTTCCAAAAGCAGGATATAAATCTTGAATTTTGAAAAAAAATGCACTTATGTCAACTGCTCTTGCTGAGGAAGAGTTGCTGAATTAAATATCCAAAAACATCTGAGCCCTTTCACCCTGTGAAGAGCTGAGAGTTTTCCATGGATTGAGGTGATCTTGGTATTGGATGGTAGAAGGTGGAGTGGGCAGAGCAGTGCTGCTCTTGAAGAATTTGCATCAAATTAAGATTGGAAACTCATCTTTGGGGGTTTGGCACCAGAAACTGCTGGTGAGACTCACTCTGTGTTAGCAGCAGAGAAGGAAAGTGCAGGGATTTAGGAAAATACTGGATTTGTGTGTGTGGATCTGCTTGGGAGGAGCTTAGGACAGCTTCGCTCCCACAAATGGCAGTGTGGCCATATCCTAAGTCTTGAAGGATGCCACTTAGTCAGATACTTGTTCTTAAAGTGGGGCTCTTCCCCACAGAGATGCTGTTACCTGGCAGTGGTGACTGGCAGGAGGCTGATCTGTGGCTGAAGGGAAGTTTGCAGCCCAAGCAGAAATGGATTAAAGCTGCAAACATTGGATTGGAAACATTGGACTGCTCTGCTTGGGTTGTTGGTTGTTTAAAGCCAATTTCCCACTACCAGCATCTCTTGCTATAATAGTCCTTGATTTCTAGAGCAGGGCTTTAAAAAGCAAGAAAAAAAGGAACAAGCAAGGCAGGAAGAGGAAAGATAGGATGGAATTCAGCATTCCTTTGTAAATGGAAATGCTCAGTGTCCTGCAGAGCATCCACTTCCAGCTGCTCTGGAGTTGTTGGTGCTCCTGGGGGTTAATCCAGTGAGGAGAGGCTCCTGCTTGGCCCTTGGGAAAACTGCTGTGCATGGAAATGGGAATTAGCAGAAGCCTGGAGTGTTTCTGCTGGATGTCTCACATGCTCTTCTCTGCAGGAGACTGCCAGGCATGGCTTTTGTTTCTGGTTTGGGGTTTTTTTCTGAGGCAGAAATTTCAGTTTTATTAAATGTTTACTCTGTTCCTGTTCTTGAAGGTCTGGGCTTGAATCTTGATGCATTTGTTGTTGATACCATGGGTTGAAAATGTTGGGGACACAGCCATGGCATGGTCTGTGCTGTAGCAGGACTGTTCCTGAGGCTGTTACCTTGCCAGAATAAAATCATCCCAACTCCAGAGCACTCCAAAACTACAGCTGGATGCTAGTCTTGATCATTTCTTTAGGATTTCAAACTGTAACTAATGATTTCCAGGAATAAAACCTAAATTGGGGGGGAGGTGCTGTTCTTGAATCCAATTGCTGAATACTGGTATGTTGGTATGTACTGGTATATTGGTATGTACTGGTATATTGCTTTTTACAGTGCTGGAAATCCCTTAATTTTTGGAGCTTCCTAGTCAGCAGAATGGCACCAAGGCAAAGACAGGAAGAGGTGTCAGGGGTCACAGGATCATGGAATGATTGAGGTTGGAAAAGACCTCCAGGATCATCCTGTCCAACCTGTGACCCATCCCCACCTTGTCCCCAGCCCAGAGCACTGAGTGCCACCTCCAGGATTGGGGACTCTGCCACCCACCCAAGCAGCCCATTCCAAAATCTGATCACCCTTCCTGGGAAGAAATTCTTCCTGATGTCCAAGAGAAATCCTCTCAAAGTTCATGCTTCCCATGTTAGGATATTTACAATTGCTAAACATCTGAAAACATCTTGACCCGACCTTGCTGTCTTTGTGAGAATTATTTATTGCCTTAAAATTCCTGAATGCCACCAAAATAAAGGAATTCTGTTGTGTTCTTGTCCTTATTGATGGAGCTGAGCAAATGGTCCTTTATGTCAAAGCTTTCAGTGCAGTGGACAAATCCTGCTGCTCCTTGCCCCCAGTGAGCAGTTTGAATTTCCAGTTATTTGCCCCATACTGGTCCTGCTCATGTTGGATTTTGGTGCATCCTGCTCATGTTGGATTTTGGTGCATCCTGCTCATGTTGGATTTTTGTGCTGTTCTAATGCCACCCTCCTGTGTCAGAGTGGCAGTGAGTTTTATTTCTTTCCTTCCATGTCCTTCCCAGGCATCAGAGGAGGCCTCCCTGCGGGCTCTGGAGAGTCTGATGACGGAGTTTTTCCACAATTGCACAACAAATGAGAGGAAACGTGAGATAGGTGAGTCCTGCCCCTCCAGGGCTGCTCCTGGTGCTGCTCCTGCCCAGCACAGGGGACTGGGGTGTTCCACACAGCTGTGCCTGCACCCAGCTGGCATCTTCCCCCTCCTGCCTAGGTGGGACAGCTTTCCATGGCTGGGCTTCCAGGGGTTCTCTGTAGATGATGAACCAGTGAGGTTCCTCTGTCCATTGTCCTGGGAATGCTCTGCCTGGAGATGGAGCACAGCCCTCAGCAAATCAGGAATGCAAAGCAAAGCTGTCCCAGTTCTTGTGGAATGACAAGCAGGAAAAACAGCAATTCCCTATGGGTGGGGTTATTAAATATGTCCTGAAAGGCAGCAGATCCTGCCAGGTGCTCTGGGGGAGCTGCTGGGGATTAAAAAATGGCAGATTCCTTTTATTCCCAAATAGCCACAGGGATGCTCCAAGGGCTGGAACCCCTCAGAGCTGGGGGTGCTCCCCTGGAGAGGAGAAGCTCCAGGGACACCTCAGAGCCCCTGCCAGGGCCTGAAGGGGCTCCAGGAGAGCTGGAGAGGGACTGGGGACAAGGGATGGAGGGACAGGACACAGGGAATGGCTCCCAGTGCCAGAGGGCAGGGATGGATGGGATATTGGGAATTAGGAATTGTTCCCTGTGAGGGTGGGCAGGCCCTGGCACAGGGTGCCCAGAGCAGCTGTGGCTGCCCCTGGATCCCTGGCAGTGCCCAAGGCCAGGCTGGGCAGGGCTGGGAGTGACCTGGGACAGTGGGAGCTGTCCCTGCCATGGCAGGGCTGGGGTGGGATGAACTTTAGGGTCCTTCCAACCCAAACCATTCTGGGGTTGTTCTGTTTCTGCCATCTCTGGCCAGAAGTGTGGTAGCATGAAAGACTTGTCCCTGAAATCCTGTAAAATAAACAGCACAAGGTTTTTGTTGTGGTTTTCTGACAATGATCTCCTGCTGTGGAAGAGGTATCCCTCATTTTCCTGCTTAAATTGCAGGAAAGAAAACAATTAATTAAACCTAAAACTTGCTCAGCCTGTAAGGCAGCCCTTGTGGCTTTTCTCTTTGTCACATTGTCACCTCATGAGAGATGACCAAATCCTTCCTGAGTGTTCAGAGAAGTTTCTGACCCTCTGAACTTCACCAAGTCAGCAGCTCTTGGAGTTGCATTAAAAGAAGGTGGGTTTAGAACACTGATCTGAAGTGCTCCTGCTCTCACAATGACCTGAAATCCCAGCATTTGGCTTTTACAGATAAAATAACAGAGCTCATAATACAATTGCTGTGTGATTTGTTTTAATGTTCACCTCTTATCTGCTGCAGTTATTTATGTCAAAACTGATTCGAAAATGACACATCAGTTTTGTTTTCATTAAAGCCTGTGGTTACATTGCTTTAAACACTGTAGAATGTGATTTTATTATATTTTTTGCCCTCCTCCAGGTTGAGTCATTCCCTGAACACAGGGTCTCTTCCCTGCTCACTTGCTGTGCTATCACTATACATTGTTATGGCTTTGTTTACAGCTACAGAACTTTAATGGAATATTTTACATCAAAGTCAAATTAAAACTGAAGTACATTTTCAAGTAATTTATGTACTTTTATGGTGTTTGTTTTTTTGTTTTTTTGTTTTTTTTTTTTTTTTTTTTTGCAGAAGAGCTTTTAAATAACTTTGCCCAGCAGATAGGAGCCTGGAGATTCTGCCTGTACTTCCTGTCCAGCACAAGGAATGATTATGTGATGATGTACAGCCTGACAGTGTTTGAGGTGAGGCCTCAGCTCCTCCACTGCTCTGCCTGGTGCAGTTTGAGCTGGCAATCGATTTTTTGGGGGGAGATGTTTGTCTGAAATGGCATCCCTGGTAAGTACAGTGATGAAGGATGCTTTTATTGCTCTCTGCCAGAGAGGTTGCTTAATGGCAGGCTTAGAGTGGGAGAATGTGAATCTTTGTACACAAATTGAAGAATTCATTTCCTGGCATCTCAAAGCACAAATTACCTCCAGTTTCAGAGGCTGCTTGAGTTTCTGCACGATGCTTTTAAGGGTGTTATTGCTTTTATGTTGTTTTTATGATCAGAAATATGGGGGTGATTACCTGCTCCTGGCTCCTGCAGGCTCTGAGTGCTGAGAGGGAAGGCAAACCTGCTTTTATTTTTCTGACATTTTGTAGTTGTGGTTGCTGCTCTTGAACTGCATCCTGCAAGCTTGTGCTGGCTGGAGAGGTGAGGTCTCTCTTAGCCAGCCACATCCCACTCTTCATCTAGTGATAAAAGAGGAAAAATTGGGTTAAAAGGTTTGATATTGATCTCTGTGTCCTCTGGAATAAGCAAAAGTGTTCTGTGGACAGCAGTGGTGTGTCACTGATTTCTCAGTGACCAGTGCAGATGTCCTGGGGTTTGGTCAGTGTCACTCCTCAGTCGGGGACATTTTCCAAGGTTTTTATTTCACACCCTTTCTCTTTTCCCTTCCCACCCCTCCCACAGCAAAAAAATAAAATCCCAAACAACCCAAAAAAACCCCAAAATCGACGCTAAAAATGAGTTTTACAAACACCAAGTCAGCTCTTCCTGGCTGACCCTGTAGGAAAAAAAAATACCCCTAAAACCCCCAAAATCCAGGAATTCCACACCAGCAGTTCACACTCTGAGCTGTGCCCCCAAATCAGAGAGATTTACAGCTTTGCACTGGGCCACTTTTCAGATAAAATACACGTTTAGATAAAAACCCTGCTCTTAAAGCTGTGTTGTTTTTACAAATTATCCACATCATTGTTGATTTCTTCTCCTAAATTTTCATTTTACTTGGTAAGGATTGCAGAAGGAGTCTGGACCCCATCTGCAAATTGAATCTGCTTTACCTTCCACTCAAAAAGGGCTGATGGGAATTATTCCTGCTCAGGGAATGTTGTCCCATTGATTTTCCTGACTAGCAAAACAAGTGCAGGGCCATGAGATGGATTCAGTGATCCTTGGGATCATCCCACCAGCTCAGGACATTTTATGGATTTTGGTTACTGAGCCTCTCCTTCCCTGGAGGGGGAAAAAGTAGCATTGAAAAACCTAATTGTGCCCAGAATAAAGAAATCCCTGTGCAAGTGCAGAGGGAGGGACCAGCTGGGAGGTGAGGATCTCTCCATGGAGGAGCTTGAATTCCCAAAATGAACTGCTACAGAGCCATGGTCTGTCCCAGTGTGCTGCTTCCCCTGCTGTCCTTGGCTGCTGGATCAGTCAGAGGGATGTGAACACAAAGATCATTCCCAAAATTTCCCAAGGACATGGACTTCCCAAAGTGCTTAGGAAGGTAGCAGTGGGTTTGGAATAAAACTCCTCCTGACATTGTTTTCACCTCCTGCTTTTTGGAAATGAAGCTAAAACATCTTCCAGGTTTATTGGGATTCTGGACTTGCATCAAGGAACCCTCAGCTGCTTGGGCCATTGTTTTGAAGCAGTACTTGTGGATTTTCTCTGCTAGGAAACACCAAAACCAACTTCTTTGAAGAATTTCTGTGTAAATATCACACAAGGATCATTCCCAAAACTGCCCAAGGACATGGACTTCCCAAAGTGCTTAGGAAGGTAGCAGTGGGTTTGGAATAAAACTCCTCCTGACCCCCTTCCAGATGAATGGTTTTCACCTTCTGCTTTTTGGAAATGAAAACATCTTCCCAAAAGCATTTCTAGGGAGAAGGCTGCTGCTGGCAGGTGGAGGAGCAGGACAGAACACAGCAGGCATGAAAGGATGGGTGTTAAAGCTGAAACATCTTCCAGTTTTATTGGGATTCTGGACTTGCATCAAGGAACCCTCAGCTGCTTGGGCCATTGTTTTCAAGCAGTACTTGTGGATTTTCTCTGCTAGGAAACACCAAAAACAACTTCTTTGAAGAATTTCTGTATAAATATCCCTGCACTGGGAGCTGGTGTCTGTGTGCAGTGCATCCTGCTGAGGATTGCATCTCCTTTGACCATACATCTTCCAGTTTTGGATATTTGAGGTTTCTTCCAGGCTGTCATTGTGATCTCCATTGTCTTTCTGCAGGCTGAGTGCTGCAGATGGACACAGACCTTCAGCCTCCTCTCTGGGTTGTCCCAAGAGATTCAGCTCCTGCTGCTCCAGAGCCCTAAATGGGATCAGGGCAGGGAAGCAATTTGTGACTCTGCTTTCCTTTGGATTTTCTCTGGCTTTAAGTGGGCTGAAGGCTTTCTGTGCAGTGGTGCCTTGTCACTGCCTGGGCCTGCTCCAGTGACCTCCCAGCTCAGCTTCAGGAGACCTGGCTGCCATCAGAGGCCTGGAAAGCCAAACCTCCTTCTCTGATTTTCTTTTCCTGCTTCATCCAAGGCTGTGCTTCCCCCTTTAGAGGGGAAACCCTTGGTGCCCAGGGTAGAAGAAATGGTTCTGTGCCTGCCACTATAGCTCTGCTTAACCCAAAACCAGTTAAACCAGTAACTTCAGCTCCATTGTGGCACTGCCAGTCCTGGGCCATGAGTGCAGCAGCTCTGCCAGATGCTCTGTCCCTGCTTTATGATCACCCTGGAGAAGAGAAGGCTCTGAGGAGACCTCAGAGCCCCTTGCAGGGCCTAAAGGGGCTCCAGAAGAGCTGCAGAGGGACTGGGGACAAGGGATGGAGGGACAGGACACAGGGAATGGCTCCCACTGCCAGAGGGCAGGGATGGATGGGATATTGGGAATTGGGAATTGTTCCCTGTGAGGGTGGGCAGGCCCTGGCACAGGGTGCCCAGAGCAGCTGTGGCTGCCCCTGGATCCCTGGCAGTGCCCAAGGCCAGGCTGGGCAGGGCTGGGAGCAGCCTGGGACAGTGGGAGGTGTCCCTGCCATGGCAGGGCTGGGAACAGGATGATTTTTAAGGTCCCTTCCAACCCAAACCAGTCTGAGATTCAAGATTCTCTCAGTGTTTCCCTCATGTCCAAGATGGGCTCATTTGGGGTGTCCATTCCTTTTGCAGAACCTGATCAATAAGATGTGGCTGGGGGTGCCATCCCAGGACAAGATGGAGATCAGGAGCTGCCTGCCCAAGCTGCTGCTGGCCCACCACAAAACTCTGCCTTACTTCATCAGGAACAAGCTCTGCAAGGTCATCGTGGACATCGGCCGCCAGGACTGGCCCATGTTCTACCACGACTTCTTCACCAACATCCTGCAGGTGAGAGCCCTGCCATGCATGGAGCCAGCTTTTCCCTCAAAAACATCCTTTTGTTTCCTTGAGTAGGGCTGAAGAAACCCCTGATTGATGAAGATCAAATGGTAGATGTTGCTTTGTAAAATCTTTTTAAATTTTGTTGGAACTCTCAACTTTTTCCGTGTTACGTTAAAAGTGTTTTTTGGAGAAGGAACAACACTGTGCCACAAGTATTCCCTTTGAATTTTAAATATTATGGGCTAAGTCTTGAAAATACAAGGAGTATGGGTTGTTCTTTTAACAAAACAGAAGGCAGTAAAGTTATGGATGTGTCATTGATTCTGAAAGGGCAGTTTCTCATTGGGGCTAGTGCAGATTTTTCATCCAACAACCAAAGACACCCCAAAATCTCTGGTACTTCGTCAATAAGGTCATGGGGTGATGGGATCCCATCCTAATGGGATGTTGTTGGGGTGAACTGGGGATCCTCACTGAAGCCATGTCATTAGCTGGAATGTTGGATAAACTCAGTATCCTTACAGGGAATCCTGAGCCAGGCTGCTGCTGGAGCATCACCAGGCTGGTGCAAACCTCTTTTTGTTTGGATTATTTTGTCTCCAGTTCCCTTAAAATTGTTCCTAATTGGCTTAAAGAGGCTGAGTGTAAACTGAAGTGCTGCACAGGCTTTTTCTGCTGACATAATTACATGATTTGAATGCAGCAAAGCCCACGGCCAAGCCACAAGGCAGTTACTGAAATCCAAGTCCTTGAGTGGCAGGGGTTTATTTGTTAAGGCAAACGGATCTAGTATTAATTGCAAAATTTAAAAAATACCTGTCTTGGCTGGAGAGCTCATCCCTGGCTGGTGTAATCTCTTTTCTGACTGTTCTGGAGTGGGACATGCTGCAGTTTTGGCCTCAGTTGTCAGTTTGACAAGAAATACTTGGGGATAACTGTGTCCATGTGGAGTTTTGCCTCTCATTTCACCTGGATGTGAACTGAAAGGCAGCCTGAGCTCTCCTGGCCTCTCTGGCACTCTGGGGTTATCTTAAGGCATTGCAGAGCTCACTTGAGGAATCTCCTTTCCTTTAAGCCTCTCCTTGTGAGCTCAGCAGTGGAGGGAAATGTTTCCATAAATTAATTTGTGTGGCAGACACATTCCTAAAATGTTCAGAGAAAGTGGAGGAAAACCAGTAATGCTGAATTCCAGGGCCTTGACAGAAGGCAGAGTAGTACAGGAGCAGAATGATTTGCTGTTAGAATTGCAGATGAGCCCTGTCTCAGGACTTTTTCTGAGATCATTTGCAGCATGTTCTTTGTTCTTCAGCATTAAATTGTATCCCAGTACTCTGAGTAGTCTCTAAACCTTTTACTGAGCCTCTGGAGGGGTGGAGAAGAAAGGTAAATTGGGATATTGTATTGTCATTGTGAAGAGCCAGTAATTCTACATAAAGTACTACTTCCTCAGAGGTTTAAAATTTGTTTAGCCTGACTGAGGTACCAGTGCCTGGTATTGCTAAAACTCCCTGGCTTTGTCAGAAAATATCCAGAGAGATGATTTTCAGTCCCTTCACAATTTACCAGCAGGTTGGATGTTTCACTGAGTTCTTTGCCATCTACTCCTGTGTCTGGGACTTCCTTTTCAAAAGCCAAGATGAAGAGCTCTTAGATGGGCTATTTTCTCCCCAAATATTTCACCAAACTGTTTTCAGCACTGTTAACTCAGCCTGGCTCTCCTTTGGAGGGTCAGGAGCAAAGTCAGCCTGTATTGCAGAGCCTGTATTATGGCTTCAAGGGTTACTTGTAGCAATTGGGATTGGCTTTGGACTTTTCTCTCCCAGAGGGAGCAGTGCATAAATCACTTTGGATGTGTCTGGGCATCTGTGGAGAGCAGAGCTGTCCTTCAGGAAACAAAACTTTGTCCCACTTGAAGAAGTCTTTAATAACCCCATGGCTGATGAAGGCACAAGTCAGCTTTTTGTCCAGTCCTGTTCCAGCATGGAGCAGAAATTACTGTCTTAGGGGGATATTGTAACAAGGTGCAGGAATGATGCATCTGACTCCATGTTCTCAGATGGTTAACTTATTATTTTATTGTACTATTTTATAGTAAAGAATACTATAGTAAAAAATACAGAAAGGATACTTACAGAATGCTAAAAAGATAATGATGAAAACTTGTGACTCGTTCCAGAGCCCTGACACAGCTTGGCCCTGATTGGCCAAAGAGTGAAAACAACTCACAGTCAGAGTACCATCAGGCAGTCACCTTTGGGTAAACAACCTCCAAACACATTCTAGATGAGCAAAACACAGGAGAAGCAAATGAGATAAGAATTGTTTCCCTTTTCTCCGAGGCCTCTCTCACTGCCTTTCAGCTTCCCAGGAGAAAAACCCTGGGCAAAGGAATATTTTCAGAGAATGTGAATGCCACAGGGAGAAATGCAATTTCCAGTTTGAGATCCAGTGCAGGTGCAAGGGGAGCTCAGATCCCTCAGGTGCCATCTGCTCCTGGCTGCAGCCTTTGGGCCATGTGGGAAGGGGACATTTTTGGGGACCCTGCTGCGCTGAGGTGGTGCTGGGCAGGGGATGCAGCAAGCAGAAGGGACAGGCTGTTCTGTGACCCTGCTGGGACACAGAATGTGTGCAATGACATTATGAAAGCTCTCCTGAAACCCCAGGGATTCCCACGGGGCTCGAGCTGTTGCGACATCAGAGATTCAGTCTGGGGAAGTCGAACTGGAGAGCCCTGAGTGGTGAAACTGTTGTAAACTGGGAGTAGTGTTGCTAATCCCTGTCTGTCAGTGCATGTTGTCATCACACTGCTCTCATCCCTGTGCTCCTCAGCTGATCCAGTCTCCTGTGACCACTCCCCTGGGGCTGATCATGCTGAAAACCACGTCGGAGGAGCTGGCGTGTCCCCGCGAGGACCTGAGCGTGGCCCGCAAGGAGGAGCTGCGCAAGCTGCTCCTGGAGCAGGTGCAGACTGTGCTGGGGCTCCTCACAGGTACATGGCTCTGGTTTGTCCTGCTTCAGGGCACGTTTTGGACAGAACTTTTAAAGGGGAAAGCAGATTTAATTGGTTTCTTTTTTCAACCGGTTCGGGAGAGAGTACTTTCTTGGAGAAAAGTGGAAAAACTTGTTTATTAAACAATGAAACTTCAACAGTATTAAACAATAAAATTCTTTGCTGCTCTAAAAGAGGTGACAGACTCAGAAAGTCCCTTCCCTGGGTTGCAGCTTGGATAATTCAGTTTCTTATCAATCTTTCTGGTGCTGGAAATGTTGCTGCCTGGTGGGCCACAGGTGCGAGCTGCTGGTGCTCTTTTGAGTGCTCAGTTCAGAGTAAGTTTAAACAGGTTTAAATAAAAGGGAAAAAAGACCTTACAGTCTAGGGAACTTCTTTGCTTTAGTTAGTTAAAACTGACTAAAACAAAGGAGAGCTCTCTTATCAGTCCCTCCAGTGCTGGAAATGCCAGACCCAGCTATGGGCACAGATGTGAGCTGCTGGTGCTCTTCTGGTGTTCAGTTCAGAGTAGGGTTAAACAGGTTTAAAGAAAAGGGAAAAAAAATTTAGTTTAGTTAGTTAAAACTAACTAAAACAAAGGAGAGCTCTGTCCTGCTGTCTGTCCATCTGCAGACAGCACAGTCCAGGAGCAGAAATGTGAAGGAGTGAGTGCAGTGTCTGAAAACAAACTGCTCCTTCTTCTTTTTCTTCACTTTCTGGAACAAGTCCTAAAGGTGTAAAACTTATTATTCAGCATAAATAGAACAGGATGACTGGGGATAAAAGCATCATATAGTCAACTCAGACATTGTCACACCTTGTGGCACTGAGCTGGCTGTCCCCTCAGCACCCACAGCTGGGCTGCCACTCCTGGGGTGACAAGGGCTTTGGTGTTGAGATGACTTGGAGGTGTTAGAAAGTCTCTTTTTTCAGTTTTGAGACTGAAGAAGAAGACAGAATTTTTTGGTTCTTGTTTTTAGGATTGTTTATTTGCTCTTATTTAATACATTGTCTTTTTTTGACTTGTTGAGATCTGTTTAGCACATTGGTTCATGGTACTGACCACCCTCAGGGTGGTGTTGTCTTTTTATACTAAAAACTACCTGTACATTATTTACAATAATTTTCTAATATTTATCACTTATGTTAGTTTGTTTTTACTCTAAACTAATTTTAAAGTGTTACTATTACAGCAGAAGATGGAGGCTAAGAAGAAGGAGAAAGACAGAACACTTTTACATTTTTTTATCTTGTTTTTTGAACTCTCATTCTAAAACCTCTAAAATCCTACATTTTCACTTTGTGATAAATTCACTAACATTGTACTCCAACTCTTGTGGCTTGTAACTTTTCATACAAAGTTGGTAATTATTTTTATGGGTTAAAATCAAAGGCACAGGTGTTTTTGACTCTGTGCCAAGGTCTCAAATCCTCACAGGAGTTTCCTGGGTTCTGACACTGGGGGTGTGTGGAGCACAATGGGGATGATGCAGTGGCTGCTGCTGCACTGTGAGCACTCAGCTCTGCCCTGCAGCACTTGGGCCAATTTAATATGAACCAATTCATGCAGCACAGCAGCTGCTGAGCTCCCTCCATGGAGAGGATGGGGGTTTTCTGCTCTTAGTGAGCCCAAAGCTGTTGTGGAGTGGTTCTGTCCCTCCCAAAGCACTTGAGCTGTGTTCTGCCAGAGTTCTCCTGCAGTCTGTGCTGTGTTTGTTGGATCAGTGTGGATCTTTGAGAAGGCATTTCTGAAAGTTCTCTCTTTGGCCAGGTATTTTGGAGAGCATCTGGGATAAGCACAGTGCTACTGCTGCCACTCCACCACCGTCCCCGACCTCAGGAGAAAGTGGTAAGGAAAAGCTACAAGATGGGATTTCCATGTACTTAAACCTGCAGTGTCAGGCACAGATTGCTTCCTTTACTGTATAACCTCTTCTAATAACCTTCTCCCAGAGCTTTTCACCAACAAATTCCTGGTTGGAAAGAAAAACTCTACACAAAGAGACAAATTGCACTGTGGGGACACCCCACTGCAAATGTCATTAAAATGTGCCCACAGAGCTGCTTGTTGTGCTCAGATGGCAGAAACCTCCCTGAAGTTTCAGTGCAAAATGCTCTAATGACAGTGAGTTAAAATCATGGAATTATTAAGGTTGGAAGAGCCCTCTAAGGTAATCAAGTCCAGCTCTTATTCCAGCACTGCCAAGGCCACCACTAACCCATGTCCCCAGCTGCCACATATGCAAGGCTTTTAAATCCTATCAGGGATTGTGACCCCCCACTCCCTGGGCAGCTGTGCCACGTCCTGACCACCCTTCTATGAAGAGATTTTCCCAATATCCGACCTAAACCTCCTCTGGCACAATTTGAGGCCATTTCCCCTTGTCCTGTCCCTGTTCCCTGGGAGCAGAGCCCAACCCCCCCGGCTGTCCCCTCCTGTCAGGAGCTGTGCAGAGCCACAAGGTCCCCCCTGAGCCTCCTTTTCTCCAGGCTGAGCCCCTTCCCAGCTCCCTCAGCCCCTCCTGGTGCTCCAGACCCTTCCCAGCTCTGTTCCCTTCTCTGGACACACTCCAGCCCCTCAGTGTTGGGAGTAGCCCAGATCTGGACACAGGACAGGAGGTGCCTCAGCACAGGGGACAGTCCCTGAGTCCCTGCCCTGGTCCTGCTGCCACCCCAGTGCTGGTCCAGGCCAGGTGCCTTTGCCCTCTTGCCCACCTGGGCACACTTTTCCTGTGAAAAACTTTGCAGCCCCTCTGCCCCAAGGCTGTGGCCTTGCATGGGGTTGGCATTGTCCCCTGAATTCCTGCTGGTGGCATTCCCTGAATTCCAGCTGCTGGCACATCAAAGCCAGTGGAACAAAACTGAGTCCTACCTGGGGAAAAGGAAGATAAAGGTAGCCAAGTCTCTGTGAAATGGAACAGGGTGCCCAGAGAAGCTGTGGCTGTCCTGGACCCCTGAAGGGTCCAAGGCCAGGCTTGGGGCAGCCTGGGACAGTGGAAGGTGTCCCTGCCATGGCAGGGGTGGCACTGGATGGGTTTTAATGTCCCTTCCAACCCAAACCATTCTGTGATTATGAAAGTTTTCTATCTATTCCTGTCAGACCTTTGTGTGAGTGCTTATCCAATGTTAACCCATTGACATCTCTACTCGTTAGTTACCTCTGAAATGGAGAACACATTTTTGTGTCCTTGTCCTTGGCACACATTTCCTTGTCCCTGGGACCTTGAGCAGTTCCCTGGGAGCTGCAGATCACTTCCTTGTGGCCAGATTGCAGCAGGCAGCTCCAGCCTGCTGCCTCTGATAAGCCTTTGGCAGTGTTTTGCTTAGTGCTAAAGCTTTCACATTGAAGTTTGAGCAGCATTTTGAGTGCTCCTTTCCTGTAGAGGAGCTTAAGATATTTCTATATTTATATACAAACCACAAACTTTAATGGGGAGAAATATTCCTTTGGGTTGGCAGGGGGAAAGTGGATTTTGCTGTAGCTGGGAAGAGTTTGGACAGGAAATATTTACAGAAAAGATCAAAGCTTCTGGTGTCAATTGTTAAGAATGGTGCTGGGGGAGGGAATTGGTGGGACAGATTCTGGGCTGGCTGTCATGGAAGCCTGTTGGAGATGTCCCTCAGTCCCCTGGGGATTGCTGAGGCAGCTTTCATCCACCTGTGTGCTCCCCTCGTGACTGGGGATCACATTTCCCAAACTGGAAGTTGGCTGCATTTCTGTGCTGGCCTTTTCCTTTCTCCCCTCTCAGGGAAAACAAACAAACTTTTCACACAATGTTTTCTCAGGATAATTGCTAAGAACCAGGACCACACAAGCTGTGCCTTTAGAAGTTTCATTTTGCCTGTGCAAACTTGTTTGTGTGAAACTCTCTGTTTTATTTTGCTGTGCTGTCTTTGCTGTGTCCATGTTAAAATTGGTTGTGCTTCCACTTCTTGAAGTCACAGAATCACTAAGGCTGGAAAAGACTCTGAGACTGAGTCCAGCCATTAACCAGCACGGCCAGAGCCACCACTAAACCATGTCCTCAAGTGCCACATCCCCATGGCTTTTGGACATTTTCAGAGATGATGATTCCACCACTTCCAAAGGGAACACCAGGTGCTTCCCTCTGATCCATTCTTGCCCATTTTGTGTTCCCTGAGACTCAATTCTGGTGACTCCTGAATGTTTTCTTTGCTTAAGTGAGGCCACCACTTTACTCTTTCCATTCAGGTGAGATTAAAGGTGTTCCAAGAGGCAGAACGAGCTCCTGAGTCCCCATAAATGTTTAATATCTTCCATCAGAGCCCAGCTCTCTTTAGGAACTTGGAAAACCTCTGCTTCCTATTTTTCATTTGCACAGGGAAGTGGAGTGAAATGGTTACTTGCAAGTCTTGCATGAGTTTTAAATAGCACTTGAAGACAACATTAAATTCATTTCTTATATCACTTAAGCAAAGCAACTCTGATAATGTCCCAAGCAGGACAACATTTGAGTTATTGCCATGGTGTAGGATTTACTCAGAAATTCTCAGCCTGCAAATGTTGTCTTTGCATGATTTATAGCACATTTCCTGATGAATCCCTTCCTCAGGAATATTCCCTCACCTGTGGCAAACAAATGAGCAGCAGGAGCATTTGTGGCAGAGGCAGTCACTGGGAGTTTCCTGCTTTGGCATGAATGCAGCTGATGCTGTGAATTTGTCACCTGTTTGCAAAGCCACTGAAAATCCCTGAACCCCAGAGCTTCAGTGATTTAACTGTGTGCAGAGCACTTGAACCAGCTGCTGTGAGTTACAGGAGTGTAATTGAGACTTTCTGCTGTGGATGGATTAAAATATGAGAATCTTTAATTCTCATTGATTTTTGTGGAGTTGGCTGAACTGAATCTTTAAAAGAATAACAATAGTTGGGGTTGGAAGGGACCTTAAAGATCATCCCTGCCATGGCAGGGACACCTCCCACTGTCCCAGGCTGCTCCCAGCCCTGCCCAGCCTGGCCTTGGGCACTGCCAGGGATGCAGGGGCAGCCACAGCTGCTCTGGGCACCCTGTGCCAGGGCCTGCCCACCCTCACAGGGAACAATTCCCAATTCCCAATATCCCATCCATCCCTGCCCTCTGGCACTGGGAGCCATTCCCTGTGTCCTGTCCCTCCATCCCTTGTCCCCAGTCCCTCTCCAGCTCTCCTGGAGCCCCTTCAGGGGCTCTGAGGTGTCCCTGGAGCTTCTCCTCTCCAGGTGAGCATCCCCAGCTCTGCCAGCCTGGCTCCAGAGGGGCTCCAGCCCTTGGGGCATCTCCATGGCCTCCTCTGGACTCTCTCCAGCAGCTCCAGGTCCTGCTGCTCTTTTGGGGTCTCACCTGAGGGGGCAGAATCCCCCCCTCCTGCTGCCCATAGCAGGGCTCAGCCCAGCCCAGGGCGTTCTCTGGGTGCTCCCAGCCAGGGCAGGTCCAGCTGTCACCCCCCAACACCCCAAATCCTTCCCCAGGGCTGCTCTTAGTCTGTTCCCTGCCCAGCCTGGGTTTGTGTTTGGGATTGCCCCAGCCCTGGTGCACTTGGCCTGGTTGAGCTTCAGGGGGGTCTGTAAAAGCACGGTATGAGCTGTACAGATGTGTCCAGTTGTGGATGTCTCCCCTCAGGGGGTTCTGTGCTCAGATTGAAGGGCAGGATTGTCTTGCTCAGCCAGAGCCACGTGATGCCTTCAGTTTCTGGAGCACAGGAGAAAGAAGCAATGATAAGGCTTGGCAGGGAATTATGAATTCAGTGATGTAAGACATCAATCTTTGTGAAAAATGAGGACTAAGGAGGGATGTGTTCATCACTCAGGCTCTTGTGTACATTGGAAGTAGCTCAGTAAATCATAGCTGTTATTTTGGCACTGCTGGTGTCAGGATGTTTCACTTCCATAAAAAATCACTCAGATTCTCCAAGAACTTCAGATTCTGTAGCACAGCAAGTGCCAGATTTTTAAAGATGAAGTACTCAAGGAAGAGAAGTGTGTTGAACAACTTGGGGAAGGTGAAGAGTTTTGCAGCAGGTGGAAGCCTGGAGATTGTGGGCAGCATCTGGCTGGGGCTGGCCCTTGGGTCCCAGAAACTTTTGAGGAAGCAAAGGCCACCAGGGATTAAGGAGTGTCTGGGTTGTTGGTGGCTTTGTTAGAGGTGGCACATGAAAGGTGAGGGGGGGAGTTCAGCCTGGGCTAGGCAGGATTAACTTCAGAGCTTCTCCACATCATTCTGCAGAGTATTCACAGCAGCAGGAGTAATTCCCTGCTGTGCTGCTCTGTGGAGCTGATGCCTGAAGCAGCTGGAAGAGGCTAAACAGAGTTAAGAGGAATAAAGAGGATATTTATTAAAGAGCCTTCAAAGGCCACACCCTGGCAGTACCAGAGCCACAGCTGTGGCTGTGACTGGATGGCTCCAAGATTGAAGCAAAAGAGGGCTTGGCCCCAAGATCTCACATTTTTGTAAATTTTGATCCATTTGCATATTTGACCTAAATGTCCAATTAGCCCCAGCTCATGCAGTCCCATCCTTCTTGGTTTTCTCTCTTCAGTCCACATTGTTGGTGCTCTTGGGCCTGAGATTTGCCTCATTTGTCCTTGGTCCCCAGCTGGAGAAGGAATTGTTGTGCCTCCCTACCTTGTAAAGAGAGATCGCCATTCCCTTATATTAAACCCTGGCCCACACACCAAAGCAGCACAAAATCAAGAAAAAATCAAAAGCTAAACCTGAGGTATCAGAACTAAGGCCCATCTGCACCCTGAGTGGCGGCTGCAGTTCTGCTCTTTCAGTATCAGTAGGTGCAGAGGAGCAGTGAAGGCTCTATTTAAGGGCACTAAAGATGATGGAGGGGTTTGAGTGGCTTCCCTGTAAGTGACAACAGAAGCAAAACCTTCTTTCTGTCAAGGAAGCTGGGCAGGAGCTGTGTTAGAAGCCTACTGACACAGAGAAAGTGAAAGCAGGGATTATTTCTGTTTCCTGTTTGGGTGGAAAGTGAAACTAGCAGCTGGCATACCCCAAACAAAGCATCTTCACCGTGAAACTGTGGAACTCTGTCACAAGATACTGCAAATATTAACTTCTGTGGCTTCAGTTGGAGGCTGGAGGAAGTCGTGGGAGATAAATCCTGAGGCTGTGTCAGATTTTTCAGACTCCACCTTTCTTGGGCAGCCTTTGTCATGTGGTTGGGAGGCTGAGGGCTGTGATCTGTGCCTGCCATGGCATTTGGTCCCTGGGAAGAGGTTCTGGCCTGAGTGAACTTTTTGGGGACATCACCACAAGTGTCACAGGCCAGGAGAAGCCTCTGTGATATTCAGTGGAACAGAGATGTGCCAAGCTTACATCAAGGATGCTCAGCCTTGTGAGGGGATAGAATTTTATAATAAATTCCTGAAATACAGCCCATGGCCTTGCGTTTCCTGAAATACCATGAGAGCCCTGCCTGGGGAGGCCAGAGGGGCTGTGTGAGGCTAATTCCCAAACAGAAATCACCAGTTCCTCTCAGCCAAATAACCCACTGAATCACAGGGTGTGCTGAGGTGGAAGGGATCCACAAGGATGCCTGGGCTGGGCAGCTGGGGGTTCATGCTGACACCCCTCTGTGGTATTCACAGGCTCTCTGAACAGAGAGAAGCTGTGAGAGAAGCAGAGAAAAGAATGATCAAAACAATTCTCTCATTTGCTGCTCCTGTGTTTTTAAACATGTGGAATATATTGGAAGATTATTTACCTGAAGGTATTGCTTGGTAGGATTCTGGTGATGCTGTTTTGATTCATTGACCAATTAGATTTACATGTGTGTGTTGGGACTGTCAGCAGACAGCCACGAGTTTTTCAGTAGTTAGAAGTAAGTATGATGTAGTGTAGTTATAATATAATATAATATCACAGAATCACAGAATGATGAGGTTGGAAGAGACCTCTAAGGTCATTGAGTCCAACCTATGCCCTAACACCTCAACTACAGCACCAAGTGCCATGTCCAGTCTTTTTTAAAGACATCAAGAGATGGTGATTCTACCACCTCCCTGGGAAGGGCATTCCAGCACTTTATTATTCTCTCTGTGAAAAAATTTTTCCTATCCAACCTGTCCCTTCCCTGATGTAGCTGGAGACTGTGTCCTCTGGTTCTGTCAGAGACCAACCCCACCTGTGTGCAGCCTCCCTTCAGGAAGGTGCAGAGAGCAATGAGGTCACCCTGAGCCTCCTCTTTTCCAGGCTGAACAGCCCCAGCTCCTTCAAACATTCCTCACAGGGTTTGTGTTCCCAGCCCCTCACTAGCCTCGTTGCCTCCTCTGGATGTGCTCAAGCATCTCAATGATGTTCTAAATTGAGGGGCCCAGAGCTGGACACAGTATTGAAGATGGGGTGTCACCAGTGTTGAGTACAGGGGCAGAATGGACCTCCCTGCTCCTGCTGGCCACACCATTCCTCATGCAGGCCAGGAGCCATTGGCCTTCTTGG
Source organism: Melospiza georgiana (assembly GCF_028018845.1). Classification (NCBI taxonomy): domain Eukaryota; kingdom Metazoa; phylum Chordata; class Aves; order Passeriformes; family Passerellidae; genus Melospiza; species Melospiza georgiana. The sequence goes on from NC_080445.1 coordinate 14,658,446, forward strand.
CCACCAAGGCACATTGCTGGCTCATATTCAACTGGCTGTCAACCAGCACCCCCAGCACCCCCTTTCTGCCTGAACACTGTCCAGCCACACTGTCCCCAGCTTGTAGAGCATGCAGCATTCCAAAGCCTCAGATCTCAATAATTTCCTACCTCAGGACTCACCTACTTTTACTGCACCCCTCTCTCCGCAGGTGACCTCTTGAGTAGCCTCTTGCAGAGCCCCAGCGCGGCCAAACTGCTGAACCAGCCCATCCCCATCCTGGACACAGACAGTGAATACATCTGCTCTCTGGCTCTGGAGTGCCTGGCTCACCTCTTCAGCTGGATCCCCCTGTCCACGAGCATCACCCCGTCCCTGCTGACCACCATCTTCCACTTTGCGCGCTTCGGCTGCGACACGCGCGCGCGCAAGATGTCCTCGGTGAACGGCAGCAGCCCCGGCGCGCTGCTGGGCCAGGAGCGGGGCCGCCTGGGTGTGCTGGCCATGGCCTGCATCAACGAGCTCATGTCCAAGAACTGTGTGCCCATGGAGTTTGAGGAGTACCTGCTGCGCATGTTCCAGCAGACCTTCTACCTCCTGCAGAAGATCACCCGGGAGAACAACGCGCACACGGTGAAGAGCCGCCTGGAGGAGCTGGATGAGAGGTAGGAGCAGCCTTGTGCTGCCTCTGAAGGGCTGGGGGGTTGGTTTGGGGTGCTGCATGCTGTGTCTGATGGCTTTTCTTTCAGAGCACTGAGCCAGGGCAGCCAGGCAAGAGAGGTGGGTGTGCCCAGGTAAGGGCTGGGTGCCGAGGGAGCTGCTGGCCCAGGTTTGTGTCCCCTGCTGTCCCTTCCCTCCCCTGTCCCCGTTCGTTGCTGTTTGACTGCAGGTCTGAGGTGGCACCAGAGCTGAAGCTGTTGTCACAGAGCACAGAAGAGGCTCAGTGAGGTAAAGGCACTGCAGTGTCCCCTGTGTCCCCTCTGGTCAGTGTCTGCCACTCTGCCCAAAGTGGGGACACATCCTGTGAGTCATGACCTGGGAGAAGGCAGCAGAAGCTTCCTACCCTTCCCAGAGCCATGGCCATTTCTGATTCTTTTTTATTTTTAAATTTATTTTTAAATAGCACCAAACACAGCTTGGGGAGCTCTGTTCCGTAGTGAATGGCTCCACCATCCCCTTATATGAAACCCTGACCCACACACCAAAGCAGCACAAAATAAAAAAAAAAAAAAAAAAAAAAAAAAAAAAAGAAAGAAAAAGCTAAAACCCAAGGTTTAGAACTACGAACTAGAACTACAACTTTGAACTAAGGCTTATCTGCATCCTGAGTGGTGGCTGCAGTTCTGCTCTCCACAGCCTCAGCTGGAGGCAGCAGGGAAGCAGCAGCACCTTGGGAAGCTGTGTATTCTTTTTCCAGGGTGTTGCTGCCACCTTTTGTTCCCTGGGACAGCTCCACTCTCTTATGTCAGATATTCCTTCTTGTAGGGACAAAGTGAGACTCCTCCTGCTGTTGTGTTGAGTGGCTGAGCCTGGGTGTTGGCAGGGTGGTGCCTTGGTGCTGCCTCTTGTCACAGGGCTGCTGGCAGTGGCAGAGAGGTTGTAACTGTGTGAAAGTGATGAGTGTCTTACTATGGGTACACAAGGGTGGGAATAAATTTCCACTCAGAAGAAAAAAAAAAACATTTTGGAAAAAAGCTGTGGGTTTATTTGTAGAGAGGACTTGCACATTTCTGCTGCAGAATTCTCTTTTTTCATGTCCTTAGATAAAGGCATAACTTTGGGGTGGTAAATCCAGACTCACAGGGAATTCTGCTGCTCGTTTTCTGCTAGCTCTGACTTGTGTCACTCTCTGCCTAGAAATGAGACATGTGGGGATGGGACACCTTTGCCTGCAAGGTACAGAGCCAGGAGTTCCCTTCTGGATTTGAGAAAAGCTCTCCTGGACACCCACAATCCCCTCTTTAACTGTTCTTTCTTTTATGGACACCACAAGCAGCCTTTGGGGTCAGCCTTCAGTGAGGGTGTGGGGCTGTGCTGGCCTGGGTAGAGGTGGTGCTGCCATTCCTCAGACCTGTTACCCACAGGGACTGCTGGGCTCTGGGGCTGGGAGAATCCTTTATTCATTGCTGAGGTCTGAAATGGGGATGGAACCAAGAGGTTCTGGAGACTGGAAAAGTCCAGCTGGCTTCAGGGGGACTGGAGCTTTCTTTTCTCCTTGAATTCTATGTGGAAAAGGCCATGAGGATTTTCCTGTTGTCACTTAAGGGCACAGCTGTACTTTTTGTGTCCAAAATTGAAGGACTCAGTGCATGGAAGTGTCATCCTGGCTTGGACTAACAAAATCCTGAAGGAAAGGGGCACTGAAGAAACCCCCTTCAGTAGAGGGGTGTGCTCAGAACCTGCAGGCTCTGGAGTCCTTCCTTGCCTTCCTCTTGTGCTGCTGGTTATTTTTGTTCTGTTAAAAATCAGTCTGAACACTTTGGACACTCCAGGAAAGAGTAAGTTCAGGTTGCCTTTTGCTTCATTTGTGTTTGGCTTTGAAGATCCCAAAAGATGGGAAGTGGCTGGTAAGGATCCAGGCAATGGCTCAGTGGTTAGAGAAGGGGGCTGGGGGCCAAGGAAGAATTTCACTGGTCTCAGGTCAGAGCCTGTTTAGAAAATAAAAATTAAAAGGATGGAGATGTTTGAGTTTCTTTTTTTAAATTCTTTTTTCCCCCCGGCTTTGATTTTTGAAGTGTTTGATCTGTGCTCAGGTGTGCTCAGTGATCTCCTGTGATGTAGGCAGTGCCAAATAAAGAAGGAACTTCATCTTTTTTGCATGTTCAAAGCAGTGTGTGCTTTTGAAGGCTCACAACAGCCCCCAGTGCTGCAGCTCTGTCATCTGGCAGTGCTGCTGGTCATGAGGGAGTTCTTGTTAGATTGAGTGGGGATTCCCAAAAAAAACCCAAATCCCCAGAGTTTGCAGCAGTGCAGAGCAGGCAGTAGAGTAAAACCAGGCTGCTCATGCCTGTCTGAAACTGTGCTGAGCCCAACTTTTTATTTAAAATACAAACTTGAAATAGTTTCATGCATTTCAGAGCTCTGGGCACGAGGGAGGGCTGGCACTGCCTGTGTGTGGTGCTGCCATCCCTCCTGGGGCTGTGGAGTGTTTAACCCTTGCTGCACAGATGGATCTGGAGCTGAAGTTCCTGCTGTGCAGGGTGTGTTTGTTCCACAATAAAAGCTCACCCCACTGAGGGCTTTGCTGGTTTTCTCCCAAGAACTCTCCCTGCTGCACTGAGGTGGTGCCCTTGCTGCAGTCCCTGAAGATTTGATGGCAGATTCCTTTTGGGAACTACACTTTGCACATTCCCTGAGGAGCCCCATGCTTTACAGGAAGATTTCTCTTCCATTTCCCAGTTCAGGCCCAGCTCAGAAACTCTTGGATGGCTGATCTCCACTGCAGGAGGAATTTTCCTTTCCAGCTTTCACCTTCCTGGCTCTCCCACCCCCTCCTGTAAATGTAACCCCTGTGTTGCTGATTCCTGCATTAACTTCCTGCTTCCAGCTGAATTCCTCAGGGCTGCAGTTCATTTCACTAATCCTGTCTCCATCACTACAATGACCTTTGCTAGCAAATTATTTCTGCAGGGTGGAGGGGGTTGTGTTCATTGGCAGGCCTGGTTGAACTCAATATTTATCTGAATATTAAAGTTGCTTTTGACTAGATTGTCTTTTCTGCTGTTTCAGGTGTTAATGGAGTGAAGGGTTGCCCATCCTGTAGGTAATTGTTGCAGGGCTTTATATTTAATTGTTCTACTGATGGTTAATTGTAACTTTGCTTTGAATGAGAAGATTTTGAGTGGCTTTTACTACTATTTCAATGCAGTTGCTTTCCCTTGGGGCACCTTGGCTCTTTTTTCTCAGTGTTTTCTCCTTTCCCTTGCAGCTACATTGAGAAGTTCACAGATTTCCTCCGGCTCTTTGTGAGCGTCCACCTGCGAAGGATTGAGTCCTACTCCCAGTTCCCTGTGGTTGAATTCCTGGCCCTGCTGTTCAAATACACTTTTCATCAGGTACAGCCCCACATCCTCATTTTTCCCAATCTGTTCTGTTATCCAGGGCCAGCTTTTTTGTCCCAGTAAACCCAAAAAAAAGAGAATTTAACTGGTCTTACTGGCACTCCCCAGTGGTGCTGGGGATTTGGAGATGGCTTCATGTGCTCTTGGATTTAGAGGTCACAGGTTGCAACAATTGTCTGATGTTTAACTTTGCTTCTGCTTTAATTTTTTTCTAGTCTTTGCAATGGACAATGTGTGGAAAAGTCTTTCAGACTTGCTTGGTTTGTGTTTGGGGATTTTGTTCTTTGTCCTCAATCTGTGGCTTTCTTGTAGCTTTTAGTTTTTGTATTAAAGCCCCCAGGCCTTGTGGCTTTAGGTTGGTTTTACCTTGCTGTAGAAGCTGTCAGTGCAGCTCAGCCCCATTTACACAGGAACAATGACAAGGAAACAGCTTCATAATATCACAGAATCATGGAATTATTTGAGTTGGAAAGGACATTAAAACCCATCCAGTGCCACCCCTGCCATGGCAGGGACACCTCCCACTGTCCCAGGCTGCTCCCAGCCCTGCCCAGCCTGGCCTTGGGCACTGCCAGGGATCCAGGGGCAGCCACAGCTGCTCTGGGCACCCTGTGCCAGAGCCTCCCCACCCTCACAGGGAACAATTCCTCATTCCCAATATCCCATCCATCCCTGCCCTCTGGCAGTGGGAGCCATTCCCTGTGTCCTGTCCCTCCATCCCTTGTCCCCAGTCCCTCTCCAGCTCTCCTGGAGCCCCTTCAGGCCCTGGAAAGCTGGAAACTGGTGTAGCCAGCCATGAGATGGGTCAGCACTGAGACCAGCCTTGTAATTCCTGGTTCCAGCCCTTGTACAAAAGCTCTTGTTCATCTTTGGACAGCTCTGAATCTCTCCAGTGACATCCTAGAGCTGTTCCAGTAAGGCAAGAAGCTCTTCCCATGGGTTGAAGTGCATGTTAACTCCTGTTTTCACTGTGTGAAATCCATCTTGCCATAGCTTGTGGTACTCATTGGGAATTTTGGTGCCTTTCAGCCTACACATGAAGGTTACTTTTCTTGCTTGGACATCTGGACACTCTTCTTGGACTATCTGACCAGCAAAATCAAAAGTCGCCTGGCAGACAAGGAAGCAGTGCTCAACAGGTGAGGGCTGGGGGCTGCCAGGGTGGCACAGCTGGAATCATGGCATGGGCTGGGGTGAGGAACCTTAAAACTCATCCCATTGCACCCCTGCCATGGCAGGGACACCTTCCATTGCTCCAAACCCCATCCAGCCTGGCCTCAGGCACTGCCAGGGATCCAGGGGCTTCTCTGGGCACCCTGTGCCAGGGCCTGCCCACCCTCCCAGGGTGGAAGGATTTTTTCCTTCAGCAGCAAAGAGACTTTGTGGTCACCATGGAAGAGCTGTGAGAAATAAGCTACTGCTTAGAGCAGCCTCCTGTGTGGTTGAGTCCTTTCTTTTTCTAAAAGAAAAATCTAAAAGAAAATCATGTAGTATAAAAAGCATTATCCTCAATGTTTCACACTCATTCACAAGAACTCAGGCTGAGCAGGTTTGGGTAGACAAACTGGCACTTACATATGTTGTGTGTGAACCTTGCAGGCAGAGGAAGGAAGCTTTGTAGTCTAAAATAGAACTGGAGCAAATTTTAGCACAAATTAGAGGAGGAAACTACAACACAAGTTGCTTACTTAGTGTTCACTCAGCTCATACAACTAATTAATGAATTAGGAAACAAATTTTATTTAATTAGGATTTAAAACTTCCTGTTTAAATAGGGGATGTGTTTCTGAGAAATACAGATGAGACTGGAAGTCAAAAGTTGCACTTGCTTACCACTGTGTGTATTAGCTGCAACAGTGGTTGGCAGCTCTTCCTTGGCAGATGCTGACCCTGGAATGGGTGGGTTTTGTTTGAGAAGAGTCTCTTTGCTGCCACTTTAAAAATCTGGTGAATAACCTGGGGAGTTGTTTGGGTTTTGAGGTCCATGGTTTGTGCCATGTTTAGTTCTGCTGAGTGCAGAAGGAATATTCTTTCCCTTGAGCACCCTGAATAGCAGCAGTTGTTTTTTTAAAGCCAGCCTGGCATCATAACCACAAGGAAAAGTGGAACTACTGTAGAGTAGAGCTCCTCCTTTCAACATGGGAACTGTGGGGTTTGAATTTCTCAAGAAGTAGATTCTGGGTTGGAACTTCATGATTTGCTCCTAACATGCATGCCGTGCGTGTTGTCTTGGTGTCACCCAGCTTGTCATGGAGCAAATTGTAACAGAAAGCTGTCCCTGGGTCTGTCAGCCTACAAAACCCTAAATAAAGCTTGGGAGTGCTTGGGGCTGTGCTGTTTGTCCCCAGTGGCAGCTCTGACATCTCCACGTCCCTGCACACCCTGAGCCATGGGAACCCTGAGCTGGGCAGCCTGGGAGTGGTGACACCACAGGGCCACTGAGGACATTTCCTGTTCTGTGCTGCAGAAACTCTGCATTTTGTACACAGTGCCACTTTCACCACTGCAGAAGTTGCCCAATGCAAGGTTACACCACCTTGCCCAGAGCTTGCAGCTGCCTGGCTGGTGGCACAGCTGACTGTCACATCTGACACTTGGCTTGCGTCATGCTCTGCGTCTGTTACTCCTTTTTAATGCCTGTTTTTCCAACCTGATTTTCCCTAGAAAAAAAAACAGGATTTTTTTAATGAGACCCCAGCTGTTTTGTGAAGGAGATTTTTCAAGGAAAAAGCAGACTAACCCTGCTTGAAATCCCTGAAGTTTTGGTGTTGTGGTTGGGTGCTCTGCTGGGTTTGCAGCTTGGCATTATTTCTGTTGGCTCTCTGGTGTGCTCTGTCCCAGCCCCTTGACTCCCAAAGGTGCAGGGACATTTCAGTGACATGTTACAGTGCAAGCAGAAGAGGGGCTGCCTTTGTTTCAGGGGAGAAGGGCCTGAATTTCAGTGTGGGGGAGGAGACAGCAGCACAGACATCTCAGGGGTCTCTGAGGTCAGGATGACCCCGAGATGTGTTAGAAAATCTCTTTTTCCTAGCCTGGCAACCGAAGAAGGAGTCAGGATTGTTCTGTTCTGGTTCTCAAGGTTGTTTATTCTCTGTTATCTATAACATTCTTTTCTCTCCCACTGAGATCTGTACAGCAGGTCAGTCGGTGGCACACTGATCACCCTCAGGGCAATGTTATCTTTTTATACTAAAAACTACCTGTACATTATTTACAATCATTTTCCAATACCTATCACCTATGTTAGACAGTGTGTTTCTACTCTAAACCAATCCAAAAGTGCCACCATCACCCAGAAGATGGAGGCTAAGAAGAAGGAGAAAGGACAAAGCACACCCAAATCCCTCCATCTTGGGACCCCAAGCTCCCATTCTAAAAACTCCAAAATTCTGCTTTTCACCCTGTGACAAACTTACTATCATTCTGCTTAAACTTTTGTGGCTCGTAAATCCTCATATAAGGTTGGTAATTGGGTTGAAATCCAAGGCACAGGAGTCTTGGGCTCTGTGCCAAGGTCTCTGAGCCCCCTGGCAGGGGTTTGAGCCATCCAGGGCAGTCAGAGGGATGTCCTGGTGTCTGACACAGACGGGCTCAAGGCAGCAATAACTGCCCTGGTTCCCCTGTTCCTCATTCAGTGCCCAGAGCAGAGCAGCAGAGGCTGCTGAGGACAGCCCAGGCTGCAAGAGGCTCTTGGTGCCTCCTGTTTGTGGACACCTGGTGTTGTTCCTGGCAAACTGCTCCTGCTTTTCCTGTTTTGAACTCTGGGGCTGTTTCTGTTGCTGACAATCCTCCCTTTCCCCTCCAGAGGGATATTGGGTATTGCCAAGGCTGTTTCCTTACAGCTACCTTGTGACCTGAAATGAGCTGATACCTTGAATCCCGGGCTCTGCTTGCTGTAACTGCTCTGTTTTAGATTTCCCTTGCTGGAAGGGTTTTACCCAGCCCTGTGTGTCTCTCCCTGGTGGCTGCAGGTACGAAGATGCCTTGGTTCTGTTGCTGACAGAGGTGCTGAACCGGATCCAGTTCAGGTATAACCAGGCACAGCTGGAGGAGCTGGATGACGAGACCCTGGATGATGATGTAAGCTGGACAGGACAGGGCCACCTGCACTGCTGCCACCTGCAGTGGCTTTTCCAGAGTTTGCACTCTGGAGTATGGGCTAAACAGCTCCTTCTCCCCTCCCTTCTGTGTGGGGTGTGACAGCATTCACAGGGGTCTGAGGATGAGGGGAGAGACGAGGATCTGACTCCATGTTTCAGAAGGCTGATTTATGATTTTATGATATATGTTATATTAAAACTATACTGAAAGAATAGAAGAAAGGATTTCATCAGAAGGCTAGCTAAGAATAGAAAAAGAAATAATGAATAACAGAGTCTGAGCCAGCTGACTGTGATTGGCCATTAATCAGAAACAACCACATGAGACCAATGAAAGATCCACCTGTTGCATTCCACAGCAGCAGATAACCATGGTTTATATTTTGTTCCTGAGGTCTCTCAGCTTCTCAGGAGAAAAAAATCTAAGGAAAGGATTTGTCATAAAAGATGTCTGTGACAGTGGGGTTTGAGCTGTAAAACAGCTTTAGTTGCTTTTCACCAAAAGTCACAGTGGAGATGCAACCTTTGGCTTTAACTTGGTTCTTACTGGGGGAAAAATTTAGATCCTTGTGTTCTGATGGTCAGAGGTGTTAGATGTCCATGTCTAGACACCTTTGGAATTTAAAGTGTTTAATTAGTTTGGAATTAATTTGCTGGTCACCTGGGAATTTAAATGCTAAAATATCACTGAAGCAAAAGCTTGAAGCTGTGTCTTGTTAGCGCTTATGTTTAAGTTGATACTGATATTTCTCCTAAGTTGATACTGATAAAAATCACCTTGAAGCTGATAAATGTCAAAGTGGAGTGGTGGCCAAAGTTGGGGGGGCAGAGCCCTGGAAGAGCAGGTCAGCTGTCACATGAGGATAGGTGAAGCAGCAGAGAGAATTTTATCACAAATGGCATCAGACAGATTTTTAAATTCTGGGGTGTTGAGGGCTGGTCACATCACAGCCTCTGAGCTTGATAACAGCTCCATTTCATAAGCAAAATTAATTATTTTCTGGATTAATTTGACACTTTTGTCATCTGGATAATTAGCTGCCATACTCCTGTAAAGACCATGTTGATGTTTGGATGCCTTTCCATGGTGATAATAATGTCACAAATAAAGGTATAAATTATCTTGAGCAGTCCTGGTGAAGTTGTCCTTATACTTCTAAAACAGGGTGGCAAATAATGATACTTGCAAAACTTCAAAATTTTTGGTATAAAACTTGAAAAGCATTTTAGTTCATTATTTAAGGACAAAATGAAGTCAGGACAGAGTGCTGTTCATTCTGTTGTTTATGTTGCTGTGTGTGTTTGTTGTTTCATTTTTACCTTCTCATATTAATAGCAGGTTTGGGCTATGATGGTAACAGGGAGCTTCTTTCTCAGTCACCTGTGTAGTTGAGCATGGAAAGAGTGTTTTACTGTTAAAATTATTGCTTAATTCACCTTTAAAGTTCTTACCACTCTTTCCCCTCCCTCCTCCTGCACTGTCCCCCCGATTTTATCAATTCTGCATGAAAACAGAACAAATTCTACATGAAAATAAGTTCCAGTGGAGTATGCAAGTTACATTTCTCTATTATCCTGTTTGAGGGGAGGGGGGTTTCTCCCTTCCCAGGGGAACACAGAGCTTTGGGGACCCAGGGAAGGGCAGTGCTCACCCCATGTCCTTCTGTTTGCAGCAGCAAACGGAGTGGCAGCGGTACTTGCGCCAGAGCTTGGAGGTGGTGGCCAAAGTCATGGAGCTCCTGCCAACTCACGCCTTCTCCACACTCGTAAGTCCTGCCCCAGGCCAAAGTGCCACGTGGAATCAGCACCAACTGCTGGAGATTTTTTTTTTTTTGACAGATGTCTCAGTGCCAAAAAAAAAAAAAAAAAAAAAATTGGAAATTTGGGGTTGGATGCAAAACTTGCATCCAAAACTTGGCAAACTTTGCAATGAGAGATTAGAAATTGAAGAGAAAGAATTGTTTCTTTGGCTTTGTTGAATTTCCTGGTGTGTTTTGAAGAGAGTGGTTCAGTGCTAAGTCCAGCTTGGAGGACATAGAAATTCCCACCTCTCGAAGTGGCAGCAACCACTCTGGGCTGTTTATCTTGGCCTTTATCTCGCAGGCAGGGCTGTGAATTGGGCAGATAAGTGTCATTGTTAGGGCTTTAAAGAGAGTGGAATCTTTATTTTAATTAAAGGCTAGATAAAAATTCTGGAGAGAGGCCTTGGACTATTGGGAAGCAGATCTGATCTGGGTAAGTGCTTTTCTTTAGCTGCTGTCACTACCTTTGATGGTGTATAAGTTGTCTAGGCTTGTAGCATCTTATTAACAATTTTGAGGAGGAGATCTTGAGGACAGAAGTGTGGCCCAGAATTCAGAGCAGTCCAGGTGGGGTTTTGCTGGGTGAGGAGAAAGGGAAATAACAGCAGTGAGATCTCAGCAAGTGCATTAACCCTGCTGGGAACACTGCACAGCTCGACCTCAGAACTGTATTCCCAAGGAGCAGAGAAAACTGGGCTGCTGCAGAGGCAGGAGATGCCTGACCTGAAGTGCCTTTGCAGTTGCTGTTTTTCTTGAGGCAGGGAAGCAAAGCCTGTCACTAGCAGGAGGGAACAAAGAGAGGCTGCTGTGCAGCCCTGCCGTGAGTCACTGAGGAGCAGAGCAGTGTTCAGGGAGCAGATGGATCAGATGGAGCACAGCATGTGGCTTCCTTGGAGTAGCACATCCACATGAGGAAGGCTCTGTGGTTTTTTAAACTCCCCTCAGGCAGTTATGCAGAGACACTGCATTGGTAATTAGGCACAGCATGTTGGTAGGGAGTGCTTTCCTGAGCCCTGCATTGTTCCTGCTGGGGGATTGGGGGATGTGGGAGCCTCTCCAGCAGTTCCCAGTGCTTTTCCCAGTGGCTGCAGGGCTGGTGGGTGCAGTGGTTAGTTTAGGAGGTTTAGCAGTGGCAAATAATTAAAGCAGTGGAGAGCAGCTGCCATGACTCCATCCCATGCTGGGCAAGGAAAGGCTGCAGCTCCTTCTGCTGATGGACAAGAGAATTCCATCAAACCAACCACCAATTTCAGCCATTTTCCCCAGCAGAAATTAAATAGAGCTGTGCCAGGCTGGAAGGGTTGAGAAAGATGTTTTAGCTGAAGTATGAGCAGGACCTGGCATGTTTGCTGTCACTGCTGAGTGATGGAGCTGGGCTGACACTCTGCTCCCACACTGGGGTGCATGAGGACTGTGGTGTTTATTCCTTCGGCTGTTTTCCCCATGGAATATCACTGCTGCAGCCTGCAGCTTGCTGGCAGAGTGCTGCATGCTTCCCTTCTGTACCCTGGTAGAGGCACTGAACTCAACTTTCTGGTTGCATAATATTTTGGGAGATTTTTAAGTCTCACCTTTTGAGAAGGTGACACTTGCTGGTGAGGTGGGTGAGCACAGACCTCCTGCACCTCAGACTCTGCCACTCCTCTGCTCCTTGGGCTGGGTTATGCCTCCAGCTGTGTATTCCTGCTGTGTGCCCTCACTTGCACTGTCAGACCATTATCTTGTCAGGCTGATTGCTGGGGTTAGAGGCAAAGGAGAGCTGCCACAGGGAAGTGCCTTCAGGGGAGTGATCTTTGTTTTCCTGACAGCTGTCAGGACCTGGGAAGCTGTGGGATGCAGGATCAACCCAGAGCCCATCCTGCCCTTCTTCCAAATGTCTGTGTGAAGGCACTGGGGAGAAATGAGAGCGCTCTGCTCTGGCAGAGCAGTCAGTCATTGGCTGTTACTGTCTGCCAAGCCCCAGGATCACAATCAGTTCTTCTCTCTTTCAGTTTCCCGTTCTGCAGGATAACCTGGAAGTGTATCTGGGGCTCCAGCAGTTCGTGGTCACTTCAGGAACAGGTAATAACCACCTCTAACACTGTGCTCCTCCCTATTTCATCACTGCAAAACCACTCCAGACCCGCTTTGGTGTTGTTTTTTCTGTATTCACTTGATCCAAACCTGTGTGGTGCCTCATGGCTCAGTGTTAAACTCCAGCAGCAGACGGAAATCTCATAATATGATTTATTCTTATTGGCTTGGTTCTTCCCTTGTTCTGGTATTTGAAGTGAAGATACCAGAGGTGTTAGAAGCAGGTGTGCAGCACCAAATGCTACAGCTCCTTCCTGAGAAACAAGGGAAGTAGCAGTGGTGAGATCTACCTGAGGGCAGGCTGTAGTTTAAGGAAATACTGAAATTCCCTGGTGTGACCAGGAAAGGAATCTGTCACATCTTCAATACTGCTGGACAGGGCAAAATGGTGACTTGTATAGCCAGTTCTAGTAAAAAATATTCCCAGTTTTAGGATCCTTTCAGCCCTAGGATAAGCAATGTGTGGGGGTTCAGTGCTGTGTTAGAAGCTGTCCTGGGGGCTGGAGCAGCAGCAGCTCGGTGCAGTTCTGGATTGAGCCCTGGGTGGTGGCACAGAATCCCAGAATGGGTCTGGAAGGGACAACAACTTCCCTGCTCATCCCAGAGCATGTGGCGCAGGCTTGTGTGTTTGTATTGATGGCACAACATGGAGAGGTTGGTGCTTAAAGCTTGTTTTGAGATTAGATACAGTCAGTGGAAAGAAAATCTGATTTTCTTCAAAAGGTGGTGTTGGAGAACATATTTGCTTTTTTAGTAGAAGCTCTGGAATGTTTGAGCCCAGGTGTCCACACCTGAGCAGCAGCAGGAGGATTGTGTGGGGCTCGAAAACCTCATTAGCAGATTGTTTCGTGTACCTGAGAAACATGGAAGTGCACAACACACCTCACACCAGAAGTGAAGCCACAAATTCTCTGGCCCAAATCTGCTGCTGGATCACTGGAACTGCAGCCAGCAGAGGGAGTGTGGAAAACACCTTCTCCATGTGGAAAACCACCTTCTCCATGAGAAAACCACCTTCTCCATGTGGAAAACCACCTTCTCCATGTGGAAAACCACCTTCTCCATGTGGAAAACCACCTTCTTCATGTGGAAAACCACCTTCTCCATGAGAAAACCACCTTCTTCATGTGGAAAACCACCTTCTCCATGTGGAAAACCACCTTCTCCATGTGGAAAACCACATTCTCCATGTGGAAAACTACCTTCTCCATGAGAAAACCACCTTCTCCATGAGAAAACCACCTTCTCCCATGTGGAAAACCACCTTCTTCCATATGGAAAACCAACTTGCCACCTGGAAAAGTATCTTCTCCACCTGGAAAACCATCTTCTCCAGAGCAGGGAATGCTCTTGATGGTAGCAGAAAACAGCAAGGCTCCTGTTTATGGAGGAATTCACTCCATACAGAAGGAAATAAAGGTGTAAAGGGCTGAAATAGTAATTTATATCTTTATCAGCCCTTGAGGTGTTGTCAGAAGAGCTGAGCTTCCTTTCCAGAGTTCTGCAGTGCCTGGGCCAGTGCCGCCATCTGCCCTGTGGCCCAGAGCTAGTTTCACAATAGAATTGGAACAAACTTGGCACTTTCTGTCACTTTGTCACCAGGTTTCCCATCCCCAGGAGCAGCAGGGATCAATCCCAGAGCCGTGGCGCTCTCCCCTTGCGCGAGCAGCGATTTCCAGCTCTGGGGGCAGCCCTTAGAGAAACTCAGCTTTGTGGCTGTGTGGCTGATGGGCTGTGGTGTCCCTGCAGGTCACAGGCTGAACATCACAGCAGAGAACGACTGCAGGAGGCTGCACTGCTCGCTGAGGGACCTGAGCTCGCTGCTGCAGGCCGTGGGCCGCCTGGCCGAGTACTTCACCGGGGACGTGTTCGCCGCCAGGTTCAACGACGCGCTCACCGTGGTGGAGAGGTGGGTGCAGCTGTGCCTGCAAGGGAGGGCACCAGGAGCAGGCTGAGAAGGGTTTATTGCTTAGAGAACAGCATCTCAAAGCTATGAGGTTTATAAGGCAGCAAGCACTTGGCCGTAGTCTAAGATGGTCCCAAGTTCTTTGTGATAAACTCTAGAAAGTTTATGAATTTCTAATTCAATGGACAGTCACCTGTCTTGGTTTGGAAAGACAGGTGTCTGCTAAGGAAGGCAGGAGCCTCCCCTGAAATGGAAAATGTAAACCCTCCCCACCCCTCTGAATTGCAATAAATTTTAAATTAAGGGGCTCTCAGGTAAAAAATATGGGAGCAGGAAATAACAGTTCTTTACTAGGGAAGAAAATCAAAGGATAAAATAAACAATGCAGTACGCTAGAACTGAGTCAGAACCCAACCTGACACCCTGTGGGTCAGGGTGTTGGCAGCAGTCCCATTGGAATTGTGGCTCAGCCCTCCTGCAGTGTCAGGGGTGGTTCTGTTGGAGCAAGGGGGATCTGTAGAGAAGGATGTATTCTTCCTCTGCAGATCCAGTGGAAGAAGAGGCAGCTGCTGTTCCTCCGGGGAATCCCGTGGAGAAGCCGTGCTGGTGTCTCAAAACCTCTGGGTTATATCTGGGTAGCAATGCTTGGCTCCTCCCCCTGGATTATATCTGGGTAGCAATGCTTGGCTCCTCCCTCTGGGCTCACATCTCCCAATGGGATGCTGTAGTTCTTATCAGCCATGCAGTGACATTCAATAGCTGTTATCAGCAGGTGCCTCCTCTGAGGGAGGAGTGGTTGTGGAAGAGATCAGGAAAAACTGTTCACTTGGCAAAAGACAACTGCCATACAGATGGTAATAGAATACATCTTGCCTTACAACCTGGAACATCATCACAGAGTGTATTTGGCTTTTCTGATCTGTCACCTTTACTTCTTTCTACTGCAGTGTATCCACATTATCAATGTGGATACTTTTGCCCAATAAGGTCTGAATACATGTACACACATGTGTTCTGGGTCCCAGAACGAGGTGAGAGATGAGAATTTGACTCTGTGTTCTCAGAAGGCTGATTTATTACTTTATGATATTATATTATATATAATATTCTCTTTTAATATAATATTATTTTACATTATATATTATGTTTTATTAAAAGAGAATGATATACTAAAACTATATGAAAGAAAGAGAAAGGATGCATCAGAAGGCTAAAACAAGAATGATAATAAAAACCTGTGACAGACTCAGCAAGTCCAACACAGCTGGCTGTGATTGGTCATTAAATTACCAATTCACATGCTGAGTAAACAATTCTCCAAATCACATTCCAAAGCAACAAAACAAGGAGAAGCTGAAGCTTCCCAGGAGAAGAAATCCTGGTGAAGGGATTTTTCATAAAATATCACGGTGACAATGAGTTTTATAAGGCAGCAAGCAGTTGGCCATAGTCCAAGATGGCCCCAAGTTCTTTGTTGCAAGATAGTTTGTAACTTTCTAATCCAATAGACAGTGACCACAGAGTGTGTTTGGCTTTTCTGACCTGTCACCTTTTGATGCAGTTCGTTTGAGGGGGCTCCCCAGGTTGAACTTTGTGATCTTCAAGGCCTTTTCCAACCTCAGTGTTTCCATGATTCTTCTCTTCAATGAAAAGACCTGTGAAAGCTGAAGGGGCAGATGTTTTCTTATCCTCTCCTAGATACTTAATTAGCACATAGTTACAAATGGGAGAATTTCAGGCTTTTACACAGGTTTTGTGTTTTCATTTCTGTGCAGGAGCATCTCACTTGTCCCATGTTACCCCAAACAGCGCAGTAGGCTCTGAATGATTTTAAGCTAAATGATCAAAATCTCATTTGTGTATTAGCTAAATATCCACCCAGACTGGGGAAGAGCTGCACTAGCTCAGATGCTGGAGCAGATCTGTACAATCCCTTTGCTGCCATGTGTGTTTGCACCTGCAGGTTGGTGAAGGTGACGTTGTATGGATCCCAAATCAAACTGTACAACATCGAAACCGCCGTTCCCTCCGTGCTGAAACCTGACCTCATCGATGTGTGAGTGGGGCTGCACCCAACTGGGCACTCACAGGGTGGGCAAGGCTTGGAGCTGCTGCTCAGACCCCTCCTTGGCAGATCCTCTGGGAAACAGCCTCCCCAGCCCTTGGCAGCTCCCCAGGAAAGCACCTTTTTCAGCTGAGGAAAGTCAGCTGCCAGCATTTTGGACCAGTCTTTGCTCTAATGGAAGTACCCAGGTTGTTTAAGGGAAAACATGTTTGTGCTGAGAAGGAAAAGTGCCCCTTAAATCAGCTCTGAGAGCAAACTGGGATTGTGCCCTGTGCTGGTGGCTGTAAAAGCAGGGTAATTAATGAGGAAATAAGTGTTACAACAGTGGTATTTTAAAGAAATGGATCCACTGTGTAATGTGTAGTTTATTTATAAATCCAGTTGATGGATTTTTTGCTACCAAAGTCAGATCTGGGGCTCAGGTAAAAGAGCTTTTTCCCAGCTGAGGGTTTCAGATCTTTTTCTTCCAAAACAAACATAACCCTTGCAGCTGTGCAAGCCATTTCTGGGACAAACAGCTGCCATCCAGGCACTGCCATTCAGTGTGAAATCTTGGTGCTGCTGGTCACAGGTCACCTCCCTCTGTGACAGACTTGTAGGGACCCTCCCTTGCTGAGGCTGTGCACACAAACCTGTTCCTTGCCAGCTGGAGCTCTGTGAGCAGAATTTAAGGTTTGAACACTTGTTCTGGTTTGTAATTGCACCTTCAGCAGCTCCTTGTAGACCTCCTCTAGATTTCACCATATCACTGTAGAACTAATGGGATTTCTCCTACTAATCCCAAGTTAATGGCACTGAAATTGGTGCAGGTGATCTTGTTGTAAAGGTTTTTCTGGTTTACAATAATTGGGGAGGTGTTTTCTGTCAGCAAGGGTTCACCCTTCTCCCTGTCCCTGAAGAAACCTGTGATCCATTTTTTAATGCTTGCCTGAGAAAGCAGCACTGTCCCACATTTGGGGGCCACCTCTGTGAAATTGAGGGACATCCTGACTCAACCCTCACCTGACAGGAGTGTGATTATCAGCTGTGTTTACAGTCAGGTACCAGTTGATGATAACTTGGCTTTATCAGTTCCCACCTTTGCCTTGGTGAGTCCAGAACTAAAACTAAAGGAGAGTAAGGATTTTTTACAAACCCTGCTGCCTGAAACACCTCTCCTGTGTCCTGTTGCACTGCTCACTGTGTCCCCTGGTGTCCCCAGGCACGCCCAGTCCCTGGCAGCCCTGCAGGCCTACGCTCACTGGCTGGCCCAGTTCTACAGCGAGGTGCACCGGCAGAACCCCGAGCAGTTCATCTCCCTGGTGTCCACAGCACTGGAGGCCATCACCCCCCTCATCAGCTCCAAGGTACTGCCCCCCTATGGCTGGGGGCTGCACTCTGCTCAGCTGGGGTGGGCTGGGAGCTGGGCTGTGGCCCAGAGCCATGGGAAGTGTCCTGACAACACTGCAGGTCAGGCTAATGCAAGCATAAGCAACTTAAAGGCTTTTAAACTCAGTCTAATGATTTTATGGCTTGAAAGCAGGAAATTCTCTCTCTCCTAGTATTAAGGGAATTAAACTATGCTCTGGTTGACTAATAAATCATAGAATTGTTTAGGAAAAGCTCTCTAAGATCAAGTCTAAACCATTTCTCCAGTACTGCTAAGGCCACCACTAAAAATGCCACATCCACAGAGCTGTTAAATCCCTCCAGGGATGGGGACTCCACACTGCCTTGAGCACCCTTTCCATGAAGAACTTTTCCCAAAATCCAATCTAAAGCTTCCCTGGCATATTTCCTCTCATCCTGTCTCTGTTCCCTGGAATCAGAGCCTGCACCCCTCCAGGTCCTGGGGGCTCAGTGAGCTGATCCTGGCTGTGTGTGCTGGTGGGACTGACCACCCCTGTGTGTCTCAGGTGCAAGAGAAGCTGCTGCTGTCTGCGTGCCACCTGCTGGTGTCCCTGGCCACCACGGTGCGCCCGGTGTTCCTGATCAGCATCCCAGCAGTGCAGAAGGTGTTCAACAGGATCACTGACACCTCTGCCCAGCGCCTCCCCGACAAGGTCAGTTCACCCACAGCTGTCCCACATGCCAATGAAGGTTCTGTCCTTGGGAAGATGTGCCTCAGGTGCTGAGGGATTGTCTTGGTTTGGAGACAGGTGTGTGCTAAGGAAGGCAGGAGCCTCCCCCAAAATGGAAAATGTAAACCCCCTTCCTCCAAATTGCTCTAAATTTCAAATTAAGGGGCTTTCAGGCAACAAAAATTATGGGAGCAGGAAATAACAGTTCTTTAATAGGGAAGAAAATAAAAGAATAAACAATGCAGTAAACTAAAACAGCACTGAGTCAGAACCCAACCTGACACCCTGTGGGTCAGGGTGTTGGCAGCAGTCCCATTGGAATTGTGGCTCAGTCCTCCTGCAGTGTCAGGGGTGGTTCTGTTGGAGCAGGGATCCTGTAGAAAGGTGTATTCTTCCTCTGAAGATCCAGTGGGAGAGGCAGCTCCTGTTCCTCTGGGGAATCCAGTGGAGAAGCCATGCTGGTGCTCCAGAACCTCCAGAGTATGTCCAGTTGGGAATGCTTGGCTCTTCCCTCTGGGCTCACATCTCCCAGTGGGATGCTGTAGTTCTTATCAGCCATGCACTGACATTCAATAGCTGTTATCAGCTGATATCTCCCCAGTTGTGGAAGAGATAAGGAAAACTTCCCACTTAACAGAAGACAACAGCGTTACAGATGGTAAATAGAATACAATTTGCTTGACAATCCAGGACAGGGATAACATCAAAAATCAGCAACCTTCTCTATATTGTGTATATCCACAAATTACAGTGATATTGCATGTAATTAATGACCTATTTTGAGGAACAGCACAAGGAAAAAACACAATTGCACCTCTTAGATCTAATTATTTTCTCTTTTGTTGACACCATCCCCATTTATGCATCATCTTCACAGTACAGGCACGCTGATTCTGACCTACACAAAGAGGTTTTTGTGAAACTGGAGTATTTATATTGCAGAAGCAATGTAAATAATATAAATGTATTGTATTTATGACACTGAAAAGCCACAGTGCTGGGATATGGTTGTGTTGTGCTGGCAGGGAAGCACCAAGTGCTGCACAAGTGCAGAAGCTCAGCATGTAAACCAGACAAGGAATAATGAAAGTAAAATCATCTTTGTTTTTATAAGCAGCAGAGATTTACTGCTGCAGGGAAGGCTGACAGAACTGGGAGCTGCTTCCAGGCCTTAAATCCTGGAGCTTTGCTTCTCTCTGTCTTTGCAGGGCTGGTTGTTTTCATTTAGGCTCGAGTTCTGCTGTTGAATAGTGAGCACTGCTGTTGTCTTGGAGAGCCATAAAATATCACCTCACTCCAGGCTTGTGCTCTAGCAAAAATTACCTTGGGAAAAAAGTTAAAACTTTGTCTCTTTGATTAATGTTGCCCAGAGAAGTTGTGGCTGCCCCATCTCTAGAAGTGTTCAAGGACAGGCTGGACTTGGAGCAGCCTGGTCTGGTGGCAGGTGTCCCTGCCTGGGACAGGGGGTTGGAAGTTTGTGACCTTTAAGGTCCCTTCAACCCAAACCATTCCATTATTCAATGGTTTTGCTGTTAGTCCAACCTTGGTGCTGTCTGGGCTCTTGTAGGTGGTTTCTGCTCCCACCTCTCATTGTGGGTACAGGAGCTCAGGGTTGATACTCACCTGTGTGGGTGTTTTGGGAGCTGCAATCCATCCTCAGTGTCCAAGCAGCTCTGCAGAGCCTCACCCCACACACCAGAGGTGCACAAAGCAGGGGTGGAACACCATGAGCTTTGCCCTCGCTTCCCACCCAAGCCATTCCACCAGTTGTCTTGGTTTGGAAAGACAGGAGTCTGCTAAGGGAGGCAGGAGCCTCCCCTGAAATGGAGACTGTGAACCCTCCCCACCCCTCTGAATTGCAATAAATTTTAAATTAAGGAGCTCTCAGGCAAAAATATGGGAGCAGGAACTAACAGTTCTTTAATAGGGAAGAAAATAAAAATATGAACAATGTAGTAAATTAAAACAACACTGACAGAGTTCACAACCTGACACCCTGTGGGTCAGGGTGTTGGCAGCAGTCCCATTGGAAATGTGGCTGCAGCCCTCCTGCAGTGTCAGGGGTGGTTCTGTTGGAGCAAAGGGGGATCCTGTAGAGAAGGATGTATTCTTCCTCTGAAGATCCAGTGGAAGAAGAGGCAGCTGCTGCTCCTCCGGGGAATCCCATGGAGAAGCCGTGCTGGTGTCTCAAAACCTCTGGATTTTATCTGGGTAGCAATGCTTGGCTCCTCCCCCTGGATTTTATCTGGGTAGCAATGCTTGGCTCCTCCCCCTGGATTATATCTGGGTAGCAATGCTTGGCTCCTCCCCCTGGATTTTATCTGGGTAGCAATGCTTGGCTCCTCCCCCTGGATTATATCTGGGTAGCAATGCTTGGCTCCTCCCTCTGGGTTTTATCTGGGTAGCAATGCTTGGCTCCTCCCTCTGGGCTCACATCTCCCAATGGGATGCTGTAGTTCTTATCAGCCATGCAGTGACATTCAATAGCTGTTATCAGCAATGTCCCCTCCCAAGGGAGAAGTGATTGTGGCCACTCAGAGGCTGATAAGGCAAACTGCCCACTTGACCAAAGATAATCTGCCATACAGATGGTAACAGAATACATCTTGCCTTGCAATCTGGAGCACCACTCCTCCCACCCCAGGCATTCAGTGGCTGTGCTTGCTGTCCCTGCCAGGCCCAGGTGCTGGTGTGCAGGGCTCTGTCCAACGTGCTGCTGCTGCCCTGGCCCAACCTGCCCGAGAGCGAGCAGCAGTGGGCCGTGCGCTCCACCAACCACGCCAGCCTCGTGTCCGCCCTCACCCGCGACTACCGGCAGCTCAAGGCCACGGCCAGCCTGCCCCAGAGGAAGGTGCAGCTGGAGGACAGTAAGTACCAGAGCCCTGCTCACTCCTGCTGCTCTGGGGAGTGTCATTAAGCTGATTTCACAGTGGTTATTTTGGCTGAGAAATTGTTTCGCATACGGGGAGGGTGGCGAAGGAGCAGGTTGGGTTTTATTTCTGTTTTTAGAGGTTTTTTCTGCTCTGTACAGGGCACTCTCATCTCAGGTCACCTGTAAATTCTTCCATTAGAGTGCTGTCTTCCTGGGATCATGGTTGGGATAAAAGTTTAAATAGTAAGGATTGCATTGGGAATACTGAACAGCCTCTTGTGTAGTATTGGAAAACTGGCTGGAAGCAGCGTTAACAAAGATCGTGGTTGTAAAAAGTGAAGGGGGAAAATAAGAATTTCTTCCTTGGAAAGTACTGGAGAGGGTTTATTTAAATAGGAGGAATTTAAATAGGAGGACAAGGGTGCAGGGAAACTGCTGAATATATATATATATATATATAAATGTAACTGCTGCTTTGGGCCTGGTTTGCCATGATTTGGGGTTTTTTTATTGAGGATCACTTTAAAAATCATTCTGAAATCTGCAGTGTCGCACATCATTTGTTTTAATTGCTCTGTGTGTGAGCTTAATTTCTCTTCCTCTTACCTGTGAGCAGTTTTGGCACATGCAAGAAGCATCACTCCTCTTGTTTTTGCAGCCAAAGTGATCATCCACCAGACACTGAGCGTTCTGGAAGACATTGTGGAAAGTGTCTCTGGAGAATCCACCAAGTCCCGGCAGATCTGTTATCAGTCGCTGCAAGAATCCGTGCAGGTCTCACTAGCCCTCTTCCCAGCTTTCATTCATCAGTCAGGTATAACCTCAGGCCAGGGGTCATGCTGTGAGTAGCTTTCTGAGCTCCTGGTGACACCCAGAGCAGCAGCAGAGCTGTGGTGTGGCTGTGGAGTGTGTGGGGTTGCTGTGCCTGGGTGTGCTGGGAGAGCTGGGCTGAAGGGACATCCCTGCCAGCCAGGATCCAGGCAGGGTTGTCACAGTTTCAAAGAGGAGCTGGTCCTGAGCACAAAAAAACCAAAAAAAAAGAGCTTTAAAATACCCTCTCTGGCTGTATTTACCATTAAGAGGAATAGTTATCATCAGACTGGGTCAAATGATGTGGGATTTGGGGGTTTCTTTCACTGAGATGGAGCCAGGACTGTCACTTCACAGCCTGCTGGCCACCAGTTTGCATTTTGTGTCACATCAGATGCTTCCTCCTGTTCCCCTTGGAGCTGGGTGGGATTTTATCAGTGGTGGGGGTTGAGGGGAGACAAAAGCAGTGAAATGCAGAGGATCCAAGGCAGCAGCAAAGGTGCTGTGACTCCAGGGAGCTGTTGTCTTCAGAACAGCCTCATCAATTGCTATTTATTGCCTTATCAAAGGCTGTGTGATGAGAGAGGAGTTGAGCAGCTCCAGCTTGGTCATCCAGTGTTTATTGGGATGGGTGAAGGATCAGCTGGGTGCTGATCAGCTCCCTGCAGCACCACGTGCTCACTTCTGAGGATAGAAGGGTCTTCTCAGTTCCTGCCAAAAAAACAAGCTGGACTCTGTCTCCTCCACCCCGAGCTCTGTGGGTGTTTTGGATTTCCTGGTGTTTCCTGTTAACCCTGAATGAGCAGTGAGCACTGGAGTTGGGCCTGGAGCTGCCCCTGGGCTTTGTCCCAGCACTCTGAGCACACTGAGGCCTTGCTGGCAGGATTTTGGTTGTTCTGAGGGGCTGGGTGCTGCCTGTGCTGGTCATCCCTGGCAGGTTTTGAAAAGGGATAAACACTGCTGAAGCCCTGTAGGAACCAGCTGATGGTTTCAGTTTCTCAGACAACCCTGTTGGTAAATTCCCAAGAGTAAATGGGGTTCCCTGAATAGGAGAAGCAAACTTCAGACTTAAACATAAAAGACTTTTTGATGCACTTGGATGTTAACATGTTCTTGTTGCTTTTCTCCTCTCTTAGATGTGACAGATGAGATGCTGAGCTTTTTCCTCACCCTGTTCCAAGGCCTGAGGGTGCAGATGGGAGTGCCTTTCACTGAGCAGATCATACAGACCTTCCTGAACATGTTCACCAGGTACTGCCCAGCCCTGGTCACTTCTTTCTTACCCTCAGGAAGGTTTATCTGAGGAGCTGCTCAGCCAGCTGGTCCCTGTCCCTAAAGGGGGCTGTTTGCAGCCTTTGTGACTTTTGTCACATCCCAGGGCCGAATCTGAGGAAAACACTTCCAAGTGTGGAGAGACCCAGTGCATGTCCATCAGTCACAGCTGCCATTGTGCAATCCCAACTCTCCCACAGACTTCCTGGCTGTGTGGGGTGCTGAACTGGACTCTCACATCCCCTCTTAGCTCCTGCCCAAGGTCTCAGAGTGTCCCCTCACTCATCTTTTCCTGGGGAGGGGGGGGTCTGTCAACCCTCAGTCAAACCTCCCTCCCTTCTGTGCCTCCATGTACTTGGCCAGTATTAAAGGAGCCTTTAGAGGCATCACCAATTTTCCTGTGAAGCAGGTGAGCCTTTGGATCCCTGGGGATGTCCCTAATGGCTGTTTGTGTCCCAGGGAGCAGCTGGCAGAGAGCATCCTGCACGAGGGCAGCACGGGCTGCCGCGTGGTGGAGAAGTTCCTGAAGATCCTGCAGGTGGTGGTGCAGGAGCCAGGCCAGGTGTTCAAACCCTTCCTGCCCAGTGTGATCTCCCTGTGCATGGAGCAGGTCTATCCCATCATTGCAGAGGTATTCAGCTCCCAGGGCAGGGCAGGGCAGGGGAGGCATTGCTGGGGAGGTGTGATGGTGTTCACAGGGGTCCCAGGATGAGGGAGGAGACAAGAGAGATAAGAATGTTGACTCCATGTTTCAGAAGGCTAGATTTATTATTTTGTGATATATATTATATTAAAACTATACTAAACTAATAGAAGAAAGGATTTCATCAGAAAGCTGGCTAAGAATAGAATAGGAAAGAATGATAACAAAGGTTTGTGTCTCAGACAGACAGTCCGAGCCAGCTGACTGTGATTGGCCATTAATGAGAAACAACCACATGAGACCAATCACAGATGCACCTGTTGCATTCCACAGCAGCAGATAATCATTGTTTACATTTTGTTCCTGAGGCCTTTCAGCTTCTCAGGAGGAAAAATCCTAGGGAAAGGATTTTTTAGAAAATATCATGGCTACAGGGGAGTGGTGATGCCTTATGGAGCTGGAACAGAGGCTAGATGGAATTAAGAGGAATGAAGTGGATTTTTATTGAAGTGTCTTCCAAGGCCACACCCTGGCAGTAGCAGAGCTCAGGTCCTGTGTGGGCATGGGAAGAGGTGGGAGCTGTCCTGGGACTGCTTTTAAACTACCTGGAAATCCAGGTCAGGATTTGGGGGTTTGTGCCACAGCCTTTGTGTGGTTGGAATGGAGTTACCACCCCCCTGATACTGGGAAATGGGAATGGGAGGGATCCCAGCTCCAGTCAGACAAAGGCTGGATGTGTTCCCTGCTCTGACAGGGAGGGAGAGCAGAGAACACCCAGTGACAGTGAGGGGTGTGTGGGGGAGCAGTGACAGTCAGGTGTGTCTGGGGGAGCAGCAGTTGGGACCCTCAGTGGCACTGGGAGTCTCCATCTCTCTTTGGACCCATCCTCCACAGTCATGGCTCTGCCTGAGGGGCTCCAAGATGGAAACAAAAGAGTTTGGTCTCAAAATCTCACATTTTTATAAGTTTTAGTCCATTTGCATACAGGAGCCAACTGTCCAATTAACGGTTTCAAATTATGAAGTTTCATCCTCCTTGCTTGCCCACCCTCTTCTTTTCACATTGTTCATGCTTTGGGCCTGAAGTTTGAAGAGACTGTCCTTGAGTCTCCAGCTAGAACAGGATTGTGTTGTCTTCACCACCCTGTGAAAAGATCCCAGTAACACTTAATATAAAGCTAAAAGCTGCACAGAAAAACAAAACAGAAGAACTTAAACCCCAAGGTATTAGTGGCAGCAGTGAAGCTTTGAATTTCCACGAGCTGCAAGTGTGGAGGGAAAACACCCTGGGGGGGAGCAGCCAGTGGGATTGGAAACAGAGTGGGTGGAGGATTTTGTCAGGGATTTCAAGAGAAGCTAAAATTAGGGAGGAGGTCAAAGCAGGAGGTAGAGCTCAGAGTCAGGGATGTGTTTCCAGTATGATCCTACAGCTGCTGGGGCTGCTGCTCCCTTAGAAGTGCTGTGATGGGTGGGTGGGACCCAGGGGAGGGTGGGATCCCAGGAAGGAGCCTGCCCTGAGCTCTGTCCCCTCTCCTGGCAGCGCTCATCCCCTGATGTGAAGGCAGAGCTGTTTGAGCTGCTCTTCCGGGTGCTGCACCACAACTGGAGGTACTTCTTCAAATCCAGCGTGCTGGCCAGCGTGCAGAGGGGAGTGGCAGAGGAGCAGATGGAGAATGAAGCCCAGTTCAGTGCCATCATGCAGGTAACTCACCTTTCCCAGCACTGCCCAGAGCCTGTCCTGCAGGGCAGCACTAAACAGGGAATCACAGAATCATTAAGGATGGAAAAGCCCTCTGAGATTGAGTCCACTCAGTCCCCCAGCACTGCCAAGGCCACCACTAAACATGTCCCCAAGTGCCACATCCACATGGCATTTAAATCCCTGCAGGGATGGTGACCCCACCACTGCTCTGGGCAGCTGTGCCAGTGCCTGACCACCCTTTCCATGAAGGAATTTCCCAATATCCAACCTAAACCTCCCCTGGCACTTGAGGCCATTCCCTCTCCTCCTGTCCGTGTTCCCTGGGACTCCCCCGGCTGTCCCCTCCTGTCAGGAGCTGTGCAGAGCCACAAGGGCCCCCCTGAGCCTCCTTTTCCCCAGGCTGAGCCCCTTCCCAGCTCCCTCAGCCCCTCCTGGTGCTCCAGCCCCTCCTCAGCTCTGTTCCCTTCCCTGGACACGCTCCAGCCCCTCAGTGTCTGTTCTTGTGAGGGTCCCACCTGGGCACATGTGGGTGATGGGTTTAGATGAGCCTGAGGGAGGTTTTGCCTCCTCAGACTGCTGAAAATGAAAGTTGCTGAGGAGTGACCCAGCTGCTGAGCTCACAAGGCACAGAGCCATGCAGGCATGAGGAAGGAATGTTAATTTTTTTGCAAGCCTCATCCTGCAATAAAAATATATTATTGCCACTGAGCCATTTAGTTCTGAGTGTTGTGATTGGCCCTGGGGAGAGCTGCCAGTGCTGGGAAGTTTTCCTGAGTGTCTTTTGTTTTCCATGGACTTAGTGAGTGCTGTACAGCAAGCCTTGATGTGGGTCAGGGGTTAACACCTGACAGGCTTTACCCTGGGGAATAGAGAATCATGGACTGGTTTGGGTTGAAGAAACCTGAAAGCTCATCCCATTCCACCCCTGCCATGGCAGGGACACCTCCCACTGTCCCAGGCTGCTCCCAGCCCTGCCCAGCCTGGCCTTGGGCACTGCCAGGGATCCAGGGGCAGCCCCAGCTGCTCTGGGCACCCTGTGCCAGGGCCTGCCCACCCTCACAGGGAACAATTCCCAATTCCCAATATCCCATCCATCCCAGCTCTCCTGGAGCCCCTTGAGAGAGTGTGTGCACAGAGCCAGCTCCAACCTTCTCAGGTTGGTATATTAGAATTTTTAAGAATAACAGGCTGTGTTCCATGTGTTCAGTCAGAGCTGGCCAGATGAGTTCCCTTGCAATTCCTGGATCACTTTGGACTGCAGGTGGGAGAACTTTAAGAGAGTTTCCACCTGGTGGAATGCCTGGAGAAACTGAGTCCCCTGTGGTGCACATGGGGAGAGGGAGCTCTTGCAATGACATAACCTGGGCCATGTTTCTGTCTGACCTTTCCCTTCTCCTGCCACCTTTTGCTGTCACTGCAGCCAGGCTGGCTCCTGTGCAGGGCTGTCCAAGCATCTCTTTCACCTGTAGCTGTGTAACCCTTCCAAACTCTCTTGAATGCCTCATTCTGGAAGATATTTATATAATAATCTCTGTTCAGACTGAGGGTGACAACACTGCACTGCTTGTTTTGCTCCTTGGCTCTTGATGCTCTAATACAAAACTCCTATTTCATGCTCTTTAAGTGTTCCCACAGCCAGGGCTTTGTGTGGGGGATATTAATAGTTTGGATGCTGATTTCCACCTGAGATCTGAGGCCAGAACTGGTTCAGTCTTGATGGGATCTGGGTCATTTTTGTCCATTTGACAATAAATGGGTCATGTGGGAGAATAAACTCTTCTGCTCACAATGCCTTGAAGAGGAGCTGTTAAAATCCTGCTGCCTGTCTCTGTACAGAGCTGACCTCACCCACCTTCATCCCCTGTCCAGTGCTTTGGAGCTGTTCAGGGTGGAAAAGATGTTTGATCACACACTGTGCAGCCCTCAGCTCAGACTCCAGTAGGTTTTGTTCTGGGCTCTTCCCTGCACAGGCTGCCAGGGCCTAAATCCTAAATCATCTCCAAATCCTAAATCAGGGCAGTGACACTGCTTGGGCTCCTGGCTGAGACTGAGAGCCCCCCCTGGGCTGTGTCCTGGTCTGTTCCCTGTGCTGTGGTGCCTCAGGTGACATCCCTGAGGAGCAGCCCTGCCCTTCCTGAGCAGCCTGGAAGGCTCAGCATCCCTGGCCCTCTCCAGTGCCAGCTTGGCCTGCCTGCTCCCAGTGGAGCCAGCTCTGCAGGGATATGCCCATGTTGCCACCAAAATGTCATAGACCTGGAGCTGCTGGCAGCACAGCTGATCTGAACTGCCTGTCTCTTGTGATCTTGCTGCACTGAGGCTGCCAGGGGTTCCTCCTGGGCTCAGGGTGAAAATGCTGTTGTTTTTGCTGGCAGCTCTGATGTTTGTGGTGCTCTCCATGCCCTTCCTCCCTCTGTGCTTTGTTCCAGGCGTTTGGCCAGTCCTTCCTGCAGCCTGACATTCACCTGTTCAAACAGAACCTCTTCTACCTGGAGACACTGAACACCAAGCAGAAGCTGTACCACAAGGTGGGTCCTGCCTGGCCTCTGCTCTCTGGGCATGGAAGAGGTGGGAGCTGTCCTGGGACTGCTTTTAAACTACTTGGAAGTCCAGGTCAGGATTTGGGGGTTCAGTGCCATAACCTTTGTGTGGTTGGAATGGAGTTACCACCCCCCTGATACTGGGAACTGGGGATGGGAGGGATCCCAGCTCCAGTCAGACAAAAGCTGGATGTGTTCCCTGCTCTGGCAGTGAGGGAGAGCAGAGAGCACCTGTAGGAGCATCGGGGGGTAGGATGGTCAGGACAGAGACAGAGATCTCTGCACCAGGTCAGGAACTTGGGGTTTATTGCAAAGGGCCTGGGGGCAGGGCCCTGCTGGGAGCTGCCAAACACAGCTCAGAGCAGGCTGAGAGAAGAGAGGGGCAGAGAGGATGAGAGGGTGAGAGAGCAAGAGGGTAAGAGAGCAAGGTTCCCATTACAATACAATAAATCTTCTTCTGTGTTGAATATTCTAATTCTCACTAACCAATCTAGTACAATATACAAATCCTGTAGCATTTCCATACAGCCTATAGGAATCATTACATTTCCATACTGTGTTACATTTTAAGCCCTATAAACTCCTCTTTGGGCCCCTTCTGCCAAGCTGGCAGGGTCTGCTCTGACCCTTGGGCCTGCCTGCAAGCAGAGGGTGTTGTTCCATCAAAAGGGGATCACCTTCAGCTGGCCACACCATTGTTTTCCTGTTGTTCAGTAACTGAGGTATCTCAAAGCTTGCTTTTATTTCAATCTTGCTTATAGTTTCTGTATTCTCAAAATCTTTTGCCAGGCAATCATATTCATAAGGCTTTCCTGCTTCATCTTCCCCAACAAGCACCCAGTGCCAGTGATCTCTGTCTGGGGGAGCAGTGACAGTGAGCTGTGTCTGGGGGAGCAGCAGTTGGGACCGTCAGTGGCACAGGGAGTGCCTGCAGCATTCCCAGCTGGGCAGCTGCAGGTGTCTGCTGTTCCCAGCTCACTGCCACTGAGAGTCTCCATCTCCATGGACCCAGGTCCTGTAACCTCCCCTTAGCTGCTGCCATGGGGGATTAAATCTGGAATCCAGGGAATCTGGTCAGCCTGGGAAAGCAGAGCTTACAGTTTCCTGTCTGTGGTCACACCTGAAGGGCAGCCCTTTGTGTTCACAGGTGCCTGGGGCAGATTTCAGGCCCTTGGCCACATTCCCTGGCTCCCAAGAGTGCAGGGAAATCCTGGCTGGAATTGCAGTGGGACTTGATGCTGGTGGCTTTGCCAATGCTTAAAACTTGGGTCAGAGCATGGAATTGTGGAATGGTTTGTGCTGGGTGGGACTGTAAAGATGATTTATATTTAACCCCCTGCTATGGGCAGGGACACCTCCCACTGTCCCAGGCTGCTTCCAGCCCTGCCCAGCCTGGCCTTGGGCACTGCCAGGGATCCGGGGCAGCCCCAGCTGCTCTGGGCACCCTGTGCCAGGGCCTGCCCACCCTCACAGGGAACAATTCCCAATATCCCATCCATCCCTGCCCTCTGGCAGTGGGAGCCATTCCCTGTGTCCTGTCCCTCCATCCCTTGTCCCCAGTCCCTCTGCAGCTCTCCTGGAGCCCCTTTAGGCCCTGGCAGGGGCTCTGAGCTCTCCCTGAAGCCCCAAACCATGAGGTAAGTGTGGCCAAATTCAACATTAACTCTCAATCTGACACTACTTGATCTAATTTAGGCCATTTTTGATCTGGCTTGGCTTAGACAATCGTCTCAGTGCTCACCAGAGTGTGCAGCTGCCTCTGAGGCCGTGGCCCCTCTGTCCTTGCTGGATTTGTCCCTCCTGTGAAGTCCCCTGACCCTGTGCCCCTCTCCCTGTGCAGAAGATCTTCAGGACCACGATGCTGTTCCAGTTTGTGAACGTGCTGCTGCAGGTGCTGGTGCACAAGAGCCACGACCTGCTGCAGGAGGAGATCGGCATCGCCACCTACAACATGGCCTCGGTGGACTTTGATGGCTTCTACTCCGCCTTCCTGCCCGAGTTCCTGGCCAGCTGTGACGGCGTGGACTCCAACCAGAAGAACGTGCTGGGGAGGAACTTCAAAATGGACAGGGTGAGGAGGGGCCTGCAGCATTGTGCTGTTGCCAGGATGCATTGGAGGCCATCTTCCGGGGAAAGAGAAGTGTCTTGGTTTGGAAAGACAGGAGTCTGCTAAGGACGGCAGGAGCCTCCTCTGAAATGGAGAAAATTAACTCCTCCATTTCAAACTGCTATAAATTTTAAATTAAGGGGCTCTCAGACAACAAAAATTATGGGAGCAGGAAATAACAGTTCTTTAATAGGGAAGAAAATAAAAAGATAAAATAAACAATGCAGAACACTAGAACAACACTGACAGAGTCAGAACCCAACCTGACACCCTGTGGGTCAGGGTGTTGGTGGCAGTCCCATTGGAATTGTGGCTCAGCCCTCCTGCAGTGTCAGGGGTGGTTCTGTTGGAGCAAGGGGGATCTGTAGAGAAGGATGTATTCTTCCTCTGAAGATCCAGTGGAAGAAGAGGCAGCTGCTGCTCCTCCGGGGAATCCCATGGAGAAGCCGTGCTGGTGTCTCAAAACCTCTGGATTTTATCTGGGTAGCAATGCTTGGCTCCTCCCCCTGGATTATATCTGGGTAGCAATGCTTGGCTCCTCCCCCTGGATTTTATCTGGGTAGCAATGCTTGGCTCCTCCCTCTGGATTATATCTGGGCAGCAATGCTTGGCTCCTCCCTCTGGGCTCACATCTCCCAATGGGATGCTGTAGTTCTTATCAGCCATGCAGTGACATTCAATAGCTGTTATCAGCAGGTGTCCCCTCCCAAGGGAGGAGTGATTGTAGTCACTCAGAGATAAGGCAAACTGCCCACTTGACAAAGATAATCTGCCATACAGATGGTAATGGAAAACATCTTGCCTTGCAACCTGGAACAAGAAGTCCTTCCCCAGGGTCTGGGTATCAGCTCAGAGGTGGCATTTGTGGCTCTAAGGACTTGCAGGGTCCTGGTTGCTGGCAGCCAGAACGCACTGGCAGTGTCTCCAGGCAGTGCCTTTTGTTCCCAGCAGTTCCATGCTCAGCAATCCTCAGCCAGGGGGTCCCAGTGGAGGTGACAGAGCTGCCATCACCCCTCAGGCTGCAGGGTGCTGTGGGAGTCAGGGAAGGTGATTCCTGGAGGAAGGTTTCACTGGAATAGGCTGATGCATTCACAGGTGGGACGCTTAGGTCCTTGCCTAAATCTCGCTCCAGCTGCTGGCCAGATGTTTGAGGGTTACAGCAAGGAGAGTACCTGCACAGGCTCACAATCCCTGCAAACCCTTCATGTGTGGGGAGGGAATGTGTGGAATACCATGGCAGAGCAGGGAAGGAAATGTGTGGAATATCATGGCAGAGTAGCAAGTTCTGGCTTCCATTACTGAGGGTTGTCCATTGAGTGCTCCCTGTCCTGAGGGAATTTGAGACTGAGGATGAGGGTGGGAATGGAGCCATGGGGGAATTGCTTGGCTCTGGAAGGTGACTGTTCAACAGGAATATGAGCCCTTGTTAGAGAGTGTGTGACACCCAGGAGCCTTGGCAGGTGGGCAGCAAGGAATTAGTGCTGAATCTGGCCATGGAGAGGCTGGGAGAGCTGGGGGAGAAATGGATCCAGGGATACCTCAGAGCCCCTGCCAGGGCCTAAAGGGGCTCCAGGAGAGCTGCAGAGGGACTGGGGACAAGGGATGGAGGGACAGGACACAGGGAATGGCTCCCAGTGCCAGAGGGCAGGGATGGATGGGATATTGGGAATTGGGAATTGTTCCCTGTCAGGGTGGGCAGGCCCTGGCACAGGGTGCCCAGAGCAGCTGTGGCTGCCCCTGGATCCCTGGCAGTGCCCAAGGCCAAGCTGGGCAGGGCTGGGAGCAGCCTGGGACAGTGGGAGGTGTCCCTGCCATGGCAGGGGTGGCACTGGGTGGGCTTTAGGGCCCTTCCCAACCCAGACCATTCCAGGATTCCACGCCCATTCCTCTGGGGCCTGGCTGCACAAGCTGAGATGGGAGCAGAGCTGGATCCCTGCAGTCAGCTCTGAAACCATCTCTGCCCCAGAGCCTGGAGTTCCCTGGGCTCAGACTGAGTCAGGGTGGATCTGCTCAGGTGTGAACACCCACTGGCTGCCTGCCCCTCTCGGTACCCCTCTGCTGTGAGTCCGTTCCCAGCAGTTTTTGTGGTCTCCCTTGCAGGACCTGCCCTCGTTCACACAGAACGTGCACAGGCTGGTGAACGACCTGCGCTATTACAGACTGTGCAACGACAGCCTGCCCCCGGGCACTGTGAAGTTATAGTGACTGCCCTGGAGTGAGTGCCGCCCCCGGCCCCGCTCTGCCCCGGCCGGCGCTGCCTTCACCGCTCCACCGCTTCCTTTGAGTTCTCCTGCCCAGCCCGAGGCCGCAGCTGGAGCCGCAGGATGTGTCTTAATGCCCACCCCGGGGCATCCCGGCTGCCGGGAAATCGCTCTCCCTCCCGGGGCGTTCCCTCTGCTCCCGTAGCACTTTGTTGCATCTGGAGGTGTCTGGAGAGATCATGTCCGTATGAAACGCGAGGCAGAAGCGCCAAAGACCACTTCAGACATTCGTACCTTCGTGTCATTCCACCTTCCTGCCCCGCCCAGCTCTCGGAGGAGGAGTCTCCTGACGTTGGGACTGGTTTGGCACTTCTGTCACTCCCTTTGTTTTTAAATTGCCTTGAAAACCTCCCCGATGTTGGCGGGGATTTAGAGACTTTTTTTGGGTTTTTTTTTTTAAACGTAAACGTTTTCTCATCATTCCATTGTGATACTAAAACAACATGCTTAATGGGAATAAAGTGCTTACTTTGTTGTTTTAAATAACTTGGGACTGGGTTCGTTTTCCTGTAGGTCATTTAATATAAATGAACAGGCAGTGATCCACAGCTTTTCCCAGGATTGGGAATGAGGAGCAGCCAGCAAGAATCCCAAGTCCAGGAGCTGCTGGAAGGTGCAGATCAGTGGAGGCCTCTTCTGCTGTCTCCTCATTGTTCTCCTCCTGTGTTGTGGTGATCCATTCATTCCCTCCAGCACAAGTGTCTGAATTGATCATGAAGTGTCTGCAGGAAGAAAAGGAAGAAATCCCCCATTCCCAGGGAGCCTGGAGCTGAACTTCACCCTCTGCCCAGTGACATCCCAGACACCAGCCAGGCAGGAGCAGCTTGTGGGGCTTGTGGATCTCTGATCATGCAGCTGGGAATTATTTATTTTCCCTGAGCTCTCTGGTTGGGAAGCAGTATTAGATCAGTCCTAATTTTTATGTTTAATAGATTAAATTGGAGAGGCATGGAGTGACAGGACAAGGGGAAATGGCCTTAGGCTGAATGAGGGCTGGGTTAGATGGGATACTAGGGAGGCCCTGGCACAGGGTGCCCAGAGCAGCTGTGGCTGCCCCTGGATCCCTGGCAGTGCCCAAGGCCAGGCTGGGCAGGGCTTGGAGGACACTGGGACAGTGGGAGGTGTCCCTGCCATGGCAGGGGTGGCACTGGGTGAGCTTTGGGGTCCCTTCCAACCCAAACCATTCCATGATTCTGTGGAATAATTCTTAATTCCTTGTGGTTAAGTGGGCAGCTGCAGGGACAGGAGAAGCCTCAGGCTCTGCGAAGGGAACACTCCTGGATGTTCTCCTGGGAGAGTTTGGAGATGTGGCAGTGCTGTGGCTGCACCTGCACAGCTGGGAGGTGCCAGGGGTGAGCTGGGAGGTGCCAGGGGTGAGCTGCAGTGTGGCAGCACTTCCTCCATGGTTCCCGTGATTCAGTTTTGTGGACAAGCCCCTTTCCCTGTGCCCGTTTGTCATGGGGGATGGTGGATGCTTCTTGGATGATCTGTGCCATCCCTGCATCCAGGCTCCGAGCTGGCACGAGCTGGATCTCTGTGCTCCCTGCCCTGGAGCAGAGTCCAGGTGCCCAGGATGGGCCTCACCTGCTCCAGGCCTTGCCAAGTGAGGGCTGAGCTGCCTCCAGAGGGAGGAAGGGGGGAGGAAGGGGGTGATGGTCTGTGCCATCCTGACTCCCTGCCAGCCACACCTGGAGCAGTGCCCCTGTCTCCACTTGGGGTCCTCGTTGTTCCTGCTGGTGACGCTGCAGCCGCCCCCAGTGCAGGGTCCAGCCCTGGCCCTGCCCCTGAGCTCCTCCTGGGCACCCCCAGCAGCTCTGCCCTGCCCTGGGGGGCACGGGGGGGCATGGAGAGCTGGCAGCCTCCTCCTCCAGCACTTCCCTTTGGGGCTGAAGGGATTCCATCCCAGCACACCTCTCCAGGCTCAAGCTGCTTCTCCTTTTTGCCTTCACACAGGGTGAAAGTAGATTTTCCCTTGGTCAGTGCCAGCAGCTGCCAGGGGACCGAAGCCCAGCCTCCAATCTGCCACCCCTTGTCCTAAAACCTCTTTCCCCTTTGCCACCCTTCTGTCCTGTTCCCCCTGGCCTGGCAGAGGGGCCTTTCCCACCTCCAGCCCCTTGTTTGGGGCTCTTTTCCACAGCCTGTTGAATCCATTTGCCCATGGGAAGGCACTGGGGTGTTTTTGTCACAGTGCTGAGCACAGCAGGTCCCCAGAGCCCCCCAGGCTGTGGCAGGGGCTCTGTCCCCCCATCCCTGTGCCTTGGGAAGGCAGGGTGGGAACAGGGACACTGGGATCGAGCCCAACCCTCACTTGTTTCTTCAGGACACTCCTGAGTCCTTCAGATGAGCACAGATTTGGGAAGCAGGCTCCAAGCTGCCAGGCTGCTCTCCCATGAGGTGTCAGAGTGCAGGGAAGCCCAGCAGAGAGTGATTTCCCAAACTGGGTCTGGAATGGGCTTTGGAGAAGTGATCACAGGGGTCCCACCTGGCAGGGCCTTGCAGCCCTTCCCCAGCACCCCCTGTGCCCAGGGCAGGAGTGTGCCCGCTGGGGGACACTGCCCCAGCTGCCCTTGTGCCCCAGCTCAGCCTGGCATGGGCTGACCCGGCCTCTCCCTGCTGCTGAATCGAGGGCAAAGCATGATCCAGGTTTGGGTCCTGGCAGGGTCTGGCTCCCCTCGGGGTGGCCGTGGGCTGTGCTCCCACCCTGGCAGGATTTGGGCTTCCAAGCCGGGATGTTCCGTGCCAGGATGCTCCGTGCTGGAATGCTCTGCATGGGGAGGATGCTCCGGCCCGGGATGTCCCGAGCAGGCGCGGCGGCCTTTAAGGGGAGGGACGGAATCCTGACCCGTCCCCGGCCCTTAAAGCCTCCGCAGAGCGACCGAGCGCGGCCGGGACCCGCGGGGGCCGCCATGGGCTCCCTGGGGCGCTGCCTGGCCCGGAGCCTCCCGCGGGGACAGCCCGGCCTGAGCCCCGCCGCGCCCCGCTGCTACGGCTCCGGTGAGACACGGCCCGTCCCTGTCCTGCCCCTGGGGACCTTGTGCCCACCCTTGTACTGCCCGGGGGACCTTGTCCCTAACCTCATCCTACCCCTGGGGACCCTGTCCCCACCTTCATCCTACCCTTGGGGACCCTGTGCCCACCCTTGTACTGCCCCTGGGGACCCTGTCCCCACCCTCATCCTACCCCTGGGGACCTGTCCCCACCCCTGCTCCAGTGTCCCCGGTCCCCATCCCTGGGGGCCTTCAGCCCCTTCCCTGCCCTGCTCCTGGGGACCTTGTCCTCATCCCCATCCTGTTCCCGGTCCCCTGCTTGTGCCGCCCCTCAGAGCTCCCGTTCCCACGCTGTCCCCTCGGTGCCCCGTCCCCTCGCAGTGTCCCCGGTCCCTCCAGGGTGGCGGCTCACGGGCTCCTGCCACCCCTTCGTGGGACAAGTCAGTGCCAGGCCCTGCTGTCCCCAGCCCCGTGTCCCAGGGTGGGACAGAGCCCGGAGCTGGTCCCAAGGGGTTCAGTGTCCCCAGGGCGGTGCTGGGGGGACCTCGATGCGGGGGACAGGGACAGGGCAGTGCCCTGGCAGAGCCGAGCCGTGCCCAGCAGTGCCCGGGGGAGCTCACGGGCTCGGTTTGTCCGGCTCCTGTCCCCGCCAGCACCGGGGCCACCCCCAGCCCGGGACGGGACCCCGAAGAGATTGGGAAAGAAATGTCCCCTCCCTTCCTCCTCTCTCCCTTCCCCTCCTTCCTGTCCCCTCTGTCCCTCCAGCGGACGGGATGCGCTGTCCCCTGGGGCTGCTGTCCCCTCCTGCGGCGCAGCCGCGGCAGGGCCAGCGGCGGTGTGGGACCGTGCTGTCCCTCGGGTGACAGCGGGACCGGACCGTGCTGTCCCTCGGGTGACACGGGGACCGGACCGTGCTGTCCCGCGGGTGACAGCGGGACCGGACCGTGCTGTCCCTCGGGTGACAGCGGGACCGGACCGTGCTGTCCCTCGGGTGACACCGGGACCGGACCGTGCTGTCCCTCGGGTGACACCGGGACCGGACCCTGCCGTCCCTCGGTCGCCGATTTTCCCCTCCAGCAGCGAAGCGCTGTGACGGGGCGGGGGGAAGGCCCGGGGCCAGGCAGGGGACAGTGCCCAGCACGGGGACACGGGGACAAGGCACAGACATGGCTGGCTTAAAGGCTGTTTTCTGGCCACGGACATGTCCCCAGCACCCGTCAGGGCTTTGTGACGCGTCTCCATCAGCCTGAGAGGCACAGCTTGGCCAGGGGACACGCCCCGGGATGGGGACAGCGATGGGGACAGCCATGGGGGCGGGTTCCCATCGGCACCTCGGGGCCGGGTACAGCCCGTAGTGCGGCGGGGCGAGCTCGGGGCCCTGCTGCCGCCGTGCCGGTGTCGGGTGTGTCCGGTGTCCCGCGCTGGTGACAGTGGCGGTGACAGTGACCCGCGCAGCCCCCGCGGCGCTGCAGGAGCGGACTCTGCTGCTGGCCAAGCCGGACGCGGTGCAGCGGCGCCTGCTCGGGGACATCATCCAGCGCTTCGAGCGCCGCGGCTTCAAGCTGGTGGCCATGAAGCTGCTCCAGGTAGCCGGGGACACCGCTCCGGGAGCGGGGCTGGCGGGGACACCGCCCGGGTGTCACTGTCACCGCCCTGCCGCAGGCGGACCGGAGGCTCGTGGAGCAGCACTACGAGCAGCTGCGGCTGAAGCCCTTCTACCCCGCGCTCGTCGCCTACATGACCTCGGGGCCGGTGGTGGCCATGGTGAGGGGACAGCCCGGGGGTCCTGGGGGGCGCGGGGGACTCAGCTGTCCCTGTCCTTGTCCCTGTGCCTGTCCCGCAGGTGTGGGAGGGCTACAACGTGGTGCGGTGCACGCGGGCCATGGTCGGGGACAGCAGCGCCGTGGGGACAATCCGCGGGGACCTCAGCGTGCACATCACCAGGTAGGGCCGCGGGGGCGGGACCCCGGGGCCGTGGCACTGTCCCCATCCCTGTCCCCTCGCAGGAACGTGGTCCACGCCAGCGACTCCACCGAGACGGCCCAGAGGGAGATCGGCTTCTGGTTCCGGCGGGACGAGCTGGTGGCCTGGGACAGCAGCGACAGGGACAACATCTACGGGCTCTAGGGCCCCGGCCGGGGCACCCCAAACCCCAATAAACCCCCGTGCCCCCAGCTCTGGCTCCGGTCTCCTCCCTCGGATGGCACCGGGAAGCTCTGGAGTCACTGGGATGTCCCCAGAGG
This sequence comes from Melospiza georgiana, assembly GCF_028018845.1. NCBI lineage: Eukaryota > Metazoa > Chordata > Aves > Passeriformes > Passerellidae > Melospiza > Melospiza georgiana. The sequence goes on from NC_080445.1 coordinate 14,695,925, forward strand.
GCACTGGGGCTGTTCTGGGAGGCACTGGGATGTCCCCAGAGGGCACTGGGAAGCTCTGGGATGTCCCTGCAGAGGCACTGAGAAGCTTTGGGAGGCACTGGGATGTCACTGGGAAGCTGGGGTGGCACTGGGAAGCTCTGGGGATGTACTGAGGTAACACCAGAGGGCACTGGGGGTGTCCCAGGAAGGCTCTGGGAGGCACTGGGTGATCATGGGGGGCACTGGGAGGTCCCCAGAGGGCACTGGGGTGGTACTGGGAAACTCTGGGATGTCACTAGTACATGCGTGGGAGGTACTGGTTGGTACTGGAAGCTCTAGGAGGAACTGGGATGTCCCCAGAGGGCCCTGGGGCTGTACTGGGAAGCTCTGGGAGGCACTGGTACATCCATGGAAGGTACTGGTTGGTACTGGAAGCTTTGGGAGGCACTGGGATGTCCCTGGGAGACTCTGAGAAGCTCGGGGTGTCCATGGACTGTTCCTGGGGGGCACTGGATCGGTACTGGGGAGCTCTGTGGGAAACTGGGATAGTGCTGGGAAGTTTTGGGATGGACTGGGATGGCTCCGGGAGCACTCAGGCTGTACTGGGAGGCCCTGTGAAGAACTGGGCTGTGCAAGTGACGGGAAGAGACCGGGTTGGGGTCTGAGCTGTAAAACTGGGGGCGCCCTGCGACGCTGGGAGCCACTGGGAGCCACTGGGACACCGCTAGGTGGCACTGGGACACAACTGGGTACCACTAGGACACCTCTGGGTGGCACTGGGACACCGCTGAGAGGTGCTGGGATGCCGCTGTGAAGCACTGAGACACCGCTGGGTGGCACCGGGGGCCACTGGGACACTTGGGAAAGCACTGGGACGGCACTGGGAGCACTGGGACAGCACTGGCACGGTGGATATCACTGGGAGCACTGGGACAGCTCCAGGACAGCGCTGGGAGCACTGGGACAGCACTGGCAAGGTGGATATCACTGGGAGCACTGGGACAGCTCCAGGACAGCGCTGGGAGCACTGGGACAGCACTGGCAAGGTGGATATCACTGGGAGCACAGGGATCAGAGGGCCAGCTCTGGGATATGTCTGTAATATCTCTGGAAGCACTAGGATATCTCTGGGATCTCTCGCTGGGATCTCTCGCTGGGATATCTCTCTGGGATATCTCACTGGGATATCTCACTGGGATATCTCACTGGGATATCTCACTGGGATGTCTCACTGGGATATGTCACTGGGATCTCACTGGGATATTTCACTGGGATATTTCACTGGGATATCTCTGGGACATCTCACTGGAATATCTCTGGGATATCTCACTGGGATATCCCACTGGGATATCTCACTGGGATATCTCACTGGGATATCCCACTGGGATATCTCACTGGGATATCTCACTGGGATCTCTTCGGGATATCTCCCTGGAATCTCTCACTGGGGCATCTCACTGGGACATCTCTGGGATATCTCACTGGGATATCTCACTGAGATATCTCTGGGATCTCTCATGGGGATATCTCACTGGAATATCTCTGTGTTATCTCTGGAATATCTCACTGGGATCTCACCGGGATATCTCACTGGGATATCTCTGGGATATCTCACTGGGATCTCTCACTGGGATCTCTCTCTGGGATCTCTCACTGGAATATCTCACTGGGATATCTCATTGGGATATCTCATGGGGATATCTCACTGGGATATCTCACTGGGATATCTCACTGGGATATCTCACTGGGATGTCTCTGGGACATCTCACTGGGATATCTCTGGAATATCTCTGGGTTATCTCTGTGATATCTCACCGGGATCTCACTGGGATATCTCACTGGGATATCTCTGGGTTATCTCTGGGTTATCTCACCGGGATATCTCACTGGGATATCTCACTGGAATATCTCTGCGTTATCTCTGTGATATCTCACCGGGATCTCACCGGAGCCCTGGACGGCCCCGCTCTCCCCGCGCTGCAGTTCCCGCCGTGGCCGCTCGGTGTCGCTGTGTCCCGGAGCGCTCCCCGTTGCCAGGCGACGGCGGCGGCGCCCGCGCAGGCGCAGTGAGCAGCAGCACCCCCGCCATGGCCGAGGCCGCCATGGCCGCGCTGGTGCCCCCGGACGAGGACGGGGACGAGTGTCTGCCGCAGTACCGGCACCTGCTCAGCCCCGACCTGCTCCAGTGAGTGCCAGCGCCCCGGGGGCCGCGGGGCCGCCTCCCCGGGGCCCGGCTCTCACCGTGCCTCTGTCCCACAGGGGCCAGGTGGCCTTCATCACCGGCGGTGGCTCCGGCATCGGCTTCCGCATCGCCGAGATCTTCATGAGGTGCGGGAGCCCCTGCCCTGGCACCGGCCCCTCCTTCTCTCCTTCTCTCCCCTTCTTCTCTTCCCCACTTTTCCCTTCTTTCCCCTCACTTTCCTTCTCTTCTCTTCTGTTCTCTTTTCTCTTTTCTCTTCTCTTCTCTCTCCCCCGTCCCATCCCTTTCCCCGGGATGTGCAGCCGAGGCCGGCAGAGCCCTCAGGGAGGCTCCGGGCACCGGGCCCTGCCTCTCCCCGTCCCGCGGGCCTGGAGCGGCAGCGATTCCTGCAGGGAGCCCCCGAGCTGATGCCGGGGTGCCGCTGGGGAGCCCGGCCCGTCTCACCTGCCCCTTCCCCGCAGGCACGGCTGCCGCACCGTCATTGCCAGCAGGAACCTGCAGCGGGTGGCCGAGGTGAGTGCGGGCTCACCTGCGAGCCCCCGACATCCTTCTGCTCTCTGCCTGTGGAGCCGGAGCCCTGGCAATAGTGCAGTAGGAGGAATGGCTTCCCAGTGCCTCCCATTGCCTCCCAGTGCTTCCCAGTGCCTCCCAGTGCTTCCCAGTGCTTCCCATTGCCTCCCAGTGCTTCCCATTGCCTCCCAGTGCTTCCCAGTGCTTCCCATTGCCTCCTATTGCTTCCCAGCCTGCAAGCCCCGGACGCTCCAGCAGTGTGGGTGTGGGTTTGGGGCTGCACCCACCCCGTCTCCAGCACAGCTCTTTTAACCTGGAACCTGCTTTGTGAGGACTACTCCATGATCATGATGTCTTTTTGTAGGGGAGAGAGGCAGAAATGAGCTGTGGGGGAGGTTTTGTCAGCAGGGCAGAGCCCAGGGTTGGACTGAAAGCTCAGTGTGGAGTAGGAGCAGATGCCAGGGGCTGTGTGGTTTGTGGGTTGCACAGGTGTCCTGTGTTTTGGGGCAGAGGGGACAGTGCAGGTGTGATTGGCTGTTATTTCCCACCCCCTCATGCTCATGTGCCAGAAGAAGCTGGCTCAGCAGGTTTTTAATCCTCAGGGGCCAGAGTCTTCTGAGGCCACAGAATCTGCAGTCCAGGACTCCAGCTGCTTGTGCAACTGTGTGTTGTTGGGGTTCAGGACCTCTCACAGAGCCCAAAACAGAGGCTGGAGCAGCTCTGGGTGTTGTGTGGAGTTGCTGCTGAGCTTGTGTTTCCCCTGTGCTTAATTTGCTGGGGAAAATCTTACTCTTAATGAGCCATAGGGGTGGCACGTGACAAACCCTGAGCTGCCGAGCTGCTCTGTTTCACAGCCTGACACCTGGCTGCTCTGTCCTTGCCCTTTTGCCCACTGACTCTTCGGATTTAAAGGGCAATTATGCCTGGGCTCATGCCAAAAAAAGCCTTGCTGGGGTCCAACCTTTGTCCTTGCCCTGCAGAGATGTTGCCTGGGCTGTGCTGATCCATGGCAGCCCACGCAGGTACCTGGGCTCAGCCTGCCCAGCGTGCTGGGTTGCACCATGCAGGAGCTTTCCCTGGCTGCCCCAGGGCTAGCAGGCTGCAGCCAGGCTCTCTCAGGTGTTTTTTTTGTCTTTTCAGGCCTCGAAGAAGCTGGTGGCAGCCACAGGGCAGCAGTGCCTGCCCCTGTGCATGGACGTGCGGCAGCCACAGACCGTCGCGGCCGCGGTGGATGAGGCACTGCAGGAGTTCCAGAGGATTGACATCCTCATCAATGGTGAGGCTGCACAGGACACTGCTTTGGCAGCAGTTTGGGCTCTCTGATGCCATGATGGAGTGTGCTCCCCCAAAACTCAGCCCTGCCTAAGGGGTTGGTTCTTGGAGTCCATCAGCAGAGTGCTGGTGCAGCCCCAGAGGATGGGAAAGATCTGGAGCTCTTGGACTAAGTGCAGAGGCCATGGAGATGCTCTGGAGCCGCTCTGCACTATCCCTCCTGCTGCACTATTGCCAGGGCTCCCAGCTGTCTGGGCTCACTGCTGGGCAGGGTGTTTTCCTCCCAATATTCCCAGTTAGATTGTGCCTGGGCCAGTCTGACCCTCGCTGCTGGGCCAAAGGCAGCAACTGCGGTGTGTCACCCCAGAGATACCTTGGCTTGCTGGTGGTTGCAGCTGGGCACTGAACAAGTCCAGGCTTGTTAGGAACCCCGTTTACCTCAGGAGGAATGGCTTCAGGCGATGGTGAAGAGAAAAGGAGAGGATTCTGCTGGAGGGTTTAATGTCCAGAGGTTTATTCCATGGTTACAGAGGTCTGAACGTGAGCAGCTGCTCCAACAGAACCTCGGCCACATGGTCTGATCACCTTTAAAGCTCAGGGACAGGGGGAGGGGAGGTACAGGTGAGCCACCAACCAGGTGAGAGGGGCAGGGTCTCAGGGGAAGGTGACACCCAGACAGGCCAATGACCCCTGGGCATAGGGGCATGCTTTGAACTTGACCAACCACACGACGCCTTGCTGGAATGTTCAGCCTGATTGACAGGACTCACTCAGCATGGGGGCAAGGGGGAAGGGAGAGAGGCATAGGCACACCTGGGGGGATGACCTGGAAGGCCAAAATGGGACATTACAGCACACCACAACATCGCACACCACAACACTGGGGGCTCAGAGGAAGCAGAGATCTGTGTGTGCTGCCTGGCCATCCCTGTTTGTCTGGGTGTGGATCATCCCTGCTCCCCTCGTGCTGGCTGTGCTGCTGGGATATCACCAGAGCCCCAGTTTATCCCTCAGCAGGGCTGTCTCCGAGCATGCAGACATTGTCCCTCACCCTCCCTGTCCCAGAAGGGCCCTGACACCTGTCCCAGCCCTGACTGTCTGTCCCTGTGCTTCAGGTGCTGCAGGGAATTTCCTGTGCCCAGCCAGTGCCCTGTCCTTCAACGCCTTCAAGACAGTGATCGACATCGACACCCTGGGCACCTTCAACACCTCCAAGGTGCTCTTTGAGAAATATTTCCGGGTAAGTGGCACAGGGGGCTCTGAGGAGAGGCTCTGCTAGGCAGGGGTAGTGTCAAACCCCACTGTGCTCCTGGGGAAATCAGGGAAGTGCAAGGACCCGGGGCCTCCCTGTACAGATCCACTCTGTTCCCTTCCAGGGATCCCAGCCCTGAACTGGGGCTCCTCCTGTCCCTTGCCCTGGGGCTTTGTGCTGTTGCAGCACCTTTCCATGCTCTGCCACCTGGAGGAGCTGATCTCCTGCTCCCTTTCCAGCTCTGCCACTTTCCCTTGGCCTTTCCTTCTACCCTGCATGTCCCACCTCTCCTGCTGGCTGCCCCACCCCTGAGATTTATCAGAGCTGCCCCAGTGATGGCTTGGCAGTGCCTGTGGGTGACTGTCCCTCCAAGCCCAGCTCTCCTGTCCCTCAGAGCCCTCTGTGAGTCTTTGTGCTGCTCCCTGCCTCACTCCACATCTCCTCTCCTTCCCCAGGACCACGGCGGGGTCATCGTTAACATCACGGCCACCCTGAGCTACCGAGGGCAGGCCCTGCAGGTGCACGCTGGGGCTGCCAAGGCTGCCATAGGTACCTGCACACACCCTGCTGGGGCTCTGGGCCACAAAAAAAGCCAGTCCTTCCTAAATACTGGCATGGAGGATGCTGTGATGGTGCTCACAGGGGTCTGAGGATGAGGGGAGAGATGAGGGTCTGACTCCATGTTTCAGAAGGCTGATTTATTATTTTATGATATATATTATATTAAAACTATACTAAATGAATAGAAGAAAGGATTTCCTCAGAAGGCTGGCTAAGAATAGAAAAGGAATGATAACAAAGGCTTGTGGCTCGGACAGAGAGCCCGAGCCAGCTGACTGTGATTGGCCATTAATTACAAACATCCAACATGGGCCAATCACAGATGCACCTGTTGCATTCCACAGCAGCAGATAATCATTGTTTACATTTTGTTCCTGAGGCCTCCCAGCTTCTCAGAAGGAAAAATCCTAAGGGAAGGATTTTCCATAAAAGATGTCTGTGACAAGATACCTTGGGGAGGGGCAGTGGGGGTGAATAGGTGTGAGTGCTGCATGCCTGGGTTTGGGATGAGGCTCTTCTCCCCTCCAGGGCTCTTTGCTCTCAGCCACACTGTTCTGTGGCATTTTCCCCCCCCTCCCAAGAAGTTTCTGGCGTGGCTTGGCTCTGTTTCTCAGTGCTGTTGCAATCCCTCCCCAGATGCCATGACCCGTCACCTTGCCGTGGAGTGGGGGCCCAACAACATCCGTGTGAACAGCCTGGCCCCCGGCCCCATCACGGGCACCGAGGGCTTCCGACGCCTGGGTGAGGCACCTGGGCTCCCAGCCCTGCCCTGGCACTGCCCTGCTGGGAGGGGACTGGGGTGGGACTGGGAGGGACCCCCAGTGCCACACAGCTCATGGGGATTGCTGCTGGGCTGTGCCTTGGCTGGCACAGCTCTGTGGGAAGAGCCCTTCCCACATCCCTGGTACCTCCCAGGGCACTGCTTTGGCAGCAGTTTGGGCTCCCTGATGCCATGATGGAATGTGCTCCCCCAAAACTCTGCCCTGCCTCTTGTAGTCCATCAGCAGAGTGCTGGTGCAGCCCCAGAGGGTGGGAAAGACCTGGAGCTCTTAGAGTGGGTCCAGAGGCCATGGAGATGCTCCAAGGGTTAGAGGTGCTCTGCTCTGGGGCCATGGAGACCTCAGAATCTCTTCCAGAGCCTAAAGGGGCTTCAGGAGAGCTGCAGAGGGACTGGGGACAAGGGATGGAGGGACAGGACACAGGGAATGGCTCCCACTGCCAGAGGGCAGGGCTGGATGGGATATTGGGAATTGGGAATTGTTCCCTGTGAGGGTGGGCAGGCCCTGGCACAGGGTGCCCAGAGCAGCTGTGGCTGCCCCTGGATCCCTGGCAGTGCCCAAGGCCAGGCTGGGCAGGGCTGGGAGCAGCCTGGGACAGTGGGAGGTGTCCCTGCCATGGCAGGGCAGGAGGAGAAGGAGAGATCCCTCCCAGCCCAACCATTCCTTGGTTCTAAAGCTTTCTGAGGTCCTTGAGCTCTCTGGGTCAGTACAAATCCCTGCTGGGCTTGGTGATTTATTTAAACCTTCCTCATTTAAAGCTTCCCGGGTTTTTATCCCAGGGCAGTGCCAGGATCTCACCCCAGTTCCCTGGAGCACTCAGCCATCCCCACGGGCAGTGCTGCAGTGCCTGGCCAGCCATGGTGGTGGACAATCCTCCCATGGGTCCAAACTGACTTTTTCCTGCTCCTTTTAGGTGGGAAATTTGCAGAGAAGTCCAACCAGTTTTCGGCGATCCCGCTGCAGCGCGCGGGGAACAAGACGGAGATCGCGCACAGCGCGCTGTACCTGGCCAGCCCCCTCTCGTCCTACGTCACCGGCACCACCCTGGTCGTGGACGGGGGCAGCTGGCTCACCTCCCCCAACAGCTTCTCTGCCTTGCTGGGTATTGCCTCCTCCTCTGCTAAACTCTAGGTGACTGCATTTCCCCCTCGTGGGATTGGAGCAGGGCTCCTCAGGGAATCGCTGCTGTTCCCTGGGGCACGGGGGCTGTGAGGGGAGAGGCTGAGGGAGCTGGGAAGGGGCTCAGCCTGGAGAAAAGGAGGCTCAGGAGGGACCTTGTGGCTCTGCACAGCTCCTGACAGGAGGGGACAGCTAGAGTGGTTTGGACTCTGATCCCAGGGAACAGGGACAGGACAAGGGGAAACAGCCTCAAGCTGTGCCAGGGGAGGTGTAGGTTGGGTATTAAGAGAAAATTTCTTCATGGAAGGGGTGGACAGGTGATGTAATGGTCTCCTTGAGCCAGGTCTTATAAGCTCTTGGAGATCTATTGGAAAAACAGCTCCCAATATTACCAGTTAGATTGTGCCTGGGCCAGTCTGACCCTCGCTGCCAGGCCAAAGGCAGCAACTGCGGTGTGTCACCCCAGAGATACCTTGGCTTGCTGGTGGTTGCAGCTGGGCACTGAACAAGTCCAGGCTTGTTAGGAACCCCGTTTACCTCAGGAGGAATGGCTTCAGGCGATGGTGAAGAGAAAAAGGAGAGGATTCTGCTGGAGGGTTTAATGTCCAGAGGTTTATTCCATGGTTACAGAGGTCTGAACGTGAGGAGCTGCTCCAACAGAACCTCGGCCGCATGGTCTGATCACCTTTTAAGCTCAGGGACAGGGGGAGGGGAGGTACAGGTGAGCACCAACCAGGTGAGAGGGGCAGGGTCTCAGGGGAAGATGACACCCAGACAGGCCAATGACTCCTGGGCATAGGGGCATCCTTTGAACTTGACCAACCACACGACGCCTTGCTGGAATGTTCAGCCTGATTGACAGGACTCACTCAGCATGGGGGCAAGGGGGAAGGGATAGAGGTATAGGCACACCTGGGGGAATGACCTGGAAGGCCAAAATGGGACATTACAGCACACCACAACAGAGATCTATACCTCAGGTGGCATAAAATCAGCAGGATGGCTTCTGTGGTAGTGTCAGAAACTAAAAAGTTTTAAGAAAAGGCAAAATAACAAAACTCTTTACAGAGAAAAACCCAGCCAGGTGCAAGAGGTTCTTGCTCCTGGTAACACACCTCACAAAAGCCATTAGTTCCTTTGTTGTCTCATTTTTCTAGTAAATTGCTCAGGGGGTACTTTTTCTATCCAATTGGCTGTCCTTCAGTTTGAGGTGAAGTCCCCAAGTCCTATGAGGTGTCCTTTTACCAGATCCAGGAGAGAAACTTTTGGCCTTTTTTCCTTTCTAAGGACACAAAGGATAATTTTGTCACTTGGTCAACAGGGGGCACATTCCTACAGTCAGGCACTGGCACAGCTGCCCAGTGGAGGAATCCCCATCCCTGCAGGGATTTACAAACCGTGTGGATGTGGCACTTGGGGACATGTTTTAGTGGTGGCCTTGGCAGTGCTGGGGGAACAGTTGGATTTAATGGTCTTAGAGGGCTTTTCCAACTTAAATGATGATTCTTAACCACGATTCTCCTGGGGCACGGCTGCTGGACCAGTGGGTACAGTGTCCTCATGGCCAGTTCTAGGGATGACTTGGGATGAGCAGAACCTGCTGGATTTTCCCTTTGAGCCTGGCTTGTGATGTGGTGTCTTGTGGACACTTGTCCGGACACACCTGAGATTCCCCTAGAGAAACCTGATGCCAATTTTCTGTGCCCCAGCAGCAGGATTGAGCACCAAGAGTCCCCAGAGCCTCTTCCTTCCATGGATTCCTGCAGCCTGGCAGGGAAGGGGTGTCCTGCCTTCCTCCTGGGAGCCTCCCTGAGCTGGCAGGCCCCAGCAGGGCTCTGTCCCCACCTCCACCCTCTCTTGCAGATGTCTGGGCTGCAGGAGCAAACCAACCCCACTGATGGACAGCCTGGGACTGACTGCCAGAGAGACAGACGTGACCTGGGACACCGTGTGGGGACATCTCCCAGAGCCAGTGCTGACAGCCACAGCCTCTGGTGACACTGCCAGCCCTGTGTCTGCCTGGGGGACACAGCTCTGGGGTGCTGGGTGGGGACCAAGCCCACCCTGTGCCATTGCTGCCCTCTGAGCTGCTGTGGCTGTGACACAGAGACAGCTTGGAGGGCTCAGATGGTCACTGGCCCTTTGTGGTTCCCTCCAAGCTGCTCCTGTGGCCTTTGCCAAGCCCCAGGCAGTGCCACCCGTGGGTACCCATCCTCTTCCTCCCCTATCTTAGCCTGAGCACTGCACAGGAGCCCCAGCAGCAGCAGCAGCAGCTCCTTTTTGGGAGGGGGATCGCTCAGCCTGCCTGGGGTCACCCAGTGTGGGGGGCTCAGTTCTGCCTTGGCAACTCTTGGGAGGGGAAACCCTGGCAGGGGGAGGTGGCTGTGTCCCCTGAGGGGTCCTGGCTGGGACAGTGCTCCTGGGATGCAGCTGGGCCCCTCTCCTGGGAGCAGAGGTGGTGTGAGGGTAGATGCCCCAGGCCCAGCTGTGCACTGTGTGTCCAGTGGTCTGTCCACAGCCATCTGTCTGTCACACTGTGTCCTGCAGACACTCAGGCAAAGGGCTAGAGCTGGAGTGCAATCCTTTCCTCCTGCTGGGCTGCAGGATGGCACTGCTGGAGCCAGCCCTGTCCCTGCTGCCCTGGGGGCACACACTGCTCGTGTGCACCCTTCTGCTGCTGCTGGTAGTTTTTAGGCTCACCCTGGATTCAATGAAGCTTGTTCTCCCACTTAATTGTATTTCCTACTTGATTGTAGACTTGCCAGGTTTTACTCCTGCCTCCAGGCCACAAATAAAGAACTTGCCACCTGGAGCAGTGATGCCTCTCTGTGCTGCACGAGCACCAGTGCCTTGCCCAGCTCACTGCTCCAAACTGGGCACTGAGGGAGGGGAAGAGCCACTGCTCCCACTGCCAGGGCCTTGTGTGGCTCCGGTCCTGGGCTCTGTGGTGCCCAAGGCTCCAGGCCAGGGGCTTGGGGACCTGCCAGCTGCTCAGCCCCTGCTCTGGGAAGGTGCTTCCAGCAGCAGAGGTGCTGAGGGCTTTGGTGAGAAGCTCAGCCCTTCAGGGGGATGGGGATGCAGTGCTTGGGCTGGGATCTGGCATCTGGCTGCATCCTTTGCCTGGGCTCTGGGGATTTGGCTGCAGTATTGCTCTTGCTGGATCCCAGGATGTGTTTTCTCCTGGAGAAGGTGCATGTGTGGTGTGTGCTGGCCCTCCTGCCCAGCTGCAGCCTCATCTGTGACCTGCAGCCCTGCTCTGGGAGGCTCCGTGGATTTCACTGTTCCACCATCACCAGGTGACTTGGGCACTGTCAGGGCTGTCCTGGCTCCGTGGCCACCCCAGGAGGAGGGAGCTGGGGTGGCCACGTGTCCCCAGCACCAGGGCAAGGACAGAGCTCTGGGCCCAGCCTGGAGCTGCAGGAGCCCGTGCAGGGCTGCAGAGCTGCCTCAAAGCATTGGGCTGTCACCTCCATCCCTGTTCTGGGACCTCACTCCCTGCCAGCCCCGTGCAGGGCTGTCACCTCCTGCCCTGCAGGCACCTCCAGCCCCATCCATGCAGGAACCCACAGCCTGAGCTGTCTGGGAAGGGGGAATTGTGTTGCCCAGGGGATTTTGCAGGGGATGCCTGAGGCTTCCTCCCGTGGGACAGAGCCAGGAGCCCCCTCCTGCCCTGCTCACCTGTAGGAATGGCTGTGCTGAGGAAGAGGATTTGGAGTGGGGGCTCCCGTCCTTCCAGCACTGGGCTGAAGGACAGGGGTGACATCCTCCCTGGGGATGCTGCTGAGCTCTGGCTCTCGGGGCTGAGCGTGCTCAGGGACACACGGTGGCCCAACCAGGCTGCTCCTGAGATGTCACACACAGCCGTGGCCTGGGCAGGGTCACTGGGGCCAGGGATGCTCTTGCTCATCAAGTTTGCTGCTAATTATACCCAGGGGCTGTAATTCCACCTGCTGGGGCAGCTCAGGGCTGTGTTAGCAGGGCCATCCCGGTGCTCCAGCAACTGCCCGGAGCCTGCAGGCTGTGAGCCCTGAGCACGGGCATTAATTAATGAATTAACCCATTGAGGGTCCCAGGGGTGTCCCGGTGCTCGGTTCCCCCCTGGAGCAGCTCAGGCATCCCGGGGCATACAGTGCTGCCCCACTGGGGTTGGGGGTCCTGGAGCACGGCTCATCTCCCCGGGGGGATTTGGGGCTCACACCTGGAGCAGCTGGGCAGTCCTGTTGCACAGATCCTCTCACAGGGCTTTGAGGTCCCAGAGCATGGTTTGGTTTAGGGTCCCAGAGCATGGTTTGGGTTTGAGTTTGGGGTCCTGGAGGGCGGTTTGGGGTCCTGGAGCACAGTTTGGGTTTGGGGTCCCAGGGCACGGTTTGGGTTTGGGGTCTTGGAGCACAGTTTGGGTTTGGGGTCCCAGGGCACGGTTTGGGTTTGGGGTCTTGGAGTGCAGTTTGGGTTTTGGGTCCCGTAGCATGGTTTGTGTTTGGGGTTGGGGTCACGGAGTGTGGTTTGGTTTAGGGTCCTGGAGCACAGTTTGGGGTTGGGGTTCCGGAGCGTGGTTTGGGGTCCCAGAGCACAGTTTGGGTTTGGGGTCCTGGACTGCGGTTTGGGTTTGTGTTTGGGGTCCCAAAGCACAGTTTGAGGTCCTGGAGTGCAGTTTGGGTTTTGGGCCCCGGAGCACGGTTTGGGGTCCCGGAGGACGGTTTGAGTTTGAGGTTTGGGGTCCCAGAGCATGGTTTGGGGTTCGGGGTCCCAGAGTGCGGTTTGAGTTTGAGGTTTGGGGTCCCGGAGCACGGTTTGAGTTTGAGGTTTGGGGTCCCGGGCACGGTTTCCCAGCCGGGCAATTTGGGGTCCCCATTCACGGTGCCCCCCCCCGGTCCCACGTGCTCGCGCTCCCCTGGCCCCGCCCCTCTCCGCCGGCCCCGCCCCCGTCGCGCGCGAGCCGGGCAGGGGGCGTGGTCTCGGCACGGGCTCGCGCCGCGGAGGGGCGGGGCCAACCGGACGGGCAGGCGAGTGACGTCACCGCCCCGGCTACTGCGGCGGCGGCCGGGCTGGAGCTGCCGCTTGTCCGCGGGCGGCCCCGGAGCGGCGGCACGGGCGGGCGGGCGGGCGGGCCGCGGGGCTGTTCCTCGGTGGCGCCGCCGCCTCCCCTAATCCCCGGTCCCGGGCAGGACCCGCGGCCCCGGCGCTCGGAGCCGCCGCTCCCCGAGCAGGGCGGGACCGGCGGGGCCGCCCCCGGTGTCGGCGGGCGGGGCCGGCGTTCCTCGCACAAAGCCGTGAGTGCCGCGGAGACCGCACCGGTACCGGCACCGCCCCGATGTGAGCGGGGCATGGCCGCGGGGCATGGCCCGGGGCGGGCGGCGGCGGGCGCGGAGCGCCGGCGGTGAAGATGGAGCCGCGTCCGCCTGGGACCGAGCCCCCGCTGCCCCGGGGGCCGGGACCGGGGCCCGAGCCAGAGCTGGAACCGGAGCCGGAGCTGGAACCAGAACCGGAGTTGGAACCAGGACCGGAGCTGGACCTGGAACCGGAGCTGGAACCAGAACCGGTTCCAGTGCTGGACCTAGAACCCGAGCTGGACCTGGAACCGGAGCCGGACCTGGACTTGCAACGGGAACCGGAGCCGGAGCTGGGACCAGAACCGGAGCCAGAGCTGGACCTGTACCCGGAGCCGGAGCTGGAACCAGAACCGGACCCGGAGCTGGAACAGGAGGCAGATCTGAGCCCGGAGCCCGAGCTGGACCTGGAGCCGGAGCTGGAACAGGAGGCAGAGCTGGGCCCGGAGCTGGATCTGGACCTCTGGGCCCTTGATGCCGCCGCTGCCGGCGCGGGGCCGCCGCCCTGGTGCCCGGGGCAGGCCGGGGACAGCCCGGGCCCGGAGGGCTCCGCCGAGCCCCCGCCCGAGGAGGAGCCGCGCCTCCGGCCGGTCTTCGACGCCCTGGACCGCGACGGCGATGGCTTCGTGCGTGTGGAGGAGTTCGTGCAGTTCGCCACGGCCTACGGCGCCGAGCAGGTGAGCACCGGGCACCTGTGCACCGTGGGCACCGGGGGCGGCACCGCTTGGTGCCCGGTGGCCCCGCCGCCCCAGGGTGATGGTGGCTTCTGTCCGGGCTGCGGCCCTTGCAGAGCTCAGTGTCCCCAAGGACAGCGCTGGCATCGCCCGGGTGAAGGGCACGCCGGCCCGTGCGGCCCCCGCTGCGCCCGGGAGGAGCCGGAGCCGCCGGCAGCCCGCGGCTCTTTGTTCTCCATCGCTGCCGCCCCGGGGCTCGCCTGGGCACGGGCACATCCCGGGGCTGCCCCGTGCCGCCCTTGCTGACCGTGCTCACCCCACAACGGGAGCATCCCTGCCCTGGCAGCGCCTTGGAGCGAGGGGATCCTTCAGGGCCTCTCCAGCCCAGGCCATTCCCTGGCTCCCTGCTCGCTTGCCGGGCTCTGACAGCCTCAATGTGCATTTTCCCTTTTCTGCTGCCCTGTGCCCTGGCCAGCCGCTGTTCCCCTGCCGCAGATGACAGCGATGTAATCTGAAGCTGCCTGGGCTGACCCAAAATGGAGCAAGCTCCGGCAGCGCTCACCGGGGCACGGAGATGGATCTGTTGGTGTTTCGTGCATTGGCCTGGGCTGGCATCGCTACCAGGAAAAGAAGATTTTGTTTTTTTTTAAGGAACGCAGGTATTGCTGTGAAGTTTCCCTGTGCCTGCCCAGGTCCGCTCTCGTTCTCCATCCCTGGCTGCTGCGCGGGTATTTAAGTGCCATGACAAAGCAAATCATGTGTGAAGGAGGCTTTCGGTGGAGGAGGGCTTTTTATCCCTGTCCTCCTGCTAGAAACACCTCTCAAAGATAAAACAAAGGCGTTTATTTCAGAAAAACAGCCCTGCAGAGTGGAGGCAGGGAACTTCTTTGTGTTGCTGAGGGGGCACTCTGTGTGCAGGGGGTCTGAAGGTGTGAGCTCAGGTACCTCTACCTGTGCCAGCAGAGAGGTTTTATTCCTAAATCCTCTCTTCTGCCCTGTCCTGTGTGGGCCAGGCTCCCTGTGCCACCGTGCCAGGCTCCCTGTGCCACCACCATGTCCCACTGCTGTCCCCAGCAGAGGAGGCAGCAGCAGACACTCCATGGAGGCTCCTGCACACGGTGCCACCTCCCCGGGGACTGTGTCCCTTCGTGTCCCTTGGCAGGAGCAGCCCAAGGACGTGGGAAATGGGGACAGGAGGTGGCAGAGACGTGGCAGGTGGCTCTGGGGGTGCAGCTCAGCCCAGCAGTGCCCGGTGCCAGCGTGGGGATGGGGCCAGAGCTCCAGAGGGGTCTCACGGAGCCTGTAAAACACCTCAGGGCATGGCTGAGGAGGGGCTGTGGGCTGCTAAGGTCACCCCAAAGCTCAGGGGGTGTCCCCAGAGGGTTTGTGCCATTGGATGGTGTCCATCCACATGGATCTGGGTGGGAAGGGGCTCTCTGCAGCTCCCTGTTCCCTTCTCCTGAGCACAGCCTGTGCTGCCCTAAATGATGCTTTGCAAAGCCATTTCTCTTCAGCAGGAGGCTGGCACGGGCAGCTCCTGGCACAGCTGGGCCTGGGCACCTTGGGGACGTTGTTGTGGCAGTGTCTGGGCACTGCAGGGGACTGGCACAGGAGGAAAGGGGGTGCCTGTGTGTGCAGGAGGTCACACTTGGTGTGAGTCTGCAGCTTGGAAAGGCCCAGGGCACGCTGAGGGAGGAGGAGAAGGGGTTGGTCATTGTGTCTGTAAGCTCCCAGCAGATCAAATCTGTCCCTCTGTGATTACCCAGGCAGCCATCACACCCTGACCCCTCTCTCACAGCACCCCAGGCATGGTTGTGGCACAACCTTTATTTACACCTTGAGGGTCCCTTTTAGTCCCACAAGAATCACTGAGTCCAGCTCCTGGCCCTGCACAGAGCTCCAACAATCCCACCCTGGGCATCGCTGTCCAAGCTCTCCTGGAGCTCTGGCAGCCCCGGGGCTGTGCCCATTCCCTGGGCAGCCTGGGCAGTGCCAGCACCCTCTGGGGATGAACCTTGCCTGAGATCCACCCTGAGCCCCCTGATGTGTGGAGTAATAAAGGGAGGAGCTCTGGAGGAGTTCCTTGACCTATTTTTTGTGAAGCAGCTGAACTTGGGCCCAGAGTGGGGCTTGTGGTAAATGGAGGTCCAGCTCAGGTGGGAGTTAAAGGGCAGGAACATCCCGAGTGGGTAAAACAGTGGCCAGGGGATTAAATGGGACCCTGAAGGTGTAAATAAAGCTTGTGCCACAACCATGGCTTGAGAGGGGTCGGGGTGTGGTGGCTGCCTGGGTAATCACAGAGGGCAGCTCATGAGGAGCAAATTCCAGCCCCTTGCTGGAGGTGCCTCCTTTCCTTTCTCCTGCCCTCCTGCCTGCTGCCCACAGGGCTGGAACAAATGGCTAAACTGGAGCAGGACCAGCAGCTGATCCCCGAGGCTGGGCAGGGCTGCAGGAGAGGCTCTGTGTGTGTGTGCCCTCATGGGTGAGGAGCTGGAGAGCAGCAAGTGTTGTCTTTAGCGCTCAGTCAAACACCAGAGGCATTCACGGGCTGCTGAGTGAGCGCTGTCAGCTCGTTTGGCTGCAACAATTATTAGCTAAATGTCAAAGGGAAGGCACCAGCTGGCGTTTATTCCATAAGCACCGTGGGATTGGGGGTTTCTGCTCGGGTGAATTGGGTGGTTTTCTCTCCACGGCGATCAAAAATGGGATTGGGACGGGGTTTTGCTTAAGCAGCTTGTGGTGTTGGAGGGGCTCTGTGGGAGAGCTCTGTGGCCGTGCTGCTGGCATGGGGAAGAGATCAGGGCAGAGATAAAGGCAGTTTGTTTTGATCTGCAGAGATAACAGCTGATAGGGATTGAGATCTTGGCAGTACCTTCATCTCCCAAGGGTGATGGGAGGGTGGTGTGGGGGTGACACCTGAGCCAAGGGAAGGGACAGCCTGGGGATGGTCCAGAGCCCGCCTTGAGCAGGGAAGGGACAGCCTTGGGGATGGTCCAGAGCCCACCTTGAGCAGGGAAGGGACAGCATGGGGATGGTCCAGAGCCCACCTTGGGCAGGGAAGGGACAACCTTGGGGATGGTCCAGAGCCCGCCTTGAGCAGAGAAGGGACAGCCTTGGGATGTGCAGAGCCCACCTTGAGCAGGGAAGGGACAACCTTGGGGATGGTCCAGAGCCCACCTTGGGCAGGGGAGGGACAGCCTTGGGATGGTCCAGAGGCCACCTTGAGCAGGGGAGGGACAGCCTTGGGATGGTCCAGAGGCCACCTTGAGCAGGGAAGGGACAGCCTTGGGATGGTCCAGAGCCCACCTTGAGCAGGGAAGGGACAGCCTTGGGATGGTCCAGAGGCCACCTTGAGCAGGGGAGGGACAGCCTTGGGATGGTCCAGAGCCCACCTTGAGCAGGGAAGGGACAGCCTTGGGATGGTCCAGAGCCCACCTTGAGCAGGGAAGGGACAGCCTTGGGATGTGCAGAGCCCACCTTGGGCAGGGAAGGGACAGCCTTGGGATGTGCAGAGCCCACCTTGAGCAGGGGAGGGACAGCCTTGGGGATGGTCCCCCCACAGCCTCTCCCATGAGGGTGTGTGTCCAACACAGATTTGCTCCCATGGACTTCTGATATGCTCCGTGGATTTACAAACAAGAAAGGTCTTGAGGACAACTTAACTTTCCTTGAGAACCGCTTGATTTTTCATCCAAACCCCCTGGACTGCTCCCAACCCACCTGGGAGGCAGCTGCCAGGGGTGCTGTGTTGTTATTGTCTCCTTCCTCCCCCTTTTCCCTGCGTTTCTCTGAGATCTGCTGCTCCCTGGAGCCCCTGGCTGGGACAGAAGGATGGAGGAAGGTTGGCTTAAACAGCGAGCAGGGAGCTGGGGACACACTTGATGTCACTTTTGTGTCACCTTGTAAAGCAGGAGGGGTCGTGTCCTGCAATTCTGGGGGTTGCACAGAACCTAAAGCCATTGTGCCACCACTTTTGGTTTAAGTTTTTATTCCAAAATTAAATTTTCCTGTAGCCTTGCATTGTGTTTGGCTGGCTGGGGTGACAGAGCCCAAGGCTCTTCTGCCTGGATTCATTTCCAGCAGGCTCAGAGGAGAATGGATTGTTTGTGAGGCTGAGGACAAGCGTCCTGCTGGCACCTTGGGTTGTTTTTCCTTTTCTGTTTTGATCTAACAGACAATTGGAGAAGGAAAAGCCTCTTGCACCACATGATCTCACTGCCTTGGCTCAATTAAGAGAAATCCCAGAGTTTGTCTCACTCACTTCCAGAGGCTCCTGTTCCAAGGGATCTTCAGCCTTTTTTTTCTCTGGTGGATGATCGGTTTGAGCTTCATTCCAGTGTCATTTATTCTGCTTTCTTTAACATTTCCATCCCTCAACACCTGCCCTGCCACCACATCAGCTCATCCTCAGCTGAGCTCTCCATATTCAGCTATTAACTTTCCCTCTGGGGATGGTTCCTGAGGGCTTTTATCAGGTTTTTTTGTACTTTTCTCAGCCTTTTGGAATGGGGTGCCCAGTCTGAGCTGAGAGCTGCAGAACAAATCCCATTTTGGGGCTGGCAGGGATGACTCCAGCCAGCAGCTGCGAAGAATCCTGCGCTTGGTTTTTATTTTTTGAATAAAACAATCTGAAAAGCTGGCAGTTATTTCCTGTAATGAGGTCTGGACAATGTCAAACTGCATTGCAAACCCTTTTAGAGGTTCCCCCTGTGGTGATGCCAGGCTGCTGTTCCTGCTCCCCTCTGATGGATCCCTTGGGAATTGGGTGCTGCATCCAGGGTTTCCTCCTTCCATCTCCCTGCCCTTGCTGGCCTGGCAGCTGATTTGGGATCTCCTCCCTCATCCCCTTGGTTTTGTCCCACTTCCCTGTGAAATATAATGATCTGTCACGAGGAAACCCCTTTTTTGTTTTTTATTTTTCCATTTTCTCGTGGTTCTTACCCAGTTTGAGCAGAGGAAATGCTGCTTTTATGAAGAGATTTCTAAAATTACCTCTCATGCTTTCACAGGCCAGTGAGGCTTTAATTGCCTCCAACTGTGCTGCTGCTGCTGCTGCACCTTCCAGAGGCTTTAATTGCTGTTTAACTCCATGGAATACCCTGGCCTGGAAGGAGCAGCATTCCAGCTCCTGGGATGGCACTGGGGGATGTGGACACCCCTGTGTGCTTTGGAACAGCAACAAATCTGCAATATTTTGCTTGCTTTGACCAAGGGCCCAGTTTTTTCCCCTCCCCAAAGAAAATCATGGCAGGGAATTTGTGGGTTTGGGGAGATTGGGTGGGAGCCTTTTCCTCTCCTCCTCCCTCCTCTCCTCCCTCTTCAAAGGGCTTTTACCACCACCAATAAATAGCAGGTCTGTGTGCTCCAGGAGCTGCAAGACAGGAGTTTTTCTTTCTCCCTCAGAGAGGAAAAGGCTTCCAAGCCAACATATTTTGTGTAATTTTGGGCGAGGTGGTGGCTGCTTTGCAAATTCCATTTTCAGCTCGCTTGATTCACTTATAAATATCCCCAAAGCCTCCAAGGAGGAGATGATTCCTGTGCTGCTCCTGGGTTTTTTTAGCTGCTCCTGCCTGGGTTTGGCTTTAAGCTGCTGGGAGTGGTGGGGAGGGCTGGGTGCAGATCAGAGCTGGGCAGAGCTCTGGTGCTGTGTTTGTGGCTGGGATCAGATGGAGGGATGCTTATCCTGGAGGGATGGAGCCTGCAGGGCTGTGAATGCTCAAAGGCTGGGTTTGTCTCTGTGGGCTGGCAGGAGGGTGCTGCTGGTAATTTTATCCCAGCTCCCAGTTTATTAAATCAACCTTTTCATTCTGCCTGGCTCCTGCAGGTTGAGAGTGCAGTGAATGTGGATTTTTGGGAGAGGGACTGGGGACAAGGGATGGAGGGACAGGGCACAGGGAATGGCTCCCACTGCCAGAGGGCAGGGATGGATGGGATATTGGGAATTGGGAATTGTTCCCTGCCCACCCTCATAGGGCAGAATCTCCCTGCAATATCCAATGTAAATCTCTCATTTCCAACCCATTCCCCCTTGTCCTGTCACTGTCTGCCTGTGTGAAATTCCTTCTCCCTCTTCTTTATAACCCCCTGTAAATACTGAGAGAGGAGAGGAGGATTCACAAGAAGGTTCCTCCCAGGAGCAGAGTATTTCCTGAGGCTGTGATTGATTAAAATTGGATTGGGGTCACCATAATTAACTGGGATATGATAGTGCACCACAAGACAGGGCTCATTTGGAGCTGCTCTTGCCCACAGAGCCCTCTCCCAAAGCATTCCCAGGCTGCTGATAGCATTATGTAACTCAGCCCAGACAATAATTGGTAATCATTACCATTGCCCACAGAATTCCTCTGCACTTTATTCCTGTTTGACTTTCGTTTGCTGCTCATTGTCAGAGGAATGATCTGCTTGGAACCCAGGGGCCTTTTTTTTTTTTTTTTTTTTTTTTTTTTTCCCCTAATTCCTGGCTTTGGAATTTTACAAAACAAATGAATTCCCTTTAACCTCTGCTGCTGGGCCACCCTCAGCATCCCCTCTGCCATGGCACCAATGTTTTTCCTAGGAGTGGAGCCTGAACAGCAATGAACCAACATTGTTCCAGCTCTGGGAGTCTGCTGGCAGTGAGGCATGGCTTGCTTCTCCCTGTTCCTCATGCCTGGCTCCATCTCTCCATCATTCCTGTGTGGGTTCCTGGCCCTGTGAGCCCTGGGGGAGCAGTGGGAGCCCTTCCCTCTGTGTGGTTCTGTGAGTTCAGGCACCTGTGGAGAATGGAGGTACAAAGCTGCCAGACTGGTTCTGCTGGGCTGGCACTCAGGGAGGCTCTGGGGAGCTCTGGGATCCATCTCTGCTCCATCACTGCCAGGGCCACCCCTGAAAGGCGTCCCCAGTGCCACAGCCACATCTTTGTGAGCTCTTCAGGGATGGGGACCCTCCACTGCTCTGGGCAAATGTGCCAGGGCCTGACCACGAAGGAATTTTCCCAATATCCAACCTGGCCCAGCCTGAGGCTGTTTCCCCTTGTCCTGTCCCTGTTCCCTGGGACTCCCCCCGGCTGTCCCCTCCTGTCAGGAGCTGTGCAGAGCCACAAGGTCCCCCCTGAGCCTCCTTTTCTCCAGGCTGAGCCCCTTCCCAGCTCCCTCAGCCCCTCCTGGTGCTCCAGCCCCTCCCCTCGACACCCTCCAACCCCTCAATGTCCTTGTCCTTGTGAGGGTCCCACCTGGGTGATGGGTTTAGATGAGCCTGAGGGAGGTTTTGCCTCCCCAAACTGCTGAAAATGAGAGTTTGCTGAGGATTGGGAGCCCTGTTCCCTCTCCTGGACCCCTCCAGGTGCGTTTGGTCAGGAGGGCCCAGAGCTGCCCTGGGGCTGATCCCAGGCCTTGTCCCCATGTGCGGGTGCCTGTGGACACACAGAGGGACTCTGCCCTTGGGGATTTGTGCATTTTGTACCTGCAGTGCCTCCCCCACATGCCAGAAGCATTCCCAGCTGCTCCCAGAGTGCAGTCCCTGCTCTGGGTGTGCTCTGGGCTGCCCTCCTGATAAGGTTTTTGGGACATCTGTAGTGCAGCCGGTGCTGAGCCAGCCCAGTGTGCAGGACTTGGTGCTTCCCTCACTGTCCCACATCAGTTAAAGCTCCTCTCAGCTTTCCTTTTCCACTTTCAGACCTTTGCATCTTTCAGTCCCCTTCCACATGTGGGATGGTGCTGGGGCTGATGCTTTAGGTCCAGGCCTGAGGCCTCCAGCAAAGGCAGGACTGCAGCCACAGGGGGAGGAACAGCAGGGATCTCCTCAGGCTGCTCAGAATCACTGGTTGTTCATATCCTCATGTGTTTGTGCTTTGGATCTTCCAGTATTGTGTGAGAAGGGACCTTAAAGCCCACCCAGTGCCACCCCTGTCATGGCAGGGACACCTCCCACTGTCCCAGCTGCTCCCAGCCCTGCCCATCCTGGCCTTGGGCACTGCCAGGGATGCAGGGGCAGCCACAGCTGCTCTGGGCACCCTGTGCCAGGGCCTGCCCACCCTCACAGGGAACAATTCCTCATTCCCAATATCCCATCCATCCCTGCCCTCTGGCAGTGGGAGCCATTCCCTGTGTCCTGTCCCTCCATCCCTTGTCCCCAGTCCCTCTCCAGCTCTCCTGGAGCCCCTTCAGGCCCTGGCAGGGGCTCTGAGGTGTCCCTGGAGCTTCTCCTCTCCAGGTGAGCACCCCCAGCTCTGCCAGCCTGGCTCCAGAGCAGAGGGGCTCCAGCCCTGGAGCAGCTCCATGGGCTCTGGAATGACTGCAGCTCCATGTCCTTATGCTGGAGGCCTTGGATGTGCTGGTGTCACATCAGAGACAGCTCCAGGCTGAAAGAGAGCTCTGTATCCACAGGGGTGTCCCAGATCACATCAGTGGTGCCTGGCAGGAACCTTGTTCTGGGATCCCAAAATTCCAAGGCCAAGGAGCAGCCCTGAGGATGCCATGGAGCCATGGCAGGGCCAGCCTGGGCTCCCTGCACGTCTCACAGCTCCAGGAATGGTCTCCTCTCCCAGATCTTGGGTTCTGATGAGGCTCCCGTTCCCTGCAGAGCTTTTGCTGGAGCTGGTGTGGGGCAGAGTAAATTATTAATGGTGCTGTGGGTTGTGGGGGAGGGAGGAGGAGGGGCCATGGCCAAGGAGAGCCATGGGGACAATTCCTGCCAAAGGGCCACTGGTGCTGAGCTGGATGCTTGGTGCTGGCTCCATGGGGAGAGCAGCTGGGAGAGCCCAAATCCCTGAGAGTGGTGGTGGATCCTGCCCTGGCACACAGCTCTGCTGCTGCTGGGGCTGGGCTGGGCTTTTCCTCCAGGGAACTGAGGATGGGACAGCCTGTCCTGGTTTGGAAAGGCTAAGGAAGGCAGGAGCCTCCCCTGAAATGGAAAATGCAAACCCTCTCCCTCTGAATTATTGTAATTTTGAAATTAAGGGGCTCTCAGCAAAGATATGGGAATAGGAATAACAGCTCTTTATTAGAGAAGAAAATAAAAATAAAATAAAGATGCAATGATACAAAACAACACTGCCAGAGTCAGAATAGGAGCTGACACTCTCTTGGTCAGGGTGCTGGTAGCAGTCTCATTCCATGGCCCTCCTGCAGTGCCAGCTGTGGCTCTGCTGCAGCAGGGATCCTGCACAAGGGGGGAGTTTTCCTCTGCAGCTCCAGGGCTGCTGCAGATGGGCCTGGGCTCCCTCTGGCCATGCAGGGCAGCAGAAAGCTGCTCCTCTGGCAATGCAGGGGGCAAAGGCTGCTGTGCTGTGCCAGGCTCAGATTGGATCCAGGCAGGAATGCTTGGCTCCATCTCCCCATGGGATGCTGGGATTGGATCAGCCCTGCAGGGACACTCAGTGGCCATGGACAGCAGAGATCTCCTGCAGGGAGGGTTGGCTGGGGGAGAGATAAAGAAAAAACTGCCCCAGGAACAGCAGAGAACTGCCCCAGCTCTGACAGATTAAACAGAATAAACAGCCCCAGCTGCATCTTCCAGCCTGAGACAGCCCCAGTGGGTCAGGGATGAGGCTCCTCGTGGCTGTGGCCTTGGCCCAGGCACTTTATTCCTGATTTTGGTCAGGATTTTTCCCTCTCTAGGGAGAAAACTGCTCTTAAAGCAGGGAATTATGGAGGCTGCTGGGAGACTTCTCCCATCCAGCTCCTTGGAGTGCCACAGCAAATTCCCACATTCTGTGATTCTGTTGAAGCTGAAGCACTGAGGGACAGTGGTGTTTGCTGGGAATTTGTGTGCTGGGCACACAAACATGAATTCCTGAGTTCCTTTTTTTGTCCTGGTGTGTCCCAGCTCCGTGTGGCATGGGCTGGTGACAGCTCTGGGGGTGTCCTGTCAGGGAATGGCTCCCACTGGCAGAGGGCAGGGATGGATGGGATATTGGGAATGAGGAATTGTTCCCTGTGAGGGTGGGCAGACCCTGGCACAGGGTGCCCAGAGCAGCTGTGGCTGCCCCTGCATCCCTGGCAGTGCCCAATGGGGGTTACATCTTTGTTTCCAGGCTGTTTCCCTGTTTGGCAGTGTGGTGAGCAGCCTCAGACCACCCCAATTTATTTATTTTAATATTATTTTTAATAACACATTGTAGTTTTCCATAAGAAAGATCTCCTCTTCCCCCTGTGCAGTGTCCTGTGGCGAAATGCCAGGGCTGTTGTGTTGTGTTTGAGTCACTGCTGCTGCTGGAAGGGCTCCTCAGCCTGTTCTGCTTCCTCCTGTCCCCTGAGGAGGAGGAGGAGAGGCAGAGGGAGAGGAGCTGCGTCATCTGGCAGGGCCTGGCTGTGGGAAATGCATCTGCCAGAGTGCAGGGGAAGCTGGGCTCCAGCAGCATGTGAGCAAGGAGCCCAGAGCTTGTAGAGAGAGCAAAGGGTGAGGCTGCTGTGGGCACAGGGGCTGCTCTGCCATCCCACATCCCATATCTCATATCCCATATCTCATATCCCATATCCCACATCCCATATCCACATCCACAAAGGGTGAGGCTGCTGTGGGGACAGGGGCTGCTCTGCCATCCCATATCCCACATCCATATCCCATATCCCATATCCCACATCCCACATCCCACATCCCACATCCCACATCCCATATCCCATATCCCATATCCCACATCCCATATCCCACATCCCATATCCCACATCCCACATCCCACATCCCACATCCCACATCCCACATCCCATATCCCATATCCCACATCCCACATCCCACATCCCACATCCCACATCCCACATCCCATATCCCATATCCCACATCCCATATCCCACATCCCATATCCCACATCCCACATCCCACATCCCACATCCCATATCCCACATCCCATATCCCTTATCCCATATCCCATATCCACATCCCATATCCCATATCCCACATCCCATATCCCATATCCCACATCCACAAAGGGTGAGGCTGCTGTGGGCACAGGGGCTGCTCTGCCATCCCACATCCCAAACAAACACAGCACAAAATCCCCAGCAAACACAGAAACCAGGGGCTCTGCTTGGAGAAGGTTTTTCTGCCCTGATGGGGGAATGGGGGGATGACACCCAGCCCCAGGCTGGGTGTGGAGGCTGCTGGGGATGTCCTGTGTCCTGTCAGTGTCCCTTGGCTGGGCAGGGATGAGGAGGCAGCTGTTGGCTCCCTTTTGCCTGGCCACGTTCCCTGTTTTTTCCAAGGGAGTGGCTGCTCTTCGCCCTGCTCACTGTGGGTGTGTTTGTGAGGAGTTTACAGCTGAGGGATAACCCAAAATTTGGATATCCTTGTGGAATTATTTTTCTGTGTTTGCTACATGGATGCAGCAAGGAGCTATTACTCTCTGGCTGCTTGGAGCTCTGGGACTGCTGTCCTGGCAGGGAGGGTGCACAGTGTCACAGAATCACAGAATCACAGAATTTTCAAGACTGGAAGAGACCTATAAGATCATCAAGTCCAGCCGATGTTCTAACTGTTCAACTAGATCATGGCAGCAAGTGCCACATCCAGTCTTTTTTTGAATTCTTCAAGGGATGATGCCTCCACCACCTCACTGGGTAAATGATTCCAGTTTCTGACCACTCTTTCTGTGAAATATTTCCTTCTTAATTCTAACTTACATCTCGCTTGACGCAGCTTGAGACTGTGTCCTCTTGTTCTGTCTGTTGTCGCCCGGAGAAAGAGGCCGACCCCAGCTCAGCACAGGCACCCTTCAGGAAGTTGTAGAGAGCCATGAGGTCACCCCTGAGTCTCCTTTTCTCCAGGCTGAACAACCCCAGCTCCCTCAGTCGCTCTTCATATGGCTTGTGTTCCAAGCCCTTTATCAGTTTCGTTGCTCTCCTCTGGACACGCTCAAGTAACTCGATGTCCCTCCTAAAGTGAGGGGCCCAGAACTGGATACAATACTCCAAGTGAGGCCTCACTTGACATCTTTTATGAAAAATCCTTTCCTTAAGAGTTTTTCCTCCTGAGGAGCTGAGAGGCCTCAGAAACAAAATGTAAACACTGATTATCTGCTGCTGTGGAATGCAACAGGTGCATCTGTAATTGGTCTCATGTGGTTGTTTGTAATTAATGGCCAATCACAGTCAGCTGGCTCAGACAGAGAGCCAAGCCACAAACCTTTATAATCATTCTTTCTGATTCTATTCTTAATTAGCTAGCCTTCTGGTGAAACCTTGTCTTCTATTCTTTTAGTATATGTTGCATAGTCATACACTTCATACATGATGCATAAATTCCATTCAAACACAGGATTCTGTCTGGTCATCCTCAACTTCTTCCTCTGAATCCTGACAGCACCTTCCAGGCAGGAAGAAGTTCATTTCTTCTGATAATGGAGCAATAAATTCTTTTTCTCTGAAAGATTCAGGTGTCCTGGGGCTTCTATCTCACTGCAAGTCCTTTCTTTTAAACAAAGCATCTTACATAGCATAGTTTCTATTTTAACAATTTTTATAACCTAAATCTATATTTACCACAGTACTTAAGAGAATCAATCCAGCATTACTTTCTAACACAACACATATAATATTCATTTGAATATTTGCAAAAAGCCAGTCATAAAATACATGCATTTTTTCACAGTACACTTTTAATGTAATATATATCATAAAATAATAAATCAGCCTTCTGAAACATGGAGTCAACATTCTCATCTCTTCCCTCATCCTCAGACCCCTGTGAACACTGTCACAGCACAGAGCAGAGCAGGGTTTGTGGAACCTTCCCTGAAGGGTCCATGGGGAATTTTGGGAGCTTTGGTTTTGAACAGGAGCGTGCTGGGTGTGCAATGGGAGCATTCTGGAGACCCTGGTTTGGAGCAGGAGGGCTCTTTGTGTGCAGCAGGGAATTCTCTGGTGCTCTGAGCTGCTCCTCCAGGCTGTGTGGGCACCCATCCCATGGTGGCACAGAGGTGGCTCTTGCCTGCCAGCCTGGCACACCCCTGCAGAGCCGTGGGGCAGATCCAGGCTGTTGCTGTGCTTTGGGAGGTGCCATGGGCTGTTTCTTGCTGTGCTGATGCCTTCATGCCCAGAGCTTCCAGTCCCTCAGGTGCTGGGCTTCCCAAACTATGCATGGCATCTCAGCCTCTTCTGCCTTGCTCCAGGAATCTACCTCTGAGCCTCTGATCCCTTCTGGGCTCCTTTTCCCTCTCTGGCAGTGTGCTGTGTGTCCTTCACACAAACAGCCCTTTCTGGAGCTGCCTGAGGAGGTGCCAAAGGGAGGGGAATAACCTGAAGCAGCTCTGAAAAAGAAATGAGTCTTTATGCTTTGCTGGGCTCTGGTTCAGGCTTGTTTGTGGCACAATAAGCTCAGTTTTGCCAGGGTGGCAGGCACAGCAGGGCTGGGCCAGGCAGGTTCCTTCTCTCCTGCTCAGCTGCTGCTGTTTGCAGCTCCAGATCACTGCCCCAGAGGTTCCCTGTGTCCCCCAGAATCCCAACATTTACAGCTGGGAGGAGCAGCTCCCTGCCCTGCACAGCTGGAGAGAGCCCAGGGGAGCCCAAGGATGGAGCCAGGCTGGCAGAGCTGGGGGTGCTCACACACTCTGCTGTGGTTCAAGATAAGGCTCCAAGGACTTTGTTTTCCAAACTCCTTCCAGCCTATTTCCTACTGGGCAAACACTTCAAATGGGATCTTTTCTGACCAGCAGAGAAATTTTTCACCATAGCCCTGCACTTGGGTCCTGCCTTCAGGGACATCCCTGTCCCCTTTACACTCCCACCCTTCCCTCTACACAATAAATTTATTTCCTTGGTATTTTCAGGCTTCAAGATATCAAATTATCACCATGGACTGATTTGGGAGAGCTGGAGCCAGGCTGGCAGAGCTGGGGGTGCTCCCCTGGAGAGGAGAAGCTCCAGGGACACCTCAGAGCCCCTGCCAGGGCCTGAAGGGGCTCCAGGAGAGCTGCAGAGGGGACAAGGGATGGAGGGACAGGACACAGGGAATGGCTCCCACTGCCAGAGGGCAGGGATGGATGGGATATTGGGAATTGGGAATTGTTCCCTGTGAGGGTGGGCAGGCCCTGGCACAGGGTGCCCAGAGCAGCTGTGGCTGCCCCTGGATCCCTGGCAGTGCCCAAGGCCAGGCTGGGCAGGGCTGGGAGCAGCCTGGGACAGTGGGAGGTGTCCCTGCCATGGCAGGGGTGGCACTGGGTGGGATTTCAGGTCCCTTCCCACGCAGATAATTCAGTGATTCTCTGACTGTAAGCCATGGATGAGTTCCAGCCTGTACAGTGTGCTTGGGGAGGGTGAGTGTGCCAGGCCATGGAGGATTCACTCTGGGATGTGCCCATGGGTGTTTTGTGCTGCTTTCCATCCTGGAGGGGAGCACAGGGAAGCAAACCCCGAAAATCCTGGATTTACACACTTAAAAATTCTGGATTTCTGAGCCTGGGCAGCCTCTGGAACCAAACAGCCCCATCACAGGAGCACCTGGGTTTGCTGCAGGGAGCTTTGCCACAGCAGGCAAAAAAACCATTCAGCATCTTAAAATGCCTCATCCTCAGTGTGTGACCTCCTGGAGTGTTTGATTGGGTTGGGTTTGTGGGGTTTTGTTTTTTTGGGGTTTTTGGGGTTTTTTGTTTGTTTGTTTGTTTTTTGGTTTGGTTTGGTTTGGGTTTTTTTGGTTGGTTGGGGGTTTTTTGGTTTTTTTTTTTGTTGTTTGTTTGTTTTTGGGGTTTTTTTTGGTTGGTTGGTTGGTTGGTTGGTTGGTTGGTTGGGGTTTGTTTTTTTGGGGGGGGGGGTTTTTTGGTTGTTTGTTTGTTTGGTTTGGGTTTTTTTTCTTTTTTCTTTTTTTTTTTTTTTATTTTTGTTCAGATCAGCTCCAAACCCTGGGAAGCTCCTGTCCCTCTTCTGCAGGACAGCAAGGGTGGCTCTGGGTGGCACTGGGCTCTGTCCCCAGGGTGGTTCCACCCAGGTGTGTGTGTTTTACCTGAGCAGCAGCCAGGCTCTAAACCTTTCCTTCTTTCTTGATTTAACCCAGCCTCCTGCCCCTGAGCTGTGTTTGGAAGGGTGAGAACAGGTTTCCCTTGTCATCAGAGGAACAGAAGCTACAAACAAAGGCTTGGAGGGTGGAGGAAGAGCCCTCTTGAAGTTCATTAAACAAATAAATGTTTAGAGCAGAGCATGGTGGCTGCTGAAGCCTTTGAGCACTTAGGGAGCGACAGGAAATGTGGAACACTTGAGACAAACAATTAAATTTGGATTAAAACCATCTCAGCGTAACTTATATTCCTGCTAATGTTTCCAAACCATCCTTGAAGTTGTTTGTTTAAATACATTTTTATGCTTCAGCGGCAACAATTGAGGGATAATTTGGAAATGTCACATTTGGCATTTGAGAACACACTTAAATAGCACAAACTGAGGCTCCTGCTGAGCAGGGAGGTGTTCCTGCCTCCAGATATCCATGGAGCTGCTGGGGTCAGGCCAGAAAGGTCCTGTACAGACCAGAGGAATTTCTGCCAGCAGGGAAAATCTCAGGTTTCTGTGGTTGAGATGACCCCAAGGTATTCAAGAATCTTTTTTCCCAGCCCTGCTACCAACGAAGAAGTTGAGATTGCTCAGTTCTGCTTTCCAAGATTGTTTATTTTCTCTTATCTGTTGTTCCATTCTCTCTCTGACCTGCTGAGATCTGTCCTGCAGGTCAGGTTGTGGCACAGCCCCTGCCCTTGGGGTGGTGTTGGCTTTTTATACTAAAAACTACTTGTACTTTATTTACAATAATTTTCCAATACCTATCACCTGTGTTAGACAGTCTGTCTCTAAACCAATCCAGAAGTGTCACCATCACAGCAGAAGATGGAGGACAAGAAGAAGAAGAAGACAAAGATGAAGAAGATGAAGAAGAAGAATGAAACAAGAAGAAGGAAACAAGAAGAAGGAAACAAGAAGAAGAAAACAAGAAGAAGAAGAAAAGAAGAAGACGAAGAACAAGAAGAAGAAAAAGAAGAAGGACAGGACGTGCCCAGATTCCTCCATTTTGCCTCTTGAACTCCCATTCTAAAACCCCAAAATTCTACTTTTTCACCCTGTGACAAATTCACTATCGTTCTACTCAAACTCTTGTGGCTTGTAAATCCTCACACAAAGTTGGGAGTTGTTTCCATGGGCTAAAATCAAAGCCAAAGGTGTTTTTGGTATTTGTGACTCCATGCCAGGGTCTTGACTCATCCAGGGCAGCCTGAGGAATGTCCTGGGATCCCACAGGAAAATACCCCAAAATTCCAGCTGTGAGTGCTGCAGGTGGAGGAGATCTCCACAGTTCACTCCAGGCCTGGCTGGGTCTGTTTGTCCTGGTTTCTCATGGCTGTGGGCAGGAAGGATGTGGTCCTCAGGCTTCTTTGGCTGCCAGCTCTTTGAAACACATTCTGCCTTTTTTTCCTGCTTCCCTGGTGAATTTGGAGTGTTTGAGGGAAAGTCTTCTCCTCTGCAGGCTCCTGATGAGTGGGGGGGATCTGGTCCTCAGCATCAGCTTTGGGCTGGTGCTGGCTCACAGCTGGCTTGGAGATCTCTTCCTCCCCCTTCCAAAAGGGGAAAAGAGGAGTTTGGTGGGGAGGGAATTCTCTGCTGCCCATTCTGTATTTGCATTTTCCACTCTGGTATTTCCTGCAGAAGGAGCCTGGGAGAGGCTTTGGGGCAAGACTGGGGGAGAAACTGCCCCAGGGAGGTGATGAACAGCAAAAGCTGTGGCAGGCTGAGAGCTTTTCTCTTGGATTCCTGGGAAAAGGAGGATTTGTTAGGCAAGAGGGTTTGTAAGCCAAGGATCTCTTCCTGGGAAGAGGATCTGTCTTCCCTTTGGTAATTTGCTCGCTTTGCTCCTTCTCTGTCTTGGTTTGTGGGTGGTTTCTTTCCCATTCCTCTGCTTTTTAATACTTGCAGGTTTATCCTTACCATAATTTATTATGGTTTTATTTATTATTTATTTGTTATTTTAAAATTTATTATTTATTTAATACTTGCAGGTTTATCCTTACCATAATTATTCCCCTGCTGAACACAGGGGAATATAAAATATAAGTCTTCTAACTTAAATAGGAGCTCTGATTATTTCTTCTGTGGCAGGAAAAGATGAGAACAAACCAGGCTGGGGTTTCCTTTGTCTCCTGCTCAGGAAGGTGTCTGGATGTTGCAGTGCTGGAGCCTGGGGATGAAGGGATGGAAGGGATGAAGGGATGGGAGGGCTGAGCTGATCTCTGGGCCAGATTAGGGAGAGATGTTGCAGAAAGCTTCTTCACCAGGCTTGCTTGTGGTGGACCTTTAAATAGAGACTGAGCAGGCTGGATCTGCCTGCTGAGCTCCTCCTGGAGCTTTGGGAAAGGCTGGGAGAGCAAAATCCTGGCAGCAGCCCTGGGTCAGCACTGCCATTTGTGAAATAAATAATGCAGCTCTTGCACTGCTCACTCACAATTGGCCAGGGCTGCTCCCTGCAATGAGATCCTCCCCTCGGGGGTGTTTTAAAGGTTACTTAATTAGGTGTAATTGCAGCAGAATAGAGACCTGCTTTGAGGTTCTGAGTGCTCTGTGGAGTGCCAGCTCCTTCAGAAGTTTGGGAGGCAGATGCTGAGAGCAGGGCTGGGGCCAGGGCTCTCAGCCTCCCCTGGGCCTGGCTGTTTATGGTGATGAACCACAGCAGTGGAGGGCTGGGAGGCTGTTCTGGCTTGGGGAATGCTGCAGCTGTGCTTCCCATCCCTGCAGCAGTGTGGGGAGCTGTGCTCACCCCGTCAGCAGCCAGCACAGGGCAGGGGTGTGCTCTGAGCCCACAGAAATGCTGCATCAGCAGGGATCAGGCATTTCAGCTGATCCCACTGCAGCCCATGGGCTCAGGGAGTGGGGGAATCTGTCCTCTGTGGGACAGCTGTGTCTTTGGCACAGCCCCTTTGGTTTGGCTGCAGCAGTTCCAGCCTGTTTCCCAAAGGTGAAAAAAAGGATACTCTGCCTTCTGTCATCAGCATTTAAAAATATTACACATTTTCCTTTGGTTTAGCCCTGAGAGGCAAGGTGGGCTTTCAGGGAGCTTTGGCCCATCCCTGGTGTTAAACACAGAGGGTGGAGGTGCTGCATCCACCTTTGTGTAACCATGAGAGGTTTTACACAGGGTGTTCCCACTCAGGTGGATTCCTGTGGGCCTGAGCAGAGAGGACAGCAGCTGCTGTGAGCCCTCCCTCCTTTGCAGTGCTAAAAATGCCTCACTTTGGCACTTCTGCTCGTCCTTCCCTCTGCCTGAGTTCAGGGATTGTCTCACAGTACAGAGATACAGGATGTTCTGAGCAGATCTGGGCTTCTGGCAGGCAGGGGAGAGTAATGAAAGTTACATGAGAAGTGCTTGGATTTTCATGTCCTGCCACAGCCAAGCAGGACACCAGGACCTTTTTCCTTTTTTCCTCTGTTTTCTTTTTCCCCATTTTTCTCCTTTTTCCCCCTTTCCCCCCCCTTTTTTCCCTTTTCCCCCTTCTTTCCCCCTTCTTTTCCCCTTCATTTCCCCTTCATTTCCCCTGCTTTTCGCACCTTTCCCCCCCCTTTTCTCCCCCTTCCCCCCCCCTCCTTCTTTCCCCCTTTTTTCCCCTTTTTTTTCCTTTTTTCCTTTACTCCTTTTCCCTTTTTTCCTTTTCTCCTTTTCCCTCCCCATTTGCTTGGGTATTTTGAGATCTTTATCAGGAATATATCAGTACTCTTTCCTCCTCTTTCCCCCCTTTGGATTTGCCCCCAGACTCTGTAGATTAGAGCATCCCTGGGGGTTGATTTTATTCCCAGGGCAGGACATGGAATCACCATCCCTGTGGGACCCCACATGATTTGATGCTCTGAGCTCCACCAGCTCTTCTTAGGGGTGCTGTGGCCACTAGAAATCTCCCACCCCCCTTTCCCCTCCAAATAATGTCTTTTTGAGATCTGTTTCAGCCCTGACCTGTGCCAGAATATGGGGGAAAGCTGCAGGCAGGCTCAGGGCTTGCAGGGGGTGTTGGCTGCCCAGAATTCCCTCAGGGATCCCACCTCAAACAAGCCCAGTGGATATTCTGTCCTGCTAAATCCATCTGGGGTGTGCTGCAGGCACAGAGCATCCCTGAGGATGGAGAGGAGAGGCCCAAAGCTTCCTTTTCCTTTTCTAAACAGGGAATTCACAGCTGGGGAATCCTTCACCTCCCTGGGAAACTTCCCCTGCCAAAGCTTTGTGTGTGAGCTGGAGTGTGGAGCTGTCACTGCTGGAGCTCAGGGTCATTTGCTGAGCTGAGCTCAGTGCACCAAAGCAAGGAAACTCTTTTTGTGCAGTGAGGGCCCCATGGCATGGCAGAGTGGGCTCTGAGCCCCTGGGGTGTGCCCAGGATGCAGGGCTGTGGCGTGGGGATGCTGCAGGGAGTCCCTGTGGCACTGCTGAGGTGCCAGGGGACCTCCCCTCATTGTCCCCTCCTGCCCCATGTCCTTTTCCAGGAGGAATCCCCTGGTCTGGTCATGTCCCTGGCACAGGAGTGACCAGAGCCCCCTTGGCAGGTGCCACCCCCTGTCACAGACACATTTTATGAAAAATCCTTTTGCCAGGATTTCTTCTCCTGAGAAGCTGAGAGGCCTCAGAAATGAAATATAAACAATAATTATTTGCTGCCGTGGGATGTGGCAGGTGAATCTTTGATTGATCTCATGTGAATTGTTTCTACTTGATGACCAATCCCAGCCCAGCTGTGTCAGGACTCTGGTCAGTCACAAGATTTTATCATAATTCTTTTCCTTTCAAGCCTTCTGATAAAATCCTTTTTTTATATTCTTTAGTATAGTTTTTTATATAATATATAATATATAATATATAATATATAATATATAATATATAATGTTATATGTTATATATAATATAATATAATATAATATAATATAATATAATATAATATAATATAATATAATATAATATATATTATAGATTATAGATTATATAGATTATATTATAATATATTATGAAAACTATTAATATATAATATATATTATATTAATAGTTTTAATATAATATATAATATATAATATATAATATATAATATATAATATATAATATATTATATATTATATATTATATATTATATATTATATATTATATATTATATATTATAATATACATAATAATGTATAATACATTATTGGTTTTAATATATAAATCTATAATCTATAATATATTAAAAATCTATAATATATAATTAATATATAAAACAAATATATAATTATAAAATAATTATAAAAGAAATAGATATATATATATTATTTATAATTATATATATTATAAATTATATATATTATTTATATTTATATATTTATATAAAATAATGATTATAAAATAAATATTTTTATATAAATATATATGTATAGATATATAAAATAAATATATAATATATACTAAAATAATAATAATTAGTCTTCTGAAATATGGAGTCAAGATTCTCATCTCTTCTCTCATCCTGGGGACCCTCAAACACCCCCACAACCCCAGCTCTGCTCCTGCTGCTGTGTCTGTGCTCAGCTCCAGGCAGCCTGGCTGCCTTCAAGCAGTTTAAAGCTCTCACTTTCCAGCAGGATTTAAGTCAGCTACTTAACCCACCTCATCCTCTTTCACTCTTTAATGCTCTGTGTTTCAGCTGCTCGGGCTCCA
This sequence comes from Melospiza georgiana, assembly GCF_028018845.1. Taxonomy (NCBI): domain Eukaryota; kingdom Metazoa; phylum Chordata; class Aves; order Passeriformes; family Passerellidae; genus Melospiza; species Melospiza georgiana. Next base: position 14,730,202 of record NC_080445.1, read on the forward strand.
AGCAGGGTTTGTGAGCAGCCACAGACACACACAGGAAGCAAACCCTTTATTTGAAGTATTTTTGCTGGCCAGAAGCAGGACTGTGGCTTCTGTCTCGTGGGTTGAGATCAGTGTTCAGCTTGGTGGAGTGTTCCTGTTTGGTGCTGTGCCATAGGAGAGTGCTGGGAGCTGCTGTGCTCAGGATTCAGCTGAAACCTCAAATCTGGGAGCTCAGAGCTGCTCACATTTACTGCAGGCACCTAAAGCAGTTTGAGCCTCAGTGCTGTGGTTTTCCCTGCTGCCCTGATGAGGTGCTGGGTTTAGCCCAGTCATCAAAATGAACAAATGAAGAAAACAATCCCAGGCTGCTCCCAGCCCTGCCCAGCCTGGCCTTGGGCACTGCCAGGGATCCAGGGGCAGCCACAGCTGCTCTGGGCACCCTGTGCCAGGGCCTGCCCACCCTCACAGGGAACAATTCCTCATTCCCAATATCCCATCCATCCCTGCCCTCTGGCAGTGGGAGCCATTCCCTGTGTCCTGTCCCTCCATCCCTTGTCCAAAGTCTCTCTGCAGCTCTCCTGGAGCCCCTTCAGGCCCTGGCAGGGGCTCTGAGGTGTCCCTGGAGCTTCTCCTCTCCAGGGGAGCACCCCCAGCTCTCCCAGCCTGGCTCCAGAGCAGAGGGGCTCCAGCTCCATTGCTGGGTGATGCTTGGTGAGGGGAGCAGTCCAGGCACAGCAAATATTCTTGTTTTCTGTCTGTGAGTTCTTTGGAGTGTCAGCAGCCACTCACCTCAGCCTGGGGTGGTTTCTCAACTGGTAACGGTGATTTTAAGCCTGGCCAGCAAATCCAGGCAGGTTTGGATCAGCACATACTGATCCAGCCTCTTCACTGTGTGCCTTTTGTTGTTTGCATCCATGATGTCGGGGTTGGGGAGGTTTCAGAACCATTTCCTCTCGTTTCCCCCTGCCCACAGCCCAATTTAAATTCCTTTTTATTGTTTCTCTTTTGCATAGAGCAGACACCTCCCTGTGTGTCCTGCTGAGCTCTGGGTGGGTGAGGTGCCCTCCTGTGCCATTGGCACCAGGGTTTGAAGCCCTCTGTGGTCCTGAGGAGCTGAAAACCACAGAAACTGTAATTTAGAGTGTGTCATGCTAATCCCTTATAGGCTAATCAAGTCTGATTAAATGTCACTTGCCCTTCTGTTATCTCTGTACACAGATAACAAATTAAGTGACAGCTTCATCCAGGCAGCTGCCAGATGCATTAACTGGAGCTGACACATTCCTACGAGTTGTTTTTATTAGTCTCAAATACCTTTGTTTAACATACAAGAAACCTGACTCAGCCAAGATGATGAGTGCCATGTGAGTTTAGGAGGTCTGTCTGCCAAAAAAGAGTGCTCTAGAAAACTGGAGAAGGTGTTTGTGTTGTCTTCTCCTGTTCACTGATTCTCAGGTGAGCTTGGAAAGAGCTCTGAGATCATTGAGCCCTGAGGCTGCCAGAGCTCCAGGAGAGCTTGGACAATGATCTCAGGGATGCCCAGGGTGGGATTGTTGGGGGTCTGTGCAGGGCTTGGACTGAATGATCCCTGTGGAACCCTTCCCACTCAGGATATTCTGATTCCATGTTTTATGGTCTCAGCCCTGTGGGTTCCTCCATGCCAGCAGAATTTTAGCTGTTCCTGTGGGAATGTGGGATGACCAAAGCACGTGGAGCCGTGGGTGAGCAGCTCTGAGTGTGCTCTAGATGTGATTTTCCTATAGAAACACATAGCTGGCTTTCAGAAAACCTAAAAGAGCTCAAACCACTCCCCAGTGGTGCTGCAGGGTGAGCAGGGCAGCTCTGAGCTCCATGGGCTGAGTCTCTGTGAGACCTGTGTGAAAGGAGAGCTTTGGTGATTCACCAGCTCCTTCCCCAGGAACAAACTGAAACCCCAAACTGAAACTGCACAGGTACAACCCTGGAGACTCCCTCCTGTGCATGAGGAAGAGGAGAAGGAGGAAGATGTGTGTGGCAGGTCAGGGCAGGTCTGCAGTATGGAGCTCACCTCTCTCACCTCACCAGCTCCCTCCTGGGATTGTTCCTCAGCTGCAAAAATAGACCTCAAAAGCTCTTAAAATGATGGATAAATGTCTGGTTGAGCTTGAGAAGCATCTGGTGTAAAGGATTTTCTGCTCATGGCAGAAGGAAGGAACCAAATGCACCTTTTGGAGACTCTTTGGGCCCTGTGGTGCTGCCCTGTTCCCATTCTCTTTGAACAGCCCAGAGCATCCTCAGAGTGCCCCTTGCTGCAGCACCCCCATCCCAACCCTGGCTTGATGTGATTCCCCTCCCCCCCAGGCATTGTCTAATTGGGAAAATGTTTCAATTATACGGCCTAAATTTGTAACATGGAGCAGTTCATTATCACCAAATCCCCTTAATTGGGCCCTCCTACCAGGCAGCCTATTACAGAGTTTCCCAATTAAGACAGGACCTCTTTAAAACCCATAAAAATAAACAAATCCCTGGCAAAGCAGGTCCATGTTACAGGAGACACTGCCTGAAATGCAGCTTCAAGGCTAAACAATACTTTCAACACCAACCAAGTCCTAATTAACCCCTTTGTTCTGATTACTTATGTTCCCTTCCAGGAGAACAGACAGTTTGGGGACAGCTCAAGAAATTCACTGTTATTTTCTCAAATCTTTCTGATAAAGAGAAAAAAGTTGGTTGCAGGGTGTTTCTGTGCTGGAAGCTGCTGTGTCCTGCAAGGATTCCATAGGTAACTCTGCTTTTTTTGGTTGTAGGTAAAGGACCTAACAAAATACCTGGATCCCAGTGGGTTGGGAGTTATCAGCTTTGAAGATTTCCATCGGGGCATCAGAGCCATCAGAAATGGAGGTGAGTTTCCTGCTGTGCTCTGAGTGAGGATGGGAACTGGCCAAATTTAACACCATGGATGAGCTGAGAAGATTGTTCAAAGAGAGGGAGAAGCTTGGGGAAAACCATCTGGGTTTGGTTTTCTGAGTTCCTGCTCTGTGCTGGGTGGAGGGGAAGGTGGAGAGGTTGGGGGCATTTAATAGGGGTTGAAAAAGGTGGTCCAGCAGTTGTGGTGGTGGTTCCGTGTTTTGTTGTTAATCAGGAAAGTTCCTTCCTACAAAGAAACATCACTGGGAAATAATTTCCTTCTGGTTTGGTGTCTCTCACCTGTGTTTTTGGGGGTTCTTGCTGTGGTGGAGTGGCTGCCAATGCTGCTGGCTGTGGCATCTTCCAACACTGGCACTGAGCATGGAATGGTTTGGGTTGGAAGGGCCTTAACACTCAACTCACACCATCCATGGGCAGGGCACCTTCCACTGGAATGGGAATTACCATGCATTTACCAATTTATTGATGAATTTACCAATGCATTTATGACCTTCACTCCAACATGCTCAGATGGTTTTTAGCAAGCAGCACATGAAACCAGATCTTTGAACTCCCTGGCTGGGGTCAGGATGATCTTCCAACAGGCCAGTGCCAATCCACACCTGGCTCCTGAGGGATTCCTGGTGGTGCATCCAGAGCAGCAGCTTGGTGAAGTGTGAACTATCTTTCTGGCTGGTTGCCATTTGAACCCCTTTGCTGCAGAAAAGGTTTTGTTTTTTTTTTTTTTTTCAGTTGTTTTTTCAGTTTGGGATTTCTCTCAGAGTGTCAGAGGGTCATTTTGGGCCAGGCAGGGTGTGAGAAATCTGGGCATCTCCTTTCTGAGCAGCTGGAGTTCTGAATGTGCAAATGTGAATTATCATCCTTGCACAGTAGTCAGCTCTGCTCAGAGATGCTTATCTGGGATTCCAGCCCTGCCCATGGAGTGTGCTGCAAGGGTGGCAAAGAACCATCCTTCCCATACAAACTGTGCTGTTCTAGGAGTAAAAACCCCTCAAAGCAAAGGTTTCTCCTGTTCTTCTGTCAGTTTTCCATCATTCCTCCTTCTCCCCAGTTCCACTCTCACTTTATTTATTAATTTATTTACTGCAAGAGTGGGCAGGCCCTGGCACAGGGTGCCCAGAGCATGATTTGGGTTGGATGTGCCTGGATCCCTGGCAGTGCCCAAGGCCAGGTTGGACAGGGATTGGAGCAGCCAGGGGCAGTGGAAGGTGTTGGAGTTGGAATGGGATTCAAAAATTACCCAAAATGGAGTAAGGGGTGCCCAAATGCTGCAAAAATGCAGCTGCAGAAAAGGTGATTGTGGGATTTGGACTCTCCAGACTCTGGGCTCTCTTACTTATAACCCTGGAAGCACAGAATATCCTGAGCTGGGAAGGACTGAGGGGAGCACCCAGTCCCACTCCTGCCCTGCTCAGAGCCCCCAACAATCCCACCCTGTGCATCCCTGGCAGTGCTGTCCAAACCCTTGGAGCTTTGAGCTCCCTTCCCACCCAAACCCCTCCAGGATGATTTGAGCTCAGGGCTGCAGTGTTTTATGGCAGCTCCCAAGTTTCCTGAGCAATTCCCAGCTGCCAGGAAGCAGGAGGAGCTGCAGCACACTATTAATTTGTAATAAATTGCCATTGGAGTAGAGCATTTGTGAAAGGCCAGGCTCGTGTTTCTCCTCAATAATTCATCACTTTGGTGTTGTGTTCTATTAATTGAATGGGAAAAGCAGATCCAGGCAAAGCTTTTAGGGGCTCTATTTATTAAATTTGAAAGAGATTGATATGTGTTTATTACAGTGGTTAGGAAGGGCTGAGCTCTCTAACAACACATGGCATTAAATGGTTATAAAAGAAGCCCAGGGCAGGGAACAGAGCAGGTTCTTTTTTTCACAACTGAGCATTGCTCACATTGAAGGCACCTGAAGGATTTGCTGCTGTTTTTTAGACAGTCAATATTGATCATCCCTTTGTAACCAAAGCAGAGGTCATGCTGCTGCTGGGTGTGCCTTTTAACAAGGTTTGTTAATTAGCTGGGCCTATTTTTGGTCAGGGACTGCTCTGCTGGATTTCTTGGTGCTCTGAAATTCTTGGGTCAGTTATAGAAGAGAGAGCTGGTGTCAGCTTGGACCTTTTGGTGAAGTCCTCATCTTTTGGTGTCTGTGTTAATGCAGGGTTTATTTTTGAGGATGTCGCACTCTTCTCTGCCTCTCTTCTGTCTGGGAGGAGATTTCCTGGGATTTGCTTGGAGTCTGACAAACTGAAGGTGCAGTTACAAACCCAGCCAAATTTCCTCTGTCAGCTGCATTTCTCACAACTGCTTCATGTCCACTTGGCCTTTCCATGCAGGATGCTGAGCTGTCTGTCTGTCCCTGTGCCAGGGCATGTCCCACTGCCCTCCAGCCTGGAGCAGGAGCCACTGAAGCCCTCACACAAAGCCCCAGGGCCACCTCTGCACTGCCCTGGGCCAGCTCTGTGTCTGTCTGGCCAGGTGATGCTGACTGAGAGGGACAGAGCAGAGGAATTGGGATTTGAGGCTTTAAGGAGAGGTTTTAGCCACTCCTGGCTGCCTTCTGCCCTCCCACAGTGAGGGCTGGATGAGAAAGCCTGGTTCACATGGATGTGGATTTTTGTAGGTTCTCATGGATGTAAGTTTTTGTAGGTTCTCATGAGTGTAGATTTTTTGTAGATTCTCATGGATGTAGGTTCTCATGGACGTAGATTTTTTAGGTTCTCATGGGTGTAGTTTTTTGTAGGTTTTTATGGATGTAGTTTTTTGTAGGTTCTCGTGGGTGTAGTTTTTTTGTAGGTTCTCTTGAGTGTAGATTTTGTAGGTTCTCATGGATGTAGTTTTTTGTAGGTGTTCATGGATGTAGATTTTGTAGGTTCTCATGGGTGTAGTTTTTTGTAGGTTTTTATGGATGTAGTTTTTTGTAGGTTCTCGTGGGTGTAGTTTTTGCAGGTTCTCATGGATGTCATTTTTTGTAGGTTCTCATGGATGTAGTTTTTTGTAGGTTCTCTTGAGTGTAGATTTTGTAGGTTCTCATAGATGTAGTTTTTTTGTCGGTGTTCATGGATGTAGATTTTGTAGGTTCTCATGGATGTAGTTTTGTTGTAGGTGTTAATGGATGTAGATTTTGTAGGTTCTCATGGATGTAGTTTTTTGTAGGTTCTCTTGGTAGGTTCTCATGGATGTCATTTTTCTGTAGGTTCTCATGGATGTAGTTTTTGGTAGGTGTTCATGGATGTAGATTTTGTAGGTTCTCATGAGTGTAGATTTTGTAGGTTCTCATGGATGTAGGGTTTTTATGCCTGCAGTGTGGATGGCCAGGGAGTGCTTCCAGAGTAATTTACTAGTAAATTTCCCAGTAAATTTGTGTAAATCACCCAAATAGCAGTAAATCCAGAGGCTCTCCCTGCTCTGGGAGGTGCTGAGCTCTGTTCTCAGCCCTGGGGCTGTGGGGCAGGCTCAGCTCCCCATGGTCTCTGTTCCTGCTCGTGGCTGCTGGGTCCCCTTGTCCTTCCCTGCTGATTATTTATGTTCCCTTCAAGGAGAACAGACAGTTTGGGGGCAGCTCAAGAAATTCCCTGTTATTTTTTCAATAAAGAGGAAAAAGTTGGTTGCAAGGTGTTTCTGTGCTGGAAGCTGCTGTTTCCTGCAAGGATTCCATAGGTAACTCTGCTTTTTTTTGGTTGCAGGGAAAGGACTTAGATAGCCTTACAAAAACGACTAAGCCATATAATAGGCCAAGAAACACAGTGTATTGTAATTAAGAAATAGTTGGCTTCTGATTGTGATGGTGTGAATTATAACATCTGTGTTGTCTCAGCCTTCTCATGAGACTAAAAATGGAATAAAAGTTTTAAAATGCCTCTCAGAATTTTAATTTTTTAAACTAAAATTTTAAAAATTAAAATTTTTAAAATTTAAAAAATAAAATTTAAAAAACAAAATTTATTTTTTAATTAAAATGTTTTAACATTTTTTAAAAAACGGAATAAAAATTTTTAAAATGCCTCTCAGAATTTTTAAAATTTTTAAAATGCCCCGTCTCTGGGTCAGGGGAAGGCTTAATGTGACTGAGTCCCCTTGTCCTTCCCTGCTACTCAGGGAGTGGCTTCCCTGCTTTTCCAATCTATGCTATTATAAGCAGAAGAAAATTTTTTCTTAATTACAATACATTGTAAGCATTTCTTGGTTCTTGGGTTTGGCTTGGTACACTATACTGTAAATGTCTTAAAGCTAATCATTTAAAATTGCTTACTACAATGTATCTTTTATAGTTCTGTTTCTCTAAAGTATCTAGTTTTATTTGTAAGGTTATTTTTTGAAACTTGTTTCTAGTTCTATTTCTCTCTTAATAATGTCTGTCTTATTCTATGGCATTTCTAGGATAGTATTTTTTATTTCAGGGTTTGTATGCAGATGTATGCTATGTGAGCTTTCTGTCAGGCTTTGAGAATTCTCTGCAAATTAATTTCCCTCATTTCCTTTTTTTCCTTGAATGGAAAAAAAATATTTCCCACAACCATCAGTGAGATGGAAGGGAAAAGAAACAGAGGGAGCCAGAGTGAGTCCCTGCATCATCAGAGTGAGGAGGTCCAGCTCCTGGAGGATCTCCTCAGGGAGAAACAGGAACCAGGGATCACATCCCAGCCATTTGGAAAGCTCAGCCTAGCAGGAAGGAGCCTGTTTGTGGGCAAGGAGCAGCCCTGGGATGGGGCAGTGACATTCCAGGGGCTGGAATCACAAATTGAGGTATCTGGAGCAAGGAGCAGCTCTGGGATGGGGCAGTGACATCCCAGGGGGCTGGAATCACAAATTGAGGTGCCTGGAGCAAGGAGCAGCCCTGGGATGGGGCAGTGAGGTTCCAGGGGCTGGAATCACAAACTGAGGTGCCTGGAGCAAGGAGCAGCTCTGGGATGGGGCAGTGAGGTTCCAGGGGCTGGAATCACAAATTGAGGTGCCTGGAACAAGGAGCAGCCGTGGGATTGGGACAGTGACATTCCAGGGGGCTGGAATCCCAAATTGAGGTATCTGGAGCAAGGAGCAGCTCTGGGATGGGACAGTGAGCTCCCAGGGGCTGGAATCACAAACTGAGGTACCTGGAGCAAGGAGCAGCTCTGGGATGGGGCAGTGAAGTTCCAGGGGCTGGAATCACAAGCTGAGGAGCTGCCCTGGGATGGGCAGTGAGGTTCCAGGGGCTGGAATCACAAATTGAGGTTCCTGGAGCAAGGAGCAGCCCTGGGATGGGGCAGTGAGGTTCCAGGGGCTGGAATCACAAACTGAGGTGCCTGGAGCAAGGAGCAGCTCTGCCCCTCTGGTCCTGGCTGCAGGAGCAGCTGGAGGAGGAGTTGTGGTGGCAAACAGGATCAGGCTTAGCTGGGCCAGGCACACAGCCAGGCCTGTGCTCACCCACAGAGCCCTTCCCTTGTCCAGGTATTGAAACCCTCAAAGCTTCAGACACCTGGTGTTTCTGCAGGGGCCTCTCTGAACATCTCTGTGCTCACAGGGCAGCTCACAAGGGTGAGGAGCAAATTGTGTCATGCACACGCATCCTAGGAGCTAAAACATCTGGAACATCTGCCTTGCAGGGAAGGGGCTGTGGGAGGTGCACACAGGGCACTGCTGGAGGTGGCACCTTTAGGGACCCCTGTGCCAGGCAGGGAAAGGGGCACTCCTGGAGCTGCCAGCCTCACCCAGCCCTTGTGCCTTGGCTTCTGATCCCTGAACAAAGGGGCCCCTGTGCACTGAGAACAGACAGGGCATCCACGGAGGGATGGATGTGTCCAGGAGCTCAGGGAGGGCCCCAGGATGGAAATAATCACAGCTCTTTTTAAAATTATTGTTTATTTTCTAAATGCTTCAACTAAAAGCCCGTTGGATTTGGGGAGATGGAAAATCCAGCTCAAGAGCCAACACCCAAACCTGGAAACTCTAAGAGAGTTCCTGTTTGCAAGGAGAGAGACCTGGGAGACGCCTGGCAGTGCCAGCTTTGGAGGAGCTGGGTCACAAATCCGCTGTGCCAAGGGAAAGATACTCCAGGGGCTGAGTAAGAGGAGCAGGAGGAGCACCTTCAGCTCCCCAGAGGCACTTCCAGAGGCTGGCTGGAGGGAAAAGCCTGGGGCTGGGAAGCTGGAGCAGGCATGGCAGGATGCTGAGGAGCAAATCCAGGGCTGGGGGTCAGGCTGTGGCTCTGCCTGGGTGGGAGCACCACACTGTTCCTAACTGGAACTGCAGAGCCTTTGTGGGGCTGCAGCTCTTCAGTCCCCATCCCAGGAGCATCCCTGGGAAGATCTCAGGGGCATTCCCAGAGTTTCTGCTCTCCAATCTTGGAGCATCCCTGGGAGGATCTCAGGGGGTGTTCCCAGAGTTTCTGCTCTGCGATCTTGGAGCATCCCTGGGAAGATCTCAGGGGCATTCCCAGAGTTTCTGCTCTGTGATCTTGGAGCATCCCTGGGAAGATCTCAGGGGCATTCCCAGAGTTTCTGCTCTGTGATCCTGGAGCATCCCTGGGAGGATCTCAGGGGGTGTTCCCAGGGTTTCTGCTCTGTGATCTTGGAGCATCCCTGGGAAGATCTCAGGAGGTGTTCCCAGGGTTTCTGCTCTGTGATCCTGGAGCTTCCCTGGGCGGATCTCGGGGGCATTTCCAGGGTTTCTGCTCTCCAATCTTAGAGCATCCATGGGAGGATCTCAGGGGGCATTTCCAGGGTTTCTGCTCTCTGATCCTGGAGCATCCCTGGGAGGATCTGGGGGTGTTCCCTGCTCCCCAAACCTTGGGAGGATCCCTGGGAGGATCTCAGGGGGCATTCCCAGGGTTTCTGCAGCCCTGTCCAGAAAGGTTGGTGAGCTCCTGGCAGCTGAGTGTCAGCTGGGAATTTCCTGAGAGGAAAGGCCACATGCAGCCCTTCTCTGAATAAAGGATGTGAGTGTTGTACCTTGTGGGAAAAACAGTAAAGGTAAGAAGAGGCAGAACCCAATCCATCAATTTTTAGGCATTTTTCAAATAACACACAGATGAAACTGAAAGGAAATCCCCCTGTTTTAATTAGAAGCCCTGAGCTTCTCACCTTTACTATTGTTCCCACAATACCTTAAAGGCTTAGAGCCAGGAGGGAGCTGCACATCAGCTCCCAAACCCAGATCCACAGAGCTTTCCCACGTGCATGCTGTGTGCCACATTCCCTGCTCCCACTGCCCTGGCTGTGCCTCGGGCTGTGACAGTGCTCAGATGTCACCTCAGAGCCCAGTGTGCCCAGAAGCCTCTCAGAGGCACTGCAGGCAGCACGTGGTGGCACAGGCTGGCTGCCCTGGTGACCTGGATCCTGCTGGCTCCTGGGAGCATTCCAGGGTGTGGGATACCCAGTAAGGGAACCCCTGTTTGCTTTGTGTGGAGGTTTTTTCCCCCCTCTGTAGGATCTGCATTGCAGATGGGTTTTGCTACGCAAAAGGAAAGCTTTCCTTGCCCAGGGATAATTGCAGAAGCCCAAGCTTGCATTCCCCTCCACTCCCCATCCTGCAGTTATTTCTGTCTGTGGCCATCCTCAGCACCCTCTGCCCCTCCTGGCTGCTGCAGGTGCAGTGGGTTTGCAACAGGGGGTGCCCAGGCCCAGGTGAATATTGCAGCTTTTGCCTTTGGGGAGGAAAGCCTTGCCCAGGGCTCAGCAGATGGAAGCAGAGCCCGTGTGCCCGTTTGACTAAACTCAGGGAGTAGCTGGCACCGCTCTGAGCACTTCCTACGTTCCCCTGGGATCTGCTGATCCCTGGATTCGTGCAGCACTGCTGCAGTGAAGACCTCCCTGCTGCTCCTAACCCTGGCTGAAGCAGCATCCACAGGGACACAGCTCCTTGGATGGCTGAAGGTAGGACAGATGCCTCTTTGTGTACAGCTGGCGTGCAGGGAACGGGGGGTGCTGTGAATGGGAAATCAAGATTGATTCATGAGCGAGAATAAAACCCAAATTGCTCTCATTATGTCTTCTGCTGTTTTATTTTTGCCTTTGCATCTTGCTGTGCTCTGGCAGATCCATATGGATGTGCTATACATACTGCTGGTGGGGATAAGGGCTTTAGGAAGATGAGTGTTAATTCTGTCCCTGAAAGGAGTGGAGATTTAAATGGCTCTTTAAAATTTATATGGGTACTTGAAAAAAATATAATCCCTGTGCTGTTCTTGGGAGCTGGGGATTGTGCTCATCTCTGTGGTGCAGGAGGAGGATTGTAGCACCAGGATTGTGCTGGTCAGGTTTGGGGTCCATGTGCTTGTCTGTGCCCCCTTCTGCCAGGGACAGGAGCAGCCAAGGCTTTCTTGAAATTAATTTGGATTTTTTTTTTCCCTTGAAATAGTGGTGCTTTTAGAGGGTTATATTGGAAACCACTGGGCCTGCCCATAAAAATGTGTGAGGGCTTCACTGGGGTTCTTTAGCCTGGAGAAAAGGAGGCTCAGGGGGATCTTCTGGCTCTGCACAGCTCCTGACAGGAGGGTGGACACGGGTGGGGGTCAGGCTCTGCTCCCTGAACAGGAACAGGAGGAGAGGGAACAGCCTCAAACTGTGCCAGGGGAGGGTCAGGCTGGACATCAGGAGGAATTTCTTCATGGAAAGGGTGGCCAGGCCTTGGCAGGGGCTGCCCAGGTTGGGGTTGTAGTCCCCATCCCTGGAGGTGTCCAGGGAAAGCCTGGATGTGGCACTCAGTGCTCTGGGCTGGTGACAAGCTGGGCACTGGGCACAGATTGGACCTGATGGTCTCAGAGGTCTTTCCAGACTCAGTGATTCTGGGGTTCGGTTGAGTCTGTAACTGTGTGCTTGCAGAGAATGGGGAATTAGGTGTGTGAGGGGTGGAACTGAGCTGCTTTGGGGGTGCTCTTGGTCACAAGGACCTGGGTCTGTCTCCATCCCTCTCCTGACAGGAGGGTTGGGTGTGACCAGGGCACAGAGACCCCTATGGAGGGGCTGATGCTCTATGGAGATGCAAACAGCAGGAGCACCAAGCAGAGATGGACCCAGCCCAGCTGGAGGCTGTTCCAGGGAAGAGCAGGACACAGGTACAGCCCCAGGGCAGGGACACAGAGCTGGGTGCTCCTTTCCTCCAGCCCCAGTGTCCCTGGAGAAGAAAAGTCCCTCTTCTGCTCCCAGGGGCCCCAAAATGCTCCTGTGTGTGTGAGGAACTTTGTCTCCAGCTGTGCAGCCCCCAGGATCAGCAGATCCTGGCTGCAGGCCTCCTCCCCATGGCAGGGTGAGCAGGGAGGCTTGGATGAGCAGGGGGCATTTTCTGTTCCCCCTGGAAGCTGGAGCAATTGCTGGGAGAGGAACCACAATCACACTGTTCTCAAACTCTTTTGAAGTCCCTCTTTCTGCTCTAATACAGACATAAAATCCTTTAAGTTGGAAAACTCCTTCAGAATGATTGAATCCAACCATTAATGGATTCGATCTAATAACAATAAACCAGAGCAAGGACTTGGCTGCTGATGTGGGGGGGGGGCACTTCTGGCTCAGCAGAGCAGTTTCTGCACTTGCATTTCTCTTTTGATTTCCATAAACACTTGTTTGTAGTGAATTCATCGGGGTGGCAGCTGGGTGAAGGGTGACAGGGGGGAGGCTGCTGGGTGCTCCATGGCTCAGAGGGAGCTGTACTTCCCCAAAGCAGCCTGGCACATGACATACTGCATTGACCTACTTTTGGGAGAGGAGCACAAGTGTTGGGAGAGCTGTGTCTGTAGGCAGTTCTGGGATGAGAGCAGCAAGGAATGGCTCAAACACGCTGCTGCAAAATGCTGTGAAGGGTCTGGGGGCCAGGAATGGGAGATTGGCATGGGAATGTCTTGGTTTGAAAAGCCAGGTGTCTGCTGAGGAAGGCAGGAGCCTCCCTTGAAGTGGAAAAGGTAAATCTCCTCCCGGTAAAATTATTGTAATTTTGAAATAAAGAGACTCTCAGGGAAAGATATGGGAATAGGAATACCAGTTCTTTATTAGGGAAGGAAATAAAAATAAAATAAAGATGTAATAATACAAAACAACACTGCCAGAGTCAGACTATGCCCTGCCCCAGCCCCATCCCATGGGGGCTCAGCCCTCCTGCAGTGCCAGCTGTGGCTCTGCTGCAGCAGGGATCCTGCACAAGGGGGGAGTTTTCCTCTGCAGCTCCAGGACTGCTGCAGATGGGCCTGGGCTCCCTCTGGCCATGCAGGGCAGCAGAAAGCTGCTCCTCTGGCAATGCAGGGGGCAAAGGCTGCTGTGCTGTGCCAGGCTCAGATTGGATCCAGGCAGGAATGCTTGGCTCCATCTCCCCATGGGATGCTGGAATTGGATCAGCCCTGCAGGGACACTCAGTGGCCATGGACAGCAGAGATCTCCTGGAGGGAGGGTTGGCTGGGGGAGAGATAAAGAAAAAACTGCCCCGGGAACAGCAGAGAACTGCCCCAGCTCTGACAGATTAAACAGAATAAACAGCCCCAGCTGCATCTTCCATCCTAAGACAGAATCTCTGCACCTCTGAGAATTCCTTCTTTAGCAATCTCTTCCCTTTCATGAATTCCTGCTTTGGAGCATATGCCTGAGAAATCTGGCTGTGTCCAGTCACCATTGTGGACTGTAACAGGTCTAAAATACACCCCGAGTCCAAGGGAGTTCTGGTTCTAAGCTGGGATTAAACCTGGGATCAAATCCCCAAAGAATCACTGTTGGTTCAGCATTCCTTGGCAGGGAAAAGCATTGCTGTGTAGCCAGATCCCCTGGAAATCAAAGCTAATTCCAGAGTGGAGAGACTTCCATGTATCCTGAAGTGAAGGAAACCTGTGGTGGCCTTTTGACCCACAGACCATAACTCAACCTGATAAAGACAAATCTGATGCCCAAAAGAAAGCAAATTTTACTGGGAAAGGAGGATAAAACCCACTGCAGGGACTACCTGCTTTCCCAGGATGATGAAAATAGGGAGCAATGCTTTATTGGAGCTTTGGAGCAGATCTTAGTGTGAAAAACACATTCACTCTCCTGTGAAAATGTAAAAAGTTTAATGAAGGACAATAGGAGACCAAGACTGTGTAGCAAAGGTTATTATGGCATTCAGCCAAGAGCACCCTGTTATCTTTGGGAATACCCTTTTTAATTAAAATACATTTTAATTACATCAGCTCTTTGCATATTCATAGACCCTTATGCATAGTAAACTTTCCCCCAAACTAGTTTACACATTCCAAGAGCTGTTTAGCACATCTCCTCCTTGGTTCCACCTTTTTAGAGCATGGGTATTCCTTGGCTGTGGTTTAACTCCTTTTTTATCAGCTCCAGTTTTTGGGACTTGGTGCACACTCTATTCAGACAGTGAGTGCTGATGGTTGGCAGATCTGTACAGGTGTCCTCATCCTGTGTGCATTGGGTGTTATCCCACCCAAACAGGCATTTTAACACAAGCACACTTCTATCAGCTATTTCACTAAGCTTAATTAACAACAGAAATACAAACTGTATCTTTATAACAAAGTTACTTAGACATTACAAATATCAAATCCATTTTAATATTTGCAAAAAGCCATATTATAATATGTATTTACAACATTAGCATAGTCTTCTCTGGAGATGATGACTAAAGAGAAAAGAGAGGCAGTTTCTGTTAAATAACATTTCTCCTCTTCCCTCTCCTGCCTGTGTTTCTCCAGTGCAGGATTCCCTTTCTGGGCTCTGCTGTTTTCCTCCACATCTGGAGCTGGGAATGCTTTTGGGAGCCGGGCTCGGCTGCGGTTTGGGGAGTGCGTGGGAGGAGGCTGGGCTGGGATGGGACGGGATAGGATGGGATGGGCTGGGCTTAGCTGAACTGGGATGGGCAGGGCAGGGCTGGGCAGGGCTGGTGGCTCCACGTGGGTGTGAGAGGTGGTTTCTGTCCTGCCTGTTCTGCTGTCCCAGGTTTGGATGTTAGGCCAGAGTGAGGGATTGTCAGTGCTTGGATCAGCCCTGGAAGGTGGGGAATGTGTCCTTCCTCCTGAGCAGGAGCACCAAGTGAGACCTGACTGACAAATACTAATGCCTGCACGTTGATGGAAGTGCTGTAGGTGTTGAAAGTGTTCCCTTTAATCCTTGTGGGTCTGGAGGGATTGTCAGTGGGGAATGTGTCCTTCCTCCTGAGCAGGAGCACCTGGACAGGGTTCAGGACATCCTTAGAGTTAGGAAAGCAGCCCTGCAGAGCTCTCAGCTGTTTCTCCTGAGGAATCCAGTCAATCCAGAATTATTAACAAAGGGATAATTACTCACCCAGCACTTCTGCTCCTCCCTGCCCGGCTCTGTCACAGCCTGGGGGCTGGGACTGCACTGGGTGACCTGGCACCCCTGTTGTGAAAAACGCCATTGTTTTTAAAATTTTAAAAATTTATTAGTAATAAAATGGTTATAAAAGTAGTAATATAATCAGAGTAATAAAAATTTGGACAATTAGGATTTAGGACAATATGAGACAATAAAAACAAAGAGTTACTGACAGTCCAGGTACCTTTTCTGGGCAGAATAAGCCTGAAAAAGGACCCACATGAAATGGGCACAGAGGGCAAGTTTGAGATCAGAGGCTTTATAAATAATTTTATAAATAATTTTCATTGGTGATTTTGCAGCTCAGTTGCTGAGGTTGGAGCCTAGGCTGGGGCAGGGGGTGACTGTAGTGCCTGCCCAGGCTCACAGCTCTCCTGTCCATCACATCTTTTCCAGAGGCACCTGGGTGGTTCTGGTGCAAACCCCTCCCCAGGGCTCAGTGACAGCTTTGGAGAGGTTTGCCATTAATTGTGTTCAGTTTTTGGTGTGGCTAGTGGAGGGCAGAAATGGTAAATGAGACCTGACTGACAAATACTAATGCCTGCAGATTGATGGAAGTGCTGTAGGTATTGAAAGTGTTCCCTTTGATCCTTGTGGGTCCTGGACCACTCAGGCATTGCTCTGAAAATGAAATTCAGCCATGCTTGGAGGTAAGAACATTGTGAGCATTTCCTGGGCCCAGGGTTGGAAGCTCTGAGCTGGGGAGGATTGAACTGGGTTTAATTCTTATCCTCATTTCTCCATGTGGGAGCTTTGAGCTGGGAGGCTGAAGCCTTCAGGATGGAATGGGAGTGTCGAGTCAGTCCCAGCCTGTGGAACTGCCTAGTTTGTGCCTGTTTTATTTGGGGTGTCACCTCCTTGGGTCCATTTGAGCTGCTGAGTCAGGGTTCTCTTTAATTTTATTTTGTTTGTGGAACAATCTTATATAAAGATAAAATATAAAGATAAAAAGATAAAGATAAAATATATAAAAGACTATATAAAATATAAAATATATTTATTATATATAAATATGTGTAATAATTATATATATAGTGTATATATATATAATTACTATTAAAATATTAAAGAAAATATATAGAGATAAATATAAAAGGTAAAGATAAGATTGTCTTCTGTGAGCTCCTGGGTGTGGAGCATCTCAAGGAGTTTCTGCTTCAGTGTTCTCAAACTTTGGAGCTTTTCCAACCTTCATGATTCTGTGATCTCTGTCTAAAAATCCAGTTTAGTTTGCAGAAGTGTGGAGATTTGGAAGTAGAAGGAGTGAAGGAGCTGGAGGTCTTCTCACCAGCAGCAAGTGCTATTTTGGAGGCTCAGTCTCTCCATCAGAAAGTGGCTCTAAGCCACTGCTGGCCCTAGCCAGCATCTCATTTTCCAGCATCTCACACCTCCAGCAGTGAGACTTTGTTCCTGCACAAGCCTGCAGGAATATGAGCTGGGCTTTGTGACTGGACACTCTGAAAAGGCCACTCAGATTGCTGGGAATCAAAAATGAGACCCTGTGTTTTAAACTCAGCACAAATTCCAGGTGTTAAACTCAGCACCCAGTTCCAGGTGTTAAACTCAGCACAGATTCCAGGTGTTAAACTGAACTCAGCACAAATTCCAGGTGTTAAACTCAGCACCCAATTCCAGGTGTTAAACTCAACTCAGCACAAATTCCAGGTGTTAAACTCAGCACCCAATTCCAGGTGTTAAACTCAACTCAGCACAAATTCCAGGTGTTAAACTCAGCACAGATTCCAGGTGTTAAACTGAACTCAGCACAAATTCCAGGTGTTAAACTCAGCACAGTTTCCAGGTGTTAAACTCAGCACCCAATTCCAGGTGTTAAACTGAACTCAGCACAGTTTCCAGGTGTTAAACTCAGCACAGTTTCCAGGTGCTGGGGGTGGCCTCCTGCTCTGTCTCTGGGGCAGATCCTCACCAGGCCTGTGGGATGAAGAGAGGGCAGCTGGATTTGTGCCTCCTGTGTCACATTCACATTTTCTGTAAAATTCCTTCGCCCAGGATTTTACTCCTGGGAAGCTGAGAAGCCTCAGAGAAAAAAGAAAACAATTTATTATATCATTTGTTTCTCCTGTGTTTTGTGGAATATGTTTGGAGATTGTCTACCCACAGGTGATTGTTTTATTGGTTTCTGCTGTGAGCTGTTTTCACTCTTTGGTCAATCAGGGCCAAGCTGTGTCAAGACTCTGGAAAAAAGTCACAAATTTTCATTATTATCTTTTTAGCATTCTGTAAATATCCTTTCTGTATTCTTTAGTATAGTTTAGTATAGCATTCTTTAATATAATATAGTATCATAAAATAATAAATTAGCCTTCTGAGAACATGGAGTCAGGACATGAGGGGCTGCTGAAGAGCTTTAGCCAGGCTTGTGTAAGCAATCTTCATTGTGCCACTGCCTCCCTGGGAGCCTGGGCTGCCTTTGCTCCTCCCCTGGGGCATTTTTGGGAAATGATAGTTTGCAGTAAGTGCTGCTGCTCCTTGGCCCATCTCTGGGGGAAGCTGAGCTGCAGGAAATCATGGGGCAGAAAGCTGCTCTTTTCTGGGAGCATCAGGTTATAAATGTGCTCCTGGGCCACTCTGGGGAAGGAAAAGGGGGGTGGGTGGGATTGGTGTGGCTTTATCCCACAGGGATCACTCCACTTGGCTGCTGGAGCACGAGACCCTGAGCTGCCTTTGGAAATGCTGGATAGTGGCTTACCCTGTGCAGGATCCTCCTGAATTCCTGCAATCTCAAATCCTTGGCTCTGTGTCTCTTGTTTTCCAGCACCATTCCCAGTTAGGGAGCTGGATTTATATAATTTGTTCTCCCTTAAGCCAACCAAAACTTCATCCTGCTCCTTTCTGGGGTCTGTTTTGTTCTGTGCCACTCAGGCAGGTTCCAAGCCTTATTCCCACACTGATCAGTGCAGGTCTGTGAGCTCACAAAATCCATCCTGTGGGAATCCCTCGGGGCTGGAGGCTCTGTGGCTTGCAGCAGTGTGTTCAGTGTGTTGGTAGATGACTTAAATGCTCCTGAAAGGCTCTTTTCTAGGTCACTCCTATATGGAGCTGATAAAACTGGCTCTGTGTGACCCATGCTGTACCTACAGCCCTTCACTCAAGGTGCCTTTCCACTGCCATCCTGCCTTCTGGAAGCAGTTTTTAGAATCTATTTCAGGAGCTTTATCCCAGAACGGCTGGATAAAGATAACCCCTGAAGGTTCCTGGGAGAGCCCAGGTGATTCTGGCACACCTGAGAGCTCTGAAGCTCTGCAAGACATGAGAAGAGGTCTCACCACCCCCATGGAGAGCCATGGAATGATTCAGGTTGGGAAAGCCCTCTGAGATCACTGAGACCAACCATTCCCCCAGCACTGCCAAGGCCACCTCTAACCCATGTCCCCAAGTGTCACATCCACATGGCTTTTCATTGGTGGCTTCCAGTGACAGGACAAGAGGAAACAGCCCCAAGCTGTGCCAGGGGAGGCTTAGGTTGGATATTGGGAATATTCCTTCATGGAAGGGGTGGATTCACCATCCCTGGAGGGATTTAAAAGCCATGTGGATGTGGCACTTGGGGACATAGATTAATGGTGGCCTTGGCAGTGCTGGGAGAGCAGTTGGACTTGATCACCTGAGAGGGCTTTTCCAGCCTGAGTGATTCCATGATTCTGTGGTGGTTTAGCAGTAAAGCTGCCTGGAAGGTCTCTCAGAGCCTGATTTTACCCTTCAGGTTTTTGGATGTTTATGGATGTGACTTGGCCTGGCAGTGGGAGTGATGGATAGAGCTGGAAGTGCAGGAGAAGGTGGTCATGGGCACTCAGAGGACAAAAGGCAGTCCCTGATGCCACCCCCAGCCCTGGGCACAAGATGGGTTTGAGCAGAGTAGGGCTGAGGTGACCCCAAGTGTTGTGACCACATCAGGAAGGATAAAGAGAAATCAGGGATGGGTGTAAGCAAGGAAAGGCTGCTTTGTGTGTGAGGGGCAGGGAGAAGGGCATGTGAAGCAGAGCAGGGGTCAGCTGGGACTTGACTTTGATGTCCAGAGTGGAGAGCAGAGGGAACATGAGGGTCTGAGCTCAGCCTGTGCCACAGACTGGGGCTGTTCAGTGCTGCTGCTGGTGGGCCACAGCCCCCCTGGCTCTGTGCCTGGTGTGGGGGAGCAAACCCCTCCAGCTATCACCACCTGGCCCCCTCTGCACCTGGGGACAGTGCTCTCCACATGGGGAGTGCCACTCCACACCAAAGGTCTCCGATTTTTTTGGCTCCTGGGGTTTTTTGGCTCTTTTGGGCAGGAATTTGTGAGCCTAATGCAGCCTGTTGTGCTGGCAGACTTGCAGGCTCTCCATGGCAACTCTCCCTATACACAAAGCACCATATGGCTTTTTTTGGAGGGGGAGGGAATGAATCCAGCAGAAAATCAACCTTTGTTTGTGGTGCTGTTTGTCTTTGCTCTCTGTGACTCATGGGGATGTGGAAACATGGAATGCTGGCTCCTGGGCATGGCTTGTGCTGGCCATGCCACCACCAGGGTGCAGGTGACCTCTCAGATGGCCTTTCCTAGATTTTTACACTGGAATTTGCTCTGAAAATAAACACATGGTACACAGAGACCCCCTCTTTGGGCTGGGCTCTCTGCACACAGATGGAGCAACAAGGATCCTGTTCATGCCCAGCATGTTCATTCCCTGAAGGGCTGGGAAGTATCCAGAGCTCCTGGTTTGGGCAGGAGCTGGGCAGGAGGCAGGTGATGGATGGCAGGAGCTGCCTGTGCCTGTGCTCTGCCCACGCTTCATACCCCTGATTCCAAAAGGAAGCTTTCACTTGCCTGCAAATCCTCCCTTTTCAAGCCCCTCTGGAAGAAACGAGGAGAATAAATATCTTTATATGTGTCTGTAGAAGAGTAGGAAGTGTTTGTGTGTCTACTTAGAGGGGGAGGAAGAGAAATGAAGAGGGGAAAAAGGAGAGGGGAGCAGCCTGTGCCTTTGGGATGTGGTTCCAGGGCTGCTGTGGGGTGCAGCAGGATCTCTAGACATGGCCTGGAGCTGACCACTGCCTGTGGTGGGCAGGAGAGGTGGCCTGTCCCCTCTGGGTGGTGTGACACAAGTTGCCTTCCAGGAGCACTGATTGGTTTTGGTTTTGCTCTCAGATGTGGGCAAAGGCTTCTCTTGGTGGCATCCACTGAGGTGAGCAGGTCACTGTCCCCATCTCCTTCCTGCTGTCAGCCACCAGGCTCCAATCCCAGGATAGCACCAGAGATGATTAATGGGAAAACTCCTCCAGATAGTAGGCTCAGGCTCACAGGTGGGCAGAGGGACATCTGGGGAGAGGGACAATGCCATCTTCAGATTATAGAAACATTAAGGTTGGAAAAGACCTCCAAGGTCATCAAGTCCAAGATGCATCCATGCTACCCCAACAGTCAGAGCAGGAGTGGCCTTGCCCTGAGCAGGGTGCAGGCAGCATCAGCATTTCCAGCTGTATCCAGGGCCCTGCTGTGGTTTTGCAGCTGGGGGAGAGCTCAGAGCAGCACCACTGCTGCTGCCATGGTGGGACAGCAGTGGGATATTGGAGTGACCAAGAGCACCTTTCCCCTGCTTCAGCCCTGACCCTGTGGGGCACATTGTTGGGTCTGGCACTGGAAAAGCAATTTGGGTCATTCTGGAGTGGATTCACAGCCTGGGAGTCAGGCCCTGGTGAGGGGAGGGATCGTTTCTTGGTGCCACATGTTCAGCTTCTCCACCCCAGGGAACCCCTCAGGTTGGTGGCTGCAGTATCTCCTGATGGCTCCAGTATCTCCTGGCAGTCTCAGTATCTCCTGGTGGCTCCAATATCTCCTGGGTGCTAACCTGTGTGTGCATTTAATGGTTACCTGAGAGGCCCTGGGGATGGTGTTTAGGTGGGAGGTGTTGCTGCAGGCCTGTGCCCTAATCAGAGATTCTCAGAATGCTTTGGGTTGGAAGAGACTGTAAAATTCATCTCATTCCATAGGCAGGGGCACCTTCCACTGTCCCAGGCTGCTCCAAGCCCTGCCCAGCCTGGCCTTAGGCACTGCCAGGGATCCAGGGGCAGCCACAGCTGCTCTGGGCACCCTGTGCCAGGGCCTGCCCACCCTCACAGGGAACAATTCCTAATTCCCAATATCCCATCCATCCCTGCCCTCTGGCAGTGGAAGCCATTATCCGTGTCCTGTCACACCAGCCTCTTGTCCCAGGTCCCTCTCCAGCTCTCCTGGAGCCCTTTGGGCCCTGGAATGTGTCCCTGGATCCTTCTCCTCTCCAGGTTGAGCACTCCCAGTGCCTTGACCAACCCCCAATCCCTTGACCTTTTACCAGATGTATGAAATGACCACAGTGTGACTCCTTAATGAAAAATGGCCTTTCTTGACACCTGGAGAGGGGCCCAGAGCAGGAGCTCTGCCTGTGCCTCTGGATGAGTCTGGCACTGTCCCATCGGGGCAACCTGTGTGTCCCTTTGAGGGGCCAAGGAGGGGGCTCTGAAGGGCACAGAAAGATGACCACTGTTCCTTCCCAAATCCTTGTGCATTCCCTGGGAGCACGGCCAGGTGCCTCCTCCTCCTCTCTGGGCCCGTTTCCTCGGCAGCCACGGCAGCTCCGAGGCGTGTGGGCTGTTTATTTTGGGACTGCAGCACTGCTCCCGATCCGGTGCCTCCCGCCCGGGATCTAGGCCGTGTGCCGGATCGGCCATTAGCTGCTGCCTGAGGGAGCACGGGGAATTCTCGCTCCTTTCCTCGCTGCAAGGGCCGGGAGCAGCGCTGATGAGGGGGCTGTGGGCTGGGAGGGGGAATTCATGGGGAGGCTGCAAAGCTCCTGGTTTTGTGTGGAGGCTCCTGGTGTGTGTGGCCACAGGAGGCGCAGAATTCATGTGGAGGCTGACTTCACAGGAGTTCATGTGGAGGCTGCAAAGCTCCTGGTTTTGTGTGGAGGCTCCTGGTGTGTGTGGCCACAGGAGGAGCAGAATTCATGTGGCGGCTCAGAATTCACGTGGAGGCTCTCTCACTGCAAAGCTCCTGTTTTTGTGCTCCTGGTGTGTGTGGCCACAGGAGGAGCAGAATTCGTGTGGAGGCTCTCTCTCTGCAAAACTCCTGGTTTTGTGAGGAGGCTCTCTCCACAGGAATTCAAGTGGAGGCTGCAAAGCTCCTGGTTTTGTGTGGATGCTCCTGATGCATGTGGCCACGGGAGGAGCAGAATTCGTGTGGAGGCTTTCTTGCTGCAAAGCTCCTGGTTTTGTGCTCCTGATGTGTGTGGCCACAGGAGGCGCAGAATTCATGTGGAGGCTGTCTTCCCAGGAGTTCATGTGGAGGCTGCAAAGCTCCTGGTTTTGTGTGGAGGCTCCTGATGCATGTGGCCACAGGAGGAGCAGAATTCATGTGGAGGCTTTCTTGCTGCAAAGCTCCTGGTTTTGTGTGGGGGCTCTCTCCACAGGAATTCATGTGGAGGCTGCAAAACTCCTGCTTTTGTGTGGATGCTCCTGATGCGTGTGGCCACAGGAGGAGCAGAATTCATGTGGAGGCTCTCTCGCTGTAAAGCTCCAGGTTTTGTGTGGAGGCTCCTGATGCATGTGGCCACGGGAAGAGCTGAATTCATGTGGAGGCTCTCTTCACAGGAATTCATGTGGAGGCTGCAAAGCTCCTGGCTGGGAGCAATGCTGCAGACGGGGCTGTGGGCTGGGAGGAGGAATTCATGGGGAGGCTCTCTCGCTGCAAAGCTCCTATTTTTGTATGGAGGCTCTCACTGCAAAGCTCCTGGTTTTGTGTGGATGCTCCTGATGCGTGTGGCCACGGGAGGAGCAGAATTCGTGTGGAGGCTCAGAATTCACGTGGAGGCTCTCTCACTGCAAAGCTCCTATTTTTGTGCTCCCGATGCCTGTGGCCACGGGAGGAACAGAATTCGTGTGGAGGCTCTCCTGCTGTAAAGCTCCTGTGTTTGTGTGGACGCTCCTGATGCATGTGGCCACAGGAGGAGCAGAATTCACGTGGAGGCTCTCTCGCTGAAATCTCCCGTGTTTGTGTGGAGTCTCTCTCTCTGCAAAGCTCCTGTGTTTGTGTGGAGGCTCCTGCTGCGTGTGGCCACGGGAGGAGCAGAATTCATGTGGAGGCTCTCTCGCTGAAATCTCCTGTTTTGTGCGGTCGCACCTGCTGCGGGCGGCCGCGGGAGGAGCAGGCGCCGCGCCGCGGAGCTGCAGCCTGCCTTCCCCGCCGTTCCCATGGCACTTGGCTGTCACACACACACATCCCAGGCATTCCCTGCCCACAGCGGGATTAAAGCCTTCTGGGAGAGGAATGAGAGGATGCAGGGAACGGAGATAGGGAAAGGAATGGAAGGGTAGGGATGAAGCCAGGAGCCGGCCCCACTGGAGCAGCAAGGGCCGTGTAGGATCTGAGTCAGGGAGAAGTGCAGCCATTGCCCTCAGCCCTGTGCAGGTGGCATGCCTGGGAGCACAGGCCCTTCCTGAGGGCTGGAGCCGCCGGTCCGTGCACACAGAAGCTCCTGTCCCACCGCTGTCACACCTCCCAAACCCACCCTGGGCGTGAGGGCGCGGATTTCCCTCTGGGTCATTGCAGCTGTGTGTTTTTTCCCCCTGCAGACCCTGACAGCCAGCTGTATGATATGGGATATACCCCCGAGGAGGAAGCCCCGGCCTGCCCCGATGAGTTTGATGATTTCGTCACGTTTGAGGCAAGTATGAGCTCTGTTTGTTCCCATAAGTGTTGGCTGCACGTGGAGTGGGATTTGGGCATGGAGGCTGTGCCTGGGGAGAGGGGAGTGTGCTGTGACAGGGCTCAGGGATGCTGAACATGTGAACACAAATTCAGTCTCTGGGTGATGGGCCCAGAGAAGCTGCACCAAGCATTTGGTGCTGTTTAAGTTAAAATCGGTGTTGATAAAACTGAAAGAGCAGAGCACAGTGCTCTGGGTGGAAAGGGAGACCCTTTCTGTGGTGAAACACTGGTGACACTGGAAGGGGTCCTGCTGCTCTTGGGTTTTCCTGCTGGAGTTCCTGAGGTTCTAAAACCTGAGCTTGGCTTTGAGATGTACCAGCCAGGAGCCTGCCTGAGAGGCACAGCAGAGCAGTGGGATGCTGACATTTGGTGCTGTTTGGTCGGTAAAAGGCAGAGCCAAGGACAAAAATCTACATTTTCTCTATTCTTGGGCTTGATGAAGGCTGTTTCTCTGATTTGGGTTGTTTTCCTCTAGTTAAAGCCTCCATGCCTTGGTTCCCTCCTGCATTCCTTACCACAGGAGCACATGCAGCAGTGATTCTGCTGTTCCCAGCTGGAAAGGACAGACCTCTTGTCTGTGCCTGGGTGTTTTGGGCTTGGCTTGGAAGGCTTCACCCATTTCTGCTCTGTGCCTTCCAGCCTGGAGCAGGAGGTGCTGCAGGAGCCTTGGGAGCAAAGGGATGGCTGGGTCCCTGTCCCACGTGGGGACTGAATCACTCCCCTCTGCTTTTTCTTTTCCAAACTTGCCTCTTCAGGGGTGTGACACCTGTGTCATGATACCCTGGATGTTTTTGGGGTTGTCCTGTGCAGGACCAGGAGCTGGGCTATGATCCTTGTTGACCCCTTTCCACTCAGGATATTTTATGATTCTTTGTGATTTTTATCACACTGTTGCTGGTAATGAGACTCCTGACCTACTTTGTATTTGCATGCAAATATATTTATTTATATTTGTATTTTTGCTTGGTGTGGTCTGTAGTACATAATTTTGGACTTGTGATTTCTGATAGCTTGGGTGTTGGGCAGCTGGTCCTAAAATCATGGAATGATTTGGGTGGAAGGGACCTTAAAGATCATCCAGTGCCACCCCCTGCTATGGGCAGGGACACTTTACACTGTCCCAGGCTGCTCCAAGCCCTGTCCAGCCTGGCCTTGGGCACTTCCAGGGATCCAGGGGCAGCCACAGCTTCTCCAGGCAAGGCTGAATACTGGTTTATTTTTCTTTTTTGAAAGGTAGTTCCAAGCCCCAGGAACAGCTGGGGAGAGAAGTGGGACAGGAGGGCAGGCAGGGAGATGGATTTCCATGGTTTTTAGATGGTGCAGGGTCACAAATGTGCATTTTAGTGCTGGACTGAGCAGTGTGGAGGCTGTGACAGGAAAAGGCTTTCACTTTTTGCTCCTCAGACCTGTGTCAAGGGACCATCTTGCCTGAGATTCCGAGCAGGGATGTTTTCCAAGGGCTGATTTCACATAGATGAGCTCTGTCAGCACTGGGAGCTATTCTGGGCAGCAATACCAACAGGCAGGTGTGTGCCCCACTGGCATGAAATACTTCTGCTGCTGGGCCAGCCTTTCCTTGTAAAGACAAGGTGACCCAAAGGAAAAAGGTGATGAGTCCTGAAATCTCCTTTTCCAAAAGATCTGAGTGGATTTTTCTACTGAATTCACATCTAAGGGACAGCTCTACGTTTAACATGCCGGGGAAGAATTATCCTTGTTGTCTTGGATACATGATTTGAAATCATTTCCAGCCTGCCAGGATTTCGTAGAGGTTCAGCAAATGAGAACATGCTCAAGAAATACCACTCAGCCTGGGGAGTGTAAAAATAAACTGGAGTCTTGGGGAGAGGGGGTTTTGTTCTCTTCTGCCTGCGCTGTGAGCTCCCAACGTGCCTTTTATCCCACATGTCCTGCAGTGCTGTGCTTGGAAAGCTGGAGCTGGCCCAGGGAGGGAGAAGCTGTGGCACAAAGCATCCTGCTGGGAGCAGCAAAGGTGTGTTCCTCGTGGGAGCACTGGGAAAAGAGCTGGAGAGGGCTCCAGCATTCCCTTCTTCCTTAGGTGCAGCAGGGAATCAGCCAGGCAGAGAACAGAATAAAGAGCTGTTCCCAATACTGTAGTCCCTCTTGCTTGGAGTCTCCAGAAGAGGTGAGGGGGAAAAAAAATCACCTTTCTTAGTGAAACCATCACCTTTCTCAGAGTAAACTTCTCACTGCAGCAAGCAGGAGTTTGGGCTCTGTGGTATCCCTGTGTCAGCCCTGGGAAGGTGCTGCACTGGGACACTCAGTTAAACACACCCCAAAACACACCTGGGACACCTCAGGCACTGCCTGAGCCCCTCTGGCTGTGGCAGGGCCATGGGGGGAAGTGGCACAGCTGGGATTTCTCCTCCCCTGTCACATCAGAGCTGAAGGAATTGCTGCATTTGCAGAAGTGCTGGGAGCATTTGTGGTTCTTGAGTGGAGCACTGTCTGTGGTCCCTCTGAAACAGCCCAAAATCCCAGTGGCTGGAGTGCTCAGCTCTTCCAAGGGCTGGGGTCTGACAGGAGCTTTTCTCCTCAGTGTTTGTTCAAACAAGTGTAAACAAGTGCTTTAAGCAGTCTCCAGGAAAATGTCTTCTCTTTGTTAATGAGGTTGCTCTGCTTGATGAGTCATGTCCTCTTCTGGTGACTGTCACCAGGAGAGCTCAGCATCCATGGAGAGCCCTGAGAGCCCAGAGCTGGGGACTTTGACCCAGTGTTTGTTCTCCAGAGAGAGCCACCACCACCTGCTTCCTCCAGGAGAAGGCTTTGCAAGGGGACAAGGTGGGAACTCAGGAATTTGTAATGTTGGATACTGCCCCAGTTCAGCCACTGGTGTGGCTCTGGATGTGCCATGGATCCTCTGCCTCCTCTTGCACCATTCCAGGAGTGGCTCTGGATGTGCCATGGATCTCCTGGCTCCTGTGGCACCATTGCAGGAGTGGCTCTGGATGTGCCATGGATCTCCTGGCTCCTCTTGCACCATTCCAGGAGTGGCTCTGGATGTGCCATGGATCTCCTGGCTCCTGTGGCACCATTCCAGGAGTGTCCAGCAGACACTGATGTGGCTCTGTATGTGCCAGGGATCTCCTGGCTCCTCTTGCACCATTCCAGGAGTGTCCAGCAGACAGGGCTGTCTGTTAAGGTGCTTCCAGAGAGGATTTCTGCTCCCATGGCTCCACTGAGAAGCAGCTCCTGCAGCCACATGGGTTCTTGTGCCTCCAGCTGGGCTTTCAGGGGGCTCATCCCAATCCCTGCAGCTCTTCTGTGACACATTCAAGAGGAACCTCATGCCTGGGCACCCAGCTGGAGCAGGGAGAGCATCCCCTGCCTGGGATCACCTCCCAGTGTGTTCCTCCTGCCTCAGGTGGAAGCGTGGTGGTTGCTGGGTGAGAAACCACCAAAAACTAATGACAGCCTTCCTGCTTTGTCAAAGTCACATGTAAGGGAGCTTGGAGCTTTTCCATCTGGACACCTGAGCCCTGTTTTCCCTCAGGCTGGGCTGGCACAGCTTGGCTGCTGACTGCCTGGAAGGTGGGAGTTCTCCTTGCCTCTCCCTTGAGAGCTCCTGTGGTGTTCATGACTCAGTGCTGAGGCACAGGACTCGTTTGGAATGCTCTGGGGGGACATGGAGGGCAATTTGGAGTTCGTTTTCTTGGGATCATGGAATCATTTAGGCTGGAAAGGAACTCCAAGCTCAAGCACCACAGGGTATCACTGTGCCTTGCCCTAGGGTGAGGGCTCTGCCCCTCTGCTCTGCTCCTGGGGCAGTGCAGAGTGGGAAGGATGACTCCAGAAAAAGGAAAACGAGGCATGAAAATGCTGGGATTGGGCTAGGCTGGGCATGGAGCTGTATAACCTCAGGTGGGCTGGAGGAGAGGCACAGCCAGTGCTCTGTAAAGGCTGCCTGGGAACACCATAGATACCCCAAACAGGGATTTTTTAGCCCTGGCACTCGTGTTTTGGGCCAGCAGGGTCAGAGGAAGGCTCTGGCTGAGCTCTGCAGGAGGGGCAGTGTCACTCGTGCGGCTGCAGTGCCTTGTGCAGGACTGTTGCCATCTGCTGGGCAGCTGCCGTGGCTCCTGCTGGAAGCAGCCAGGAAAACACGTTCTGCACGGCCACCAGGGGAGAATTTGGCTTTCCCTGGAAGCTGCACCGGCCCAGGCACGTCCCCTCTGGCTGTTTGTGCAGCAGGGAGTTGTACAGCAGGGAAGGAGCGGATCTGGGGAGGAAAATGGGACTTGGGCACGTCCCAAGTTTTGTGTATTTTGGGAGTAGGAGCTACTCCTGGCTCTCCCAGCCTGCCTTCCTGCCTACAGGTGCAGCTGGGAGAACTCCAGAATATTCTGTGACATTCTGTGCTACACTGAGCAGCAGCTTTAGGGCCAACACTTCACCTCTGTGAAACTTTAACTCCCTTAAAGCCAGGATTGTTTTCCATGTTGAGCAATTGAACTTAAGGTTTCTTTGAGGGCAAAAATCCACATTGCTGTGTTTCTCCAGCTGCTCAGAGCTTCTGCACAGTGGACCAGGGACTTGCAGGGCCCCAGCTGTGTGTTGGAACACAGAAACTGTGGTGGGAGCACATGGGGACCTGCTCCCAGAGGCATCACTGTCATTCCTGGTGCCTTGTGTGTGGTGCCTTGTGTCATTCCTTGTGCCCCTGGAGTCCATGTGGGGTGGCTGTAGGATGTCACAGTTGAGATGGTCACAATACAAAGCCACACTCCATTTTCAGAAGGCTTCAAACCTGTTTTTATTTTAGCATGCATGCTTTTTATACATTCTTACAAAATTCCTAAGTTTACTCATTGGTCAGGAAAGACAAACAAAGTGCTCATTGGAATAGACAGTTACAGATTTCTCTTATTTATCCTTCTTTCTTTCTTGGTTTATGTCAAAAACCTTGGTAGAAAATTCTTCCAGGGGCAAACATGGATCCTCTTATCAAACTTCTCTCTGGTTCACAGGAGTCACTGTGAAACCTCTTCCACAGGAGGAGGCTGCTGCAGGCTCCTTGTGTCCCCTCCTAGGAGGCCTGTGGACCTTCTGAGCCCTCCTTTCTTTCCTAGTGCAGAATTCCCAGGAAGATACTTTCCTTCCTGGTGAGCACAGAGCCTTTGGGAGGGCCCTGCTTTGCAATCTGTAGTGTTTTAGGTGAGGTTTTTTCCTCCTCTTCCCCTCCACACCACTGTTGGCACAGGGTGCATGTCTGGCAGGGTCCAGCCGGGCTGAAAAGATGGGGTTGAGCTTTGGGAGCCCCTCTGAGCTGTGCAAGGGGCTCAAAGCACCAGGACAGGCCTGGGTTCAGCTGTTCCCTGGCTGTCCTAACCCAGGAGTGAAGGGCTCCTGGTTGGAATGGGGACATGGAGCTGAGAGCTCAGGTTTTCTGCACCAGAGCCATTCCCACCTTCTGGAATGGCCTCATAGGCCTCTGCTCAGAGGGCTGACCCAAACCCACCATGAATGAAATGGTCACAAACCCCTGTCCAGGGGCTGGCTGCTGGAATTGGTGAGCATTTTGTCCTGAGCAGCTGATGGGCTTGAAATCTTGCAGGAGGTTGGAACTGCAGGGCTGTGGAATGTGAGAGATGCAGTTCAGTGCCTGTTCACCTGGAGCCTTGAGCAGTGTCCCCATTGTCCCCAAAGCCTTTCTGCAGTGAGAGACAATGGGCCATGAGCCCTATGGACAGCAAGTGAACAGTCCCATATTATCCTTGTATTCACTGAATCCTGGAATGCTTTGTGTTGGAAAGAACCTTAAAGCCCACCCAGTGCCACCCCTGCCATGGCAGGGTCACCTCACACTGTCCCAGGCTGCTCCCAGCCCTGCCCAGCCTGGCCTTGGGCACTGCCAGGGATCCAGGGGCAGCCACAGCTGCTCTGGGCACCCTGTGCCAGGGCCTGCCCACCCTCACAGGGAACAATTCCCAATTCCCAATATCCCATCCATCCCTGCCCTCTGGCAGTGGGAGCCATTCCCTGTGTCCTGTCCCTCCATCCCTTGTCCCCAGTCCCTCTGCAGCTCTCCTGGAGCCCCTTCAGGCCCTGGCAGGGGCTCTGAGGTGTCCCTGGAGCCTTCTCTTCTCCAGGTGAGCACCCCCAGCTCTGCCAGCCTGGCTCCAGCTCTCCCAAATCAGTCCATGGTGATAATTTGATATCTTGAAGCCTGAAAATACCAAGGAAATAAATTTATTGTGTAGAGGGAAGGGTGGGAGTGTAAATGGGACAGGGATGTCCCTGAAGGCAGGACCCAAGTGCAGGGCTATGGTGAAAAATTTCTCTGCTGGTCAGAAAAGATCCCATTTGAAGTGTTTGCCCAGTAGGAAATAGGCTGGAAGGAGTTTGGAAAACAAAGTCCTTGGAGCCTTATCTTGAACCACAGCAGAGTGTGTGAGATTGGGAACGTGGGAACTGGGCTGTGGGACACGGGAGGGCTGGGAGCTGAGGGGGCAGCAGTGCAAGCAGAAGTGTCTCAATAAGAGTTTGACAAGTAAAACAGGCAGGGATTGGGGTTTCCTAATTCATTTCAGTGTCTGATTTTGGGCTCTGCTGGGAGTTCAGATGTTCTCTGAGGTCGTGAGGCACAAGCAGAGGAGCACAGGGGCTGTGCCCGGCTGTGTGAGGAGCAGGCAGGGGCAGAGCTCGGGTTAAAGCATAACTCCTTGCTGCCGTGCTGGGAGCAGCAGTCCGGGCTGGCCTGGGGCAGCTCGGCTCCTGTCAGGGTCCGGACACTGCGGGCAGCGCTGCTCAGCACTGCCCTCTGCTCCGAGCTCGGGAGGGATCACCCCGCAGCACAGCGAGGATAACCCAGAGAAAAGGGCAAAACCTGCTTTGGGAAGGTAATGGCAGTTAAATCTGGGGGTTTGTGCTGGGTTAGCAGCGCTGATGTGCGTGTGGTTTCTGCAGAGAGGAAACAGAAAACCTGAGGAAACCCTCAGAACTTGTAGGTGCGAGCGGTGCCGAGGCCTCTCTGTGCCATGGAGAGAGGAAAATCCCATGGCTCAGCTCTCCCACAGGGCTGGCTCCTGTTTGCAGAGCAGGCTGGCATTGGGGTGGTTATAACCTTCTTTGGGGTCAGCACTGTCACCGCCTGCCACAGACCATCCTCTGAGTCACCAACGCGCTTCTGACCTGCCCCTGATGAGCAATCCAAGCTTTATACATCCCTCTATTCGTGGCTATAAGGAAGGAATTTGCTACTTAACGCTTAATTATTCACCAGAAACACCAGGAAGGCCGAGATAAACCTCGACAGGTCGCTTTCAGATTCAACCTTTTTCTCTGGGGATGGATTCCTGGGAAGTGTGAGCACCGGGAGTGCTCCCAAAACGAGCTTTTATTTTGGAATCCAGGGGAGCGGGAGGAGGCTGCGCTCACCGGCAGGGAAGTGAGCCGGAGCTCTGCTCCTTATCGGCAGCTCGGGAACAAAAGGCGCTCTGTTGGGACTCCAGCTCGCTCCTTAAGCCTCCCGGCTCCCCTGGACTTTGCTTCCCTGCTGCCTCGCAGAAGCAGCTCCCGGAGCTGGCTCTGCCTCCGGACAGGATGTCTCCACAGGTGGGTTTTTGCGAGCTGACACAAAGTGAGGAGGGCTTGGATTTCTAGAGGGATCGGGTTCAGCCCTGGAGGTGCAAGGAATGCACCTGACTTGTTACATGGGCACATCCACCTGATTTTTTTTTCATGGGAATGGTTTAGATTAAAAGAGGAGAGATTTAGATGGGATATTGGGAAGGAATTGTTCCCTGTGAGGGTGGGCAGGCCCTGGCACAGGGTGCCCAGAGCAGCTGTGGCTGCCCCTGGATCCCTGGAAGTGTCAAAAGCCAGGCTTGGAGCAGCCTGGGATAGTGGAAGGTGTCTCTGTCCATGGCAGAGGTGGGACTGGGCAAAACTTTAATGTCCATTCTAACCCAAACCATTCCACAATTCTGTGACTCCATAGACTGTGGTGTAACTTCTCACTCCTCTCTGCCTGTTCTCCCTGAGGAGCTGGACCAGCAGGGATGGTGCCTGCTGGTTTTTGGGGTGCTGGGGACATCCTGCCAGCTGTGGTGTTTTGTGAGTTGGTTTGGGGTTTGGTTTTGGGCTGAGTGAGTTTTCAATCTGTCCAAACAGATGCAGCACATTTCTCTTGCCCAGCCTTGATGGAGTGTAACATCCCCACCTCCAGGGGCTGAGCTGTGCAAGCTGCCTTCAGCCAGGGCTGAGCAGAGGCTCCCTGAAAAGCTGGCATTGCCCTGGTGTGTGGGAAGAGGGCAGAACTGAGACCCAAAGTGGCATCCCAGAGGCTGAGCTGCCCTGGGGCCAGCTGCATTCATGTGGGACTATAAACACAACAGTATCCCTTCTCCCTGGCTCCCAGCCTGGCACTGTCACTGCTGTCAGGGCCACAGGGTGTCCTTGGAGGGGGATTTTTGTAGCTGATCTATCTCCTCTGCATCCTGTGC
Source organism: Melospiza georgiana (assembly GCF_028018845.1). Taxonomy (NCBI): domain Eukaryota; kingdom Metazoa; phylum Chordata; class Aves; order Passeriformes; family Passerellidae; genus Melospiza; species Melospiza georgiana. The sequence continues at coordinate 14,762,574 of NC_080445.1, forward strand.
ACAATCAGGGCTGGATTCTTCAAGAACAGGCTCACACTGCTGGCAAAACAGAGTTGTTTTTCCTTTTCCTTGTCATTCACTTCCCCTCCCAACCTTCAGAGTGTGTTCAAGGACAGCAGAGCTTTGGGATGCCAGGACAGCTCCAGGGACAGCCCTGCCTGGAAGGAACCTCCCTGGGAGCCAGACTTTGCCCTCCTTTCCAAGGCAACGCCTTGGCTGAGCTTGTGCTGAACCTTCTGTCCCTGCCTGGACCTTGCAGGTGATTCCCAAGAATTCCTCTCCTCACACTGCAGCAGCTTTTTTAAAAATCCAGGTGGTTTTATGGCACTCTACAACATCTAATTGAGTAATCTTTACTCCCAGATGTCATCAGATGCCTGGGATGGATGAGCTGCTGCTGGAGAAGGCTCCTAAAGGCCCCTCACGTGTTTCATCAGGGCATGTTACATCATCCCAGTGCTGACTTCACCATTTATTTGCTTTTAGAAGCAGGAGTGCTCACCTGGGCTCTCAGATCCCTGGAGTTTCCCTGAGCAGGCAGAGATGCCTCTGGGTGGCCCCTGTCTTGTCAGCCAGGTGTGGCTCTGGGGAAATACCTGTTGGATTTGGGATTGGTACCTCCATCAGACCCTGATCCTGTTCCAGCTCAGAACTCTGCGTGTGCCTGAGTCCCAGTTTTAAGGTCTGAATTTGCCTGAAGCACCTCAGGGTGTGTTTTATTGGATAAAAAATCAAAATGCACTGATATTGGTGACACCAGCCCCGCTCTGAACGTGGCACTGATGTTCCTGGCAAGTCCCCTGGGGTGGGTGTAGCCCAGCCTGGCTGTCCTGAGCCCATGGATGTTTTTTAAGTGTGCATTTGGCTTTTTTTAAGCTGGAAAAAATATTTACTTTCTGCTCACAGGAAGGCAAAGCTGGCTGAAGGAGAGCTGTGGCAGGGGGGTTTGAAGGGTCACTGCACAAACCAGCTGCTCATGAGGCCAGAAATAAGAACTTTCTGTACCTTCACACTTGGCCAGGGACAGAGATTTGGCTCTGTCAGGCATTTGGCAATACCTGAACCCCCTTGGTTTGCCTATCTCCTCCTGACATCTCTTCCTGAGGTTTAGTTACTGATTCTGTGGTGAAATGTGCAGCAAAGTTCTCCACGCTCGTGCTCAGGGGAAGGACTTTGTTTACAGTTTCAGCTGCTTCTTAACTCATTGTCCACACAGGTTTAATTTTAATAGGGTTCTCTTGCTTTTGAAACCTCATCTAGGCTGGTATCAGGAAAAATTCAATTTTTAGGTAATAAATTGATGCGTATCTTTGGTGTGGCTGAAGGACAGTGGTTGATGTCTTGTGCTTCTCCTACTCCAAAAGGGTTGCTCCCAAATCCATCCTGTCCATGTGTGCATTTCCCACCAATAATGTGTTTTGGAACAATTTGACAGAGAAATCATAGAATCATGGAATAGTTTGGGTTGGAAGGGACCTTAAAGGTCCTCTTGTTCCAACATTTGACTGAGGGCACTGTTCAGCTCCTGCTTTGCTTCATGTTGAGAGGGTCAGCAGCAACCACAGCAGGGTTTCTAATCAAATTACTTGTGAATTGGAGTTTTTTGGCTTCTTTCAGTAGTTGTCTTTACTCTGTGCTTATTGTGATACTTCCATTTGCTCATTATAATACTTCAACCTGTGTTTAAATGTAAGCTTTTCCAGTGAGAAGGAGGGGGGCGGGGTTGGTATTTAAAGAGCAGCCTTTATTTTGTAGTGTGCAAGCAAAATTCTTTCCAGTTTGGCATGAAATCCTTTTCAAACAGGCAGAAGGGAGGGGAATGTGCAGCTGGGGGTGGCTGCTGTCATCTCTTGGGCTCTCTCTGTCTGTGACCAAGCCAAGGCAGGTCAAGCCTCTCCTTCCCTTCATCCCTCCTGCTGGAGCATTAATGGTGTTTCTAGAAAATGCAGCATAAATCCAGTAAAGCACTTAAGCAAGTCCCAGCTTTAGGTGTGTAAGTGGTTTTGGTGGATTGATGCATTTTTAAGTGGGTGGGGGTTTTAGAGGCTTTTGTTTCTTCTCTGCAAGACATGCACAGGCTCTGCCCTGGTGGAGTTCCCTGGAGCAAACCCTGACTTCAGCTCTGGGCAGGTTTGTGTTGTGTTTAACTTCAGGGAGGTGTCCTGGAGGTGCTGGTGTCCACAAACCAGGTGGGAGCTGAGCCAGGCTTCCAAGAGCAGCTCCTGGCTGTGTCCATCCTGCTGAGTGTGGTGGGCACAGGGCTGGGAGAGCAAAGCAGGGCTGGGCTGAGGCAGTGGCCACATGGAGTGGGAATTGCTGGTATCAGCTCTTTCTCTCCGTCCCTTCAGGGTTTTCTATCCCTTTTTGCCCCTGGAAGTGTCCAGGGTCAGGCTGGGTGGGGCTTGGAGCCACCTGGGGTAGTGGAATAGGCAGGGAGTGGAATGAGATGGGCTTTAAAGTCCCTTCCAATTCAAACCACTCCATGATTTTATGAATACAGTGCTTTGAGAAACGTGATTTTCTCTAAAACCCTTGGAAAAAGCCCTGAAAACTGTTCTGAGTGCCCTGGCAGGGGTAAAGGGTTTTGCTTCAGTCATGCCTGCATTCAAACTGCTGCTGTTTGCTCTGCTGCTGTGCTGGAGGAGCAGCTGAGCACGTGGGATCCCACCAGGTGAACTTCAGGAGGAGCAGACGGCTTCTCATGGGCAGCTCTTCACCTGGAAGTCTGGCAGGAGGGCTCCCACCCCTCTGCCCAGTGACAGGGAATCAGCTGGAGCTCAGCACCAGCACTGGCAATCCCAAAATCCCTTCATTTGCTCCAAGGCATGCTGGGGAAATCCCCAAATCTTAGGAGAGGGGCTGGCACTGTGAGGGGGAACAAGAACTTTGCCTTTTGGGGGGGTTCTGCTGCTGCTGCCATGGCTCTCCAGAGATCAGCATCAGAAGGGATTGTCCCTGCCTGTGTGTGGGAGCTGAAACTGAAGCTGAACCTGCCTGGGGTGCAGAACTGGAAAACTCAGTTTCCTCTGCACTATAAATCTTAAAACACAAACCCAAATGGATTTGAGATGCTGCTCCAGCTGAAGTGTGGGGATTTGAGTCCCTGCAAATCAGAAGATGTATTGGAGACTTAGAAACAAGTTGAGGGATGGATGGTTTTACCAGACAGGACAAAAAAAAAGGTGCTCCAAGGGCTAATTGGGAGTTTTGAATGGTGGTTTTTGCAGGGAATTCAGATTAATAATAGCATGTCCTCTTGGAATGGGGTGGGAGAAAGCAGCAGTGATGGGAACTGCTGAGTCAGCAGTGGGTAATCCCTCCTGCCCTGGCCAAATCCATCCTGGCTCACAACAAAACCTCCCTCCAACTCTTATTTAGTCCCTATTTCTGTGATCTGCTTCCCAAGCCCTGCAAAGGCTGAGGTGCACCCTGTGGTGCCCACAGAGCAGCACCTGGGCCTGGGGTGATTCCAGAAGTTGGATTCCTGTGCTCAGAAATGCAACACAGCCGAAATTCTGCCACGAACCCACTCAGCTGTAGAATCTTATCGTTTTGCTTCTTGTGTATTTGTTTTAAGCAGGCAAATGAGGTGACTGACAGTGCCTACATGGGCTCAGAGAGCACCTACAGTGAGTGTGAGACCTTCACAGATGAGGACACCAGCACCCTGGTGCAGCACGAGATGCACGACGAGGTGGAGACCGACAGCGCCATCGACTCCGCCGTGCACTCGGAGTTCACCGACGCCATCGAGGAGCCGGAGCATGGGTGAGGAGAAACCCCACACAGGGCATGGGGGAGACACAGCCCCAGGGCTTCACACCCAGTTTGTCTTGCTGGAAATTGGGCTGTTCTTCTGATGCCTTGTGAAGGCTGCCCTAGAACAGAGATTTGATGGAGGTAAAGAATAAAGTAGGGATTTGTTAGGAGGGTTCGATGGATCCACCTTGGGCAGCACAAGAGCCCAGCCAGGGCTGCACCCAAGATGAACCAAAATGGTCACAAAATGAACAACCAGTCACGTTTATAAGTTCTGCTCCATTTGCATATTGGACTTAATTCATCAATTATACCCCCAGCCCATGAAGTCCTATCCTCCTTGTTTTTCTCTCTTCAGTCCATGTTGTTCATGCTCTTGGGTCTGAGATTTGGATCCTTTGTCCTTGCTCCCCAGCTAGAGAAGGAATTGTTTTGTCTCCCTGCTCTGTGCAGAGAGCTCACCATCCCCTAATACAAATCCCAGACCCACACACTAAAGCTGTACAGATTATGAAAAATATAAAAGCTGAAACCTGAGGCATCATTTTGTGTTTGTAACAACGTGCAAGACCAAAATAGCTCTTCTGGAGGAATAAGGAGAATAATTAGGCTGGTTTGTGTAGGCTGGTTTGGAGCCCAGCCTGGCAATCTCTTTGAGTTAATCGTTGCTTGCCTTGGGAGATCTTCTGTACCCTCATTAGCATCTTTAACCTCTAAAATAACTTCTCAGGTGATCCAAACACCTGAAAGACTTGCAGTTTTTAATCTATCACTTAAGCCAGAAACACAACATATAATTTTCCAGTCAGGAGGGGAACTCGTTCTATTTTTGTTTTCCCTAAAAACATGTGTGCCTTTGATGTGCAACCACCTCCTGTAATAACTGGTTTGAAACCTCTGCCTGGAGCACAGAAATGTGAGCCAAGATCTCCTTCCCTGGGTCTGAACTGCTGCTGGCAAAACTGCTCCTGGGCCCACCCCATTTTTGGAGGAAAACTGGGGTTTGGGGTGAAACTGGGATGCTGGCAGGCAGGAGGGCAGGGAAGAAGTCCTTTAGGATCAGAATCACAGAATGGTTTGGGTTGACAGGGACCTTAAAGCTCATCTCATTCCACCTTCTGCCATGGGTAGGGACACCTTCCACTAGACCAGGTTTGTCCAAGCCCCATCCTGGACATGTCAGTCCATCTGCCAGTGCCAGATTAGTGCCCCAAGAACACCAATGTACACCAAAACCTCTGGAATCCCCTTTGCTTAAGGTCTGTAACACACAGGAAGAGGTTTGTCCCAAAACACAAGGCCCAGAGTTGGTGCTCCAGGGAGTGCTTGCAGCTCTGCTTTTTGGGAGCTCCAAGCTTCCCTCCCACCCCAAAATCCCATCTGGGGGCATCACAGAGGCAACAAGCAGCACTAGGCCCGGGGCTGAAAGGGTGCTGTGGATTAGAGCAGAAATGGGATTATCCAGCTGGGCTCTTCTCACTGCAGCAGGCCAGCTCAGTGACAGTTAAATTGGGAGATAATCAGCTGAGAGCTCCCTGCCAGCAGCACGGGGTCCCTGCAGGGCCATGGCAGCCTGCGTGCACTCCCACCCGCTGGGGAAGGCAGCCTGCCTGGGATTCACCTGCCTGTAGGTACAGAACTGCCTGGGGAAAGGGGGAGAGGATTCACCTGCCTGTAGGTACAGAACTGCCTGGGGAATTGGGGGACAGGATTCACCTGCCTGTAGGTACAGAACTGCCTGGGATTCACCTGCCTGTAGGTACAGAACTGCCTGGGGAAAAGGGGAGAGGATTCACCTGCCTGTAGGTACAGAACTGCCTGGGGAAAGGGGGGACAGGATTCACCTGCCTGTAGGTACAGAACTGCCTGGGGAAAGGGGGGAGAGCAGGTGGTCCCCATGCTTGTCAAGGCTGGGGTCAGCAGGACAGGAGGGACAGGATTGTTGGAGAGAGTCCAGAGGAAGCCACAGGGATGCTTCAGAGCCCCTCTGCTCTGGAGCCAGGATTGCAGAGCTGGGGGTGCTCACCTGGAGAGGAGAAGCTCCAGGGACACCTCAGAGCCCCTGCCAGGGCCTGAAGGGGCTCCAGGAGAGCTGGAGAGGGACTGGGGACAAGGGATGGAGGGACAGGACACAGGGAATGGCTCCCAGTGCCAGAGGGCAGGGCTGGATGGGATATTGGGAATTGGGAATTGTTCCCTGTGAGGGTGGGCAGGCCCTGGCACAGGGTGCCCAGAGCAGCTGTGGCTGCCCCTGGATCCCTGGCAGTGCCCAAGGCCAGGCTGGGCAGGGCTGGGAGCAGCCTGGGACAGTGGGAGGTGTCCCTGCCATGGCAGGGGTGGCACTGGGTGGGCCTTAAGGTCCTTCCAACCCAAACTATTCTGTTATTCCCTGTTACCCCAGCTGTGGGCTTGGGAAGGTCAGATGTCCTTTGTGCACCCTGTCCAGGCCTTTTCCCAGATTGTTCAATGTGTGCAAATTCCAGGCACCCAAGAACTTGGTTTGATTTCTAGATTTGAACGGTTTGAAATGGGAACCTGTGGGAGTGCTGAGGGCTGGTTTTGGTGCCATCAGACCTCACAGGAGGAAACCTCTGGTACTCAGAGTACAGTCCCCCAGTGCTGCTGCTGGGCTGAATCAGCTTCAGCATCACTTCTCAGGAGCTCTCAGAGCTCAACATACCTGAAATGGTTTGAGCTTAAAGCTTTTTTAGGCTGTGTGTACTGAAGATTAGTTGGACTCTGGATCCTGAAGCTGCCTGAGCCTCAAGATGGGAATAGGAAATATAATTTACTGCCTAGGTTGAGGGTTTCCAGGTGCCTGATCAGATCTGCTTCTGTGCAGTGCTTATCAAACCACAACCCCAAATTTAGAGTTCTGGGCTTGGGTTTTGCTTCTGAATTATCAATTCCACCCCCTGGCTTCTATTCCTGGAGTGATTTCCACTTCTTTTGGTGAAGGTCTGACTCACCACAGGGATGGATGGGTTCCAGTGGATTCCCACTGTGGAATATTGGTGCTTCCAAGGGCAGGAGGAGTATGTGCAGATGCCCACAAGCTGGGCTGGATTTATTTGTGGTTAAATAGAGATCTGGAGGGTTGACATGTTTATATTAGCAGGATAAGAGAAAATCCTTCAGATAGAGCAGGTTTTTTGTCATAAATGGCTTATCTGTAATCTTTTTTTCTTTCTGGTTTAGTCCAGCAATCTGCTCATATCCCATTTCCCTCTGCTAGCAAGTGCAAGGAGATAAGGGCATAGCCAATACCAATTTCTGTAATAAACCAATATTATTATGATTTTTAGCCTAGAATTTTGGAGAGCAGAGCATTGTTAAACCCCCCCAAAACACAGAGCTGTGGCCCTGTGGCTGCTTTCACAGCCCGTTTGTTGCAAATCCCTCCTGCCTTTTCTCCAGCTTAATTTGGAAACTTCCATAGTCCTGGGCAGGAAAGGGGGCTTGGCTTGGTGGGCAGGCCCTGGCACAGGGTGCCCAGAGCAGCTGTGGCTGCCCCTGGATCCCTGGCAGTGCTGGATGGGGTTTGGGGCAGCCTGGGACAGTGGAAGGCGTCCCTGCCATGGCAGGGGATGGAATGGGCTGAGCTTTAAGATCCTTCCAGCCCAAACCATTCCAGGGTTCTGTGTCTCCATGCAATGGAAATGCTCTTCCAGAGCTTTTCTGTGCTCAGCTGTGTCCCCTCAGGAGCAAGGGACATCCCAGGAGCTGTGCTGGGTGTGTTCAGGGTTTGCACTGAGCTTTAACACGCTGCAGCCCCCTGGCTCTGGTGTTAAAAACACGTGGAGCAGCATTCCCCACTGCAGCATTGTCCCACACAGTGTGTTCCCAGCAGGAGCAGGGAAAGGGCTCCTTTGTCTTGCAGGGGGTCTGTCCCAGCTGCCTGAGCCCTCCCCTCCCCAGCACCAATCCCCCAGGGTTATGGGGTTAAAGCCTTGAGAGGATTAGGCAGCAACGAGCAAGTGTGAGCCTGGCACGAGCTGCTGTGGAACTCGCAGCATTTGGGATGGGGCTGGGATATGCCCAGCTCTTTCTCTGCCATGCCAATCACAGAAATTGGTGTTTTAGTCAAGCAAGGGCTTGTCACCAACCCTGGCCACTGTCCTGCAAGTCTGAGTGTCCCCAGTTGCAGCTGTCAGTGGAAAAACTTGGTTTATTGGGGTAAAAAATCACCATGAACTTCCTAGTGGTGCCTGGGCTGTTTCTGTCCCTGTCCTACTCTGCCAAAATGGGCACATCACTCACTTGGACATCACTCCCTTGGTGGGGTGGGTTGACCCTGGCTGGACACCAGGAACCCACCAAAGCTGCTCCATCCCTGCCCTCCAGAGATGGACAGGAAAAGAAAATATAACAAGGGGTTCATGAGCTGAGATAAGGACAGGGAGAAATCACTCATCAAATACCATCATGTGTAAAACAGACTCAAATTTGGGATATTAATTGAATTTATTACTGAACAAATCAGAGCAGGATAAGGAGAAGTAAAATCAGACCTTAAAAAATCATTCACCCCCCATCATCCCTCCTTCCCCAAGGCACAGGGAGATGGGAGGGGGGGTTGTGGTCAGTTCATCACAAATTGTTCCAGCCACTGCTCAGGGAGAGCAGTCAGAGTTCCCTTCCCTGCCCCAGTGTGGGTCCATGCACAGGAGACACAGGAGACAGCTCTCCCTGAGCCTCTCCAGCCTGAGTCCATCCCATGGGTTCTGTGGAACTGCTGCCCTGTGTGTCACTGCTGTGGGGTCACTCCTTCAGGCACAGCCTGGCTCCCTCACAGGGTCACAGATCCAACCAGGACCCTGCTCCAGCATGGGCTCCATGGATCTGCAGGTCCCTGCAGGATCCTGTCCCAGCACAGCTTCCCACGGGCTCACAGCCCCTCTCAGGCACCCCCTGCTCCAGGCCTGGGCTGCTGCAGGGGCTGCAGGTGCATCTCTGCACCTCCCTGCCTTCCATGGGCTGCTGGGACACAGCTGCCTCCCCATGGGCACAGAATCTCAGGGTCATCCCAGGAATCTCAGGGGAATCTCAGTTCTGGTGCCTGGAGCAGCTCTTGGCCCTGCAGAGCTGTTCCTCTCCAGTGTCCTCACCTCACTCTTCTCTGCACTCAGTTCACTGCCCCATCCCTTTTTTGTGTTTTCCCTCTCAAATCTGGTATCCCAGAGGTGCCATTCCTGGTGGGGTCAACCTCAGCCAGCAGCAAGTCCATCTTGGAGCCACCAGGGATGGGCTCTGCTGGAATGGGGGAAACTTCCAGGGATGGGCTCTGCTAAACATGGGGGAAACTTCCAGAGATGGGCTCTGCTGGAATGGGGGAAACTTCCAGGGATGGGCTCTGCTGGAATGGGGGAAACTTCCAGGGATGGGCTCTGCTAAACATGAGGGAAACTTCCAGGGATGGGCTCTGCTGGAATGGGGGATGCTTCTAGGGGTGGGCTCTGCTGGACATGGGAGAGGATTCCAGGGATGGGCTCTGCTGGATATGGGGGAAACTTCCAGAGATGGGCTCTGCTGGATATGGGGGAAACTTCCAGGGATGGGCTCTGCTGGAATGGGGGAAACTTCCAGAGATGGGCTCTGCTGGACATGGGGGAAACTTCCAGGGATGGGCTCTGCTGGACATGGGGGAAACTTCCAGGGATGGGCTCTGCTGGACATGGGAGAAGCTTCCAGGGATGGGCTCTGCTGGAATGAGGGAAACTTCCAGGGATGGGCTCTGCTGGATATGGGGGAAACTTCCAGGGATGGGCTCTGCTAAACATGGGGGAAACTTCCAGGGATGGGCTCTGCTAAACATGGGGGAAACTTCCAGGGATGGGCTCTGCTAAACATGAGGGAAACTTCCAGGGATGGGCTCTGCTGGACATGGGGGAAACTTCCAGGGATGGGCTCTGCTGGACATGGGGGAGGATTCCAGGGATGGGCTCTGCTGCACATGGGGGAAACTTCCATCAGCTTCTCACACTCCCCTGCCAAGTGCAAACCCCATACTCAGAAGGAGGATGTCCTGGATGCAATGCCAAGGCTGCTGTGGCCCCTCTAACCTCTGTCTGTCTGTTCCCCCAGGTCCCACCCCCACGAGCTGGCCCTGGGCTCCGAGCTCAGCCCCTCCATTGTCACCGTCATCAGCGGGGAGGAGCATTTCGAGGATTACGGGGAGGGCAACGAGGCCGACCTGTTCCCAGAGCCTTTGTGTAATGGGGAAAGCAGCTTTGGCAGCTCCTCCTTCCTCTCTCCCAGGTAATGCCCAGCCCTGGTGCTGCTTCACTCTGCTCTGTGGGACTGGGGTTTCCTTGGGATTTGCCAGCCTGGCAGACTCTGGATCCGAGGGGATAATGGGCTTGGAAGTGGAGGAGGAATTCCCCCCCTCATGGTTCCTTTCCCTGGTCAGTGCCTGTCCTGTGGCACCCAGCAGGAGGTGGAAGAGCTGTCTGCATTTCCAGTGTCACACTCTCCCTCACTGAACCTTCCAGGAGAGAAAATCACCTGCAGCTTTACCCCTGATCCTGCAGGATGACTCTAATGGTTTTTCCCTCTTTTATTATTTTGGGCTTTGATGCAATGTTTGGTTGGATTTGCATGAGCTGCAGCAGCATTCCTTCTCTAGGGATGTGCAGAGCAGGAAGCAGGCTGTAGCATTTCCTCTTTGCTTTAGGGTCTGAAACCAGGAAAAAGTCCATTTTCCAGTCTGAGCAGGATGGGCTGAGGAGCTGGTGGGGTGGTACACACCCTATCAATACTTACTGTCTAAAGAAAATTAGTAAAAGCTGGAATATCATCAGTGCTGCAGCCCACAAAGTGTCTGGGATGACAGGTAACACTGGGAATGTGTTCCTGCATTGGAGGCACAACTCTGCCAGCAGGAGTGTTCCCTGCCAGCCACACACCTGTGCTAAAGACAAAAATATACTTCTTTCTCTTTGGAATGACCCATCTGTGCCTTTCTACAGCCATATAAACTTCCCAAAACTTCTTTTTTTTTCCCATCTTCCTGTTTTTCCCAGCTTCCCAAACCCTTCACGGAGTTTGGACAATTCTGGGTGCACAGGGCTGGCAGGGAAGAGCAGGTCAGGGCTCATCTCTCTTTGGCTGGTGCAGCAGCAATGTTGGAGGTGTTAATGGCAAATAGGAGAGTTGCTGTAAAGAATCCCCAACCTTTCCCTTTAGGAAAGCAGTGCTCCAGCACTGGGATACCCTGCACAGTCTCTGATCCCTGCTTGTCCTTGGCTTGCTCCATACAGGAATGTGGGGCTGGCTGTGCTGGTGCTGTGGCACAGGAAGAACTCTGATTAAAACCCAGCCTTGGTGTTCATTTTTCCTGCCAGCCTCATCCAGAAGGCTCCTGGCAAGAAAATACCCAGCTAAAGGAGCTTTTCAATCTCTTGAACTTTTTCTTTACCATCAGGCCAGAGCTCCCAGTTTCCCCACGCTGCCAGTGTTCCAATCTTGCTCTGCCAGGGCAGCATCTCTGCTCTGCTCTGTCTCTGGATCTGATCCACACCTTATCCCATCTTCCCTGTGCTGGGAGGGGCTCCCTGGGCACGTGGCCACACAGGTTGTGGTGGTTTGTGCTGGAGCCTCTCTGCTGGGGCTTGCTGGGGAGGGAGGCTGCAGATAAACCCTGCAAAGCCTCTGGAGTCAGGAAAGTGGGGCTCTTGGAGCTGAAGGATTTCCTCATGCCTCTCAGGCCTAGCCTCCCCTTGGATTATTGTTGTGTGTGTGAAATCCTGCCCTAAACATTCCCTGAGTCTGTGTAGCTCTTCTGACTTTGGGTAGGAAGGGACACAGGGAATGGCTCCCACTGCCAGAGGGCAGGGCTGGATGGGATATTGGGAATTGGGAATTGTTCCCTGGCAGGGTGGGCAGGCCCTGGCACAGGGTGCCCAGAGCAGCTGTGGCTGCCCCTGGATCCCTGGCAGTGCCCAAGGCCAGGCTGGGCAGGGCTTGGAGCAGCCTGGGATAGTGGAAAGTGTCCCTGCCATGGCAGGAGTGGAGTGGGATGGGCTCTAATGCCCTTTCCCACCCAAACCATTCCATGCCTGAGCAGCCCCAGGGTGTTTAAACACACCTGAGGGGACACAGGCTGTCCCTGGTTCAGGCTGAATGGTTTTTTTGGATGTATTTTGAATACAAAGCACAGCATCACTTCTAAAGGGCCACATCACCACAGCCTCTTTCCATTCCAGGAATCTCTAAATGGGAATAATTTCTAGAAATTCTCCTGCCACAACTCCAGAAGATGAAGACAAACCCCAAGAGCCTTCAGGGAACATTGGGGTGCAGTGCTTTCCTGCTCAGTCCTTGTATTCTTCTTTGTGATCCCTCCTCTTGAGCCTTCCCTTGCATATCCATCCAGTGGAAAAGCCTCTTTGCAGCTCTCAGTGGGACATAAAAGGAAAAAAAAAGCTCCTTGAGCCCATCCCAGCCACCAGGAGGGACCTGGGGAAGACAAATGTTGCTCCAGGAGATGGAGGGAGGCCCAGGGAGGCTCTGTGTTGTACAACCACAGAATGTGCTGAGCTGGAGGGGACCCATCAGCATCCTGGAGTGGGTGGGGACAGCCCAGGGCTGAGCTCTCACCCACTCCAGGGGCAGGGAGCCAGGGCAGCCCGAGGCCAGCAGGATCTGCACACACCCCAGGAGCTGCCAGCCTGGCCTGGGGCTTCTCCTCCACACTTCTCTTCTCATGTAGATTAATGCTGGTTAAATTTGGGTTCCCACCTGGCCCAGGCTGCACCACCTGGGAAGGGAATGCACCCAAGAGCACCCAGAAAAGGGACATCCCTTCCCCCAGGTGCCACACAGCTGCTGTCACCTCTTCCCTGCACAAACCCTGAGCCACAGAGCTGTCTGCTGCTGGGAGAAGGTTATCCCAGGGCCACACCTGCCCTGAGGGGCAGAGGGAATGGTTTGCAATTGATTTTTTTTTTCCAGGAATAGAAAGAGATTATAATTTGGCATTTGCTGGTGTCCAGCCTGTCTGAGGGGGCTGGGGAATACTGTACAGACAGCACAGCCTCCAGGCCTGACCCTGGGCTGGGGGCTGGGCCAGGGCACCCTCAGGATGCTCCAGGCCAGGAGTTTCTGGTGTGTTTGTATATCCCAGGATTCACTGCCCCTCCCTGATGCCTGTTGGGTTTATCTTGCTTGTGTTTGCTCACACCTTTACCTGTCTCTCTTATGGAACTGCTTGGGTTTTTCACTATTTAACCTTTCTTTGTTTCACATCCGTGGCTTCCAGAAGCACAGGAGGGGTTTGTGGAGTCTGGCCCCAAATGAACACAAACCATTTGCAGCTGAGAATCCTCTCTGTCCTGCCCAAATCATGAGGAAATATCTCCCAGCTTCCCAAGCTGTGAAAGTCCTACAGACCCCCATGGCCCTTCCCCAATGGCATTCCCTGCAGGAGCACAGCACTGCTGCTGGGCTGTGCTTTGGAGGAGTGAGGTGTTAAACTGCACCTATCCATTTCATCTTGGCTTAAAAGTGAAAAATCTGATTTTGTGAAAAAGTGAAAAAGTGAAAATCTGATTTTGTACTTTACTAAGGCAGGTCTGCAGCAGCACAGCTGCTCTACTTTTAAAGCATCCCATTGAAAAGTGGGACACTGACCAAAGGATCATGGAATCCCACAATATCCTGAGTGGGAATAGACCCACCAGGATCATCCAGGGCAGCTCCTGGCCCTGCTCAGACACCCCAACAATCCCACCCTGGGCATCCCTGGGATCATTGTCCAAACACTCCTGGAGCTCTGGCAGCCCCGGGGCTGTGCCCATTCCCTGGGGAGCCTGGGCAGTGCCAGCACCCTCTGGGGGAAGAACCTTTTCCCAAAATCCATTAAAATCCCCCTTAGATTCAGCCCTGGCCCACTGCACCCAGTCCTGCAGTGTGCAAGTTCATTCTGCACTTACTGAGGCAAACCAGGAGCCTCCTGAGACAGATTGCCTGGAAAATCCTGTTGGAAAATAAACTTTGCAGTGGTGTAGGTTTGTGGGAAGCACTTACCTCACCTGCCCTGGGCTCCTGGGGATTGAGATTGGCTCAGGGGTTTGGAAATGTGGGCCAAGCTCAGAGATGCTGGGAGTCTCTGGAAGGAGAGTGATGGAAATGTTGCTAATTATCAACTATATAAATTCTGTTGAGCAATTACAAATTATCAATTAGCAGTATATTGTTAAAAACTAGTCTAAATTAGAAATTTTCTATATATTATTATCAGCATCCCCACATTGGCTGATAATAATATATAGAACATTTAATTTGGCTTTGAAAACTATGGTGGGAGGCGACCCAACCTGCCCTGAGATTTTAATTCAAATTTCATAGCTCCCACCAAATCCTCCCCTACCTTGAGGTACCCTCAGTATATATAAATTCTATTGAGCAGTTACAAATTATATATTAGCAGCATATTGTTATAAACTAGTCTAAATTAGAAATTTTCTATATATTATTATCAGCATCCCCACATTTGCTTTAATTTGGCTTTGAAAACCATGGTGGGAGGTGACCCAACCTGCCCTGAGATTTTAATTCAAATTTCATAGCTCCCACCAAAACCTCCCCTACCTTGAGGTACCCTCAGTATATATAAATTCTATTGAGCAATTACAAATTATCAATTAGCAGCATATTGTTATAAACTAGTCTAAATTAGAAAATTTCTATATATTATTATCAGCATCCCCTCATTGGTTTTAATTTGGCTTTGAAAACCACGGTGGGGGGCGACCCAACCTGCCCTGAGATTTTAATTCAAATTTCATACCTCCCACCAAAACCTCCCCTAACTTGAGGTACCCTCAGTATATATAAATTCTATTGAGCAATTACAAATTATCAATTAGCAGCATATTGTTAAAAACGAGTCTAAATTAGAAATTTCTATATATTATTATCAGCATCCCCACATTGGCTGATAATAATATATAGAACATTTAATTTGGCTTTGAAAACTATGGTGGGAGGCGACCCAACCTGCCCTGAGATTTTAATTCAAATTTCATACCTCCTACCAAAACCTCCCCTACCTTGAGGTATCCTCAGTATATATAAATTCTATTGAGCAATTACAAATTATCAATTAGCAGTATATTTTTAAAAACTAGTCTAAATTAGAAATGTTCTCTATATTATTGTCAGCATCCCCACATTGGCTTTAATTTGGCTTTGAAAACCACGGTGGGAGGCGACCCAACCTGCCCTGAGATTTTAATTCAAATTTTATGCTTCCCACCAAAATGAGGTACCCTCAGTATATATAAATTCTATTGAGCAATTACAAATTATCAATTAGCAGTATATTGTTAAAAACTAGTCTAAATTAGAAATTTTCTATATATTATTATCAGCATCCCCACATTGGTTTTAATTTGGCTTCGAAAACCATGGTGGGGGGCGACCCAACCTGCCCTGAGATTTTTAATTCAAATTTCATACCTCCTACCAATACCTCCCCTACCTTGAGGTACCCTCAGTATATATAAATTCTATTGAGCAATTACAAATTATTAATTAGCAGCATATTGTTAAAAACTAGTCTAAATTAGAAATTTTCTATATATTATTATCAGCATCTCCACGTTGGCTGATGATAATATATAGAACATTTAATTTGGCTTTGAAAACTATGGTGGGAGGCGACCCAACCTGCCCTGAGATTTTATTCAAATTTTATGCTTCCCACCAAAATGAGGTACCCTCAGTATATATAAATTCTATTGAGCAATTACAAATTATCAATTAGCAGTATATTGTTATAAGCTAGTCTAAATTAGAAATTTTCTATATATTATTATCAGCATCCCCTCATTGGTTTTAATTTGGCTTTGAAAACCACGGTGAGGGGCGACCCCACCTGCCCTGAGATTTTAATTCAAATTTCATAGCTCCCACCAAAACCTCCCCTAACTTGAGGTACCCTCAGTATATATAAATTCTATTGAGCAGTTACAAATTATCAATTAGTAGCATATTGTTATAAACTACTCTAAATTAGAAATGTTCTCTATATTATTATCAGCATCCCCACATTGGCTGATAATAATATATAAAACATTTAATTTGGCTTTGAAAACTGTGGTGGGAGGCGACCCAACCTGCCCTGAGTTTTTTAATTCAAATTTCATAGCTCCCACCAACAATTCCCCTACCTTGAGGTACCCTCAGTATATATAAATTCTATTGAGCAATTACAAATTATCAATTAGCTACATATTATTATAAACTAGTTTAAATTAGAAATTTTCTAGATATTATCATCAACATCCCCACATTGGTTTTAATTTGGCTTTGAAAACCATGGTGGGGGGTGACCCAACCTGCCCTGAGATTTTTATTCAAATTTCATAGCTCCCACCAACAATTCCCCTACCTTGAGGTACCCCCAGCTTGTGGAAGCCACGGCTGCAGCTGCTCCCTGTGCCTTCTGTGCTGTTGACATGACCCTTGTGATCTCTCTAGCACCAATCCCCTCGCTGCCAAACTGCACAGCATTCTCGCAGATGAAGCTTTTGAGTTTTACTGTAGCCAGTGCCACAAACAAATCAACCGCCTCGAGGATCTCTCTGCTCGCCTCAATGATCTTGAGATGAATAGGTAACTGGATGTGCATGGCCATCCCAGCCTGGGAAGGATGTTCTGCCTGGGGAGGCTCTCCTTGTCTGGCACAGCTGTTCCCTCTGTGTGCTGGTGGGGAGGGGATGAGTTTCACCCAGCCACAGGAGGCTCTGGAGGTGTTTGAGGTGGTGGGGAGCTCATGGAGGGTGAGCAGGAGGAGCCTTTGATGCAGACAAGGAGAGCATTCCCTGCCCTTTGCATGCCTGTGCATGGTGGGTTCCATGGGAGCAGTGAGCTGCCCATGTGTCACTACAGGACACAAAACGACACAACGTGCACACACTGCTGTTCTCAAGGTGAGAAAAGGGGAGTTTATTTTCTGACTCTAACATTTATAGATTTCTAAAAAAGTGCCAGTGGATTGGAGGGTGACAGTGCCACCTCTCCAATGACACTGGACAAACTAACAGTCTATCAGATTTTTCTTCTTTCATAAAAGAATGCAAGCCAATAAGTTATTTACAGAAAGTGGGTGAGAAAGTTCATTACAAGAATGTAAACATCAGAAGGCTTAGAAAATCTTAAAAAATCAGGGTGACAGCCATGCACAGTATTTGTCACCAAGGAAAGACTGGGAGTGGTGTGCAAGGGCAGGAACAGCCCATCCTCCTGCTGCAGGAACAACCTGAAGGCATCAGCCTGCTCCACAAGGAGCAGTAAAGTCTCATCTCACCCAGCTTCACCCACAGCCTGCCCACCCCGGTGTCACCATGGGCTGGGGAGATGTGACAGACACCAGGAACATCAGGAGATTTGGATAGAGTTTTGGAGGTCTCCCAGGCAGCAGCTGGATGTGGTGTCTGACTAGTGGAGAGGGATTTCTGCCTGTTGATTTGTTCATTCAGAGCTGGTTGCAGCCCTCTGGGTGGAAGGATGGTGGCATTGGTGATAAATCTTTCTTCTCTTGGCTGTTGTGGCTATTCAGACCTGGTTTCTGTCATGTTCTTGGTCTCTGTCTGTCCTTTGCAGGGACAGTGTGATCTGGGAGCTCTCCTGGTCTATGGGAAGAGAACTGCAAAACAAATAAGAGCTTGAATTTCATTCTTTTTAATGAGAAAAAAGGTCTCTCCCTTTGTTTTTCTTGGCTAAATAGTTGGTTTTGCTGTTGGAGGCCTTGAGGGTCAGTGATGGGTCTCAGGTTATGCAGGTATTAAGGAGAACACTGGTTTTCCCTGGAAGCCCCACTCCATTTCAGGTTTTCTCCCCCACATCTACCTAACACCTCAGAGCCTCCTGTGATGGGTGGGATTTCCTGTGGAGCTTCTCTGTCCCATCATGGCGGGAATTCCACAGGCTTTGGTTTGCCCTGTGAGTAGGTGCAATTCCTCCATCTGTGTTCAGGGCTCACCAAGTGCACATTTACTGGGAATACATTCCAAGGGCCTGTGTGGAAGGGGCAGTGCCCCCTGTTTGTGTGCTGTGGATGGGAGGTGTCCTGTGCAGTGTGTGGGACATGCAGGACCTGCTGCTCCTCCCTGCATCACCACTGACGTGAGGCCCTCAGAGAGGGGACAAGTCCTGGAGCAGCAGGAACTGGACCAAAATCTGGGACAAGCCTGAAGACACCTCCTCCAGGGGATTCTGGCAGCTGGGATGAAGCCCAAAGCACCCCAGAACAGCCTCACTCATAAGAATTGTGGACACACAGACAGTGTTTTATCCTTGGAACAAACTGGGGAGCTTGCTCCCAGCATTGGGGTGCAGCCTGGGAAAGCAGGGAAGACTCCTCCAGGAGCTTGGCATGAAGTGCTTTGTGCCTCTGTTTTGTTCCAGTGCCCTTGCTGGTGTCTCAGCCTTTGGACACTGCAGGTGCCATCGCTTCCCCAGGAGATTTTTCCAGAGGAAAATATTTTCCCCCCAGTGCTGGGGCCATTCCTTACAATTCCTGGCAAACACCAGGCCCTGACCTCCTCTCCTTGGGCGCCGAGCTGCCTTGAAGCCCAGCCAGCAGCAGCTCTTGTGCTCCCTGGAAGTCTGGGATTTGAGGATGCACTTTGACCCAGGGCTGGTCACCCTGACAACAGCCCCCAGTCAGGTTTGGGGGTTACTTTACAAAGCAAATTGTCCTAAGCTATTTTTAATCCCTCCTTCGAAGAACTCGTGTTGCAGCTCCAGGCAGGAGTGGACTTCCAGAGGATTTTATTTGTTATTTTTTCCTAAAACTGAGCTAAGCACCAGGGAATGCAGCTGCTGCTTCTTGGATTGGAGCTGAGTGAGGATTTGGTGTGGCCCGGTGGCATCTTGTGACACCAGCGTGGGTGGAAGATGAGGAGTGAGATCCAAGCCCTGTCCACTTCCCCAGCACCAGTCAGGAGCAGAAGACTGGAAAGAGCATCTCAGCAAGGAGCTGCTTGTGGAAAAGGCTGGTTCTTCTCAGCAGGAAGAGCCTGCAGCCTGTCCCCTGCAGGTGGGACACGGTGACACAGCCCTTGGCTGCTCATCCTGTGGTGACACTGATCCCTGACCGCTGTGGCATGGTGGCAGCTGGCTCAGACATGGATCCAAGGAGTGATTCCTGTCGGTTATCCCTGAAAAGGAGAGAAAGCTCATCCCCCTCCCCAGCCACTGCAACAGTGCCATGCTCAAAATCCAGACAGGGACACCACCAACAGCTCCTAAAGCCTCTGGGCCAGGAGCAGGCAGCATTTCCTGGTGACCCAGAGCCCAGCAGTGGCCTGGTGGCTGTGGAAGGGCAGGAGGATGGATTGATCAGTGGGATGATGGCAGAAGGATGGATGTGCTGGTGTTGCCCAGTGCAGGGGAGCTCTGGGGGTGGCAGGGTGGCCTGGGGAGCCCTGGGTGCAGGACATGTGGCTCAGTGTGCCCTCAGCACTGGGCTGCAGCCCCCCCAGGCTCCCTGCTATTCTTAGCTCTTTCCTTGGGGATCGGTTTTCAGGCAGGGATCAGCAGGAGAGCAGAGCGTGGCAGGGGGCAGCGAGCTCTCCTCCAGCATTATTCCATGTGCTTTGTTATTCCTTGTTCTTCAGCACAGGAGTGGCCCCTCTCCTGCCCTTCCCAGGGGTTTGGGGGTGCATGCCAAGGGCTCCCTGCCAGAGCAGAGGATGTGCCCCGGATTCCATGCAGTTTCCTGTTTCCCTGGCTCTCCACTGTCAGCTTTTCTAACTCTTTCCTGTTTTTTCTTCATTTTGCAGCCCCAATAAAAGACTTTCCAGCAAGAAGGTGGCAAGGTAAGCTCATACTCCTGTTGTTGTTTGCTTGATCCGTGTGAGCTGCCGGCTCCATGGAAGGAAAACTCAAAATAAGCTTGGAGGGTTGTATTTCTGGATATATTCCATAGTGCTGGGGAAAAATGGGTTTAATTCTGAGATCTTTTTTCTGGAATGGGGGATTCTCACTTGTACACACAGCTGGAGGCTGCTGGCAACCTGATTCCTTCCAGGAAAAATGGGGGGGCTTTTCCTCATGGTCTGTCCTGCCAGTGCCATAGCAGGGGGCACATGGAGCAGGGAAGGAGTCTCTAGAAGGACATACCCCTCTGGGATATGTCCCAGTCTGGGATCCCTCCCAGTATCACCATGTCTGTAGAGTTCTGCAGGACCAGACCAGTCAGTACCCCCACCTGGAGGGATTCTACAGCACCCCAAAAATTCCAGCTGCCTCAGACAGCTCTTGGTCCTGTTTCACTTCATTCCATGTCCTCTCAGCACTTGGTTTTGTGGGAGCAGCTCCCCCTGCTCAGTCAGGGGCTCTGGGACACCTGGGTGGGCTGCAGATGGCTCTGATTGAATTTTAACCCTGGTTTAAACCTAGGTTTAATGCTGTGCTGCTTCTGTCCTGCACAACCACCTTGTGTGATGTCAGTCACCTTTTCTGTGTGAGCATATCCCCAGGGATATTGGATGTATTGGATATATCTAGGCAGATCTCTGGAGCACAGGGTCCTTCCCTCCCCTCTCAGTGTCACCTGGTGCTCACCTTTCCTCTCCCAGCTCCCCCATCCCTCCTATCCCATGCCATCCTGATTTTAAGGATAAACTGACTCTTACCTCACTGTTCTGCCTCTGCCACACTCAGGAGGGAGATTTCCCTCTGCACTTGTTGGATTTCTCCTTGCTGGTTTCCCAGCAGCACAGGGGCACTGTGGAGGAGCAGGCAGCTCAGTTGGGGAACGTTGCTGTTCCTGACACTCTCTCTGCTCCCTGTGCTGACCAAGCAGCTTCCCTGCACCTCTTCCTCCCACTGTGCTCTCACACCTTTCCCTTCTCCATTTTTCCTGCACTCAGCAATCTCCCCTGGCACAATTCCCCTCCTGGAAAGGAAGCAGATCCTTGATATTACATTTCCTACTTCCACTCATCTTACTTTCTAGAGCTTTGTTAAAAACACTGGCAGGAAGGAGGGCTGAGGGGAGCAGCCTGTCCCAGGTTTCCTGTTTTAGGACTTGTTTTTGTCCCGTGCCTAGCACAGATAATTTTGGGAGGATTTGAGTTAAACTTTTGGGAACAGAGATACCCTATCTTATGGGGCATTGAGCCCTCCTGGCCCTTTGCTTTTCTGAGGCAGCAATGTGTGGGCTTGTGTAAATATTAGTTAATTCAAGAGCAGTCAGGTTTGGTTTGTGATAAGGAGGGAGATAACAGGGTTTTGCCCAGCCAGATCCTTAAGCTCAGCCCAAAGCAAATCCTTTGTTGCAGATACTGTAATTAGTGAATAATCCCAAAACATTTGCTTTTGGAAAATTGATTTTATTTTGGTAAGAGCTCTTTCCTCATTTTTCTTATCCGGGTTCTGCTCGTGCCAAGAAATCTCAGCTGCTTAAGCCCTGTTGTGCTTGGCACCATTTAAATGACAAATGTGCCTGAGACTTTAAAATCTAAATATAAACTGAGGGTGAGGATGTAAAATCAGGCTGTGGTCTCTTGGTAAATGCCAGTTGTGCTTAGTTAGTCCTGGCATGAACACACTGTGGAGTGGGAGGATTTCAAGAGCCAATGGTAAAATTCCTGGGAGCAACAGAACTTTAAAGAGACCTCTGGGGTTTTGTCATCCATCCTCTGCTCAGAGCAGGAGAGCAGAGTGTTCTTCTCCTGCCTGGGGTGCCAGGGCTGGAACACACCCCCTTTGCAGGGCAGATCCACAGCCATGCTGAGGGAGCAGCCCCTCTCCAGGGTGTCCTTTGGTTTGTCACAAAGCTGGGGACACTGAGCAGCCTCTCCAGGGTGTCCTTTAGTTTGTCACAAAGCTGGGGACACCAAGCAGCCCCTCTCCAGGGTGTCCTTTAGTTTGTCACAAAGCTGGGACACCAAGCAGCCCCTCCTCAGGATGTCCTTTAGCTTGTCACAAAACTGGAAACACCAAGCAACCCCTCCTCAGGGTGTCCTTTAGATTGTCACAAAGCTGGGGACACCGAGCAGCCCCTCCTCAGGGTGTCCCTGGCTTTGTGACAAGCTAAAGGGCACTCTGGGAAGGGGTTGCTTGGTTCCCCCTCCTTGTCACAAAGCTGGGGACACCGAGCAGCCCCTTCTCAGGGTGTCCTTTAGTTTGTCACAAAGCTGGGACACCGAGCAGCCTCTCCAGGGTGTCCTTTAGTTTGTCACAAAGCTGGGACACCGAGCAGCCTCTCCAGGGTGTCCTTTAGTTTGTCACAAAGCTGGGACACCGAGCAGCCTCTCCAGGGTGTCCTTTAGTTTGTCACAAAGCTGGGACACCGAGCAGCCAGGATCTCCTTTAGATTGTCACAAAGCTGGGACACCGAGCAGCCAGGATCTCCTTTAGTTTGTCACAAAGCTGGGACACCGCTGTCACGAGGCCTCGTTAATGATTAGCTCATTAACTGGGCTGGGGGGGTCACAGCAGCCTCAGGGGGGTTTGCCCCCCTCCCTCCCCTTGCACCCCACTTCTTCCCAGTCTTATCAGCCCTGGCAGTACTCTGGCCTTTGCTGGATAATGCACGGCCTTGGGGCTGGGCTAAAGAAGGAAAGTGGGAAGCGGCAGCTCTTATCTCTCCCCATTCCAAAGAGCAATCAATGATCGCGGTGTGAAGTCCCGGCCCCGTGTCCACGTTGGAGCGCTGGATTTCCCGGGACAGCTCCGCGGTGAGGGGACAGGCAGCGCTCGGAGAGCAGATCCTCTGGAGAGGCTGAGGAGGGCGGGAGGTGGCGGCGGGGCCGGCCGCTGTCACCTGGTGTCGCCATGGTGCCGGTGCTGGGGCTGATGCCGCTGCTGCTGTGGGTCGGGGTGGTTTGTCTCTGTTTCAGGCAGCTGCACCAGACGAGCTCGCTGGCCGTGGGGGTGATGGAGGAATCCTACCGGGAGAGCCTGGAGTGCACCGACGAGGACATCACCGACAAGGTGGGGCCTCCTCCCCGTGCTGGTGCCCTGAGCTTTGCTGAAATGTTGGGAGGAAAGGGGTTCTAGGGTAAAGTCTGTGGGACCCTGCAGTGTTCCCAGGCAGGATCAGGGTGAAGCTCCTCCCTTCAGATGAGCCCTCCCCATATGGAGGGGATGGAGGAGCAGAGCGGCGCTCCAGGCGCTCTGCAGGGTCAGGAGGTGACACTGCATCTTCTCCAGGGGCTGTGGCTTCTTCCCCCAGAGTGCTGGGAGGAGGAATGGGCTCTTCACAGGCAGCATTTTCACTTCTCCTTCACACAAGAAGATGTTCTGCTTTTCTGAGGCAGCCCACCCAATGTGAAAGAGAAACTTCCTCCCCTTGGCACACTCTGCTCGTGCTGTCACACTCTGCTCGTGCTGTCAGGGTAGGGCTGGTTTTGTGCTGATGCTGATGGATTTTCCTGGGGTATTACAAGAAAAGAGTTGTAGGATAAGATGGGAGCACAGGAAAGATTATGTCTGAGTATTCCTAGTTAAAAAACAGGGAAAAGAAGCTAAGATTGTGTAGATGTCTACTGAAGTCCTGAAATTCCTTGGGAATGGCCTTTCAGCTATGGAATATGAATGTCCTGAGGAGCTTGGTGTGGAAGAGAAACGTGTATGTGTGTAGCTGCACTCAGAAATAATTATAATGCAGGGAAAACCTTTGAAAAATAAATAAATAACAACATTTTTTCCAAGGGGAAGTTGAATTAAAATAGTTGAGTTCTTTAAGGCTTGGGAAACTTCTGATGGGAAGGCCTTGTGTGTCTGCATGGCCTCTTTAATTCTCCCATGTCTCCTGCCCTTCTCCCAGAGCCAGGATTTGGCTTTTCCAGGCATGCTCCTCATTTCTTCTCCCCCAGGATTGTTTTATATGGAATTTGAATGAATTAAATGCAAATACAGCTGGAATAAACCCTGTAGAGGTACAGGGAGAAAATCCTCACCTCTGTTCCTTCCCCACCAGCTGTC
Organism: Melospiza georgiana; assembly: GCF_028018845.1. Taxonomy (NCBI): domain Eukaryota; kingdom Metazoa; phylum Chordata; class Aves; order Passeriformes; family Passerellidae; genus Melospiza; species Melospiza georgiana. The sequence goes on from NC_080445.1 coordinate 14,786,277, forward strand.
ATTGATCCCTCCATCTGTAAATTCAGGGTTTCCATCCTGTTCCAGGCAGTGGGGAGTTATCCAGCCTCAGTGCTGCACATGGAGCTCTGGGGATCCACCAGGATCTTTCCCTCTAGATTGCTTTTAGGATGCTATCAGGAAGGGGTTGAAGAAAGGAAAGAGTGAAGTGTTTGACCCCAAACTGGTTCACAGGAGCCATCAGAACCTGGGAAAACAGATGGAAAAGGATGTTTTAAAGGGATGCTGATACACAAGGCATGACTGCTCAGTTCCAGTGGGAGCCCTGCTTGTTTGGGGATGCTGTGGGGGCTGCTCTGGGTTTGGGGTTCCCCAGGGGCTGATCCCTGTCCCTGCTGCAGGTGGTGTTCCTGGAGAAGCGGGTGACGGAGCTGGAGAAGGACACGGCTGCCAACGGGGAGCAGCACAGCCGCCTGCGGCAGGAGAACCTGCAGCTGGTGCACAGGTGAGAGCCTCACCTGGGGGCCTTTCCCCTCCTCCTGCTGCAGTCCCTTCCCAAATCCAAACCACAGCCCTTTCCTGGGAGACTGACTCCATCCCAGCTGGGAACAGGGCACAGCGACATGGAGATTTTCTGTTTTATGGGCTTAAGTTCTCTGGAGCTCCAGGACTTGGCTTTTGGTGGTTTTTACATGTGGCTTTTAATTGCTGGAGCTATATCAGGGAGGGTCAGGGTAGAGATCAGGAAAGGTTCTTCCCCCAGAGGGTGCTGGCACTGCCCAGGGGAATGGGCACAGCCCTGAGGCTGCCAGAGCTCCAGGAGTGTTGGGACAATGCTCTCAGGGTGGGATTGTTGGGGTGTCTGTGCAGGGCTGGGAGTTGAAATCCATGATCCTTGTGGTTCCCTTCCTACTCAGGATGAGGTTTTGTTGTTATTCTCGTTTGTCTTTTGATTTGTTTTTTTTCTAATTGCTTCCCTGCTCCATGTGTCCCTCCCAAAAAGTCTCTGGAACTCTGGGTCTTGATTTTTTAAAAAACATTTATAGTTAGTTATAGTTATAGTTATAGTTATAGTTATAGTTATATAGTTATATCATGGTTATATTTAGATCATGGCTATATTTATATCATATCATATTTATGTTTAATATATTTTCCTGCCCCAAATGGTCCCTGGAGCTCCAAGGCTTGCCTCCTGCTGGATCCAGGCCAGGGTGCAGCCCTTTGGATCCCACATGATGTAATCCCTGTGTGTGCTAATCTGCCAGGCTCCTCTCTCCCAGCATAGCTGTACCCTGGGCAGATAAAGCCAGCAGAGTTTATCTATAGGGCTGTAATTCTGTTAAGTAACAGTCCTGTCAGGGAACTGAGCCACTCAAACAAAGGTTTCCCTAAGCCCTGATAAACTTGAGAGTGAGGGAGATGTTTTCACTTCAGCAGCTTGGCCTGGAAGTGTCAGCTGGCTCTGGGTGAGCTGTGTGCTGGGGAGAGTGGGATCAGCTGGGAAAATCCTTCTCCTGGGAAAAGCCACTGCAGAAATTCCAGCTCCAGCCCCATCCCTGCAAGTGCTCATGGCCAGGTTGGACAGGGCTTGGAGCCAGGCTGGCAGAGCTGGGGGTGCTCACCTGGAGAGGAGAAGCTCCAGGGACACCTCAGAGCCCCTGCCAGGGCCTGAAGGGGCTCCAGGAGAGCTGGAGAGGGACTGGGGACAAGGGATGGAGGGACAGGACACAGGGAATGGCTCCCACTGCCAGAGGGCAGGGATGGATGGGATATTGGGAATGAGGAATTGTTCCCTGTGAGGGTGGGCAGGCCCTGGCACAGGGTGCCCAGAGCAGCTGTGGCTGCCCCTGGATCCCTGGCAGTGCCCAAGGCCAGGCTGGGCAGGGCTGGGAGCAGCCTGGGACAGTGGGAGGTGTCCCTGCCATGGCAGGGGTGGCACTGGGTGGGCTTTAAGGTCCCTCCTAGCCCAAACTATTCTGGGATTCTGTGATCTGCAGTTCTGCTGGCACACAGGGAAGGGTGACCTGCAGATCCCCTGGTTTTTGTTGGCATCACAAGAGAGTGAAAAGAAGAAGGATTGAGGCTGTTGCCTTTTCTCTGTGCAATGACACCACTTCCTGCTGGAAACAGCTGAAGGAGGATTTCTCTGCCATGACTGCTGCAGGTGGAACCACAAACCCTGGGATTTGTGTTTGGCTTAGAACCTCTTAAAGGTCTTTTGCAACCTCAGTGACTCTGAGATTCCCATGAAGAGATGTCTATGTGTGTGGCTGCACTTGGAAATAATTCTAATGCATAGAAGACATTTAAAAATAATTAAAAATAGACTTCTTTCCCAGGCTGGAAATTGAATAGCATACTTGTGTTCCTTAAGGATCCTGACTTGGGAAACCTGTGATGGAAGAGGTGCTGCTTCTCCTGCTGCATGTGCTGGGATGCAGTGAAGCTGTTTGAGATGGTCATTGCTGTGTTTTCCCTGGAAGCTTGTTCTGTTTTACCATCTGCTTCTCCCAGCTCACCTGAGGGCGGGGAGAAGGGCTGGGAGGGGAGTCTGGTCCCTGCCTTGGGATGGCAGCTGCTCCTCAGGGCAGTTTAATCCCCTCTTTGTCCTCTCTGCAGAGCAAATGCACTCGAGGAGCAGCTGAAGGAGCAGGAGCTGAGGGCTGACCAGACCCTGCTGGAGGAGATCAAGAAGCAGAGGGAGCTGCTCAGCAAAATGGAGAGGGAGAAGAGCATTGAGATTGAGAACCTGCAGGCCAGGTGGGGCTGGGGGGGCAGCACTCCTGGAGCCAGCCCAGAGTCTGTGCCCAGGCAGCCTTGGGGGCAGGCAGGGAGGCAGGCAGGGAGTTTAATGGGTGCAAGGTGATTAAAATCACCACAAACCCTGAGTTTTGGTAATTTCCACCTTTGGCCCACAGACCTAATCTTGGGTTCTTTATTTGAGCTGCTCTGATGCATTTTAAGTTGAGCTCCCACCCTTTATCCACATGCCTGTCCTGCAGTGAGGGGATGAAGAGGGGATTTGTTAATGCTGCTTCCTATAAATGACCCCTTGGGGTACTTTTGATGCCCAGATGTTTTTCACCTTGATGGAAACAGGCAAACAGCTGGGAAAGAGGCAGAGTGTGCCAGCCAGGGTGCTCTGTGCTGCCTGGTGGATTCCAAAGGCAGAAGTGGGGTGGGAGAGGTGTCAGGTATTTGGCAGGGCTTTTCCATCTTCCCCAAAGTGTTTTGCTGTTGTTCATCCCTTGCAATCCATGGGAGGTGAAGACAGTGGGGTTCTACCTGGGAATGCAAACCCAAAGCCCTCTCTGACCCCCTGCTCTGTTGTCTCTGCTGCTGAGGCTTGTCCAGGACCAGAAAAACCCTTGGAACAAAGAATAGCACTGGAGCTGATGGATATCAGGGTTGTGTAGATGCCCCTCTCTTTCCCCTGGCAGCAGAAATATCTCAGGGTTTGCCTTGAACACATGAATCCCTGATGGCTTCCCTTGGGTTTCATGTTCCTGGGGAGGTTTTCTCCCTGTGTGGGATGCTGGGATGAGTGTCACACCCGTTCCCTCTGCAGGCTGCAGCAGCTGGATGATGAGAACAGCGAGCTGAGGTCCTGTGTCCCCTGCCTGAGAGCCAACATCGAGAGGCTTGAGGAGGTGAGGCCAGAGGGTGCCTGGTTTGGGGATGAAATGCTGGTTTTGGGGTGAAATTCTGGCTTTGGGATGAATTTTCATGAACACAAGATCCATTTAATGTAACAAACCATCTCCTTCCATTTTCCAGTCTCTGCAGACTCCACTTTGGACAGCACTATCCCACACAGTTATCCTTGCAGTCTCCCACTGTTCAGCCTGGAAGCTGGGAATAAACCCCTGATAAATCCCTGTGGCAGTGCCTGCTCAGGAGGGGACTCGTGCCCTCTTGTGGAAGCTTGTCCCCATCCCTGTCCCCGTCCCTGTGGCCAGTCCAGTGCAGGGGAGGAGGAGGAGCAGGGATGCTCCATCTCTATGTCCTATGGGATTTGTCAGTTGAGTTTCCAAAGATCTGTGTCACCTCCCAGCCCCTCTCATGTCACCCTGCCCAGGATCCAAGGCCCTGCAGGGCTGGGGCTTCCCCAGGCTCCTTGGGATGGGCAGGAGCCTCACCTTCAGGGATGGGGTGGGTTACAGGTGGGACACCTGGAGCAGGGGCTGCATTTTGTCTCTGCCAAGCTTGGGGGCAGAATTAAAGTTAAAACTGAACTGAGATCAAACCCTCTCTCCTAGCTGAAGGACCTTTTATCCATGCTTAATCCCATGGGAGAGGGCTCCATCCTCCTGATGTGCTCTTCATCTGCCAGGGCCTTGTGAGCACAGCTGAGGCTGGGGGCAGGAAAGCCCCAGTGGCTCTGAGGGTGAATTCCCAGCCATGGGGAGTTGGTTGTGATCATGCAGAGCCATTCTCCTTTCCTCCACAGTGAATAGGTGAAGGAGGAGCAGGAGCTGCCCTCACTGCCCTCCCTGCCCAGGACAAGCCTGGCTGATGAGCTGCTCTCCTGACCAGTGCCCAAAAATCAGGATTTTGTTGTCACTGTTGCCTTTCCTGCTTGGTGCTGCTCCATGGAGCAGGACACCCCTGAGCTGTGGAGTCTTTGCTCCTTTTCTGCCCGGGCCAGGATTAAATCACAAGAAGGTATTTCTTGTTGGGGCTCAGATCTTTATTAGTTCTTATCTCTGTTACAGTCTCACAAACTGTGAGTTCTGCAGCACTTCACTTTAACAAACTAAAAATGGAGCCCCATCTCTCTCTCTCTTTTTCTCCAAGGCCTTTTAAGGATAAACTGTCCAATTAAGAAATGACACCTAAATTATTTTTACTTTTAACCCAATAACCAACCACCCCTGATCTGCAATGTGGAGTTTTTATCCAATTACACAAAACCACCCAAACCCATGCAGAAGAAATTGAAGAAGAAGGAGCAGCCTCTGCCCTAAAACCTCGATCTTGCTTTATTTGTATTACTGTATTCTAAACCCTTAAACTGTGAGTTTTCCACCCTGGGTTATTACACAGCTCTGTTCAAACTCCACACCCACAATCCCAGTTCTGCCATTCCATTCTGGAAGCTTCTCCACAGCCTCAGGTCAGTGCAGTGTTCTCCTGGGGGTCAGTGCCTGGCAGCACAGAAAGTCTGAAATTCTCAGTGACCAGGGTTCCAGCACAGAGGCAGCATCTGGAGCTCCCCCATGAGCTGCTCCTCAGCCCTGTGTGCCAGGGGCCATCCATCACCAGCACTGCAGGGCTCCTGTGGCATTTGTGGAGTTCTGAAAGCCAAAACCTTTCCCATGGGACAGGGCAACAATGGTAAAACTTGTGGGTTGAGGGAAAAGACAGTTTATTAAGTAAAGTAAAAGCAAAGCAAAATAAGGAGTTAATCAGTGCTTCCCAAGGCAGACAGGTGTTCAGGCATCTCCTGGAAAGCAGAGCTCCAGCATCAGTCAGGGAGCCCAACAGTGACTTGGGAAGACAAATGCCATCACTGCAAACACCTCCTTTTCTCATTCTTCCCCCAGTTTGTATTGATGAACATGTTGTCATTTAGTGTTAAATATCCATTTTGAGTTTAGGGATCAGCTGTCCCAGCTGTGTCCCCTCCCAGCTCCTTGTGCACCCCCAGAATCCATGATGGTGGGGTGGAGTGAGAAGCAGGAAAGCTGGGCACAGGCAGAGGTGCTGCTCTAGGGGCTGTTGGCATCTTCACCTGCATCCCAAACATTCAGCCAAGGCTTTGGGAAGCAGAAGGGAACAGAGCTGGCCTGTGTGTTTTACATCCCAGCTTGGACTGCTCTGTTCCTTCTTGGATCATCCCTCAATTCAAACCTTTCATGTCTGAAACCAAGAGGGAGGTAAAGATCTCAGATGCAGGAGTTTTCTGAAATCCAGACATAAGGAGCTTTATGATTTAATGTCTCTCCTTGGCCTGGAGCCCCGTGCTGGCTCCAGCCCATCCCACACCAGCATGGTGCTTCCCAGAAAGCAGCACAAGGGTGGATATTCATGTGGATTCACTCTGGAGCCATCCCTGAGTGCTCCCTCAGTGCTGCCAAGCTCTGAGCAGATGAATCCCAGCAGGCAGAGCCTCCTGGTGCCTCAGGAGAGGAGCATTCCCTGCAGAGCCAGCACCCAGCTGGGCCTCTCACTGGGCTGCTTGTGTCCTTGCAGGAGAAGCAGAAGCTGCTGGATGAGATTGAGGACCTCACTGTGCAGCTCACAGAGGAGCAGGAGAAAAAGAGGAAGATGGGGGACAAGCTGAGTCAGGAGAGGCACCAGTTCCAGAAGGAGAAGGAGTCGACGCAGGAGGTGAGTGGGGTCTGGGCCTGCCACAGCCCTGTCCCCAAAGTGTGGGAATGTGGCCTTGGCAGCCTCTCCAATGGGTGCCTGGAGCAGGGAGTGCTGCCTGGGCAGTGGGGAGGGCTGCAGGAGCTGAGCTGCAGCACCTCAGTCCCTTGTGCTGCTCTGCAATTCACCCAGCCTTGTCCCTGCAGGGGCTGTGCCACCCTGGCCCCTTCCCCTCCTGCAGAGGGGTTAGAGCTGAGTGCTTGGGGCTGCATCACACCCTCCCAGTGCTCCATCACCTGTGCCTGCTGATTCTGAGCTGGGGGCCCAGGCAGGGCTGGCTGTGGTGGCAGGAAAGGAGCTCTGGCCCAAAGTGGAATGAGTTGTCACCGTGGTGTCACTGAGGGGACCCAGCCCTGCAGCAGAGGGAGCTGGCTGGGGGGGACCCACATTGCTGGGGGGTCTTTGCTGCTGCAGACCCAAACCCAGCACCTTTGGCTCTCCAACAAGGTCCTTGCAGGGCTGTGTTCATGTGTTTCAGTAGCTCTCCTCTCCATCTCCTGCTTGCTGGGGGTGTGAGGGAGCAAGGGGAAACCAAGATCCCCCCAGAAAGGAATTCAATCATGGAATGGTTTGGGTTGAGAAGGATCTCAAAGCTCATCTTGTTCCACCCCCTGCTATGGGCAGGGACAGCTCCCACTGTCCCAGATTGCCCCAAACTCCATCCAGCCTGACCTGGGGCACTGCCAGGGATCCAGGGGCAGCCCCTGCTGTGGCCAACAATCCCGCTGCAGCAATCCATGAGCTGCTGCCACAGCAGCCACACCCAGAGGCTGCTGCTGGATCTGGCAGGCCTGTGGCACTCAGCTGTCCCCTTGCCTTGCCCTGCAGCTCATTGAGGACCTCAGGAAGCAGCTGGAGCACCTGCAGCTCTTCAAGCTGGAGGCAGAGCAGCGCCGGGGCCGCAGCAGCAGCATGGGGCTGCAGGAGTACAACAGCAGGACACGGGAGACTGAGCTGGAGCAGGAGATCAAGCAGCTCAAGCAGGTAAGGAGGGCTGGGCTGGCAGGGAAAGCATTCCCTGATGCCAAGGGAGGGCCCAGGGGCTCTCTCCCAGGGGTGGAGGGGATCCAGGAGCCCAGTGCTGAGAGAGGGAGGTTGGTGCTTTCTCAGGGACAGCAAGAGCCCTTCTCTCTCTGCTGTGCCCCCTGGATCTTCCCAGTGTTCCCATGCTTCCAGAGGTTCTCCAGGCTCTGCTGAGGTGGAGGCAGCAGCCCATGTGCTGTTCCCAGCCCTGTGTGAGCTGTTTTAGGGTGAAAGCCCCTGTCTGCCTTTGCTGGTCTGGATCAGCTCTGAGCACCAGCTGCTCCAGCAGTGTGTGGTTTGTGTGTGTGAACAGGATAACAGGAACCTGAAGGAGCAGAACGATGAGCTCAATGGGCAGATCATCAACCTGAGCATCCAGGGAGCCAAGAACCTGTTCTCAGCCTCCTTCTCTGAGTCCCTGGCAGCCGAGATCAGCTCTGTCTCCAGAGATGAGGTATGTGCCATGAGGAGCTCACACTGCTCCTTCCTGGGTGCCTGCACCTGGCATGGCCTGGGAGGAGGGGATGTGCCCTGTTTGGCCCAGCCCATGCTCAAAATCCCCCTGAAAGCTGGCAAGAGCAGAGAAATCCCCACACAATTATCTGCAGAGCTCTCAGGACTGACCCTGCCTGCCAGCCCTCCCTGCTGGGAACAGGGGAGCTGCTCCCTGCCCGTTGCTGATTCTGGCAGCTCTGCTTTGCCTGCCCTGGGACAGCACCACGGGCTGTGTCCATCAGTCTGGAGCTGGCTGTAAACCCCTGGGAGCCAGGACATTCCCTCTGGAGATCCCAGCTCCTCCAGCACATTTTCTCCCTGAGCACCAACCAGGGGTGGCTGTGCCTGCACAAACACTGGAATTAGATCTTTAACACCTCAGGAAGTGGGGAAACACACCTGGATATTTTGGGGAATCCAATGGAGATGTGATGCTCTCTGCAGGGCAGCTCTCTCCATCAGGCTGAGAGCTCACAGGAGTGAGCAGAACCAGTTTTCCCCTGGCCATTTAATCAAGGTCAGGAATGTCCCAGGCAGGGATGCACAGAGCTCTGGGCAGTGCCAGGCAGTGAGCTCACCCTCCTCTCCCTCCTCTCCCTGTGCTGCAGCTCATGGAAGCAATCCAGAAGCAGGAGGAGATCAACTTCCGCCTGCAGGATTACATCGACAGGATCATCGTGGCCATCATGGAGACCAACCCCTCCATCCTGGAGGTCAAGTAGTGCAGCCGGGAGGATTTGGTGCTCTGAGAGGATGAAGAGGGACTCCAAACGTCTTTGCACTTGATGAAGGCACAAGGAAGCCTCAGGTCGGGGAGTGACTGAGCCACGGACCAGGGAAAAGGAAAAGCAGCAGGCAGGCTTTGTTGTCTGACTGCGTTATTTCGAAGCCCTCCTGGCTGTGGAGGGGTGAAAGGGAACCTGGAGAAGGAGCTCAGGAAAGGGACACTGCAGGAAGTGCCTGTGGCGCTGGGGACTGTCCCGACAGGCACCGCCCCTCCGAGGGACACGGCGATGGAAGCGCCAGCGCTGACTTTGCCCCGCTGTGCCAAAGTGTCCCTGACACACCCACCGGGCAGAGCCAGGGCAGCGCCTCCCGGACTCGCACAGGGTTGGGGTTTGCTTTTGGTTTGGGGTTTTGGTTTATTTTTTAATTAACTTAATGCAAATGGCCTCATCCAGCTGGCTCAGCCCGTCCTCGCCCCGTGCTCGGGCTGCGTGCAGAGCCCGCGGGGGCAGCCCGGGGCTCTCGGGGACAGGGCTGAGCACACTCGGTCACCTGCCTCCTTATTTATTGTTGCTGTCCGTGGCTCGGTACTGTCGGCACGTCTCGGCATCCCGGCTCTGCTCCCTCCTCCTCCTCCTGCTCCTGCTGCTGCCGGGCTCTGCCGCTGAGGTGGCTCCGGGAGGAGCTGTCCCTCGTCCCCAGCTGGGGACAGGCTCTGTGCGGCACCGGGGCAAGGCTGCAGCGCCTCCGGCCGCCTCTCCTCGTCCTGGCTGGGACACGCAGCGCTTTGGAGCTGCAGTGGAGCCCCGAGGTGGCCGGCTCCCCTCCCGAAGCCTGGGGACAGTGGCCTGTGCCATTGCCAGCCGGAGCAGGGCTCTGCTGGTGATAGCTGCAGCCCTGGAGGGAGAGCCTGCTCCGGCTCCTTCCCCCGATCCTGGGCTGGAGGAGCCCCCTCGTTCCTCATCCCTGGCACCGGCCGGGGCTGGAATCTCTGTGCCGACGGGGACGGGAGCTGGAGAACACCAGCAGCTCCCTGGAAACAAAAGCCATGTTTACATCAGACAGCTCTGTGCACGGCCGTGGCGCAGCGTGGCCCGGCAGTGGCCGCTGTCCCCTCCCAGCCAGCGCCATCCCCGGCACCGGCTTCAGCCCGCCGCTCCTCTTCCTCCCGCTCCTCAGGTTTGGGAGTGCCAGGACGGCCTGGAAGCAGAAGCCACAGCAGTCCCGGGGGTGCCTGCTCCCCCCAAAGCCCTCCAGCCCTGGGGGTGACCCGGTGCAGGGGGACACTGTCACCACTCATGCAGGGGACAGCGGCCGAGCCACTCTGGGGCTGATCCCTGCGGGGCAGCGGGCTCAGGGTGAGCCCCAAACCCCGGGGCAGCCCCTGCACCACCCCGGCCCTCCCTCCCTGCTCCCCTCCCTGCCCCGAGGCCGCGGGAAGAAGCCACGTAATGTACATTTCCAGAGAAGCTTTGGGTGTAAATCAGTGTATACTTGGAGAGGGAAAATTTTTCTATCTTGTAGAGTAGGTATTTTTATAGAATGAAGGTTGATCCATTTTTTTAATACTTTAAAAGAAGAGAGAAATGTATCTGTGTATACACAAAAGCATATATATATATATATATATGTATAAATATATAAATATTGGAGATCTGCCTTTCTCGACTTGGGATCCTGGATCCCCAGGTCTCAAACAATCGTTTGTTTTTTCCTGTCGCTCTCACAGAGGTACTGTAACTGTAAATAAGCACCGGGGGGAAAAAAAAAAAGTTTTAAGCAAACAAAAAGCACTGACTTGCACATTCACCATGCTTTAAAGTCCCTATGGAGAGAGAAAAACAAAAACAAAAACAAGACAAAAACTGTACATCCTGAAAATGTTCCTCTTTCCCGACCGCTATGTGAAGGAAGTCCCCCCAAAAAAGAGGCAAAAATGGTATTGTCTTAACTGATGTATCAATTCTTGTCGGATTAAAAGCTGTTACTATTCCTGCCCAGAGCCTGTTCTTGCACAGAGCACCCTGAGGATCCCAGTGCTGCATTGGAGCATCCCAGATATCCAAGTGCTGGATCTCCAGGGGGGCTGGACTGAGTGGAAATGCTCCTGCACCAAGGAGTGCCCTGGTTTGGGGAGGAGGAGGATGGGGATGAACGAGAAAGGATGAGGATGAGGATGAGGATGAGGATGAGGATGAGGATGAGGATGAGGATGAGGATGAGGATGAGGGAGGCTGGAGCTGGCTGGGATGCCCGGATTTTGGGAGGATGAGGAGGAGGAGGATGAGAATAAGAATAAGAGTAAGAATAAGAATAAGAATAAGAGTAAGAATGAGGATGAGGAAAGCTAGAGCTGGCTGGACCTGATTTTGGGAGGATGAGGATGAAGGTGAGGATGAGGGAGGCTGGAGCTGGCTGGAATGCCCTGATTTTGGGCGGATGAGGATGAGGGTGAGGGAGGCTGGACTTGGCTGGAATGCCCGGATTTTGGGAGGATGAGGAGGAGGATGGGGATGAATGAGAAAGAATGAGAATGAGAATGAGAATGAGAATGAGAATGAGAATGAGAATGAGAATGAGAATGAGAATGAGAAAAGCTAGAGCTGGCTGGAATCTCCTGATTTTGGGAGGATGAGGATGAGGAGGAGGAGGTGGAGGCTGGAGCTGGCTGGAATGCCCTTATTTGGGGAGCATGAGGATGAAGATGAGGGTGAGGGAGGCTGGAGCTGGCTGGAATGCCCTGATTTGGGGAGCATGAGGATGAAGATGAGGATGAGTGAGGCTGGAGCTGGCTGGAATGCCCGGATTTTGGGAGCATGAGAAGGAGGAGGATGAGGATGGAGGATGAGAATGAGGATTGAGGGAGACTGGACTTGGCTGGAATGCCCTCATTTTGGGAGGATGAGGATGAGGATGAGGAAGGCAGGACCCCGCTGATTCCAGAGGGATCAAGGTCGGAGGGAGCCAGAATCCCGCCAAGCTGTGTAGGTGGCAATGGGGGAATTCCCTGTTCACCCTCCCGGAGGATCCAGGCAGGACCCTGGGCGCTGGTCCTGCTGCCCAGGGCTGGGACGGGGCTCTGGCTCCCTCCCCTCCAGCAGAACTCGGAGCTTTCCCTTCCCTCCACCCCGGCAGAGCCCCCTCGGAGCCCTCGGCTGTTCTGGACGGCTCCAAAATCCCTTAAACGCCCTCAGCTCCCTGCTAAGCTGCTCCCCACCCCTCTAAGCCTCCTCCACCCCTCCCCACCCCTTTAAGCCGCCCCAAAGGGCCTGAACGTGCAGAATCCCCTCCCAGCTCCCGCCGTGCCTCCGGATGGCTCCAGACTGTTCCTCTGAACTGCTCGGGGCAGCAGCAAAGAGCTGGGAAAGGCTCTGACACACCCTGGGAGCTCTGAAACCCCCCAGATCGCTTCAGACTGCTCAGGGCAGCACCGAGGCTCCAAAACACCCCCAGAGCTCCTCCAAAATATCCCTGATATGCTCTAAAATATCCCTGAGCTGCATAAAACGTCCCAGAGCTGCTCAAAAACGTCCCAGAGCTCCTCCAAAACACCCCCAGAGCTGCGCCAAAACATCCCAGAGCTGTCCCAAAACATCCCTGACATGATCCAAAATGTCCCTGAGCTGCTCTAAAATGTCCCTGAGCTGCATAAAACATCCCTGAGCTGCTCAAAAACATCCCAGAGCTCCTCCAAAATATCCCTGAGCTGCCCAAAACCATCCCAGAGCTGCATAAAACATCCCTGAGCTGCTCAAAACCATCCCAGAGCTCCTCCAAAACATCCCTGCCATGCTCCAAAGTGTCCCTGAACCATCCCTGAACTGTCCTAAGCATCCCTGAGCTGCTAAAAACCATCCCAGAGCTGTTCTAAACCATCTCTGGGCTGCCCAAAACCATCCTAGAGCTCCTCCAAAACATCCCTGCCATGTTCCAGTGTCCCTGAACTGTTCTAAACCATCCCTGAGCTGCCCTGAACCATCTCTGAGCACGTCCAAAGCATCCCTGAGCATCTGTAAATCACCTCTGTTGCATTCCCAACTGCTCTGCACCCTCCAAGCAGCTCTGGAGTGCACCAAAGATTTCCCTGAACACCTCTGAAACTTCCTTTTGAAAACTCCTCTGAAATCTCAACCTCTCAGTCCCGAAGCTGCTCTAGAAATGGGGTAGGTAAACAGCTCTGGGGGTGTTTCTGTGCTGCTGGGTGGCTTCAAGGGGCTGTAAATCTCCTTTTTGAGCAGCTCAGGCTCTGGAAGGATGGAGCCGTGGCCATTACTGAACCACTTGAGCTGCTCAAACAGCTCTCGTGCCCCTCCAACCAGCCCTGCAAGGCACCAAGATGCCAAAACCGCCTCGAAGTAACACTTGAAGCTCTCCAAACTCTTCTAAAACTCCTCGACATAGCTCAAAATGGATCATAGAAAAGGTCTCCTGGCAGCTCTGAAGCTCTCCAAGCCTCCTCTGTGCAGCTGTGAAACTCCTCAAGTGCCCCAACAGCCTCCAAAAGGCCCTTGAAACTCCTCTGGACCTTCCTCATGGGCCTCTCAAAAGGGTTAAAATTTTTAATAATATCTCTAAACTCAGTTTGCAACTACCCCAAACCCCCTCTGAATGACATCAGAGGGGCACAGGCAACCCTAAAACAACCCAAAAACTCATAAAAAATAATCAGAGCTGCTCCAAAGCACTCCAGCTCTTCTGCACTTCCTCTGAAAAGGGCTCTGAATGGCTTAAAACCTCTCCAGCCTTTTCAAAGCTGCTCCAGAAAAGTCCCAAAGCTCTGAAGGTCTCTGCATTCTTCAGAACAGCTCCAGAGCTGCTCCCAGCCCAGCTCCAGCCCTTCCACCCAGCTGGGGGGGCTGAGCATGGTGACAAAGCTCCAGGGCTGGGGACAGGTCTGGGCCACTCATGGCCAGAGGGACCTGGAGGGGCTGGAGGGGATCCAGAGAAGGGAACAGAGCTGGGAAGGGTCAGGAGCACCAGGAGGGGCTGAGGGGGCTGGGAAGGGGCTCAGCCTGGAGCAAAGGAGGCTCAGGGGGGACCTTGTGGCTCTGCACAGCTCCTGACAGGAGGGGACAGCCAGGGGAACAGGGACAGGACAAGGGGGAACAGCCCCAAGCTGTGCCAGGGGAGGTTCAGGTTGGATATTGGGAATATTCTTTCATGGGAAGGGTGATCAGGCACTGGCACAGCTGCCCAGGGCAGTGGTGGGGTCACCACCTGAAGACATTGATGTGGCACTTGGGGACATGGGTGTGCAGTGCTGAGGGATGCTTGGACTTGATGATCTCAGGACTTTCCCAACCACAACATTCCTGTGGTTCCATGGGCCAGTGACACTTCTGAACATCCCCAAAGCCTGGCCATGACCAAGGCCACCACCCTCATGTCCCACAGGTCCCTGTCCTGTGTCTCCACATCAGGGCTGGGCCCAGCAGGGCTCTGTGGCCGTGTCCCTGTGTCCCATCTGGGGCAGGAAGGGATTGCTGTGGGTGCTGCAGGGATTGCTGTGGGTGCAGGGATTGCTGTGGGTGCTGCAGGGATTGCTGTGGGTGCAGGGATTGCTCTGGGTTCAGAATGGATTGCTCTGGGTGCAGGGATTGCTGTGGGTGCTGCAGGGATTGCTGTGGGTGCAGGGATTGCTGTGGGTGCTGCAGGGATTGCTGTGGGTGCTGCAGGGATTGCTGTGGGTGCAGGGATTGCTGTGGGTGCTGCAGGGATTGCTGTGGGTGCAGGGATTGCTGTGGGTGCTGCAGGGATTGCTGTGGGTGCTGCAGGAATTGCTCTGGGTGCTGCAGGGATTGCTGTGGGTGCAGGGATTGCTGTGGGTGCTGCAGGGATTGCTGTGGGTGCTGCAGGGATTGCTGTGGGTGCTGCAGGGATTGCTGTGGGTGCAGGGATTGCTCTGGGTGCTGCAGGGATTGCTGTGGGTGCAGGGATTGCTGTGGGTGCTGCAGGGATTGCTGTGGGTGCTGCAGGGATTGCTCTGGGTGCAGGGATTGCTGTGGGTGCTGCAGGGATTGCTGTGGGTGCAGGGATTGCTGTGGGTGCTGCAGGGATTGCTGCGGGTGCTGCAGGGATTGCTGTGGGTGCAGGGATTGCTGTGGGTGCAGGGATTGCTGTGGGTGCAGGGATTGCTGTAGGTCCTGCAGGGATTGCTGTGGGTGCAGGGATTGCTGTGGGTGCAGGGATTGCTGTAGGTCCTGCAGGGATTGCTCTGGGTGCAGAGATTGCTGTGGGTGCTGCAGGGATTGCTGTGGGTGCAGGAGGCATTTCCAGCTCCTTCCCCTTCCCCATTTGCAGCCGGCCGCGGGCCTGGGCTGGGATGGGGTTAACCCTTGGCAGCCGGGCTAGGGGGAGCAGAGCCCCAGCCCTGGTTTGGGGGCAGCCCCAGCGCAGCCCCAGGGATGCTCCAGGCGCTCCAGCAGGGGACAAGCCGCGGGCAGGGTCACACCGGAGGGGGGGACACTCCAGCAAGGACCCCACACCCAGCGACAGCAGCCCTGCCTGTTGCAGAGCGTTTTCCTCCTCTTGCTCCAAGCTGGGGATTCCTGGTGATGCAGAACTGGGCAGGACAGGCTGCTGGAAGCCCCCTGGCCCTGAGCCTGCCCCCAGCCTGGCCAGGGTCCCTCCCCGCCTCTCCGGCACCTCCATCGCGCCCGGTATCCTCCAGCCCCCCCAGCCTTGCTGGGATCGCTCCGGCCTGGCCAGGAGCCCCCCGGCTCTCCGGGCCCCCCATTCGGGGCTGCTGCACCCCCATCCCCATCCCCATCCCCATCCCCATCCCGGCACGGGGCGGGCCCGGGGCAGCGGGGGGGTCCCGGGCCGGGGCGGGGGCGCAGGCGGGACCTCCCCCTCCCCTCCCTTTCCCCTCCCCTCCCCCGGCCCGTCCCCTCCTCCTTCCCCTCCCGCCGAGGGCAGCGGCGCCGGCCCGTCCCGTGCCGGGCTCGGTGGGCTCGGCCGCGCTGCCCCCTCCGCGTGCGGGGGTCGCGGGTGGGCGGCAGCCCCGGCCCCCCCCGGCCCGCCATGGCCCGGCTCTCGGTCAAGGAGCACCTGGACGGGATCCTCTCCGACTTCGAAGGTGCGGGACCCCCCCTCGGGGCTGGGAGGAACGGGGGTTCCCTGGGGGTGTCCCTGGGGTGTCCCCAAGGTGGGGGGGGCTCTGCTGCCCTGGGGTCTCGGGGCCGGGGGTGCCCCCCAAGGGCTGAGCATGGTGGGGGCTGCACTCCCCCCGCCCGGAGGCTGATTGTGGGGGCGATGCTGCTGGCTGAGCTTTTGGGGGGCCTGGGTGTCCCCAAGGGGGAGCGGGGGGCACTGGGGATCGGTCCGGGGGTTCGGCTGCTGCTGGGCTGGGGACCCTGGGTGGGCTGAGCGTGGTGGGGGCTGCGATTTGGGGGATGCTGAGCTGGAGCCTGGGGGGCTCCCCGAGCTCTCGGCGCCGCAGGGGCTGCGCTCCCCTCCGGGGGTGGGCACTGGGTTGGGGGATGGCGCCCCCGGGGGCTGCACATGGCGGGGACACGGGTGACCCCAGGAATGGGCACCGTGGGGGCTGCTCTGCCCCCGGCCCGGGGGGTGCGGGGCTGCTCTGGGGGGCGGCCGAGGCTGCGGGGAAGGTGCGGGACCCCCCAGCCCGCGGTGTCCCCGTGCGCGCTCCCGCGTGTGCGCGCTCTGCCCGCGGGCCGGGGGCTGGGGGGGGGAGGCGAAACCCGACCCGGGGGCTGCTGCTGCCCTCGCCGGGGAGGAATGTGTGCACCTACCCCGGGCACCTTAACCCCGCCGCTGCCGGGGACACCCCCAGCCCCCTCCGAACCCCCACAGCCCCCCTGAACCTCCTGGCGCCCCTCCTTCACCTCCCAGCACCCCCGAGCACCCTGCCACCCCTCTAAACCCCCTGGCACCCCATCTCAACATCTCCACCTCCTGACACCCCACCTGCACCCCCTGCCATTGCCCCGAGCCCCCATCCGTCCCAAACCTCCTGCCGCCCCCCCTTCTCCCTCTGCCACCCCCACCTTGCCCCGCATCCCCTCGTTGCTGCCGCTGCCCATCACACCTGGATGAGGCCGGCTCAGGAGCCAGAGGCAGGTTTGGGGTGAAAGGAGGCATTTTGGGCGGTAACAAAGCACAGGCAGGGATGTGGGGAGGGGGTCGTGGCCCCGTGACCCCGTGGCCCTCGGTGGGGCAGGGCCGGACAATTCCCTGCCCTGGGGACAGCGGTGATCGGCAGCGCCCACGCCCCGGCCCCTGACCCTGACCCTGCCCCGGGCACAGTGCACAGGGCACGGGGCACAGGGCACGGGGCACAGGAGAGGGCACGGGGCACAGGGCACGGGGCACCGGGGAGGGCACGGGGCACAGGGCACGGGGCACAGGGGAGGGGACAGGGCACCGGGGAGGGCACGGGGCACAGGAGAGGGCACAGGCACGGACCCTGAGCCCCCGCTGCCCCCGCACCGAGGAAGAGGAGGGTGCGGGCGGGCCGGTGCCAGCCCGTGGGTGCCGGGGCAGGCTGGCACACGCGGACAGGATGCAGGGGCGCAGCGAGGCCGCCCCCACGGAGCCCCCCGGGGGAAGCAGCCGCTCGGCGCTGGCAGCGAGGGAGGCTCCGGGCCCCCCGCGCTGTCCCGGCTGCTTCCCGGGGCAAGGAGGGGGCGGCTGCACCGCGGGGGCTTCACGGGGTCCCCCCGTGGGGTCGGTGCCACCCGGAGCGGCCCTGCGGGAGCTCTGCAGCCCCGGGGAGCCGAGGGCCCGTGTGGGGATGTTGGCACCGGGGCTGTGCCAGGGCCCGTGGGAGGCGCAGCAGCAGCAGCAGAGCGGGATGTGACAGTCCCCGAGCGGGGCGATGGCGCTGCCGCCAGCGGGCTGCAGGGTTAAGGGCCGGGAAAGGGCAGGAATCCTCCCCGGCTGCCGGGAGGGATGCAGGGGGAGAGGGGAGAGGGTCAGGCGGGGATCCGGTTACTCGGCCGGATCCCTTTCAGGGGGAATAAAGCGGGCAGTGTGCTGCGAGGGGAGCCGGCAGCACCGGCCAGATCGACCGGGGAACAATGATAAACCCTCGGGGACAGCGGGGCTGGGGAGGAGCTGGCGCCGGGCCGGGGTCCTCGGTGGGACGGGCTCACCATCAGGGGCACCTCTGGGTGATGGGGGGACACACGTGGGGCAGGGCAGGGCACGGGTGCCATCGGGGACCACTCCGGTGCCACCATCTCTCTCTCTCTGTCCCCAGCGCTCAAGAAGTCGTTTGAGGCAGAAGATGGGGACGAGGCCCCCGGCTCATTGCTGTCCCCAGGCGAGAGCCACCAGCCCCTGCAGCCCGGCCACCCGCCCCGCCTGGGCCCCGTGCCCAGCCCCGTGCTGCGGACCCGCCTCGGCACCGGCCCGGCCGCCGGCAGAGCCAACGGCACCGGCGGCACCGGCATCGCCCGCGCCGCCTCCTTCCAGAGCCGCCAGGCCTCGGCCGCGGGCCCGGGCAGCGACGGGGAGAGCCAGCGCAGCTCCTCCTCCAGCCTGGAGAGCCCCGCGCCCACCGGGCCCCCCCAGCCCCCGGGCAGCCCCCCGGTGTCCAGCCCCGGCCTGAAGAAGGTCCCGTCCCACGGCAGCGTGTTCCCGGTGGAGCTGGACCATCCCCTCCGCGGGGCCGCCGCCAGCCACGGCTCCCTGCCGGCGCTGGACCTGCACATCGCCGAGGAGCCGGGCCTGGGGACGCAGCCCTGGGGCGCACAGAGCTCTGCACCGCAGCCTCGCACCCAGCAGCCTTCCTCCTCATCCTCCTCCTCCTCCGCCCTGCCCCCGTACGACGGCGCAGAGACGGCCCCGGGGCTGCCCCCGGCTCCCCGCGCGGTGTGCCAGCCCCAGCGCAGGGTCCCCCTCAGCCCCAGCCCGTCCCGCCGAGTCCCTGCCCAGCCCTGGGCACCGGGGGAGGCGGCTGAGGGCAGGGCAGGGGCGCTGCCAGCGCTGCCAGCCCCCCAGGCCGCCACCTTCAGGCTGGTGTCGCAGCCTCAGACGGTGCAGGTGAGCTCCCAGCCCGCCTTCCCGGGGGCGCTGGTGCTGCTGCCGGCCCCGGGCCCCCTCCCCAGCGCCGGGCAGGCGGCACCGCGGGGACCCCGCGTGGTGGCAGCGGCTCCCGGCGAGCCTGCGGACGGCAGCGGGGCAGCGGCGACGCCGGAGCACGGTAGGACTCGTTGCTGTCCCCGTCCCTCTGTCCCCCTCGGCGGGCGCAGGAGCCGATGCGGGAGGAGCGAGCGGTGAGGGCGGCTTTGGGGACGGGCCGCCCGCCGCTCCCCGTGCCGAGCGGAGCTGTGGAGCCGAGCGGAGCTGGCGGCGCTCCCGGCCCGCCCGTCCCCGCGGTGCTGGCGGCGCTCCCGGCCCGCCCGGCGCTGGAGCGGCCCGTGAGCCCCGCGCGTGCCGCCCGCCTATCGCCCGATCTTGTCCCGCGTCCAGCGCTTTCTTCCCCTCGCATCCCTCGCGGCTTGGCACGGGGCTGGATCCTGTTCCTCCCTCCCCGCGGGCCTCGGCGGGTGGCGGGGGGCCAGGCGGAGCGGGGCGTGCTCGGCGTGCGCCCGGTGCCGCGGGCAGCGCTGCCCGGATCCCGGCGCCGCTCCCGTGCCCTCGGCTCCCGCCGTGCCAGCCCCGTGCCCGTGCCCGGGCCCCAAGTGTCCCTTTGCCCAGCGGCTGCTCCGGAGGGCGCCGGGCGGGCCGGGACGCGGCTGCCGCTGCTCCTTGGCTGGGTGCTCGGGGCTCTTTGCCCGTCTCGCTGCTGTCGCGGAGCCGCCGTGGCCGGGCCCTAAGTACTGACGCGGCGAAGGCATCCATACATCTGCTCTGAATCATCCCCAGCAATGCCCCTGGCCCTGCTGCCCAGCCAGCCCGGCTGCCCGCGGCTCCCCGGGCCAGGGATGGGGCTGGGGACAGCCCGGGTCATGGGGACACGGGGCAACAGAGCCCGAGGTGAGACAGGTGATGGGGACACTGAGGGACAGCGCTCAGGGCTGAGAGGTGATGGGGACGCTGAGGGACAATGCTCAGGGCTGAGCTGAGTGATGGGGACACTGAGGGACAGTGCTCAGGGCTGAGAGGTGATGGGGACACTGAGGGACAGTGCTCAGGGCTGAGAGGTGATGGGGACACTGAAGGACAGTGCTCAGGGCTGAGACACATGATGGGGACACTGAGGGACAATGCTCAGGGCTGAGCTGAGTGATGGGGACACTGAGGGACAGTGGTCAGGGCTGAGAGGTGATGGGGACACTGAGGGACAATGCTCAGGGCTGACACAGGTGATGGGGACACTGAGGGACAGTGCTCAGGGCTGAGAGGTGATGGGGACACTGAGGGACAATGCTCAGGGCTGACACAGGTGATGGGGACACTGAGGGACAGTGCTCAGGGCTAAGCTGAGTGATGGGGACACTGAGGGACAGTGCTCAGGGCTGAGAGGTGATGGGGACACTGAGGGACAATGCTCAGGGCTGAGAGGTGGTGGGGACACTGAAGGACAGTGCTCAGGGCTGAGAGGTGATGGGGACACTGAGGGACAATGCTCAGGGCTGAGACAGGTGATGGGGACACTGAGGGACAATGCTCAGGGCTGAGAGGTGATGGGGACACTGAGGGACAATGCTCAGGGCTGAGAGGTGATGGGGACACTGAGGGACAGTGCTCAGGGCTGAGAGGTGATGGGGACACTGAGGGACAGCGCTCAGGGCTGAGAGGTGATGGGGACAAGGATGTGGTGTTCAGGGCTGTCAGGAGTGATGGGGACCCAAAGGACAGCAGTTGGGCAGTGCCAAGGTGACAGGGACATGGGGGAACAGAGCTCGAGGTGAGACAGGTGATGGGGACACTGAGGGACAATGCTGACACAGGTCATGGGGACACAAAGGACAGCAGTTGGGGTGATGCCGAGGTGACAGGGACATGGGGACGCTGTACTTGGGGCCAAGCCGGGCTGATGGGGGCACCAAGGGAAAGTGCTGAGGGCTAAGAGGAGGTGACAAGGACACAGGACCAAGCTGTGGTGATGCAGTCGTGCTCAGGGCTGAGCTGGGGTCATGGGGACACGGTGCTCGGGGCCAAGCCAGGGTCACAGGGAGACAAGGGACAGCGCTCAGGGCTGTGACAGGGACACAGCGCTCAAGAGCAAGCTGGGGTGACAGGGAAATGGGGACACGGAGCCGGGGCGATGAGGGGACACGCTCAGGCCAGAGCCGTGTTGGTGGCCGGCAGCCGTGCCCAGGCTGGGGGCACACGGAGCCAGCGGGCAGCGGGTGGCACCGGCTGCCCTGCAGATGGCCCGGGGCTGGCAGGGGGCTGGCAGGCGCTGCTGGGCACGGCGGGTTCTGTGCCAGGAAGAGGTGGGATCGTGCGGTTTCCTCTCCCGGGAGGCCAGCCCGGCCCCCAGCCGCTGGGCACCGAGGCGCGGTGGGTCCCGCAGGAGGGAGCCCCGCAGGAGGAAGCTCCCAGCGAGCCGCCGCATTTCGCATTTCACTTCCACGCCGGGTCGCCCACGCAGGGCCCGGGGCGAGGAGGAGGAGGAGCGGAGGAGGAGCCGTGGGCAGCAGCCGCCCTCTGCCTCGCACCCCAGGAGCCATTTGGCCCCGGTGTCCGGCTCTCGGCGGCAGCAGCCCCGGCTCAGGTAGGGATGGCGCGGTGGCAGCGGGCAGGGGGTGTGCGGGCACAGGGGCCGGGTGACTCGTCCCTGTCCCTTGTCCCCTGTCCCCAGCAGCGCTGCAGGCGCGGGGTTTCGCTCGATGCTTCACTTCTGCTTCTGCTCCCCGTCCGTCCCCAGCCACCCCAGCCCGTCCCGCGGCTCCCAGGGCCAGATGGACGGGCTGGCTCCGAGTCTGGCTGCACATGGGGACTGTCACCTCTGTCCCCCGAGGTCGTGTGCGGCACTGGGAGAGGCGCTGGTGTTTCTGGGTCGGATCTGAGCTGTGGGGTGCCAGGGTGGTGGGTGCATGCCCAAAACCTCCATCCCTGTGCCAGGGGGATCAGCTCCCCTGTGCTGGAGCCAGAGCTGGCTCTCCCCATCCCGTGCCCGGGATAGGTCTGGAGCAGTGGTGAGCAGCCGGCCAGGGAGCTCCTGTCCCAGCTCATCCTTTCCCAGCACCCTCCACCCTAGAAGCTTTATTACAGGCTTCCCGGGGAACTGGCCAATTAACCCTGCATCGGTAATTAAAATCCATGGAGGACAGACCACGGACCCGGGATTACTTGTCCCTGTCTGGAAAATAAGAGCATCCGTGATGAGTCCTGGAACAGGTCTGGCTGCAGGAGCCATTTGCCCCGGGGCTCCCTGGGGATGCCGAGAGCTCCCACGTGGCTGCCGGGCTGCTGCCCATTGCCAGCGGGGCTTTGGGCACCGAGGGCAGGGCCACGGGGGGCTCCGGACCCTGGGGGTGGCAGCGGGGGGTGCAGCTCCCAGTGTCACCCCAGATGTGCCCTCTGGCTGTGGCTGTGTCCTGGCAGGGCACAGGGCAGTGGCTGAGCCCCTCTGTGGGGGCTGCACCCCAGGGACCACCCTGGGGAGCTGGGGGGGACAAGCACCAAATCCCACCTGCTCCCTCCTGCGCCCGGGATGTCCCAGAACCCAGGATATCCCATCCCACTGCTCCTTCCTGCAGTGCCGGGATATCCCAGTGCTCCCTCCTGCAGTGCCCAGAACCCAGGATATCCCATCCCAGTGCTCCCTCCTGCAGTGCCAGGATATCCCAGTGCTCCCTCCTGCAGTGCCCAGCGCCCGGGATATCCCAGTGCCTGCAGTGCCCAGTACCCGGGATATCCCAGAACCCAGGATATCCCATCCCACTGCTCCTTCCTGCAGTGCCCTGTGCCCGGGATATCCCAGTGCCTGCAGTGCCCAGTACCAGGGATATCCCATCCCAGTGCTCCCTCCTGCAATGCCCAGCACCCGGGATATCCCAAAACCCAGGATATCCCATCCCAGTGCTCCCTCCTGCAGTGCCCAGTACCCTGGATGGCCCCAGAGGCTGCACCACTTGGCTCTGGATGTGTCCTGGCAGCTGCCAAGGCTGGCAGGGATGGGGGCACAGGGGTGATGTCTCTCTGGGGTGAGGGCTGCCGTAGCTGTCGGGCTCCTCTCCGTGCTGGGCGCCTCCCACCCGCCGTCGCTGCCAGCCTGTGGAGCAGCACCCTGTTGGCACGGTCGGTGCTGGGTGGGTGGATCCCCGCTGGGATGGGCATCCCGCCCTCCCCAGCCCCCCGGCCGGGTGTCGCCGCTGTCACCAGGAAATCCGCGGCTGTTTCACCACTTCCGAGGAACACCCCGAGCCAGGGGGCGCAGGGACAGCTGGGACATGCGACAGCGCTGTCCCCAAGCCTGCCATCCCTCTGGCACCCGGTGGGCACAGGGTGCGGGTGGCTCCCACGCCGGGATGCCGTTGCCATGGCAATGGGGGTGTTCATCTCCATCATCTCCGGGCGCCCGGGCTGGCTCAGGCCGGGCCCTGCCCACATGTCCCTTGTGCCCTGGCTGCGTGGCACACGGACACGGTCTCAGCAGGTCCCTCGCAGCCTGGGCCATCGCAAGCTGCCGCTCCAGCCCCGCCGGTGCCAAGCGCCGGCTGGCACACGCGGGGGAGGCTGCGGCGTGGGGGGACGCAAGCGCCGTGGGGCACTGCGGCAGTGGGGCGGGTGGCAGGGCCACCACCCCCTGTCCCACCCCGCCGGGCACAGGGGCTGCTGGGGAGGGCGGGGGGCACAGACAGCGCGGGGCGGTCCGCGGGTGCCAGTGGGGATCGTGCCCACGGCCGAGCACTCCCGCTCGCAGTCAGGGCCACGGGGTGAGGGGGACAAAGCGAGGATTGGGGGTGTCCTGTGCCGTGGGAGGGGTCCCCGTCCGTGCTGGTCCGGCACAGGGTGGGCATAGCCGGGTGGGCACAGCCGCGTTGGCACTGCCGGGTTGGCACAGCCAGGTTGGCACAGCCGGGTGGGCACAGCCGGGTTGGCACTGCCGGGTGGGCACTGCCGGGTTGGCACAGCCGGGTGGGCACAGCCGGGTGGGCACAGCCAGGTTGGCACAGCCGGGTGGGCACTGCCGGGTTGGCACAGCCGGGTGGGCACAGCCGTGTTTCCACAGCCGGGTTGGCACAGCCGGGTGGGCACTGCCGGGTGGGCACAGCCGGGTTGGCACTGCCGGGTGGGCACAGCCGGGTTGGCACAGCCGGGCTGGCACCGCCGGGTGGGCACAGCCAGGTTGGCACAGCCGGGTGGGCACAGCCGGGTGGGCACTGCCGGGCTGCCACAGCCGGGTGGGCACAGCCGGGTTGGCACGCCGGGTTGGCACAGCCGTGTTTCCACAGCCGGGTGGGCACTGCCGGGCTGGCACAGCCGGGTGGGCACAGCCAGGTTGGCACAGCCGCGTTGACACAGCCAGGTTGGCACTGCCGGGCTGGCACTGCCGGGCTGCCACAGCCGGGTTGGCACAGCTGGGTGGGCACAGCCGGGTTGGCACAGCCGGGCTGGCACAGCCTCCCCGCCCCCAGGCGATCGGCAGAGCGGGCGCAGGGGCTCGGCCGCGCTGGGGAGGGGGCTGCGGGGGGCGGGCATTGCCATGCTGGTCATGCGTGGGAGCCGCAGCCTCGGCGGAGCGGGGCTGGTGCCAGCCGGGAGCTCGGAGCGAAGGGAAGGGAAGGGAGGGAAGGGGCCGGGCTGCGGCGGCGATGGGGGCGCGGGTGGCACCCCCGGGACCCCCCCGGCCGTAGCGGGCGCTGAGCGAGGGCACCGCGGCGCCGAGGTAGGACCCGAACAATGGCCGGGCTGGGAGGCAGCAGGAGGAGGAGGAGGAGGAGGAGGAAGGGGATTTGGGGCTGCCGCACAAAGGGCTGGGGCGGGCACGGCGCTCCGGTGGCCCCGGTGTGGGGCACGCTCCGGGCACCGTGCCCGGGCAAACCCCGCGTGTCCCTGGGGGTCGGGTTGTGCCGGGGATTGCGCTGCACCCGCGGTGCCCCCGTGCCCAGTGCCGGGGCGCAGCGTGGGTGCGCTGTGGGGTGGCACAGCCTGCCCCGGGGCCGGAGCGGTGCCCGGTGACCGCGTGGGCTGGGCAGAAGGTGCCGGGCACGGCCGCGGTGCCCGACGATCGCAGGGCAGCCGGTGGCACCGCGGGGTCCGGTGGCACGACCACCACAAAGATGCCCCTGGCACCTGCCCGGAGCCTGGCGCGGGGGTGCCGTGCCCCCGTTGCCATGCCCGGCCTCACCGGCGCCCGGGAATGTGCCGGGGCTGCGTGCCCGCCGCCACCGCCGCTGCCGGGGCAACGCTGCCGGCGCAGGGCTGGCACCGAGGGTGGGCACCGAGGGGTGGGCACGGAGGGGTGGGCACCCGGGCTCCAGGCTCACCGCTTTGCCCATCCCGCGGTGCAGGGAGCAGCCTGGAGCCCGAGGAGCGCAGCATGGAGCCGCCGGCCGTGCCGGAGCAGCAGGAGGAGGAGGAGGAGGAGGAGGAGGGGGCGGTGCCCCTCTCCATGGCGCCCGGCCCCGTGGGCTGCCAGCTCTTCGGATACGTGGGAATCGAAGCCGTGCTCGACCAGATGAAAATCAAAACCATGAAGACAGGCTTTGAGTTCAACATCATGGTTGTGGGTGAGCGCCGGGCGGGGGATTTGCTCCTGGGTGGGGTGGGAATACTGGCTCCGATTCCACCATGCCAGGAGAAATCATGCTTTTAAGGGATTCTAAGGAAATTTAACTGATTTAAGTAGCAAACAATCGAAAATGAGTAATATCCCATACTGCATAGCATAGTAATGCTGGTAGGTGAGCTCATCTCAGCCTCTGAGATGCTCCCAAATGGATTTTGAGGGGCTGTCGCCTTGGGGAATGAATTTGTTTGGAAGATAAACCAGACTAGCCCAATCTGGGATGCTCCCAGATGTGTACCAGGGGTTGTTACCTTGGGGAACAAATTTATTCCTGGGATAAAATGGGCTGTCCCAACCTCTGGGATGGTCCCAAGTAGATACCAAGGGGTTATTGCCTTGGGGAAGAAATTTATTTGGGGATAAAGCAAAGTTACCCCAAACTCTGGTTGCTCCCAAGTAGATACCAAGAGGTTATTGCCTTGGGGAAGAAATTTATTTGGGGAAAAAGCAGAGTTATCCCAAACTCTGGTTGCTCCCAAGGGGATATGGAGATGTTACTGCCCTGGGGGACAAACCAGAGGTGCTGGTGTCCCCTCAGGGCAGAGCGGGCTGGGGAAGTCCACCATGGTGAACACCCTCTTCAAGTCCAAGGTGAGCCGCAAATCCTCGCAGCCCGGCCACGAGGAACGCATTCCCAAAACTGTGCAGCTGCAGTCCATCACCCACAGTAAGGTCACCACCATGGTCACCATCACCTCCCACCAGCCCTCGGCAGAAGCAGGGGGCTGGGCTGGGGTCTGAAGCTGTGTTCACAGCCTCAAACCATCCCCCATGCTTGCTCCCCTGCTTTTCCCCAATGTTCCCTCCCCCTGACCCACCTGTGCCCCACAGTCATCCAGGAGAAGGGGGTGAAGATGAAGCTGACGGTGACCGACACGCCAGGCTTTGGGGACCAGATCAACAATGACAACTGGTAGGACACCATGGGGAGCAGGAGCCCAGCTCCCTGGCTGGCAGTTTGTGGTGGGCGTTGAGCTCAGCTGCTGTCCCTCAACTCCTCATCCTCAGCTGGGACCCCATCATCAAATACATCAACGAGCAGTACGAGAGGTACCTGCGGGAGGAGATCCTCATCACCCGCAAGAGGAAGATCCCGGACACCCGAGTCCATGGATGTGTCTACTTTGTGCCCCCCACAGGTCACTGGTGAGTGGCCCCCGCTCACAGCACCCACAGGTGATAGGGTCATCATGGGGTGGTTGTGCCACCCTGGGATGACAGTGGTGGGGTCACCCTGAGGTGATGGTGGTGGAGTCTGGGGTGATAACCCCACCCTGAGGTGATGGTGGTGGTGTCTGGGGTGATAACCCCACCCTGAGGTGATGGTGGTGGAGTCTGGGGATATAACCCCACCCTGAGGTGATGGTGGTGGAGTCTGGGGTGATAACCCCACCCTGAGGTGATGGTGGTGGAGTCTGGGGTGATAACCCCACCCTGAGGTGATGGTGGTGGAGTCTGGGGTGATAAACCCACCCTGAAGTGATGGTGGTGGAGTCTGGGGTGATAAACCCATCCTGAGGTGATGGTGGTGGTGTCTGGGGTGATAACCCCACCCTGAGGTGATGGTGGTGGTGTCTGGGGTGATAACCCCATCCTGAGGTGATGGTGGTGGTGTCTAGGGTGATAACCCCATCCTGAAGTGATGGTGGTGGAGTCTGGGGTGATAACCCCATCCTGAGGTGATGGTGGTGGAGGCACCTCAGGGTGACTCTGGAGTGGTCGTGGTGTGGTCACCCCATGGTGACAGTGGCGGGGTGGTCACTGTGGGGTGGTTGTGTCACCCTGGGATGATGATGGTGGGGTCACCCCAGGGTGACAGAGATAGGGTATCAACACGGGGAGGTTGTGGGGAAGGTCCCTCAGGGTGATAGTGCTGGGGTCACCTCAGAGTGACCTGCCGTGGTAGCGGTGGGGTCACCCCGCAGTGACAGGGGTGGGCACAGCCTGGAGTGACGCTGGCCCTTGCCAGGCTGCGCCCGCTGGACCTGGAGTTCATGCGGCGGCTCAGCAAGATCGTCAACGTGGTGCCGGTGATCGCCAAGGCCGACACGCTCACCCTGGAGGAACGGGCAGAATTCAAGCAGAGGGTGAGGACAGCTCCCCAGGGGGCTCCTGGGCTGCCCCATGTCCCCCCCAGCCTGGCTCAAGCCCTGTGTCCCCCAGATCCAGGAGGACCTGAGGACCCACGCCATCAGCGTGTACCCGCAGGAGGACTTCGACCAGGACCCCGAGGACAGGGCACTGAACAACAGGATTCGTGTGAGTGCCGGGGTCCTGGGGCTGAGGGACCATCCTGGGGGGCAGGGTGGGGCACAGGGACCCTGGGGACCCCAGGGGACACCGAGGGCGAGCACAGCCTCTGCTGGCAGGAGAAGATTCCCTTCGCCGTGGTGGGGGCAGACCAGGAGCACCAGGTGAATGGCAAGCGGGTGCTGGGCCGCAAGACCAAGTGGGGCATCATCGAAGGTGAGCAGAGCCCCTCACCCCCAGGCCCTGCACCCACGGTGTGTCCTCGCCTGGGGGGGTGCCAGGCCATGGCAGGTGGCACAGAGCTGTGCTGGGCTCTGGTGGCACCCAGAGCATCCCAGTGCCAGCGAGCCCTCCTGCCAACGCTGCCCCTCTGCCTTGCCTTGCAGTGGAGAACCCGGCCCACTGCGAGTTCCCCCTGCTGCAGGACCTGCTGATCCGGTGAGAGGGGACAGGGCTGGGAGTGCTGCACCCCCCCCGGGGTGACAGCAGGGTGGGGGGCACAGTGACATGATGCCCTTCCTCCCCGTGCCACCCCGGGCAGGTCACACCTGCAGGACCTGAAGGACATCACCCACAACGTCCACTACGAGAGTTACCGCGTGCGGCGGCTGAACGAGAGCAACCGGCCGGGGCTGGGCCCCCTCAACGGGCTGCCCGCCAAGGGCGAGGCCAGCAGCCACCTCTGAGCCACCCTGTGCCCCCAGAGCACCGCTGCACCCATGGCAGTGCCCACCCCTGCCAACCATGGCTGTGCCAGGAACCTGCCTGGGGTGAAGAGCCCCCCCAGGAGTGCCCACCTGCCCTGACATGGGTCCCTCATCCCCAAGCTCTGCCATGGGCACAGACCCCCGGACCCTGTGTGACATTAAAGGTTAATCCAGAGCCTTCAGCCTTCGCCCTCCTGCTGGACTCCCAAGTTTTGATGTGCCACCGCCCTCCTGTGCTGCCCTGGCTGCTGTGGCCCCCGGGCAGGCTGGGGAAGGGGAGGGGCTGCCTGTGGGGTGTGCCCGGGTTGCAGATGCCCTCCCCTGGCCACCTCACCCACCCTCCCCAGCCAGGCAGCTGGCACAGCTGGACTTTGAGCCGCTTATCGGGTGCTGGAGGTGCCGGGAGGGGAGCGGAGGTGCCGGAGGGGTGTGGAGGTGTCGCCTGCAGGGGTGTGAAGGGGCTACACCCAGCTGTGTGTGCCAGGGGCACTGCATGGGTGCAGCCCCTAAACCCCTCAGGGTGACCCAGTGGGTGCTGCCCCAGGGCTGCCAAGCCCTGCCACCTGTCACAGTGTGGGGGTGCCCCCCGGTACTCCAGGGGTGCATGAAAGGCCCTTTTGTACCTCCTGTCGCGGGCAGGGCTGCGGCTCGCTGCCAGGGCGCTGGCACACGGTGGCACACGGCGGCTCCCTGCCCGCCCCGGCCCCGCCGTCCCCGCCCTTTGCCCGGCCCCGCGTTAATGATCCACCAGCCCCGGCAGCCAGCGGCGTGGCGGCAGCGGCAGCAGAGCCGGGGGTCCTTGGCACGGGCGGCTCGGGGGGGCTGGCGGCTCTGCCCTCCTGCCCAGCCCCGGATAAGAGCGGCTGCGGGCAGCGCCCAGCGGGCAGAGTGGCCGCGCCATGGCCACGCTGAACCTGCGCGCCCTCACCTCCTGGGTGGGCATCGCCCGCCTCCTCGCCGTGGTGCTGTCCTGCCTCTCCTTCAGCCTGGTGGCCTCCACCGGGGACTTCAGGAGTCCCTACGGGACGTGGTGCATGTTCACCTGGTGCTTCTGCTTCGCCGTGACGCTGCTGGTGCTGCTGCTGGAGCTGCTGGAGCTCTACCCGCTGCTGCCGCTCTCCTGGGATGACTTCACCTCGGCTTTCTCCATGCTGGCCGCTCTGATGGTCTTCACCTCCTCGGTGGTGTTCCCTGCCACGTTCATCAAGAGCCCCTGCAGCAGCAGCCAGTGTGCCCGGCAGGCCGTGGCCACCACCTCCTCCTGCCTCTGCTTCGTCGCCTACGCCCTCGAGGTGTCGCTGACCCGCGCCAAGCCCGGCGACATCAGCAGCTTCCTCTCCACCGTGCCCGGGCTCCTCAAGGTCTTTGAAGCCTACGTGGCTTGCCTGATCTTCTCCCTGCTGGACAAGGGTGAATACACTGGGCGATCTGGCCTGATGTGGTGCGTGGCTGTCTACTCCCTCTGCTTCATCTTCACCCTCCTCATCATCATCTTCACCATCGGCCGCTGCCTCACCTACATCCCCTGCCCGCTGGAGAAGGTGCTGGTGGGCTACAACGCGCTGGCCCTGCTGATGTACCTCACTGCCATGGTCGTGTGGCCCCTCTACAGCTTGGGGGGCCGGGGCCGCCCCGATTCCTGCGGCCCAGACTGCGGGTGGAACAAGAACCTGGGGATCACCTTCCTCACCATCTTCAACCTCATCGCCTACTTGGTGGATCTGGTCTACTCCACCAGGATGGTTTTCTTCAGGGCGCCTCCCTAAGGGCTCGGGGCGGGGCTGGGGGCGGTGGGACGCGGCTGGTGCCGGCGGAGCTGAGGAAGGGGCCGGGTGCCTCGGAGAGCTCCTTGTGCCGGGGTGAGCCGGGGGTGAGCCGGGGGTGAGCCGGGGGTGAGCCGGGGGTGAGCCGGGGGTGAGCCGGGGTGAGCCGGGGTGAGCCGGGGGTGCGCTCAGCCCGGGGCCCCAGGGGCTGCACAGACACGGGGGCTGGAGGGGCCACCAGGGGCTCCCGGAACCACGGAGCTTGAGGGGGCTTTGGCATTAAATTGGGTCATTTTTCACTTGTTTCTGCCTCCTCTTTCTTCCCCTTCCCAACCTGCTGCAGGATCCCTGCTGGGGGCTGAGAAACTGGGGGGCACCATTGGCACTGGGAGCCGTGGGTGACTTTGGGGGGCACCAGGCTCCAGAAAACCCTTCCTACTCCTTGTTGACTCGGCACTGGAGTGAAGCAGGGCATGACCAGGAAAAGCCCAGCCCGGATGCCTTTTTTTTTGGCGCCTGCACAGAGCCCTGCCAAACAGGTTCAGGAGGAATGCAGCTGTTGGGGGGGCTGAGAGCCCTCCAGTACTTGTCACCAGCATGGCCGGGTCCTTGTCACCACCACAGTCCCACAGTGGGAGCCCTGCTGGCTTTGGTCTCAGCCACGCAGGCTGGAGTCCTCCTCTGGGGAATGCTGTGGTGTTTCCTCCCTGGGGAAAATGGGGAGAGGGGTGGCTGCCACCACTGCCACCAGAGCTGGGGGTGCTGTCACACACCACGGGGACAGTGACACCACAGGCTGGTATGTGGGAAGGAGGCAGAGGTGCAGGCAGGCAGGGAAGGTGTTCCTGCGGGCAGAGCTCCTGGCACTGCCCTCCCGGATGTGGGATGGGTGCCCGTGGGGCACCCTGGCAGGTTTTGGGGCCACTGTCCCCACGCTGCTCCTTCTGCCACCGCTTGTCCTGGCCACAGCCTGCAGCCATCCCTGCTGCCTTGAGGCCGTGTCGGGGCCCCTCAGCCCTGCCCTGAGGCTCACAGGATGGCACAAAGTGGGGTCCCCAGCACCAGGAGGTGGCACAGACTGGCAGGTGGGATTTCTATGGCCACTGCAGTGCTGGGTCCCAGCAGTGCCAGTGATGGCAGCACCACAGGGTGGCCTGGGGGGTCCCCTTTGCCCAATCCCTGTCCCCACACGCTGGCACTGATGGGCCATTGCCCTGCACCCCAGGCAGCTGGGCTGGAGATCATGGCAGAGTTTTGGGAGGAAATAACAGGAAAATGGCAGCGGTGAGGCCCAGCAATGCCCGGGATGATGGAGATTAGCAAAGGAAGGAGGACGGGAGGCACAGGGAGTGACAGCGGTGTCACTGCTGATGAGCTGTGCTGGTGGCCGTGGGTGGCACGTGGGCAGTGCCAGCACGTGGGGTGTGCTGAGGCTGGGGGACAGGGCCAGCCTGGCAGTGGGGTGCAGGTGAGTGGCTGAGGGGCTTTGGGGGTGCCCGGGGGGTGCAGCCCAGGAGCCCCACGGGGGCATCTCTCAGCTGGCACACATGATGGTGCTGGGGGACCGGAGACCTGGTGGCTGCGGGAAGCCCCGGTGCCGGTCTGTGCAGTGCTGGGTGCCCCGGTGCCGGTCTGTGCCGTGCCAGGGGAACCCTCGTGCCGGTCTGTGCCGTGCCAGGGGAACCCTCGGGCCGGTCTGTGCCGTGCTGGGTGCCCCGGTGCCGGTCTGTGCCGTGCCAGAGGAACCCTGGGGCTGGAGGGTGTCTCGGTGTCGTGCCACGGTGGCGTGGTGCCGGTGTCGCTGTCACTGCGGTGCCAATGCCGGTGCCGGTCCGGTCCAGGTGCGGTGCCGGTGCCGGTGCGGTGCCGGTGTAGGTGCGGTGCTGGTGTCAATGCGGTGCCGGTGCTGGTGTAGGTGCGGTGCCGGTGCCGGTGTCAGTGCAGTGCCGGTGCGGTGCTGGTGCCGCTGCCGGTGCGGTGCCGGTGTAGGTGCGGTGCCGGTGTCAGTGCGGTGCCGGTGTCAGTGCGGTACCGGTGCCGGTGTAGGTGCGGTGCCGGTGCCGGTGTCAGTGCGGTGCCGGTGTAGGTGCGGTGCCGGTGCCGGTGTAGGTGCGGTACCGGTGCCGGTGTCAGTGCGGTGCCGGTGTAGGTGCGGTACCGGTACCGGTGCCGGTGCCGGTGCCGGTGCGGTGCCGGTGCATTCCTCCCCCTAGGGGTCGGTGTGCCGCGGCGCGGGAGGCGGTGCGGGGGGCGGCTCGCTCCTGCGCACGGCCCGGGACGGCCGGGGCACGGCGGCGGCGGCGGCGGCGGCGGAGGGAGCGGGCACCGCCGCGGGCCGGTGAGTGCGGGCAGGGGCTCGGCCCGGGGGGACGCGGCCGCGGGCAGCGCTGGGGAAGGGGCGGCCGAGCCCGGCCGGGGGGCTCCTCCTTTAGCAGCCGGCGGGGGCCGGTCTGGGCTGCCGGGATGGGGAGGGGAATCCGTGCCCTGCAGCGTTCCGGTGAGTCCCGGGGCTGTCCCCTCCCGTTTGCCGCGGCGTTGGGGTTCCTGCAGCTGGCACCAGCACCCTGCCCTCTGCCCCGTCAGCAGGGTGTCCCCCAGGGATGCCCCTGTAGCCTCAGACGGCTTTGCGGCCCCAGGGACGCTCCTGTGTCCCCCGGTGCCCCCAAAGCTGCCCTTGTGTCCCGCTATAACCCTGTACCCCAAGGATGTCCCTGTGTCCCCAGCTGGTAAAATCCCATGTGAGCCCCCATCTGCCCTTCCAAGGCCTGACCCCCGATCCGGGGTGACTTTCAGGAGGGCCCACATCCCCTCCCTTCTCTGTGGGGCTGGGGGCACATCCAGGAGCCCCCCGAGCTGTCCTGATGCTCACTGTGAGTATCCCCAGCCCCGGCAGGGTGACAGCCTGGCAGTGCCATGGGTGTGGCGGGTGCTGGGGGGCAGCCCCAGGGTGGTGCTGCCTGGGATGGGTGCTGGGGGAAGCCTCGGGGAAGGGGATCCAGGTCCTGCCCAGGGAAGCGATGTCCTCCATCAGGGGGGACACCTGAGTACCCCTCAGGACAGGGCAGTGTGGGTGCCCACAGCTGGGCCCCAGGAGCACCGGGCAAGCCTGACCCCATCCTCATGTCCCTACAACCCTCCTGCCACACTGGCCACCGCAGCCGGCTGGGGATGTGGCACCCCGAAGGGACAGCACCCTGTTTTGGGGGGACACGCGCGCTCCGAGGGGACGCGTTTGTGCGGCCGGCAGGGACGGGGTTAAGGCCGGGAGGGTTTTGGGGTGCCGGGGTGTCCCCAGCTGGGTACACCCAGGCTGCTCCTCGCACGGGTGACCTCACGCCACTGCCATGGCAACGCTCGTGAAGTCACGGCGAGCGGGGCGGCAGCTCCGAGCCGGGGAGCGGGGCCGGCAGCGCGGGAGGCAGCGCCGCGTCCCCCCCGCTGCCCGCCCGCCCCAGCATGAGCCGTGTCCCCGGCAGCGCCCACGCCTCCGCCTGAGCCCGCGCTGCCCGCCGTGCCCGTGGCACCCCGCCCGAGGTGCCACCATGCTGGTCAAGGAGTACCGCATCTGCATGCCGCTCACCACCGAGGAGGTGAGGGGGCCGGGGGGGGGCTGCGGGGCTCACGGCCAGGGGATCGGCTCTGCCCTGGGAGGGACGCGGTGACCCCTGTGCTGTGCCCTCGTTGCACGGCTGGTGGCAGGGATGGGATGGGCTCGGGGTGTGCCGTGCCAGGGCCGAGCCGTGCTTTGGGCTGTGGGTGTGGGGACAGCCCGTGCTGGGCACGGTGACCTCGGGGCACAGCAGGACCGGGGGATGGATGCCCGTGGCACGGCAGGGACCATAAACTCCGTCCCTGCTCGGGCACGGAGCCTGGATGCTGTCGGCAAACAGCGCTGGCAGCACCCGTGGGTGGGCAAAGGTCTCTCCCTGGTGCCTGCTCTTTGGGGAGTGGTGCCCACCCTGGGCAGTGCCATCCCTCCTTGGAAGCACCTGGGGAAGGGTTTCATTCAGGCAGAGCGGGGTGGTAAAATCCTGCTGGTGATTGTGGTGGTGGATGGGATCTTCAGCAGAACAGTCCAAGCCTTATTGCACAGCTGCACCCCCAAACACACATCTACACCCTCATGGCTATATACCTGACACAGGGACATCCAGATATACCATATAGATAATATAATATAGACATTTCTCCCTGGCTTCCATCCCCAAACACAGATCTACACCCTCATGGCTATATACCTGACACAGGGACATCCAGATACATCATATAGATAATATAATATAGACATTTCTCCCTAGCTTCCATCCCCAAACACACATCTACACCCTCATGGTCATATACCTGACACAGACAGGTCCAGATACATCACATAGATAATAATCTATATCAAACATACAGATCTTTCTCCCTGGATCCCAGGGAGTTTGCTGAGCAGAAAACCTTCAGGAATTCTGCAAGGCACTGGGAGAGCACAGGGAGAGCAGGATCCAGCCCCTGCCTGGGAGCTGGGACAGCTCAGGGACACGGGAGGTCACACAGGGTGCCCCAGGAACCCCCTGCCCTCTGCACGGCTCAGGCTCTGCCACCCCTTGCTCCGTGCCTCAGTTTCCCCTCTGGGCGGTGTCAGCGGGGCCGGGGGCGCTGAGGGCGGGCTCTGTGCCGGCAGTACCGCGTGGGGCAGCTCTACACCATCAGCAAGCACAGCCACCAGGAGAGCGAGAAGGGCGAGGGCGTGGAGGTGGTGAAGAACGAGCCCCACGAGGACCCCGTGCACGGCCCCGGGCAGTTCACGGAGAAGCGAGTGCACCTCTCCAGGTGAGCCTGGGATGGTGCTGGGGGCAGGGCAGGGAGGCATGGCAGGAGCATCCTCCAAAATCACCGGGGAACGTCTTTGCTGGGTCGTGGACAGGCTGATTCCCAGGGTTACCCCCATTATTTCCCAGGCTCCCTCCATCATTTCCCGGGGTGCCCTCATCTCCTGGGGTCCAGTGATCTTGGGGGTCTGCACTGATCTTGGGGGGCTGCACCCATCCCCCAGGCACCCACCCATCCCCCAGGCCCCCACCCATCTTCAAGGGCTGTGTGTGTGTCTCCCAGTGGGATCCCCAAATCCTTGCGCCCATCTTTGGGGTGTGCATCCAATTTTGGGAGCTGCCTTTATCTCTCAGGCTGCACCCATCTCCTGGGGTGCTCTGCTCTTGGGGGGGCTGCACCCATCTTTGGGAGCTTTGGGTCGGCCCATCCTAGGGGTTCACCCCTCTCCAGGGGGCTGCCCTCTTCTCACGGGGTGCACCCACCCCAGGACATGCACCCGCCTTGCAGGGCTGCACCCCTGGGTGCTGCTGGGTGCCTGATCTGGGCCTTGGCAGTGCCCTGGCCGCGGGGGTGTCCCCGTGGGGCAGCAGCACTGTCCCCATGTCCCCTCAGCTCCTGCGGGCACGGGCTGCTCCCCACCAGGAGCTGCTGGTGTGAGACAGGTTATTTTTAGCTGCAGCACTCACGATTCCCCTCTCGCCTGAAATTTATTTATAACCCCTGAAAATTAATCAAAACCCACCTCCCGAGCCCCCAGGGGGCCCGATCCTGCCGGGGGGCTGGGGAGGGACAGGAGCACCCAGGGGGCTCAGCCCTGGGGAGGGCAAGGGGTCCTGGGGAAGGGGGAGGGTCCAGGATGGGGGGTGGGTGTTCCTTGGGGAGGGGTCAGGGTGTCTGGGGAGGAGCTGGGGAACCTGAGGGGCACTGGGGTGGAGATGAGGAGTTGGCACAGATCCCTGGGAGTCCTGGTGTACAAATGAAGGTGCTGGGGAGGTAGCTGAGGTCTCTGGTGGGGGAAGGCTGGGGCACTGGGGAGGGTCCTGGGGAGGTAACAGGGGTCCCTGAGGGTGCTGTGAGGGGCAGGTGATGATCCAGGGATGTAAAGGAGGGTCCTGGAGAGGTGACAGGGCTCCCTGGGGATGTTCTGAGGTGCAGGTGAGTGTCCCTGGAGACATCCTAGAGTGGCGGTGAGGGTGTATGGTGAGGAGCTGGGGCAGGGGTGAGGGTCCTGGGGAGGTGACAGGGGTCCCTGGGGGTGTCCTGAGGTGCACATGACAGTGTTGGAATACAGATGGAGGTGCTGGGGAGGTGGGAGTGGCTC
Source organism: Melospiza georgiana (assembly GCF_028018845.1). NCBI lineage: Eukaryota > Metazoa > Chordata > Aves > Passeriformes > Passerellidae > Melospiza > Melospiza georgiana. The sequence continues at coordinate 14,822,364 of NC_080445.1, forward strand.
CTGGGAGAGGTGCTGGGATGCAGATGAGGGTCCTGAGGTGCAGGTGAGAGTCTCTGGGGTGGAGGTGAGGGTGCCAGGTAGCAGGTGGGCTTCCTGGGGTGGGAATGGGGATCCCAGAGCCAGGCTGTGCTTGGCAGTGCAGGGCTGGGTGGCACCAGCCGTGTCCTGTTCTGAGGGGGTCTCCTGACGTGGTGCCCACAGCAAACTGCCAAGCTGGGCACGGGCAGTGACCCCCCGCATCTTCTACATCACCGAGAAGGCCTGGAACTACTACCCCTACACCATCACAGGTGAGCCTGGCAGGGCATGGCATGGGCACCCTGGGCACCCTGTCCCTGCCCACTGGGTGGGGGCTGCAGGAGCTGCCCCCGGTCTCACTGCTCCCTCTCTCCCCTGTGATATCACCCGGTGATGCCACCCTGTGATGCCAATGTGCCATGGTGTCCCTGCAGAGTACACGGTAAGGGGCTGGCATGGGATGACCTGTGCCCTACCCCAGTAGGTGGCTGGGCAGGGGGCACTGGGTGGGCATTTTTGGGGGTGGGTGTCCTTTGGGATGGACATCGTTTAGGAGTGGGTGTCCCTCAGGGTGAGTGTCACCATGGGGGTGGCCCTTGGGTGGATGTCCTTAGGGCTGGGCACCCCTCAGGGTGGGTGTCCCTTGGGGCTCAGATTTCCTTGGAAATGGGAATCCCCTGGAGAGGGTGTCCTCGTGGCGGGGTGTTCCTTGAGGATGAGCATCCTTGGAGGTGGGTGTCCCTCAGGGCTGGGTGGTCCCTCAGGATCGGTGTCCCTGGACTGCACATCTTTTGGGTGTGGGGTGTCCCTCGGGGTGGGGTGTCCCTGGGAGTGGTGGAGTGGTGTCCCTCGGGGCACAGCTGACAGCCACTCCCTGCAGTGCTCCTTCCTGCCCAAGTTCTCCATCTACATCGAGACCAAGTACGAGGACAACTGCGGGGACAGCGAGAATGTGAGTGAGCAGTGCAGCTGAGAACTGGCAAACTCATCACCTCATGACTTGTGGCCCGTGTCACTCATCCTCCCTCCCCTCACCAGATCTTCCACAGTGACAAAATCCTTGGTGACCACGAGGTCTCTTTCCTGGACATCGCCTTCGATGAGATCCCTGAGCGCTACTACCGCAGCCTGGAGGTACCAGGGCCGGGGACCAGGGAGCTCCTTGAGCCACCTCCTTGTCTCCTGTCCCGAGAGAGGGAACTCACGACCCTGATGTTCCCCATCCCCCCAGGACCCCCGTTTCTTCAGCTCGGCCAAGACGGGCCGGGGGCCGCTGCGGGAGGGCTGGCGCCAGCACACCAAGCCCATCATGTGCTCCTACAAACTGGTGAGCGTCAAGTTCGAGGTGTGGGGGCTGCAGACACGCGTGGAGCAGTTCGTGCACAAGGTGAGGGGGGCCAAGGGGGGCTGGGGGGCATTGGGGGGGCAGTGACAGGGTGCTGACCCCCATGGGGTTGCAGGTGATCCGGGACATCCTGCTGATCGGGCACCGGCAGGCTTTCGCCTGGGTGGACGAGTGGTGCGGTGAGTCCGAGGGGGCACACGGTGGGGAGGGGGCACACAGTGCCCATGGAGGCAGGGGCTGCAGGGCAGACTGCTGATGCCACTGACCCCACCACAGCTCCTGCTCCTCCTCTGCCTGTGCTGCTGCCTGCACTGCCTGCACTGCCTGCATTCCTTACCCTGCCTGCACTGCCTGCATTCCCTGCACTGCCTGCACTGCCTGTGCTTCCAGCTCACCCCTGCCTGCACACACGCCCCCCTGCACCCCTTGGGGAGGATGGGCAGAGGGGTCCCAGCACCCTGCCTGTGCTGCCTGCACCCCCATTCTGGCAGGGACACGCGCTGCCACGTGCGGGCACAGGGACGGGAGCCCCGGGTTTGGTGACAGCTGGCAGTGGGTGCCAGGCCATCCCGGTGAGTGGCTCTCTGCCTTCCAGACATGTCCCTGGAAGAGGTCCGGGCCTTCGAGACTCAGATGCAAGTGGCCACAAACCAAAAGCTGGGGAGCCAGCACCCCTAAGCCCCTCTGCCTGCCGGGGACAGACACCCCGGAGCCCGCCTTGCTGCCTGGGGGTGGGTGCAGGCGGGGGGGTTTGTGCCCCCCCTGCACCCCGCGGCGGAGTGTGCCCCCTTCCCAGCCGCCCTCCCTGCGTGTCCCCTGCCTGCGCTGCCTGTGTCACCTGCCCATCCCTTCCCGCCTGCTGTCTGGGCTGGCGCTGGAGCTGGGGAGCTGGCTGCGCTGCCCAGCATCCCCTTCCCTGCCCGTCCCCCTGTCCCCTCCTGTCCCCCAGCTCGGTGGGGAGGCTGCCCGGGATGAGGGGTGCCGGAGGCGGCCGTGCCGAGCGGCCCCAAGCGCGGCTGTGCTCGGCAGGGATGACCATGGAGGAGGTGCGGCGCTACGAGCAGGAGACGCAGGAGGCCACCAACGAGCTCATCGGCCTGGTGCCACCGGCCATCTCGGTCAGCGAGGTGGGGCAGCCCACGGCCACGCACTCGGCCCCTGCCAGCGCCCCCTCCACCCCCCTCAGCGACGAGGCCCCCGAGTTCCTGGCTCCCCCCAAGACTCGCCCAAGGAAGAAGTCAGCTCCGGAGACCCTGACGCTGCCCGCGCTGCGGGAACGCGCTGGCGCCGAGTGACGCCGGCAGTGCCGCTCCGTGCCGGACTGTGCCAGCTCTGCCGCCCAGGTGCAGAGCCCAGGGAGGGACCCGGAGCCGCTGCCAGGGCGCTGGCAGCCCTGGGGTGTGCTGGCCTCCCTGAGCCACCGTGGGTGCCCACTCGGGTCAGTGCCAGCACTGCCACGCCAGACCTGCTGGCTGCACCGGGAGCGGATGCCAGGCCAGTGCGGGCCCCCGGCAGCGTCGGGCGATGCCGCGGGAGCTGCTTCCCTCGACTCCACCCGCCCCGGTGTCCCCAAGGGCCACCGAGGCTGGCAAGCAGTGGGGAGGTGAGAGCTGGTGCCCATTTGCCGTGGCTGGGCTGGTGGCCGGTGCCAGGCTGGAGCAGTGCCCTGCAGGGTAGGCACCAGCGTGGAGGCACAGTGAGGGTGACAGTGACAGTGACAGCCACGGCTGGGGCTCCCCACTGGACCCCAAGGGGCTGCACGGCCCCATGCACGGCTGGTCCCACAGTCAGGGTCCCCTTTGCTGTCCCTCCAGAGGCCGTGGCTGCTCGAGGGGGCTGGGGTGGGCTCAGCCCCTCGTTTTCTTTAGGGAAACAAAGGCCTTTTTGGAAATAAAGCTCGAGACACGGCAGCTGGTTGCTGATAGTGATTTATTTGGTGCTGGGGAAGGGTGCCATGCCTGTGCTGGGGTGCTGCATCCCCCAGGCCTCTCCGTGTGCAGTGAGGGATTTCTGGATGGCTGATCCCAGGATGTGGAGGGTCCTGGATGGGCAGCGAGGCTCTGGGGGTCAGGTGGTCAGGGCAGGCAGGAATCAGCCCAGCCCTGGGGCAATGCCCCCAGCCACAGCAGCAGCACTGGGCTCTCCTCCCTGCCAGCCATCATCATCCTCCAGCTCCTCAGCCCCCGGCACAGCCTCTGCTCCCAGCAGGGCGATGTAGTGGGAGCTGCAGTAGACGGGGGGTTTGTTGGGGCTCGAGTAGACCTGCTCGGGCCGCAGGGAGGCAAAGGGGTTGCTGGCATAACCCACAATGTGCATCTCCAGCTCCACCAGGATCTGCAGGGAGGCCTTCAGCTCCTGCTCACTGCCAGAAGAGAGGACAGGCACGGTGAGTGGGTGTCTGTGGCGGCTCAGCGGGCTGTGGGCGGGGCTGTGCTCACCTGTACACGGTGAAGAGCACGGGCAGGCGATAGTCCCGCAGCAGCAGCAGGGTGGGCAGCCAGCCCGCCAGCAGGTCTGGGCAGGCATGGAAACCTGTGGGGACACAGCCATGAGGATTCCACCCCTTTCCCATCCCATCCTCACCCCCGGGAAAGCTGGCTCCAACTGCATCCACTCTGTGCTGGACACCCCAAGCATGCAGTGAGTTTGGCAGCCCTCAGCAAGGTGGGGTCTGGCTTCTCTCAGCAAGGTGAGGCACCCCAAACTCTGTGTCCTGGGCTAAGCCACAGCACTGAGACTTGAAGGGAAGGATCCATTTCACCTGCAGGTGGGTGACACAGGCAGGACAGAGTGCCTGGTGGGAAGACAAGGCAGCCATGTCCCAGGGGGTCCCCCCAGCTCACTGTTGTGCCTTGGTGCAAAGCCCTGAGCATGTCCCAGGCCAGCTTCAGGCCCAGCCACAGATGCTGCCAGGGTGCTCAGTGTGGTCCCTGAGCCCACGTGCCCTGTGGATGTCCCTATCCCTGCAGTGGGGCGTGAGGGTCCGACCCCTCCATGGCACAGGCACTCACCTGGGTGAAAGCCCACCACCAGGTCAGGAGGGGCAGCCAGTTTGGTCTCCACGTGGCTTTCCCAGAAGTCGTGGTAGAGCCCCTTGTAGCTGCTGAGATAGACTTTTCCCCGGGGCGCCAGCGTGGTCAGGGGTGGCCTCATGATGGGTCCGTCCACCACGTCCACGCCCACCATGACCATCTCCACGCCCTGGTGCCCCGGGAACATGCGCGTCAGCTCGTCGTAGTCCGTCAGGCGCGTGTTGAGGGTCTCCACGTGGGAAGCCCCCACCACGTGCACGGTGAGGGGCCTGGTGAGGGGGTCGACGCCGAAGAGCCGCAGTCCCAGGCCAATGGTGAGCGGGCGCGAGTGGAAGTCGGTGACCAGGCGCCGGATGGATTCCCGCAGCTCCGCGTCCTCCGGCCGCGGCTTCCCGGCGTTGGCCCACAGCAGGGTCATGTAGCGCCCGGCCACGATGGCACCCAGCTTCTCCTCCAGCTGCTCCTGCATGGAGAACCAGTCCTCCCAGCCCTTCACGTCCCGGGCAGGTTTTGTCCAGGTGTCCGTGGGAAAGGGGATGTCTCCTGGGGGGTCAGGATGGTACAGCGGTGGTGCCAGGGAGAATGGACACCCCATCCCACCACAGGACCTGTGCAGCCTGGGATGGGGATCCTAGGGGGACACATGCCTCACCTGTGAAGATGAGCCACTCCACCAGCCGGTCCAGTGCCACCAGCTTCAGCTTCTTGCAGAACTTCTTGTGCAGCGGCCAGTTGGCACGCTGGCACGCCACGCCGCAGTAGTACACATTTTGGCACCTGGGCACACAGGCAGAATGCCCAGCCATGGGGAGGGAGGGCACGATCCAGCCCACCCAGCCTGGTTCCCTGCCACCCCCTCTCAGAGCTGTGTCACTGTTCCTAGGGGTGCCCAGTGGCTGGAGGTGGGCACTGGGGTCAGACACCGCTCACTTCACCCCAGCCAGCAGGCTGGAAGTGAGGGATGGGTCCATCCCTGTGCCACCAGACCATCTCCCCACCATACCTCTTGCAACGCCGGAGGCTCTTGGGGTCCGGGAGGGCATCAGGGAGCTTCTTGCACTCAACACAAAACTTGAAGGTGTCTTCCATCTTCTGGAACATGTCAAAATACGTCCGGATGCCAAAATCGCTGCCGCTCTTCCTCCCATCCATGGCAGATCTGCAGAGGTGAGCAGAATCCAGCCGGCTGCCACAAAGGTGGGGCTCATATCCTCTGAGGCTGCCAAGTCTTTTAGCTCCAGGCAGGAGCATCCTGGCCTGGGTGGGGACAGGGAGCCAGGCACTCTGGAGGGGTCCACCCAGGAGCCCATCAGAGCTCCCGATGGGCTGAGCCAGAAGGGTGGGATGAGCCATGGGAGCTGCTCCAGCTGCTGGGGGCCACACGGGATGCTCTTCCCGGGGAAGGGGGTGGGGAACAGGCACCCATGGGTGCTCACTCACTTGTAGTCCTCATAGCTCTTCATGTTGAGCTTCTGCAGGATGACGTGGGACAGCCCCGGCACGTTGCGGTCCATGGCCTGGAAGCCCAGCGAGTCCACGTCTGGAGCCCTCGCCGCTGGCTCCTCCGGGGCCTTCTTGGAGCGGCCGGTTTTAGGGGCAGCGCCGGCGTTTGGCTGGGCCGGGGCGGCTGCAAGAGAGAGAGGTGCGGGCGAGGAGGCCGCTCCGGGGGTCCCGGGGTGCTGCCGGGGTCCCCCGCGCCGCCCGTGGCCCCCACGGCGCCTCCCGCCCGCCATCCCGCTCCTGTCCCGGCAGGAGATCCCGGGCAGTCCCGGCGCCCGCCCCGTCCCGTCCCGTCCCGCGGCGGGGCTCAAATGTCAGCCCCCGGGAGCCGGCGGTGCAGACGGCCGCGGCCCCTCGGAATCAGATAGCGGAGCTATTCTGGGCATCCCCTCCCCGGGAACGGGCCAACCCGCTCCGGGGGTCCGGCTCCCGCCCCAAAAGCCGCGCTTTGGGTGGCAGTGGCGTGCCCCAAAACCCTGTAGCAAACACTGTAAACCATCGGGGGGCTTCCCAAACTCCTGGGACCCCTCTTTGACCGTAGGGACACAAAGTCATTGCCCCATAGCCTCGCCATAGCGACCCCACCCCAGCCTGGCCCGTCCCAGCGCCTCAGGGCTCCCAGCGGGGTGTGAGGGAGTGCCTGGGTGGGCACCACAGCCTGTGCCAGCCGGGGCGAGACCAGCAGTGGGCTCTGGGATGCAGAGCCGAGCACACCAGGCTGCAAAGGGGGACATGGTGGCCGGAGAGCACCGCCCGCTCACGCAGGACGGCTCGGGGGGCCCCGGCCACACCGGGGGCTGGTGAGGGCTGCCCACACCCATCATGGCGGCGGCCGCGGCCTCACGGGCACGCCCCCAACACGCGGGGCTGGGCGGGGGTCCCGCGAGGTTTCGGGGGCCGGCGGGAGCCGCCGCGTCGCTGTGGTGACGGGACGCGAGCCCTCCGCCGAGTCGGGCAAGCCGCAGGTTCGAGCCCCGGCGCCGCACGGTGCCCCAGCTGGCTCCCGGTGAGGGGCTGCAGGATCCCCCCGGGGCGGGAGGGCCTCCAGAGCTGTGGGTGAGGGGCTTCAGGACCATTCTGGGGCAGGAGAGCTTAGAGCTTCCAGGCCTGCGGGTGAGGAGCTCTCGAGCCAGCAGAGCGCCTAGGCCCGGGGCTCGGGGGCTGTAGGTGCACCCCAGGTCGGGAAAACCCCAGGGACAGTCGGTGAGGGGCTGCAGGACCGTTCTGGGGCAGGAGAACCGCCAGGCCCATGGCTGAGGGGCTGCAGGACCGTTCTGGGGCAGGAGAACCGCCGGGCCCAGGGCTGAGGGGCTGCAGGACCGTTCTGGGGCAGGAGAACCGCCAGGCCCAGGGCTGAGGGGCTGCTGCAGACCCCCGGGTCAGTGAGGGGCTGCAGGACTGTTCTGGGGCAGGAGAACCGCCAGGCCCGGGGATGAAGGGCTGCAGGACCCAGCAGGGTGAGAGGAGCCTCGAGCCCATCAATGCTGCCCTGAGGGAGCTGCCAGGCTGTGGGGGTGTGAGGCAAGGGGGCCGTGGGGAGCCCTGAGGGAATCCTGAGGGTTTCACAAACCTGAGGAGCAGAAGGACCCAGGTCCCCACAGCATTTAGGAGCCGTGAGGGGACAGCTGGTGGCCGCCAGCCTTTGGCCCATGGGGTCACCGTTAACGTAAAAAGGGAGTAAAAGAGAGCCAGGGATGTACTGGGAGCCGAGAGCAGCCTGGCACAACAAACCTTTCCTGGGAGCAGCAGCTGGGTGAAGCTTACAGAGATGGATAATTTTCACATTACATTTTTCCCAGTCCTCCCCCTGCACCTCGTGAGAGATTCGTCACTGCCAAAGCCCTGCACATTCAATGGTGTTTTGACAGCCAAGCCCTGAATAGCGCTTGCAGCCCGCACTGCTGTGTCCTGCAGAGGTATCTGGGAGAGGAATGGAGCAGTTTCATGTTTCTTTCCTCATTCTTTCTCCTGCAGAGCCGAGGAGGTCCCTGCGGGGCTGACTGGTGGGAAGGAGCCTGCTGCTGCAGCTCTTCCCAGTATGTCACAGCCAATACCAGTACAGATCACGGTCGTGAGTGCACAGGACCTGGTAAAGTTCTGAAAATATCTCTACTCATTTAATAAACAAGGCCAGAGCAATTCTGTGTGCACAGGGATCCCCTGTGAGAGCAGGCAGGGGGTGATAAGGCTAAAGGAAGGAGTGGTGGCAGTATCAGAGGTTCAGCAATGCCACACTGTGGCTTCCTCCTCCCTGCTGAGAAGTTCACACAGAGGAAAAATCTTATGAGGCACATAAATTGGGGAGCACACTTCCCTAGCAGCTGGCCAGAGATACTGGGGTGAAATGTACCTCTCTGCTTCCTCTAACTATATGGAAATGCAGGTTTTTTAAACAGAACACAGCAGAAATGTGATCAGTGAGACAAAAACCTGTGGAAGGACCTCACCTTGGGTGTAAAGCCAGATTTTCATCTCAGCTCCAGCTGTTTAAATCATATTGAAAGCAATAGGGTGGCTCTGGTTCTAAAAAGGCAGTGGATCCAGTTCAAGGCTGTGAGCTGGTGCCAACCAAACCACCACTGCTGTGATTTCCATGTGATGCACCCAGCTGTCTGTCCCTGAAGTCTTCCAGAGGAACTGGCATTTGGGAGGGAATGTGGAGGAGAAGCTCAGCTCCTGCTGCAAGCAGAAAAAATGCAAATCCCTGCTTCTGCTCCAGCAGCAGACAGAAAAAGCAATCCAAAAGCACCTGCTTGAGGCTTTCACACTGTAGTATTGAAGTACCTCTTACACTGATGGATTCAGCAAACAGCAGCTTAGGTGAGGTATGAGGTGAGAGGAGGATAAACAATGCTGGGGAGAACAGACTGCTGGATTGATTGCATCTGGAATGTTGCTTTGTGCTTCTGATTGCTCCACCGTGAGAAAGGGCTGTACAAAAGGGAGGGGGGGGTTACAAAAGGGCAATAATCACAGCAACAGGATGAAAAAAAACCCGGCTGTAAGAATGTGGAATCCACTTCTGGCTATAAGTGTGGAATCTGCTTAATTAGAGGCAATGTAGGGAAGGATGAGAGAGGAGTCTGGGATAATTAATGGTACAGGGAAAGGTTAATTGGATTCTTCTCTTTAGCCATTCATGGGATGTATGCTCAAGGAGACAGTGAGAAGGGCTGAAAATTAAAACCAAGTGAAAGAGATCTCTTTTTGTACAAGAACCAGCATGGAACTAATTACCCCAGTGACAAGGAGAGAGGGAGCTGAGGGCGGGTTAGGCATCCCTGTGGCCCAGCACTAAGGAAAAGCTGGGCTTGGGTACAATGGCCCTTGTGTTCAGCCACTTCTCTGTGGATTGAGAGCTAAACTGTGTTTCTGCTGCAGGGAGCCCTTTGGTACCTGCTGCCCAGCCCTTCCTGTGCTGTGGGGGTGCCCAGTGCTGCCCCTGTGGGTCCCCAGTGCCACGTGCTGTGCCCTCACTGTCCCTCTCCAGCCCTGTTTAAGCCCCTCTGTTTAGACATTTGAAATTCAAAGTAAAATCTGAATCTCCTCATCTCTGATTAAAGCAAGTGGTATGAAGGTGGTGTAACAACAAATTGCAAAGCTCCCTAAGAGCTTGCTGGAGCCCTTCCTTTGATTTCACAGAATCATGTAGGTTGGAAGAGGCTTCTGAGACCATCAAGTCCAACCTTTAACTCAGCACTGCCAAGGACACCACTAAAGCATCTTCCCAAGTGCCACATGCACTGTCTTTTGAACACTTGTAGGGTTGGGAACTCCCCCACTTCCCTGAGGAAGCTGTGCCAGTGCCTGACCACCCTTACAGTGAATAAATTTTCCCTAATTATCCAACCTAAACCTCCCCTGGCACAACTCAAGGCTCTTTTCTCTTGTCCATTTCAGGACATTTTGCACCACACGACATCCACAGGTGTCCTGTGAGCTCATCCCTGTAGCTCAGGAGCTGCTTTCTTAGGAGACAGCGAAGGTCTCAAGCTTCCTGGAAGTACAAAAATATCAGTGGAGTATTTTGGCATTTGTTTTAGATGTGTCTTTCCTGAGGTGAAGCCTGAACCTCTCTATCTCCCTTGCCACAGCTCCTGATAATCTTTGGGGCATCACAGCATGGCGAAAGAGGAAATTTCCCTCCTGCTGCCAGAGGAACTCTGATGCTGGGATGCTGCTGCAGAGCCAGCTGCTCCCTGAGCTCTCTTTTTTTTTTTTTTTTTTTTGACAGAAAACTCTCAAAAGCAGCTTGGCTTATACGCTGGTGCGTGTGGAGTACAACGGAGCAGTGCTGGGAGACTCCTCCAAGACTCATGTGCTGCCAGATGGGACAGCAGAGTATGACTTCAGCAGCAGCTTTGAGTACAGCCCCGAGGGGCCCAACTCCTTGGACATCCTGGTGCAGAAACCACTGCTCTGTAAGTAGCTGCTGCCAGATGTCCCACCTTGGAGCTGGGTGCTGTGGCTGCAGGAGTCACTGGTTCAGGAATAGCACTTCAGCAGCGGTGGTGGGAGGCTCTCAGCACTTCTTGTCCATCTCTGCCAGCTGGAAGAATCCCCTTTCATGTTGGCCCGTGCTCCTTTGGCTTTGCTGTGCTTGTCAGCCTTGGGAGGTGCAGAGGAGCTCGTGCCAGAGCTCACACAGACCTTCCTTGGTGCCTGACCTGCTGCTCCAAGGAATTCTGCCAGCTCCTCTCTTTTTATCTCCCTAGTGACCCTGCTAGAAGTGACATCAAAGGACAAGAAAAAACCAGACAAAATCACTCCTCTTGCCCAAGCTGTGGTGGACCTTCTGCCTCTGCTGCAAGGTACAGCATTGAGTTTTGCAGCCTCCATGACCACTCCTTGCTCCCTGGCACTTTCTGATCTCTGCTTATGGACCCCTGACTACAATTTATCTCCTTTGGACAAAGTAACCTTTATAGCTCTGCAAAACCTGACCCAGGGGGAGAGAGAGTAGCTCAGCATTCAGAATTTATTCCGAATGAAATCAAAATTCAGAACCATGATTTTTGCCTCATGTAAGGTGTTCCTGCCCATGGCAGGGGGCTGGAACAAGGTGATCTTTAAGGCCCCTTCCAACCCAGATCATTGCATGAGTGTGATTCTTTGCAGAGGGTCTCACTTGAGGCTGCTCTCATTCCTGTTTCTTCCCAGGAGTGCGTTCACTGAAGGTCTTAGCTCCTTTGTATGCAGTGCCTGCCTCCCCATCAGCGAAGCTTTGCCCTGAGGCCACGGTATGTGGAATTTGGAACTGTTCCTTCCCTCATTCAGCTCTCTGCTGCTTTTTAATGGGAGGGAGAGCATGACTCAGCTGCCTGGCTCATCACGGATGTGGTACAGCCCTATATGTTACAGGCTTGGAGGCCTTTCCCGCTCCCTCTGACGTCTGTCCCTGCTTCCCTCTGATAGGGGAGGTCGTGCTGGGAAATGTTAATGTGTGCAGCTACTCAATTGCTCTGCAAAAAACAACAAAGATGGAAAGCACAGAGCTGAAAACCCCCCAAAAGGCAGCGGCAGGGTCACCTGCCCAGCTCTATTAGCCTTCCTTTCTGCAGATGAAATGCCTGAGTCCATTATTGTACAAACTCTGACTGCCTTTCCTGCAAGGTCCTTACTCATTCAGCAGGTTGCAAAGTACTCAGTGACTAAAATAAGGAATGAAGCATGAGGCTGGGAAAATGTGTCCAATTTTGCTGCTGAGCCTGCCTGCAGTGAGCACCGGGAGCAAACTGGAGGGGTGGATATCCCATTAACAGCTCTGTGTTTAGGAGGAGTTCACAGTGAGCAAGGTGGGGGGGCACTCATTAGGGAGGACAGGTAATAAATGCTGACCAGCTGGTTTTCCCTCACACACCATCCATCCAGGGCTAATTAAAGGCTGCACACAGAGCATGGAGATAGGGCAGAGGCAAAGCTGTGGCTCTCTGAATCACCAGGGGAAAAGCATCATTTTCCACCCTTGATGTTCTTACTCTGTGGCTCCTTTCATGAGACCCTGCCTCTTTCTCCACGGCTCATTTTATGAGACCCTTGGGGCATGTGCCATACCTCAGCCAGGCTGTGATTTAAGCAAACAAACACCACAATTGAGCCAAATTGGTCCTGAGATTCCTTTCCTGTGCTGGGCTGTTTTCTTTTACATCCAAGATGAGGCACAAGATAACATTATATGTTCTGGCCTTGGGTTTCTGCTTGCTTCTCCCTAAGAGCAGGCAAGCTATAATTGTTTACTGGCTTGATTTTATCTTTGTCTCACAGGCTGGCCTTGAAGTGATAGTGAGCACCAGAGAGCTCCTGCTCTCTGCCACCGATTTCTCCAGTGGGAACCTCCTGAGTGTCACTCTGGAGGCAGCTTATTCTGTCCCTGATGCCTTTACTGCTGACAGCCAGCAAAACTACATGGTTTGCTTGCAAATGCCGGCAGCTGCTGAGGTGAGAATGGCCCAGGCCCAGTGACAGGGGGCTTGGCTGGGTTTGGGTTCTTCTCCCACCCCATGGAACAAGTGTCCAGGCACGTGGGGTGCACAGCTTCCGGGCTTGTGCACCAGCAGCCTTTGTTGGGAGGTTTCAGAGTCTCTGTGGCGTGATGTGTTTCTTTAACACAAACAAAGGTCTGTTTGGAAAGATTTGGATTCGAACTGGCAGGGTTTTTTCCACATGGCTCTTTATTTTTATTCCATTCTGGAATGGAGTGCATTTTCCAAGCCAGGCACCCTGTACTGTTGCTTTGCTTTGTTATCCCAGCTTGGAGCAGCTGGCTCTTGCTCCTGCTCCTGTTAGAAATGCAAATCCTTTTTTTCTCCTGTGTCTCTAGAAAGAATTGCCATTGCTCTTCAAGAATGGCATCCTGAAGGCTGGTGGTGAAAAAGAACCATTTCCCCGACCCAAAAACTGGCCTGTTGGCCCCATCCTGGCCCCTAATGCTCTGAACATACCTGACTCCTTCATTGTTGGTGGGCCCTATGAGGATGAGGATGGAGACCTCAACAAAAGTGAGGTGAGGAAGGACTGGCAAGTTTAGAAGAGAACCAGGAGGGATGGAGAGGCTTGGTATGAGAGGGAGGTGAGTGGTCACTGTGCAGTGTCCAGCACAGAGGTGGTTCTCCTGGGGCAGCAGACATGCTGGCTCACTGCTGGAGACATCCCAAGGGAGAATGTGGCAGGTCTGGTCCCAGGAAACACCCACACTGAGCTGGGTTATCTCCAGTGAGCCAGGCACTTAGCGCTGATGGTGTCTGCAGGAAAGGCTGTCAGCCTCTCTGCAGGGCTGGCCTGCCTTTGGGCACTTGGACACCTCTGTGTGACTCACATTCTCTCCTGGGGATGCTTCTGAGGATGGTGCAGGCTGTGGAGTTTGCTGTGCTGGCTTTGACTGCACGCTGTTCCTCACAGGACAAGGAATTCAGGGCCCAGGCAGAGAGCTCGAGGAGGGTCGTGTGGGACACGGAGACACGCTGTTTCCTGGATGCTGATGCTGTGGCCGTGTAAGGGACCTGAGCAACCCAGCCCAGAACATGCTCAGAGTGACCTGAGGCAAGGAGCTGCCACATGCAGCTGCTCTTGGACCACTTAGGGGTCAAAGTGTGGCTCTGCCCCCACCTGCCATGGCTGCTGTGGCTGTCTTTTGGCCACAAGCATTCACCTGAGCAAGGGCACAGCTCTTGAAGTGCCTTGAACTGCTGGCAGCAGCTTTGTTCTGCTGTGCTGGGAAAAGATGGATTGTCTGGAGCTGCTATCTCCAGGCCACAAATGCTCTCTCCTGCTGGCAGCAGCTGGGGCTGGGGGCTGGTCCCTGCATAGCTTGAAGGAAGGGGCAGCAGTTATAGTGAGCAGACCTGGACTAGAGTGGCATCCACAGCTCTCCTCTGAGCTGCTAATTAAGTTTTACTGAATCCCAAATACATTCAAACCTTTCACTCCATGTGGGCACTCTTCATTTGCTTTTTTATTGGATAAGTGTTGCCTTTAGCAGCTCCAGATACGCTCACGATCAGGATGAGTGTTCCATTTATCTTTGAATCCTGCTATTTTCTGGCCTCAGCTGCATCATGGCTGTGCATTTCACTGCCAAATTACTCCTTGTGTGGAAATACTCACTTCTATCTCATTTGATTTTTAAAATTCTTTTCCCTACACATCCATCCACCTGCCTGCTGCTGTCAGAGTCACCAGCCACTTTGAATGCAAGCTCAAGATCCACTTGCTCTGTACAATTCAGGATTTATACCAAAGCTAATCACATTCCTTCTCACTTATTTCTGAAGTAACTGGGGGAGAGAGAAAGCCCAATGTGTTGCTCTCACTGTTGTTCTAAAGCTGGCTGTGCCATAAATGCCACACAGCAGTGGGTAGAGCAGAAAATCACAGTGTTCCCATGGCCTGAGGGTGTTTGCTGAGGGAATGGGGTGAAGCAAACCCGAGGGGAGCTGCTGGGGCACAGAGGGGGGTGGTGGGGCTCTCCAGCTGGGTTCCTGCATCTCCTCAGTGCATCCTTTGTGCCCAGCCTGCAGATGCGCATTGCCGAGCGCCGCCACTGGCCCGTGGAGCTCTGCAGGATGTCCACAGGTGGCAAGGGGAAAGGCAACAAACCTGACAAGGTAAAAGTGGGGTCTGGCTTGTGGAGGAGCATTGCATGAGCAGGCATTTTCCTCTTGAGGCCTTTGTGATAGCAAAATCGGCCTTGAAGCTGCCAAAGTGAGTCAGAGAGCAGGAGGCTTTGTGAAAAATCAGCTTTATAGGGCTGTTAAATAGATACAGAGTCATATTTTTTCCTTATAGCTCTCACTGATGGTCTGTGGTAGCTCACTGGAAAGGGGATAGGGTGACTTTTCAAATCACAGAATAGTTTGGGTTGGAAGGGACCCCAGACTCCACCTCCTTCCAACTCCCACCATGGACAGGGACACTTTCCATAGACCAGGTGGCTCAGAGGCTTGTCCAGCCTGGCTCTGAAAAGAATTAAAAGTAATTCACTGAGCTGATCTGTGGTCAGTGGAGTTTTGAAACAGCTTGAGGAGGCTCTTGCATTCTTTCTCAGGCTGTAGGTAAGTTATGCTTTTGCATCTAAACCAGGGTGGTTTAACAGCGAAACAGCCCCTTAGAGAATGGCTCTGCTGCTGGCAGATGATTGTGTGAGAGCTCCTAATCTATCCCAGGACAAAGCCATATAAGTTGGTGTAAATCCCTTTCAGCACTCACAGTGCCAGGATTTTGCAGCTCTGATGATGATCCTTCCAGCCAGGCCTCCCACACCTCCTAAGCCACTTGGTGTCTGTCCAACCTGAGATGCACAACTCTGGTAGGCTCACCTGGGTTTCTAACCACACACAGCTGATAATCTTCCAGCTGTACCTCAACAGGAGCAGCAGCTGTATCTCAACCCTGAGGAACAGGAGAGTGCAGGAATTAGAGACAAAAGCTGCCCCACGGGGATTGGGACAAAATTAATATTCTACATGTGGAATGACTCCAGTGTGTTCATCCAGGTTGTCTCGGCTGCGTGCCAGTGACAGAACCATGGGCTCATCAGGTGCATCAGTTTGCTGTGTGGCCTTCCCTTAATGAGATTGGTGACCTTGTTCCCTTAAGGAGAATAACAGTGTGTTCAGCATCTCAGTGCCTTGCTCTGTGTTTCCAGAAAGATGAGGACAAGCCGATTGCCTTCCATGGTGTGGCATATGTCAACATGATGCATTTGCTGTGCCCTGGGGTGACGCAGATCCGAGGGGCCTTCCGTGTCTTCAACTACGAGGACAGCGAGGTGTTTGAGAAGGTGAGAGCAGCAGGCCCTGCTCCAGCTCTGCAGCTGGGTTTGCACTGGGGGCTTGGGAGCAGGGACAGTGGCAGAGGGTGTTTGGGAGCAGGAACGGTGGACAGAGGGTGTTTGGAAGCAGGGACAGTGGCAGAGGGTGTTTGGGAGCAGGGACAGTGGGCAGAGGGTGTTTGGGAGCAGAGACAGTGGACAGAGGGTGTTTGG
This sequence comes from Melospiza georgiana, assembly GCF_028018845.1. Classification (NCBI taxonomy): domain Eukaryota; kingdom Metazoa; phylum Chordata; class Aves; order Passeriformes; family Passerellidae; genus Melospiza; species Melospiza georgiana. The sequence goes on from NC_080445.1 coordinate 14,838,241, forward strand.
GAGCAGGGGCAGTGGACAGAGGGTGTTTGGGAACAGGGACAGTGGACAGAGGGTGTTTGGGAACAGGGACAGTGGACAGAGGGTGTTTGGGAACAGGGACAGTGGCAGAGGGTGTTTGGGAGCAGGGACAGTGGACAGAGGGTGTTTGGGAACAGGGACAGTGGACAGAGGGTGTTTGGAAGTAGGCAGAGTGGACAGGGGGTGTTTGGAAGTAGGCAGAGTGGACAGGGGGTGTTTGGGAGCAGGCAGGGTAAACAGGAGTTGTTTGGGAGCAGGCAGGGTAAACAGGAGTTGTTTGGGAGCAGGGAGTGTGGACAGGGAGTGTTTGGGAGCAGGCAGTGAAGGCAGAAGGGTGTTTGGGAGCAGGGACAGTGGACAGGGGGTGTTTGGGAGCAGGCAGGGTGGACAGAGGATGTTTGGAAGCAGACAGAGTGGACTGAGGGTGTTTGGGAGCAGGCAGGGTAAACAGGGGATGTTTGGGAGCAGGGAGAGTAAACAGAGGGTGTTTGGGAGCAGGGACAGTGGACAGAGAGTGTTTGGGAGCAGGCAGAGTGGATAGAGGACGTTTGGGAGCAGGCAGGGTGGACAGGGAGTGTTTGGGAGCAGGCAGAGTGGACAGTGTGCTAGTTGAAGCTGGATCTGAACCTTGAGTGCCCTTCTGGTGATTGAGAAAATTAATGATACAAGCTTTTAGGTGCAGGTTTTTCCAAGGCAGGGGATTTCTGGGGGGGAGTGAATAAGTCTGGGGGCTGAGAGAGGCTTTGAATCTCACTCCACTCCCTCCTATGCCAGCATGATCCACTCTCCCCGTGCTGGAACATGGGCAAGGGAAGGGTGCTGCTGGGAAGAGCAAACAGTGGCTTTAAAAGGATTGCGTTACCCCCGGCAACCACCAAAAAAGCTGTCACTGGAGCTCTTTCAGCTCTAGCTCACCGAGGTTTATTTGTCTTTTCTTTTTTTCCCTCTCTGTTACTAAGAGTGACAGTTACATCTCCATTTTCCCACAGTCTCTCCCTCCTGGAACAGACCTGAGCTTGTTTCAGGAGGGCAGATGTACAGCCTGGTTCTACCCCCCCTGTTGCCTGTGGGGCTGTGCTCCAGGTGCAGGGGCTGGGTGAATTCCAGCCCTTCTCCTGCCCCCCTGCTCCCACTGGCTGCTGCAGAGCTGGGCTGGGCATGAGTGTGTCTGCTGGGCTCTGCTTCCCTGCCATGAATGACCCCTTGGCTGCATGGTGCTGCTTGTCCTGTGCCATTTATTTGTCACGTGTGAAGTCCTTCTTACTCCCCAGGTGCTTTGGGTTGCCTCTTGGTTTAAGGAGTTTCCCTACAGCTGCTCCATCCTCTCCCCAGGAACCCCATAACTCTTGCTAGCCCAATTCCTGTAACCAGGGTGTGTGGGAGGGAGCAGCCTGTCGGGGTGGTCAAACACTTTGTAAACACAAAGTCTGACAAACCTATTCCTTGCAATTCCCTGATGTGTGTCAGGGAAGCAGCTCCACACCAGAAGATGAGCTGGGAGCCAAGGGATGCTGTCAGGCAGGTGGGGGCCCCCAAAAATGTGTGGAGCTGGCCTGGTGAGAGAAGCCAGATTCATCCAGCAGCCCTCATCACCAAGCACATCCATGTCTGTGGGGCAGGTCCAGGATCCCACCAGGAATTCAGAATCACAGATCTGGGTTCCAGCATGTTCAGCACACATCTCAGGCAAGGACCAAGGGCCAGTCCTCAGTGAAAACACAAACACAGCTCTTGGAGGGAACATGGAGACATCCACACCGAGTGTCAGTCTGACCTGAGGCTTCACAGCCACACAGGATCAGAGCTGGGCTGGAGCACCAGCAGCTGAACTCGAGGAGGAGACAATGAGGTTACAAAACTTCTTAAGGCATTTAAGACCCTGACAGTGTGTTTTGTGATGAGAGAGGTTAAGGCAAATGAGTGAGGGAAGCCTGCTTTGTCCCTTGATTGTCTCTGTTTTTCAGACCAGAGTTCAGTACAGTATTTTCCGGGACCGCAGGTCACAGCTCAGTCTGGGCAAGGAAAGGCTGGGGACCTCTCCTTCCAGCAAAGCTACTACCAACAAGCCTCTGAAGGAAGATTCCAATGCCATGGTAAGGTCTGGGAAGGCACCATGGTTGCTCTGGTTCTGTGTCACAGGAAGTTGGGACACACAGAACCAGGGATGGATGAGAGATACTCCTTATCCCAGACCCATAGAATCTTCTCAACATGAAGGGATCCACAAGGACCATGAGTCCAACTCCTGGCTGTGCACAGACACCCCAACAATCCCACCCTGTGCCTGACAGTGTTGTCTAAGCACTCCTGGAGCTCTGATAGCCTTGGGGTCCTGACAACCTCTGGGGGAAGAATCTTTCCCTGACATCCAGCCTAACCCATCCCTGGTACAGCTCCAGCCATTCTCTAAGGTCCTGTCACTGGTCACAGAGAGCAGATGCTGGAGCTGCTTCTTGTAAGGAAGCTGCAGCTTTCCCTTGTCTGAAATCCTAGGATGTGCTGCTGGAACTTGCAAAGATTTGAGATTTATTGAGTCTGAAACAAAAGACATCATTTCTTTTTCTTAAGAGTTACTCAGCCCATCCAAAATCCGGTTGTCAGATGGCACTGGAGAATCTGAAAATGTCACAAATCCCAGCCTTGAAGGACAGGTAATTATGTCTCTCCAAAGACAAGGAGAGAGTGTAGAGCATCATTGTGCTGGTGTCTCACACCTTTCACACAATTAAATTCCTCAAGAGTGAGGGGACAAAGGATGTTTTACGCAGATGCTGTCCCAGAGTTCTTCCAGTGACGTCCATCTGGAGAGCAGGCTGGCACACTGGGCTAGAAGGTCTCTGTAAATTGTCAGGCATTTATTTAAATTATCCCCTCATATTTTGACTTCTTCCTCTGGAATGCACATTCATTCTGCAGGCAGATTGATTATCTGGGCTCTCTCCTTTTCCCTAGCCTGGTTTCTCGAGCTGGATTTTGCTGTAACTCATTCCGAGGGCGGGTTATAAAACAAGCTGGATCTCTGCACTTGGGAGATGTGTGGCTGTGGGCTCAGTATTTCACTGTGCCAGCACTGGCTGCAGACAGCACCACACAGGGAGCAATGTTTCTCTCCACAGCTCTACAGCGAGGCAGGAACGTTCCTGGTGATGGAGATAAAGCTGGACAGGCCCCTGGTCCCAAAGCGGCTGCGGGAGGAGCTGGCCCAGCGGTGCGTAAGGATGGGCTGTGGGGCTGACAGCTCCTCTCTGCACACTGGAGAGAGCCTTGTACAGCAAACCCCCCTTGGAATGCTCCATAAAGAGGGCCTGAGGCAAAGCCCACAGGAATCAGGGGGAGGATTTGGCCAGACTGCTTTAGACGTGGCATCTGGTGTGTTGGGAAAACACTTGTTCATCCCAGCTGGCATCTCCCTGCCATTCCTCTCAAAACAAGAGACACCAGAGCAGCACAGCAATGTCTGTGTTCCTGTCTGGGCTTTGTTTTCCTCTAATCCCCATGTGCTTTCCTCTTGCATGTGATGTTCAGTGGCTTGGTCAGTCCTGGCCACCAGCGTGGACTGCCCTGGGTAGTGCTGCTGTTGCTTCATCAGAGCCTTCTCTCATTTTTAGCTTTCCAGAAGTTTTCTCACAATGTTTTACCCATTCCTCAGCTTTTATGTTAGTTTTCATGTTGTTCTGCTGCAGAGCTGCTCTTTCATCTCTGCTGCTTTGAGATTTCAGTTCCTGTCCAGTGGCAGCCCTGCTGTGTTATGGGTTAGAAAAGCATAAAACATCTAATTTATGGAATAAAAAAAAAAAAAAAAGAAAATACAGCAGATGAATAAGATATAAGAGGTGCAGATTTATATCTCTCAAACAGAAATGTCATCCATTGAAGGTATACGTGTTGTCCTCACTGCTCCCTGCTGTCTTCTAGGAGGAACAGGCTGAGGAAGGTGAACCCCTCTTAGAACAGACCTTTTCCTGCCCTATTTTATACATTCCTACTCTTCTGCAGTGTGTGTGGATTCAGTGTCACTCCTCCTTGAACAAGGCCTGTGGCACCTTGGCTTGGTGGGATGGATCATGTTCTGAGGACTGAGGGTGTTCTGGAGTCCAGCAAGCAGGAAATAGTGAAAAAAAAAATTAATTAAGGCTGGATTGGCACAAGGGATTTTAATTCCAGAATCCCAAAATGATTCAGTTTGCAAGTGACCCTTGAAAGTCACATTCATGTTCAACTGGGGTTCCCCAGAGCACGTTCCTCTGTGTCCAGATGCTTTTTGGATATATCAAGGGAAGGAGACTTCCAGAGAATCTGCTCAGCCACCCTCTCCTTAATAAAATCTTAGTTTGAAATGTGCTAATCCTAATGGAAGGTCACTGGAACTGCACAGAGGCCCAAGCAGGGCTGGGGGCTGTCTGGGGGTCTGAGGTTGGTGTCTGGGGGTCGATGTGTGGCCAAACTGGGCAGTGTTGGAACTGTGGTCTGGGCTGTTTAGTGACCCAATTCTGCTTTCCTCAGGCTGGTTCCTTCCTTACACCTGTTCTGCAGAACCAGGAGCTCCAAGATTCAGCTCTGCTGCTCCAGGAGAGCAGTTTGGGTTGGCAGTAAATGTTAACCCTGTCATGACAAAGCACAACCATCAGCTGTAGGGAGCTGTTCACTCTTGGTCTGAGATTCCAGGTTTCCTCCCAGGTGCCTGTGAGGTGTCTCATGGACACGATGGCAGAGTGAAGCCCTCACACTACACAAGCCAACATCCCTGGCAGTGGCTCTGCTGATTCTCCTCTGCTCTCACTGACAGGGTTCAGGAGCTGATTCCTCCCCGCCCTGCGCTGGCCCCACGGACAGAAGGAGCCAAGAAGGTTGGTGTGAGAGCCTGTGACCATCCTGCCACCCCACCCTGCCCTCAGAGCCTTCATTCTCAGCCCACAGCAACGTGGGGATGAGGTTTGGAGAGATCAGGGGTGCAGGGCCACAAAGGTGGTGAAGGGTCTAGAAGGGAATAGGGAAATGTGAGGAGTGTGAGGTCACTTGGAATGTTCAGCCTGGAGAAGAGAGACTGAGGGTGGAGCTCATTGGGGTCTGCAGCTTCCTCACAAAGGGCAGCTTCAATCTCTGCTGGATTTTAGGAAAAGATTTTAGACAAAGATTTTAGGAATTTAGGATTTTAGGAATTTATTTTAATTTTAGGAATTTAGGATTTTAGGAAAGTATTTTAGGAAAATGGATTTTAGGAAAAGAGTGGCTGGGCACTTTCCAGGCTCCCCAGGGAATGGGCACAGCCCCGAGGCTGCCAGAGCTCCAAGAGCATTTGGACAACACTCTCAGGAATGCCCAGGGTGGGATTGTTGGAGGGACTGTGCAGGGCCAGGAGCTGGACTTGATCCTTGTGGATCCCTTCCAATTCAACATACTCTATGAAACACACAGAAAAGGAAACTTCTGTATGGGTTATGTCCAGAGCAGTGTGCCTTGGGAGCCCTTCCATCACTCGTGTTCACATCCCATTCAAAGGGAGCCATGAAGAGATGGAGCAAAGGGAGGGAAGGCAGCCATGGGGGGATGTTTGGAAGGAAATGGGGTGCTGGGAAAAGAGGCTCTCAGCACCTTATTTATATCCTGGGCAGCCCCAACAGTTCCTTGTCTCAGAGCAGCCCCTGTGCTTCCTCAGAGCCAGACAAATCTGAACAGAATCAGCCCTGACCTTCCTCAGGTCACCAAGAATTTTTGAGGATCAAGATTATGGAGATGACAGGTTCTGCTGAAGAGGGCTGGCCTTGGGTTTCAAGGCTCCCAGTAAATGAGATCTATTTTACTCACAGCCAATTATATTGCTATAGGAGAGATAGCAGTGACTGGAATACTGGGTTGTGATGGAAAATCCTAGCAGGAAGGAGCTCTTTTATGTTTACCTGCAGATATTTTCTCAGCCCTCAGGCGTGGACAGGAAAGGATGTGTGACAGACTAATTGAGACCTGAGTCAGGTGGAGTTAATGGGAGGCGTGGGCTGTGGCAAATCAAACACATATCAAGGTTGATTGCATAAGTGGCTTGTGAAATTTATTTATTTCTTTCCTAGGTGGTGGAAGATTATCACAAACGTGTCACCAGTGTTGCTGTTGCCATCCTGAGGGAGTACCATGAGCTTTTTGGGAAGCAGCTGCTTGAGCAGGGAGTGATGGACCACGAAACCATGGAGGAACAGAAACGTCAGCTCAACTATGAGCTCAATACCTCTGGGAAATATTTTGCTTTTAAGGAACAGCTTAAGGTGAAGGCTCCTTTGTGCTTTTTGCTTCCCTACTTGTTTTGTCCAGGCACTTTCTCAGTGAGAAACTGCTGCTCTGTGGTGGTAACTCAGGATGATGTGGTGCTCTAGAGTCCTTTCCTGCCACCTGGAGCTGTTGCAGTGAGCACTGAGGGACAAGATTCCCCTCTAATGGATCAGGCACCAAGTTGCTTTGGTCCCACAACAAGAGAGCACTTCCTATCAATGGGAGCTACTCCTATCCATTTGCCCCATGCTCATAACCTGGGAAAGGCAAAGCTGGCTGCTCTCACATTCCCAGTCTGCCCCAGCAAAGCTGGCTATTCCCACATTCCCAGTCTGCCCTGGCAGGGAAAGGAAGTTCCACACTCTTCCTGGAGCCCTCCTTTCTGTCCTGAGGAGGTGAGCCATCCACATGCTGTCCCTAAAGGCTGTCAGGGAGGTGGGAAAGGAAATCCCCTTTGCTTGCTTTTTTTTTGCTTTTATCAGTGCTGGACTGGATTTATTTCTCAGAACTAAGTTGGAGCTTCAGGCTCTGTCTGTGGTGGGGGGCATGGGAGGGAAGCTGCCTTGTGCAATGTCCCTTGTCTCTGCAGTATTCTGTGGTGAAGATTGTGAGGGAGAAATACCTGAAGACCACAGCATTTGAGACCAAGGAGCAGCTGCAGGCATTCCTCAGTGAGCTCTATGTGTACCTCGTGGACCACATGCACATGGCCCTGAACAAGGTGGGGGAAATGGGGGTCACTCAGGCCATGGCTTCACTCTGGCTCCAGGGCAGGGGAAGGACTGTGGCCTTCAAGGCAGAAGCAGGCTCATGCTTTCATCTGCTGGAGTTGTCACTTGTAGACCCTGAGCCACACTCGAGGCAGGCATCCCTTTGTATCCCATGCTCAGAATCCTGGGGTAGGTGTGAGATGGCACTGGTGAAGCTGCTGTAGCTGGCACATGGTGAGGGTGGCTGGGCAGAGCAGGAGCTGGGCTCACCAGTGAGTGGTCCCACTGAAGTTTGTCATCACTTTGACCTAGGGAATGCTGTGAATAATCATAGGATCACAGACAGGTTTGGGTTGGAAGGGACCTTAACGCTCATTTCATTCACCCCCTGCCATGGGCAGGGACACCTTCCACCATCTCAGGTTGCTCCAAACCCCATCCAGGCCCTGGACATTTCCAAGGATCCAGGGGCAGCCACAGCTTCTGTGGGCATCCTGTGCCAGGGCCTCCTCATCCTCACGGGGAAGAATTCCTTTCTAGTATCTAACCCTCTGGCAATGGGAAGTCCTTGCCCCTTGTCCTGTCCCTCCATGTCCTTGTAAAGATTGATCCTGCCCTGTGCCTGTGTGGCAGAGGTACCTGGGAATGGTGGGCATGTGTCCAGCACAGAGCAGCTTGCCCTTCCCAGTGCCAGCCCCAGCCATACTGGTGTGTACTGTGTGCAGTGCTGGTGTGCCATGCTGGGATCACACAGAGCACTCTCCCCTTCCCCAGGGCTAACACTGTCTCCTTCCCTGCCAGCTCCTGTCTGGGGAAGATGTTTCTCCTGCCCCTCCACCCAACTCAACCAGGAAGCAGCTCCTGCTCTTTGCTCGTGAAGCTGAAGCCATCAAGGACCTCAAACTGGCCTCTCTGTTCTACAATCAGGTGAGGGAGCCCCAGATCTCTCTGCCATCACCTGTGGGGACTGGCACAGCCCAGCAGCACAGTGGGGCCACTGCTCACAGCTCAGGCTGTGCTGGAGGGAGGGAGGAAGGAGCTGAGCATCACCAGGATACTCAGGCTGAAGTAGGATTTGGGAGGGATTTCCCAGGGAGATGCTGCTCCCTGCAGGATGTGAGATTGTCCCTGGGCAGGTCACTGAGGACTCCAGCCTCGAGGCCAGGGGAAATGGGATGTGCTGGGCCAGTTCTGGGGACACTGGGCCCTAGGAGGTGTCAGCTGGAGCTGGAGAACATGTGTTAGGTTAGAGGAAGTGGGCTTCCAGCACAATCCCATTTAGGGGACACCTTTGCATGTACAGACAAGGTCTTGATTCCTGCTCAGCTGGGCTGGGGTGGCTGGGGAAGCTGTGGTGATTGCAGAACTGCCTGCCCAGTCCATGGCTCTGCTGAGCCTGCCTGCAGTGCTGATTGATCTCTGTTGTGCAGAGAATAGCTCGGGACCAGCGCAGCATCCAGGCCTGGCTGGACTATGGAGCCTTCTGCCTCCTGTATGAGGATGCCACCAAAGCCCTGGAGTGCTTCCAGCAGGCTGTTTGTCTGGACCCCCAGCACGTGCAAAGGTGCTCAGTGCTCCTGCTGGGTGGCTGGGTGGGTGGGGATGGTGTGGGGTGTGTCCCCCACACCACTGTGGTATTGGAAAAATAGCTCCCAGTATTCCCAGTTAGATTGTGCCTGGGCCAGTCTGACCCTCGCTGCTGGGCCAAAGGCAGCAACTGTGGTGTGTCACCCGAGATACCTTGGCTTGCTGGAGGTTGCAGCTGGGCACTGAACAAGTCCAGGCTTGTTAGGAACCCCGTTTACCTCAGGAGGAATGGCTTCAGGTGATGGTGAAGAGAAAAAGGAGAGGATTCTGCTGGAGGGTTTAATGTCCAGAGGTTTATTCCGTGGTTACAGAGGTCTGAACGTGAGCAACTGCTCCAACAGAACCTCGGCTGCATGGTCTGATCACCTTTAAAGCTCAGGGACAGGGGGAGGGGAGGTACAGGTGAGCACCAACCAGGTGAGAGGGGCAGGGTCTCAGGGGAAGATGACACCCAGACAGGCCAATGACCCCTGGGCATAGGGGCATCCTTTGAACTTGACCAACCACACGATGCCTTGCTGGAATGTTCAGCCTGATTGACAGGACTCACTCAGCATGGGGGCAAGGGGGAAGGGAGAGAGGTATAGGCACATCTGGGGGGATGACCTGGGAGGCCAAAATGGGACATTACAGCACACCACAGCACTGTGGGGCTGCCAGGCTGACTGCTCTGCCCCTGCCCCAGCTTGCTGCTCTGTGGCATTGCGTGTGTCAAGCTGCGCACCTATGAAGAGGCAGAGATTTTCTTTGAGGATGCCTGCTCCTTGGAGCCACCCAGCATCATAGCCTGGACCCTCACAGGTACAAAACCAAGCCAGTCTGGTGTTCAAGGTATTCCTGTGGAGCCAAGCATTGTTCCTGCCCACAGTCCTCTTCTCCCTGCTCTGAGCTGAGGGCTAAGGGGAGCATTTTGCTTCCTTTGGGTGTGTGCTGATGCTGCTGTGTCTCTCCCACAGGTTTGTTTTATGAGATGCAGAATAATTACATTCAGGCAGAAAGGAGCTTCCGTGAGGCTAAGAAGCTCCTGCGAGCCGAGCTTGAGGAGGAGAGGAGAATCCTTGAGGCTGCTGAGGCAGAAGGGAAAAAGCCCAGTTCTCCTAGAACAGAGCCAGGTAACAGACAAAGCCAGGAGGTGCCCTGACACCAGCAAGGAGGGGTGGATTGTGTGGTGAACAGTGGAAGGAAGAGAGTTTTTAACAGGAGAAGTACAAAGGGTAAAGGTAGATGTGGACAGTGAGCTAGAACAGAATTCCATGGAAGCTGTCACTGTGAGTTCCCAGCACAGCAATCCAAAGGGCAAACCAGTTGCTTGGCACTGACCCTGAGGCCAGGGCTTCCTTTGGAGCCCCTCTGAGTCCAGCCCGAGCTGAGGCTGTCTGTCCTGAGTCCCAAATATTTGGCCAGGCTGCAGGAAATGCTGACTGGCTTTATTTTTAACATTATCACCACTCATGCACAGTGCCTCAGGCAGGCAGGCTCGTGACACATGCGGGTTTTTGTCCCTTCTGATTATGAGGAAAGGGATATTCATAGAATCATGGCATGACTAAGGCTGGAAAAGGCCTCCAAGATCGAGTCCAACTGTTAACCCAGCACTGCTGTGTTCATCACTAACCCAAATCCCAGCTGTCACATCCACAGGGCCTTTGAACACTTCCAGGGATGGGGACTCCACCACTGCCCTGGGCAGCCTGACCCAATGCCTGACCACCCTTTCTGTCAATACATTTTTTGCTATCATTGAACTTAGACCTCCTTGGTGCAACTTGAGGCTGTTTTCTCTCATCCTGCCTCATTTATACCTGTTTCTGGTTTCCCATGGTAATCTTGTGCTAAAAATCTCTGCCCCAGGTATTGCCTCCTGCAAAGAAATTTCTTCCCAGCTTTGAAAACCTGATAGATTTTTTATATTTTCTCCCTTCTCTCTTTTTTTTTTTTTTTTTTTTTTTTTTTTTTTTTTGTGTGTGTGTGTGTTTTTGGTTGGTTTTTTTGGTTGGGTTTTTTGGTTGGTTTTTGTTTGTTTGTTTTTTGTTTTGTGGAATCATGTTCTAGACTGGGAAGTTTATGGCTTTACACCTAATGGTTCTTGGGGGTTTCATTGCAGAGGAGATTCCAGATGGCTCAGCTGACAAACCACCAGAGGTCGAGGAAGGTGAGACACCCAAGGAGGAGACTCCAGCAGCGCAGGAAGCCCCACCAGGTTTGGGAATGGGGACGTGGAGAGCTGGGAGATGGTCCTGTGGGAATGGTGGGGAGTAATGTGGGAGCAGTGAGCCCTGGCCCCTGTGCTGCCAGGGCCTGTTGTCTCTCCTGAGCCAGGGAATCTGCAGGCAAAGCAGGTTCACTCTGATTGTCAGAGCAGCACCTCTCAGGATGGACAGCCAGCAGGTGAATGCAGCTCTCTCTCTCTCACATCACTGCATCCTGCACCTTCCTTTTCTTCCTCCCGAGATGCCAGCTCTTAGCTCTTAAAGTGTCCCTGGAGATCTCCCCTGGTTGTGTGGAATGGGATCTGCCTCCTCCACAGCCCCTGTGGTGGTGGAAATGGCACTGCTGAGTGCCTCAGGACCCCTGGTTGCTTTGAGGAGGCAGGAGCCTCACTGTAGCTGTCTCTGACAAACATAATTCATAAATTCCCACCTTTTTTCCTCTGGTTTTGGACTGGAAAATTAGTGGGTGAAGAGTGTAATTTCTTTTCAGATCTCCTACAAAACTTAAGCCCTTCAGAAAGAAATGCTGAGTTAATCTCTGCTTCAGCCTCCCCTGCCACCTCCTGGGTTTTGCTCCATGTTGCAGGGATTTTCTGTCTCCACTGGGATGTCAGGACCTGCTTTGGCTCCAGAAATAAAAACCCCACTTTGAGACTGACAGAGACACATTTTCTTGCAGCTCCAGAACCTCAGCCACCTCCCTGCACAATCTTCATGAAGTCAGTGGAATTCCTGATGCAATTCAACGCTGTGAGGGTCAGTTTAGCAGGAGGAGTGGGGAGGGAGGCTGGTTTCTTCCCAGAGAGCTCCAGCCAGCCCCTTTCTGGGCCTCAGGGAATGAGCCATGGCTACTCCAGAGGCTGAGCACAAGAGGGAGCAAAGCCACCACTGCCCAGAGATGCAGAAGTGTGGCCAGGCAGAGTGTGGAGCCCACAGTGCTGGCTGTGGACACACAGCCCAGCACTGCCTGCTGCAGAGGAGCAGCTCAGAGATGGTACAGGGCATTCAGAGATGGGATCCATTATTGTGGTGCTCCCAAGGTGCCTGAACTCCTGTGATTCAGACACTTGTGTATGCTGGAGGGATTTTTGTATCAGCTGTGGAATGTGCCTGTCCTACCAAGTCATCTCTGGGACATCTCTGGTTGTCACATTCTGCTGCCTGCCTAAATTTGGCACGGCAGAAAGAGTTGCTTAAAGCAACTAAATGGAATCCTGGAATGGTTTAAGTTGGAAGGGACCTTGAAGTTCATCTGATTTCAACCCCCTACTCTGGGCAGAGACATTTTCCACTAGACTAGGGATACCTTCCACTAGCTCCTCTGTCCTGCTGGGGTGTCCATGGTGTCCCTGCTCCCCTAACACCACCCCCTGTGCTGTTGCTCCCCAGTTTGTTCACAAGGCACTGGCCCACGAGCTGCTGAGCCTTCAGGGAGGCCCCACCTGTGCCTATTACCTGGCCCTGGGCTGGACCTACCAGCTGCGGGAGGACCTGCCCCGATGGGAGGAGTGTCTGCGCGAGGCTGTGCGCATCGAGCCGCTGGTGAGCCCAGAGCCCCTGCACTCCCACTGATCATCCCAGAGCCCCTGCATTCCCAACTCACCATCCCAGAGCCCCTGCATTCCCAATGATCATCCCAGAGCCCCTGCAGTCCCAATTCACCATCCCAGAGCCCCTGCTTTCCCACTGATCATCCCAGAGCCCCTGCATTCTCAACTCACCATCCCAGAGCCCCTGCATTGCCACTGATCATCCCAGAGCCCCTGCATTCCCATGGATCATCCCAGAGCCCCTGCATTGCCACTGATCATCCCAGAGCCCCTGCATTGCCACTGATCATCCCAGAGCCCCTGCAGTCCCAATTCACCATCCCAGAGCCCCTGCTTTCCCATGGATCATCCCAGAGCCCCTGCATTCTCAACTCACCATCCCAGAGCCCCTGCATTGCCACTGATCATCCCAGAGCCCCTGCATTCCCATGGATCATCCCAGAGCCCCTGCATTGCCACTGATCATCCCAGAGCCCCTGCATTCCCAGTTAACCATCCCAGAGCCCCTGCATTCCCAATTCACCATCCCAGATCCCCTGCATTCCCAATTCACCATCCCAGAGCCCCTGCATTCCCACTGATCATCCCAGAGCCCCTGCTCATTCCCAATGATCATCCCAGAGCCCCTGCATTCCCAATTCACCATTCCAGAGCCCCTGCTCCATTCCCAATTTACCATTCCAGAGCCCCTGCTCCATTTCCAATTTACCATTCCAGAGCCCCTGCTCATTCCCCCTTCACCATTCCAGAGCCCCTGCTCCATTCCCCCTTCACCATTCCAGAGCCCCCTTCATTCCCAATTTACTATTTCAGAGCCCCTTCTCCATTCCCAATTTACCACTCCAGAGCCCCTGCTGCATTCCCACCTCACCATTCCAGAGCCCCTGCTGCACTCCCAGTTCACCATTCCAGAGCCTCTGCTCCATTCCCACCTCACCATTCCAGAGCCCCTGCTCCATTCCCAATTCACCATTCCAGAGCCCCTGCTGCATTTCCACTGATCATCCCAGAGCCCCTGCATTCCCAATTCACCATTCCAGAGCCCCTGCTCATTCCCAATTCACCATTCCAGTGCAGTCCAGAGCATTCAGTGGGAGGGCAGTCACAGCAGGCTGTGCTCTCTTTGTTATCCCATTGTCACAGCCTCCTGTCACTCCCTGCATGGGCAGGCAGCATCTCAGAGCCTCTCTCTGCCTCTCCCTCTCTACATCTGCCTTTCTTTTCTCTCTCAGATATATCCTATTCCTCTGTCCCTGGGTGGGAGAGTCAGGTTCTGTTTCATGACAAACAAAGTTGCTATTGATCTCTCTTTGGGGAGGCAGAGTGAAAGGAAAGCAGGGGGAAGATGACACCTGGGAATGCTGTGTGCAGGCAGGACACTGGGCAGGGAGATGGAGGGGGATCCCATTGTTAGTGATGACCTTAACTCTCTCCATAAACCCTGCCCTGATATCACAGAATCATGGAATTGTTTAGGTTGGAAAAGCCCTCTGAGATCATGAAATCCACCCATTCCCCAGACCACCATGTTCATAATTAAACAATGTCCCCAAGTGCCACATCCACACAGGTTTAAAATCCCTCCAGGTATGGTGAATCCACCACTGCCCTGGGCAGCTGTGCCAGCACCTGACCACCCTTTCCATGAAGAAATTCTCCTAATAGCCAATCTGAAGCTGTCTTGGCATAACTTGAGGCTGTTTCCTCTCATCCTGTCCCTGTTCCCTGGGAGCAGAGCCTGACTCCCACCTGGCTGTCCCCTCCTGTCAGGAGCTGTGCAGAGCCAGAAGGGCACCCCTGAGCCTCCTTTTCTCCAGGCTGAGCCCCTTCCCAGCTCCCTCAGTCCCTCCTGGTGATCCCTTTTTCTCCCTGCACCCCCTCCAGCCCCTCAAGGTCCCCCCACAATTAAGGGGCCCACAGCTGGACTAGCACTGGAGCTGTGGCACCCCCAGTGCCCAGCACAGGGCCACAAGCACTGCCCTGCTCCTGCCAGCCATGTCAGGGGGCATTGGCCTGCTTGCCCACCTGGGCACACCTGGCTCTGCTTCAGCAGCTGCCACCCAGCACCCCCAGGTCCTTCCTTTGCCACACTGTCCCCAGCCTGGAGCACTGCACAGGGAGTTGTGATGACACACTGAAACACTGCTCAGCTCCTTTCTGCTGCTTGCAGTGTCCCAGCTCCCCTCTCAGGCCTTTCTCCCATCCGTGTCTCACTCCTGGTTTTTGGTGCACAGAATCCAAATGTCTGGGCTCAGAAAGGGCACCTGTGCTACCAGCAGAAGGACTTTGAGAAAGCCAAGGATTGCTACGAGCGGGTGATCAGCTTTGAGGAGGATGCTGCAGATATGCACTTCGTGTACCTGCGCCTGGGCTCCATCTACCTGGACGAGAAAAAGGTGAGCAGCCAGCAGGGCTGTGGAGGGCAAGTGACTCTCAGAGTTTGGTTGTTAATTGCAGCCCTGAGATGTGTGAAAAGTCTCTGTTTTGGCCTGCATGTCCCAAGAATGAGTCAGAGCTCATCAATTTTCGCTCTTGAAGTTGGTTATTAAATTTTATCTATAAAATTTTCTTTCTGCCCAGCTGAGATCTGCTCAGCAGCCAGCAGCACTCTGACCACCCTTGGGGCAGTGTTGTCTTTTTATACTACAAACTACATATAACATATTAACACTTAATTCCCAATACCTATCACCTTTATAACATATTTCCAATTACTTTCCAATACCTATCACCTATGTTAGACAGTGAACTTCTATTCTAAACCAATCCCAATGTGCCAGCATCACAGCAGAAGATGGAGACCAAGAAGAAGAAGAAGAAAGGAGACCAAGAAGAAGAAGAAGAAACGCTGGACATGCCCAGATTCCTCCATCTTGTCCCCAAAACCCCCATTCAAAAAATCCTAAAATCTACATTTTCACGCTGTGATCATTTTATTATTATACTATTTAAACTTCTGTGGCTTTCAGGTCCTCATACAAAGCTGGTAATTTGCTCCATGGGTCATAATCAAATCCCCAGGTGCTCTGGGCTGTGTGCCAGGGTCTCTGAGCCCTCTGGCAGGGGTTTTGGCAACTCTGGACACCCAGAGGGATGCACAGAACAAATCCCTGCTGCAGCAGCAGTGGGGCCAGTGGGTGTCTGAGCTCCGTGGGAGCAGGGTGTTTGGCAAAGCCCTGTGTGTCTGTGGGGTGATGCAGAGATGTGTCTGTCTGTCTCTCTCCTGGCAGTATGCTCGGGCCAAGCACATCTTCCTGCTCGCCTGTGACAACTCTGCCTCCTGCCTCACCTGGCTGGGCGTGGGCATTGCCTGCTACAGGGTGAGTGCAGCTGCAGGACAAAGCTGTCCTTTTCCTCTAGGTTTGGACTGGGAAATTAGTGGGTGAAGAGTGTAATTTCTTTTCAGATCTCCTACAAAACTTAAGCCCTTCAGAAAGAAATGCTGAGTTAATCTCTGCTTCAGTCTCCCCTTGGTGGCACAGGACACAGGGCTTGGCTTTTGCAGGATCCCCTTGTTTAAAGCAACTCTTGGCTGCATGTGAGCCAATGCCCCCAAATGCCACCATGTCCTGTGTGCTGTGACTGCCCCAGCATGGCACCTGGATGGTGTCACCTTCAGCCCCTGCTCTGGGAACTGTGGTGGTGTTTGAGGGTCCCCAAGACGAGAAAATAGATGAGAATCTTGACTCCATGTTTCAGAAGGCTGGTTTATTATTTTTATTTATTATATAATTTTATTATATATATTATATTTTATTATATATGTTATATATTATTATATATTATATATTATATATTATATATTATATATTATATATTATATATTATATATTATATATTATATATTATACATTATACATTATATATTTTATTATATATATTATATTAAAAGAAAATGTAATATATATCCTAAATATACTAAAACTATATTAAAAGAATAGAACAAAGGATTTCATCAGAAGGCTAGAAAGGAATGAATAATAAAATATTGTGACTGACCAGAGAGTCTGACACAGCTGGACTCGAATTGGTCATTAAGTATCCACATGAGCCCAACCAAAGGTGTTGGTAAACCATCTCCAGACCACATGCCACAGCCATCAGATTATTGTTTGCATTTCTTTTCTGAGGCTTCTCAGCTTCTCAAGAGAAAAATCCTAGTGAAAGGATTTTCATAAAATATCACAGTGACAGGGGACAGCCATCCTTTGCCTCATCCCAGCTCCTGGCAGCACCTCCTTCCCCAGGGAGTCAAGGCAAACAATCTGGGCTGTGCTCTGAGCTCCTGCCTGCACATGACCTGCATGGGTGGGATGTCAGCAGGGAGGAATCTCGGTGCTTTCCCTGTCCAAGGGAATCCAGCACCTCTGAAGGGCTGCCAAGGACACCCAGGCACCAGCAGTGCAGTGTCTCCCCAAGGGACACCTTGCCAGGTTCCTCCAAGGGAGCTTGGCTGAGGAAGCAATCAAGGAAGGAATTTAAACTTCTGTTCCCCCTTGGCCAAGTGTTTACCTCCTGTGGAATCAGGTTAGGGAGGTGAGAGGTCTGGGCACCAGCTACCCCTGCATGCCCAGAGCAGCTGCACAGCAGGAACAGGGAGCAGGAACACAGCCGTGTTTCCTCATGCAGCTGGATCACTCTGTTCCTGGAGGTGAAGGGCTTTGTGCTGCTTCCCTTACAGCTGGGGGCTAAGTTAGAAATAGTGTGTGATCCCACAGGGGTCAGCAGTGGAAGCTCCTGCTCCAGACTGGAGGTCTGGATGCTCTGGCACTGAGGATGACTCCTTGTCTGTGCCCTAAATCCCTTCCCCCATGTTTCTCTCAGGGAAGCCCTCCTAGGAGCTTTCTGTTGCACTCCTGCTGTTAGAGCAATGCCTGTTGAGTTGGGAAGCCCTTTCTGCCTGCTCTCTGTCATTTGTCCATGCCTCTCCTCTCTCCCTCAAGCTGGAAGAGATGCTGGAAGCAGAAGATGCTCTCTCTGAAGCCAATGCCCTGAATAACACCAACGCTGAAGTGTGGGGGTATCTCGCCCTCATCTGCCTGCAGGTGAGTGCCCAGCGTGTGCCAGCCTGATGGGGTGGGGATTCCTGGGGGTTTATTGAGGGGGTTGGCATCTGCTCATGAACCTGAAGAGCTGGTGTAGAGCTCTGTTTGGGGCTGTTCTTGGGGAAAGGAAGTGCTTGGATGGCAAAAGCAGCACCCTGAGGCACTGATTGCTGAGCTTCTTACAAATGTCCTTCCACAGAGATCTCATGTCTTTCCTGGGGTGCTGGCCACTGCTGAGGCACCCTAAATCCTGGGATCCTATGGGGTCTCCTCATGACAAGACAGACACTGAGGGGCTGGAGCGTGTCCAGGGAAGGGAACAGAGCTGGGAAGGGGCTGGAGCACCAGGAGGGGCTGAGGGAGCTGGGAAGGGGCTCAGTCTGGAGAAAAGGAGGCTCAGGGGGGACCTTGTGGCTCTGCACAGCTCCTGACAGGAGGGGACAGCAGGGAACAGGGACAGGACAAGGGGAAACAGCCTCAGGCTGTGCCAGGGGAGGTTTAGAATGGATATTGGGAAATCTTCATGGAAGGGTGGTCAGGCCCTGGCACAGCTGCCCAGGGCAGTGGGGGGGTCCCCATGCCTTTTGGGATTTAAAAGCCACTTGGATGTACACTTGGGGACATGTTTTAGTGGTGGCCTTGGCAGTGCTGAGGGAATGGAGGGATTTGATGGTCTCGGGGTCTTTCCGTGCCTGGCGCACCCCAGGATGTGCTCCCGGTGCTGTGTTGCAGGGCGGGCGGCAGCTGGAGGCGGAGCAGTGTTACAAATACACCGTCAAGGTGCGTGTCCGTGCCCTGCGGGGCGTTCCCTGCCCCGCCGGTGTCGCAGCCGGGGCACCGAGCAGCCCCGCGTGTCCCGGGCAGCGCGGCCTGACCCGCTCCCCTTTCCCGCAGCTCGGCCTGCAGAACAAGGCGCTGCTGCATGAGATCCGTGAGGCCCAGCAGCGCTTCGGCTTCGGGGACCCCTCGCTGTGACCCCGCGCACATAAAGTCCCCTGACCCTGCACACATAAAGTCCCCTGACCCTTCCCTCTGACCCTACACACATAAAGTCCCCTGACCCTTCTCTCTGACCCCTCACACATAAAGTCCCCTGACCCTTCCCTGTGACCCCGCACACATAAAGTCCCCGCCCCGAGCGATCGTGCCCGGCTCTGTCGCGATCGAGTCGCCACCGAGGGGAGGGGAAAGGGGCGGGGTCAGCGCCCGGGGGCGGGGTTGGAGGCGGGACATAATCACGTGATAGGCGCTATCGCGCCGCTGATTGGCTGCAGCCGCGCGGGACGGTTGATCCGGCGGCGAGCGCCATGGCGGCAGGTGGGGGGGCACGGGGGGCACGGGGGCGACAGTAGGGACGGGAGGGGGGATATGGGGTAATGGGGGCGTGATCGAGGATGAGGGGACACGGGGTAATGGGGGTGTGACCGAGGATGAGGGGACACAGGGTAATGGGGGTGTGACCAGGATGGGGGCACACGGGGTAATGGAGGGACACGGGGTAATGGGGGTGTGACCGGGTATGGGGGCACACGGGGGGACACAGGGTAAGGGGGGTGTGACCGGGATGGGGGGACACGGGGTAATGGGGGGACACGGGGTAATGGGGGTGTGACCGGGATGGGGGCACACGGGGGGACACGGGGTAATGGGGGTGTGACCGGGGATGGAGGGGTAGGGGGCAATGGGAGTGTGACCGGAGATGGGGACATACGGGGTAATGGGGGTGTGACCAGGATGGGGGGACACGGGGTAATGGGGTGTGACCGGGGATGGGGGGACACGGGGTAATAATGGGGGTGTGACCGGGGATGGGGGGACACGGGGTAATGGGGTGTGACCGGGGATGGGGGGACACGGGGTAATAATGGGGGTGTGACCGGGGATGGGGGGACACGGGGTAATGGGGGGGGGCATCACCGGGGACGGGGGGACACGGGGTAATGGGGGTGTGACCGGGTATGGGGGACACGGGGCAATGGGGGTGTGGCCGGGTATGAGGGGATGTGGGGCGTCACTGGGGATGGGGGTTCGGAGCATGGCGGTGTCACTGCGGATGGAGCAGCTCCGGCGGGGCTCGGAGCACAGCGGTAACGGGAGGGGGGTGGGCACCGGGGATGGGGGGCATCCGGAGCACAGGGGTGCCAGGGGTGAAGGGTTTGTAGGTTTGGAGCGTGGCGGTAACAGGGATGTCGCTCGGGCTGGGTTGGTTGGATTCGGGCTCAGGGTCCTCACTGGGGCTGGGGGCTCAGGGCACTGTCACCGGGCAGGGGGTACTGGGGGGGGCACAGGGGCGTTGCTGGATCGGGGGGGCTGCATCATCACTGGGCATGGGGACTCTGGGCACAGAGGTAACGGGGTGCCACCAGGGCTGGCGAGGCTTGGAACGTGCAGATACTGGGTTGTCACCGGGGCCGGGGAGAATGGGGAGCGTAGGATTCCACAAGCAGGTCTGTAACCGTGCTGGGGGCACAGGGACAGCACTGGGGTGGCAGGGTCAGGACTGTGGAGGTGCTGGATATCATTGGGGCTGGAGGAGCTCAGGGCTTGGAGGTTCCTGGGGCGTTCCTGGGGCTGGAGGAGAGGAGTAAAGGGGTTTTCAGCAGGACTCTGGGGCTTGGGGGTGTCACCAGGGCTGGGGGGAATTGGGGTAAAGAGATAATGGAGATGTTACCAGGACTGCATCATGAGACTGAAACAAGCTGGGGAGACTCAGGACATGCAGGCAGTGGGGTGCTAATGGGGCAGGGAACCTGGGGGCATACAGGGGGCAGTGGGGCTTGGGGTTCCATGCCCCGATGATCCCGGTGCTGGCAGCCTGGCAGCGTCCCTACCTGAACATCTTCAAGCACTTCCGTGTGGAGGAGTGGAAGCGCTCTGCCAAGGAGGGGGACGTGGCCGCCCTCACGGTAACGGGGCCACCATGGGGCAGGGGGTACTGCCAGGGGTGGGCAGTGCTGACCCACCCCCGTCCTTCCCTGCCTTCCAAAGGACACGAGGATGAAGGGAACAATCTACCGGATCCGAGGCTCCAACCCAGCCAGCAGCTACCTGCAGCTGCCCCGGGCAGGGACGCAGTCCCTGGGGCTCACAGGGCGTTACCTCTACCTGCTCTTCAGGCCCCTGCCCCGCAAGCACTTCCTCGTGCACCTGGATGTCACCACCGAGGTCCGTGACACGGGGTGGCCTCTTACGCTGCCATCAGTGATTGAAGCACTGGGGATGGCGCTGGTGGGCTCGGGGGCTGCAGGATGTGGCTGTTCTTTGCTGCTGGTGGGTCACTCCGGGCTGGAGGTGGTTTCCATCCTGGTGGCAGCTCTGCCAGGGCCAGGGGACTTGGAGGGGACAGGAGACAGGGCCACATGCCTCCTCCTCTGCAGCACTTCCCTGCCGAAGCCACCAGGGTGACTAAAGCTCCGTGTGTGTCTCTACCCAGGAAAACCAGGTGGTTCGCATCTCCTTCTCCAACCTCTTCAAGGAATTCAAATCCTCGGCCACCTGGCTGCAGTTCCCCTTCGTCTGCGGGGCAGCCAGCGAGGGCACGGCCCGGCGGGGTGAGGAGCTGGGGCTGGGCTGCCACACCACCACCAGAACTAATTGTTAGAGAGTAAATTGAGCTCTCAAGATGGCTCGATGTGTTTGAAGAGAAACTGTGGCTACCTTATCCCTGGGATGGCCCAAGGCCAGGTTGGATGAGGGGTGGAGCAGTCTGGGCTGGTGGAAAGTGGCCCTGCCCGTGGCAGGGGATGGAATGAGATGGGTTTAAAGGTTGTCCCTCCCAACACAAACCATTCCAGGATTTTATGGTAACAGTGGTGGGCCTGAGCAGGAGCCCCTCTGCAGCCAGGCCAGAGCTGTAGCTCCTGCTTGCGCTGTCCCCCATCCCTGCTCTCCCAAACAGTGGGTGCAGTGTCAGGCCAGGCATGAGCCCATGGAGGTGGTGGCATCTCTGTCTGTCCTTCCCCATCCCCGAGCCTACAAGACATGTTTTCCCGCTTGGCACAGGCCTGGTGGGAATCTTGCCTGGTAAATACTTCATGCTGAGCCCTGTGACCCCTGTGTCTCCTGTCCACAAGGTCCCTGTCTGCAGCCTGTTTCCCACCATCCCTCCTGTCCCCAGGTGTGCCCGGAGCAGCCCCGGGTGACGCGCGCTGGACGTGCCTGGTGCTGGACCTGCCCTCCATCCTGGCCCTGTACCTGGCCCGCAGCTACAGCCACCTCAGGGGGGTCAAACTCTGCTGCAACCTGCTCGTGAAGAACCTCTGCACCAGCGACCTGCTCTTCGAGCCAGGTGAGGAGCCCAGAGCCTGGGCTGAACTCTGCTGCCTCCTGAGACTGCAGCCCAGCCTGGGGGGAGACCATGGGGGCTCAGAGCTGAGTTTGCATCCCTGGCAGAACACTGGTGCTCTATGATGTGAACAGAAAGGGGAAAATACTTGGTACAGTGTTAAGTTTGGGACGCCTCCAAGCCCCATCCAGCCTGACCTTGGGCACTGCCAGGGATCCAGGGGCAGCCACAGCTGCTCTGGGCACCCTGTGCCAGGGCCTGCCCACCCTCACAGGGAACAATTCCCAATTCCCAATATCCCATCCATCCCTGCCCTCTGGCAGTGGGAGCCATTCCCTGGGTCCTGTCCCTCCATCCCTTGTCCAAAGTCCCTCCCCTCCTCTCTTGGAGCCCCCTTTAGGCACTGGAAGGAAATCTGAAATGGAATACAGTCTTCCAACCTCTGGAGGAAAGTATCCTCTCATTTTCCAGCTGTAAAAGTGAATGAAAAGAGCAAAGTTAAATATTTTTCTAAGGTTAGAAATTTTTTCAGGGGTGAAAATGAAAGGTATCATCAAACTTCACTTCTGCAAGACTTGTGCTTTTATCTGTTTGAAGAGCCTGTGCTTTTTTGTGTGTCAAAAATCTTCCAACCTGCTTTTTTTATCCACCTGCTCAGTGTGGCAGAGGTACTTTGGTCAAATTCTTTGTTTTCTCTCTTTCCTTTTTTGTGCTGGAATTCTGTCTGAACTGCCTGGCCTGCTGGGAAGCATCAGTGAGGAAGAAGTTATAGGGGCTGCTTTGAAATTCCTGAAACTTACTGCATCTTTCCTGAAACCTTTTCTGTTTCACTTTCCTAAGTTTAAAAATTCGTGGAGGAAATAAGAAAATGGGCAATGAGCTTTAAGAGAAATCATATGAAACTGCTGAATCAGTGAACAGAAATGACATGATTCTTGAGCCTGGGGGTTTATAACTGAAACCCAAAGGTTTGTGCTCTGGGTTCTTCTTTGGAGGTTCAGAGTTGCAGGAATACACCTGTGAAATGTGGGTTTGTTGCAAACCTCAGGCTTGTTGTGCTCTTTGTTGCTCTGGTGGGAAGGGGTGTGTGCCTGTATCCCTCAGGGATTCCAGGCAGTTCCCTGGGCTTGGGGAGCTCAGTGTGTGTGTGTGTGTCCCTGTCCTGCCAGGTGTGACCTTGGCCAGGGCCCGCCTGGGTGACCTGTCCTGCCGTGGGGTGGCTCCCATGCCCCGGGAGTTGGCCTTCCCTGTGCCCAAGGGGCAGAAGTGGCACGACCTCTATGACTACATCAGGTATGGCTGCTCCCACCCCTCTGCAGCTCCCAGAGCTCCCCGTGCCCCTGGGAGGGGCAGGATGGGCAGTGCCACTTAAGGAATGACAGACCAGGTGAACCTGGGCTGGGTTTTGGTCCCCTCACCTCCAGCATTTTGGTGTTGGTAACAAAGACACCTTTAGTGCCATCTGCCTGTGGTACCCTGTGTTTGGAGGACCATAAGGAACAAGGGAGGGATCTTATGACAGCAAAGAGGCCTCTGTGCCAGGCTGAGGTGCCCGGTGATACTGCTGGGTGCCAATGCAGTATCCCAGTGACACAGTGCCTTCCTCTGCTTCTGCTCAGGTTCCCATCTGAGGGGCCTGAGCTGCTGCACAACTCCATCCAGAAGAGTTTCCCACATCCTGTGGCAGGTGGGAATGCTGGGGATGGCAGCCAAGGCTGTGCCAGCCCAGCTGGGTGCCCTGGGTTTCCAAAAGAGCTCCATCTTCTCCTTGTGTTGCCCAGGTGACCAAGTCCTGCAGGAGCCTGGCCACCCACCGACCCAGCTGGTGACACGCTCCAGAGCAGCCTGTGACCTGCCCCCTGTCCAGCAGAAGAGCTGTCCCAAAGCTGTAAGTGCACCACGGAGGAGGCTGCAGCTCCTTCCTTCCTGCTTCCCATGGAGCTTTTGTCTTAATTTAAGAGGTAGAAGCTGCTTGTTGTCATTGGCAGCTGCTGCAGGCACGGTCTGGTGACCACAGCCCTGCAGTGACTGCCTGGGGGTGCAGTGCAGCACAGACAGGAGATGTGCCAAGTCCCTTGGGATCTCCAGACATCCATCTTCCCTGTGTCTGTGGAGGCAGCAGATCCGTGTGGCTTCAAGTTATAGATAAGGCAGTGAGGTGTGGAGACCAAGGAATGTGAGCAGTGCCCTGAGGGAGCAGAGCAGGGTGTGGAGCTGGCATTGCTGGGGCTGCAGGCAGCTGCCCTCAGCTTGGTTTCCCCTTCCCTGTGACAGTGTTCCCAGGGGTTTTCAGATGAGGGAAGAGATGAGGATCTGACTCCATGTTTCAGAAGGCTGATTTATTATTTTATGATATATATTACATTAAAACTATACTAAAAGAATAGAAGAAAAGGTTTCGTCAGAAGGCTGGCTAAGAATAGAATAGCAAAGAATGATAACAAAGGTTTGTGGCTCAACTCTCTGTCTGAGCCAGCTGACTGTGATTGGCCATTAATTGCAAACATCCAACATGGGCCAATCACAGATCCATCAACAATCCTGTTGCACTCCACAGCAGCAGATAATCAATGTTTACATTTTGTTCCTGAGGCCTCTCAGCTTCTTCAGGATGAAAAATCCTAGGGAAAGGATTTTTCATAAAAGTTGTCTGTGACACTTCCCCACTGGGATGATGTGTGATCTGGGGTCCAGGCTGGCTCACCAGTGTGGTGGGGGATGTTGGGAAGCCATCCTCATGCTGTGGAGAGGGAGAACTGAGGAGCACGACCTCTCCAAAAAGAGAGGTGTCCAAAGGATGGCTGTGAGGGTGGTGAAAGGTCTAGAGGGGAAGGGTTAAGAGGTACAGCAGCCACTTGGTTTGATCAGATGGAGAAAAAGAGACTGAGGTCACACCTTGTCAGGGGCTGCAGCTCTGATCTCTGCTCCCTGTGACAGGGACAGGACCCAGGGAATGGCTGGAGCTGTGTCAGGGCAGGTTTTAATGGATATTAGATAAAGGTTCTTCCCCCAGAAGGTGGTTGGGCACTGAGCAGTCTCCCCAGGGCAGGGGTCCAAACGTGCCAGAGCCCCAGGAGCATTTGGACAAGGCTCTGGTTTGCTGTCTGAAGGAGATGAACCGTGCACAGACAGTGCTGGGGTTGTGAGGAGAGGGCTGGTTAACAATCTGGATTAACAGCCAGGTATCCACAGGGCTGCTCCCCCTCCAGAATTTTTCCTCCTTGCCCCTGGGCAGGTGGAGGGCGCTGGGAGGAGAGCTGAGCTCTGTCTGAGGCTTTGCTCTTTCTCAGGTGCCACGTCGGTGTCCTGTGGTCACAAAAAGCATCCCTGAGGTTCACCTGGCAGTGCCAGGGCCTGGGGGAGCTGTGCCTGCTGCAGACCCCGTGCTGGAGGAGAAGCTGCACAGTGCAGGGGACACGAGGCAGCCACTGCCACTCAGTGCTGGTGGCATCCATGTCTATGCTCATCAGAGGAGGGGACAGACAGCCCGAGCTGTCCCTGGCTCACAGGAGGTGTGTGAAGTTCTGGAGGGTCGCAAGGTGCCTTTGGGGTTTTTTCTTTGGGGTATTTCCCTTTATTTCTACTGAAGGGAGAGAGGGAACACAATGTTCATGGGTTTCAGTTAAACTCATGGAGTCCCAAAGATGCAGAGGAGCAGTTCTTTCCACTAGCATCCTCCCTGCCTTGACAGAGGGACCCTGTGCTCAAATGTGCTGACCTTAAGCCCAGGTTTGCCCAGGTGTGTACAGGAGGGCTCTGGCCCTTTTGCCATCCCACAGGTGAGCCCCAGCCTGCAGGACAGCCCTGGAGGTGTCCAAGGCCAGGTTGGACAGGGCTTGGAGCAACCTGGGCTGGTGGAAGGTGTCCCTGTCCATGGCCAGGGGGGTGGAGGTGGGTGGACTTAAAGGTGCCTTCCTGCCCAAACCAGTCTGGGATTGTCACAGTGCATCACTGGGGCTGGGTGGGAGAGCTGCTCAACTCAGAAACCCCAGCTCCTCCTGCTGCCAACTCTGACTCTGCCAGGTTAAATGCTTTCAAGTTGTCCCCTCTGGCAGGAGAAACCCAAAGCTGCCTCTGTGCTCCAGAGAGCCAAGCACTGGGGCTGGGGTGCCCATGGAGGGTGGACCCCAGCCTGGCTCTGAGCATGATGGTGCTCTCTGGTTTTCTTTTCCAGGGGCTTGTGCCAGATCCCATCCTGAAGCTGAGAACAATTATTGGCTTTGGAGGCTGCAGCACCAAATGGGTCAGTGGCTTGGGTGAGCTGGGGAGTTGATCTGTCACTGTGTGGCCAGGATATGGATGTTTTGGAGGTGTGAAATGCAGCTGAGTGTGGCACTGAGTGATGTGGAAAATGATCCCAAAGTGGGTGAGCCTGAGCGTCTGTGACAACTGCTCTGCTGTTAGGATGGTGAATTAAAAATTATGGGGCCCATTAGACAGAATTATAGGATGGAAAAGCCCTCTAAGGACATCAATTCCAGCTGATTTTCTCAGGAATCCCCAGCCTTCCACTGACCCACGTCCTCAAGTGCCACATCCACATGTCTTTTAAATCCCTCCAGGGATGGTGTCTCCACCTCTGCCCTGGGCAGCTGTGCCAGTGCCTGACAGCCCTTTCTGTGAAGTTTTCCTGATATCCAATATAAACCTCCCCTGGCAACACTTGAGGCCATTTCCTCCCTTTTTCCCTGGGAGCAGAGCCTGACCCTCACCTGGCTGCCCCCTCCTGTCAGGGAGTTGTGGAGACCCAGAAGGTCCAGGCTGAGGCCCCCCAGCTGCCTCTCATCAGACTTGTTCTCCAGACCCTTCACTAAATTCCACTTCTTTTTAAGACATTAAAACTGGTGCTGCTTTGTTGGAGGCTGGAAAGGAAGGCGTGTGGTTTGGATTGTTTCTGTGGCACACTGGGCCTTGCCTGTGGTCTGTGTTAACATAAAGGAAGGGTTGGTTTGCTTCAGTCAGTTGAAGGCTCTGCCAGCAATGTCATTTTCCTTGGATCTGCTGTCCAGTAGTAGGGAAGGGACCTTAAAGCCCATCCCATTCCATCCCCTGCCATAGGAAGGGCCACCTGCCACGAGCCCAGGTTGTTCCACACCCTGTCCAACCCAGCCTTGGACACTGCCAGGGCTGGGGAAGAGCTGTGCCTGGGCTGTGGGGCAGTTCTGGAGCTGTGTCCTCATATATGGTCTCTTCCAGCTGGGTCTCATAAGCTTTTGGAGATTTATTTACCCAGGATAGCTCAGCTACCTGAGAAGGCATAAAATCAGCAGGATGGCTTCTGTGGTAGTGTTGGAAACAGAAAAGTTTTAAGAAAGGGCAAAATAACAAAACTTTACAGCAAAAAGCTGAGCCAGGTGCAAGAGGTTCTTGCCCTGGTAAAACACCTCACAAAAGGAATTAGTTCCTTTGTTGTCTTCTTTTTCTAGTAAATTGTTCAGGGGGGACTTTTTGGCTCCTGTCCAATTCGCTATCCTTAAATTTGAGGTAAAGTCCCCCAGGTCCTATGAGGTGTCTTTACCTAATCGAGGAGAGAAACTTCTGGGTTTTTTTCCTTTTTAAGGAGACAGAGGATAGTTTTGTCTCTCCCTCAAGGGGGCACATTCCCACAGTGTCCTGTGTGTCCATGCTGCAGGCCCTGTGGACGCGGGACAGCATGGCCGTGGTGTACCCCTGCCATGCCGTCATCGTGGCCCTGCTCCTCCAGACTGGCGAGCAGAGGTTCTTCCTTGGCCACACAGACAAGGTGAGTGAGACCCCCTGCTCCATCCCTGTCCTGTGCCCTGGGCTCTCTGTGCTCCCCTGTGGCCGTGTCCCCGCAGGTGGCAGCGCTGGCCTTCAGCGGCAGCGGCTCCGTGCTGGCCTCGGCGCAGGCTGGGCCCCGCGGCCTCGGCCGCCTCTGGGACTTCCCCACAGGAACCTGCCTGAGCCTCTTCAAAACCCACCTGCACGGCCTGGTGTCCCTCAGGTGGGTGCTCAGCAGGGCAGCACAGCAGCTGTTCCTGGGGTGAATTGTAGGATTGATGGGGTGGCACGGTCGGGACAGATGGAGACAGAGATCTCTGCAGCCAGGTCAGGAACTTGGGGTTTATTGCAAAGGGCCTGGGGGCAGGGCCCTGCTGGGAGCTGCAGCCACAGCTCAGAGCAGGCTGAGAGAAGAGAGGGGCAGAGAGGATAAGAGAGTAAAAGGCAAGAGGTAAGAGTAAGAGCTAAGACAGCGAGGTTCCTGTTACAATACAATAAAATCTTCTTCTCTGGTGAATATTCTGATTCTCACTAACCAATCTAGTACAAGATACAAATCCTATAGCATTTCCATACAGCCTATAAGAATCATTACATTACCATACTGTGTTACATTTTAAGCCCTATAAGCTCCTCTTTGGGCCCCTTCTGCCAAGCTGGCAGGGTCTGCTCTGACCCTTGGGCCTGCCTGCAAGCCGAGGGTGTTGTTCCATCAAAAGGGGATCACCTTCAGCTGGCCATGCCATTGTTTTCCAGTTGTTCAGTGGTATCTGAGGTATCTCAAAGCTTGCTTTCATTTCAATCTCGCTTATAGTCTCCTTATTCTCAAATTCTTTCGCCAGGCAATCATATTTATAAGGCTTTCCTGTTTCATCTTCCCCAGCAATAAATTACAGCTGCCTGTGTTTGTCACTGAACCTGCTGGTGGCTGGCCTGGATGTGCTGCCACCTCTGTGCTGAGCTTATCCCTCAGCTCTTGCTGTCTCCCCGTCCCCACTGCTTGTCCCCTTTCATGCCCTGTGAGGATGAACCCAGGGTACAAGGAGCTGTTTTTCACCAGGTCTCTCTTCCTGCAGCTTTTCCCACAGTGGAGCTGTTCTGTGTGGTGTGGGGAAGGACGTGCACAGCAAAACGGTGAGAGCTGACACGGGCTGGGAGGTTTCCCTGGGAGAGCTGTTCTCCCAGATTCTGTAGTTATTTTCCAGGCAAAACTCTGCTCTCAGCTTTCCTAGAAATGTTCTTGGGGCATATCCCTGTCTCATTAGCTGCCTAGAGAATACTTTCCCTCTGCCTGATGCTTGTGGATGTTCCTCAGCTGCAAGTGAACAAATCCTTCTGGAAGCAGCTGGAGAGACGTGCTGGGGTTGTGCTTTGGGGCTGTTCTATCCCTGGAATGGTCCCAGCTAGGAGCCAGGCAGGGTGATGGGATTATATCTTTATTTTACTAGCATTTAGGGCAAGATGTGAGGTGAAATCTTCCAGCTCCAGGCATGACTGTGGGAAGGGATGCCAGGCACTGGAGCTGCCACCCAGCTTTGTAGCTGGGGATGACGCAGATCCCACGTGGAGCAGTCAAAAATAAACTTGTTCCATGGGACTGGGGGTTTTGTTTTGTCAGTGGAACTGTTTTTTATCCTTTAGTGACGACCATCAGCAATTAGCTGTGCCATCACTAAGTGAAGGAGAATCCACACAGTGCTCTGTGTTTTTCCCTGCACGTGGCAGTGTTCTGTGATCCGTGTGGGAGCAGGGGAGGTGGGATCAGTGGGGGAAAGCTGGGTGGGAGAATGGGGGTGCTGGGGGAGTATCTCCCCCAGGGTGATGCCTCAGCCCATGCCAGCCTCTGGGGTGATGCTGGGTTTGGTTTAACACTGTGCTGGAATGCAGATCATCCTCCTGCATTTCTGTTTGCTCCGGGCAGAGGGTTTGACTCTTGCCCCTGGTGATGGGCACTGAGGGCACACAGAGCTGTCCTGAGCAGTGGGCACGTGCTGCCCCCTGCTCCCCCAGCCCTGGGACTGCTCCTATATCCCAGCAGGCAGAGTTCCCACTGCTCTGTGGATTTTCTCTCCAAGTCTGAGTCCTGTTGCCAGGCAGCCCTGGGATTTAGAACCTGTAATTATGGATTGCAGAAAAGGATATTGCCATGAAACTTTGCAAAGCTGTTGGACTGTCCTAAACCCTCTGTGCAATAGGTTTTATTTCCCTGCTCCAGCTCTGTTATCAATACTTTGTGCCCAGCTCTGGAGCAGCTGTGGGATGAAAAGCTCTTGTGCTGCCAAGGTTTTGAGCAGCTCTCCCATCACATTTTTTTGTTTCAGATGGTGGTGGTGTGGAACACTGCTCAGGTGACCCGTGGTGGAGGCGTGACTGTGCTGGCCAAAGCACACACAGATGTGGACATCCAGGCCATGAAGATTGCTTTCTTTGATGATACCAGGTAGTGTGCCAGGAAAAGAAATTGAAAGTATTGATTCTTAGATATTGGGCAGGAATTGTTCCCTCTGAGGGTGGAGTGAGCCCTGGCACAGGGTGCCCAGAGCAGCTGTGGCTGCCTCTGGATTCCTGGCAGTGCCCAAGGCCAGGCTGGACAGGGCTTGGGACAGCCTGGGACAATGGAAGGTGTCCCCATGGCAGGGTTGGAATGAGATGAGCTTTAAGGTCCCTTCACCCCAAACCCCTTTTATTTGATATCTCTGGCATGGCTGGGGGAAAATTGTGGTGCTGCAGCTATTGGTTGCCATTCCTGCTCTCAGTCCTTGCTGTCAGCAGCCCTTGGGACACTGCCCTGCCCTCAGGGGCCCGTGGAGCCCTGCCCTGGTGCTCAGGCCGTGTCTCCCTGCACAGGATGGTGTCGTGTGGCCGGGACAACATCAGGTTGTGGCGATTGCGGAGCGGGGCCCTGCGCTCGTGTCCAGTCCCCCTGGGCGAGTACCACGCCCTGGAGTTCACCGACCTGGCCTTCGAGGAGGGGCCCCAGCAGGAGCCAGAGGACCGTGCACTGTAAGGGGCTGTGTGTGTGTGGGTGTGTGCCCTGTGAGGGGCTGTGTGTGTGTGCCCTGTGAGGGACTGTGTGTGAGCCCTGTGAGGGGCTGTGTGTGTGTGCCCTGTGAGGGGCTGTGTGTGTGTGCCCTGTGAGGGGCTGTGTGTGAGCCCTGTGAGGGGCTGTGTGTGTGTGCCCTGTGAGGGGCTGTGTGTGAGCCCTGTGAGGGGCTGTGTGTGTGTGCCCTGTGAGGGGCTCTGTGTGTGCCCTGTGAGGGGCTCTGTGTGTGTGTGTGTGCCCTGTGAGGGGTTCTGTGTGTGCCCTGTGAGGGGCTCTGTGTGTGCCCTGTGAGGGGCTGTGTGTGTGAGCCCTGTGAGGGGCTGTGTGTGAGCCCTGTGAGAGGCCGTGTGTGTGTGTGTGTGTGTGCCCTGTGAGGGGCTGTGTGTGTGCCCTGTGAGGGGCTGTGTGTGTGTGTGTGCCCTGTGAGGGCCTGTGTGTGTGAGCCCTGTGAGGGGCTGTGTGTGTGTGTGTGTGTGCCCTGTGAGGGGCTGTGTGTGTGTGTGTGCCCTGTAAGGGGCTGTGTGTGTGTGTGCCCTGTGAGGGGCTCTGTGTGAGCCCTGTGAGAGGCCGCGTGTGTGTGTGTGTGTGCCCTGTGAGGGGCTGTGTGTGTGCCCTGTGAGGGGCTCTGTGTGAGCCCTGTGAGGGGCTGTGTGTGTGTGTGTGCCCTGTGAGGGCCTGTGTGTGTGAGCCCTGTGAGGGGCTGTGTGTGTGTGTGTGCCCTGTGAGGGCCTGTGTGTGTGAGCCCTGTGAGGGGCTGTGTGTGTGTGTGTGTGTGCCCTGTGAGGGGCTGTGTGTGTGTGTGCCCTGTGAGGGGCTCTGTGTGTGTGTATGTGTACCCTGTGTGTGTGCCCTGTGTCTGTGCCCTGTGAGGGACTCTGTGTGCCCTGTAAGGGGCTGTGTGCATCCACCCCAACCAGGCCAGAACTCCAGTCAGGGTCCATAGGGTCTTGGTCTCTGTCTTTGTGATGGTCGTGAGGCAAATGAGGGAAACTTCAGACCATGAGGGAGACTTTAGACGTCTCTTACAGCCTGTCACTGTCACCTGTCCCTGGCAGCCCAGAGGAGGGAGCTCTGCAGCTCTCCCTGTTAGCATTCTCCTTCCCCCTCCACTACGGCACTGTGCTGGGCTTCTCCCTCAAAATGCAGCTGCCCTCTGGAGCTGGGACAGGCTCTCCCCACTCAGCACGTGTCACCTCCCAGAAGGGCTTTGGCTGCTCACAGAACAGCCTCTTTCCTCTTGCCATGCCGCTGTTGTGCCACATTTAGTGACTCTCTCCCCACCTGAAGCTCTCTGTTGGATTCCTGGGTCAGCGGGAGGAGCCTGGCACACATCCTCTTGCATACAGACACAGGCTTTGTTGTTTTATTTTAATCATCAAAGCCAGACCTTTGTTGCCACCCCATGTTGTCCCACAAAGCAGAGCTGTCAGCTCAGCCAGCCTGTGGCAGAGGGAGCCTCCTTTCTGGAGTTTATGGCAAGCTTTTAGCTCTTTTGCTAATTTCCATTCCAAAGGGTCAGGAAACTAAATAGGAAGCTCTGACTTCTTTGAAGATGTGTGGAACACTTGGACACCTTGTTGACCTCTTATATTTCTTGTGAGCCAGGATTGCTTTACACAAACAAAGTAAACCAAAGTGGTTTTTTATTAAAAGCAAATCTCTCCTGGTTTTTTTCCACAGCTTTGTGTGCAGCAGGAGTGGCCACGTGCTGGAGGTGGACTACAAGAACGTCTGTGTGCGGAGTGCACGGCGCCTGCTGCCTGCACAGCCCCAGGAGGACGGGCAGGAACAGGCAGGGAGCAGCTCAGGTGGGAACAGGAGCAGGCAGGGAACAGGAGCAGCTCAGGTGGGAGCAGGAACAGGCAGAGAACAGCTCAGGTGGGAGCAGGAGCACACAGAGAACAGCTCAGGTGGGAGCAGGAGCACGCAGAGAACAGCTCAGGTGGGAGCAGGAACAAGCAGAGAACAGCTCAGGTGGGAGCAGGAGCAGGCAGAGAACAGCTCAGGTGGGAGCAGGAGCAGGCAGGGAGCAGGAACAGCTCAGGTGGGAACAGCAACAGGCAGGGAACAGCTCAGGTGGGAGCAGGAACAAGCAGAGAACAGCTCAGGTGGGAACAGAAGCACACAAGGAACAGCTCAGGTGGGAGCAGGAGCAGGCAGAGAACAGCTCAGGTGGGAGCAGGAACAAGCAGAGAACAGCTCAGGTGGGAGCAGGAACAGCTCAGGTGGGAACAGGAGCACACAGGGAACAGCTCAGGTGGGAGCAGGAGCAGGCAAGGAACACTCAGGTGGGAACAGAAGCAGCTTAGGTTGGGAGCAGGAGCAGGCAGGGAACAGGAGCAACTCAGGTAGGAGCAGGAGCAGGTAAGGAACACTCAGGTGGGAACAGGAGCAGCTCAGGTGGGAGCAGGAGCAGGTAAGGAACAGCTCAGGTGGGAGCAGGAACAGGCAGAGAGAGGGGGACCAACAACCAGTGACCACCTCCACCACCACAGGGGTCAGAAATCTGCTCAAACCAGCCAGCTCTTTTACCTACTGCTGAAGGATTATTTTGAGGCTGTTTAGATCATTGCTATTTGTCTCTTAAGGACTGCAAATAACCTTCCTTAGTACAGCAAAGTATCGTTTTAAGGAAGATTTTAGCATTTTAAATGCTGATTGCACTTTCAGAGAAACACTACTTTTAGAAACATGAGACAAGGTCTTCATTTGCTGATGGGAGGCTTAATGGAGAGATGGAAGAAGAACTAAGATTAACGAAAAAGATGAATTTGGGGATTTTTTCATTATTCAGCTGCCGCAGAGCGTTCGGGGAATCTTTGTTGCTCTACATTAAGTAGACCAACTTTCAGCTCTTCCATTAACTTGAGCAGCAGGAAGAATTCACTTTCAAGTGTGATTGCTCTGATATCTTAAAACTTAGTGCATAGTTTGCTTTGGCAAATTGAGCTAATCAATCTATAACATGGCCTTTGAGAGGAGTGCAACTGCAGTTCTCACTTCATGGGCAGGAAAGGGCCCAGGAGGAGATGAAACAAAGTCCTTGGTGCCTCCTGGTCTCAGTGCTGGCTCTGACTTGTGGCCTTTAGACCTGAATTTAGGTTGGATATTGGGGAAAATTTCTTGACTGAAAGTGTGGTAAGGCTTTGGAGCAAGCTGCCCATTCTATCCCTGGAAATGTTCAAAAAGCCTCTGGTGGCACCTGAGTGTGGCACCTGGGGACATGGGCTGGTGGGGGGATAATGGTTGGGCTCAATGATGTTTTCCAACCTTAATGATTCTATGAATCAAAAACTCCCAGTCTGTGGATTTGTATCTCCCTTCTGCAGAGAGACTTTGGGACAGGGCAGTGAAAGGGCTTGTACCTCAGGCAGTTAATCTGGGATATCCTTTGCTATAGGATCCTGTTTGAGGCAAAAATATAGCAGAGGTAGGAATCCTCTGTGCCTGGCAAGAGTTTCACTCTGGTAAAGAGGAGTTTGGAGCCCTGAGAAGGGCTGGCTGAGATCCTTCAGCCTGTTCTGCCAGTCACTGTGGGGTTCCTGCATCCTCCTCAGGCTCAGCTGGGTGTGGGTGGGCTACCAGCCTCAGCTTTTGCATTGGCCCCCTGTCAGGTTGAGTTTTCTTGTTTCACCTGTATAAGGAGCTGTTGCTTTTTGGGTTTCCAGGCCCTGGGATTGCTATCAACAGTATCAGCATGTCCTCGAGCTTCTGTGCCACGGGATCAGAGGATGGCTACGTGAGGCTGTGGCTGCTGGACTTCTCAGCTGCTGTCCTGGAGGCAGGTGAGTAGAGGTGGGAGTGGAGCTTCTGAGCTGCACATGTCCTGCTGCAGATCCAGCGCTCCACTGCCACAGCTCCCACAGCAATCCTCGTGAGTCAGGGCTGTGTGACGTGTGCTGCCTCCAGGGCTCACTGCCTTGGAAGTCTTCAGTGGCAATTATTCATGTTTATTCTTGTAACTCATAGCAGAAAGGCAGGATCTCCTGGGAGAGAGCAGACTTGCCATCTTGATTTCTGTCCCCTTCTAGCCACAGCTCATCTGTCCATGAAAAATTAGGGGAGAAGTCAAGCAGTCCTTGATTGTTTTTGAAACAATCACCATTACAGCAGAGCCCAGGGATGCTAGGAAGGGCAGAGACTAATCTCTAATCTGTCACAACTCACACCTGCAAGCATTCAGTCTTTGAGTCATGGGCATTGCTTTCCTTAATGTGGGTCTGTGTCACAGGCATGTTTTATGAAAAATCCTTTCCTTAGGATTTTTTCTCCTGAGAAGCTGAGAGGCCTCAGAAACAAAAAGTAAACATTGATTATCTGCTGCTGTGGAATGCATCTGTGATTGGTCTCATGTGGTTGTTTCTAATTAATGGCCAATCATAGTCCAGCTGTCCAGACTGTCTCAGTCAGTCACAGGATTTTGTTATCATTTCATTTTTCTTCCTTTGTTTGCTAGCCTTCTGATGAAATCCTTTCTTCTATTCTTTTAGTATAGTTTTAATATAATATATATCATAAAATAATTAATCAAGCCTTCTGAAACATGGAGTCACATCCTCGTCTCTTCCCTCATCCTGGAACCCCTGCGAACACTGCCACAGTCTGTAGCTATGTTCCAGCTGCTCCTTTCCCAGAGGATTTATTGACTCCTGTGTCTTTCCCCAGAGCATGAGGCTTCAGTGAGCTGTGTCTGCATCAGCCCAGATGGCCACAAAGTGCTGTCCACAACAGCTGCTGGGAGCCTGGGCTACCTGGACGTGCAGGCCCGGGACTACAGCATGCTGATGCGCTCCCACGGGGGCTCCGTGCTGGGCTTCTCCCTGCAGGGCAAGGGGGGGCACATGGCAACAGTGGCCCAGGACAGCACCATCCGAGTGTGGGACCTCGCCTCCAGGCAGCAGGTGGGTGACACAAGAGGCAGGTTGTTAGGAAGGATGGAAGTTTGACAAGAAAGTCTCACAGATATGTGTATGCTTAGCAGAAAGATTTTTCAATGTAGGGTCTGATGGAATAGAGATGGAAGCAAGTTTTGATATAGAAGAAAAGAATTGCTGAGCCAGTCTCACTGGATAACCAAGGAGGCAAAGGGTGTGTTAGTTAGAAAGGGTTTTTATGACTTAGAGCAAAGGATAAACCCACCTCAAACAAGAAGATGTTTTTACCAAGCAGAAAGAGAGCACAGGCAAACAAGGCAGCAAAGCTGCAAGTAGAAAAAAGGTCTCAGAATTTTCCACTGCGAGAAAACTGAAAAACAACTTCTAGCTCAAACTGTAATGTACTGACTTTTAGTGACTGGAGAATAGTAACATGAATATGGTAATTATAGTAGTTATGATAGGCTATAGATAAAAGTTAAGGTATAGATTGGTTCTGCTGTATTAAGATGCTCAGCAAAGAAAAGTCTATAATGCAGTGTAACCAAAACCAAAGGGTCTCCAGGCCTGCCTGCAGCTGACAGCTGTGGGCACAGCACTGTCACCCACCACCCTGGGCTGCTGTAACCTCTTGGATGGAATAAACTGCATTTTAGAGAGCTGCCTGGAGTCCCACATCTCTCATTTAGGCTCTTACAGGAGGTGGTGTCTCAGGGTTATTAAGAGTCTCCCTGGTCTCTGTTTGGTGCAATTATCAAAGCCCCACAATTCAGGAGCCCTCCCTGAAGCGTGAGGGGTACCGTGGGCAAGAGACCCTTTGGAAGTACAGAGGTTGTGGAATTCACATTTGCTGAACCTGAGAGAAGCAGAGAAAAGCATGATCAAAACAATTCTTATCTCATTGGCTGCTCCTGTGTGGTGCCAAAGTGAAATACAATATAGAATTGTTTACCCACAGTGATGGTGGTTTGTGTCCTTGGCCTATCAGGGCCAGGCGAGTGTGCAGACTGTCAGTCAGCAGACAGTCACAAAATTCTAAGCAGTTAAGTACTTGTACAGATTCAGTTTAAATGTAATGTGAGGTAGTGTAATATAATATAAAATAGTATAATAAAGTAATTAATTAGCCTTCTAATAAGATAAAGTCCTCCTCATCATTCCTCCCGGACGTCAGGCAAAGATATCACCGATATGAGGTATTGTTGGACACAACTATTTCCCTTTCCTCCATCTTCTAAAGATTGCTTATTAGCACAAACCATAACACCCAAGGGCTTTATCTGAGTGCCCAAAGACCCAGGACTTCAGTGGGATTTGGATCCATCCAGGCAGGAGCAGGGACATGCTCATGGTGGAGATGTGAGGCTGATCAGTTGTTGGGTCCAGCTGCAGCTCCAGTGCTCTCCAGCTTTGTGCCTGTGGTGTCTCTTCCCTGCAGCTGTATGACTTCTCAGCTGCAGAGGAGACTCCCTGTACTGTGGCCTTCCACCCCTTCTGGAAGATGCTGGCCTGTGGCTTCGACAGCGGGGTGGTGAGGATCTTCAACCTGGCTGCCTCTGACCTCCTGCTGGAGCACAAGTGAGTGAAGTGGGAGCTCCAGGGGTCTGACTGGGTGTCCTGGTGATGAGACAGCCACAGTGACACTCATGGAGCTCCACAAGCCTCAGGTCCCAGCTGGGTGGGCTTGGGGCAGATCTGCTGTGCCAAGGCTCTGGGTGGTGAAAGCCCAAGCTGTGAAAGCTATGAGGGCTTTCTTTGTGATTTCCCAGTGGACAGCAGTAGGAAAGAGCTGGGCAGGGAGCCCTTGTGAGCCTCAGTGTGGGGTTTGGAGGATGCTCCAAGGGAAAAGGGAGCAGGTTCCATCCAGGCTGGAGCCTGCACTCACTGCTTGGTTTTGTGACAGTCAAGAGTGTTGTTTGTCCTGGGATGCTGCAGGGGTGAGCACAGCAGGGTCCTGCTCTGTTCCTGGTTAATTTATCCTCTTGGGTTCTTCACAGTGTTACACTCAACATCACCACTGTTCCCTCTGTCTGTGATTCCTTTTTCTCTTCCCTTTTTCCATGTTTTCTGCCCCCTCTCAGGCAGCACCGCACTGCAGTCACAGGGCTGACCTTCTCTCCTGATGGCAATTTGATGTTCAGCTCCTGCCTGCAGGGAACACTGGCTCTGTACAGACTTCTGGCACAGAAAATCCAGGTTCTGAGAGTCCTGGGTAAGACCCTGGGGTTGGGGTTGCCTTTCTTCTTTTTCTGTATTAGCACAGACATGCTGACGCCAGAGCCAGCCCAAGCTCAGCCTGCTTGGAGTGATATTTCCCAATGAACTTTCTGAGCTTTGGCATTTACCCCTGCTCTGGGCTTTGCTGAGGTACCTCCAGTCCTGGGGGCACTTCTGGGCCCTTCACAAGGCAGACACTGAGGGGCTGGAGCATGTCTGGGAAGGGTCTGGAGCACCAGGAGGGGCTGAGGGAGCTGGGAAGGGGCTCAGCCTGGGGAAAAGGAGGCTCAGGGGGGCCCTTGTGGCTCTGCACAGCTCCTGACAGGAGGGGACAGCCGGGGGGGTCGGGCTCTGCTCCCAGGGAACAGGGACAGGACAAAGGGAAATGGTCTCAGATTGTACCAGAGGAGGTTTAGATTTGATCATGGGAAAATTCCTTCATTGGAAGGGTGGTCAGGCACTGGCACAGCTGCCCAGGGAGTGGTGGAGTCACCATCCCTGGAAGGATATAAAAGATGTGGATGTGGCACCTGGGGGCATGTTTTAGTGGACTTGATGATCTTAGGGGGCTTTCCCAACCTCAATAATTCTGTGATTTCTGTTTGTACCTTCTGTGTGAGCAAACCCCAGGGACTGCCAGCCCTTCCCTACCTGTCCTGGTTCAAACCCTCTCATCCTGCTGCTCTGATGATTTCATTAATGTGCTGGGGTCACAGAGATTTATTCATGCCCAAGCCCTGACTCTTTCCATTCTGTACATGTGCAATTTAATTTGTTTGAAGTGGATTGTTGCCCTAATCCTGCCTGCAGCAGAGCTGCTCTGTGCTGGTGAATGGAGCTGGTGGAGAGCTGGAGGCAGGGCAGGGGCAAGGCAGTTTGGAAAAATTAGTGTCACATTTAATGTACACTTTGGAAATGAGTTGTGACAGCACAAGCTTGAGCAGGGAAGGGGAACTCTGATTTTTATACAGTGTAATACTGCACAAAGAGGAGGAACCTGCCCCAGGAGGTGTGCAGGAGAAGGAACAGGGATTGGAGGAATCAGGGAATTAATCTAAAATCACCCAGGTTTGGTGTCAGTGCTGCAGCTGGACCTTCACGTGGTGCCTCTGCTCTGAAAATGTGTTTGCTGCCTGGTCACGTTCCAGGGACAGAGCAGTGGAATTATGGTCATGGAATAAATACAGAGAATTGCTGTAATTTCTGTGATTTTCAGACCTCTGGGTCTCTCTGCCCTCTGGACTAACATCAGTGTGGTGGTGGTGAGCACTGACCTCATTCTGCTCTGGGTTCAGACACCCAGGCTGCAGCTGAGATCTCACAGAGCTCCTCATCACATCCCCTTGTAACACTAAAAAATAAGCCCTGAAATCAATTTTATTCCTTTGATTTTGCTCTACTCTCCTTGAAAACACTGCATGTTCACTCAGGCAACAAGCTGTGCATCTCAACCTTGTTTTTGAGGTGGTTCACTGCACATTCTGGGCGTGTAAATAAAATTTGCAGCATCTCCTAGAAGCACAGGTTGCTTTTTTCTCAAGCTGCTGCTGAGCAGCACCATCAGAGTGGGCTTTGCTTGCTGCTCAGTGCCTTGCTGTGTCCCCCAGGCAATGTGGTGGCCCGGGATGGTGGCAGTGGCGTGGACACCCTGGTGCTCAGTGGGGACAGTCGCCTGCTGGCCTTCGTGGGGCCCTCCAAGTATGTGGTGACAGTGATGGAGGCCTGCTCACTCGATGAGGTACCCAGCAGAGTCCCCTCACTCTGGGGACAGGGCTGTCCCCTGGGAACCCCCAGGCTGCAGCCAGGGAGGTGGATCAGGGCTGACAGTGAGCTCCCTGCTTTCCCTTCTGTGAGACAGAAATAACACATTCAAGGTTTCTTCTCCTCTGCCTTCCTTCTCTGTTAGAAAGATAATTTGGGGTGTGCTGTGGAGGCTGTCAGCTCTCACCTCTCTCTTGACCTGCTATCCTGGGCATTGTCTGGACCTGCAGCCCCTTGTTAAGTGGAAGGGAAGGGTCCAGGGGGCTCCATAGCTTAGTATTAGGAGCAATCCTGGGGCTCTTGCAGTGTTGTTCAGTGGCTCTTTGTTCCACAGCTGCTGAGGGTGGACATCAGCATCCTGGATCTGCACAGCACCATCCTGGACTCTGCAGTGAAGGTCTGCTTTGGTCCTGTGCCTCAGGGAGAGCTCCTGGTGTCCACTTCTTCCAATAAAATCCTTGTGCTTGATGCAAAAACCGGGCGGCTGGTGCGAGAGGTAGGACACTGACATTCATCCCCCAGGTCTCCTGTGGGGGCTGGGCACTACTTGTCTTTCTGGGAGGTTAAATGAGAGAAAAACTCTTCCTGGAGCTCACAGGCTTCAAAGAAGCACAAGTGAGAAGCCTGCAGCTGTCCCAGTGTGCTCGTGCTCAGGGTGAGCCTGAGCTTGTCCTTGTTTTCCACACTGTCACACTGCTGTTCTCTTGCTGAAGTGTAAATAAGGATATGAACCAGCTCAGCTAAGGCTGCTGGTGCCATTTCTTGTCCTCAGGTGTCCCCTGTGCACAAGCTGAGCTGTTCCTCATTGGCACTGAGCAAGGATGGCCAGTACCTGCTGACTGCTGGTGACAAGGTCATCAAGGTGTGGGACTACAGGATGCGCTTCACCATCAACTTCCAGGTACTGCCCACCCGGGGGGAAGGGGGTGGTGCTGCATTGTGAGTCTCCAGGGAAGAGAGCAGCAAATGGGCTCTCTATGACCTGGCCCAGTGTCCCCAGTCCCAGTTTGCCCAGCAGAGAAATGCAGCCCTGATCCCACACTGTGCCCAGCAGTGGGCACAGACTGGGGCTGCCAGAGCACCCCAGTGAGAGCCTCTGCAATGGACAGAGGTAGGTATAGCTCTGTGTTAGGGACAGAGAGAGAAAATGGAGAGGAAAATGGTTCACCCAAAGCTTCAAAGATAGGATAAGACTTTGGACTCTTCAGCTTTTGCTTCCTTCCCTGAGTGAGTGTGTTGGAGATCGGCCCCGGGTTGATCAGCGCACAGGTGTGAGAACTGTACGTGTGATAGATCCTCTTCTGGACCTTCTGCTGAGGCCTGTAGACCCTGGCTGGGCAGGACAGGGAGTGGAGAACCCCATCCTGACAGGACAGGTGGTGATGGGGATTCAAGGCCTGCTCTCTCCCAGGTGTTCATCGGGCACTCAGAGCCCGTGCACCAGGTCGCCTTCACCCCAGACCAAGAGCACGTCATCAGCATTGGGGATGCCATCTTCCTCTGGGATTTCCTGGCTCCACCTCCAGTCAAGTCATCCCCAGGCAGGTAATGGTGCTGGCAGTGCCTGTGTGTGGCCCCTGTCCCTGCCCCTTCCCTGTGTGACTCCAGTCTCCTCCCCTTCCCAGGGCTCGTTCCCCTGTGTCCACTCTGGTGCTGGGCTCAGGTGAGTTTGCCTCTTCCCATGAGTTGTGCTGGCAGCTTTCCCAGAGGGATCTGGGGGGATGTTCCTTCCCTGAGGGGGTCATGTAGTGGGGGGCAAACCAGCTAATTAGCCTTGAGGGACAATCTCAAATTAATTGGCAGCACCTCTCAGTCTGCCTAGGTGGGGATGTTCTGAGCAGAGCCACTCTGGGCTTTCTGGTAGATTTTCAGCTTTTGCCTTCTGTCTTTCTCTGCCTTCATCTCCTCTGCCTTCTTTCTCCCTTATTGCCCCTCTCTCTCTGTCCCTCTCTTTCTTAAAACACAGAGAAGTGGTTTCTATGGAAGCTGAGGTGTCACCATCCAGAAGGATGAGAGGAGCATGGGCTGAAGGAAGTGACACCAAGCCCTTTTCTTTCCCAGACAGAAGCTCTGAGAAGCCCAAGGATGGCTCTGAGACCCCTCGGCAGACAGTGCCTCTTCCACTGCTATCCTCCCCACCATGTTTGGATATCAGCTCTGTCCACCCAGCAGGGTTTCAAAGTAAGAGGAACTCCTTGCAGGAAAGGGGAAAATTAACCTTGTTTTAGGAAAAACTTGCCTAGTTCAGCAGCATCCTTGGAGCCATCCC
The DNA here is from genome assembly GCF_028018845.1 of Melospiza georgiana. NCBI lineage: Eukaryota > Metazoa > Chordata > Aves > Passeriformes > Passerellidae > Melospiza > Melospiza georgiana. The sequence goes on from NC_080445.1 coordinate 14,879,813, forward strand.
TACCTGTGACCCCTTCTGGCAGACCAGTCTGCAATTCCTTCCCCTCAGCTCGGCTTTACTGGGGTTCAGCACCCCTTTATCCTCTGCTCTCCTCCACACACTGAGGTGCTGGCACAGCCTCTCTGACTGTGCTAAACACCTTGTTGGTCATTCCTGTAGGAATTGTCTGCTTTTCCCTCCACTCTAACAGCTGAGCTGTTCCACAGAGCAGGGGTCAGGCGCACGTGAAGTGGTCCTGAAGGACATGGGTGGCTCCATCTTCCCAAGGACATGGGTGGCTCCATCTTCCCCCTGATTTCTCTCCCCAGGTATTTCCTCTGAGTCGGACAGGGAGGAGGAAGCAGAACTGCCAGGCAGCAGCAGGAAGGTGGCAAATGAGCACAGAGATGCCTCAGTCATTGTGGTGGAATCAGATGGGAATGAGGAGCCTGTTGTGAGGCCCAGAGTGAGGCAGGAGAGCTCGAGGTCTCCTGAAAAAGCAGCAAACGGTAAATCCAGGGGTATTGCAGGTTTGTACAGAGCTGCAGGCCTGCATGGCAGCTTGGTCTATCCCCCAAAACCAAAGAAAGAACATGATTATTATTATTATGGAGCAGAGAGACCCAGCCACGTGCCCTGAGCTGTGAGGTGAAAGGCTGCAATGTGTTCCTAAGGAGTTTTCCCTTGGTCATGACCTTCCAAGGGCCCTCAGTATTGAGGGGGACTCACATTGATCCCTAAATCTGCTCGTTTTTCTGGCTCTTTCCCTGCTGCTGCTTCTGGGCACACCAGAAGCCTGCCTTCAGCCTGGAGCCAGTATCATCTCTGAGTGGCACGTCCCATTAAATCCAGCTGCAATTAAAGCTCCCAATGGCTCTATTAATAGCTGCACAGCCTGGGAGCTGCAGTGGTGTGTGGCAGCCTGCCAGGAGCAGGCAGCTGCCAGTGCTCAGCCCCTGCAGGACTTGTTGGAAAGCCTCAGGATAAAACTGCCCCCAGTGCTGGAGCTGTGGGGCTCATGGTTTCACAGGGATCCCACAGCACAAGCTGTGGCTGTCCTTAGGCTGCTTGCAGTGTGGTGTGGGAAATTTAGGATTCTTGGATAACTAATTAATATGATTAAGTAGAAGCTGTTTATTGTTTACATTTAGTACTTATTTATATATTCTAATTCTACTGATTACATATTTTTTATTGGTATTTTTGTCTATGTGTTTTGTATGTACTTTTAAGAATATGTGATTGGTTATAGTTTAGGTGGTTTACAGTTCTTGGAATTCAGTTTTTTAGTTACTTCTTTCTTATTTTGATACAGTTTATATCTTAGTAACTTTGAATTTTAGAGAACTTTGAGAAAATTATGGTAAGAACAGTTACAAGTGAAATGACTGGTGCACACTGTAGTCTAAGTTGTTCAGATACATTGCTTCAAGTGGGAAAGGAACTGAGAACTCCAGGGAATGGCTGGAGCTGAGTCAGGGATGGTCAGGCTGGATATCAGGAATAGGTTCTTTCCCCAGAGGGCATTGATTGAACAGGCTCCCCAGGGAATGGGCATGGCTGCCAGAGCTCCAGGAACACTGGGATGATGCTCTGAGGTGCAGGGTGGGATTGTTGGGGTGTCTGTGCAGGGCCAGGGGTTGGATCCTTGCGGGTCCCTTCCCACTTGGCATATGTATATGTGTCACACATATGTAAATGTGTATGCATTATGTATGTGTCACACACGTGACACTGCAGTTTGCTTTTTGCCTCGTGTGTGTTCGCACATGCATGGCACCTGAATATAAGCAAGCCACAGCCTGGCTGCTGCTCCCAAACCCTTCCCAGGAGCAGCATCCCATAGGTACCATTTTCTCCTTTGTGTGGCAGAGCCCAGGAAGGGAACCAGAGCTCCCAAATGTTGCATCCGCCCAGATTCCTACCGGCATTTCACCCCTCGCTTCAAGGCATCAGGGCTCCCCCAGGTGAGAGTTTTGCTGGTTACCTGGTGGAGAACAGGCATTTTGGGGCTGGGGTAGGTGGATTTTCCAAATTGTTTCCATTTTGTTCTCTTTTGTTGGAAAGCGATTTGGGAACTGTGCCTCTAGGCTGATGTTCAGCACAGAAATCCTAATGTTAATTCCCTGTTCTCTTCTACATGTAACTCTTCCCAGACTAGTAAAAAGTGAGTTGTGCTCAACTCTTTTTGTGTTGCCCAAATCTGCATACATTTTTATTCAAAAGGAGTGGAAATGGCATGTGCTATTGAGAGTGAAAGACGAGTGAGCAATGGAGTGATTCATTGTGCTCCCATATTTGTGAGCAGCTGCATTGGCAGAGCAGGCTGGGGAAGGCAAATCCATGGAGCGTAGTGAGGAGAGACACAGCACAGCTCCTGCTCTGTTAACAAACACAGCAGGGATAAAACAGAAACTTAACTCAGCCCTTCCCTAAGCTCTGCTGCTAGTGCTGGGAGAACAGCTACATCCAGATTTCATCCCCACTCCTCTCCTCTGTCCCTCCACCTGGCAGCATTTTTCTCCCAGTTCTCTTCCTGTTGAAATATCTGCATCCCAAGTCAGCCAAACCCATGGAACTCTTTCCCAGCAGGATTAGCAGCTGCTCCTTGGCTGGGCATTTGCTGCCAGCCTGTTTTGTGCCCTATCTAAAAGCATCTGTGCCTGGCTGTGCTGGGGCAGTGCCTCTTTTGTTATAGAATGTTATTTGTCTCTTCCGTTATGGAATTGTGTGAGTGTTGGCATGGATCTGTGTGGGATGTGTTTGAGGACACTCACTTTTTCCTGTGTGGGTGTTGATGCATCTGACCAGACCATTCTTCCAGAGATTATTTTAAGCCAGTGTCTGTTTTTCTTGCAGAGTTTCGTGTCTCCTCCAGCGGGCAGTGAGGTGCTGAAGCTGAAAGCAGTGATCGGCTACAATGGGAATGGCAGAGGGAATATGGTGTGGAACCCAGATACAGGTACACTGGGAATGCTCTGCAGGGCTGGGATGTGTTGCCAGAGCAGCTGTGGCTGCCTCAGGATCCCTGAAGTGCCCAGTGCCAGGTTGGACAGGACTTGGAGCAGCCTGGGATGGTGGAAGGTGTCCCTTGTTGTGGTGTGTTGTAATGTCCTATTTTGGCCTTCCAGGTCATTTCCCCAAGTGTGCCTATACCTCTCTCCCTTCCCCCTTACCCCCATGCTGAGTGAGTCCTGTCAATCAGGCTGAACATTCCAGCAGCGAGGGTCAGACTGGCCCAGGCACAATCTAACTGGTAATATTGGGAGCCTTTTTTTCCAATAGTCCCTGCCCGTGGCAGGAGGTGGAAGGAGATGAGTTTAAGCTCCCTTCCAACCCAACCCGTGTGTGATTCTGTTCTGTGGTTCTAGGGGTGTGTACTGAGTGAGGTTATGATCTGACTGTTAGATGGGGATCTTTGCTTGAACACAGAGGTTCTTTGTGCTGGTAAAATCCAGTAGCTCCTTGCTGTTGGCAAGCTTTAGTTGGTGGGACAGACTCAGACTCCAGCTGTTGAGTGGACAGAGCAGGAGGGGAGCTCCCAAAGCCCATCCTGCCTCCTTTCTCTAGCTGGAATGGTGGCCAGCAGCTCTGCTTCACTCAGGTTAGGGAAAGTGAGATTTCACCCCGCTCCCAACCTGCTGCTGCTGAGCTGCATCAAAGGCTCAGCTTTTACGTATTAATGAATCATAGCATTTTCCACGTGGGCTGTGGTGGGGGCTGGATGTGCAGCCTTTCCATGAAAACATCCCCTCTCCTCCCCCTCCTCTGCCAGGCTTCTTCGCCTACTCCTGTGGCTGCGTCATCGTGGTTGAAGACCTGCACTCGGGCTCGCAGAGCCACTGGCTGGGCCACGCCGAGGAGATCTCCACCCTCACCCTCAGCCACCACGCCCAGGTGGGAGGGGCTGCTCTGCCCCAGGACAGGGCTTGTCCCTGTCGCTTTGCGGTCCCACAGCCTAAAATCCGTTTTGTTGTTCCTCCTTCTGCCTGGAGGCTATGGAGATTGTTTTGGAGTCAGCTCTCTGTTGTGCTGGAGAATGTCCAGAGAAAGGAACAGAGCTGGGGAAGGGGCTGGAGCACGAGGCTGATGTGGAGAAAAGGAGGTTCAGGGGGCACCTTGTGGCTCTCCACAACTCCTGACAACAGGGGACAGCTGGCAGGGGTCAGGCTGTGCTCTCTGAACAGGGACAGGATGAGAGGGAACGACCTCAAGCTGTGCCTGGGGAGGTTCAGGCTGGACATCAGGAAGAATTTCTCCATGGAAAGGGTGGTCAGGCATTGGAAGGGGCTGCTCAGGAGTGGTGAAGTCCCCATCCCTGGAGGTGTCCAAGGAGGAAGCTGAATGTGGCACTCCATGCCCTGGGCTGGGTGACAACATGGGGATCAGTCACAGGTTGGACTTGGAGATCTTGGAGATCTTTCCCAGCCTCAGTGATTCTGTAAAGGCTGTTCTCTTCCTGTGGGTGATGCTGCCTTTCCCTCCTGCCATCACTGAATGGTTGTTTCTCACTGAATTCTCCATTTGCCAGCCACATCCCTTTAATGTGAGAGAACTGAAAAAACCGTTAAGGCTAACGAGCATTCTCTAATTACACATTCTCTAATTACTTACACATTGTCTCTTAGGTTCTTGCCTCTGCCTCAGGGCAGAAGGATGGAGACTCCCACTGTCAGATCTGCATCTGGAGCACCCAGGATGGGGCCTGCACAGCAGAGCTGTTCCACCACGAGACACAAGTGCAAGCCATGGCGTTCTCCTGGGATGACAGATTCCTTGTCACCATAGGTGAGCACTCCTGTCACAGCAGCTGTGGGTGCAAAAAGACACCCCAGAGCAGACAGCTCATGGCAGGAGGGTGCTGTGAGCACCAGACTCCTGCCAGATGTGCAGCAGGCTCGTGGGTAGGAAGCTGTGCTGTGGTATCCTTGGGACAGCAGGGAATGCAGCAGTTAGAGCTTTCTTCTCCTGACTCACTGGTGCTTCTTAGACCCCCTGCAAATGGTTTGTGGGTACTATTTATAGTGTGCAGAGGGAAAAACCTTCTTCTGGACTTGTTATTGCTGCCTAGATGGACTTGGACAGAAGTAGCCAGGCTCCCAACTGTGAGCCTCCTGCCAGGCAGCCATGCCAGCACAGGATGGATGCTCAAGCTGTCTGTTTTGTTCAGGCAGGGGACATTTAAAGGACAACATGCAATTAGGAAGCTCTTGTTTTGCATGAGAGGGGACCTGTGGAGCAGACAATACACTCCCTCCAGGCTGGTGAGGCTGCCTTTGGAGAGAAAAGCAGGCTTTGCTGGAGAGAAAGGGAGTTTTGTGCTCTTCAGGGAGCAATGTGGGAGAGGAGCTCTCCTCCTCCAGCTCTGGTCTGGGCTGCAGGGGAGAGAAAAGCTCCACAGAGCTTGTGGAGCCTGGGAAAGGCAACAGGAGAGCACTGTCCTCCTGAGCTCTCTGGAAGCTTAGGAGCTTTGCCATCACTGAGGTCAGTGCCTTCTGCTCCCACCCAGCTGTGGTGGCTCCCATGGAAGTCAGCTCCCACCTCAGATGGGACCTTGGCAAAGGTGACATCCCGTTCTTTGTCAAGACAGGGTTAGCCCTGAGTGCCCAGGTCACTGGAGAGTTTGTGTGGGGCATTCCCAAGGTGTGCAGAGACTCCCAAGGATGGGGAAACTGCTCTGACATTGCTCTGCCTGCCCAATCCCAGCCCTGGCTGCTCCAGGTGACTCCACTGCCAGGACAGCCTTGCCACAATCTCCAGGGTGAAGTGCTGGGCCAGTTCTGCCTGTCCTTAACTTGGGCAAGCATCTGTCGTGTGGTGCAGCTTGTGCTGAGCACAGGAGGAGCTGTGTCCATGCCTGGAATGGTGTTGGGAACAGCTGTCTGCCAACAGCTGGATGAGGGGTGGCACAGCTGATGTGTGTGTGCTGTGTGGATGCTTGTGAGCATCCTGAGGCAGCAGAGTTCTTCCTGCTCTCTTTCCCTTTCTCCTTAGGGGACTACAGTGACCAGACCATGGCTCTGTGGAGCACCCACACCTATGAGCTCGTGCTGTCCACTTGTATCTCAGAGCCTCTCCACGATGTGGCTTTTAGCCCTTTCTCTCACCAAGACCTTGCCTGTGTGGGGAGGGGAGCTGTGACATTCTGGGTGTTGGAGCAGCAGGAAGCTGCTGTCAGACTCAAGGTAAACCTCCCTTTTACCTTTTAAGGTTTATTTTCAGCATCTCTGACTTAATGATTTCTCTCAGTGAGGTGATATTGACTGTGCACAAACAGCTTTTGGTTGTATTGAGGAATTAACTGCAGGAATTGAGGGGAGGAGGATGTTTTTTCTCCTGATTCATCTAAGCACTTTCTAAGTTCATTGCCTTTGACATTGCTGGTTTTTATGCTCTGGCAGGTTCATCGTGCCCCTGCCCCGGACGTGCTGGGGCTGGTGGAGCTGACATCTCTCTGCTATGGTGCTGAGGCTCTCCTTTACACTGGGACCAACTCAGGCCAGATCTGTGTGTGGGACACAGAGACCAATTCCTGCTTCATGACGTGGGAGGCTGATGAGGGCGAGATCGGTGGGTGCAGTGCCAGGGCTGCAAGGGGAACGTGCTGGGAAAGGAGCCCTGAGCTCACACACTTCCCATTTCAGCTGTGCTTGGAAACCAGTTTGCTGTGTTGGATGCAAGATGGGTGGGGTGGCAATGGATCTGTGACCTGGGTCTCCTGGGGGCTTTATAGAATCATTAATGTTGGAAAAGTTCTCTAAGATCATCAGGTCCAACCCCTGACCCAGCACTGCCAGGTCCAGCATAAAGCCCTGAGCATCACATCCACAATCTGTTTGAGTCTTGCAGGGATGGTGGCTCCACCACTGCTCTGGGCAGCCTGTGCCAAAGCACCCACAGCCCTCTAGTCTGTAAAACAGTGCTGGGCTGTAGAACTTTCCCACTTTTCTGCCTGAGTGGCTGTCAGGAGCACCCAGGGATGATGACAGGGTATCATTGTCACCACCTGTAATAAAGGGATGAGACCATTGTTGGGCTTAAAATGATTTACAGCTCAGACAAACATCAGTCTCAGAGGCCATGAGATTTTAGAGGAGCAGGCAGTCAGCCATAGCACAAAGTAGTCACAAGTTCTTTATTGTTACAAGACAATATAGAACTTTCTAACCCAGTGGACAGTTGCCACAGGGTTTATTTTGCTTTTCTAACCTATCACCTTTACTTACTTCTACTGCACTGCAGATATTTTATCCAATAGGCTTCTGTCTCACATGCACACTGATGCTTCTGTTGTAACTGCTAAACTCTTAGCTTATTCTGTACAACCTCACCCCTACAGTATAAACCCTTCACCATCTTTCCCATACAGTTTCTTACTCGCTTAAGGCATATTCTTACTTACAACTATAGAAACATAAGTTTCTGAATTTTCTGCTTAATGTCTGTGTATTGTATTTTTACATCAATGCAAGCTTCTCCCGAGGCTGCAAATCAAACCCTTCAGTGTCCGTGGAAGTTTCAGTTTTTTCCAATTCCCACATGTCTTGGTTTGAACGGACAGGTGTCTGTTAAGGAAGGCAAGAGCCTTCCTTGAAATGGAAAATGGAAACCCCTCCCTCTGAATTATTATAACTTTTTTAATTAAGAGGCTCCCAGGCAAAGATATGGGAATAGGAATAACAGTTTTTTACTAGGAAAAATTAAAAAATACAAATGCCATAGTACAAAAAACCCAGAAAACAAAAAACTGCCAGAGTCAGAATAGGAGCTGACACTCTGTTGGTCAGGGTGCTGGTAGCAGTCTCATTCCATGGCCCTCCTGCAGTGCCAGCTGTGGCTCTGCTGCAGCAGGGATCCTGCACAAGGGGGGAGTTTTCCTCTGCAGCTCCAGGGCTGCTGCAGATGGGCCTGGGCTCCCTCTGGCCATGCAGGGCAGCAGAAAGCTGCTCCTCTGGCAATGCAGGGGGCAAAGGCTGCTGTGCTGTGCCAGGCTCAGATTGGATCCAGGCAGGAATGCTTGGCTCCTCCCCTGGGCGGAGCATCTCCCCATGGGATGCTGGGATTGGATCAGCCCTGCAGGGACACTCAGTGGCCATGGACAGCAGAGAGGGTTGGTTGTGGAAGAGATAAAACTGCCCCATGAGCAGAGGATACCTGCCCCATGTCTGACAGCTGTCAGACAGCATACACACACACACCTTACCCCCAGCACACCCAGCAGGGACCCTGCACACTGACAGGTGCCCTTGCTCCTCCCCAGGGGTGCTGCTGTGCCGGCACCAGCGCCTGCTCAGCGGCAGCAACACCAAGCGCATCCGCCTGTGGTCCGTGGGCAGCGTGCAGGAGCTGAGGCTGAGAGGGCCCAATGCCAGGTAGGAGCTCATGGTCTCTCAGCTGGCAGCCCCCAGGACCTGTCTGAGAGGTGGCTTTTTGCAGACAGACACCACGTGCAACCACGCTGCTCCTGCTGCTCTTCCATCCTTAGCTTTTTCTCTGCGTCCTGTGACTGCTGATTCTTTCTGTCTGGATCTTTTGACTGAATTTTTGCCACAGGTAGCTGAACCCTCTTAATAGTGGAAGTGGGTGTTTATCGTGCCTGAAGTTTGTGTCTGTGGTTTGTAGGAATTCCTTTAGAAGTAGGGAAAATACATTGCCTTTGTTTCTTCTCTCATGCTATTGCATGCCCTATTCTTTTCTTTCCTGTAAAAAGATGGTTTAAGTACAAATCACAGAAATTGAATGGTTTGGGTGGGGAGGAACCTTCAAGACCATCCCATTCCAACCCTCCCTGCCATGGGCAGGGACACTTTTCACTATCCCAGGTTGCTCCAAGCCATGTCCAGCCTGGCCCTAGACACTGCCAGGGATCCATGGGCAGCCACAGCTGCTCTGGGCACCCTGTGCAGGGCCTGCCCACCCTCACAAAAAATATTCCTTCCCTATATCCCATCCAACCCTGCCCCCTGGCAGTGGGAAACCCCTCTCCCTTGTCCTGTCGCTCCAGGCTCCTGTCCAAAGTCCTTCTCCAGCTCTCCTGGAGTCCCCTTAGGCACTGGAAGGGGCTCTGAGGGCTCCCAGGATGAACAACCCCAGCTCTCCCCGTGACTGTTCCATGGACACAAGCCCCTCATTGAACTGGCTCATTAGGAAGTTGGATTTAAAGCAGGCAGAGTGGCTGTTCCAACATCTGAGGCAGTCCTCCTCCCACCCTGCCTTCCTGCAGGTCTGGCTCAGTGCTGCTGGAGCACGAGATCACCCTGGATGGGACCATTGTGAGCACAGCCTTTGATGACTCCCTGGAGATGGGGATTGTGGGCACCACGGCAGGGACCCTGTGGTACATCAACTGGCTGGAGAGCACCAGCATCCGACTCATCAGTGGCCACAAGAGCAAGGTCAGAGGCTGGGCCTGCTTTGAGTTTTGCTGTTGCTTCAGGCTCTCTTTCTGTTACAGGAAAAAGGGGTTCAAATGGTGGGAGAGAAGGTATTTTATGACAGCTTGCAGTGCACCTTGCCTGGACTACCTTTGGGGTTGGTTTACTCTTTGCCATGATTGATAAGATTGGAAAAGACCTTTAAGATCATCAAGTTCAAGCACCAACCCAGCCCCACGACATTAAACTATGTCCTCACATGCCACACCTACACATTTTTTGAACACTGTTGGGTATGGTGAATATTTTTGAATACTCTAGGATATGGTGACTCCACCATTGCCCTAGGCAGCCTGTGCCAGTGCTTTTACAACCATTTCTGTGAAGAAATTCTTCCTAATATTCAGTGTAAATCTTCCCTGGTGCAAGTTGGGGACATTCCCTCTTGTCCTGTTAGCCCAAAAGCAAAGCTCTGCACCATCTTTTTTGTTCCCTCTCATCTGGCGGGTCCCATGAGCACAATCCTGGGGATGAAGGGGCAGGGCAGCTGATGTGCTCTGGGCTGTGGCACCCTTAGAGCCCTGCTGTGTGCCTTTTCCCTGGAGCAGGTGACTGAGGTGTGCTTCAGTCCTGACGAGAGTCACTGTGCCACGTGCGGCGAGGACGGCAGCGTGAGGATCTGGGCTCTGGGCAGCACCGAGCTGGTGGTGCAGTTCCAGGTGCTCAACCAGGTAAGGGATCACATCAAGTCCCTTCCTCTTGGCACAGGGAAGTGTCCCCTGTGTCAGCAGGTCTGTGCCAATTTCCTTGCAGAGCTGCCAGTGCCTGGCCTGGAAGCCTCGTCCCGTTGGGGTGTGGCCTCGTCCCGGCGAGAGCCAGCACGTGGTGGCAGGGTACAGTGATGGCACTGTCCGTGTGTTCAGTGTCTCCAGGACAGAGATGGAGCTGAAAATGCACCCCCACGCTGCTGCTCTGACAGCAGTCACCTACTCCACTGATGGTGAGGCTGCCTGAGGGGACACTGGGGACATGGGACCTCAGGGAATGTGGCTTGGTGCTGCTCTGTGTCATGGCCCCCTTCCCAAAACCCCAGGGCCAGGGAGAGCCACAGAACTTGTCCCAGTGAGCTCTGGTGACTCTGCCAGCTGGGCATGTGCTGGGTGGGGCACAGGAGGTGCATTGGCTCTGGGATAGCCAAGGGGTTTGGGTACAACAAACACCTTTGTTTTATGATCTGCTGTGGCTCTTCTTCAGTATTGAGGTGTAGTGGGTGTCTCTGAGACATCTCATCACACCCAGCCCTTGACTGGGATGTTCCCAGCCTTTCACAGTGTTTCAGGACACTGATATCCCATAGCTTTGGACCTTTCTCCTCTTTTTTTCCTCCTACAAGAATTGTCCCATTCTTTCCTCTCCTCTGCCACCAGGGGAAATGATCCTATCTGGGGGCAAGGATGGGATAGTGGCTGTCAGCAGCCCTCGCACTGGAATGACCATCCATGTCCTGGCTGACCACAAAGGCTCCCCCATCACTGTTCTCCAGTGCACCAGGAAGCAGGTGAGACCTCAGGAGTGACCCCAGTCCCCATCTGTCACTGCACAGCTCTGGTCAGCAAGTTTGCTTTGGTGTCCCTTGCTTTTCCTCTTTGGAAGTCTTCCTCCATCCCTTCCAGAAAGTTCGGATCAGGTTTTCCAGGGATATATTCAGTGGAATAAATCTCCATGTATTGCAGGTGCAGCCTGAGTTGAGGCTGTGCCTGCAGGGGGACCTTTGGTGGCAGTTGTTGACACCCTGCACATGGGTGTGACATGAACCTGTGCCACAGGCTCTTGGAGAGCAGCATCCCTCAGGAGCAGCCCAGGCTGTCAGCCTGCAGACCCTGTGCCCCCCAAAAAGGGTTTTTGGTTCCTCTGAGCTGGGAAGTCTTGGCTGTGCAGCAGTGGGATGGTTTGATACTCCTTTGTCCTCCTCTTCATGGAGCATTTTTTCCCTTTGCACAGCAGAAATGAGAATAGTTTTCTCTAAGCTCTCAGGCTTTAAGATCATCTACACTGCAAGGCTGTGTTTCCTGGTAATCTGAGACTGAGGAAATCCTCCTTGATTTGAGGTGAAGGACGTTGTTAGGGGACACGTGGTACTGGAAATAACTCCCCTAGGAGATGTGCAGATCCACAGGGTGTCCCAATGAAGAGAACTGAGTTGTTCAGACCAGAATTTGGGTTGGAAAGGGCCTTAAAAATCATCCATTTCCAGCCCCCTGCTATTGTAAATCAAAGGTAACTCTGACAAAGGGGAGACAATGATGCATCTGACTCCATTGATATCAGAAGGCTAATTAATTACTTTATTATACTATACTATATACATTTCATCTAAACTGAATCTGCCAAGCATTCACTCTGCACACACCTGCTCACACTGCACTGAATCTCATGACTGTCACCCAACATTCCCTACACACACACACTCTTGGCCCTGATAGGCCAAGGAAAGAAAACATCCTCACTTTGGCTAAACAATCTCCATATTGCATTCTGCTTTGGCACAAACACAGGCACAGCAAGTGATAAGAATTGTGTTTTCCCTTTCTCTGAGGTTAAGAGAATGTGAATCTCAGAAATCCTTGGGAAGAATTGTGCCTTGCTTTTCTCTGTGAAGGGAAATGTGGCAACACCCTGCCATGTGCAGGGACCCCTCTCACTAGACCAGGTTGCTCCAAGCCCTGTCCAGCCTGGCTTTGGACACTTCCAGGGATGGGGCAGCCGCAAACAGAGATTAATCCTGGCTTTCATCCCCTAAACACAAGCCCCATGTTCCCATGAGTTCCTGTCCCACTCTTTACTGTCCCCCTCCTTCAAAGCCTCTGTGCCCCCAGAAGGACAGGGCTGTGTTTGTGCTCCCAGTACCATGAGAAGGAAGGGAACTCACCAGGACAGGGCTGTGTTTCTGCCCCCAGAACCATGAGAAGGAAGGGAACTCAAAAGGACCGGGCTGTGTTTCTGCCCCCAGTACCATGAGAAGGAAGGGAACTCAAAAGGACAGAGCTGTGATTCTGCCCCCAGTACCACGAGCTCGGGGTGAAAGGAGGGCAGCTCACAAGGACAGGGCTGTGTTTCTGCCCCCAGAACCATAAGAAGGAGGGGAGCTCACAAGGACAGGGCTGTGTTTCTGCCCCCAGAACCATAAGAAGGAGGGGAGCTCACAAGGACAGGGCTGTGTTTCTGCCCCCAGTACCATAAGCCTGGGGAGGAAGGAGGGGAGCTCACCAGGACAGGGCTGTGTTTCTGCCCCCAGAACCATGAGAAGGAGGGGAGCTCACCAGGACAGGGCTGTGTTTCTGCCCTCAGTACCACGAGCTCGGGGTGGAAGGAGGGGAGCTCACCAGGACAGGGCTGTGTTTCTGCCCCCAGTACCACGAGCTCGGGGTGGAAGGAGGGGAGCTCAGAAGGACAGGGCTGTGTTTCTGCCCCCAGTACCATGAGAAGGAGGGGAGCTCACCAGGACAGGGCTGTGTTTCTGCCCCCAGTACCACGAGCTCGGGGTGGAAGGAGGGGAGCTCAGAAGGACAGGGCTGTTGTTTTTGCCCCCAGTACCATGAGAAGGAGGGGAGCTCACCAGGACAGGGCTGTGTTTCTGCCCCCAGTACCACGAGCTCGGGGTGGAAGGAGGGGAGCTGTGGCTGGCAGCCAGCTCCGACCGCCGCGTCAGCGTCTGGGGCTCCGACTGGCTCCAGGACAAGTGTGAGCTCCTCGACTGGCTCAGCTTCCCAGCCCCTGCTGGCCCTGAGGTGAGTGTGGCACCTGCCAGGCCCTGCCTGCTCCTGGTGTGAGGCTGGGCACCAGCAGAGATGGAGGAGGGAGGCTCTGAGAGTGACTGTGTGCTTAGGGAAGGCAGCTCTGTTAGTCCAGCTCACAGAGTGTTGCCAATGCACCTTCTTGGGCGTGGAAGTAAAGTAGCAGGGCCAGACTGCTCTGCAGCACTGACTTTAAGCATGGGAGCCCTAAACTGCACCTGCAAAGAGCTGAGAGCCCTGTGGCAGCAAAGCAGAGCCCAGGCAGCAGTGAGCAGGAGGGAGAGCTAATTATGAGCTTGCTGCTAATTCTGACACTCCTGAGTGTGAGTGCTCTGAGCCAGGAGCGTGGTGATGGCTTCCCAGAGCCAAGTACTCAGCCCTGTGTGCCTCTGCTGCTTGGCAGAGGCCTCTGGCTCCAGCCCAGGGGCAGGGTTTGGGCAGCAGGACACCTGCTGGAAAAGCAGGAGGATCTGTGTTGGTTGGAGAGGATGGAGATGGTCCCTAGTGCAGGTGACATTGGCAGACAGAGGGGAGCTGGGTGGTTTTGGGGGGGAAAGAGGCAGTGCCTCAGACTGGGTCCATACAGCACCTGGGCTCTGTCAGTAATTCTTCCATTTATTACCAAAAAGATGGATTTGCTCTGGAAAGAAGCTCACTACAGCTCTCCCTGCAGCATGAAGGTTTGATCTTGCATCCCCTGCTCAAGATCTGCCTCCTGGGCCCTGTTTTCTTGTGTTAAGCTGATTCATAACCAAATCCCAGCTTCAAGCCCATGCAGCAGTAATATGTCAGTGGGAATTCAACCTGTTGGAGCCTCATGGGACCTGCTCCTACAACACTAAATGATTTGCTCCAGGTTTCCATGGCAGGGTGTGGTTGTTCCTTGCTTTCCCTGAGCCAGAGATGGGAATGCAAGAGGGAGGAAGCAGCCTCCACCATACTCATGTCTCACTGCTCAAACCCTCACAGCCCTGGGGTCCCTCTGTGCTCTCCTGTTATCTCTCATTGATCCAAATAAGAGAACCCAGCCTGTTTTGTTGCCTTTGGTTTCCCTCTTCAGGGTCTGGACAGCCTCCCTCCCAGCCTGGCTGCGTTCTGCCCTTGGGAACATGGTGTCCTGGTCTACGTGGGTTTTGGGCTGCAGAAGGAAGCTTTGTTCTACAGCCTGAGGAAAAAACAGGTACCTGTCCCCTGCCACGGGCAGTGGGGACAGGGGAGGCTGCCCTGTGTGTTACCCTCAGTCCCAGGGGTGGGGTGGGCTCAGGCAGCTGCTCAGGGAACAGATTTTCATTTTGGAAACTCCCGAGTGTGGCCCAGGTGAGCAGCAGAGCCCTGCCCCAGCCTCAGGCTGCATCCAGGCAGGCAGCCAGTCCCTGATCCCAGCGAGAGGAAGGTGGCTGCTTCCAGAACATCCAACACTCTCTGCATTGTCTCCTGGATGCCTGGGGCAGCTTTAGGAGCTGTGCACCCTCAGCCTCCCCATCACCCTCCGTAGGGCTGTGGCTGCACAGCTGTGGCTCTGCCCTCCCCTTTGAGCTGCCCGTGTTTCTCTTGCTGGCCTGCAGGTGCTCAGGAAGATCTCCCTGCCAGCCTTTGCCACGTCCCTCAGCCTGTCCCCAGCTGCACCTTTCATGGCTCTTGGCTTTAGTGGTGAGTGCTGGGGGTGCCTGGGCCACTCCTTCTTCTGCCAGAGGGGAAACAAGTGTCCTCATTCATCCAAACAAGAGACATGTCCTCAAACCTGGGAGCTACAGTCCAGGGAGAGGAGAAACCTCCAGGAGGCTCCTGGGTCAGAAATGAGACGCATGAGGTCAATCCTCTTGGCCATGGGCCACTGCAATGACTTCGCGGGGTTCTGGACTGTCTCCATTTCTGCAGCCTGTGAGGCAGCAGGGACCTTCCCACAGTATGGGTACAGGCAGGACCCTGCTCCTGGCAAGGGCACCTTCCTCCTGGAGCAGTTTGGGTCTGTCTGTCCTGTGTCACTCAGCTCAGCAGCAGGGAGAGAGCCTGGGGAGTGACTGGGAACGGTGCTTCTGGCTGGGAGAGGACAGGGGCTGGGGGTGACTGGGAATGGTGCTTCTGGCTGGGAGAGGACAGGGGCTGGGGGTGACTGGGAATGGTGCTTCTGGCTGGGAGAGGACAGGGAGGGAGGCTGAGAGGGAATGGTGCTTCTGGCCAGAACAGGACATGAAAAGGGGGTAGGAGGTGACCACAGATGGTGCTTCTGGAAGGGACTAGAGATGGAGAAGGTCTGTGAGTGACAGGGAATGGTCTGGAGGGCGATGGGGGCCAGTGGGAGGCTCCTGGCAGAGCCCTGAGCCGCTGCTCTCCCCAGACCGGCTGCTGCGGCTGCAGCCCTGCCCCGCCGGGACCCCGCAGGACTACGCCGGCCATGACGACACCGTGCACCTCTGCCGCTTCGCGCCCTCGGGCCGCTGCCTCCTCACGGCCTCGCACAGCGCCGTGCTCGTGTGGGAGCTGCCGGGCGCCTGAGCCGGGCTGGCCCCGCACCAGCGACGCTTCTCCAGCAGGACAGGCCCCGGCTCCGGCCGCAGCCAGGCCCGAGCCGCTCCCTCACGGCTGCAGCGGCTGGCCCGCCCGCGGCCCCGCCCGGGCCTGGAATGTGTGTCACGGCCCCGTTCGCCGTTTGTTGCCGTTGAACGTTTTGTTTTCGTTAATAAACCATCCAAAGACCAAGGCTGGAGGTCTGTGTATGCTGGCGCCGCCAGGGGGCGCCGCGCTGCCCGCGCCTCTCTGCGCCGCCGCTCGCTGCTGCGGCCGGAAGCGGGGGGGGCCGGGCCGGGCCGGGCAGGCGGCGGCGCCGCCATGAAACGGGACGTGCGGATCCTCCTGCTCGGGGAGGGTGAGGGGGGCACGGGCACGGGGCCGGGGGAGGCTCCTGCAGCCCGGCAGGGGGCACGGGGAGCCGGGGGAGAGGGTTCTCCTGCAAGGGAGGAGCGAGGGCGGGCAGGGGGCCCAGGCGGACCCCCCGTCACAGGCGGGACCAAGGGACAGACCGGGCCCGTCATTGTCACCGGGCGATCCCGGCTCCGGACGTGGCTCCCACCTGCCGCTGGCCCCCTCAAGCTCTGCCGTGCCGGTGCCCATGTCAACGTCCTCCCTTTATTTCCTAGCCCAGGTGGGGAAGACGTCCCTGATCATGGCTCTGGTGGGAGAGGAGTTTCCTGAAGAGGTGAGTGGGGAGGGGACGCGCACGGCCCCAGCCCAGGCCCCTCGCTGGGTGGGACAGCTCTGTCCCAGTGTCCCCGCTGGAGGTGGGACTGGGTGGGACAGCTCTGTCCCAGTGTCCCTGCTGGAGATGGGGCTGGGTGGGACAGCTCTGTCCTCAGTGTCCCCGCTGGAGGTGGGACTGGGTGGGACAGCTCTGTCCCAGTGTCCCCGCTGGAGGTGGGGCTGGGTGGGACAGCTCTGTCCCAGTGTCCCTGCTGGAGATGGGCTGGGTGGGACAGCTCTGTCCCAGTGTCCCCGCTGGAGATGGGCTGGGTGGGACAGCTCTGTCCCAGTGTCCCCGCTGGAGGTGGGACTGGGTGGGACAGCTCTGCCCCAGTGTCCCCGCTGGAGATGGGACTGGGTGGGACAGCTCTGTCCTCAGTGTCCCTGCTGGAGATGGGCTGGGTGGGACAGCTCTGTCCCAGTGTCCCTGCTGGAGATGGGGCTGGGTGGGACAGCTCTGTCCTCAGTGTCCCTGCTGGAGATGGGCTGGGTGGGACAGCTCTGTCCTCAGTGTCCCTGCTGGAGATGGGCTGGGTGGGACAGCTCTGTCCTCAGTATCCCCGCTGGAGGTGGGACTGGGTGGGACAGCTCTGTCCCCAGTGTCCCAGCTGGAGGTGGGACTGCCTGGGAGGTGCTCGCAGCTCACGGGGCTGGTTCAGGTGAACTCAATGAGGACCGCAGGGAACTCCAGCTGGGGTGGTGTTTTTCTCAGTTTGTGCTCTGATTCCGACCTGGGGGCTGATCCTGACTTGCACTCTCTCTGCCCTGAGGAGGGTGTTGGTGCCTCCCAGGGCCCCCCTTGCTGCTGCTGGGGGTCTCTCACCAGCACAGCAGGGCTGGCACCACCACAAAGCCCTTGGAAGGGGCAGCTCCATTCCCTGCCCGCTGCACCCTCTGGAGATGGGTTTGGTGCTCTGAGCAGCAGCATCCAGCCAGATGTGCCCCTCAACATCTGGCTGCCACAGCATAGTTTGGGTAGGGAAATGGGATCAGTCTGTCCAGGCACATTTTCCCTGAGCTTCAGGTGGTTTCTCCTGCTGCCCATGTGTGCCCTCCATGGTGTTGTGCTGGGCAGCATCAGGTCAGGGGTTTGAGGGGACCAGCCCTGCACCCCTTCTCTGCTCCCAGCCCAGCCCAGAGGAGCCCAGGGAGTGTCCAGGGTTTATCTCCACCGGGATCAGGAGCTTGGTGTGAGGGAGGCAGGTGGAAGTTCCACCTGGAGGCCACTGCCTGTGCCAGGGCTGGAGTGCAGGGGGCTGCTGCAGCCTGGTGGGCCAAGAGTGATCCGTGATCCACAGCTCATCCTGCCCTGGCAGTGGCCAAGGCTCTGAAGTCCCTTGTCACCTGTGCTGCTTGGCTGGAGGGGGTGTGCTGCCTTTGCAGGTGCCCCCCCGGGCAGAGGAGATCACCATCCCGGCCGATGTCACCCCTGAGAAGGTCCCCACACACATTGTGGACTACTCAGGTAGGGCCCTGTCCTGCCTGGCTTCTCCCCTTCCCTGCCTGCCCGAGGGCTTTGGGACGGGGTGGCCCTGCCTGGGCAGCTGGTGATGGCTTCATTCCCCTTGCAGAGTCGGAGCAGACGGAGGAGGAGCTGCAGGAGGAGATCGCCAAGGTGAGCAGGGCTGGCCGGGACGGGCACAGGAGGCTGTGGTCCCCAGGGGACACATGGCTGCTCCCCTCCCCTCCCTGTTAGCCACCCAGAGAGGCACAGGCAGTTGGTTATCCATGGATTAATGCTCCTGGTTTGTTTAGAGGCTTGTTTAATCCTGCTCTGTCTTGTAAGCTGTTGTGTGTGGCTTGTCCAGGGCCTCCGGGGAGCCTCCAGAAGGCGAGTAGTGGGGGCAGCTCGCTGCCCACGGGAGGAGGAGGAGGAGGCAGGAGCAAACACTGTGCTCTCAGCCTCAGGATATTCCCCACAGACTCAGAAGAGGGAGGAGCAGTTGCTGGGTTTGGGCAGGACCCCTGCTTAGATCCCTGTGGCTGCCTGATGAAGCTGTGGCACAGAGGAGTTAATCTGGGAGCTGGAGCTGCAGGCGAGCACTGGGCAGGGAGGGATGAGGGAGCCCTCAGAGCAGCCATGGAGGAATAATTAAGTTGTCTGGCTGGGTTGGACCCAGCTGCTCTTTGCCCTGGGATTAACCTTGACTCTGCAGACATGAGGACCTTTTAATTATGGATAATAAAACCATTTCTCTCACGTGAGCAAAGCTGTTTAATCTCCCAACCCCGGTGGCTAACAGTCGAGAAGGTGGGCACGGGGGTCCTGCTCCCTCCACCCAGACAGCAGGAGTACACAGAAGCTTTAAATGGCTCCAGGAAATCCTGCCTAAACCCTTGTGTGTCCTCGGATTAGCATTAAACTCTCTGCTGAAAGGACCAGTGATCCCTCCTGTCTGCTTCCGATAAAGCCTCGGTGCTGGCCCTGTCTGCAGGGGTCAGGAGGGGAGGAGAGCTGGGGCATGGCTGCTGTGAGGGGGGTCTGGGCCAGCAGGCGTGGGAGCAGCAGCTCCTGAGGCAGAGGAACTTCTCCCAGGAGCTCCTGAGGCAGAGGAACTTCTCCCAGGAGCTCCTGAGGCAGAGGAACTTCTCCCAGGAGCTCCTGAGGCAGAGGAACTTCTCCCAGGAGCTCCTGAGGCAGAGGAGCTGCTCCCAGGGGCTCGAGGGCTCGTGCTGAGGGCACGGGGGGCTGTGTACGTGTCCGTGCTCACGTGCGCTCAGCCCAGCGCTTCCCTGGCAGCTCAGGCAGCATTCCCTGCTGCCCTGGCATTCCCTGCTGCCCTGGCATTCCCTGCTGCCCTGGCATTACCCTGCTGCCCTGGCATTCCCTGTTCCCCTGGCATTCCCTGCTCCCATGTCATTCCCTGCTGCCATGGCATTCCCTGCAGCCCTTGCATTCCCTGCTGCCCTGGCATTCCCTGCTGCCCTGACATTCCCTGCTTCCATTTCATTCCCTGCTGCCCTGGCATTCCCTGCTGCCCTGGCATTCCCTGCTGCCCTGGCATTCCCTGCTTCCATGGCATTCCCTGCTGCCCTGGCATTCCCTGCTCCCATGTCATTCCCTGTTCCCCTGGCATTCCCTGCTGCCCTGGCATTCCCTGCTCCCATAGCATTCCCTGCTGCCCTGGCATTCCCTGCTCCCATCGCATTCTCTGCTGCCCTGGCATTCCCTGCTGCCATGGCATTCCCTGATGCCATGGCATTCCCTGCTGCCATGGCATTCCCTGCTGCCCTGGCATTCCCTGCTGCCCTGGCATTCCCTGCTCCCATTGCATTCCCTGCAGCCCTTGCATTCCCTGCTGCCCTGGCATTCCCTGCTGCCATGGCATTCCCTGCTGCCATGGCATTCCCTGCTCCCATGTCATTCCCTGCTGCCCTGGCCTTCCCTGCTGCCCTGGCCTTCCCTGCTGCCCTGGCCTTCCCTGCTGCCCTGGCATTCCCTGCTGCCCTGGCATTCCCTGCTGCCCTGGCATTCCTTGCTTCCATGGCATTCCCTGCTGCCACAAGTGTGGCAGGGACCCCTCACCACCCTCTCCTGTTTCTCTTGCAGGCCAACGTGGTCTGCATGGTGTACGATGTCACCAAGGAAGCCACCATTGACAAGGTAATGGGTCCCCACCATGGCCCTGCTCCAGTGCTGGGGTTTCTGTGCTGCCCTGTGGTGTGGGCACGTACTGATGGCCCCTAGCCCTGTGGGATTTTGGGTCAGAGATTCTTGCTAGCAGAAGCTGAGTCCCACCCAAGGTTGTTACTCACAGCAGGACAGCAGGCTTGTTGCATCCCGGTGCTGGCACCCAGCATCCCTGGGGCTGCTCTGCCTGCTGGTGTGAGGGGATGCTGGGGAGCAGATGGCTGCAGGGAATGTTCCTGCCTGCCTGGAGCTGTGCTCACAGCCCTTTCCCTCTGCTCACCTTCCAGATTCGCACAAAGTGGATCCCCATGGTCAACGGGGGACTTGAGAAGGGGTCCAGGTACTGTGTGGGGTGCAGAATTGGGGGGTTCTGGGGGCTGTGGGGTGCCCACCATCCTCACCTCCTTCTGAGGGTACTGAGAGCAAACCAGCTTTGTGGTTTGATCCAGGCTGGGTTGAATGGGAGCCATGGTCTAATGGGGGTGTCCCTGCCTATGGCAGGGCGTGGGATGGGATGAGCTTTAAGGTCCCTCCCAACCAAAACCATTCCAGGACTGTGGTTTGTGGCCAGACCACTTAGAGCAGAAGCACAGGGGCACTTTCCTCCACCAGAGATCCCGTTGAGGCAGGGGGTCACTGAGGAGGGATCCTTCTCCCCCCGTGATCTCAGGCAGACAGGCAGGGAGAGGAGGCTGCCAGGGGGGTGTGGGAGCACAGAAGCTTTAGTTTGTGTGTGGATCTCTTGGGCAGAAGGCTGCTGTGCTGGATTAAAGGCTCCTGAGCATATTGTTGCTGGGTGAAAGCATAAGCAGGATCAGGCAGTCTGTTTCTCCAGATGGATGCTCCCGGCTGTGGGAGGCAGGAAAGCTGCTCTGGACCTTGCAGAGGAGAGCTGGGGCCTCCCTGACCTGCCCATGGGAGCACCAGTGGCTGGCACAGTGCTGGGAGGGCTGGCCTCACTCGTGCTCTGTGTCTTCTCCTAGAATCCCCATTATTTTAGTGGGAAACAAGTCTGACCTGCAGGTGGGCAGCTCCATGGAGGTCATCCTGCCCATCATGAACCAGTTCTCGGAGATTGAGACCTGTGTGGAGGTGAGGGGGCTGGGGGGTGTGCAGGGCCTCCCTGAGGGCTGGGAATGCTGGTTTGGTGGGAGTCAGGGATCCCCTGTGCTCCTGGAGGGCTGCCCTGATGGTGTTGCTCTACACAAGTCCAGGGGTTGAGAGCCTGTCCTTTGGCCTTTCTGTCCTTTAACCCCTTGCCAAGGAGCAGCTTTCTGAGTCTGCCCTCTGTGGCTCTCTAGTTGGAGCTCCACACAGGCCCTGTTGGTTCTGGGGCTGTGGAATGGGCACAGCAAAGCCAGAACAAAACCCCGGGGATTGCCCCTTTGGATTTTTCCTCATGGTGGAAAAATGTTGCTCTGGGTTTTGAGGCACAGCTAGTCTGGCTGGGGGAGATTGTATCATCCTCTCTCTTCTTCTGAATCCCCAGTGCTCTGCCAAGAACCTCAAGAACATCTCTGAGCTCTTCTACTATGCCCAGAAAGCTGTGCTGCACCCCACTGCCCCGCTCTATGACCCAGAGGAGAAGCAGGTGGGTTCCTGGGGGAGTCTCCTTCCCTCACACTGCTCTGGGCTGGAGGTTTTGGAATGCAGGTGGAGGGTTTGGGCTGGCACAGACTCCTGTGCTCAGTACACCTGCAGGGACTGGGGTGTGTTGGGGCAGAAGCCCTCATGCTCCAGGTTGTGTGTTGGTTGTGGAGGGAAGGCTCAAGAAGAACAATTCCCCATGGATTGTCCTCTCTGACTTTAGATGGGATAGTAGGAAAAATTTCTTCATGGTGAGGGTGGTCAGGCACTGGCACAGGTGGAATGGTGGAGTCAGCATTCCTGGAAGGATTTTAAAGCTCTGTGGATGTGGCACTTGGGGACATGGGCTACTGGTGGCCTTGGCAGTGCTGGGGGAACAGCTGGACTCAGATCTTGGGGCAGTTTTCCACCCTTTATCATTCCATGAGTCCCACCTCCAAGGAGGCTGTGGTACAGGCCTAGAAGTGCAGGAAGGAGCCCTCTGAGTGTGGGGCTGCAGGAGGAAGGGCCAGGCTGTGGCTGGCCCTGGCATTGTCACCATGGTTGGTCCTTGCAGCTCAAACCCGCCTGCGCTCGAGCGCTGACCCGCATCTTCAACCTCTCAGACCAGGACAACAACCAGATCCTCAGTGATGATGAGCTCAACTACTTCCAGGTAGGGTGGCTGCAGAGCTGAGGAGTTCCCCAGTGCCTGGGATTCCCTTTCCAGCAGAGGAGCTGCCCCTCCTGGCACAGCCATCCCGTTCCTGTTTGGTGTTTCTGTGGCACAGCTGGGTGCATCTCTGAGCATGTGGGGCTCCATCTTCCCAAGCTTGGGCTGTTTGCTCTGCCATGGGAAGACCAGGAGGCTCTGGAGGTGCTGAGAGCCCTGAATTATTGGGATGCTGAAGAACAGGGGTTTGGTCAAGGCATAAGACAGAAATCCATGAGCTGGGTGGATTTTCCCTCCCTGAAGCCCCATTCCTTGCCAAGGGAGAGGGGACAGGATTGTGCTCTCTGAGTGCTTTTCTGACAATGGTGTTCATTCTCTTGGGAGGCAGAAGTCTTGTTTTGGAAACCCCCTGGCTCCCCAGGCCCTGGAGGATGTCAAGATGGTTGTGTGGAAGAACACGACAGACGGGGTGCAGGACAACGGCCTCACCTTGAACGGTAACAGCCCAGGGGCTCCCTGCTCCTCCCCAGGGTTGGGGGGATCCTCCTCCCTCAGCACATCCCAGGGGCTGCCCTTGGTCTGAGCCTCCTGGCCTAGTTAGTCCAGGCCTGGTTAGTCCCTGTTGTTAAAGCAAGCTGCTGTGGCTCTCTGAGCCAGCAGTGTTTTCCCAGGGGAAGCATGGCTGAGGGGTGCACCCCTGAGCCTGAGCTGACTCCACTGACCCCTGAGCCTGAGCTGACTCCCCTGTGGCTGAGCCCCCTGGTCTCTCCTGCAGGCTTCCTCTTCCTCAACACCCTCTTCATCCAGAGGGGCCGGCACGAGACCACCTGGACCATCCTGCGCCGCTTCGGCTACGACGACGAGCTGGAGCTGACAGATGATTACCTGTACCCACAGTGAGTGCCCAGGGCTGCCCAGGGGCCACATCCCCCTGGTGCATGGCCCAGCATCCCCAGCACCCTGGCTGCATCCTCCCTGCAGCCCAGGAGCTGCTCTGGGGTCAGGTTCACAGTGCTCACTTTCCCCTGGGGCAGGAGCTGACATGTGGGCTCAGGGACAAACACAGCACGCCTGGGGCTGCTGATTTAGGCAGACAGCAAGGTGGGGAATGAAATGCAGACTTGCCTTGACATCAGCAAGGGGTTCTTGGAGGCTGCTGTGTGCCTGGCTGAGCGAGGCACAGCGGCTGTGTCGGGAGCAGTGAGCTGTCAGCACAGCCCTCACGGCGCATTGTGCAGCTCCCGTCTCCTCTCTGCTCCCTGCCACTCTGGAGATGGGGAGCTGGCAGCAATGGAAGGGTTTGGCTTGGGAGCTGCCTCCTCCTCTTCCCAGAGAGCAGGCTGCAGGGAGGTGACAGGGACACGCTGGTGGATGGCACCCAGGGCACTGCTGAAGCCCTAGGCATGAGGCAGAGCGAGGGCACAGCATCTCCTGGGATGTGCCAGGGAAAGGCCACTGTGCATCCTCAAGGGATTCTCCACTAAATAAAGGGGCTGTGTCAAGGAATAGCCAGGCCTGGAGGCAACAGCTGACCTTGAGCAGGGAGGGAGTGGGGAGCTGTTTCCCCTGGGTGAGATGTGCTCACACACTGCCCTTCATTCAGGGCTTGAGGAGGTTCATTTGGGTGTCTGAACTGCAGAATAAGATATGAAAGATAAAAGGGAGGTTTTAGGTTGGGTAGTAGGAAAAATTTCTCTGCTGAAAGAGTTAGGTTGGGTAGTAGGAAAAATTTCCTAGGTTTTCCTAGGTTTATGTTGGGTAGTAGGAAAAACTTCTCTGCTGAAAGGCACTGGCACAGCTGCCCAGGGCAGTGGTGGAGTCCCCCCATCACTGGAGGGATTCAAAGCTCTGTGGATGTGTTGAAAGCAAAGGGAGATGACCCATCTTTGTTGATCAGCATCGAACTCCAGTTTATTGATCTCACTCACACACTTTTATAGTGCTGTTAATTAAGCTTATACATATTACAAAATCCGAGCTCATCATAGGTCACAGATTACACACCAACCCCTCCTTTTGTTTTCAATACCTGTGGTTTGTTATTGAAACCAAGATTTGTGTTCTCACCCTGATATGAAAGTTCTCAAGGCCTCCATGTTTGTCAACTTTTGCTTTCCCAAAACTTATCCAAGGACAAGATATTTACTTGTTATTAAAAACAGTCTGAGAACTTCTGCTGTTTACATAAACATGCCTGAGAACTTTTGTTGTTTACAGAAACAGGCTGTGAGAATTTGCTCCTCACAGCTGCCTTTTAAGCCATCTCTGAGCAAAATTCTCCAGCATTGATGTGGCACTTGGGGACATGGGTCAATGATAGCCTTGACAGTGTTGGAGCAGTTGGACTCAATCAGAGAGGGCTTTTCCAACCTAAGTAATTCCATGCTTTTCCCAACAGGATCCGTGTGCCCCCTGGCTGCTCCACAGAGCTCAACCACTTGGGATACCAGTTCCTGCAGAGGCTCTTTGAGAAGCACGACAAGGTGGGCAGCAGGGCAGGGGCTGCAGGGCAGGGGCTGCACAGCTGTGCTCCCCTAACCACCCCTCTGTGCCAGGGAGCCCCAGGGAAAGGCTTTCCTCTGCCACAGCATTCCCTCTTTGGAGGCTGTGGGAGCAGGAAGAGGCCACAGCATGCTGTAGGTGGTCTGATGGCCTGTCAGGGACGTGGGGTTTGGTCACTACTCTGGGCCAAGAGACAGTTTGGACTTTGAGGGACTGGGTCTGAGTTGGCATCAAGCTGGCATGGCCCTTGTGCCTGGCTGCAGCAGGCAGGGAGGCAGGGAATTGGGCAGGGAGGGAGTTGAGCAGGGAAGCAGAGGATTGGGCAGGGAGGGAGGGAGTTGGGCAGGGAGGGAGTTGGGCAGGGTGGCAGGGAATTGGGCAGGGTGGCAGGGAATTGGGCAGGGAGGCAGGCAGGGAAGCGGGCACAGCTGCTGGCCAGCAGCCATGGACCAAACACCAGCATCTGCCAGCCTGGTGGAGGGCTGCCAGGCTGGAGAGAGGGAGAGAAAGCAACACATTTGTGCCAAACTCAGGCTCTTGGAGAGTGGGAGAAAGGGATGTATTGGATCAGCATGCACCTGCTCGGACTGGCTATTCAAATGTTGATGTGCATCTGGGGAATGGCAGCTCTGTGACATCGGGGAGTGGCTCAGGAATGGCAGCAGAGAGTGGACACACATCCCTGTGTGTCCAGATCAGCTCTGTAGCCATGGGGAATGGCAGAACTGAACGGATGCACATCCCTGGGTGCCCAGGTGCCAGCAGGTCCTCCTCAGGCACAGCAGCCTGAGTGCTGAGTGCTGTGGAAGGCCAGGCTGGCCTGATGCATGCTGCTGTGGGACTGCTGGCTCCAGGAGTGCCAGCAACAGCAGCTCAGGGCTGTGGGGTGGGCGTGGACAGTCCTGCCTGGCTGCAGCTGCAATCCCATGGCCTGTTTGCTGCTGTGCAGTGCTGGAGTCCCTGAGGCTCTGAGCTCGCCCAGCTCCGGCCTCGCTGCGGCCGATCGATCCTGCCATTGACAGATCCCTGTGACAGTGCACAGCAGGGAGGTGGCCCGTGTGGCAGGGCCCCCCGTGGGCACAGGCTGGGCCCTGCCTCCCCTGGTGACTCCCCTGTGTGTTTTGGCAGGACCAGGATGGAGCCCTGTCGCACACAGAGCTGCAGAACTTCTTCAGCGTGTTCCCCTGCGTGCCCTGGGGCCCCGAGCTCTACAACACGGTATGCACCACTGATAAAGGCCTGCTTTCCCTGCATGGATTCCTCTGCCAGTGGACGTAAGCTCAGTCCCTCTCCCTGGCCCTTGCTCACCTCACTGAGCCCTTGCTGACCCTGCTGCTGTGCTCTGTCTCTGCAGGCTCGTGGCTTACCTGGACGTGCGGCACTGCCTGGAGTGCCTGGGCTACCTGGGCTACCCCATCCTCTCGGAGCAGGACTCCCAGACCCAAGCCCTCACAGGTACAGCCATGCCCTCCCCTTCTGTCACAGCTTGGGTCCCTCCTGGCTCTCACCACCCTCTCTTGCTGCCAGTGACCCGGGAGAAGAGGATTGACCTGGAGAAGGGGCAGACCCAGAGGAATGTGTTCCTGTGCAAGGTGCTGGGAGCGCGGGGCGCAGGCAAGTCTGCCTTCCTGCAGGCCTTCCTCGGCAGGAGCCTGGCGGTGAGTGGCTGCTCCCTGCCTGGCCACGCTCCCAGGATGGAGCAGGAGGCACAGCTGGGGGTCCTGGAGTGATCTGTCCCTTGGTGGCACCTCCCTGCCCCTGGCCAGGCCCCTCTGTGTGCTGCCCTCCCTGCCCATGCTCCACATCCCCTCCATGCTGGTGGCTTTGGTGTCCTTATTGTGGGTAAAGCAGTGGCTCTGCTCCCTCTGCTTGTCCCTTTCCCTGCTCTGACCTGACTTTCACTGCCTGTTAGGAGCAGCCCCACATCCCATGCCAGGCCCTGGCTGCCCTTCAGGCCAGGGGGGCTCAGGGCAGTGTGAAACAGTCCCTCACCCAGCACTGCTTGGGTCTCCACAACCTGAGATGCTGTTTTCCTTGTGACAGGCCCAGAAGGAGAAGCCAGGAAAGCCATCCCTCTACACCATCAACACAGTGCAGGTCAATGGCCAGGAGAAGTACCTCATAGTAAGTGTGGGAGGGCAGGGAATTGTGCCTGGCTCTTGGCATGGCTGGGCTGTCCCCATACCCTGGCACATGGGGCTGGGCTGTGCCTGTGGCTGTGCTGGCACTGTCCTTGTGCTGCTGTGAGGAGCAGCTGAGCCCTGGGACCCTGCAGTGCCACCTTGCTGTCCCCTGTGCTGCAGCTGTCCGAGGTCAGTGCTGACAGCACCTTCTCCAAGCCGTCGGACACCGCCTGCGACGTCGCCTGCTTCATCTACAGCCTGAGCGACCCCAAATCCTTCAGCTACTGTGCCAGCATCTACAAGGTACCTGGCAGGGACCCTGGGGGCCTTCACAGGGGTCCTGGGCAACCCAGGGGTCCTGTTAGACCTCACCAGGGGCACAGGGGACATCAGCCTCTCCTGGGGTTGGTCCCTAACCCCTCGCTGGGGTTTCTGTCTCTGCAGCAACACTACGTGGACAGCCAGATCCCCTGTGTGTTCGTGGCCTCCAAGACAGACCTGCCAGAAGCCAGCCAGCAGCCAGGGCTCTTCCCAGCTGAGTTCTGCTACAAGCACTGCCTCCCTCCACCCTTGCCCTTCTCCTGCCACAGCCAGGGACCACCCAGCACTGCTGTCTACACCAAACTGGCCACTGCTGCCACCTTCCCGTTAGTATCCTTCCCACGGGGGGCTGTGTCCCAGCCCTGCCTCTGCCACACGGCTTTTGCTTTGGTTTCTCTGCAGCTTTTGGTGTCATCTGGGGCATGCAGTGACAGGACAAGGGAGGATGGCCTTAAGCTGAAGGAGGACAGGATTAGAGGGGATATTGGGAAGGAATTGTTCCCTGTGAGGGTGGGCAGGCCCTGGCACAGGGTGCCCAGAGCAGCTGTGGCTGCCCCTGGATCCCTGGCAGTGCCCAAGGCCAGGCTGGGCAGGGCTGGGAGCAGCCTGGGACAGTGGAAGGTGTCCCTGCCCATGGCAGGGGTAAAATGAGATGAGCTTTAATGTTCCTTTCCAATCAAACCATTCCAGGATTCTGTGATTCTGTGATCTGCTTATACAAATAATTGAAACAGAAAAGCCACTTCTTCTCTAATTGCAGAGGGGGGAGGTTTTCTGCTGCCTGTGTGTATGTCTCTGGCAGATTTAGTAGATAGATCCTGCCACAGGAGTGTTTATTTTTGAAGCCTAAGATAAAAAATGCTGAAGAGGAGTAGCCAGCTTAGTTTGCCAAGGCCCACGGGGGGGGGTGGCAGCTATTTTCTCCCGATGAGATGGATCAGGCTGGAAAAGAGGTCAGTGAAGCCAGACCTCTGTCACACAGAGAAACTGCACCCCAGAGGGGCTGGGAGTGGGGCAGGACAGCACCAGGCTGGTCACAGGAGGTGAGGGGGGCTCTGAGGAGAGAGGAGGCTCCCTGTGAGTGGAATCACTCTGCTCCAGGGCTGGGCAGGGCCAGCACAGCTCCAGGGGCCGAGCCCTGGCGGGGAGAGCGTGTGGGAGCGTTGGAAGGCAGGATGGGATTACTAGTGAGTAGTTTTCCCTCCAGCTTCTTTTCAATAAACAACTTTATTTTTAGAGCTGACGCTTTTTTTTTTTTTTTTTTCCCCTCTGCAGTATTAAAATTTAAATATTCTTAATATATCTTGGGGTATGTGGTATAAATAAATAACAGCGTAATGGAGGGCCGGGGATTGGCTGTGCTCCCCCGATGTAGTGGGGAATGAATTATGGATGGAGGCAGAGAGAGGAGAGGAGCTGTTAGTGCAGGCCAGCACGTGCTAGGGGAGGGGATGTGTACCCTGGGGCAGCACCAGGGCCTGTCCCTCGCTGCCCTTTGGTCCCTGTCACCAGTGTCCCTGTGGTGGCATCCTGGGGAGTTGCAAAGGCAGCCTGACCTAGAAAGACACATACCTGTCTAATTATTGAGGTGTTGGAGAGCTGTTTCCAGGGCAGGGGAGGGGACAGCCACATCCATCCCACAGCCCCGCCTTGGCTTGGTGCTGATGCTGGGTGATGAGAATCTCAGATTCTCACTGGGCTCACCCTCCTGGCACTCCCTGTGTGGGGTGGGAGCACCAGGACAGCCACACTCACCGGCTTCTTGTGTGTTTGCTTGCAGGCACCTGAACGCCGTGGAGCTGGGAGTCGCGTCCTTCTGGCTGCGGGTGGCGCTGGGGGCGGCGGTGACGGCGCTGGTGGGCTTCACCCTGTACCGCCTGCTGGCCAAGAACAAGTGAGAGCCACGCCCCGCTGCGGCCCCGTGACACCAGCTCCGTCCCCAGCGACGCCCGGAGGGGCCCCGCCTCAAGCTGGCCCCGCTAGGAAATCCTCCTTTGCCCCCAGCCTGGATTGCAGGAGCAGTGAAGCCAGACCTCGCAGCACCAGCAGGATCAGCCCTGGCACCGGGCAGCCTCAGCCCGTGGCCTCCTGGCCCCCGTGGGCACAGGGCTGGCAGCTCTGCCAGGAGAGCTCTGCCTCACCAGCGGCTGGAGGGTCACCCTCGTCTTTTATTCTGTTCAGTTTTTTTAACGCTTGTTTTTAAGCTCAAACACGAGTGTTTCAGTGTCTGTTGGCCTGGGCACATCCCCTCCCCTGAGGGCTGTGCTGGTGCCCTCAATTCTGGAGGGCACAGCGCTGCCGGGGCCCCGGGGAGCTCCAGCAGCAGCTGAGCTGTCAGATGAGCTCACGGCTGCAGCTCCCTGGGGCTCAGCTCCAGATCCTGTCCCGGTTTCCCTCAGCCAGGGCTGGCACAGGGAGCCAGGGAGGGAGGGCCAGGCCCTGACACCCCCAGCCCAGTGTGAGGGATCAGCCTGGCCCCTCCTGCTGGGCCACAGGGGCTGCTCTCCTGGCCTGAGGGGACACAGTGATCACCAGGGTTTGTCCTGAGCTCCTTTCTGTTGTTTCTACACAAAGATCTTGTGAGTCCTGCAGCGTGCCAGGCTCTGGGTCCATCCACTCTCCTTTCCTGGCTCCCGTTTGGCCCATCCCCTCCCCACCCTGGCCACCAGTATTCATGGCCAGCAGTGTTTGCAGGGCTCTGGGAGCCCTGGTAAGGACTGGGAGGGCATTGGGTGCCCGCTGTGTGCCCGGTCTGTCCCTGGCAGTGCCATCACTGAGCTGGTACCACGCTGTGCCCTAGGCCCTGTGCCCTGCTGTCCCCTCAGTGGGGCCCTGTCCAGAGCGTGAGGCTCTGGGCATTGCATCTCCTGGCACCACTGGAAGCTCCTTCCTGTCCTGTCCTGTCCCCTGCCCACACCTGAGCTGGTTTCATCTGCTGGGACTGAGCTCAGTCCCTGTGTGCAAGTCCCAAAGAGCCAGGCCAGCACCATCCCTGGGTTCCTGGGGAGCCTGGATCAGCCCTGGCTGTGCCACCAACCTGGCTGTGCCACCAACCTGGTCGTGCCACCAGCCTGGCTGTGCCACCAGCCTGGCCATGTCACCAACCTGGTCATGCCACCAGCCTGGCCATGTCACCAGCCTGGCAGTGTCACCAGCCTGGCCTTCCCCAGCACGCTCAGGGTCAGTCTCCAGGCAGCTGCAGGGGCAGATCCTAGGGTAGCACCAGAGCTGCTTTTTCTGTGTTTTGTCTATTTAAATGTTTTATGGTGGCCTGGAACCAGCGAGGGGATGGAGGAATCGCTGGGCAGCGCCAGTGTCTCTCCTTGGGACGGTCCCAGGGTGGTGTCCCCATCCTGCTGTCCCCAGCTCTGCGTGTCCCTGCCTGTGCTGGAGCTGCCCTGCCAGTTGGGCACACGCTCAGTGCTGGTTCCTGGCACTGCCAGGGCCAATCTCTCGTGCTCAATGTCCTCCTCTGTGCCCACCGTGCGTGGCTCTGCCAGCCGGGCCCGTGCCTGGCGTTGGTGTCTCCCTGCTCCACATCTGCTGGAGCTGTAATGTTTTAGGTTTGTTCTCTACAGCAAAATAAATTTTTACACACCTTGAGCTTGCACACCGTGTGCTGTATCCCCTGGGGAGCAGGACCCCTGTCCCTGTCACCCAGGCAGGGGGAGCAGGGCCACCCTGAGGGCACTGACAGGGATTTAGGGCCTGGTGTGGTGGCACAGGGCTTGGGGCTGGCCAGGACTCCTTGGTGCTTGGGGACACAGATCCTTGTGCCAGTGCCAGCCAGGGTGCAGAGCCAGGGGAGGAGGTGATGGATCCCGTGGTTTCTGCTCAGGATCCGTGGGAAGGGGGAGCTTTGGCTGCCCTGGGAGCTGTGGTCTCTGTGCCCATCCCTGTGTGGGGTTTGGGGCTCCCCACTTCCCTGCAGTCACTTTTCCCCTGCACCTGCACCTCCCCTCCCCTCCCTGCTCCTGTTTTCCCGTGGCAGATTTTCCCTCAGCTATTTCTGTCCCTGCCTCAGCCACGGGCGCTGGGCACAGGCAATGTGGGCACAGGCAGTGTGGGCGCAGCCGGAGGAAAGGATTTTCCAGAGCCTCTGCACTGGATGGGATCGGGCTGCTCCCACATGGGGGGGATCCTTGTGGGGTGGGAGGGGAGACCCTTCCCACAGGGCCAGCCAGGGGACAGGGAGGGTGGGGACACAGCCGGGGGACGGGGACAGTGGGGACACAGCCAGGGGACAGGGACAGTGGGGACACAATCAGGGGACAGGGAGGGTGGGGACACAACCAGGGGACAGGGAGGATGGGGACGCAGCGGCGCTGCGGTGCGGGCAGAGGGGGCGGTGCAGGCGGACGGGACACGCGGGGCTCCCCGGTGACTCCAAACCAGGCTGGATCCCCCGGGAGCCGCGGCCCACGTGCCCTGCTGGGTATTCACAGCTCTGCCGTGCGGGGCACGGGCGCTGTGCTGGCACCGACGCGGGTGTGGGGCTGGGCACACGCCTGGCACCGCCATGGGACACCAGGGAAGGGTCTGGCAGGGCTGGGCAGCCCAGAGCTCCCCGGGCACCTCAGTGGGGCTGAGCTGCAGCTCTGGGAAGTGGGGACGGTACCAGGGATGGGTCCTGGGGACACCCCTGCCTGCTGGGGACCCAGGGGAGCCTGGCCTGGGTGACAATGGGCATGTCCCATAGCGGTGCCAGCTCCAGGGACCCGGTGCCAGGCTGTCCATGAGCACTGTGCCGGGGCAGGGGACAGCACTGGAGGCTCCGTGGTCCCTGTGCCATGGGGGGCGTACCCGGGCTGTGCTGGCCTGGGGGTCAGGGACAGGATGGAGGGAATGTTTGCAATCTGTGCCAGATTCAGCAGGCAGCTGGTGCTGGCGTGCTGGTGTCCATCCCGGGACACTGGTGTCCATTCTGGGATGCTGGTGTCCATCCTGGGACACTGGTGTCCATTCTGGGATGCTGGTGTCCATCCTGGGACACTGGTGTCCATTCTGGGATGCTGGTGTCCATCCTGGGACACTGGGGTCCATCCTGGGACACTGATGTCCATCCTGGGATGCTAATGTCCATTCTGGGACACTGGTGTCCATTCTGGGATGCTGGTGTTCATCCTGGGACACTGGTGTCCATCCTGGGATGCTGGTGTCCATCCCGGGACACTGGGGTCCATTCTGGGACACTGGTGTTCATCCCAGGACACTGGTGTTCATCCCAGGACACTGGTGTCCATCCCGGGACACTGGTGTCCATCCTGGGATGCTGGTGTTCATCCTGGGACACTGGTGTCCATCCTGGGATGCTGGTGTCCATCCCGGGACACTGGTGTCCATTCTGGGACACTGGTGTTCATCCTGGGACACTGGTGTCCATTCTGGGACACTGGTGTCCATCCCGGGATGCTGGGGTCCATCCTGGGATGCTGGTGTCCATTCTGGGATGCTGGGGTCCATCCTGGGATGCTGGTGTCCATCCCGGGACACTGGTGTCCATTCTGGGACGCTGGTGTCCATTCTGGGATCCTGGTGTCCATCCTGGGACACTGGTGTCCATTCTGGGATGCTGGTGTCCATCCTGGGACGCTGGTGTCCATCCCGGGACACTGGGGTCCATTCTGGGATGCTGGGTGTCCATTCTGGGATGCTGGTGTCCATTCTGGGATGCTGGTGTCCACTCTGGGACACTGGTGTCCACTCTGGGATGCTGGTGTCCATCCTGGGATGCTGGTACTGTACCAGGATATGGATTCCTCACACAGGGTGCAGCTGCACAACCAGGTACCAGGATGTGGGTACTGGAACACATGGACCTGTACTGGGATGCAGCACTGGAAATGGAATGCAGGTTTCCATTGCAGGTGCAGGTCCTGTACTGGGACACAGGGATCACAGCAGGGACACGGAGCTGGATGCAGGCACCCACAGCAGGATGCACAGAGCTGCTCTGGGATGCAGGAACTGGGCCAGGCTGTGGGCACCAGTACTGGGATGTGAGTGCCCATACTGGGATGTAAATACCACACTGGGAAGCAGCTGTCACACCCAGAGGCAGTCACCACATTGGGGTGTGGGTACCAGTACTGGGATGCAGGTTCCCCATACTGGGATGCAGGTTCCCGTACTGGGATGCAGGTTCCCATACTGGGATGCAGATTCCCATACAGGGATGCAGGTTCCCACACTGGGATGCAGGTTCCCATACTGGGATGCAGGTTCCCCATACTGGGATGCAGGTTCCCATACTGGGATGCAGATTCCTGTACTGGGATGCAGGTTCCCGTACTGGGATGCAGATTCCCATACTGGGATGCAGCTTCGCCATACTGGGATGCAGGTTCCCATACCGGGATGCATGTTCCCATACCGGGATGCAGGTTCCCGTACCGGGATGCAGGTTCCCATACTGGGATGCAGGTTCCCGTACAGGGATGCAGGTTCCCATACTGGGATGCAGGTTCCCATTCTGGGATGCAGGTTCCCATACTGGGATGCAGGTTCCCCATACTGGGATGCAGATTCCCATACCGGGATGCACGTTCCCATACTGGGATGCAGATTCCTGTACTGGGATGCAGGTTCCCCATACTGGGATGCAGGTTCCCCATACTGGGATGCAGATTCCCATACTGGGATGCAGGTTCTCATACTGGGATGCAGGTTCCTGTACCGGGATGCAGGTTCTCATACTGGGATGCAGATTCCCATTCTGGGATGCAGATTCCCATACTGGGATGCAGATTCCCACACTGGGATGCAGATTCCCACACTGGGATGCAGGTTCCCATACTGGGATGCAGGTTCCCCATACCGGGATGCAGGTTCCCCATACCGGGATGCAGATTCCTGTACTGGGATGCAGGTTCCCATACCGGGATGCAGGTTCCCATACTGGGATGCAGGTTCCCACACGGGGATGCAGGTTCCCATACCGGGATGCAGGTTCCCATACTGGGATGCAGGTTCCCGTACTGGGATGCAGGTTCCCATACTGGGATGCAGATTCCCATACCGGGATGCAGGTTCCCATACTGGGATGCGGGTTCCCATACTGGGATGCGGGTTCCCCATACTGGGATGCAGGTTCCCATACTGGGATGCAGATTGCCATACTGGGATGCAGATTCCCATACTGGGATGCAGGTTCCCGTACAGGGATGCAGGTTCCCATACCGGGATGCAGGTTCCCATACTGGGATTCAGGTTCCCATACTGGGATGCAGATTCCCATACCGGGATGCAGGTTCCCGTGCAGGGATGCAGATTCCCATACTGGGATGCAGGTTCCCATGCCGGGATGCAGGTTCCCGTGCAGGGATGCAGGTTCCCATGCAGGGATGCCCGCAGCCGCGCCGGGATGCCGGCCCCATCCCAGGCTGCCATCGCGGTGTGGGCTCTCTGCCGGTGCCGTGGCCGTGTCCCGGCGCTGCCGGCGGGGCGGGGCGGGGCGGGTCCCGGTTCCCCGCGCGGCGGCGGCGGCGGCGGCGGGGGGTGCGGGGAGGGGGGGGGCGCTGCGCCGCGCGCTGCGGCGGGGGCGGCTCCGCTCGGCTCCGCTCCCGCCCCCGCCGCCGCCGTCGCCCCGCTGCCATCGGCGGCTCCCGGCGCCGCCGCTCGCCGCTCGCTGCCGGGCCCGCCGCAACGCGGGGCTGGCGGGGAGAGCCGCCCCCGCCGCCGCCCCCGCCGCCCGCGCCGCTCCCCTGCCCGGCTCGCCGGCCCCGGGCGCGGGGGAGCGGCGGAGCCCTCAGCCCGCCGGGTGCATGGACAGGAGCTCCCTGCTGCAGCTCATCCAGGAGCAGGTGAGGCCGCCCGGGGGGCACCGGGCACCGCTCGGGGGGGGGCACCGGGCACCGGCCATCGCCACCGGGGCGGGGGTGCCCGCACGCTCCGGGCACGGCTGCGCTCAGCGGGCACCGCTGCCCACCCAGGGCGGGCACCGCGGCCGTGCCATCCTCGCCAGCGCCCCTCGGTGCCCCCCGTGACGGCCGCGGGCACCCCCGCCCGGTGCCGCTCATGGCACTTGTGGCCTCTCCCTCCGGCAGCGCCGGCTCCGATCCTGCCCGGGGCGCCCTCAAGGACGGGGGTGCCGGGCACGGAGCGGCGGCTCCGGGTGCCGGTGCAGCCCCGGGGGTGCCTCGCTCGGGGCCGCGGGCGGGGCGGGGGTCTGCGCCCACCCCCGTGACCTGATTGCGGGACGAGGCCGGGGAGCATCGGGGGGGCTCTGCCCGCGCCTCGGGGCGGCCCCGAGGGGCTCCACCCGCCTTTCCCCGGCCCCACTGAGCTCCATCGCCTCGTCCCTCCATCCCCACCCAGCCCCGGCCCGGCTGGCGGCTCTGCCCTGGGCACGGGGAAGGAATTTCAGGGAAATGAGCCGATCCCCGCTCGCCCCCCGCTGTTGCCGTGACCTTGGCTGGGTCCCCAGCCCGGAGCCGCGGTGCTGTCCCCCGTGTCACCCCCTCGGGCACAGGGGCTCCGTGTGAGCCCGAGCTCCCCGGGAACGAGCAGCCTCATCCCCGGGAATGAGCGGCGCTGGGAGGGCCGGGCTGGGATCGGGCCCTCCTGGGCGGGAGGAGGGTGCCAGTGAGGTTGGCATGGGGGGAGATGCACCCCAAAAGCAGAAAGGGGCTCCCTGGCTGCTGACAGGGCTCTTGGTGCTCCTGGGGCCGGTGCCTCAGCGTGTGCCAGGTCCCGGCGTGACAAACACACACGTGGAGCCTGTGGGGCGCTGGTTGTGGGGCAGGGGCACAGGTGGCACCAGGGCGCTTCCACTGCTCACGGCTGGGGCTGCTCCCGTGGGCTGGCGGCTGCTGAGAGGCTGAAGGTGCTGCCTGCACCCCTCATCCCACCCTGTACCCCTCATCTCACCCTGCACCCCTCATCCCACCCTGCACCCTCATCCCACCCTGTACCCCCATCCCACCCTGCTCCCCTGATCCCACCCTGCACCCTCATCTCACCCTGCACCCTCATCCCACCCTGCACCCTGATCCCACCCTGCACCCCTGATCCCCCCCTGTACCCTCATCCCACCCTGCTCCCCATCGTACCCTACTCCCTCATCCCTCCTTGCACCCTTTCATCCCGCTCTGTACTGCCCATCCCACCCTGCTCCTTCATCTCCCCCGTACCCCTCAACCCCCCCGTACCCCTCATCCCACCCTCCACCACCCATCTCACCCTGCACCCTGCAGCCTGCACCCCCATCCCACCCTACTCCCTTATCCCACCCTGCACCCCCATCCCACCCTGCACCCCATTCCAGACCCCCCTGGTGAAGAGGCTGTGGCTGTTTCCTGCCGGGGACCAGGGAGGGACGGGGTGCCCACCCTGCAGGGCACGGCCCCGTGTCCCGGCTCTCCCTGTCCTGCCCGTCCAGGCTGCGGCTCCTCTCCCACATTTCCCTCCCACGAACCCCACACGACCTCGGGGTGACCGCAGGGGCTGCGCTCCGCCCGGGGGTGCCCCCTCCCCATCTGCGCCCTCCTGTGCCACCCCGGCTCCCTGTGCCCAGGAGCGGCCCCGTGTGGGGCACCCCGTGCTGGGCGCTGTCGGGGTGCCCGGCCCGCTCCAGGACCCCGGGATGGCACACGGAGCCCCCAGATGGCACACGGAGCCCCCGGGATGGCACACGGAGCCCCGGGGATGGCACACGGTGCCCCAGGGATGGCACACGGAGCCCCAGGGATGGCACACGGTGCCCGGGGATGGCACACGGTGCCCGGGGATGGCACACGGAACCCCCGGGGATGGCACACCGAGCCCCAAGGATGGCACACGGTGCCCAGGGATGGCACACGGTACCCCAGGGATGGCACACGGTACCCCGGGGATGGCACACGGTGCCCAGGAATGGCACACAGTGCCCAGGGATGGCACACGGAACCCCCGGGATGGCACACGGAGCCCCAGGGATGGCACACGGTGCCCGGGGATGGCACATGGAGCCCCGGGGATGGCACACAGTGCCCCAGGGATGGCACACGGTGCCCGGGGATGGCACACGGAGCCCCGGGGATGGCTCACGGTGCCCCAGGGATGGCACACGGTGCCCGGGGATGGCACACAGTGCCCGGGGATGGCACACGGTGCCCAGAGATGGCACACGGAGCCCCGGGGATGGCACACGGTGCCCCAGGGATGGCACACGGAGCCCCAGGGATGGCACACGGAACCCCCGGGGATGGCACACGGTGCCCGGGGATGGCACACGGAGCCCCAGGGATGGCACACGGTGCCCCGGGGATGGCACACGGTGCCTGGGGATGGCACACGGTGCCCCGGGGATGGCACACGGTGCCCCTGGGATGGCACACGGTGCCCAGGGATGGCACACGGTGCCCCAGGGATGGCACACGGTGCCCGGGGATGGCACACGGTGCCCCAGGGATGGCACACGGTGCCCGGGGATGGCACACGGAGCCCCAGGGATGGCACACGGTACCCCGGGGATGGCACACGGAGCCCGGGGATGGCACACGGAGCCCCAGGGATGGCACACGGTACCCTGGGGATGGCACACGGTGCCCCGGGCCGGGCGCGGTGGATCCAGCGGCAAGGGCGGCGGGAGGAGCGGGAGGAGGAGGAGGAGGAAGAGGCTGTGCCAGGGCTGCGCGTGTGTTTAGCTTGGTGCCTTCCTGGCTGGCAGCGGCTGGCGGCGAGAAATAACTGAGTGGGAGATGCTGGCTGTGCCCGGGGAGACGGGGACAGCGCAGGCACGGGCAGCAGCGTGGCACAGGGGGCACGGCACGGGGCACAGGGCACAGGGGGCACGGCACGGGGCACGGGGCACAGGGCACCTCTCGGGGCACAGCGCGGGGCACAGGGCACCTCTCGGGGCATGGCCTGGGGCACAGGGCACCTCTCGGGGCACGGCACGGGGCACAGGGCACCTCTTGGGGCATGGCACAGAGCACAGGGCACCTCTCGGGGCATGGCCTGGGGCACGGGGCAACTCTTGGGGCACGGCACAGGCAGCAGCGTGGCACTGAGGGGGCACGGCCTGGGACACAGGGCACCTCTCGGGGCACGACTCCAGGCACAGGGCACCTCTTAGGGCATGGCATGGAGGACAGGGCTCCTCTCGGGGCACAGCACAGGGCACAGGGCCCCTCTCAGGGCACGGCACAGGGCACGGGCACTTCTAGGGGCACAGCACAGGGCACCTCTCGGGGCACAGCACAGGGCACAGGGCACCTCTTGGGGCACGGCACAGGGCACAGGGCCCCTCTCAGGGCACGGCACAGGGCACGGGCACTTCTAGGGGCACGGCACAGGGCACCTCTCGGGGCACAGCACAGGGCACAGGGCACCTCTTGGGGCACGGCACGGGGCACAGGGCACCTCTTGGGGCATGGCACGGGGCACAGGGCACCTCCCAGGGCACGGCCCATGGCGGCTGCAGTGCCCGCACAGAGGCAGGGACAGCAGCCATGGTGCCAGGGGCACCGGGAGGTGTGCCCGGGCGAGCAGGGAGGCACAGCCCTGGCACCGCGGTGATGCCCCGCGCCGTGCCCGCAGCTGGACCCCGAGAACACCGGCTTCATCGGCGTGGAGACCTTCGCCAGCCTGGTGCACAGCCATGAGCTGCCCCTGGACCCTGCCAAGCTCGACATGCTGGTGGCCCTGGCACAGGGCAACGACGAGGGCCAGGTCTGCTACCAGGAGCTGGTAGACCTGGTCAGTGCCGGGCACGGGGGGACGGGCACGGGGCGGGTGCCAGGGAGGGGGGCGGGGGGTGCCCGGGGGTGGGGGTGGCACTGCGGCCTCGGGGCGGTGGCACCGGGGGTGGCAGCGGGGGTGGCAGCGGGCCGGGGGTCCCGAGCTGCCGCGGGCACGGCTCTCCCCGCAGATCAGCAGCAAGCGCTCCAGCAGCTTCAAGCGCGCCATCGCCAACGGGCAGCGGGCACTGCCCCGCGACGTGCTGCTGGACGAGACCGGCCTGGGCATCTACAAACGCTTCGTGCGCTACGTGGCCTACGAGATCCTGCCCTGCGAGATGGACAGACGCTGGTACTTCTACCAGCACCGCAGCTGCCCCCCGCCCGTCTTCATGGCCGCCGTCACCCTCACCCAGGTGCGGGCACGGGGCTGGCACGGCCGGTCCCGCTGGAGAGCTCGGGGAGGGCACGGGGTGAGCCTGGCTGTGAGCTCCTGGGCACACAGATGGGCATGAAGGGATGGGTGAGCCTGGGTGTGAGCTCCTGGGCACACAGATGGGCATGAAGTGGGCATGAAGGGATGTGTGACCCTGGCTGTAAGCTCCTGGGCACACAGAGCTGGCATGAAGGGATGGGTGAGCTCCCGGGCACACAGATGGGCATGAAGGGATGGGTGAGCCTGGGTGTGGCATCTCTGGGCACACAGATGTGAATGAAGGGATGTGTGACTCTGGGTGTGAGCTCCTGGGCACACAGATGGGCATGAAGGGATGGGTGACCCTGTGTGACCCTGGGTGTGGCATCTCTGGGCACACAGAGCTGGCATGAAGGGATGGGTGAGCTCCCGGGCACACAGATGGGCATGAAGGGATGGGTGAGCCTGGCTGTGAACTCCTGGGCACACAGATGGGCATGAAGGGATGGGTGACCCTGGGTGTGGCATCTCTGGGCACACAGATGGGCATGAAGGGATGGGTGAGCCTGGCTGTGAGCTCCTGGGCACACAGATGGGCATGAAGGGATGGGTGAGCCTGGCTGTGAGCTCCTGGGCACACAGATGGGCATGAAGGGATGGGTGAGCCTGGCTGTGAGCTCCTGGGCACACAGATGGGCATGAAGGGATGGGTGAGCCTGGGTGTGGCATCTCTGGGCACACAGAGCTGGCATGAAGGGGTGTGTGACCCTGTGTGACCCTGGGTGTGGCATCTCTGTGCCCACGGGGGTGGCTCAGAGCTGGGGCAGTGGGGCTGGCTGGTGCCAGTTGTGCTGTTCTGGTGCCCATGGATGGGCTCTGCTGTGGGGTGAGGGTTGGTGACCCCCCTGGTGATGCCCTGGTGTCCAGGGTGGTGCTGGGGACAGAGGGGATGGGTGACCTCAGTCACGGTGCCCTTGTGCCCACGGATGGCACTCATGGAGAGGCTCAGATCCAGGGCAGAAGGGATGGGTGAGCCCAGCTGTGATGTCCTGGCACCTCTGGGGCACTCACCCGGGGGTGAATGGATGGAGGACCCTGTTTACGATGCCCTCGTGCCCACATGTGTGACCCACACCCGGGCAGCAGGGATGGGTGACCCCAGCTGTGACACCCCGGTGTTCGTGGGGTGCAGGGGGGTGACAGCCACGGGGTTTGTCCCAGATCATCGTGTTCCTGTGCTACGGGGCCCGCCTGAACAAGTGGGTGCTGCAGACCTACCACCCCGAGTACATGAAGAGCCCGCTGGTCTATCACCCCGGGCACCGTGCCCGCGCCTGGCGCTTCCTCACCTACATGTTCATGCACGTGGGGTAGGTCCTGCCCGGGAGGGGACACGGGGACAGCCAGGCCTGCACAGGCTGAGCCCCCCCTGTCCCCTCCTGTGCCCGGGCAGGCTGGAGCAGCTGGGGTTCAATGCCCTCCTGCAGCTGATGATCGGGGTGCCCCTGGAGATGGTGCACGGCATCCTGCGCATCAGCTTCCTCTACCTGGCCGGGGTCCTGGCAGGTGGGTGCTGCCATGGGGGGCACTGTCCTGTGCCCCTGTCCCCATCGCCCTGTCCGTCCCTGTCACCAGC
This sequence comes from Melospiza georgiana, assembly GCF_028018845.1. Classification (NCBI taxonomy): domain Eukaryota; kingdom Metazoa; phylum Chordata; class Aves; order Passeriformes; family Passerellidae; genus Melospiza; species Melospiza georgiana. The sequence continues at coordinate 14,920,724 of NC_080445.1, forward strand.
CCGGGGAGGGGCACTCTCCTCTGAGGGGCACTCTGAGTTTGGTGGGGATGCTGGGCTCTGGCTGGGGGCTGGGGGGCAAAGCAGGCTGTAATTAATTAATGTAGGCAGTAATTAATTAGTGCTGTGGGGTGAGGCCTCATGCTGAGCCCTGTCTGTGCCCCCAGGCTCCCTCACCGTCTCCATCACGGACATGAGGGCGCCCCTGGTCGGGGGCTCGGGGGGAGTCTACGCCCTCTGCTCTGCTCACCTCGCCAACGTCGTCATGGTCAGCCAGGGGACAAGGGGACACTGGGGGGGGGACAGGGGGACAGGGGGATGGCTCTGTAGGGTGGGCAGCAGGGTATGGGGTGCCTTGCAGTGACCACGGGGGTGGGAACTGTCTGCAGGCTGATCAGGGTGCTGGGACATTGGGGGGGATGCCATGGGGTGGCTGGCACTGTGGTGGGCAGCAGTGGTGGGGGGATGCTGTGGGTGGCATTAGGGGTGGCATTAGGGGTGGCACTGTCGCAGAGGGACACCTTGGGTGACATCATGGGGTGGGTGTGGGGGGGGGGAGGAGCTGGGGCCTGTGGGGGCTCCATGGAGCATTCCAGGGGCTCTGGCAGAAGCACCTGACTCAGGGCTGGAGCATCACTGGTGCCAGCCTGTCATCCATCCATCCATCCGTCCATCCATCCATCATCCATCCATCCATCCATCCATCCATCCATCCATCCATCCGTCCATCCATCCATCCATCCCTGTCCATCCATCCATCCATCCATCCATCCATCCATCCATCCATCCCCCATCCATCCATCCATCCATCCATCCCCCATCCATCCCTCATCCATCCATCCATCCATCCCTCGTCCATCCATCCATCCATCCCTCATCCATCCATCCATCCATCCATCCCTCGTCCATCCATCCATCCATCCATCCATCCATCCATCCGTCCATCCATCCGTCCATCCATCCATCCATCCATCCCCCATCCATCCATCCATCCATCCATCCATCCATCCATCCATCCATCCATCATCCATCCATCTATCCACCCATCCATCCATCCATCCATCCATCCATCCATCCATCCATCCATCCATCCCTCCATCATCCATCCATCCATCCATGCATCCATCCATCCATCATCCACCCATCCACCCTTCATCCATCCATCCATCCATCCATCCATCCATCCATCCATCCATCCATCCATCATCCATCCCTCATCCATCCCTCCATCCATCCATCCATCATCCATCCATCCATCATCCATCCATCCATCCATCCATCCATCCATCCATCCATCCATCCATCCCTCATCCATCCATCCATCCCTCCATCCCCCATCCCTCTCTCTCTCCGTTCCCGCAGAACTGGGCCGGGATGCGCTGTCCCTACAAGCTGCTGCGGATGGTCCTGGCGCTGGTGTGCAGTGAGTACCGCCCCCCGCTCCCCCGGCCGCGCTGCCCGGCCCGGGCTCAGCCCTGCCCTGTCCCGCAGTGAGCTCCGAGGTCGGTCGCGCCGTCTGGCTCCGCTTCTCCCCCCCGCTGCCGGCCTCGGGCCCCCAGCCCAGCTTCATGGCGCACCTGGCGGGGGCCATCGTGGGCATCAGCATGGGGCTGACCATCCTGCGCAGCTACGAGGAGAGCCTGCAGGACCAGTGCGGCTGGTGGGTGCTGCTGCTCTCCTACGGCACCTTCCTGCTCTTCGCCGTCTTCTGGAACATCTTCGCCTACGACCTGCTGGGGGCACAGATCCCCCCCCCGCCCTAGCCCGACCCCGCGGCTGATTCGGTGTCCGAGCCCCCGCTGGAGGGGCTGGGGGGGTCCCCGCGCGCGACATGGGGACAGGCCGCCCCCCGCCCGCCTGTCCCCTCGGTGCTAGCGATCGCGCCGCCCCCCGGCCCGGGCTGCGCCCCCCGTGTCCCCGCCGCCCCCCGCCCGCCGCACCCCGTCCCCAAAGGAGCTTCAGCCCTGCCCCGGCACCGCCCGCGCCCCCGGGGTGCCCGCAGGGCTCGGAACGCGCCCCTCGGGAGGGAGCCGGGCCAGCGGGACCCCCCCCATCCCCGGCTCCCGGACCCCCTGCCCAGGGCGGGGGCCGCTTGTAGCCCCCCAGGACCTGCACTTTCACACGAAGGACTGGTGCCAAAAGAGGAGCGATTTATTTTTCTATGCCCAAATAAATATAAATAAAAGAAAGAGGAATTTACCAAGAAGAAGGCTATGGGGAGAGCCCGGCAGGAAGCAGCTGAGACCGGCGCGACTCGTTTGGCGGTGCCCTCGGCGGCACGGCCCCCCCGCCCCGCCCCGGCCCCGGCCGCCCTCCCGGGACAGGGGCTGGCCCCGGGATGGGGGCGCGGGGGGCCCCCGCTCTAACCCCCCCCAGACCTTTTTGGAGTATAAATAAATATTTTGCACACTGCGGGCTCGTGTCTCTGTCGGGGGAGGGGGTTTTGGGTGCCCCCCATCCCTGATGGAGGTGGTGCGGATGCCGGGCTGGCTGGCCTGGGGGCGGGGGGGGCACAGCCGGGCTCGGGGCTTACTGGAGCAGAAAACTCCGCGATCAGTGGAGCGGCACCCGGCCGAGCCCCGGGGCTGGCAGCGCGGGGGGCACACGGGAGAGGGGGGGTGGGCACTGAGACACCCCCGGCCCCCCAGCCCTGCCTGCTGCAGGCACCAAGCACCCCGCACACTCTGCACCCTCCATTCACACCCTGGACCCCCATTCACACTCTGGACCCCAATTCACACTCTGGACCCCCATTCACACCCTGGACCCCCATTCACACTCTGGACCCCCATTCACACCCTGGACCCCTCAGCCAGCCCCCAGTCTCCCACCCCCCTCAGCTCCATGGTGTCTCCCCCCTGGACTTCACACCCCCGACACCCCTTTGCATTCCTGTCCCCTCCAGCCAGGACCCTCACCCATCCTCCCGTGCCCCTCTGTGCGCCTCGATCCCACCAAACCCCGTTCGAGCACATAAACTGCCCCCCAATACCATCCGTCCACCCATCCATCATCCATCCATCCATCCATCCATCCATCCATCCATCCATCCATCCTCCATCCACCCATCATTCATCCATCCATCCCTCATCCATCCATCTATCCATCCATCCATCCATCCCTCATCCATCCATCCATCCATCCATCCATCCATCATCCACCCATCCATCCATCCATCCATCCATCCATCCATCCATCCATCCATCCATCCATCCATCCATCCATCCATCCATCCATCCATCCATCCATCCATCCATCCATCCATCCATCCATCCATCCATCCATCCATCCATCCATCCGCACTCTGACCACGCCCACCGCTCCTGACCACGCCCCCGGCGTCCTCTGCCTCTTAGCTCCGCCCCCTTTCCAAACGCGCCTCGTCCCCACCCGCTGCCCGACAGACCACGCCCCCAGAATTTAGCCCCGCCTCTTTTCCTATTAACCCCGCCCTCCGCTCGTCACCCCGTCCCTGCCCGTAGGCCCCGCCCCCTCCCCACAAGCCCCGCCCCACTCCAGCCCTGTCCATCAGCCCCGCCCCCGACAGGCCCCGCCCCTGCCGCGCGCCCCGCCCCGCCCCGGAAGCGGCGCTGTCGCAGTGCGCGGCCGGAGCGGCGGAGCCGGAGCCGCCGGGGCCGCCCGAGCCAGCGGAGCCGCGGCCCCAGCGCCGGCCCGGGCCCGCCATGAAGGGCAAGGAGGAGCGCGAGGGCGGCGCGGCGGGGCCCGGCTCGGCGGGGCCGGGCGCGGGGGGCGCGGGCGGCGGCAGCCCCGAGAAGAGCCACAGCGCGCAGGAGCACAAGGAGCAGGGCAACCGGCTCTTCGGCGGCCGCAAGTACCCCGAGGCCGCCGCCTGCTACGGCCGCGCCATCGTGAGTCCCAGCGGCCCGAGCGGGAGCGGCCCCCGCGACGGGAGCACCGGGGAGGGAACACCCGCACCACCATCCCCAAGGGCCCGGCCTGGGCACCCCCGGGACAGGACACACCGACCTCCCCCTGGCCTCGATGGCCCGGGCTGGAACCTCCCCCCGGCCTGGACACCCTCCCGGAGCCGGCCTGGCCAAGCCTGGGGTGGGGTCCGCAGGGAAGGGACACCCCCGCCACACACCGGGCCTTGACGGCCGCAAGATGGGCCTGCCCCCAGGCCGGACATGTCCCCAGCCCTGCCTGGGTATCACCGGGGTGGAACCCCCTTGGGCTGGGCACTGTTCTTCCTCAGGGCCTGGCCACGATACCCCTGAGATGAGACCCTTTGAATCTGGACACTGTTCCCCCACCGGGCCTGGCTTCTCCTGGGGGAGAGCTGGACACAGCTCTGGGCCCGATCCCCCCCTCCTGGGCCTGGCCTAGGCACCCCCCGACCCTGGTCCCTTCTCAAGCCCATCCTGTCCAGCCCCCCGAATGTCCCCACCCTGAGCCTGTTTCCCCTAAACCCTGCAGTGTCCCTGGGCTGTGCTGGGTAGGGCAGAGCCACCCTGGGACACTCGGGGTGCCAGGGGGACAGTCCCCTCTGGGGGCAGGGACATGGGCTGCCCTATGGGGACCAGCCCAGCCTGTCCCCAATCCATGGCAGCACCTCCCCACAGGGTGCACGCCCTGGCTGGCACTGCTGGCCCTCCCTGCCCAGGGTGACAGTGCCACGCCGCTGGCTCACCGAGTCACCGGGCTGTCACCGAGCTGTCACCCAGCACGTCCTGGCCACCAACATGGGCCTGTCCCCGCAGAACCGGAACCCCTTGGTGGCCGTGTACTACACCAACCGGGCGCTGTGCTACCTGAAGATGCAGCAGCACGACAAGGCGCTGGCTGACTGCAAGCGGGCGCTGGAGCTGGACGGGCAGTCAGTGAAGGCTCACTTCTTCCTGGGCCAGTGCCAGATGGAGATGGAAAACTACGACGAGGCCATCGCCAACCTGCAGAGAGGTGAGCGGGCACGCTGCCACTGTCCCCTGCTCCTGCGTGTCTGTCTGTCTGCTGGGAAAGGGCCAGGGAGGGTGACGGGGACGCTGCTGTTGGTGCTGAGGTGCCCTTTCTGTGCTCAGCCTACAACCTGGCCAAGGAGCAGCGGCTGAATTTTGGGGACGACATCCCCAGCGCGCTGCGCATCGCCAAGAAGAAACGCTGGAACAGCATCGAGGAGAAGCGCATCAACCAGGAGAACGAGCTGCACTCCCACCTCACCAAGCTGATCGTGGCCGAGAAGGAGAGGTACTGGGGCTCCTGGAGAGGCTGTTTGAGTGTCACCAGGCTGTCACAGCTCTGTGTGAGGTGTCCCTGCAGCAGGGAAGGGAGTGACAATGTCCCCCATCCTGCTGATGTCCCGCTCTGTCCTAGGGAGCTGGCGGAGTGCCGAAAGACTCAGCAGGAGGAGAACACAGACGAGAGCCGGAGCCGTGTTCAGCTGGCCAGCATCGAGGCCAAACACGTGAGTGGGAGGCTGGGGGCTTCCTCATCCCATTCCCATCCTCATCCCCATCCTCATGTCCTGCTGCAGCTGTGCAGGTGAAAGCTGGGAGACCTTGGGACACAGCACACAGCCTTCATTCTGTAGCTCGAACCACGACTGCAGGGCTGTTGTGTCCCCCCATGATGGATTCCCCTCTCTGTCACCTCTTGTCCCAGCCTGGCAGCGGTGACACCTGCTGTGCCTGTTGTTCCCTGAGGAAATACAAGTGCCTCTCGGCCACATGTGGGTCTGGGTGCTGGGGATTAATCCCAGATAAAAATAAACCCACAAAGGAAGGTTATTTGTAAGCTGGATCACTCCTGCCAGGTTCAGCCAGGAGCTGCACAGGCAGAGGGGCCACCAAGGACCTGCCCCAGCACCCACGGTGGGAGGCTTTGGGGCCCTCCCTGGGGACCTGTAGCCCCTGCACACTGGGGACCCCTTGTCCTCAAGGGCTTCTCTTTCAGGACAAATACCTGGCAGACATGGACGAGCTCTTCTCCCAAGTGGATGAGAAGAGGAAGGTGAGTGTGGCTGAGCCTGTGCTCCTGTAGCCTGCTGTGTACCCTGCTCCCTGCTCTGAGCCAGCAGCACCTCCCAGCCCACTTTCCTGACCCAGCTGTGCCTCTCTCGAGCCAGAAGCGGGACATCCCTGACTACCTGTGTGGGAAGATCAGTTTTGAGCTGATGAGAGAGCCCTGCATCACGCCCAGCGGGATCACCTACGACAGGAAGGACATTGAGGAGCATCTCCAGGTACTGCCAGGCCAGGGGGCTTTCCCAGGACCTTGCCTGGGTGGGGTGGGAAGGCATCTTTTTGCTTAACTCAGGGCTCTGCAGGCTCCCTGGGTTTGCTCCCAGTTACCTGCCTGGGCAGCTCCCTGTGGAGCAGGCGCTGCCAGGCCCTGCCCAAAGCGGAGGCGGCTCTTGGTGGGGGTCTGGCACCTCGGCCTGCCCTCATCCTGCTGGGAGGCACCTCCCAGGGGCTCTCCCCTTGCCACGGGCAGGTGCCCGGTTGCTGGGGCAGATGCCACACGGCGCTGGCCTCAGGGCCACCCGCGCCCCGGGGCCGAGGCGGGCACGTGGAGTAACCGGTTCTGCCGTGCCTCCTCCTCCTCCCCTGCAGCGCGTGGGCCATTTCGACCCGGTGACACGGAGCCCCCTGACCCAGGACCAGCTGATCCCCAACCTCGCCATGAAGGAGGTGATAGACGCGTTCATCTCGGAGAACGGCTGGGTGGAGGATTACTGAGGGCCTGGGGCCGCCCGGTGCCCTGGCACAGCCGGCTCTCCCCGGGCTGGCACTGTGCCTTATCGCTCTCGGCTGTGCCCGCTGTGCCCCGGGCTGGCGCTGGGCGAGGGCACGTCACCACGTCCCCTTGCCGAGGAGCCGCAGCGGCGGGCGGGCACCACGGCTCCCTGGCTCCCCTGTCCCGCTCCAGGAGCTGCCCGGGGGTTGGAATGCTGGCTCCTCGGCAGTGGCCTCACCACCATGTCTGTCACCCCTGAGCCAGGGCAGCCACAGTCCCCACAGAGCACGGCCCGCTCCAGGGATTGCCACGGGGCTCGCTGGGATGAGCACCTGGAGCCCCGTCCTTCCCTGTGTTTAGAGTTGTTTCCTCCTCCTTCCACCTCCTGCCTGGCCAGGGTTGGGTCCTCTTCTCTGTAAACAGCCACTTACCGGGATGCTGCTGCACCCTCTGGCTTTTCCTGGGAAACAACTGCCCCAGGGCTGGAAGGGGCTGGTTCCCACCTCACCTTCCCCACTGGGACTGTGATTCCTCAAGAACAACCACCTGGGTTAAAGTTCTTCTTCCTTTTAATGAAATCCCTTTAAAAACCCCACAAAAAATAACCAACAGATTTGCATCCAAGTGAGATTCCAGCGTTTCGGTCGGCCGACGGCCTGCCTGGCTTTTGAGCGCCCTCTGGAAGTTTGCCAATGTCCATTAAAAAATATATATATAAATATAAAAAGAATAAAAAAATTCAGCAATAAACATGGAAAGGGATCTGGAGTGGTTCACAGCAGCCATTTCTGGGGATATCCTGGCTGGGGAATTGATGCCATCCCATGGGAACAGGTTTGCTCCAGGGATGTAGGAACACATCTGAGGGAGTGTTTCAGTAGAACAACTTTAATCCGAAGGGGAGGGCAAAGATCAGTAAAAACCAGAATTTTCCCAGGCAGTTGGTCCCAATACCAGTGGCCTGTCCCTGAGGGTGGCAGGAGCTGGAGCTCCTGGCCTGGCTGCCACGGTGGTGACGTGTCCTTGTCCCTGCCAGCCCTAGCCCAGGAAGGTGGAGATGAAGACACTGGTGTCCAGATTGAGTGTGGCATGCCACCAGCGGTCAGGGAAGTACAGCACCTGCAGGGGACATCAGTGAGGCCCCACAGCTCTGAGTGGGGAGCCCGGAGTGCCCTGAGCCCTGCCTCACCTCCCCAGGGCGCAGGGTGCACTCCAGCGGGCGCTGGGCCGGGGGCAGTGTGGGGTAGGTGTGCTGCAGCCAGGCCAGCGTGGTCTCGTTGGGGTGGAAGTGCGGGGTTTGATCCGGCGGGTACAGAAACCAGCGCTGCAAAACACCGCGGGCACAGCCCCTCCCAATTCCCCTCCCAGATCCCCTCGGGCTCGGGGACACCTGCGAGGGGCTTGTTTCTCTGCCCCCTCCCCAAATCTTTCCCTCCCCTAGGGCTTAGTTCTCACCTTCCTGCCGAAAATCACCTCGGAGAAACCGGGGCCGTGCCAGTGGAAGGGAACGCCAGAGCCTGAGCCTGGTGGGAGCGGAGGGGTGGGGCTGGGGAGAGCCCCCAGACCCGGCCCAATCCCGTCCCAATCCTGGCCCAACCCCGTCTCAATCCAATCCCAATCCTGTCCCAGTCCCGTTCCCAACCCCGTCTCAATCCCATCCCAATCCCATCCTAATCCAATCCCAATGCTGTCCCAGTCCCGTTCCCAACCCCGTCTCAATCCCGGCCCAATCCCATCCTAATCCAATCCCCATCCTGTCCCAGTCCCGTTCCCAACCCCGTCTCAATCCAATCCCAATCTTGTCCCAGTCCCGTCCCAATCCTGTCCCTATCCCATCCCAGTCCCATCCCAGCCCTGGCCCAATCCCATCCCAATCCTGTCCCAGTCCCGTTCCCAACCCCGTCTCAATCCCATCCTAATCCAATCCCAATCCAATCCCAATCCTGTCCCAATCCCGGCCCAACCCCGTCTCAATCCAATCCCAATCCTGTCCCAACCCCGTCTCAATCCAATCCCAATCCTGTCCCAGTCCCGTTCCCAACCTCGTCTCAATCCAATCCCAATCCTGTCCCAGTCCCATGCCAATCCTGTCCCTATCCCGTCCCAATCCCATCCCAGCCCTGGCCCAATCCCATCTCACTCCTGTCCCAGTCCCATCCCAATCCTGTCCCAGTCCCGTCCCAGTCCCACCTGCGATCCCAAAGCTGTAGGCGGGGCTGGTGCCCGGGATGCGGAAGGGAGGGGGCACGTAGTGCTGAAACAGGGGCCCCCACTCGGTGAAGTTGTTGTCCCCGAAGAAGTACAGGGTGTCTGGGGGGACACAGGAGCTGAGCCCAGCCAGGGGAGGGGGCTGTGGGGCACGGGACGGTGCCACCCACCGTGGGCCACTACCGACCGATGGGCACTACCCACCACGGGGCACTACCGACCGATGGGCACTACCCACCGATGGGCACTACCGACCGATGGGCACTACCCACCACGGGGCACTACCCACCATGGGGCACTACCGACCGATGGGCACTACCCACCGATGGGCACTACCCACCACGGGGCACTACCCACCGCTGCCCAGCCGGGCCGGGTCCTGCGGCTTCAGCAGGTGCTCCACGTACTCCTGGAACGGCACATCCACTGCGGGAACGGGAGGGATGAGCGGGGAACTGAGGGATGAACGGGGAATGGGAGGGATGAACAGGAGGGATGAGCAGGGAACGGGAGGGATGAACGGGGAACGGGAGGGATGAACAGGAGGGATGAGCGGGGAACTGAGGGATGAACGGGGAACGGGAGGGATGAACGGGAAACGGGAGGGATGAACGGGAAACGGGAGGGATGAACGGGATGAACGGGAGGGATGAGCAGGGAACGGGAGGGATGAGCGAGGAACGGGAGGGATGAGCGGGGAACGGGAGGGATGAGCGGGAGAACGGGAGGGATGAACGGGGGGAACGAGAGGGATGAACGGGAGCAGCCCCGCGCTCACCTTTCCGGTACGAGTAGGTGTTGGCCGTGCTGAGCCGCACCGGGAAGGGCCCGAAGGCCGCCAGCAGCTTCTCCCGGGTGCAGAGGGCTCGGAACGCCTGGGGACGGAGCGCGGGGAGCCGGGATGCTGCCGCCGCTCCCGGGGCACCGGGAGGCGCGTCCCACCCCTGCCCCTCGCGGCACTCACCGAATTGTCCGTGACCCCACCGAGGATCACCGGCCGGGAGAAGGCGAACCTGGGGGCGGCATCCAGCGGGGTCCGAACGGGCGGAGCAGGGGACCGGCACCGAGCCATCCCGGGACACCGGGACCGGCCCCGAGCCACCCTGGGGCATCGGCACTGGCTCCAAACCACCCCCGGGGCACCGGGCTCCGTCCCCACCACCTTCCCCAGGTTCTCCCCCGGGACTCCCGGCTCTGCCCCCCCAGTTCCCCCCGCCGCTCCCCGTTATCCCGCCCGGTGCACCGGAACTGCCCCCCGGCCCCCTGTCTCGGCAGCGGGACCGTGCCGGGTCCCCCGTATCCCCCGTACCGCTGCAGGAAGAGGGAATAGGTGAGGGAGGCATCAGCTCGCTCCACGGTGCAGCGTGGCTCCTCCGGCACCGTGCCCGCCACCCTGCAACGGGAGACTCCGCTCGGCGCCGGCACCAGGACCGGCACAGGGACCGCTCCCGGGGCAGCCCTGCCCTTACCAGCCGCCACCCGGAGGGTCGGTGCAGGCGCCGGGCCGGACCCAGCCCAGCGGCAGCAGCAGCAGCGGCAGCAGCCGCGCCGCCATGGGGACCGGCACCGGAGACACCGGGAACTACAATTCCCGGCATGCACCGCGAGCAGCACACGATGGACGCGGTCATTGGTTGGGCGCCTCGCTACGGGTCTCGGTAAGGGCCATTACTTAAAGAGCCAGCGGAAAATGAGCTTAAAGTATCCCCCCGGCCCAAGGGGACAACAGCGTGGGGACACCGGGGACACCGCAGGGCCGGGACCCCCGCCGGAGCAGGTCCGGGGCCCAGGCCAGGGGACACTGCATCGAGGAGAAGCAAAGACAGGAGTCATCATGGCTCGAATCAACTGCTGGTTTGTTTTAATCCAGTAAAAAACGGCCGGGCAGGGGGTGCCCCCCCAGCCCTTATTTACACAAATAAATACAGAGAGAGCAGTGCCAGGGGTACCGGGCAGGGCCCTGCTGCCCCACCCCGCTGCCAGGGGCTCAGGTGTGCTCTGGGGGTCCAGGTGTGCTCTGGGGCTCTCAGGTGTACTCGCAGAGGTGGCCGCAGCCGGCGGGGCAGTGGGAGCTGGTCTCCAGCCACTTCATGATGTGCTGCAGGTGGCCGCCGTGGCTGCAGCCCTGGCACCAGACGAAGAGCCCCTTCACCACGTGGTGACACACGGCACACATGCTGGCACACTGCCGACACCTGCACGGGGACATTCGGGTGGCTGCGGGCAGGGAGAAGAGGGGACAGGGACACCCACCCCATCCCTCTGTCCCCAGAAGCCCCTCTGGGCCCCTCACCTGTCACAGATCCAGCCCCTGTTGCTCATGGGCCGCTTGCAGTTGCTGCAGTTGACGTGCAGGGTGGTGGAGGCCTGGTTGAGGCAGTTGATGGCACGGCAGGTGCTCAGCTTGATCACCTCGTTGGAGATGTTCCAGAGCTGGAAGCGCTGCAGCAGGTCGATGTAGGACGTGTACCAGTGCTCCTGGGGACAGCCACACACAGCTGAGCCTCCACAGCCACCCTGAAACCCCCTCAGGAGCCCAGCCCTGCATCCCAGAGGCAAAATTCCCCTGGGGGGCTCAGCCTGGAGAAAAGGAGGCTCAGGGGCGGCCTTCCCACTCTACAAATCCCTGAGAAGAAGGTGGAGCCAGGTGGGGTCAGGCTCTGCTCCCAGGGAACGGGGACAGGACAAGAGGAAATGGCCTCAAGTTGTGCTGGAGGAGGTTTAGTTTGGATATTAGGGGGAATTTCTTCATGGAAAGAGTGGTCAAGCACTGGCACAGGCTGCCCATTGCAGTGGTGGAGTCACCATCCCTTGGGGGGATCTAAAAGCTGTTGAGGTGGCATTTGGGGACATGGTTCAGTGATGGCCTTGGCAGTGCTGGGGGAATGGCTGGACTCAATGCTCTCAGAGGCCTTTTCCAACCTAAACCACTCTGTGATCCTCTGATCCCTGCAGTGGGAGAACAGCTCTGCAATGCTGGGGAACTGTGGAAATCCAGGGCACCAGGAATATTTCTCTCTATGCTCCGGGGTGCCCTGACTTTGACCCTCATCCATGGTGAAAGTTTCCTAAACTTCAAGATAAACTAGAATCCACAAAAGGGTGAAATAGATTATAGAGAGCAGTGTAGGTATATCACTTAGGTGGGAAATTTAGGTTTTGGGATTTTTAGTATGTTGTGGATGGAAGCAAGATGGAGGCACAGGGTGTCATCCTGGGTTTCTTCTTTATCCTTCTTCTTCCTTCTTCTTGGGTTTGGGTGGCATTTTGTAATTGGGCAGAAAAGTCCCCACTGGAGGCTCTTAGGGATCAGTGATTGGGTTAAAAGGGAAAATAATCCAGGTGTCAGTTCTTAACTGGATAGTTTAGCTTTTAAAGACCTTGTAACAAGAGATTGTTGGCCATTTTTGTGGTTCTTTTTCCAGTGCCCTGAGCCTGGTGTGGACAGTGTGCAAAACTCTAGATAAGGTAACAATAAACAAGGACCTGAAGACCAAAAAAATCCAGTGTGTCTCTCTTTCCTGACACAAGATGGCTCCAGGAGGGTCTCCCCCAACAGGGGAGCCCCTGGGAGGGCCCAGCCTCAGTCCTCTAAGTCAGAGAATTGGCAACAGGTACCCCAGAGCATCCTTCCCTGCACCAACAGGGCAAGGGCACCTCCCCATGCTGGCCCTGCAGAGCCCACCTTTGTAATTAAAAGAAAAGGGGGAATTGTGGAGGTTCTTGTTTATTGTTACCTTATCTAGAGTTTTGCACACTGTCCACACCAGGCTCAGTGCACTGGAAAAGCACTGCAAAAATGGCCAAAAATCTCTTGTTACAAAGTCTTTTAAAGCTAAACTATCCAATTAAGAAGTGACACCTAGATTATTTCCCCTTTTTACCCAATAACTGGTCCCACGGAGCCCACAATGCAGATTTTTCCACCCAATTACAACATGCCATCCATGGAGAAGAAGGAAAAAGGAACATGAAGAAGAAACCCAGGATGACACTGGAAGAGCACTGCAAAAATGGCCAACAATCTTTCGTTACAAGGTCTTTTAAAGCTAAACTATCCAATTAAGAAGTGACACCTAGATTATTTCCCCTTTTAACCCAATGTGAGAAAACAGAGATAGTGCAGAAGGTAATCTCACCCCTGAGGAGTTGCAGCTGCACTAAATACCAAAGATTACGAACAGGCCTGCCCTTGATAGACCACAGCTGTGACTAGTAAGGAAGAGTGCCACAAAAAAGAGTGGGTTAGCTGGTCCAGGAGAGAGTTGGAGAGTTGGTTGTACAGTGAGGAAGAAGGAGTCAGTGCTGTGAGGAGCTGCCCATGAGAAATCACTGAGGAGGTGTGGAACTTTCACAATAAGACGACAACATCCCACCTCAACTCCCTGCCAGGACTCCTGGTGGGGCAGGAACCAGAACCCTGGAGCTGCTCACCTGTTGTGGTGTGCTGTAACGTCCCATTTTGGCCTTCCAGGTCATTCCCCCAGGTGTGCCTATACCTCTCTCCCTTCCCCCTTGCCCCCATGCTGAGTGAGTCCTGTCAATCAGGCTGAACATTCCAGCAAGGCGTCGTGTGGTTGGTCAAGTTCAAAGGATGCCCCTATGCCCAAAGGTCATTGGCCTGTCTGGGTGTCATCTTCCCCTGAGACCCTGCCCCTCTCACCTGGTTGGTGGCTCACCTGTACCTCCCCTCCCCCTGTCCCTGAGCTTAAAGGTCATCAGACCATGTGGTGATTGTTCTGTTGGAGCAGCTCCTCACGTTCAGACCTCTGTAGCCATGGAATAAACCTCTGGACATTAAACCTTCCAGCAGAATCCTCTCCTTTTTCTCTTCACCATCGCCTGAAGCCATTCCTCCTGAGGTAAACGGGGTTCCTAACAAGCCTGGACTTGTTCAGTGCCCAGCTGCAATCTCCAGCAAGCCAAGGTATCTCTGGGGTGATACAGCACAGCTGCTGCCTTTGGCCTGGCAGCGAGGGTCAGACTGGCCCAGGCACAATCTAACTGGGAATATTGGGAGCCTTTTTTCCAATACTCACCCTGCCTTGGAGCTGCCCTGCCAGGGGCTGGGGGAGAAGGGACGTGCCCCAACCCCGGGCAGGACCCCATCCCCAGCTGTGGTTGCCAGCGAGGCGTGGCCCTGCCCCGGGGGCCGTACCTGCGTCTGCTCGTCGATCTCCTTGCGGATGCGCTCTCCCAGCACGATGAGCACGGACACGGCCGTCTGCACGTCGCCCTGCTCGGCGTAGAACAGCAGCGTGTCCCGCACGATGGGGTTGAAGAAGTCGGAGGGCAGGCGGTTCTCGTAGAGCGAGTGGGAGATGGAGATGAGCGAGAAGGACTCCACGGGCGTCAGCGACACCGTCTCGGCCTCGTTGCCGCTGACGTGAGGGGAGTCGGCCTTGTCCTGCAGGTGGTCCAAGGCTGACGGGTTGTCCACGATCTCGTGGCGCAGAGGGAAGGCTTCCTGGGGAAGGCTGTATTCCTGCTCCTCAGCTGCAGGGAGGAGCAGCAGAAAACCCAGCTGTGGAGCCCTGCATTTCTCTTCACAGAGAAAAGCAAGGGACAGTTCTTCCCAAGAACAATTCTTATCATTTGTTGTGCTTGTGTTTGCGCCAAAGCAGAATGCAACATGGAGATTGTTTACCCAAAGTTATGGTTGTCACAGACATCTTTTATGAAAAATCTTGGTTTTAAGATTTTTCCTCTTGAGAAGCTGGCAGGCCCCAGGAACAAAATGTGAACATTGATTATCTGCTGCTGTGAAATGCAACAGGTGCATCTGTGATTGGTCTCATGCAGTTGTTTCTAATTAATGGCCAATCACAGTCAGCTGGCTCGGACAGAGAGTCCAAGCCACAAGCCTTTGTTATCATTCCTTCTTTTTCTATTCTTAGCCAGCCTTCTGATGAAATCCTTTCTTCTATTCTTTTAGCATAGTTTTAATGTAATATATATCATAAAATAATAAATCAAGCCTTCTGAAACATGGAGTCAGATCCTCATCTCTTCCCTCATCCTAAGACCCCTGTGAACACTGTCACACGTGGTGTTTTGTTTCCTTGGCCTATCAGGGCCAGGTGTGTGTGTGTCAGGAGTGTCAGGTGACAGTCACGAGATTCAGTGCAATGTGTGCAGGATTGAGTGCTTGGCAGATTCCGTTTTAGATGTATAGAATAATACAGTGTAATAAAGTAGTTAATTAGCCTTCTGATATCCATGGAGTCCTCATCATTCTCTCCCCTTGTTGGGGCCATCACAGCACTGGGACAGACAACACCTCCCCTGTGTGCTCACCATGTGGGTTCTCGTGGTCCATCATGTACAGGTCATCCTCGTCTGCCTCCACATCCCCCAGCAGATAATCTGCAGGGACATCGCTGCCCTCTGTCTCCTCATTGTCTGCGTGCCCAGGGAAAGAGAAATCAGCTCATCACACCACTGGATCCACGTCCCAGTGTCCTGCCCAGCATGCCAGGCTGTGCCTGAGCCACACAGCTCAGTTCCCCACCACTGTCACCCCAGATCATGGGGGAAAGTTATCCTCCTGCAGCGCCCTGGGGCTCGGTGCCCTGCACCCTGGGGCTGCAGCATGTGCAGCCACCCCAGTTCACAGGATGAATGCCCCAGTTTGTGCCCTGTCTATGGCAGAGGGGGGAAGAGCTGTGGGACTGGACTGGGCCCCCCCAGGGGTGTTACCCTCGTTGTTGATCAGGGTGGAGGAGGAGTCCATGAGGATGTTTTCTGGGCGGCTCTCTCCTTTGCTGCGGTCCAGCCTGGACTCGCTGCCCAGCCCAGCAGGGATATCTTTCAGGTTAAAGCTGGGGGAAAAAGCCAAATTTAACAGTCAGAGGAGTATAAAGTTTCCATTTCAGCGAGCAAACAGCCTGGATACAGGTGTCCAGTTGCAATTTGAATGGAGAAACATGAGATACAGCGATATCCCTTTGTGGGCAGAAGCCACCAGACTCCACTGTGTGACTTACAAACAAAGACACATTGTGACCGTGGTCACAGCCCTTCCTCCAAGCCTGGTGGCACTGCACATGCACTGCTAAGGTCTCCCTGAAGAATTGCAGAGCTGAGCAGGCTCCTGGCTCCATCTCCTTCTCCTCAGAGGCAGGTGAGCAGGAGCTGCCTGGCTCCAAGGTGCCTGGCTGTTCGTTATGCATCACCATGCTTGGCCTTCACTGAGCTGGAGAGGGGAAGGGCTGGGGCTGGAGCAGAGCCCAGCTCCCCAGGCTGCTGCCTGCTGTGTCTCAGACAGGCACAGCCACACGGCTGGAGGCAGAGCTTGGTCAAGGACAGGGCTTGTTTCCTTTGGTGTTATTTGAGGATGTGTCACTCACTGTGGGAACCCGGTCCTGCGAGGTCTGACAGCTCATTTGGAGTCCTCACCCCACACGTTCATGTCATTGAGAAGAGGAAAAACAAGTTTTCCTGCTTCATCAGCCCACAACGGGTTCCCCACAATGCCAGCGTGCTGCTGGCAGAGCTGGGCTGTGCTCTCCCTTGGAAAGGCTCCAGAAGAAAACCTCTGCACAGCAGCAGTTCCAGCTCCAGCCATGAGACACCTTCTGCACCCCCAGCCCTTGGCCACCATCACTGCCCTGGGCACTGCTGAGGCCTCACCTCAGATCCTGTGGTCACTTTAGGGGGCCTCATGACAGGAAAGACATTGAGGGGCTGGAGTGTGCAGCTGGGGAAGGGTCTGGAGCACCAGGAGGGGCTGAGAGAGCTGGGAAGGGGCTCAGTCTGGAGAAAAGGAGGCTCAGGGGGGACCTTGTGGCTCTGCACAGCTCCTGACAGGAAGGGGGAATTAGGGGAGTCGGGCTCTGCTCCCAGGGAACAGGGACAGGATAAGGGGAAATGGCTTTAATATGTGCCAGAGGAGGTTTAGATTGGGTCTTTGGAAAATTCCTTCATGGAAGGGGTGGTCAGGCACTGGCACAGCTGTCCAGGGCAGTGGTGGAATCTCCAGCCCTGCAGATGTTCAACATTATGTAGATGTGGTACTTAGGGATTTGGATTAGTGGTGGCCTTGGCAGTGCTGCTGGGGGAATGATCTCAGAGGACTTTTCCAACATTAGAGATTCTGTGATTCATGAATTCAGTAACTGCAAAGCTGGTCCCAGCCCCACGCCCCACCACAGGCCAATCTTTGGTTGAAGGAGAGAAGGGAGCAGCATGTGAGGCTGCACAGATTGAGGCCAGGTTAGCCACACCAACATGGGAAATGGCTTTGTTCAAACAATGACAACATGCAAACCAGCACAGCCTGAGGCTGAGGGAGAGCTGTCCCTGCTTGCTCCCTGTGTCTGGGGCAGGTTAGTTATTATACAGAAACTGTTCCCTGTGAGGTTGGGCAGTCTATGGCACAGGGTGAGAAGCTGTGGCTGCCCTGGATCCCTGGCAGTGTCCAAGGGCAGGTTGGATGGGGCTTGGAGCAACCTGGGATAATGGAAGGTGTTCCTGCCATGGCAGGGGTGGAATGAGATGAGTTTTAAAGCCCCTTCCAACACAAACCATTCTGGTATTCCATGATGTGATTCCATAACCCCATCCCAGCCAAGGAGCCATTCCCACTCCCCCCTCACAGAGCTATCCCCCTCATCCCATCACTCCCTACAGTTCCTGTACCTGTTCATGAGTGGCAGGGCAGTGCTGCCTTTCCCCATGCTGTGGTTGAGGTTGGTGGACGACACAGTGCCGAGGCTGGAGTAGATAATCCTCAGCATCGTCCACGTCTGAGCCACCTGCGTGGAACACACTCCCTGTGAGACCTTCCCAGGCCAGCAGCACCCTAACCCCACCCCTAACCCTAACCCTACCCCTACCCCTAACCCCAGCTCACCTGGTTGCGCTCCAGCCCCTTGGCCACCTTGGCGTTGTGGTCGCAGAGCTCGGCCAGGGGCCGGCCGGCCAGCGCGTACTGCTTGGCCGTGTGCACGAACCAGTCCATGCTGCCGCTCTCCACGTCCGTCTCGAACACGCTCAGGGCGCTGGAGGACGAGATGTACTCAAACTGCTCCGTGGGGTCCAGCTTGCGCTTGAAGAAGATGGGGTGGCGCCGGTCGCCGATGTAGGGCTTGCGGTTGGAGTCGGAGGAGATGAGGCTCTCCTTGGCGGCGAAGGCCAGGTCTCCGTAGAGGCTGTAGCACAGCCCCTCGGGGTTGGCCCGCTCGATGGGCTGGCTGGCGTCCTTGAAGATGTGCTGGTAAAGGGTGCTGTCCTTGGAGCCCGAGAGCAGGAAGTAGGGGTCGTGGAGGTGGCGCCACACGATGCCCGTGGTGACGTCCTTGTGCTCCTCGAACATGGCCGAGGGGATGAAGGGGCGGCGCACGTCCCACACGTAGATGTTGTGGTCCACCATCATGGAGCAGGTGGCGATGTGGTGCTTGCACTCGGGGCGCCACTTCACGCGCGCCACCGAGGCGATGGTCTGCACGCAGTAGATCTCCTTGGCCCGCGTCGTGTTCATGTCCCACACCTTCACCATCTTGTCACGGCCGCCCGTGGCCAGCCAGCCCCTGGGACAAGGAGGGATCGGTGGTGTTGAAAATTGCAATGCAAGATGCTTTCAACTGCCATCTGTATGGCAGATTATCTTTTGTCAAGTGGGCAGTTTGTCTTATCTCTCTCTCTGAGTGACCACAATAACAGGCTATTGAATGTCACTGCATGGCTGATAAGAACTACAGCATCCCATTGGGAGACGTGAGGCCAGAGGGAGGAGCCAAGCATTGCTGCCCAGATAAAATCCAGGGGGAGGAGCCAAGCATTGCTGCCCAGATATAATCCAGAGGGAGGAGCCAAGCATTGCTACCCAGATATAATCCAGGGGGAGGAGCCAAGCATTGCTACCCAGATATAATCCAGGGGGAGGAGCCAAGCATTGCTACCCAGATATAATCCAGGGGGAGGAGCCAAGCATTGCTACCCAGATATAATCCAGGGGGAGGAGCCAAGCATTGCTACCCAGATATAATCCAGGGGGAGGAGCCAAGCATTGCTGCCCAGATAAAATCCAGAGGAAGGAGCCAAGCATTGCTACCCAGATATAACCCAGAGGTTTTTGAGACATCAGCATGGCTTCTCCACTGGATTCCCCAGAGGAACAGCAGCTGCCTCTTCTTCCACTGGATCTTCAGAGGAAGAATACATCCTTCTCTACAGATCCCCCTTGCTCCAACAGAACCACCCCTGACACTGCAGGAGGGCTGAGCCACATTTCCAATGGGACTGCTGCCAACACCCTGACCCACAGGGTGTCAGGTTGGGTTCTGACTCTACCAGTGTTGTTCTAGTGTTCTGCATTGTTTATTTTATCTTTTTATTTTTCTTCCCTATTAAAGAACTGTTCTTTCCTGCTCCCATATTTTTTGCCTGAGAGCCCCTTAATCTAAAATTTATAGCAATTCGGAGGAGTGGGGAGGGTTCACAGTCTCCATTTCAGGTGAGGCTCCTGCCTTCCTTAGCAGACTCCTGTCTTTCCAAACCGAGCCAAGTGGTCACCTCTCTGCTCCCACTGTGGCACAGAAATGCTCACAGTACAGGTGTGACCACATCCACCCCACAGGAGGCAGCTGGGCTGCAATCCCATCCTCCCATGGGCTCCCCTGGCATCTCCACTCCGCAGCAACCAGGTCAGGCAGCACCTCCTTCCTGCCCCCAGTTATGGCTCTGCACCTCTAGAGCCCATCCCAGCCAGACCAGCTCCCTCCGGCTCTGCTTTCCACTGGCCAGGCACAGCAGAGAGGAAAAGGCCATTCTGAATGGGTTTCAGTGCCTCTCTAAGACCAGGAGCAGTGGCAGCACTGCCTGGCAGGGAGTGAGGAGGGACTTGCACACTGTAGCAGCTCCTTCCAGATCCTTCCCAGCAACCTCCCAGGAAAGGCAGGAAGGAAACACGACTGAACACAAGCAAGCTGTGTCCCTGAGCAGCCAAGCAGTGCCTCCCTCAAGCTGAGCACTGGAGCAAGAGGCTGCTGTGACACTGCTATACTCAACCATAAGACATCCAGTGAGTCAAAATCCCCTAATTTATCAAAAAAAAATCTCAAACACTTTTATACCACCCCAAATGCTCAAAGCAACCAATCAATCCCATCTCCCAGCAACATGCAAGCCCCTGAGACACGGGGACAGGCTATCCCAGACCATGTTTTCCCCCACAAAATCCCAATCCTGTTTTCAGGGTTTATCTTGTCCTGCAAGGCTGGGTGGCTGCAGGGGTAGGCCCCACACCCACCTGTCCTCTGGGTGCCAGTCACAGCAGAAGACGGGCCCGTTGTGGGCCGTGAACATCCTCTCGTAGCGGTCGGGCCGGCGGATGTCCCACAGCTGCACGTTCCCGTTCTCGAAGGTGGCAGCGAAGGTGAAATAGTCCCGGATGCTGAACTGCACATCACGCACGCTCTCCGACTGGCCTGGGAGGGACACAAGGTAAGAGCTCCATAAAGCTAAAATCCCACTGGGAGAGCAGAGAGAAGGCAGCAGGGAGGGCTGTGACTGTCTTCCATCTCCCACACAGACCCAGCTAGTACTGAGAGGCAAGAAAATGCACCAAAATGCCTCTCAGCTCCTTCTTTCCCTGCTCTGAGCATCACACCCTGAGCAAATCCTCCTTTGGGCAAGAGGAATGACAAAACCCCCAACCTCTGCCTCTCCTAAGGGTGAGGGTTCAAGCAAGGAAAGGACAAAACTCCCAAATTCTGCTTCCCCACAGGGAAATGAGACAACAAGAGGCATGTTAGTACCAGAGAAGGTGCTGACAGAGTCCTTCTTGCGCAGGTCGAAGCACTTCATGTAGCCGTCCTGGGAGCCGCTGAGCAGCATGTACACCTCGGTGGGGTGGAAGCACACCTTGTTGACAGTGCGCTTGTGCTCCGTGAACAGCTGGTCCTGCTTGTTGCGGGACGGCTTGCCCAGGTTCCAGGTGACCACCACGCCGTTGGTGGCAGCGGTGGCCAGCAGGTTCTCGTCCATCTGATGCCACACCACGTCGGCGCAGCTGAAGTTCAGCGAGGGCTTGCGGCCCACGCGGAGGTTCAGCTTCTCCACAAACTGCTCCTCCTCGATGGAGTAGATCTTGAAGATGTTGCGGCCGGCCACCACCACCTGGGCGGCGTCCCGGCACACGCTGATGGCGTTGGCGGGGGCGTCCAGGTGGCAGAACATGGTGCGGCCAGTCAGCGCATTGCCCCCCAGGGCAGTGGTGACCCTGGCCATCTTCTCCATGGCTGTCCTCGGGGTGCTGTCCCCTCTCCTCTCCTGTCCTCGGGGTGCTGTCCCCTGCACACCCACGCGGCCACCCTGCTCCACCTCAGCCAGAGCTGGCCAGGGACAGGCTGGGATCCTGCTGGGCCCTGGTGGCTCCAACCGCGGCTTTTTGTGGCTGCATCAATGGGCCAGGGAGGTGAGTGGCCACAGAGACGCCTGTGGGAAGGAGATACAGCTCCACTCTGGGTTCTCCTCCTGCCGCCCTCTGTGGCTTCCTCTCAGGGAGTTCCTGAAAACCTTCTCTGGGCTTCTTCTTCCCTCCTTGGCCACACCCTGAGATGTTTTGCTGTTGCTGATAATCTAGGTCAAGTACAGCGCTGTGGCTGAAGTGAGCAGCGTCCTCAGCACAAAGTGGGGTGAAGTGAGGCCACGGTCAGCTCCGAGCCTGCAAGAACCAGGGGATGATCCTCCTTCTCTAGCAGGGGGGGTAGCAGTTACTCCAGGCTTCCTGGAGGGATCTCAGGGTCCCACGGGCAGTGTCCTGCAGAGCCAGGCTGAGCTCCTGCCACAGCACTGCCCTCTCCTGCCAGGTCCCACTGATCCCTCACAGCTCACATTCCCACCCCCTCAGGGCTCCTTCGCACCCTCAGGCTCCCGTCCTACCCCTGAGGCCACCCCCAGACCCCCATATCCCACATTCCCACCCCATCCGTGCCCTCTCCTGACCCACAGCCCTCTCATACTCCACATCCCCCTCCTGCTGACCCACAGCCCCCCGCACCCCTCATACCCCACACTTCCCTCTCTGCAGGGCCCGCTCCTGACCCGGAACCCCTTCAGGGCCCCCTCCAGCCTCTCAGAGCCCACTCAGGGCTCCCTCAGAGGCTCCCCAACCCTATGCCCTCCTCAGGGACCCTTCCCACCCCTCAGAGCCCCTGGAGCGCCTTCACAACCCCCTCCTGCCTCACAGAGTCCGCTGCCGCTGCCACCCGGTCCCTGATCCCTCCGTGCGGGGCCCCGGTGCCGCTCCCAAGCCGTACCCGGTGCCGGTTCCCGCGCCGGCAGCTCGGGCCGAGCAGGCCCCGCCGCCGCCGCCGCCGAACTCCCGCCAAGCCACGCCCTCTTCCGCCACCGGGATCGCCCTTGCTGCCAGACCACGCCCCCTTCCGCCACTAGGATCCGCCCCTCCGGACAGACCACGCCCCTTCCGATGGCGGGACACGGCCCCTCACGCGGCCCGGCTCCGCCCCCTGTGGACTGACCACGCCCCCGCCGCCCCGCTCCCCGTTCAGCCCCGCCTATCTGTGGTAGGACCACGCCTCCTCAGCGCCGCCCCGCCCATAGACCACGCCCTTATCCGTAGACCACGCCTATTTTCCGTACTCGGACCGCCCCCTGCATCAGGCCACGCCCCTTTCCTGACCCGGATATCAATCAGGCCCCGCCCATCTCCGTGGCCCTCGAGGCCCCGCCCCCTCACGAAGCCCCGCCCACCCCAGGCCCCGCCCCCCTCGGTATAGGGCGCACTGGGGGCGCGGGGCCATGGCGGACACGGCGTCTTTGGGGTCCGGGGCGATGCGGGGTTCGGGGGTGCCAGGGTGACGTGGGGTGCAGTGGGAATAGGGGTGCGAGGGGGTAAATGGGGATTGGGGTGTCCAGGGCTCCTTGGAGGGGGTGCCGGCGGGATCTGGGGTGCACCGGGAGTGGGGTGCGCTGGGATGAAATGGGGGGCTGGAGGGATGAGAGGGATGTGGGGTGCGCTGGGATGAAGTGGGGGGCTGGAGGGATGAGAGGGATGTGGGGTGCGCTGGGAGTGGGGTGCACTGGGATGAAGTGGGGGACTGGAGGGATGAGAGGGATGTGGGGTGCGCTGGGAGTGGGGTGCGCTGGGATGAAGTGGGGGGCTGGAGAGATAGGGAGGGATGTGGGGTGCGCTGGGATGAAGTGGGGGGCTGGAGGGATGGGAGGGATGTGGGATGCAATGGGAGTGGGGTGCGCTGGGATGAAGTGGAGGGCTGGAGGGATGAGAGGGATGTGGTGTGCTCTGGGAGTGGGGTGCGCTGGGATGAAGTGGGGGGCTGGAGAGATAGGGAGGGATGTGGGGTGCGCTGGGATGAAGTGGGGGGCTGGAGGGATGGGAGGGATGTGGGATGCAATGGGAGTGGGGTGCGCTGGGATGAAGTGGAGGGCTGGAGGGATGAGAGGGATGTGGTGTGCTCTGGGAGTGGGGTGCGCTGGGATGGAATGGGGTGCTGGAGGGATAGGGAGGGATGTGGGGTGCACTGGGAATGGGGTGCGCTGGGATGAAGTGGGGTGCTGGAGGGATCGGGAGGGATGTGGGGCGCGCTAGGATGAAATGGGGTGCTGGAGGGATCGGGAGGGATGTGGGGTGCGCTGGGATGAAATGGGGTGCTGGAGGGATCGGGAGGGATGTGGGGTGCGCTGGGATGAAATGGGGGGCTGGAGGGATCGGGAGGGGTGCTGGGGACTGGGGGTGCAGGGGGACAAAGAGAGTTCCGGCAGTTCCGGAGGTGTCAGGGAGCTGTGGGATCCGGGGGTTCCGGGGGTACCCGAGGTGCACCCCAGAGGGCCTGGGAGCGCAGCAGGAAACGGGGTTCAGGGGGGTGTGGGGGGCATTGGGGGTCAGGGTGGGAAATGGGGGCGCCGAGGGGATATGGGGTGCATTGGGGGTGTAGGGGTGAGCTGGAGCATTACCGGGGTGCAGAGGGCTGTGAGGGTGCACTGGGAGGTGCACACTGCCATGGGAGTGTGCATTGGGGGGGTGCCGGGAGAAGTGGGGTTCAGGCAATTGGGGGTGCACAGAGATGTGGGTCAGGGGGATAAATGGGGGTCAGAGGTCTGTGGGAGCCTTGTGGGTCAGGCTGCAGGTGGGAAATGGGGTGCGGGGAGGATATGGGGTGCATTGGTGATGTACAGGTGCACTGGAGGGGTACAGGGGTGCACAGGGGAGTAGGGGTGCAGGGGGTCACTGCCACGGTATGGGGGCCGTGCTGGGCTGTCTGTGCAACCTTGCACCAGGGACTTGTGCGGGGTTGTGGCACCCCAAAACTGCCGCTGTCACCTGCAGGGCTGTGGCACCCCAAAACTGCCGCTGTCACCTGCGGGGGTGGGGACACCCCATGTGTGCCGCTGTCCTGGGACACTGCAGGCTTTGGGGGTGCGGGCAGCCCTCCACCCCGTGCCGGGGTGCTCCGGTCCCCGGCAGTGCCACCCTGTCCCGCAGCCCCAGGGACTCCCCAAAGCCCTTCCAGCTGGTGCCATTTTGGGGTGAAAAGGGGCGTTTCGGACAAAGCAGGGAGCGGAGGCGGCGGTTGGTGCAGCAGTTCCTTCCCGGCCGGTACAAAGGCAAAACAAACCGAAAGCGTGTCCGTGTCCGTGTCCGTGCCCATCCCGTGCCCGTGCCCGTGCCCACTCTCCTCCCATGGCTGTGGCACAGGGCGGGCACTGCCCGGGGGGCACCGAGCCCCTCCCGCGCTGGCTCCCCCAGCCCCGCTCCGGCTCGGTCCCATCTCGGCTCAGCCCGGGGGTCCCCCCGGTGCCCCGCTTGCCGCCGGCACGGGGGCGATGGCTTTTCAGCTGGAAGAGCGGTGGCAGTGGTGGCAGTGCGTCCGAGGTGCCACCTCCCGCGGTCTCTCTGCGCTGCCGGTGTCGCCGCGGTGGCTCCGCCCCGGCCCCGGTGGCCCGGGATGTCCCATCCCAGACGGATGGGTCGCTGCCCGGCGGTGGCATCACCCCCCAGCCCCGCGGGGTGCAGGAGGGTCCCCGGGCGCGGGGGATGTCGCCAGGGCAGCCCCGGGGCGGGATCCGGCGCGTGGAGGGGCTCAGTGGGGCTGTCGCTTGTCACCGTCCCCCCAGTACCCCGAAACCTGCCGTAGCACGAGACTGAAGCAAGCGAGCATGCGAGGGCGGCGGGCGGGCGGAGAGGGACATCCTATTGACCGGGGGAGAGCGCCCCAAAGGCGGGGCGGGGGGCTCGAGGGGACACGCAGCGCGGGGACGGGGGGGTGAGCTCGGTGACCCGCTCCGGGGGCGTCAGGGGACCCATCCAGCCTCCGCCGCCACCCCAAAATCCGCATCCTCCTCTGGCCATCCCCGCGAGCATCCTTGGGTGCCCTGGAGCATCCTCGGTGGCGCTGGCACCGGAGCGGGGGGAGCAGGATGCGGCCGGGGGGGGTCACACAGCGTCGCCTTCCCACTTTGGGCTTCCATGATGTCCGTTCGTCTGTCCGGAAGGGATTGGCAGGACAGCGGGAGGAGCACGGGCGGTGGCGGCGGCGTGGGGGGAATTTACATGGTACCGGGGGGGCTCCTGCCCCCATCTCCCCCCGGAGCCCCGCGTCCCTCGGGGGCGGCGATGCGGGGGATGTCCGGGCTCGGATGGAATCGGGGGCGTCTCTCGAATCCCCCCGCAGCCGGAGGGAGATGGGGTGGGCGATGTCGGCCGGGGAGGGCGCGGGGCGGGCCGGCTCGGGCGCTACTCGATCACCGTGCAGCACGGCAGGTGCTGGGAGAAGTACTTGAAGAGCTCCGGGGTGGCCCCGGGGCAGTTGGTGAGTTCCAGCTCCTCCAGCTCCTGCAGCTGCACCAGCCCCGACAGCCCCGTGGTGGTCAGCAAGGGGCAGCCTGCAAGGGGACAGGGTGCTCTGTCAGCCCAGATCAACAGTGTCCCCCCAAAATAGCATCCCCAAAAATAGCATCACAAAGGCACCAGCATCCCAGAGCACCAAAATCCCCCCAAACAGAACCAAAGGGTCAGGACCTCAAAATCCCAGCACCTCAAACCTCACCACACCCAAAAGGCAGAATCCAAAAAACCAGCGTGCTAAAAAAAAAAAAAGTACCCCAAAAAGCCTAACACTACAAAATCTCAGCATCCAAAAAATCCAGCACTCCAAAATGCACACAAAAACCAATACCTTAAAGCACCAGCACCCCAAAATACCAAGACCATCAAAATTAGCACCAAAAAAAAAAACCCAACAGAACCCAGAAAACCAGCATGCTAAAGAACAATGCTTCAAAACACCTACACACCAAGGCCAGCCTAAAATCCCAGCATCTCAAAGCACCAGTATTCCAAAGGAAAAAAAAAAAAAAACACCCAAAAAAGTGTGTCCCCTACAGCAGCTCCCCAAAAACCAACACCTCAGAAGACTTGAATGGCAAAACCATAGCTCCCAAAACACCACCACCCCAAAAAACAGGGCGCCCCAAGAGCCCAGCTGTGCATCTTTCCCCACAGGCTGGGCTGGGTGCGGGTGCCTGCTGGCCTGGGGGGAGGCTGGCTGTCCCCAGGCTGTCCCCAGGGCTCTCTCTGTCCCCAGGCTGTCCCCAGGGCTCTCTCTGTCCCCATTCCCAGTGCCCCCCAGCCCCTGGCTTCTCTGGTCCCTGGTAGGGGGTCAGGGTCTCACCAGCCAGCGAGAGCAGGCGCAGGCTGCCCATGCCCAGGAGGTGCTTCAGGCCAAAATCCTGCACCTGGAAAAGAAGACGGGATGGGGATGAGGGGGGGGACAATGGGGACCACCACAGTGCCAGGGCTCAGCATTGCCCAGCTGGGGCAGGGAGCTGGTGCCAGGGATGGGAACCTGAAGCAGGGTGCAGGATGCTGGGGCAGTGTGCTGGCTCTGGGTGCCAGGGCAGGGAACTGTGGTGGGACAGGCTGCAGGGAGGGGAGCCTGAGCAGGATGTGGGATGTTGCAGCGGGATGCTGGGGCAGGATTTGGGGTGCAGGGCCGGGGTGCTGGGTCTGGGCTGTGCGACAGGGAGCGGGGAGCCAGGGCAGGGAGCGGGTACGGGCTCTGGGGATGCAGGGTCAGGGTGCCAGGGCTGAGTCCTGCTGAGTTCACAGGAGCTCTCTGCTCCCTGGCACCAAGTCATGGGGTCTTCAGCCAGCCCTGGGAGCCCGCCCCGAGCTCATGGCCCATGCCCAGGGAGGTGCCACCATGCCCTCTCTGCCGTGCCGAGCCGAGCCGGGACGGGCACAGCCGTGTTCCACACCTACCTGGCAGCACCAGCGCAGGTAGAGGCTCCGCAGGGATGACATGGTGGACAGGTAGCTGAGGCCGGTGTCGGTGATCCGCACGCACCTGCCGGGACACGGGGTGTCAGGGCCAGCTGGTCACCCGTGGGTGTCCCCAAACCATGGCCCCCATGCTGCACCCTCTGCTACAGCGCGGCTCAGCATGGCACGGCTTGGCACGGCATGGTTTGTCATGGGGTGACACGGCACAGCGCAGCTCAACATGGCATGGCATGGCGCGCATGGCATGGCATGGCTCAGCACGGTATGGCATGACTTGGCATGGCTTGGCATAGCACAGTATGGCATGGCATGGCATGGCTTGGCACGGCACAACACAGCTCAGCCCTTTACCTGTCGAGCACCAGCTCCTCCAGCTTGTGCAGGTCGCAGGCGATGTACTCCAGGGCCATGTCGGTGATGCGGGGGCACCAGGACAGGTCGAGGCTGCGCAGCTTCCGCAGGTTCTCGGCCACCAGCTCCACGCCGTCATCCGTCACCTTGGAGCAGCCCGAGAGGCTGAGCACGCTCAGGTTGGGCAGGCTGTGCACCATGTTGACCACGCCGTGGTTGGTGATCTCCCAGCAGGAGTTGAGGCGCAGGGTGTGGGTGGTGTAGCCCTGCTTGGCGGTGAAGTAGGCGAGCGCCGTGTCCGTCACGTGGTAGGCTTGCAGGTTGAGCTCGGTCAGGTTGGGCAGGAGCTGCGAGATGGCGGCGATGGCGTCGTCGGCCACGTTGATGCAGTCGCTGACGCTCAGCGCCGTGATGCGGGCGTTGAGGCTGGACCACAGCCCGGCCTCCGTGAAGTCGTTGCAGCCCGACAGCTCCAGCCTCACCACGCCCTGCATCTGCTCCAGCATCACCTGCCGAGGGCAGGGCGTCAGGCCGTGCCAGGCGCTGCCAGGCACCCACCCGTGTGCGTCCCTGTGTCCCCACCCTGGCTCCCTCTGAGACCCCGGGGCTCTTCCCACTGCTCCCAGTCTCCTCCCTGGGACCTCCCTGGCATGGGTTCAATGTCTGCCTCAGGGCACACCAGCGTGAGTGGGGAATGGGAGGGGACAGGCAGGGACCCCTGGCTGCAGCCCCAGCACTGTGCCAGGTGCTCCTGCAGGGTGGGGATTGATGCCACTCCCAGCACAGGGGAGATGGGCCCACGGAACAGCTGGTGCCATGTTTGGCCATCTTGGTGGGGACCTTACCCAGCCCCCTGAGTTGCCCTATCTCTATCTGACCCTCAGCCCCTTGCTTGGGTGACCCCCTTGCTGGGGAGCAGCCAGCCAAGCAGGGATGCCCTGTCTCCAGAGCTTGTCACCCACTGTCACATCATCACCTCACCTGGCCCTGCTTTCCTGCAGGGATGCAGCCCCAACAGCCTCCTGCAGCCACGGGCTGCACCCATCCCACTGCCCACACCACAGGCAGGGCCTCCCTGTGCTGCCAGCACCCGTGGGGTGGCCATGCCACCTGTCTGCTCCTTCACTGTGACAGGACCACTCTGCCCATGTGTGTGTCCCCAAGGCCACCAGGACTGACCCTCCACCAGCTCACCTCAGCCACCCCGGTCACTTTAGGAGGGTCACCTACCTCCAAGCCCGCATCTGTGATGGTCGACCTCTTAAGGCTCATGGACTTGACCCCCTTCTTGGAGAGGGGGTAGTTGTCAATGAACTCACAAATGTCCAGGTCAGAGACGCCCACGAGGCAGAAGCCGTCGAAGCCGCGGACGGCGAAGCCCTGCAGGCTGACGAACTCCTTCTCTCCCCCGGGCAGGACGTTGTAGAGCTCTTTGGTGTGCAGGACGGGCGTCAAGCCCACCCAGAACTTGGGCTGGTAGAGCACCCTCCGCCACGCCTTGCACACCTGCGCCAGCACGCACTTCTCGCACGCCGAAAAGTACCAGAACAGGCGGTTGAGGATCTTCTCGTCCACGGCCAGCTGCCTCTCCGAGGGCGAGCCCGGCAGCCGCTCCGGGGACGGCTGCTCCGAGCCCTCGCTGGCGTTCAGTCCCACCAAGGAAGCGCCGGGAGGGGAGGACACGCTGGCCAGGGTGGCCAAGGAGAGCGGGGAGGCCAGGCTGGGGATGGGCAGGTCGCTGCGGTGGGCTAAGGCCGGGCTGAGGATGGCAGGCACGGAGGAAGGCTGGCACAGGCGGTTTTTCACGGCGGGGGTGCCTTTGGTGATGCTGGCGGAGCCGAGGCCGTTGGCTTGCGTGGGGATCTTCACCAGTCCATTGCGGGGCAAACATGGGGGCTTGGTGTCGCCGTTTCTCGGGTTCGACATCTTCCACGGGTGTCTCTGTAACACAGGGTGTGGGGTCAGGGGCTCTGGGTCTGTGGGGGGGGGTGGTGGCACCGGGGAGGAGGGAGGTCCTGGGGGCCCTGAGCAGGGTGGCACATGCGACCAGGTGGGCACAGCCACAGAGGGGATGTGTCTGGGACACAGAGAAGGGTCCTCCCAGGAGCTGCATGGCCCTGGTGCCCCCTGTGATGAGGGACAGATGGGGATTAGTCCCTGGGTATCCACATCACTCTCTGAGCCTAGAAGCAAGCATGACCAGTGGCAGACAGAGAAGGATCCACAGACTGGTTTGGGTTGGAAGTGACCTCAAAGCCCACCTCATTCCACATCCATGCCATGGGCAGGGACACCTTCCACCATCCCAGGGTGCTCCAGCCTGGCCTTGGGCACTGCCAGGGATCCAGGGGCAGCCACAGCTGCTCTGGGCACCCTGTGCCAGGGCCTGCCCACCCTACCAGAAAACAATTCCTTCCCAATATCCAGGCCCATATTTAGGCCCTGGCAGGGGCTCTGAGGTGTCCCTGGAGCTTCTCCTCTCCAGGGGAGCACCCCCAGCTCTCCCAGCCTGGCTCCAGAGCAGAGGGGCTCCGTCCCTCAGTGCATTTTTGTAGAGGGCAGCAGGCAAAGGAGCAGAGCTGCCTGTGCCCACTGTGCCAGCCAAGCCCTCAGCAGTGAGCCTGTGCCAGCCGTAGTGGAGCCTCAGGCAGCACCCGGCAAACTGGGCTGATAAATATTGCAGTGGCAGCAAGGCTGGCTTCCCAAGGGCCCCCCTCACCCACCATCCATTATTCAACGCATTTCCCTCTATAAATATGGAGCTGAATTATTGATGGGGGCTCAGCCCCCTCCCCCTGCCCAGCCAGGGCCTGGCACAGGGCCCTGCCCGGCTCTGCTTGCCCTGCCCGTGCCCCACGTGCCAATGTCACACCAAACCCTGCCAAAAAGCTGATCCTGGCAACCCCTGCGGGCACAAGGAGCTGAAGCATGGGAGTGCAGCTTGCAGTGCATGGAGCAGGGCACAGGGAGCTCCCCTGAAGGCCCAAGGGGTGCTTGGCACCTCCATCCATCAGTGACAGGAGCTGGGGACCTTCCTGCCTGCCAGCTCTTCCCAGACCCGAGATTAAAGCAAGGGATTATTACAGCTGCTTGATTTGGGGTGGAGAAAGTCAATCCCTGATGGAGGTACACTTAGGAAAGGGCATCCTGCTCATGGGGAAGCTCCATGGTCCCTGAGCCTGGAAGCAGGATGCAGCCCAGACCCCTGCTGCTGCCCATCCATTTCACTCTCACAGCATCCCTTGTGGGAATCCATAAAATCAGAGGGGTTTGGGGAAGCTGCAAAAGGCAGGCCTCAGAGACAGCAGAACTGTGATCAGAGCTGAGCAGCAGCCATGAGATTGGTCAGCAGAAAAATTATGTAAAAAGTAGAGAAGCAAGGACAAACAGAACAATGGTCTGTGTATTAATGCTTGTCTAGCATAACTCCCTAAGCTGCAGAAAAGTTTATCTAGTGAGATATTATGAAGTTTTAAGCTGAATAATGGAGCTGTGTGTGTTGTGTTTTAAGGTTTACAAGCAGGTATTGTATCCAAAATAAGCAAGCATTGTTTTAACTGTGCATATAGTGGTTGGATAGAACTACTGTCAATGTGCTTTTGCTTTGTGTGATTGGCCAGAAAACTTTTAAAGTGAGTTGTAACATTGAGTTCTTTTTCTGCTGCCTGGGATGTGAGCTGCTGGCATCTTCCCACTGTCATAGCCATGGAATGAGAGTGATGGTGGAAAATCAAACAGCTCAAGGCCCGTTCCCAGCAGTCCTGTCCTGTTTGTGATTTGTACACAGACCCCGGCTGGTGATATCCCCGGCCTCATCCAGCTTTCCTGGAGCACCCCGGGAGGGCACAGCCACCCAAAAAGGAGCTCAACAGCACAGTCAGGTGCCGGTGGCACACCTGGAGAACCCGAGGGATGCAGGCACACCTGGCATGCACGGCACAGGGCACCTCCCATTCCCGGCACGGCGCTGGGGGAGCCGTGGTGCCCGCCGAGGTGCCCGCAGCCAGCCCGGCTCGGTGGCACCGTCCCACGGCGCTGCAGCCCCCGGGGACGAGCCCAGCCCTGTGCAGACAGCCTGGCGCCGCTCCCGGCTCGGATGCAGCCGCTGCTGCCTCCGCTCACGCCGCCCGATGCTTGGACATGTGTTAAATTCGCTTGAAAGCAGCAGAAGGGGAGGGGAGAGAAGGGAGAAACTCGAAACCAGCGGCTCGGCTGCAATCAGGGAGGTAAACAGAACGTGCGGCCGGTGTCTCACAGAGCACCAACCCAAACAGACAATGGCCAGGTGGCACGGGAAGTGGCACTGCAGAGAGTGGCACCGAGCCCCAGAGGCGCTGGGCACGCTGGCCGGCCCCGGGTGTTGGGGAAGGTGAAACAGGAAAGCCTTATAAATATCATTGCCTGGGAAAAGATTTTGAGAATATAGAAACTATAAGTGAGATTGAAATGAAAGCAAGCTTTGAGATACCTCAGTTACTGAACAACAGGATAACAATGGCATGGCCAGCTGAAGGTAATCCCCTTTTGATGGAACAACACCCTCTGCTTGCAGGCAGGCCCAAGGGTCAGAGCAGACCCTGCCAGCTTGGCAGAAGGGGCCCAAAGAGGAGTTTATAGGGTTTAAAATGTAACACAGTATGGAAATGTAATGATTCTTATAGGCTGTGTGGAAATGCTGTAGGATTTGTATCTTGTACTAGGTTGGTTAGTGAGAATCAGAATATTCAACACAGAAGAAGATTTATTGTATTGTAATGGGAACCTGGCTGTCTTACCCTCTTACTCTCTCATCCTCTCTCCCCGTCTCCTCTTTGGGCCTGCTCTGAGCTGTGTTTGGCAGCTCCCAGCAGGGCCCTGCCCCCAGGCCCTTTGCAATAAACACCAAGTTCCACGACCTGGCTGCAGAGATCTCTCATTTCCATCTGTCCCAGCCGTGCCACCCGCCGTCACTCCAACACCGGGGACAGGGCAGGTGGTGGCACCGAGCCCCAGAGCCGCTGGGCACAGGGACAGGGCAGGTGGTGGCAGAGGAGCAGGGCAGGGCCTCGGCAGCCCGAGGGGACGGTCCCAGCAGGACACAGATGCTGAGAAGTCGCCAGACTCACAGCAGCCAGCAGGAGGTTTTGGCACCGCATCCAAAACCTGCTCAGAGCTCGGCTGGTCCTCGAGGCTGAGCTCAGGGGGCTCAGGGGGCACAGAGGGTCCAGCAGCTTTTCCTGGAAAGCTGAGCCAGGCACCTGCCCAGGGAGCTCAGGCTGCCTGAACAGAGCACAGAAATCTCGAACCTTGAGTGAGCCTGAAGTCACTTCAAAGAGAAAAATGGAGAGAGATTCGAGCCTCTGGGCATGGGAGGATCTGGGCAGCGGTGGGGGAAGCCAGGCAGGCATTTCTCTCTCGGGAGATGAGCTGGGAAGAATTTGGGTGCTCCCAGCACCCCCAGGCACTGAACTGGGCTTGGGGAAAGACCCCAGTGAGGAGAGGGTTTGGAAAGACCCCAGCGTGGAGAGGGTGGGCTGGAAGGGGAGGGGGCCAATAGCTGCTGTCTGTGACACCAAGGGCAGGGCTGGCATCTGCCCTCCTGTGCCACGGGAGAGCCCCGGCCTACAGGCAGGAGCCCCCCAGCTCCTGCAGCCCAGGGCTGAGCCCACACTGCTCTGATGCCCAAAATGACACTGCCACAGCCCCTGGGGGTCACAGAGCCCACCCTGCCCCTCCCCAGGCACTCCCAGCCCAGAGACAGGGATGGACAGACAAACCCGGAGCTGTCTGCCTTGGAGGTGTCAGCACAGACCCTCCCACATGTTCCAACAGTTCCATGAACACCTCCAAATGCCTTTTTGGCCACTCCAAAGCAACAGGAGAGAAGAGATTTGTCCCTTTCCCTTCTCCCTGTCATCTCAGTGTTTGCAGATTGCGTGACTGGGCCAAACACACCATCATCATCATCATCATCATCATCATCATCATCATCATCATTGGGATTGTTCAGCATTTGGTACAGCCATCCTTGCTCTGGGGTCCCACAGTGAGGGCCCAGATTTGCAGCCCCCCTTTGCTCTCTCACAGAGAGGTCTCCCCCAGCCATGGAGTGCCAGATCCAGCCCGGTAGGAGAAAACCTGACAAGAGCAAAGGCCAGAGCCCTCGAGCCTCCCGAATCCACTGCAGGGTGCCCATTTCTCAGGATACGTCACCGGCAGGGAGGTTTGGGGGGGGTTGTCACCCACGGGAGCGATGATGCAGTGCTGGGGGGGCGGGATTGACGCAGGGAGAGAGAAACGAGCCGGGGTCTGAGAGCCTGGCACCACAAACACTGCACTGTGAGCGTGCTGGCATGAACACAATGGTAACTGCCTGGGAAACAGAGCCTGCCCAACCTGTTGGCGAGTTTACTGTCTGCACGTGGTAGTGCAGAGGGATGAAGGCCTTGAGACACGGGCAGGGCCTTCACCCACCCTGTTAGTGCCTGGTCTGGGGGATCCCCGCTCTTGGAGCAGTTATCCTGTGCAGCAGGGATCGGGCTGGGCTCGGGACAGCCAGGCTGGAGCCAGACTGGAGCCAGCGGAGATCCCGGGTTGGGCGGCCTGGGAGGCCCCTGACAGCGGGCGGGCTCGGTCAGCACCGGGGACAGCAGCCCGGTCATTGGTCCCGGTCAGCACCGAGGACAGCAGCCCGGTCATTGGTCCTGGTCAGCACCGGGGACAGCGGCCCCGGTCCCGGTCAGCACCGAGGACAGCGGCCCCGGTCCCGGTCAGCACCGAGGACAGCGGCCCCGGTCCCGGTCAGCACCGAGGACAGCAGCCCCGGTCATCGGTCCCGGTCAGCACCGAGGACAGCAGCCTCGGTCATCGGTCCCGTTCATTCGGTCCCGGTCAGCACCGGGGACAGCGGGCTGTGCTGGTCAGCACCGAGGACAGTAGTCCCGGTCATTCGGTCCCTGGTCATTCAGTACACCGAGGACAGCGGCTCCAGTGAGCGGCCCCGGTCAGCACCACGGACAGCGGTCCGGTTCATTCGGTGCCGGTCAGCACCGGGGACAGCGGCTCCGGTCCCGGTCAGCACCACGGACAGCGGTCCCGTTCATTCGGTGCCGGTCAGCACCGGGGACAGCGGCCCCCAAGGACACCGTGCTCGTGTCTGTGTCCCGCATCCGGCCCTGGGAGGAAAGATCCGGCCCTGCCCCACCGGCTCCTTGTAAGGGAACCTCCGTCACCCCTCAGGGCCCTGCCAAGATCCAGGATTGCTGGATCCAACAGATCCTTGTCAGAGATCCCACAGTAACCCAGCAGGCAGATGGGATCCCAGGGATAATCCATGGCTGCCCCACAGACTCTCCATGGGGCCCTGCTGTCACCCAGCGGGTCCCTGCTGCCCCCTCGGAGCCTTGTATGGCCCTGCCAGGAGCCAGAGCTGCTGCCAAAGGGCTTCAGGTGGCAAAGCCGCGAGGAGCGAGCAGCCATCGCTGCTGCTCACACTCACACACACACGGGTTGTACACACACACACACACACACGGGATGTGCACACACACATACATGCATGGGATGGACACACAAACCAGGCTCACACTCACAGTCACACACCCACGGGATGCACACACACACACGGTGCGCACACACACACACGGTGCACACACACACACACACACACACACACACACACACACAGAGCCCCGGGCAGCAGGGTGCCCTGGCACAGTCTGGCTGACACTCACACTCACACACCCATGGGATGCATACACACACAAGCCCCACTCACACTCACACTGACACGGGATGCACGCACACACAATCCTGCTCACACTCACTCTCTCACACACACACTCACACACACACACACTCTCACACACACACAATCCCACTCACACTCACATTCACACTCACACAGGATGCGCGCACACACACACACACACACACAGTGCACACACACACACACACTCACACACTCACACACACACTCACACTCACACTCACACACACACACACACACACTCTCACACACACACTCACACACACACTCACACACTCACCCTCACACACACACTCACACACTCACACACATTCACTCTCACACTCACACTCACACTCACCCAACCCCTCTCACACTCAGCACAGCCGGGCCCGCCGCGTGCACGCGCTGCCGGGGTTGCATCAGCTGAATTCATTACCCGGCTATTTTTACTAATGCAGCAAACCAAGGCTCCGTTCGGGCGGAGCGCTGTGCCGAGCACGGGCCCGCGCTTTGTGCAGCCTCCGGGGGGCTGAGCTGCCCGGGGCCGGGCTGGGGCCGGAGCCGCCTGTCGGAGCACACGGCAGCGATGAACACACGAGCACACACGAGCACATCCCCTGCAGAGCTGCTGCTGATGATGATGATGCCCCCAGCCCCGATCCCGCCGGATCAGAACACTGCCCGGCCCCCAGCTCCAGTCTGGGTCTCCTCAGGGGGTTTGGATCACCCCGGCAGTGCAGAGGAGCTGCTGGAGACTCTGGAGGAGCCACTGCTTCTCCTGGAGATGCAGGAGCAGTGGAGAGATGCTCCATGCCTGGAGATGCTGTGTGTGTGTCTGTGTGTGTGTGTGCACAGGTGGATTTGGGCTCCAGCACTCACACAGGTGAGCAGGGACAGAGGCTCAGAGCACAGCTCCAGGCTCAGTGCTGCCTCTTCCTTGCTGCACAGTCCGGGAATTCACGGTAAGGAAAGGCCTTGCCTCTCCACCTGGCCCTGGAGAGCTGCTGTTTGTGTGATGGGAGCTGGGAAAATCCCTCCTGGGGCTGCCCTGAGAGCTCCAGGGGAGACCCAAGGGCTGAGAGCGGCTTTCCTGCTCCCTTGGAGGCTCCCAACGGTGCCAAGGAGCTCATCCCACCTTGCAGTGGACCAAGAGGCTCAGGAGGGGCTGGGAAATGACTGGTTTGAGTCCCAGTGCTGGGGCTGCTGCTCTCAGTGCCAGCCAGGCTGGTGAATCCATCGCTGCCTCTTGCAGCCCATGGCCAAGCAGAGGAGCTGTCACAGCAGGAACCCCCAGCACTGCAACCTCTCAGGTCCCACGGCCTGCCCAAAGGTCAGCCTCGGGATTTGCAGGGTCAGCCCCATCCCCAGGGAGCTGGGAAAAGCTGGCTGAGGTGCCAGCACCAAGCTCTGCTCAGGGCCCCATTGCTCTGGGGAGAGAGCAGCTCCTGTCTGGGGGCACTGGGGGATGCAGCTCCTGTCTGGGGGCACTGGGGGATGCAGCTCCTGTCTGGGGACACTGGGAGGTGCAGCTCCTGTCTGGGGGCACTGGGAGGTGCAGCTCCTGTCTGGGGGCACTGGGAGGTGCAGCTCCTGTCCCCAGCCCTCAGCGTGGGGGAGGCAGAGCTCCAGCCCCAAGCCTGCCCAAGCAAAACTTCTCCCCAACAGGGCCACCAAGCCCCTCCTGCAGCAGCTTTCAGCTCTCTGCTGAACCCCCTTCTCCCAGAGACAGCAAATCCTGACCTGTCCTTTCCCCAGGCAGCCCCTTGTCCCCCTGGGAGGAATCCCCCACCCAAAGGAGCACGGGAGGGACAGACTGAGGGCAGAGCTGGAGCCCTGCTCCCTTCCCCTCCAGCCTCCTCTGGACATCTTCGCTCTCACACCATGGAAAGGCCAAGCTTCTCCCTGCTCCCCACTGAGGCAAGGAGGGAGCAGCTCCTCGTGTGCTGGATCCTCCCCAGCCCGGCCTCCTCTCACTACAGCCCCATCCAGATCCCAGTGACAGCTCCCAGCGTGTGCCAGCCCTTCCCTGTGCCCAGCAAGGGCTGAAATGCACAATCCCCTGAGGAGCCAGGAGCTGTCCCCGAGCACAGGATGTGGATGAGCTCCTCAGGTCCTGCTGGGGTTTGTGCCTGCCCAAACCCTTCACCCCCCCAGGCACGGTGACAGCCACACGAGCACTGATGGCACTGATGGCACTGATGGCACTGGTGGCACTGATGGCCCTTTTTCCCTGGCCTTGGGGTCAGGCAGGGGCCCTTGGCACGAGGCTGGTGGGACACCAGGGCAGGCAGTGTCCAGCCAGGGCACTCCTTGGTGGGCTCTGGGTGCTGAATGCCAGCCCGGGCTCCAAAAGCCATCAGGCACCATCCTGCTCCTGCTCCTGGCCTCCTGCTTGCCCCGTCCAAGAGCTGGGCATGGATCAGCCCTCCAGCAGGGAGGAGCGGGTCCTGCTGAGCTGTGCCCTCCCCAAACCCTGCCCTGCCCATCCCCAGCTCCTCCCGTGGGCCCAGAGCCCCCGGCACACGTGGCAGTGCCCGTGGCAGGTGGGCAGGGGTTGGGAGGGGGTGCTGCCAAGGAGCTCTGCTGCCTGCACACCCAGCGCTGCTCCCTCCCACAGCTCAGCTCCCACTCGCCTCCCAGATCCCCTCTGGGGGTGCAGCTCCTGCTCAGGCACTGCTGGCAGCTGCAGGAGATGGGAGATGGGGACACAGCTCCAGGCAGGAGCAGGTGGCTTTGCCATGGAGCTGCTGAGCCAGGCACAGCTTCAACCTGCAGAGCAGAGGGGCAGCAGCCAACCTCCAACCTCCAACGTCCAACCTCCAACCTGCAACCTTCAACCTCCAACCTCCAAACTCCAACCCCCAACCTCCAACCTCCAACCTCCAACCTGCAACCTTCCAGCCTCCAAACTCCAACCTCCAACCTCCAACCTCCAAACTCCAACCCCCAACCCCCAACCTCCAACCTCCAACCTCCAACCTTCCAGCCTCCAAACTCCAACCTCCAACCTCCAACCTCCAAACTCCAACCTCCAACCTCCAACCTCCAACCCCCAATCTCCAAGTGCTCCCACTCCTGCTGTCCTTCTGTTTGGCCATGTCTCCACATGATGGTCACCACGGCTGTGACCCCACTGAGGGGACAAGGGAACCCTTTCCCCACTCTCACCTTGCCCTGGCCCCAGTGAGGGTCACCCCTCCCCCAGGAGCAGATTTGGGGTGGCAGGAGGGTCCCAGTGCCAGGGGTGCCCATCCTGCTGCTCCCCTGTGCCCTGGAGCTGCTGGCACGGGAGGGGAGCAGGCAAAGGGATCGATGTGGGGGAAGCCAGCTCGGGGAAAAATAGATATCTAGCTCATTAAAAATGGATGCTTGAGCGAGTCCTCCCCACTCCAAAGCCACCTCCCTCCCTCTTCCTGGTAGCCAGAGTGAAATCAGCACCAGCTTCAGAGCAGGGGAGCTGCCAGCACGGCATGGGGCTGTGTGCCCGCTGCTCCAGCCTGCTGAGCACCCCGGGGTGCTGTGAGACCCCAGGCTCTGGGCACAGGGTGGGCATGGAGAGGCTCTGCCACCATGCTCTGGCCTTCCCTGCCAGGCACTGCCACGTCCCAGGGGCACCAGCAGATGCCAGAGGGGCACCACCTCAGCCCAGTGCCCCATGGCACCCCTGGAACCACACATGGCCAAGACCTTGGAGGTGTCCTGCTGCTTGCTGCCAGAACCCCGTGCCTCAGTTTCCCCAGCTGTGCTCAGCCCCAGCCATTCCATGGCATCGAGTCTGCCTGATCCCCAGCCCCACACGCTGATCCCTGTGCCCCTCCTCATCCTCCCCACCAAAACAAACTCCTGTTCCCATCCTGGGCTGATGGGACATCCACGGATCCATGCTGGGGTCTGCAGGACCCCGCTCAGCCCCATCCCAGCCAGAGCCTTTCCATTCCTCCATCCCCCTGGGCTCTGGGCATGGGGGGGCTGCCCCTGTCCCCCATCCCTTGGCTGGGGTCACCCTGCATCCCCAGAAAGCCACAGCGAGCTTTTGGGGTGTTTGAGTGTTCGAGCGCAGCCTCGGGGATGCCAATGGTGCCACCAGGGAGGACAAGAGGAATTTTAGAGGCTGGAAGGGGGCAAACATCACCCCCACACTGGGACATCCATGTCCCTACAGCGATTGCCCTTCCACCCCCATCCCAGGATTTTAGAGGAATTTTAGAGGCTGGAAGGGGGCAAACATCAACCCCACACTGGGACATCCACGTCCCTACAGCGATTGCCCTTCCAGCCCCATCCCAGAGCAGCCCTGCCTCCCTCGGGGTGCCCCGATCCCCCTTTCCCTGCCTTCCCCACGCGCTGCTGCCCGGCCATGCTGGGGAGGGGGGGGACGGACACACAGCACATCCCATCCCCTCGCCCCCCACATCCCCCTCCCCACAGCGAGGGGGCGGAGGGGGCAGCAGCGCCGGCCGGGGGAGGCTCACAGCGACCTCCATCCTCTGCCGAGCCATGGGCGGCGGGGGAGCACCGGACCGGGAGCCCCGGGGCCGGGCCGGCTCCGCTCCGTTATATAACGCGGCTCCATGATGCGGGATGCGGCTGGGGCGGCCGCGCTGCCGCTGCCGGTATCGGTACCGACACAACGGGCACCGGCACCGACCCCGGCATCGCCATCGAGCCCGGCACCGGCTTTGTGTGGGAAAGGCTTTTCCCGAGCGGCTCTTACCTCCAGCCCTGTCTCCCGAAGCTCATGCCATGCCTTGCGCCCGTCTTCTTTCGGTTGCAGCAAAAAAAAAAAAAAAAATCCCAGCGGGAAGAAAACGGCGAATAATCCCCCCAAAAATCCCCCGTTGGCGAAGGGGCCGGATCCCGCCCGGCCCCCGCCCCGACCCCGCCAAACAACAGGAAAAATAAGCGGGGAGTGGAGGGGGGGAATGGGGCCGGATCCGGATCCGGGGGGATGGAGAAGGGGGGCCCTGCTGCCAGCCAGCCCCGGGAGCGGGGAGCACACGCACACGCGCGTTCGCACACACGCACACGCGTGTCACCGGCCGAGCCCGTTAAAGGGACACCGACAGCGGCGGCGGGGACCGAGCGGCACCGGGAGAGGCGAGGTGAGGGTGCGGGACGGGGAATGGGGCTGGGCTGGCAGCTGGGAGTGCAGAGAGAGAGGGTGGTGGGTGGGGGAATGCAGGGGTGGAAGGATGGGGGATGGAGGGAGGGATGGATGGATGGATGGGGGGATGGAGAGGTGGAAGGATGGAAGGAAGGATGGAAAAATGGAGGGAGGGATGGAGGGATGAGGATGGAGGGGTTGGAGAGGATGGAGGAAGGAAGAAATGGAGGGGAGAATGGTGATGGAGGGGTGGAGGAGGAAATGGAAGCAGGGATTGAGGGAGGGATGGAGGGATGGGGTGGCTGGAGAAATGGAGGGAGGGAGGGTTGGGAGGCTGAACGCAGGGATGGGTGCAAGGCTGGATGGACAGACGGATGCTTGCTCTGGCTCTCTCCCCAGCAGGGCATGGCAGGCTGGAGATCCTGGTGCACATCCTGCTGCAGACCCTGCTCACCCCGGCAGCACCTCGGGCTCTGTGACAGCCCCGGGGGCCAGCAGTGACACCGGACCCTGTGCCAGCACCCCCAGGGGCAGCGGGCACCCATGCCAGGCTGCTGTGCCCGTGCCCTGGGGGAATCACCCATGCCAGGCTGCTGTGCCCATATCCTGGGGGGAATCACCCATGCCAGGCTGCTGTGCCCATCCTGGGGGAATCACCCATGCCAGGCTGCTGTGCCTGCATCCTGGCAGAAATCACCCATGCCAGGCTGCTGTGCCCATCCTGGGGGAATCACCCATGCCAGGCTGCTGTGCCCAAATCCTGGGGGAATCACCCATGCCAGGCTGCTGTGCCCGTGTCCTGGCAGGAATCATCCATGCCAGGCTGCTGTGCCCAAATCCTGGCAGGAATCACCCATGCCAGGCTGCTGTGCCCATATCCTGGTAGGAATCACCCATGCCAGGCTGCTGTGCCCCTGCCCTGGCAGGAATCACCCATGCCAGGCTGCTGTGCCCAAATCCTGGCAGGAATCACCCATGCCAGGCTGTTGTGCCCATATCCTGGGGGGAATCACCTGCCCAAGCCACCCCTGGCACTGAGACCTGCTGGGGGTGTCCCACTGCTGTCCCCCGTGTGCCAGCTCCCCAGGCTGGAGGGAGCAGCTCAGCTGGCACAGTTAGCCCTGTGCCCTGTGCCTTGCCCTGGCACAGCCCGGCCCTGGGGAGGCACAGGGAGCTGCTTCCATTATTGATGAGGCAGGTTGGGTTTCACCCTGCAGCTGGGAGGGGGCTTGGGGGAGGAGACTGTGCTCACACTCACACTCACACTCACACTCACACCCTCAGCACACTCTGCAGGGGACAGTGCCTGCAGGGATGTGTGGATCCATGGCCTCGTGCTGGTGCCCCGTGTTTCCCCATGCCCTGAGGAGCTGCAGGTGCTTCCCCCCCACAGCTCCTCACCCCCCAGCAGTGCCCTGCTGAACCCCGTGCTCCCCGGGGAGCTGTTCCAGGGGAATTGGGACCTGCAGCAGCCTGGGAGCAAGGCTGTGGTGCAGCCCTTGGGGACACCCTGCACCCAGAGCAGGCCAAGTGGGAGGTTAGTGAGAATCAGAATATTCAACACAGAAGAAGATTTATTGTATTGTAATGGGAACCTGGCTCTCTTACCCTCTTCTCTCTCACCCTCTCATCCTCTCTGCCCCTCTCTTCTCTCAGCCTGGGAGCCACTGGGGCCCTCATGGTCCCCGATGTCCCCTCCTCCTGGCACATTGTCACTAACCCCTGCCACCTCCAGGAGACAAGTTGTTGTGGCCCCATGTCTTCGGCACATTTTCATGCCAAGAAAGCTGAAAACTCCTTCAACGGGAGTTGTCCCTGGGCAAGAGGAGACTCCAGGTGTGTGTGTGTCCCTGGGGAAGTGGGCACAGCTGGGGTGCCACCAGAGCAGGGGTACCCACACCTGGGTGCCTGATGTGAGTGTGGCTCACCCCAACTCTCCCTGCACACACAGGCTGTAGGAGTGTCAGGGGGGAGGATGGTGGGGACAGAGACAGAGATCTCTGCAGCCAGGTCAGGAACTTGGGGTTTATTGCAAAGGGCCTGGGGGCAGGGCCCTGCTGGGAGCTGCCAAACACAGCTCAGAGCAGGCTGAGAGAAGAGAGGGGCAGAGAGGATGAGAGGGTGAGAGAGCAAGAGGGTAAGAGAGCGAGGTTCCTGTTACAATACAATAAATCTTCTTCTGTGTTGAATATTCTAATTCTCACTAACCAATCTAGTACAAGATACAAATCCTACAGCATTTCCATACAGCCTATAAGAATCATTACATCACCATACTGTGTTACATTTTAAACCCTATAAACTGCTCTTTGGGCCCCTTCTGCCAAGCTGGCAGGGTCTGCTCTGACCCTTGGGCCTGCCTGCAAGCAGAGGGTGTTGTTTCATCAAAAGGGGATTACCTTCAGCTGGCCACATCATTGTTTTCCAGTTGTTCAGTAACTGAGGGATCTCAAAGCTTGCTTTCATTTCAATCCCACTTATAGTTTCTATATTCTCAAAATCTTTTGTCAGGCATATTCATATGGCTATAATCATATTCATAAGGCTTTCCTGTTTCATCTTCCCCAACAACAGGTCACCATCACAATCCTC
Organism: Melospiza georgiana; assembly: GCF_028018845.1. Taxonomy (NCBI): domain Eukaryota; kingdom Metazoa; phylum Chordata; class Aves; order Passeriformes; family Passerellidae; genus Melospiza; species Melospiza georgiana. The sequence continues at coordinate 14,963,663 of NC_080445.1, forward strand.
CTGATCCCCCTGCTCCCTGTCCCCAGTGGTGGTGCCAGTGTCCCCACGCTGTCACCAGAGCTGGGTGACAATGGCTGCCGCAGCCCCTGCAGCCCCCCGGGATGCCGGATCTCGGCCCCAGCGTGTCCCAGGGCTCCGGGGGGCCGGGCCGGGCCGTGCCGGGGCCGGGAGCGGCGGGGCCGGGCTGGACCGCAGTGCGCCGGGGCCGTCGCCGCAGCAACCGCCGTCGCCTAGCGCCGCTGTCTCCCGGTAACCCGTCGCCTAGCAATGGGGGATTTTTCACAGCTCGGGATGAAGAGTTGAAAGTTATTTTTAGCCCGGGTTGCGAATCAATAGGCAGCGCCATTCGCTGCCCGCAGGATGCACACATGGGAAGGGGGGAGCAGGGGGGTCTGTCCGGGCTGGGGTCACCCCCGGCTCAGCCCCATCTGTGCCGACCCCACGGGGCCCAGAGCTCTCCCTGCTGAGGGTCTGATTCCCCCTCGGGCTCCCCCATCCGGGCCGTGTGTGGGTGAGGGTGGGTGAGGACGTGGTGGCTTTCAGGCTCCTGTGGGGACCCTCACAGAGATGGGGTGGCCGCATTGCTGCAGGGACCATTGGACCCTCTTCTCGCTCTGGGCACCCTGATGTTATTGTGGGGACTCTCAACCAGCCATGAGGTCTCTCCTTCAGCTTCTGGGAGCCTCATCCTTCCACGGGAACCTTCTCCCACTAGTGTGGACCCCACCTTGCCATAGAACCCTCACCTTACTGTGGTGACCCCCATCTTGTCATGGGACCCCACTTTGCCATGGGACCCCCACTTGGCCACGGGGCCCTCACCTTACTGTGGTGACCCCACCTTCCATGAGACCCCCACCTTGCCATGGTGACCTCCACCTTGTCATGGTGACCCCATCTTGCCATGGGACCCCCACCTGGCCACGGTGATCCCCACCTTGCCATGGTGACCCCACCTGGTTGTGGGATCCACTCCTTTCCACGTGGACCCCTACTCTGACATGTGGAGCCCATCTTTGCTTTGGGGATCCCCACCTTGCTGTGGTGGGGTTCCTTTGCCCTGCCCTGAGGACCCTCACCCCTCCTGAGAGCCCCCCCGAGCTCCCCAAGCCCTCTCAGGGCGCATTCCCACTCTCGGGGACACCATCCTGGGGGTGTGGGTGAGAGGGGACACAGAGAGGGGACAGAGCCGGCTGGCTGCTGAGCAGAGGAGCTCGGATTGTCCCTGCACATCCCCAGGGACGGGCTGGGAGCTGAGCTGAGGCTCCTGAGCTATTTTCTCAAGCCAAGGTGGGTGCCTCCCACAGGCACAGCTCCTTCGGGTGCTGGGAGAGCTCCCCACGCAGTCCGGGGGGATGGGGAGCTCCATGGGGACAGCCTGGGGACCCCAGAACCTGAGCAGCCCTCCAAGCTGTCCCAAATGTCCCTTCTGCCTTTCCAGGAAGGTTTTTTTGGGCACAGCCTAGCCTGGAGCATCCCTGCCCATGCCATCCCCACAGTGGCACAGTGTGGAGTGCCCAGAGCCACCCACAAGGACATTTTGGGGGCAGCGTGGAGGTCCCAGGGACCTGCCAGAAACTCCAGGAGTGGCAGGGGGAGCTGCCCAGGAAAGAAAAACTTTGGGGTGACCCATCAGGGATAGACAGGATCATCACAATCCAAGGGAAGCTCCTGCAGGAGTGCTCTGTGAGCAGCAGATGGGTCAGGGACAGAGCAATCCTGGTGAGTCACAGCGGATCCAAAGGGGACAGGGAATGCTCAGGGAGCTGCAGGAATCTGTCCTGAGGGGAAAGGCTGAGAGAGCTGGGGACATCCAGCCTGCAGGAAACCTTCTGGCACCCTGGTGGTACCTAAGGGACCTTGGGAGGCTGGCAGAGAGAGCTCTGGCCAGGAACTGCAGAGGGAGAAGAAGGTGTAGGAGTGTTGGGGGCAGGATGATTGGGATGGAGACAGAGATCTTTGCACCAGGTCAGGAACTTGGGGTTTATTGCAAAGGGCCTGGGGGCAGGGCCCTGCTGGGAGCTGCCAAACACAGCTCAGAGCAGGCTGAGAGAAGAGAGGGGGAGAGGGTGAGAGGGTGAGAGAGAAGAGGGTAAGAGAGTGAGGTTCCCATTACAATACAATAAATCTTCTTCTCTGCTGAACATTCTGATTCTCACTAACCAATCTAGTACAAGATACAAATCCTATAGCATTTCCATACAGCCTGTAAGAATCATTACATCACCATACTGTGTTACATTTTAAAAACTCCTCTTTGGGCCCCTTCTGCCAAGCTGGCAGGGTCTGCTCTGACCCTTGGGCCTGTCTGCAAGCAGAGGGTGTTGTTCCATCAAAAGGGGATTACCTTCAGCTGGCCACACCATTGTTTTCCAGTTGTTCAGTAACTGAGGTATCTCAAAGCTTGCTTTCATTTCAATCTCGTTTATAGTTTCTATATTCTCAAAATCTTTTGCCAGGCAATCACATTTATAAGGCTTTCCTGTTTCATCTTCCCCAACAAAGGGGAAGCAGTTTTCAGCTGGAGGAGGATGCGTTCAGATGGGATAAAAGGAGGAATGGCGCTGCGGGGGCGGCGCTGAGGAGCTGGAGGAGCTGTGGGTGCCCCGTGGGCTGGGGTGAGATGTCCGTGCCCGGGGCGGGGCTGGCATCGGGCGCTCCTCGGGGGTCCTGGGGGATGAGCTGAAGTTCTGTTCCCCAGTCCCAGCCGAGCCCCCAGCGGGTCCCCGAGCCCGGGGTGGCGCTCCCGGCCGCCGTGCCCGCGGTCACCAGAGGGCACTGCGAGCCCGAGCATCCCCGAGCGGCCCCGGGGCAGAGCGGACGCGCAGCGGGGCCCGGCGGCCTCGGGGAGCTCGGACCCTCCCTCCTCCCCAGTGCCACGGGCACAACCAGCTGGGGACAGGGAGGGATGGCCAGGGGACACGGGGGACACCAGACCAGGCTGCTCGGGGTGTGCCCGGCGGTGCCAGCCCAGCGCCACGGGCTCCCCGCAGCTCTGAGACCATTGCGGGCTCCGCGGGATCCGTGCCCGCTCCGGCTGTGTCTGCTCCGAGGGGCTCCGCGACCCCCTGATGGCCGTGCCCGACCCCGGGGTGCCCCGTGCCCATCTCCACAGAGCTGCTGGAGCAGCTGGCGCCGGGGTTTCCCCAGTGACACCAGTTAAGGTGGGTCGGGGGCTGTGGAGGGGGCCAGGGGCGCAGCCTCACCCTGGGGCGCTGGCACTAGGGCAGACATTGCCATGTGGCACCGTGTGCCACCTCCCTGCATCGCGGGGTGTCCCGAGGGAACATCCCGCGGGGTGCTGAGCACCGCATTGGGTGCAGTGTCGGTGGGGAGAGGTCACCAGTGCCTGGTGTCACCCATCCCCTGGTGCCACCTCGCCCCTGGCACCTGGCCAAGGCCATGGTGGGCTCCCTGCCTGCCCAGCTCCGAGCCCAGCCGGTGCCACTCCCTCACCGTGTCACCGGCTCGGCTCTGGGGCCGTGTCCCCGCCGTGCCGGGGTCTCTGTGGTCCCCTGGGGCCCAGCCAGCCCCGGCAAACCCCCGATGGCAGCTGGTGGGCTCAGCACGGGCCGCCCACCGACCCCCAGCCCAGCCCCCCGACACCCCGACATCCCGACCCGCTCCACCTTAACCCACTGCCCCTCCGGCCCCTCATTTGCCACGGATTCCAGCAGCATGACTTCTTTCAGCATCATTTCATGGCCGGAGGGCTGTGAATCCTCCTCTCCCCGCCTGCCTCCCCCTCCCCTTCCCCCCTTCCCCTCTTTCTTCCCACCATCCCAATTTACAATCCCTCATTTCCATTCCGCTCCACCCTCTGGCCGGGGACTTTGTTCCCGGCCTGTATCATCCCATCCCAATTGTTCCGTGTTTATTTCAAACATTTTGGCGGGCTGTCACTGGATGGAAACTTAATTAATGGTGTGGTCTGTAGTGGTGGCACAATAGCGGCGGGAAGGGAGGGGGTGGAAAGCAATCCCCAGGTTTGGAGGGGGGGAAATTCGGGGTTCGGATGTGCTCGACCCCCGTGTCGGGCCCGCTGCCACGTGCCTGGGCTCCCCCGTTCAGAAAATGTCTCCGTGGGGACGCTGCTGGTGATGGGGGCAGGTTATAAGGAGGTTGAGGGGGGCTGTAAATTTTGGGGTACACAGTTCTAGGGGTGTAAAGCAGGGGGGTCCAGTGTGGGATGTGCCTGTAGCCTGGGATGTGTATGGGGTGGGGTGTGCATAATTTGGGGTGTATGGAGCCCGGGGTGCAGGGGCCCCCAGTGTGTGTAACTCAGATCTGGGGGGTGTGGGACTCTTGGGGTGCACAGTTCTGGGGTGGGGGTAAACCAGGGGGGCTGTAGTGTGGGGTGTGCATAGCCTGGGTTGCCTGTAGCCTGGAGTGTGTATGGGCTGGGTTGTGCAAGGGCTGGGGTGTGCACAATTTGGGGTGTATGGAGCCTGGGGTGCAGGACTCGGGGTGCAGGGACCCGTGGTGTGTGAAACTCAGGACTGGGGGGTGTGGGACTCTGGGGGTGCACAGTTCTGGGGTGGGGGTGTGTAAACCAGGGGGGATGTGGCGTGGAGTGTGCACAGTTTGGGGTGCACCCAGCCTGGGGTGCCCCACATGTGCGTGCCTTGGGGTGAATGTCCTGGCCTGGAGTGTGTGCAGGTGTTGGGGTGCACAGTTCTGGGGGGATGCATAACCCAGAGAGGTGCACTCTGGGGTGTTCACAGCCCGGGCTGTGCCTGTGCCTGGCTGTGCACAGCTGGGGTGTCTATAGACAGAGCTGGAGTGTGAAAAATTGGGGTGTGCCTGGCCTGGGGTGTCTATAGCCAGGGTGTGCACTGTTGGGGTGTGCACAGTTTGGGATGCTCACACTTAGGGTGTGCACAGTTTGGGACATGCACAGTTTGAGATGTGCATAGTTTGGGATGTGCACAGTGTGGGGTGGGCACAGTTTGGGTGTGCACAGTTTGGGATGTGCACATTTGGGGTGCACACAGTTTGGATGTGCACAGTTTGGGGTGTGCACAGTTGGGATGTGCACAGTTGGGGTGTTTGCAGTTTGGGATGTGCACAGTTTGGGATGTGCACAATTGGGGCGTGCATGTTTTGGGGCGTGTACAGTTTGGATGTTCACAGTTTGGATGTTCACAGTTTGGGGCTCACAGTTTGGGCTGTGTACAGTTTGAGGTGCAGAGTTTGGGATGTGCACAGTTTGGGGTGTGCACAATTGGGGCGTGCATGTTTTGGGGCGTGTACAGTTTGGGATGTTCACAGTTTGGGATGTTCACAGTTTGGGGCTCACAGTTTGGGCTGTGCACAGTTTGGGGCTCACAGTTTGGGGTGTTCACAGTTTGGGGTGTTCACAGTTTGGGATGTTCACAGTTTGGGATGTTCACAGTTTGGATGTTCACAGTTTGGGGCTCACAGTTTGGGCTGTGCACAGTTTGGGGTGCAGAGTTTGGGATGTGCACAATTGGGGCGTGCATGTTTTGGGGCGTGTACAGTTTGGGATGTTCACAGTTTGGGATGTTCACAATTTGGATGTTCACAGTTTGGATGTTCACATTTTGGGGCTCACAGTTTGGGGTGTGCACAGTTTGGGGTGTGCACAGTTTGGGGTGTTCACAGTTTGGGCTGTGCACAGTTTGGGGCTCACAGTTTGGATGTTCACAGTTTGGGATGTTCACAGTTTGGGGCTCACAGTTTGGGCTGTTCACAGTTTGGGCTGTTCACAGTTTGGGGCTCACAGTTTGGATGTTCACAGTTTGGATGTTCACAGTTTGGGGCTCACAGTTTGGGCTGTGCACAGTTTGGGGTGTGCACAGTTTGGGATGTTCACAGTTTGGATGTTCACAGTTTGGGATGTTCACAGTTTGGGGCTCACAGTTTGGGCTGTGCACAGTTTGGGGTGTTCACAGTTTGGATGTTCACAGTTTGGGATGTTCACAGTTTGGGGCTCACAGTTTGGGCTGTGCACAGTTTGGGGTGTTCCCAGCCCGGCGTGCCGTAGCCATGGCTGTCACAGCCTTGGCCCTACAGAATACAGGGCGCGCCCCCGGGTGCGGATCTGACCCTGGGGTACCTCAGCCCTTCTCCAGGCCCTGTCCCCTGCCTCAGCCGTGTCCCCTCCCGGCGTCCCCGCTGCGGACAAGCCCGGGGGGCTCCGGGGATGCCGCTGCGGCGGATGCCGGTGCCCCCGGCCGTGGGGAGGGGGCCTCGGGGGCGGCTCCCGTGCCCGCCCCTGCGCCGCCATTGGCGGAAAGTTCGGGGCGCGACGCGGGGTGGCGGCCGCGCTCCCCCGTCCGTCCCCGCGGCCCCGGCCCCGGTGCGGGCAGCGCTGCGGGCAGGGCCGGGCCGGGCCGGGCCGCCCGGGGCCCCGCGGGCGCGGCCATGTGGGCGCTGCGGGCGCTGTGCCTGGCCGGGCTGGGGGCGGCCATCGGCGGCGGGGCCGCGGATCAGTGCAGCTGGAGGGGCAGGTAGGCACTGGGAACACCGGGAATACCGGGAATACCGGCACCGGGAACCCCGCACCGGGAACACCGCACCGGGAACCGGCACCGGGAGCAGCGGCCCCGGGGCGGGCGGGGGTGGCACACGCGGGTGCCGGATCAGGCAGGTTCATGGGGGATGGGGATTCTGCTCTCCCCGCCCCCCCCATCTCCATCTCAGGGCTGAACCCCTCCCGCATCCGTGCGGAGGGTGCGGGTGGGATGCTGGGAATCCGCGCCTGCCTCAGTTTCCTCAGCCCTGGGTGAGGCTCCCCCCCGCTTTGAGGGATGCTGGTCCCCCTGCGGAGCTCCGCGCCTCTCCGGGACCCCCTTCCCTGAGCCCCCCACCCGTGGAACCCATCCCTGCGGCCGGCGGGACCCCCGGCAGGGCCCTGAGCATCGCCCGAAGGCGCCGGACTCGGAACAAAGAGCCGGGGCCCGCCAGAGGGGCTGCCCCACGCGGGGGGCCTGGGGGGACACGGGGGCCACGCAGCCACCAGCGCCCTGTCAGGGACAAAGCAGCCCCGAGTGTCCCCGCTGTCCCCACGCCGGCCTCCAGGCCTGTCCTCCCCCCCCCGTGCCACGGGAAAGAAGCGGCTCCAGGCATCGTGTGCGAGAGTGGGACCCCGCATCCCCTGGGGATCCCAAAGTGGGAACAGGGGACCCCGAGTTGTGGCCGCTCCGGGGGTGGTTTGGGAGCCCACACTGCGTGTGAAGGGGGCTGGTCTGCTGTGCTCCCCCCCTTAGCTCCCTCCAAAAGGCGCTGGGGGAACACAGGCACCCCAAAATGATGCGGTTGAACCCCAAGCCCAACTCATCGAGGGTTTGGTGCTGTTCCTGCCTCTGTGGAGGGGCTGCTTGGGAGTGCGGGGGGACACGGGCTGGGGGTCCCTGTCACTGGGGGTCCCTGTCACTGACGCGGCGCTGTGCCCACAGCGGGCTGTCACAGGAGGCTGGCAGCGTGGAGCAGCTGTCCCTGCACTGTGCCGAGGGCTCGCTGGAGTGGCTGTACCCCACGGGGGCCCTCCGCCTCCGCCTGGCCCCCCGCCTGCCGCCCACCAGCGCCGCCGTCAAGGGCCGGAGCCCCCCGCGCGTCACCGCCTGCATCAAACCCAGCGCGACCTTCCGGGGGGCTCAGCTCTACCTGGAGAGGGAGGGGGGCCTGGAGCTGCTGCTGCCCGAGGCGCCCCGGCCCCACGCCCGCTGCTTCAGCTGGCTGCCCCACGAGAAGGTGGCGCTGTTCCTGCAGGCCACCCCGCAGCCCGACATCAGCCGCCGCATCGCCGCCTTCCGCTACGAGCTGCGGGGGGACTGGCTGGCCCGGCCCGCGCTGCCCTCCGCCAGCCTCGGCAGCGAAGGTGAGCCCGAGCCCTGCCTCAGTTTCCCTGGTCCTGCAGGGTGCCCGCGGGTGGGGAGGGGCTGGGTCGGGTGTTGTGTCACCTGGGGGTGACAGGCTGTGCTTGGCCCTGCAGGTGCGTGCCGGCCGTGCAATGACACCGAGATACTGATGGCCATTTGCACTAGTGACTTTGGTGAGTGCCACCCTGGGGAGGGGACAGGGGATGGAGCTGAAAGGGGCACTGGGATGGGATGGGATGGGATGGGATGGGATGGGATGGGATGGGATGGGATGGGATGGGATGGGATGGGATGGAGCTGTGGATGGGAATGGGAATGGAAATGGGGATGGGGATAGGAATGGAAATGGGGTTGGGGGTGGGAAATGGGAATGGGGATAGGAATGGGAGTGGGGATGGAGGTGGGAATGGGAATGGGGATGAGGATGAGAATGGGAATGAGAATGGGAACAGGATTGGAAATCAGGATGGAAATGGAGATGGGGACTGGGATGGAGATGGGGATGTGAAAGAGAGTGGGGATGGGAAAGGGAATGAGGGTGGAAATGGGAATGGGGATGGGAACAGGGTTGGCGATCAAGATGGAAATGGAGATGGAGATGGGGACTGGGATGGAGATGAGGATGGGAACAGGGATGGGAAGGGGATGAGAATGGGAATGGGGATGGGAAAGGGAATGGGAATGGGGATGGGAACAGGGTTGGAGATGGAGATGGAGATGGGGACTGGGATGGAGATGGGGATGGGAACAGGAGCGGGAATGGAATGGGAATGAAAATGGGGATGGGAGTAGAAATGGGAACAGGGCTGGAGATCAGGATGGAAATGGAGATGGAGATGAAGATGGGCACTGGGATGGAGATGGGGATGGGAATGGGAGTGGGAACAAGACAAGAATGGAGAGAGGGATAAGGATGGGAATGAGAATGCAGGTGGGTACAGGGACTGCGATGGGGATGAGGATGTGAATGTGCACGGGGACAATGATGGAGATGGGGATGGAGACAGGGATGGGGACAAGGCTGGGGACGTGGATGGCAGTGGGGACAGGGCCAGGGCCATGCTGACACCCTCCCACCTTCCCCCCGCAGTCATCCGCGGCAGCATCCGGAGCGTGTCCAACGACGCCGAGCTGCAGGAATCCATCATCGGGGTGAGCGCCACGCGCATCCACCGGCAGAAATTCCCGCTGTTCCAGGCGGGCGGGCGGCCGGGCCGGCCCGTGGGCAGCATCCGCACCCCCCTGCGCTGCGGGGTCCGGCCGGGCCCCGGCTCCTTCCTCTTCACGGGCTGGCTGCACTTCGGGGAGGCCTGGCTGAGCTGCGCTCCGCGCTACCGGGACTTCCAGCGCATCTACCGGGGCGCCCAGCGCACGCACCAGAACCCCTGCGAGTTCCCCGTGGACTGAGCGGCTCCGGGAGTGCCGGGGGAGCCGGCCCTGCCTCACCGAGAGCATCCCGGGGACACGGGGACGGTGCCCGGAGGGAGCGTGGCACACGGAGCTGGGCTGGGCAGGGGCAGCACCCGCCGGCGGGCTGGGGGGTTTGGGGAAATCCTGCTGGAAGGGAAGGGATTTGCCCAGGGTGCCCAGGGAGCTGCCTGGGTGAGGGGTGCAGCAGAATGGGGAGCAGGGTGCTGCATGCTCAGGGGGTGCTGTGGGCACAGTGGGTCTGGCCAGACCCCGGCAGGGCTCGGGGCGGGTGGCCGTGGTGGCCGGTCCAGGGACACGGAAGGCACGGAAGGGAGTGGAAGGGCCAGGAGATGGATCTGTAAGGTTGGGGGTGGAAGGGGGAGCAGGCAGCGGTGAGCCTGGCCCTGGCACGGGCAGGAGCTGCGGGGCGGATGCCGAGGAAGAGGAGAGAAGCTGAAGGGAGTGAAGGGAACAGAGAGGTGGGAGGAAGGCAGGTGGGGGAGCAGAGGTGTCCTTGGCACGGTCAGGGCAGGACCAAAGCACTGACATAGGAAGGTGCCACGGGAACAGGGAGAGGTGACAGTGCCACCGTCCCTGGCAGCCCTGGGTGAGCAGGGCAGGCCGTGCCAGCCGCGGGGAACTTTGGACCTGGGGGTGGGGGGCATCGTATGTGCACTAAAGTTATAACGATACCAAATTTGTGACTTCTTTTTTATAAACTAAGCTGTATTTGTAGAGTGTGGCTCCTGTTTTTAGCAAGCTGAGCAGGATGTTCAGTGTGTGCCACCTGCTCTCCTCTGTGCCAGCTCCAGCTGTGACCCTGGGGCTGGAAACAGCCCTGATACCTGGACAAATCTCTGTATGGAGAGATTTACTGCAGTTTGCACATTCTGCACCCCAGCGATCCCCAGCACTTTGGGGTCCCTCTCCCCGGGTATTCCTGGTGTGGGGACCAGCGGCGGGTGGCTCTGTGCTGGGTGGATGACCCTGCTGGAGGAGCCGCTGTCAGCGCTGATTCTCGTCAGAGCCAGCGGCCACAAGGCCTCTTTGTGCCTCTTTGTGCCTCTTTGTGCCCGATTGTGCCGCGGCAGCATCCCAGCCCTGCCCTGCCCTGCCCGCCCCGCCGGCCCCGGCCCCGCTCCCCTGGGAATGCCGAGGGGGACGGGACCGCGGGGCAGGGCTGGGACGTGGGAATCCTGCACGGGGACGGGGAACAGAACCCCCGGGCAGGGAAGGGACACGGAATCCCCAGCCAGCAAACCTCAGCTGGGGATGGGGCCCAGGAGCCTCCCAGACAGGGATGGGACAGGGGGCAGCCAGATGGGAATGGAGCACTGGAATACCCCCCTCGATATGGGATATGGGGCACCCAGGTGGGAATGGGGGAATGGAACCCCCCTAGACATGGGAATGGGACCCCCAGATGGGAATGGGGCACTGGAACACACCTAGACATGGGACATGGGGCACCCAGATGGGAATGGGGCACTGGAACACACCTAGACATGGGACATGGAGAACCCAGATGGGAATGGGGCACTGGAACTCCCCTAGACATGGGACATGGGGCACCCAGGTGGGAATGGGACACTGGAACCCCCCTAGACATGGGACATGGAGCACCCAGATGGGAATGGGACACTAGAATCCCCCTAGACATGGGACATGGGAATGAGGCACTGAAACCCTCCTAGACATGGGACATGGGGCATCCAGCTTGGAATGGGGCACTGGAACTCCCCTAGATATGGGACATGGGGCACTAAGATGGGAATAGGGCACTGGCACACCCCTAGACATGGGACATGGGGCACCCAGTTGGGAATGGGGCACTGGAACCCCCCCTAGATATGGGAATGGGGGACCCAGATGGGAATGGGGCACTGGAATCCCCCTGGACATGGGACATGGGAATGGGGCACAGCACCCCCAGCCAGGGACCTTTCCTCCCCACCACTGATGCCACAGGGCTCAGCACTGAAATCTCAGCCCCTGAGTCCCCCCAAACCCCTCGAGCCCCCCAAACCTCTCAAGCAAAGCTCCTGCCACGTCTGCTTGTAATTAAAACCTTTCCAATTTTGTTTCAATAACACCTTTTCAAATATCACCAGCCAGGATGAGCTGCTGCTGAGTGTTCGGTGCCTCTGCTGACCACAATGTGCTTTTCCTTGCCAAAAAAAGTTTCCAAAGAATGCTGTGGGCTTTGGAGCATAATTAAATATAAATATCTATATGTGTGTGTGTATAGAATGATCTGGCTGTGATAAGATCCTGGTGGGTTTGATACACAACACATGTTTTCCCTTGAGGAGAGTTTGCTGCTTGCTTTATGCTTTACTGCCAATTTTATACTTGGATATTTTCATTTTATCCTTTTTACTGCCCCATTTTGGGGCCGGGCCGGGCTCTGAGGGCTGGACCTGGCCCTGGGGAGGCTGGAGCTCCACGCTGGGCACTGCAGGATGCCAGATCCGAGCGGGAGCCAAGAGAGGCAGGGGGAAGGGGGAAGGAGTGGGAAACCCAGCGGAGGAGGAAAAATGAAGCTGGAAAAGCAATATAAATGAGGTGCAGAGGGAATTGTGCTGCCCACGGCATCCTCTGTATGCGCGGGGGTAAATCACGGCTGCTCCGACCCTGCATTCCTCCCGGCTCAATGCCGGCGTTTAACGCGAGAGGCATCCGGCGCTTTTCTGCCCGCCAGCAAAACCTCTTGTTTTTCTTCCCATCTGTTTATTTGGCCAGAGCAGCTCGGTGTGCCGCTGCGGAAAGGGCTGGGACTGCGCTCCTTTGCTGGCACGGAGGTTTCTGGGCTGGTTTTGGTGCCCTCTGGCCCCTGTCAGGTTGGGTCGCTTCCCGCGGCTGTCACCGCTCAGTGCTAGGCCCTGACCAGGGCACTGAGGCTTCCTGTGGGAGCATGGCAGGGATAACCGTGCCTCAGTTTCCCCTCTGTGGGCTGGGGTAACAGCCCTTCCCTGGGGCTCTGGGAATCCCACAGCTCTGGGATCTCCATCCCAGCGTTTCCCCGAAAGCAGAGCCCGGCCCTGGCCCAGCCAAAATTCCTGCCTGGCCTCTTGGCACGGAGCTAGGCCGTGAAGGGTGAAAACACAATGAGAGAAACTCCATGCCGGGGAATGTTTCCTCCACAGGATGGAAAGTGTGGTGGGAGGCAGCAGGGCCAGGGGAACAGGGTGGGGACAGTGAGTGGAGCTGGGGGGGGTCAGGAGGGGCTCGGAGAAGGGTGACCATGGTGAGGGGTGAGCATGGTGAGGGGTGACCATGGTGAGAGGTGACCACAGTGAGGGGTGAGCACCGTGAGGGGTGACCATGGTGAGAGGTGAGCACGGTGAGGGGTGACCACGGTGAGGGGTGATCACAGTGAGGGGTGACCACAGTGAGGAGTGACCACGATGAGGAGTGTAACAGCCCCTGGCAGGACAGGGCAGGGTGGCCCCATGGTGCCCACCATGGAGACAATCCAGATCTGCTCCAAAAGCCCCCCACTGACCAGCCTGCCCCACACGGGGTGGGATTTGGGGCAGCCTTGGACAGCAGCGCCCCACAGCAGCTCCCTGTGTGCCCAGGGACGTGCCCGGGGCGCCTCATTCCGTGGGATCAGCCCCATTGTGGACCCACAGCCCAGCTCCAGAACCTTCTGGGGGCCGTGCAGCCCCTCGGTCACGCCGTGGGTGGGCGTTCACACGGGATGGCAAACCCCGAGCGGTGGCACTGCCGCTGTCCCCGTCCCTGTCCCCATCCCTGTCACACAAAGGCAGCCGCCGTTTCCCGCCATTTCCCCCTCCAGCCCCTCTCCCCCCTCTCCTCTCCCTTCGCCCTCCTCCTCCTCCTCCTCCTCCTCCTCCCCGGCTGCCGGATGAAAGCCCGAACGTGTGAATCGCAAAGGGAGCCACAAAGGCGGCTCAGCCCCCCCTGCGGCCCCAGCACCGAGTGGGGACCCCCGGGACCCCCGGGCACCTGCTCACCCTGCCGGCAGCACCCCGGAGCTCAGGGGGTGCTGAGGGACACAGGGGTGGCTCTGAGATCAGGGGATCCCCTGTAGGGTCAGGGTGATGTCCCTGGGGTTCAGGGATCCCCAATAGGGTCAGGATAATGTTCCTGGGGTTCAGGGATGCCCTACAGGGTCAGGGTGATGTCCCTGGGGTTCAGGGATGCCCTACGCGGTCAGGATGATGTCCCTGAGATCAGGGATCCCCAGTAGGGTTAGGATGATGTTCCTGGGGTTCAGGGATCCCCAATAGGGTCAGGACGATGTTCCTGTGGTTCAGAGATCCCCAGAAGGGTCAGGATAATGTCCCTGGGGCTCAGGGATGCCCAGAAGGGTCAGGATAAGGTCCCCGGGGTTCAGGGATCCCCAATAGGGTCAGGACGATGTCCCTGTGATTCAGAGATCCCCAGTAGGGTCAGGGTGATGTCCCTGGGGCTCAGGGATCTCCAACAGTGTCAGGACGATGTTCCTGGGGTTCAGGGATCCCCAACAGGGTCTGGGTGATGTCCCTGGGGCTCAGGGATCTCCGACAGGGTCAGGACGATGTTCCTGGGGTTCAGAGATCCCCAGAAGGGTCAGAATAAGGTCCCTGGGGTTTAGGGATGCCCTACAGGGTCAGGATAATGTCCCTGGGGCTCAGGGATGCCCAGTAGGGTCAGGATGAGATCCCAGGGTTTGAGGGTGTCCCATAGGGTTGGATGATGCCCCTGGGACCAGGGGGAGCCCCATAAACTCAGGATGAACCCCCTGGGGCTCAGGGATACCCCATAAGGTCAGGACGATGCCTCTGGAGTTTAAAACTCAGGATGAAGCCCAGAGGGGTCCAGGATGCCCCAGAGGGTCAGGATGAGCCCCGTGGGGCCGGAGGAAGCTCCACCCCACAGCCCTGGGGACTGATAACCCTGAGCACACCCCCCCATGGCTGCCCCCCAAATCCCGGCACCAGCCCTGCCTCCAGCCCCGTCCTGTGACCCGGACAGAGCCGGGGAGGGATGCGGGGGCTGGAGGCGACCCCGGCCCGCAGCGGGCCCCCCTCGGCCCCTCACCCCCGTGCGGCTGCCGACAGCTGCAGGGAAGCGGCGTTCCCAGCGCAGAGCCGCACATTCCTGGCGCTCGGGGCTGCTCTGCAGCCGCCGCGGCCCCGCCGGGGGAGGCTGCCCTGGGAAGGGGAGGATTAAAAACTCCTTGGCTGCAGTGACACAGCGCAGCCGGTCCCCTCGCACGGCCACCTGCTCGTCCCGGCGCTCCGAGATGCTGCGGGCACCGCGAAAGGGCAGGAGGGACCGGGCACCCCCTGCTCAATGCCAGGGCATGAGGGACCGGGCACCCCCTGCTCAGTGCCAGGGCATGAGGGACCGGGCATCCCGGGCAGGGCAGGAGGGACCGGGCATCCCCTGCTCAATGCCAGGGACAGGGCAGAAGGGACCGGGCATCCCCTGCTCAATGCCAGGGACAGGAGGGACCGGGCACCCCCTGCTCAATGCCAGGGCATGAGGGACCGGGCACCCCCTGCTCAGTGCCAGGGCATGAGGGACCGGGCATCCCCTGCTCAATGCCAGGGCATGAGGGACCGGGCATCCCCTGCTCAATGCCAGGGCATGAGGGATCGGGCACCCCCTGCTCAATGCCAGGGCAGGAGGGACCGGGCACCCCCTGCTCAATGCCAGGGACAGGAAGGATCGGGCACCCCCTGCTCAGTGCCAGGGAGAGGAGGGATCGGGCACCTCCTGCTCAATGCCAGGGGCAGGAGGGACCGGGCACCCCCTGCTCAGTGCCAGGGACAGGAGGGACCGGGCACCCCCTGCTCAATGCCAGGGCAGGAGGGACCGGGCACCCCCTGCTCAATGCCAGGGACAGGAGGGACGGGGCATCCCCTGCTCAATGCCAGGGCATGAGGGACCGGGCACCCCCTGCTCAATGCCAGGACATGAGGGACCGGGCACCCCGGGCAGGGCAGGAGGGACCGGGCACCCCCTGCTCAGTGCCAGGGACAGGAGGGACCGGGCACCCCCTGTGTGAAAAATGCATGTATTTTATGATTGGCTTTTCTCAAATATTCAAATGAATATTATATGTGTTGTGTTAGAAAGTGATGCTGGATTAATTCTCTTAAGTACTGTGCTAAATATTGTTTTAGATTATAAAAATTTTTAAAATAGAAACTGCTATGTAGGATTTGTTTTTTTAAGAAAGGACTTGCAGCGAAATAGCAGCCACAGGACATCTGAATCTTTCAGAGAAAAAGAATTTATTGCTCTCTTATCAGAAGAAATGAACTTCTTCCTGCCTCGAAGGCGCTGTCAGGATTCAGAGGAAGAAGTTGATGATGACCAGACAGAATCCTGTGTTTGAATGGAATTTATGCATCATGTATGAGGTGTATGAATATGCAACTGGTTATTGCTTTTAAGGGTTAATCCTAATCGTGCTGCCCAGAAAAGGTACCCAGACGTCTGTCACTCTTTGTATTTGTTGTGTCATATTGTCCTAATTCAAATTGTCCAAATTATTATTACTGTAATTGCATTACTATCTTTATAACCATTTCATTACTATTAAACTTTTAAAATTTTAAAAACGAGGGATTGGCGTTTTTCACCCCCTGCTCAATGCCAGGGATAGGGCAGGAGGGCTCAGCCCTGCCCGGGTATTTCCTCCTGAGTTCATTCACTCTGCAGCACCGCTCGGGCGGCTCCGGGAGCGGCTCATCCCCCACGGACCATCCTCCTCCTCCTCCTCCTCCTCATCCTCATCCTCATCCTCCTCCTCAGCCCCCCGGCTCCCCGGCTCCGATTTCCCGGGATTTTCTGCTTTAAGCAGCTCCACCTGCCAGCAAGAAAGAGCAGAAAGCGGAAAATCGGGGTGATCCCCGTGAGCCCCGATTTGGCCACGCCGTCCCTTTGGGGGGTTGGGGAGGGAGCAGCCCTGGGATGTGTGTTGGGGGCGGCTTCAGTTCCCGCAGTGCTGCTCTGGGGCCGTGATTAATGGGGTCCGGCTGCTGTTGGTGCCCCAAGATGTGTGTGGGGGGACAGAACCCGTGTGTGGGTGTGTGTGCATCCTCATCCCGCTCCATTCCCACAAACCAGGGGGAAGTGGGAGCAGGAACGCTCCTGCCCTGGGCAGCTCCACAAAGAGGGGATCTGCAGCACTGAGGAGTGGGGATCCCACTCCCCAATTCTGCTTCCCAGCACCCCAAAGCCATTCTCAGGATGGGGCTGGGGGCTCTCCTCCCCTGGGAACAGCCCCACAGACACCGAGGCACATTGTGAGGTTGGGGGTCCTGTGGCAAGGACATGGGGGCCATCAGACCCCCCCAGGCTCTCAGGGGACACCCCAATGTGGGGCTGGAGGGGGACCCCCAGCACACCCCACTGTCACAGACATCTTTTATGAAAAATCCTTTCCTTTGGACTTTTCCTCCTGGGAAGCTGGGAGGCCTCAGGAACAAAATGTAAACAATGATTATCTGCTGCTGTGGAATGCAACAGGTGCATCTGGGATTGGTCTCATGTGGTTGTTTCTGATTAATGGCCAATCACAGTCAGCTGCCTCAGACAGAGAGTCCAAGCCACAAGCCTTTGTTATCATTCCTTTTCTATTCTTAGCCAGCCTTCTGAAGAAATCCTTTCTTCTATTCTTTTAGTATAGTTTTAATATAATATATATCATAAAATAATAAATCAAGCCTTCTGAAACATGGAGTCAGATCCTCATCTCTTCCCTCATCCTGGGACTCCTGTGAACACTGTCACACCCCACAACTGCTGACCCACGGGCTGAGGAGAGAACAGTTCTGCAGTTTTCCTAAAGCGTTCTGATTTTATGGATTCCCACAGAGGTGACAGCAGGGACATCCCCGGTGACATGTGGCTGTCCTGGCAGGGGGCTGTGGCCCTTTGTGCCCTGCTGGACGGTGTTGTTCTGTGTTTGGGCTGCTTGGGGAGGTCACTAATTGGGGCTGGGCAGGGGCTGCGGGGCCTGGGGCCCCCTCCCAATGCCTGGAATTTTCCCACATCGCTGCTGCCTTGCAGCCAGAAAGGCCCAGGGGGAGACTGCACAGCCCTACAGCCCCCAACAACCACAAACAGCCCACACCAGCCCCACACGGGTGTGCAGAGCCCCTCAACAACCCCACACACAGCTGTGCACAGCTGCTCACAACTGCACCCCACCACGCACACCCCACACAGGACTGTGCACCAACGCAGAACCACACACAGATCCGTGCACAGCCGAGCAGGAGCGCCAACACTCGTGCAGGGCATGCACACCTGCACACGGCCGGGCACAGCTGCACAGGGCAATGCACAGCCAGCCATGCAGAGGCAGTTGTGCACAGCTGGGCACCATGCATGCAGCCCTGCAGCTGTAACAGTCCTGCAAGACCGCGCTCAGCTGCGCTGACCTGTGCACAAGCACACACACAGCCACTCACAGCCCTGCACAACACCACCCACAGCTCCACACAGCTGTGTTCGTCTGTGCACGGCTGTGCAGCCATCAGAACCCTTCTGACGAGTGTGCACAGCCCTGCACAGCCACACGGAGCTGTGTGTCACAGCACAGGCACACACAGCCATGCACAACTGTACCTGGCTGTGCACAGCAGCACACAGCTGCACACACACAGCTGGAATCACTCACAGCCCCACACAACTGCACACGTCTGTGCAAACATCCACACAAACTGTGCACAACACACAGAGCTGTTCCCAGCACACACACGTGTGCCCATCATGCATAGCATACAGCAGCACACCCTGCACGCAACAGCCATGCACAGCCTGCACAAACACACAGACACACACATAAACACACACACACACACACACACACACACACACACACACACACACAGCTGTTACCATACTCTCTCTCTCTCACACACACACACACACACTCACACACACTCTCACACCCCTGTGCACACCCGCACACTCCGCCCGGCTGTGTCCCTCCCGCAGCCCCGGGGCGGGGGCAGCGCGGATTGCCCGGTACCGTACCCCTGACCCCATCCCCGCGCCCGGCCCGTGTCCCTCCCGTGTCCCCGGTGCCCCGGCGGAAGGCGCCCGGCCGTGCTGCCCTCCCCTTCCGGCGGCCATGGAGCCGGGCACGGATCTGCCCCTGGACCCGGGCTGGGATCCGGGCGAGCCGGGCGAGCCGAGCTGGGCCCGTCCCGGGGCGGCGCTGGGCGGCCGGGGCCTGCTGGCTCTGGCGGCGGCCAGCGGGGCGGCCGTGTGGGCAACCTGGGCCGTGCTGCTGATGCCCGGCTTCCGCCGCGTCCCGCTGCGCCTGCAGGTACCGGCACCCCGATCCCCTGACCCCTGTGCCTGCAGGTACCGGCACCCCGATCCCCTGACCCCTGTGCCTGCCGGTACCGGCACCCCGAACCCCTGTGCCTGCCGGTACCGGCACCCCGAACCCCTGACCCCTGTGCCTGCAGGTACCGGCACCCCGAACCCCTGTGCCTGCAGGTACCGGCACCCTGATCCCGAGGCCTGTCCCCCTGACCCGCTGTGCCTGCCGGTAGCGGCACCCCAAACCCCCAGGACGCCGATCCCGGCCCCCCTGAGCCGCTGTGCCCCCGCAGGTGCCGTACCAGCCCTCCAGCCCCCGGCAGGTGGCCAACACCCTGGCGCTGCTGCGGGGCCGTGCCGGCAAGACCGTGGATCTGGGATCCGGAGATGGACGGCTTGTAAGGGTTCTGAGGGAAATTGGGGTGTCCGGGGTGGGCAAAGGGCAGGGAGGGTGAAGGGGACACCCACACCCTGCTGCTGCTGGGTTTGTGCCTGGCTTCTGGGTGGCCAGGACCATCCCCGGTGGTCCCAGAGCATCCTCGATGGTCTTAGACAGCTGTAGGTGGTTCTAGATTGTCCTGGATGTCTCTAGGTGTCCCTAGACTGTCCTAGATGGTCCTAGGCTGTCCTAGGTGGTCCTAAACTGTCCTAGGTGGTCCTAGACTGTCCTTGGTGGCCCTAGACTGTCTTAAATATTCCTAGACTGTCCTTGGTAGTCCTTGGTGACCTAGGTGGCTCTAGACAGCCCCAGGTGGTTCTAGGCAGCCCTAGGTGGTCCAGGGTGGCTCTAGATGGCCATAGGTGGTCTTTGGCAGCCCCAAGAGATGCATGCAGGGAGCAGGGTGGCAGTGAGGGCTCTGGGTGGTGCTGAGCTCCAAGGTCACCCTGCCTGTGAGCTGCAGGATGGGGTGGGTGCAGCTGGGCAGCCAAATCCTGCCCTCCCAAATCCTGCCCCACACTCAGCACTGGGCTGCTTTGGCTTTCAGCCCTCCCTCTCTCCCTCTCTCCTGTGCAGGTGCTCGAGGCTTACAAGGAGGGGCTGAGGCCAGCCCTGGGCTATGAGCTCAACCCCTGGCTGCTGTGCCTGGCCAACTACCGTGCCTGGAGGGCCGGCTACCACGGCAAGATCTCCTTCCTGAAGAGGGATCTGTGGAAGGTAACAGCATCCCGAGGGTCTGGGTGTGCTCAGGGCAGGGCCAGAGCTCTGTTTGCATCTCCAGGATGGATTTGCTGATGGCTGCTTGCTCCTTCCCTATCCCACACTGCTCCTGGGAGGTGGAAATCCGTCCTCCTTTCCAGGGAATGCCAGCTGGGAGGTGGAAATCCATCCTCCTTTCCAGGGAATGCCAGCTGGGAGGTGGAAATCCGTCCTCCTTTGCAGGGAATGCTGGCTGGGGCAGCAGCCCGTGGCCAGTTCTGCTGCTTGGAGCAGCTCTGAGGAGAGGTCTGGGTGCTGCTGACAGGCTCACCTGCAGGCATGAGCTTCTCAGGCTGCCATGAGGTATTTGCAGCCTGACCAGAGAGAATCCATCAGGGAATGTGGGTCTGGGATGGTGCTGCAGGCAGGTGTTTCCCAAGACGTGCTGCTTTCACACCCCCACTTCCCCATCCCACATCTTTTGTGGCATCTTTGATCCCTGCAAGGTTCCAAAGATCACCCACAAGGTTTGGATGCTCAAGCAGCTGTTCCTGCTCTGCCTGCTGCTCGTTATTGCCCTTTTCCTTCTGTTTTAAGGTGAATCTCTCTGACTGCCACAACGTGATCGTGTTCCTGGCCCCCAGCGTGGTGAGTCAGCCCCTCACACCCTGAGCTCTTCTGGGGGCTTCTTGGGGAACAGAGGTGAAATGAGGGTGGAATGGGTGAAATAAGGGGTGGAATAAGGCCAGGTGGGAATCCCTGTGGCTGAGTGGTTTGGTGCTGCACAGCATTTGGATTTATGGAATCATGGAGGTTGGAAAATCCCTCTGGGTTGAAGTCCTGCAGTTCCTCCAGCACTGAGCCATGTCCCCAAGTGCCACATCCATGTTAAAGCCCTGAAGGGATGGTGACCCCACCATCCCTGGGCAGCTGTGCCAGTGCCTGATCACCATTTCAGGGAAGAAATTTTCCCACTATCCAACCTGAACCTCCACTGGTGCCACTTGAGGCCGTTCCTCTTGTCCTGTTGCTCCAAGTCCCAGCCTTAGCCCGGGCCAGTACCAGCCCTCTGCTTTGAAGGGCAGATGTCCCAGAGGGTCCCTGGTGGGTCTGTCACTGTGTGACCGTGTCCTAATGCTGCCTCCTGTCCCTGGCTGTGTCTCTGTCCCCAGAAGCCTCCCTTGGCCACCAAGCTCCTGGCAGAACTGCCCGACGACGCGCGGGTGGTGGCCGGCCGCTACCCCTTCCCCTCCTGGAGCCCCAGCTGCACCCTGGGCCAGGGCCTGGACCAGGTCTGGGCCTATGACATCAAGGAGGTGCGGAGGGAAGTGCAGGGCAGGGCCCAGCAAAGCCAGGTCTGAGCCCAGCCTCGTTAAGCCTGGTTTAACAGCAGCCTCCTTAAGCCTGGCATTAAGGGTCAGTGCCACTCCAGCCCTTGGCTCAGCTCAGGACAGAAGTGCTTGGCCAGCATTTCTCCTGGGGACTTGCAGGGTGGCAGATCTTCATTTTCCAGAGTGTGAGCAAAGCAAGAGAGGAGAAAATCAAACCTGGAAATCCTGGGGTTAACGCAGGATTTAAGGGGTGAAACTCCAGTGCCTCTTTTTAGATGATTGCTGCTTTATTTCAATATAAGTTTTAAAAATAAAGTTTTGATTGATTGTTCCTCTGAGGTTTTTGCTTTGTCTTTGAGAGTTGGAGCAGCTGCTGCTCCTGGCTCTGCTCTGCCATCCTTTCCAGCTCACCTGCATGCAGGATCAGTTTGGCCCTGCTCATCAGTCTAATATTCCATTTTCCACTCAAGCACAGGGGAAAATGGGGTTTTCCCACCACAGAGTCATAGAATCATGGAATGGGTTGGGTTGTAAGGGATCTTGAAGGGACCTTGAAGCTGCTCTTGTTCCCCCCCATGCCATGGCAGGGACACCTCCCACTGTCCCAGGCTGCTCCCAGCCCTGCCCAGCCTGGCCTTGGGCACTGCCAGGGCAGGGATCCAGGGGCAGCCACAGCTGCTCTGGGCAGCCTTTCCCCACCCTCCCAGTAAAAGAGCAGCTCATCCCTTTGTCCAGGCCCAGAACAAATCCTGCTCTGAGCCAGCCTGGCTCTGTCTCACAGGTGAGGGGAGCAAGGCAGGAGCAGCCCTTGGTCCAGGTCCAGGTCTCATCCAGGGAAAATATTCCTCATCCAGCAGGAGGAGGAAGCTGTCCCTGCAGCCCAGCAGTGCAGAGCTGCCTGGGATCCCTCCCTGTGTCCCAGGGGTGCTCAGGGAGGAGCAGAATTCCTGCAGGGCACAGCCCAGCCGCCGCTGTCTGGTCTCATTTCAGTCCTGTGAATTCAGAGCAGAAACACCCACGAGGTTTCTCCGGCTGTTCCCACTCCCAGCCTGAGCAGGATCCGTGCCTGGCACTGCACGGGGCACAGACCTTCCCTGCAGTGGGCTGTTCCCAAGGCTGGGGCTGCTCTGGCTCCTGGCTGGCACTGCTGGCACCGGGCACTGGGGGCACCTCGCTGCCCTCAGCCTTCCTCAGGCACAGGATCTCCTGCTTGTACCTGCAGTGGAAGTGCCACTGTCACCATGAGCAGTGCGGAAGTGCCACTGTCACCACGAACAGCATGGAAGTGCCACTGCCACCACGGGCAGTATGGAATTGCCACTGTCACCATGAGCAGCATGGAACTGCCACTGTCACCATGAACAGTGTGGAAGTGCCACTGCCACCATGAACAGCATGGAAGTGCCACTGTCACCATGAACAGCATGGAAGTACCACTGTCACCATGAGCAGTGTGGAACTGCCACTGTCACCACAAGCAGTATGGAAGTGCCACTGTCACCATGAACAGCTTGGAACTGCCACTGTCACCATGAGCAGTGTGGAACTGCCACTGTCACCATGAGCAGTGTGGAAGTGCCACTGTCACCACAAGCAGCATGGAAGTGCCACTGCCACCATGAACAGCATGGAAATGCCACTGTCACCATGAACATTATGGAAGTGCCGCTGTCACCACGAGCAGTGTGGAAGTGCCACTGCCACCACACATATGGAAACCCAGGACACCACAGGGAATATTTCTCTGTCTGCTCTGGGGTGCCCTGACCCCGAGGGCAGCACTGACTTTGACCCTCATTCATGGAGAAAGTTTCCTAGATTCAAGATAGACCAGAATCCACAAAAGTGTGAAATAGATTATAGAGAGTAGTGCAGGTGTGTCACTTGGTGAGAAATTGAGGTTTTGGGATTTTTGGTATCTTCTGGATGGAAGCAAGATGGAGGGCACAGGGTGTTGTCCTGGGCTTCTTCTTCATGCTGCTTCTTCTTCTTCTTCATGGGTTTGGGTGGCATTTTGTAATTGGGCAGAAAAGTCCCCATTGCAGCTCTTTGGGATCAGTTATTGGGTTAAAAGGGAAAATAATCTAGGTTTCAGTTCTAAATTGGATAGTTCAGTGTTAAAAGACCTTGTAACAAGAGATTGTTGGCCATTTTGTGCCTTGTTGCTGAACTCACAGCAGTGAGACTGTTTTACTGATAAGAAATAATAAATACCTGAGTCCAAACACGAATTACTGTCTCAAGTGCCTTCAATCCAGACCCAGTGAAACCCATAACTGGTACCCCCACACACTCACAGTCCCTGGGCAATGAGCCATGCCAGGAGCTGAGCCTGGCACACAGATCCCACAGCCTTTCCCAAGGAAAGGGCATTCATGGGCTGTGCCAGGCACGGGCAGAGCCTGACCCAGCCCAGGGCAGGAGCAGGGGGATCGTGCCCTGCCACACCTGCCCTGCTGGTCCTCTCCCTCCCTACTGCTCTGCCTGCTCCAGGGCAGGATGAGCCAGGGAAGGGGAGCACAGATCAGGGGCAGGACTGAGGTTAGAACCTGGGAATAAAAGAACTCTGAAGGTTTTAGGCTTTAGATTCAGCTTTGGGTTTTAGGTTCTTGTGAGGGTTGCAAGGAAACCTTTAGAGTGCCTTCCAGGGCTTAAAGGGGCTCCAAGAGAGTGGGAGAGGGACTTTGGGCAATGGCATAAAGTGACAGGGAATGGCTCCCACTGCCAGAGGGCAGGGATGGATGGGATATTGGGAATTGGGAATTGTTCCCTGTGAGGGTGGGCAGGCCCTGGCACAGGGTGCCCAGAGCAGCTGTGGCTGCCCCTGGATCCCTGGCAGTGCCCAAGGCCAGGCTGGGCAGGGCTGGGAGCAGCCTGGGACAGTGGGAGGTGTCCCTGCCATGGCAGGGGTGGCACTGCATGAACATTTGTGTCCCTTCCAACCCTTTCCATGATTGTGATTCCTCCCAAGGATGGGTGAGCTCACAGGGCAGGACACCTGTGGTGTGTGGGGCGTGTCTGTCCTGCTGCCCTGTGCCACAAGAGGTGGTGGCAGCTGCCTGCACAGCTGCAGGAGCAGTGGGACATGGGCAGTGCTGTGGCAGGGCCAGCAGTGGGCACGGGGCCAGCACTGGCACAAGCCTGGAGAGGGCTGTCCCCCCCTGTCACCTGGCCAGGTGCTGGTCAATGTATCCCTGCAGCTCCAGCACCTGCTCCTCTGCCACCACAGCCCGGGTCAGCAGCTGGCTCCTCTGCTGCTCCAGCTCCTCCTGCAGGGCACACAACATGGAGAAAATGTGGTAAAAAAGAGATCTGTGCCACGGCAGTGATGTTGCTCTGCCCCTCTTTGCTGTGTGAGTCCGACCCTCCGACCACTTCCCCACCACTCCAACCTCTCTGCCATGACACCTCCCTTCTTTTGGACACAGAGGTAGGCCCCATGCAGTTGTGGAGCTTTACACTCCCAAGAAACAAGCTTTACACCCCCAAGGAATGAGCTTTACACCCCAAGGAATGAGCTTTACACCCCCAAGGAATGGTGGAGCACTCCCTCAGGTTGCTGTGCACAGGGAAAGGCAGCACATGGAAGGGAATATCCAGGACATGGAAGGGAATATCCAGGACATGGAAGGGAATATCCCTGCAGCCAGCAGGAACCGGCCTGAGAAGCTGATTTAGATTCAGCCTAGACTTGAACCAGGTCAAATAGACTCAAAGGATGGTGGAATTGTGTAGGAATTCACGAGGATCCAGGTGTTTACCTGGCACTGCCAAGGCCATCACTGACCCATGTCCCAGGTGCCACATCCACATGTCCTATAAATCCCTCCAGGGATGGTGACCCCATCACTGCCCTGGGCAGCTGTGCCAGTGCCTGACCACCCTTTCCATGAAGGAATTTTCCCAATATCCAACCTAAACCTCCCCTGGCACTCGAGGCTGTTCCCTCTCCTCCTGTCCCTGTTCCCTGGGACTCCCCCAGCTGTCCCCTCCTGTCAGGAGCTGTGCAGAGCCACAACGTCCCCCCTGAGCCTCCTTTTCTCCAGGCTGAGCCCCTTCCCAGCTCCCTAAGCCCCTCCTGGTGCTCCAGCCCCTTCCCCAGCTTTGTTCCCTCCCCAGGACACGCTCCAGCCCCTCAGTATCTTTCCTGTCATGAGTGGCCCAGAACTGACCCCAGGACTGGAGATGTCCCAGCAGTGCCAGCACAGGGCAGCAATCAGCCCCAGTTTATTGCAGAGATGCCAAAATGTTGTTCTGAAACATGGGCAGGACTGCCAAGGAGCTGCTCTCCTTGCTTTAGGAGCAGGGACAGTAAATTAGCCTGGAGACAGCACCAGCTGGGAGGGCTGAGGCCACAGCAAGGCTGCATGGAGAGTGATCCCAGGGAATGGGCACGGCCCTGGGGCTGCCAGGGCTCCAGGAGGGTTTGGACACTGCTCCAGGGGTGCCCAGGGTGGGATTGTTGGGGTGTCTGTGGAGGGGCTGGGCTGGATGGTCCCTGCGGGTCCCTTCCCTTCCCACTCAGGATTCCTGTGACTCCATGGAAGTTTCCCCCTCAGGCTGGAGCAGCCCCAGGGCAGGGCTGAGGCAGCACATCCCTGCCTGTGGGTGAGAGATCAGCCTGGCCTCCAGTGGCTGTTCCAGCCTTTACCTGGGTGTTGAGTGTGAATTCCCGGAGCTTCCTCCTGATCTCTGCCCAGCCCTCCTCGTCCAGCTGCCTGAGGGGGAAGGAAGAGCTCACATGGATCATGCCCAGACACCAAATCCAGCCCCTGCAGAGACCACACAGCTCCACACAGCTCACACAGCTCACACACAGCTCACACAGCTCCACACAGCTCACACACAGCTCACACAGCTCCACACAGATCAAATATACAGACATATAAATCTCTATGTGTCTCCATGAATGCAGACATACATACACACACACACATAAATGCATAAACTCACATCTACATCTACAGCCATACATACAAATTCACCATTTTAGGTATATGAGCAGTTTTCAGTTATTTGCATGTTATTACTTATTAATTAAGGCACTAGTTACATATTTAGAAAATCTGTTGAGTGGAAATATTGTTCTGACACAGATGTGGCTGATGTTACCGAGTCATTTTCTGTAGATGCCATTTTAATATTTGGGAGTATTTTTCCATTCTTTTTTTTTTTTTTTTTTTTGTAAAAAAGATATGGGGAAAGAGAGAAGAGAAATGCAGCCAGGAAATTAGGATAAAAAGGAGGCTGCGTCCTCCAAAAATTAGAGAGATCCCAGGGAATGCCCCATGGCCTCTCCCTTTATTCAAATAAAGCTAAAAAAGGACTCTGTGTCTTCTTTTTGGACATAAACCTCTGGAGTTTGTGGATTAATTTTCCCATCAGCTGCCTCCAAGCCCAGCCTGGGCTCTGCAAAGGTGAGAGGCTGTGGGAACTGGGGCTGGGGGAACACCAGAATTCCTGGAATTAGGGCTATGGGAACACCGGGGCTCCCGTCTCCAGCTGGAGGAGCCAGGTAACAGCACACTGTGGGAATCCACAAAATCAGAGGGTTTTGGGGAAGCTGCAAAGTGCAGGCCTCAGAGACAGCAGGACTGTGATTGGAGCTCAGCAGCAGCCATGAGATTGGTCAGCAGAAAAATTATGTAAAAAGTAGAGAAGCAAGGACAAACAGAACAATGGTCTGTGTATTAATGCTTGTCTAGAATAACTCCCTAAGCTGCAGAAAAGTTTATCTAGCAAGATATTAGAAAGTTTGAAGCTTAATAATGGAGCTCTGTGCATTGTGTTTTAAGGCTCACAAGCAGGTATTGTATCCAAAATAAGCAAGCAGTGTTTTAACTGTGCTTATGGTGGTTGGATAGAACTACTGTCAGTGTGCTTCTGCTTTGTGTGATTGGCCAAAACACTTTTTAAGTGAGTTGTAACATTAGGTTCTTTGTCTGCTGCCTGGGATGTGAGCTGCTGGCATCTTCCCATCGTCATAGCCATGGAATGAGAGTGATGGTGGAAAATCAAACAGCTCAAGGCTCATTGGTGATTTGTACACATTTCTGTAATGTGCAATACACACAAATTAACCCAGCAGAATTTGGAGTGTGTGGGGTCTCATGGCAGCTTAAAAAAAACCCCAAATGATGAAATGCATCACTGAAATTCAAGTTCTGGACCTTGCATGCCCTGCTCCTGTGGTGCCTGCCCAAATTGCTGCATTTCCTCATGGACACTGCTATTTTCAGTGTGGAACACATGGCAGAGCCTGGTTGGGGCTCAAGACACCCGTCCAGAGCCCAGGGGCTCTAGCACTCACCCACTCCTCAGTGCTGGCATCCAGCTAATGGAATATCTGACATGTTTTCTAGGTGACCATGTCTTTTAAAGGGCTGGAAACCCCAGCTCAGGTTTCTCTCATGCTTTGTTCCACCCCTCCACAGCTATAACTGGTTGAGTTTTAGCAGGATAATGGAGCAGGGGAAGAGACACATCAAACTTTAGGAATTTCAGGGTTTATTGGGATGCCAGGGAGGTGTCAGCACAGTGGCACCAAAGGATTCCAGCCCAACTCCTGCACTGGGAAGGAGGAAAAATAGGACCATCCCAAATTGGTGGTGTCTCACAGGCCTTTCTCAGGTTGTGATCCACCAAAGCACTTGGGCATGTGCTTAACTTTGGCTTTCAAAGAGGTCAGTGGGGCTAAAAACATGATTAAATCAAATATGTGCTTAAGAGCTTTCTTGGATCCAGGCCCAGTGACCAAGTCCCTTCCTGCAGGAGAGGGGACAGCTGCCTCCTCTTCCCAGACAGCTCCAGCAGCTCCTTTCCCTGCCTGTGGCTGCCTCCAGCCAGGCAATCAGGATCCCTCAACCCACACATCCATGGGAATTTGGAATGGCAAAAATCCCAAGGCAGAAGCAGCACTTACTGCTCCGGAGGCGCTGCGAGGGCAGAGGCTCCTTTCGGGCTTTTCTGGAGGCAAAGGAAGAGCAGAATTCCTGTGAACATGAACCCACTGCAATCCCAGATCCTGCCATCATCAAGACCCCAAAGCCCACCCAGAGCCACCCCTGCCATGGCAGGGACACCTCCCACTGTCCCAGGCTGCTCCCAGCCCTGCCAAGCCTGGCCTTGGGCACTGCCAGGGATCCAGGGGCAGCCACAGCTGCTCTGGGCACCCTGTGCCAGGGCCTGCCCACCCTCACAGGGAACAATTCCTCATTCCCAATATCCCATCCCACCCTGCCAGGGAACTATTCCTGCCTAACATCCAACCTAAATCTCTCCTCTGTTAGTTAAATCCATTATCCCTCTTTTCTGTGCCCTTGGAAGTGGCACAAGGCATCCCAGCACTCCCACAGCCACCAGTGCCAGGGCAAGGAAACCAGAGGTTGTACAGTCTGAAGATTTCAGGTCTCCCCTCCTCTGAATTTCTGAATAAATGCATCCTGCGCAAATCAAGGCCCACATTTGCCCAGGGGGACGACATTTCCCCACCCCTGGCAGTGTCCAAGGCCAGGCTGAACAGGTCCTGGATCCACCTGGGATGGTGGAAAGGTGTCCCTGCCATGGCAGGGGTGGTGTCACTGTCATATTTCCTGAAAAATCCTCTTTACCCAGGATTTTCTCCTGGGAAGCTGAGAAGCCTCAACTTCTCCTGTGTTTACTGCTCTAAAGTGTAGTCTAAAGATTGTTTATCCAACATGTGAATTGTTTTAATTAATGACCAATCACGGCCAGCTATGTCAAAGCTCTGAAGAGTCACGAACTTTTATTATCATTCTTATTAAACCTCCTATCTGGATTTTTCTCTATTTTTTAGTATAGTTTCAGTAATAATATAATATAATATAATATAATATAATATAATATAATATAATATAATATAATATAATATAATATAATATAATATAATATAATATAATATAATATAATATAATATAATATAATATAATATAATATAATTAATATATGCTAATAAATACTATATGTATTTTATATATAGTATATATTACTATATACTATGCAAATATATATATTTCAGTATTAGTATAATATACTATATATAATATATTAAAATATATCTATAAATAGACATTTATTGTATATTTATATAATGTATTATACATAATTTATATATAATTTATATATAAAGATATATTTACATATATAAATTATATATAAATCTATAATATGATATATATCGATATATTATATGCATATATATTAGTAGATATATAATACAGTATATATTAGTATATAATTATATATAATATATAATTATATATAATATATAATTATATTAGTATTCTTTGTTATAATATAATAACATAAAATAATAAATCAACCTTCAAAAAATATAGAATCAAATTCTCATGTCTCACCTCATCCTGAAAATCCCTGCAAATACCATAAATAGCAATCCTGACTGTGGCATTGATCCCCCCTTTGTGGAGTCACAACACAGGGTGGAAGAAGATGAGTTTTAAGGCCCCTTCCAACCCAACCCATTGCATGATTCCATGATTCTGTCACATGGAGGTGACTGCTGTGTCCCCTGCCTGTGGCCCAGGCACAGCAAACCCTCAGGGAGAGCGTGGATGTGGCACTTGGAGACATGGCTGAGTGGTGGCCTTGGCAGTGCTGGGGGAACTGTCACAGACATCTTTTATGAAAAATCCTTTCTTTAGGATTTTTTCTCCTGAGAAGCTGGGAGGCCTCAGGAACAAAGTGTAAACAATGATTATCTGCTGCTGTGGAATGCAACAGGTGCATCTGGGATTGGTCTCATGTGGTTGTTTCTGATTAATGGCCAATCACAGTCAGCTGGTTCAGACAGGGAGTCCAAGCCACAAGCTTTTGTTATCATTCTTATTCTATTCTTAGCCAGCTTTCTGAGGAAATCTTTTCTTCTATTCTTTTAGTATAGTTTTAATGTAATATATATCATAAAATAATAAATCAGCCTTCTGAAACATGGAGTCAGATCCTCGTCTCTTCCCTCAACCTGAGACCCCTGTGAACACCGTCACAGGGAACAGTTGGCCTTGGTGATCTCAGAGGGCTTTTCCAACCTAACCAATGCTACAAAAGCCCTGAGAGGGGTTTTCCAACCTAACCAATGCTACAAATGCCCTAAGGAGAGGGCTCATGGCACTGTTCCCAGCTCCCTCCCTACCTGCTGCAGCTCCTGCAGCTGCAGCTCCAGCCTTGCCTTGTGCTGGTTCAGCTCCCGGGAGCTGTTTGCCAGCAGCTCGGGGTCAGTGACGGTCAGGTGGAGCTCGGCAGGGCCACAGTCCATGGCAGCGCTGCCCAGGGCGCGTATCTGCTCCCGCTGCAGCCTGAAACAGCGCAGGGTCACTGTCTGTCCCTTTGGGTGACACCACCAGAGCTCTGCTGCTCCCGGGGGTGCCGCTCACTGGGACCCGCTGCCTCTGGCCACCTGCAAAGGGAAAGTGGGAGAGTTTCTGAGGGGAGCTTGTCCCAGAGCTATTTGTGGCTTTTCTACCACGGGTATTTCTGCTGCTTCCCACAGCCCAAGCTGCCGAGAGCGCTGCGAGCGCCGCAGGGACGGGCTGGGAGGTGGAGCTATTTGTGGTACCTCTGCCTTTCCACACCATCCGCCGTGGGCTCAATCTCTCACCCTGCGTTGGGAGTGGGAGGAACATATGTGCAAAGCAGTTCCACGGGGTCCAGAGCACCCTGACGTGCAGCTGGAGGCAGCTTGGTGCTGGATTGCCAGGAGCAGGGGGATCAATGTGCATTCAGGAGCAGGGGGATCAATGTGCATTCCTGATTGCCAGGAGCAGGGGGATCAATGTGCATTCAGGAGCAGGGGGATCAATGTGCATTCCTGATTGCCAGGAGCAGGGGGATCAATGTGCATTCAGGAGCAGGGGGATCAATGGGCATTCAGGAGCAGGGGGATCAATGTGCATTCAGGAGCAGGGGGATCAATGGGCATTCAGGAGCAGGGGGATCAATGTGCATTCCAGATTGCCAGGAGCAGGGGGATCAATGTGCATTCAGGAGCAGGGGGATCAATGTGCATTCCAGATTGCCAGGAGCAGGGGGATCAATGAACATTCTAGATTACCAGGAGCAGGGGGGATTAAATGTGCATTCCAGATTGCCAGGAACAGGGGGATCAATGGGCATTCAGGAGCAGGGGGATCAATGTGCATTCAGGAGCAGGGAGATCAATGTGCATTCAGGAGCAGGGGGATCAATGTGCATTCCTGATTGCCAGGAGCAGGGGGATAAATGAACATTCTAGATTACCAGGAGCAGGGGGGATTAAATGTGCATTCCAGATTGCCAGGAACAGGGGGATCAATGGGCATTCAGGAGCAGGGGGATAAATTAACATTCTAGATTACCAGGAGCAGGGGGATCAATGTGCATTCAGGAGCAGGGGGATCAATGTGCATTCCAGATTGCCAGGAGCAGGGGAATAAATGAACATTCTAGATTACCAGGAGCAGGGGGGATTAAATGTGCATTCCAGATTGCCAGGAACAGGGGGATCAATGGGCATTCAGGAGCAGGGGGATCAATGTGCATTCAGGAGCAGGGGGATCAATGGGCATTCAGGAGCAGGGGGATCAATGTGCATTCCTGATTGCCAGGAGCAGGGGGATCAATGTGCATTCAGGAGCAGGGGGATCAATGTGCATTCCAGATTGCCAGGAGCAGGGGGATAAATGAACATTCTAGATTACCAGGAGCAGGGGGATCAATGGGCATTCAGGAGCAGGGGGATCAATGTGCATTCAGGAGCAGGGGGATAAATGGGCATTCAGGAGCAGGCGGATCAATGTGCATTCAGGAGCAGGGGCGTCAATGCGCGTCCCAGACCCTCTGCTCCAGCTGGGAGCCCTGCCTGCCTCCTCCCAGGGCAGCATTGGCTGCTGTGGGGTTTTTCCAGCTGGCCCTGAGGAGGAGGAGGTGCTGGGGTTTACCCATAGGCAATGAGCAGGTTCTCGTGTTTCTTGGCCAGCTCCTTCAGGCGTTTCTTGTAGCCCCGGGCTGCCCGGGCCAGCTGCTCCTCACGGCGCCTGTAGGAGGCCTGGATGTCCCTGAGCATGCTGTCCACAAAGCTCTGCATGGCAGCGTGGCCGCCTGGGGCTTTGCTGTGTCCTGGCACGCTGCTGGGTTTGCTGTCCATGTAGTTCTGTAAATGCACAGAGAGGGAAATCCAGGGGGAATGGCTTCCCACTGGGTTAGAGGGGACATGGGAATTGGGAATTGTTCCCTGGCAGGGTGGGCAGGCCCTGGCACAGGGTGCCCAGAGCAGCTGTGGCTGCCCCTGGATCCCTGGCAGTGCCCAAGGCCAGGCTTGGAACAACCTAGGTTAGTGGGAGGTGTCCCTGTCCATGGCAAGGGAGATGGGCTTTAGGGTCCCTTCCAACCCAACCCTTGGACAGGGCTTGGAGTCACATTCTCTAGTGGAAGGTGTCCCTGCCCATGGCAAGGATGGAACTGGATGGCCTTTAAAGTCCCTTCCAACCCATTCCATGGTTCTATGGCAGCTCCCCTATGCAGATTTCCTGGATTGTCAGTGGGCTTCTGCTGGGACTTTTCTTGGTCAGATTACAGGGATTAAAAAACCCCTTTCCTTATGTATTTACTCTAATTTATTGGCTGCAGCCTACAAGAGGAGGGTGCCAGTATGGAGATGCCTGAGGGAACAGCTGGGGCTGTGTCACGGGAGGTTTAGGTTGGATCTCAGGAAAGGTTCACCCCCAGAGGGTGCTGGCACTGCCCAGGCTGCCCAGGGAATGGGCACAGCCCCGGGGCTGCCAGAGCTCCAGGGGAGCTTGGACAGGGATGCCCAGGGTGGGATTGTTGGGGTGTCTGGGCAGGGCTGGAATACATGACCCTTGTGAATCCCTCCCCACTGAGGACGGCTCTGTGCCCCTCCTGGGTACCCACAGCCAGGTCCCCCAGGCACTGTGCCAGCCGGCACCGATACTCCTCGTTCAGCTCCTTCAGCTGCAGCTGCAGCCGCGCATTCTCCGCCTCCACCTCGCGCAGCCGGGCCGAGAGCAGCACCTGGCACAGACACAGAAACCCTGCTGAGACACTCCTAAGGGCTGAGGGCCTTCATTCCCAGGTATCTGCCTTCACTAGGGCTGGGAAGCTCCCGGGTTTTCAGAGGAACCCGCTGGAAATATTTATAATCCCCGTTCCCCTGCCACTTTCTGTCATTTGCCACCCCGCACCCCGGTGATGCCACCAACTCTTTATGGAAAACCAGCGAGCAAAATTCCTCCCACCGGCTCTGCAGGCAGCGCTTCCACCACGTGCAGGGGGAACCTGCACGGGAGGAGCTCGCTGTGCCAGGCTCCCTGCAGAGGGAGAGTGTTGTGGTGTGCTGTAATGTCCCATTTTGGCCTTCCAGGTCACTTTCCCAGGTGTGCCAATACCTCTCTCCCTTCCCCCTTGCCCCCATGCTGAGTGAGTCCTGTCAATCAGGCTGAACATTCCAGCAAGGCGTAGTGTGGTTGGTCAAGTTCAAAGGATGCCCCTATGCCCAGGGGTCGTTGGCCTGTCTGGGTGTCATCTTCCCCTGAGACCCTGCCCCTCTCACCTGGTTGGTGGCTCACCTGTACCTCCCCTCCCCCTGTCCCTGAGCTTAAACAGGTGATCAGACCATGCGGCCGAGGTCCTGTTGGAGCAGTTGCTCACGTTCAGACCTCTGTAACCATGGAATAAACCTCTGGACATTAAACCCTCCAGCAGAATCCTCTCCTTTTTCTCTTCACCATCACCTGAAGCCATTCCTCCTGAGGTAAACGGGGTTCCTAACAAGCCTGGACTTGTTCAGTGCCCAGCTGCAATCTCCAGCAAGCCAAGGTATCTCTGGGGTGATACACCGCAGTTGCTGCCTTTGGCCCAGCAGCGAGGGTCAGACCGGCCCAGGCACAATCTAACTGGGAATATTGGGAGCCTTTTTTTCCAATAGGAGAGGGGCTGGGGGGCCGGGAGTGGGGCACCCCAGCCTGGAGGATGCTGTGGGGTTGGCATCCCTGCTCACCGCTGAGTGCTCTGCCCGCACGGCCCCGGCCGCTCCCTTCGCCTCCTGCAGCTCCTGCCCCAGCGCCAGCCTGCACACACAGGGGGAAAACGGGTTATTGAACTGCCCTGACCCATTCTCTGTGAAAAATGCATTTATTTTATGGTTGGCTTTTCGCAAATATTCAAATGAATATTGTATGTGTTGTGTTAGAAAGTGATGCTGGGTTAATTCTCTTTAGTACCGTGGTAAATATAGTTTTGGGTTATAAAAATTGTTAAAATAGAAATTGTGCTATGTAGGATACTTTTTTTAAAGAAAGGACTCGCAGTGAGAGAGCAGCCACAGGACACCTGAATCTTTCAGAGAAAGAGAATTCATTGCTCTCTTATCAGAAGAAATGAACTTCTTCCTGCCTCAAAGGCACTGTCAGGATTCAGAGGAAGAAGTTGATGATGACCAGACAGAATCCTTTATTTAAATGAAATTTATGCATCATGTATGAGCTGTATGAATATGCAACAGGCTGTTGTTTATAAGGGTTAATCCTCTGTTAACGGGTGTCCTTTTTCAGCCTATTTTGCCCAGAAAAGGTGCCCAGATGTCCATAACTTTTTGTCTCTGTTGTCTCATATTGTCCTAATTCAAATTGTCCAAATTATTATTACTCTAATTCTATTACTATTTTTATAACCATTTTATTACTATTAAACTTTTAAAATTCTAAAAACAAGTGATTGGCATTTTTCATATTCTCCATCCCATCCCAAGGCCAGGCTGGATGGAGCTTGGAACAACCCTGGATAGTGGAAGGTGTCCCTGTCCATGGCAAGGGAGATGGGCTTTAGGGTCCCTTCCAACCCAGCCCTTTCTGGGGTTCTGTGATTCTCCATAGGTCCAACACAGGCAGCTTTGGGAAGAAAATCACTTTGGAATGACAGAAATCTCCCAGCAGCAGCTGCCAGCCTCCAAATGTGCATAAAGCAGTGGCACAAAACCTCTCCCCAGTGAGGATGAACACCCTGCACAGTTCAGAGGGTCGGGTCCTGCAGCATTCCTGATGGGGCAGTGTCGCACACATCTTTTATGGAAAATCCTTACCTTAGGATTTTTCCTCCTGAGAAGCTGAGAGGCCTCAGGGACAAAATGTAAACATTGATTATCTGCTGCTGTGGAATGCAACAGGTGCATCTGTGATTGGTCCCATGTTGGATGTTTCTAATTAATGGCCAATCACAATGAGCTGGCTTGGACACAGAGCTGAGCCACAAACCTTTGTTATCGTTCTTTCCTATTCTATTCTTAGCCAGCCTTCTGATGAAACCTCTTCTTCTTTTCTTTTAGTATAGTTTTAATGTAATATATATCATAAAATAATAAATCAGCCTTCTGAAACATGAAGTCAGATCCTCATCTCTTCCCTCATCCAAGAACCCCTGTGAACCCCGTCACAGGGCAGCCTTTCCTGGGACATCAACCCCATTCCAAGGTGATGGAAAAGCCCCTCTGTGGGCAAGGGCTGGGCCAGATTAATCTCTGGGATGTCACACATTTGCTGTGTGTCACAGAGAGTGGATTTTCAAGGTGTCCCTGGACACCACCAACTTCCATCTGACAGCTCTGAAGAGCTTTGAAACCATCAGGTTTTCCTTCCCGGCCTCATTCCTTCCCTGTTCCCCCAAAGGCAGGCTGCCTCCCCTCCTGCTGCATGGGTCACATCCAGTCCCACAGACACCTGGCCAAGCACAGGGACACTCACACTCGCTCCTCCAGCTTCTGCTGCTGCTCCTCCTGCCTTTTCTTCAGCTTTTCCAGCTCTGCTTTTATGTGATCCTGGTTTCCAGGCAACTGAGGGACAAACGAAGAGGAAGATGAGGCAGAAGGCTGAGTGAAGAGAGGACAAAGTGAGGAGAACCTTGACTGAGCCCTTGTCCAGCCGGGCAGTGCCATGGCCTGGTGGGGCTGGGAGGGGCAGGAATGGAGCTGGCTGCCAGCCAGGGCACGTGCAGGGGCACATGTGTGGCTCTCACGTTGAGAGGCAGATTCCAGCAGGAGCTGGTGGAGGAGCCCAGGCTGGTTCTGCAAGGGCTGCAGATGGGGAGGAGGCAGGGACCATCTCTGTGCGCTCAGTTTTGGGAGCTTCATCACCCCCAGATTTCTCAAGTGTGAAAAAGAAGAGGAAAAATTTCTCCTCTGCATTTGGTGGCTTCTAAGCTGCTGCCTGTGTTCCCCTGCCAGGGCACGGACCCAGGGAATCACCTCTGCCCTCCCCAGCTCTGCCTGCACATCTGCAGCTATTCCTGTCTCATTTTGTAACTGCAGGGTTTAAAAAAAGGATTTGAAATGAATCAAGGCATCAGCTGATCCACAAAACTCAAGTTAGCAGCAGGAGGTGCCAGCCAGGGTTGGAATCCATCCCCCTCTGCTTCCCAGGATCCTGCAGCAGACCCCTGCACACACTCACGTTCCTTTCCAGCTCCTGCTGCTCGTGCTCAGGGGCAGCTGCATCCTTGGGCTGCTTTGGGGAGAGAGAAGAAGGGGCCTGGTGGATCCCTGTTCTCTGAGGGGCTGCTGGAAGGGCAGAGGGTCCCTCACCTTGCCCCTGTGAGCAGAACGGGGCTGTCCTGCTGCTCTGCCTCTTCCCAGCCCTGGGGAGGAGGGATGGGCCAGGCCAGGAGGGAGGCTGCTCTCCTTGGCCAGGCTGAGCAGCTCCTGGGTCAGCTCCTCGTTCCTCAGCACCTGAAAGGTCAAACAAGAAGGAGAGAACTTCTGAAATCCCCCTCTGGTCAGCACATCCCTGCTGCTCCTGGTGGGTGCTCCAGGCAGGCACCCCCTCCCCAAATCAAGGTTGAATTTTGGTTCTGTCTCCTATGTCCAAAGTGATTTTCTGCTTCCCGTGGAAATGCACTCCAGGCAGCAGGGTTATTCCCGTGGAGTGTTATCCCTCTGCACATCCCACACTCAAGTGCAGAGCCCTGAGCCAGCCCTGGCACAGCTCTGCCACCACCTCTGCAGCCTCCAGCTCCCTCCTCACCCCCACCCTGCATCCTCCATTCAGCTTCCCAACCCTTCAGGAATGTCCTTCCCCATGGAGCAGCTTTGAGCAGTGCTGGGCTCCACAGCACAAGGAGAAGTGTCAAGTCTTCTCCATCCATCCATCCATGGATCCATCCATCCATGGATCCATCCATCTGTGGATCCATCCATCTGTGGATCAATCCATCCATGGATCCATCCAACATTCATGGATCCATCCATCCATGGATCCATCCATCCATCATCCATCCATCCATCCATCCATCCATCCATCCATCCATCCATCCATCCATCCATCCATCATCCATCCATCCATCCATCCATCCATCCATCCATCCATCCATCCATCCATCCATCATCCCTGCAGATGACACATTCCCTGTTGGATGGGATTTCTCCCCAGCCCACAGCCAGTGTGGGCAGTGTTTCAGAGCAGCGCTGCTGCTGTGGAGTGACACATTTCCAGAAGATAAAGAGGATGTGAACGAGGAAAGCTCCGTTCCAGGTGATCTGGAGGGAACACTGGGGGAATTCATGTCTCCCGGGAGGGTTTCTGTGTAGATAACAAAGCTCTGATGGGGTTTATGGCTGGGGACAAGCTTGAGTAATTGTTACCATGGCAGTGAATCGGAGGATGGGAGGCAGAGGTCATCTGAGTCATGCGTGGAGAGAATAGCTTATCAAAAGATAGCGCGGGGCGGGCTGGGGGAGAGCGGGGAGAAAGGAGCTGACAAAGAGGTGAGATATACAGCTGTGAGACCTGACAGCTCGGCACGGACAGCTCCGCTTGTTCCCGGCTCCCGGCGATCCATCTGCAGCTGTCACCCCGACAGTTTGATCGCAGGGGTCACAGGGACCGGTTTGGCCAAAATAAAAAGGGGCAGCGCCCGGTTAGAGTTGGGCTCCGCTGCCTTTCCCGAGCTCCCGAGCCTTGCGCGGCTCCAGGGAAAACCCAGAGCGCCTTTGGGTCCCCTCGGGGGCTGCGCCGAGCCCGGGGCACAAAAGGAGAAGGAAACGGGGAGCGAGGGAAGGTCAGAGCCTTGAAAAGGAAGAATTGACAGCGAGTGAGGAACAGGCCCCGAGCGCCTGCCCGGCATCTCCGGGAGCCCTTCCCGGGCCGATGCCGCGGGATGCCCGCACAAAGGAGCCGCCACAAGGCCGGGCTGCGGCTGCTCCCGGCCCTTCCCGGGGCCGCCAATGCGCTCCGAGCCGCTCCTGCGCCCAGCAGCCATGACAACATATTGGCAAGGTCACAAGTAGCACTTGTAATTGGGAATGTGTAAAGGGCTCATTGTCTGCCCCAGAGGAGCGCCGGGGAAGGGGAGGGGGCAGAACCGCAGGCTGCTGCTCCCGTTTCCTTTGGGAAAGTCCGCACTGGGGAAATAATGAGCGAGAGGCCCATGTCCCGACAAGTGCCAGGCTGCCAAGCTGGAGCCTTGCTGGCTTCAGGCGGGGATTTTTGGGAGTGGGAGCCAAGGAACTGGAGTAAACTCCTTGGCACATGGAGGACATCCAAGGAATTCACCTCTGGCTTCTGGCCCTGCTTCAGCACTCTGAGCAACCTGCTCTGGGGAAGGTGTCCTGTGGCAGGCGTCGCAGACAACTTTTATGGAAAATCCTTTCCTTGGGATTTTTCCTCCTGAGAAGCTGAGAGGCCTCAGGATCAAAATGTAAACAATGATTATCTGCTGCTGTGGAATGCAACAGGGGCATCTGGGATTGGTCTCATGGGGTTGTTTCTGATTAATGGTCAATCACAGTCAGCTGGCTCGGACACAGAGCCCGAGCCACAAACCTTTGTTATCATTCTTTCTTTTCTATTCTTAGCCAGCCTTCTGATTCTATTCTTTTGGTACAGTTTTAACGTAATATATATCACAAAATAATAAATCAAGCCTTCTGAAACATGGAGTTAGATGCTCATCTCTTCCCTCATCCTAACAACCCTGTGAACACCGTCACAGCAGGGGCTGGAATCAGGTGGGTTTAAATTCCTTCCAGCTCAAAGCATTCCTTGACTCTACGGTTCCTCAGGATGCTCTCTGGCACAGAACTGAATCCACGTGCTTTCACCTCTGTGCCACCCCGGGATCCATGTGAAAATCGTGTGCTATTGCCTCCAGCCCGCTAAACCCATCATTTAGAGATGTCAGCTGCCTGGAAACGCCGGTTTTGACAAACACATTGCACCCCCTTGGGGACGAGAGGCTGACGGCCGAGCCGCTCCTCCCTGCGCTGCAGCGGGATCGCGGGCTGGGATCCCCCCCTGCAGGAGCTGAGCTGGGAGAAATCCCCGATTCCTGGGACACAAACGCCGTCTGCCCAAGGGTGATCAGTGTCCTGCGGACGCTGGAGCAGGGCAGCATTCCTGCTGCACATCCAGCGCAGCGCATGGAAATCCAGGTCACTGAGCTGCGGCAGCCCCGCCGCTGGGGGAGGGAGGGAGCAGCATCGTGTCACTCATCCCGTCCATTCAAAAACAGCAGAAGCGGCAGGGGGGAGAGGAGGGGACGGAGGAAGGGCTATTGAAGTAGCCACAAAAATACACAAATCTGGGTCCAAAACCTCCGGTTAATCCTTGCTGAGCAGGCAGGCAGCGGGAAGGTGTCTGTCCCTTAAGGAACCGTCAGGAACTGGCTTGAGTTCGGGGTTTTTATAAACTTTCCGACCTGAAAGCTGCCAGGCCCCTTCCCGCCGGCCGCAATGAGAGCGGCTCCAACCCGTTCACGTGCGGGCTGCGCAAGCCAAGCAGAAAAAAGGGAAACAAAGGGGGCTGGCAGCGCCGGGGGAGCGGCCCCGCAGCCCCGCCGTGACCCCCGGGCAGCGCCGGGGAACGGGAGGGATCTGCCGGGGGGACGGGACCGGCGGGGCAGCGATGCCCTATCCCAGGTCCTGTCTTCATCCTTGTCCCCATCCCTGTCCCTAGCCCTGTCCCCAGTTCTATCCTCAACTCTGTCCCCATCCCTGTCCCCATCCCTGTCCTCATCCCTGTCCCCAGCCCTTTCCTCATCCCTGTCCCCAGCCCTGTCCCCATGACCAGGGCAGGTCTGCAGGCCCTGTGAGGAGGAGCTGTGTCACATCAAACCCAGGGACAATCCCCAGCCCAGGCTGTGCCGTGTCACAGCTCAGAGCCTGGACATGTCCTGGGTGTGCTGGGACCCTGAGCCCCTCTGGGCTGGGCTGAGCCCCCCGGGCAGCAGGAGGGGGGATTGTGCTCCTCTGTCCCCTCAGATGAGACCCCACCTGCAGAGCTGCCTCCAGATCTGGGGAACAACAGCAGCAGGACCTGGAGCTGCTGCAGAGAGTCCAGGAGAACCCATCCCTGATGCCCCAAGGGCTGGAGCCCCTCTGGAGCCAGGCTGGGAGAGCTGGGGATGCTCACCTGGAGAGGAGAAGCTCCAGGGACACCTCAGAGCCCCTGCCAGGGCCTGAAGGGGCTCCAGGAGAGCTGCAGAGGGACTGGGGACAAGGGATGGAGGGACAGGACACAGGGAATGGCTCCCACTGCCAGAGGGCAGGGATGGATGGGATATTGGGAATGAGGAATTGTTCCCTGTGAGGGTGGGCAGGCCCTGGCACAGGGTGCCCAGAGCAGCTGTGGCTGCCCCTGCATCCCTGGCAGTGCCCAAGGCCAGGCTGGGACAGTGGGAGGTGTCTCTGCCATGGCAGGGGTGGCACTGGGTGGTTCTTGTGGACTTGGTGACATTTAAGAGATCCCTCAACAAGAACCTTGGTACAATTGCATGAGAAAAACCTCGCTGGCCCTGAGCTTTGATGGGGCTGCACAAATGAAAGCCAAGCAAAGCCCCTGCAGCCAGGGAAGGTGAGGTGGAGCTGGAACCGTGGGATAACCCCTGGGATGAGCTCTGGGATGATCCCTGCAGCCTCCTCACCTCCTTGTCCAGCTCCCTGCCCAGGGCCAGGTAGTTGCTCTTGAGGATGATGAACTCCTGCCCCAGTTCCTGCCGGCTGCTCTCCAGGCTCTGCAGGCGCTCCCGCAGGGAATCCCGCTCCTCCCGTAGGGAATCCCGCTCCTCCCGCAGGGAATCCCGGCCCTGCTCCAGCTCCTGCACCCGCCTCTCCAGCTCCTGCATCTGCACAGGGACAGCAGGGTCAGGGCAGCACCGCCAGCCCCAAACCAGAGCGGATTTCACGGGAATTCCTCGGGATCTGGGGGATTCAGCTCCCTCTCAAGCCAGGAGGAGATGGCAGCAGGGCACAGGGCTGTGCTGGGAGCTGCAGTGCTGGGGAAGGGGCTGCAGGGCTGGAAGGGGCTGTTCCCAAAGAGGTACCATGGTTTTCAGCTGGAAGTTCTCTGTCTCATAACGCTCCTTCATCCTGTTTGTCTCGATCTGGAGATCCACCAGGTCTTTGGAAATCTGGGGGACACGAAGGCAGTGAAGGTCATGGATGGGTTCTGAGGCCAGTGAAGGCCATGGATGGATGTCTGAGCACAACACAGCTCCCCCAGAAGGAGGAATTTTCAGATTTCCCACTGTGGATCCAGTGTCCATCACAGCTCGGTTCCCTCCGACTCCCAGAGTTTTACCTTCAGTTTTTCCTCCTCACTCAGGACCATCCTGGCTGGGAAGTCCATGCTGGAGCCAGGCAGGTCCTGCATCTCCTCCTGTGGGTCTCCAGGCTGCTGCCCCTCCTGGTTCCCGTCCTCCAGCTGCACCAGGGGCACAGAGCAGCTCCAGCTGGGCCCTGCTCTCCCCCTGCCCATCCCAGCCCTGCCCATCCAGCTTTTCAGGGCCTGGACAGATCCCATCCCTGCCCATCCAGCTTTTCAGAGCCTGACAGATCCCATCCCTGCACATCCAGCTTTTCAGGGCCTGACAGATCCCAACCCTTCCCATCCAGCTTTTCAGGGCCTGGACATATCCCAGCCCTGCCCATCCAGCTTTTCAGGGCCTGACAGATCCCAGCCCTTCCCATCCAGCTTTTCAGAGCCTGACAGATCCCAACTCTTCCCATCCAGCTTTTCAGAGCCTGACAGATTCCAACCCTTCCCATCCAGCTTTTCAGGGCCTGACAGATCCCATCCCTTCCCATCCAGCTTTTCAGGGCCTGACAGATCCCAGCCCTTCCCATCCAGCTTTTCAGAGCCTGACAGATCCCAGCCAGGCTTCCAGCAGCCATTTCTCCCCTGTGCTGAGGATTTCCTTGGCAGAGTGCTGGTTCCATGGGCTGGGAAGGGGCTGCAGACATTCACAGCTGGATTTTGGGGCAGCAGGGTGCTCTGTCAGGATACTCACACTCTCATTCTCTGCAGTAATTCCAGGATCCATGTGCTCAGAGGCCAGGGCTCTGCTCAGGGCTGGGCAGGCAGTGACTGAGGAGCCCAGGAAGGATCTCCAAGGAGGTTCAGCACTGTTGCTACCAACTCTGGTTACCAGAGGCTTCCACCTGCATTTTAAGGTGGCTCCAAACCTTCCAGCCACCCTGGGTATTGGAATTCAGGACATCCCTCTGGCTGCCCTGGATGGCTAAAGCCCCTGCCAGAGGGCTCAGAGACCTTGACACAGAGCCCCAGACCCCTGTGACTTTGATTTTAACCCATGGAAAAAAATTACCAACCTTATATGAGGATCTGCAAGCCATGAAAGTCTAAGTAGAATGATGGTTAGTTTGTCATGGGGTGAAAAATAGATTTTTGGGGTTTTTAGAATGGGGGTTCAGGGGACAAGATGGAGGAATCTGGGTGTGTCCTGTCCTTCTTCTTTTTGTTGTTGTCCTCCATCTTCTGGGTGATGGTGTCACTTTTGGATTGGTTTAAGGTAGAAACTCACTGTCTAACATAGGTGATAGGTATTGGGAAGTAATTGTAAATAATGTTCGTGTAGTTTTTAGTATAAAAAGATAACACCACCCCAGGGGCATGCAGAGTGCCTGGAACTGTCCTGCTGAATGGACCTCGGCAGGGCAGGAGAAAGAATTTTATAGATAAGAAACAATAAACAACCTTGAGACCAAGAACTGAAGAGCCCTGACTCCTTCTTCAATTGCTGGGCTGGGAAAAGAGACTTTCTAACCCATCTGAGGTCACTGTGAGCAGCAGAGATCCCAGAGCTGCTGGAGGGAGAGCCCTGGCACTGCCCAGCAGGATCCTGCAGCCCCAGGGAACAATTCCTGCCCTTTATCCCATCCATCCCAGCCCAGGCACTGCAAGGAGCAGCTCAGGAGCACCCAGGGCAGGCAGGGAGGGGTTCCAGCCCTGCAGGGACCACTCCCAAAGCTGGCTGCAGGGATGGGCTCCATCTCCAGGACTGGGACATTCCAGGGCTTTAGGGGCTGACAGGAGAGAGAGAGAGAGGGACTTTGTACAAAAGTGATAGGACAAGGAGGGGGATCTTAAGGTAATAGAGGAGAAATTGAGAATGAATAAAGAGCAGGGATGGATGGGATATTGGGAATTGGGAATTGTTCCCTGTGAGGGTGGGCAGGCCCTGGCACAGGGTGCCCAGAGCAGCTGTGGCTGCCCCTGGATCCCTGGCAGTGCCCAAGGCCAGGCTGGGCAGGGCTGGGAGCAGCCTGGGACAGTGGGAGGTGTCCCTGCCATGGCAGGGGTGGCACTGGATGGATTTTAAGTTGCATTCCCACCCCAGCCATTCCCTGATTCCATGATTCCAAGGGCTGATTAACCCACTAAACCATCCACCTGCTCCAAGCCCATCCCATAGTATCTGATTTCCTTCCAGGACACTTCCCCTGCATCCCTGCACTCCTTGAACCTCCCGTGCCACCTCAGGCCCCAGCATCTCTGAGCTCTGGGTCAGCAAAGACCTTTCCCAATTCATCCTTCACATCAGAGCTGCTGTGTGGAAAAAGAGGTTTCAAAGCAAAGATTGCACTGAAACCAGCCTGGATCAGCCCAGACAGAGCCAAATCTGGGCTCTGCTGCTCTGGGGGCTGCTGCTGCCTCCAAACTGGGACCTGCCAGGCTGGAATGGGGACAAATCCCACAGCAAAAAGTGTTTGGAGAATCTCCAGGGTCAGAGTGAGGGTAACAAGGAGAGGATAACATGGAAAACCTTGAAAGGGTGAAATCAGATGGGCTGGGAGACCTTCAGGGGGCCCTTCCAACTCAAAACTCTTCCATGGTTCTGAAGTGAATTCCAGCTCTTAATCTCCTCATTTCAGGCTTATTATTGCTGCTATTTCTGGAGAGTGGGTGAGTTTAGGTAAGAATCTGTCTCCCACAGAAAAAAAGCTTTGACAATATAATGTTCAAAAAAGCCCAAAGCTCTGAATAACTCCTCAGGATCTGTCAGAGCTCAGCAGATGGGAGGGAGAGGGGCCATCCATGACAAGCAGGGCTCCTCACCTGTGCCAGGCTGCTGGTGGAGCCCCCAGACCCCCAGTGAAGGTGGGCAGAGGGGCTGAGCACTTGGGGGGCTCAGGGGAAGGAGAAGCCAGCAAACCCTGCAATTCCAGCTTGTTTTTCTGCAGAAGAACTTAACAGACCTGAAGTAATTTCATTAAGGTAATGGAAGTGTTGATGAGAATTCGCAGTCTCTTCACACCCAGCCCGAGCCCGATTCGCACCCTGCCCACGGCTCTGGGCACGGGGGAGCTGAGCAGCAGCAGCAGCAGCTCCGTCCCGGGGGGTCTGAGCCCCACATGGGCACCCCAGGGATGGGCACCCACAGCCCCATGGGCACCCCAGGGATGGGCACCCACAGCCCCAATGGGCACCACAGGGATGGGCACCCACAGCCCCACATGGGCACCCCAGGGATGGGCACCCACAGCCCCAATGGGCACCACAGGGATGGGCACCCACAGCCCCACATGGGCACCCCAGGGATGGGCACCCACAGCCCCATGGGCACCCCAGGGATGGGCACCCACAGCCCCATGGGCACCCCAA
This sequence comes from Melospiza georgiana, assembly GCF_028018845.1. Classification (NCBI taxonomy): domain Eukaryota; kingdom Metazoa; phylum Chordata; class Aves; order Passeriformes; family Passerellidae; genus Melospiza; species Melospiza georgiana. The sequence continues at coordinate 15,008,607 of NC_080445.1, forward strand.
GGATGGGCACCCACAGCCCCACATGGGCATCCCCACCCCACAGCCCCAGTGGGCACCCACAGCCCCACAGTCCCACATGGGCACCCCAAGGATGGGCACCCACAGCCCCACATGGGCACCCCAGGGATGGGCATCCCCACCCCACAGCCCCGCATGGGCATCTCAGGGATGGGCATGCCAAGGATGGGCACCCACAGCCTCAGTGGGCACCCCAAGAAGGAGCATCCCCACCCAGAGCCCCAATGGGCACCCCAGGGATGGGCACCCTAAGGATGGGCACCCACAGCCCCACATGGGCACCCCAGGGATGGGCAGCCACAGCCCCATGGGCACCCCAAGGAGGGGCACCCCCACCCCACAGCCCCAATGGGCACCCCAGGGATGGGCATCCCCACCCCACAGCCCCGCACGGGCACCCCAGGGATGGGCACCCTAAGGATGGGCACCCACAGCCCCACATGGGCACCCCAGGGATGGGCACCCACAGCCCCACATGGGCACCCCAGGGATGGGCACCCACAGCCCCAATGGGCACCCCAAGGAGGGGCACCCCCACCCCACAGCCCCAATGGGCACCCCAGGGATGGGCACCCACAGCCCCAATGGACACCCCAAGAAGGGGCACCCCAGGGATGGGCACCCACAGCCCCAATGGACACCCCAAGGAGGGGCACCCCCACCCCACAGCCCCGGGATCTGCCCCGGACCCCCTGATTTGGGGGAGTAACTCCCCCCATCCCATTGCTGCTCCCGGAGCCCACTCCAATTAACGGCAATTAACAAATGCCCACACGGCGTGAATTATGCAATAAATACCCGTGTGCCAGGCGCCCTACCGGCACCAGGAGTGACTGGCACCCCTTTTCCCGGGGACTGGGAATACAAAGCCAATTTTGCGCCGGGCAACAGCACCAAAAGCAGACTGGGGCCGAGAAATGAAGTTTTGGGGTGACGCTGAGTCTCCAGCCCCGCTCCGGACCGAACCATGCCCAAACCCCGGCTCTGTGCTGGGGATTTGAGGTGAGGGCTCCCCTCGCCAGGATCACCCCAAACCCAGCCCCGGCTTTAGGAGATGGAGCCGCTCCCTCACCCCGTGAGCTCCGGGAGGCTTTGGGGTGCCCCTGCTCGTTGTGCCCGCTCCTGCAGCCCTGGCAGGGTCACCCACGGCCCTGTGCCCCCCAGGGACCCCGGGAGGAGCGGGGGAGCAGCTCCGGCACAGCCGCACGGGCTCAGCGCAGCGAGGGCTCCATCTGGCTTCCAGCGGCTGCAAAGGAACCCGAGCCCGGATCCGCCGGAGTCCACCGGGATGCTCGGGGTGCCCTCTGTGCCCCAGGGATGCCAGGGGAGCCCTCTGTGCCCCAGGGATGCCAGGTGTGAAAAATGTGTATTTTATGATTGGTTTTTCGCAAATATTAAAATATATAATATAATATAATATAATATAATATAATATAATATAATATAATATAATATAATATAATATAATATAATATAATATAAATAACCTACTATATACCATATACTATTATATTATATACTATTATATACTATTATATACTATTATATACTATTATATTATATTATATTATATTATATTATATTATATTATATTATATACTATATTATAAATTATATATTATATTGTATATATTATATATTATATTGTATATATTATATTGTATATCTTATATTGTATATATTATATATTATATTGTATATATTATATAGTAAAATATACAATTAGAATATTATATGTGTTGTGTTAGAAAGTAATGCTGTATTAATTCTCTTAAGGACTCTGCTAAATGTAGCCCTAGGTTATAAAAATTGTTAAAATAGAAACTGTGCTATGTAGAATACTCTTTTTAAAGAAAGGACTTGCAGGGAAATAGCAGCCACAGGACACCCGAATCTTTCAGAGAAAAATAATTTATGGCTCTCTTATCAGAAGAAATGAACTTCTTCCTGCCTCGAAGGCGCTGTCAGGATTCAGAGGAAGAAGTTGAGGGTGACCAGACAGAATCCTGTGTTTGAATGGAATTTATGCATCATGTATGAGGTGTATGACTATGCAACAGGCTGTTGTTTATAAGGGTTAATCCTTTGTTAACGTGAGTCCTCTTTGGGCTCATGATGCCCAGAAAAAAGTACCCAGACGCTGTCTCTATTGTGTCATATTGTCCTAATTCAAATTGTCCAAATTATTATTACTCTAATTCTATTACTGTTTTTATAACCATTTTATTACTATTAAACTTTTAAAATTTTAAAGAAAACAAGTGATTGGCGTTTTTCACACCAGGGGAGCCCGAGCCTCACTGCCCCAGGGATGGGGAATTCCTGGGCTCCCACTGATCCCCCCCAGTGAATTTCCTCTTTATTTCCAACCTAAACCCACCCTGTTCCAGTTTAAAATCGCCACCGTGTCTCCTGGCTTGAGGAAAAGCTTTTCTCTGATTTTTCCAAGCCCTGAGATGCCACAAGGAATTCTCCAGGCTGGACAGCCCCAGCTCCCCCAGCCTGGGTGAGGGAGAGGAGGAGGGAGCTGCAGAACCTCTCTGAGCTTCCCTAGAAGGAACAGCAAAGGTTCTTCCAGCCCCCAGAAGGACAGCAAAGGTTCTTCCAGCCCCAAAGTATCTCCAGGGTCCCCTCTGGGTCTGCTGTGGCCCAGCCAGGCCTGCCCTGTGCCAGGATCCCATCCTGGGGGTTTCTGTGCTCTGGAGGGCTCAGGGGGAACCCTCTCCCTGCCCTGCCCCATGCTGGGTTTGTGGGTGCTGTGGGAAAAGGATTTGGAGAGAGATTTTAGGGTTGGATAGAAGGTTTGCATGGGATGTGTTTCTATGTAAACTTTGAGATAAGAAATGCCTGGGTCAGAGAAGGGATGGCAGTCCCACAGGCTGCCAGCACCCACTGCCACCCCACGTCCTGTTTGTCACCCCCTGGCACCTCCTGGCGCTTCCCTGCAGGGCTGGGAGGAGACTTGGGATGGGGCAGGGCTGGGATCTGGGGCAGGAGGAAAGCTCTGCTCCCTCTGCCCCCCTCCCACTGTCCCTCAGCTCTGGTCCCCCTGTCACCCTCCCACCCCATCCCTCTCCCTGGCACCCCAAGGACCAGGCTGCTCCCTCCGTGCCCGGCTCTGGAGAGCTGGGCTGGCACATGGAGAGCACCTCTCCCCTCTCCCCCGTCCCTGGCACTGCCCTCAGGGTGGGCTGGGCACGGTAGTGCCTCCCTTCCCTCTGCCCTCCCCACCCAGTTCCAGCTGCTGCTCTCCTGCTCTTCCCTGCACCCCAAATCCCCTCCCAGGGCCCCCCTTTCCCCACACCTCAGTGTTTGGGAATTTAGCATCTTTGCCCCCAGCAATGGCCCTGACCTCCCTGAGTCACCTCTCCCAGTCCAACCAGTCCGGCCAGGCAGGTGCTGGTGGCACCACGTGTGCCAGCAGGGCAGAGCTGCCATCCCTGGGGCTGCCAGGACATGGGCACCTTTCCCAGCTCCCACACGAGGCTCTGCAGCCCTGGCAGGGCAGCTGGGGGCACTCAGAGATGCCCATGGGGACCTTTAGAGCAGCTGCCACCACTCCCCAGTGCCCACCTGCAGGACCAGGGTGGCCAGAAATGTGGGTGAGCATCGGGCACAGTGCCACTCGTGGGGCTGGGTCCTGCTGGTGTCCCTGTCACCCCTCCCCTCTCTCTGGGACACGTTTTTGGTCCTGAACGAGGAGCACTGGTTACCCTGGCAACACGAGATGCTCTCCTCCAGACAGGGACAATATTTGGCAAGATTTGCTAAAAATACTCCCTAAGTCAGCTGTGACAGTGCCACCACACGTGTCACCTCCCTGCTCTCCAGGGCTGCCCCTGCAGAGTGTCCCTGGTCACCCACCCTGCCTGGTGGGGCCCTCCTGGGTCCCAGAGCAGATGTGGCCCAGCACTGTCCCCTCCCCAGCCCGGGGACACAGCAGGGACAGCAGGGACAGCTGGTGGCATGTCCCACCCAAAGGGCCTGGGGACCTTCCTGGGGAGGGACTGCAGGGGCTGCTGGGGAAGGTAAATGATTCCTTAGAGTTTAAATAGCTTTAAAAACTACTTTTTAAGGATTTTGCTGCTTTCCCTAATACCATTACAGCCTTCTCCAAGGCAACCAGGGGAGGGGCTCAGACTTTGCTCCCGGCTGGGAGTTCATTGCTGGAGGGATCACACAGGGGTCCCCACGGCCAGGGACACGCTGGGAGGGGACAGGAGCCACAGCCAGGTCCCCAGGGTGTCCAGGGCACATGGGGGGCCCGGGGTGCAGCTGCAGGGTCCCAGCAGCTCCTGCACCCCCAAACCCCCCAGGCTGCCAGGGGGGTTTGGGGGTGCAGACAGGCCTGGAGGAGCTGCCTCAAGGAGTTTGTCACAGACAATTTCTATGGAAAATCCTTTCCTTAGGATTTTTCCTCCTGAGAAGCTGGGAGGCCTCAGGAACAAAATGTGAACATTGATTATCTGCTGCTGTGGAATGCAACAGGTGCATCTGTGATTGGTCTCATGTGGTTGTTTCTGATTAATGGCCAATCACAGTCAGCTGGCTCAGACGCTGTCTGAGACACAAACCTTTGTTATCATCCTTTCTGATTCTATTCTTAGCCAGCCTTCTGATGAAACCTTTTCTTCTATTCTTTTAGTATCATTTTAATGTAATGTATATCATAAAATAATAAATCAGCCTTCTGAAACATGGAGTCAGATCAACATCTCTTCTCCAATCTAAAAACCCCTGTGAACGCTGTCACAAGGAGCTCTAGAGGTGGAGATGGGTCCAGCTCCTCCGTGCAGCACTTTGGGGAGGGATTTCCTTATTTACCCTCCCTATTTTCCCTTTGCATCTCATTTGATATTTCCCTGGGAAGGGCTGCTGCAGGCAGGGATGAACCTGCTCCCAGCTGCAGGCAGGGCTTGTTTAAACTTCCCAACGAGGTTTTGTGGGTTTTGGCTGGCTGACCTGTGCTGGTTCAGCTCTTTTTAGCTTCCAGATTGATTACACCTTGTGTCAATATGTGCTCAGTGCCTATTAGTGGGTGCATGTATCCCTATGCCTCATTTCTCCCTCCTGATCTATAAATTCCCAGAAGACAGGATTAAAATAGAGGGGGAGGAGGATTCCACTCGAGGCCAAAAGGGAAGAGGGGAAGCAGAGCCTGTGGGAAAGTTGGGTGGCAAGGCTGGAGCCTGGATGTGTCTCTCCAACCCCTTTCCATGGGCACGGCAGTGCCTGGTGAGGGGCTGGGGAATGCCAGGCTCCCAGGGGAAGGGGCAAGGTGGGGTGCCCATGGGGAGGGAATGGTGGGGAGAGAATCCCTGCTCCTCCCAAAGCAGCCTGGGGGAGCCAGAGCAGAGAAAAGCAACTGCAGGGCAGAGATTGCTGGTGCTGGATGTCAGCGGGGCCAGCCTGGTGCATCTCCAGGGAGAAGGGACAGGGGAAGGGTCAGGCATGGCTTTTCTATCTGGCCACAGGGCTCCTCTTGCTGGGGTTTTTCGTTTCTATTTCTTTCCTGGAAACTGGTAAAAGATTCCACAGAGCCGTGTTGGAGCCTGGTGGGGAAATAAGGTGGGACACAGGATGAGGTCAGTGCCTCCCCGGGGTGTTTTGATGAGCTGCCAGGGCAGAGTGTGATCTGCCAGCCCTGGAGCATCACCCGCCCTCATCTCCCTGCCTGGGGGCTGCCAGGGGACCCCCAGAGCCACCACCCCACAGGGGGACCCTGCCTTGGCTCTCAGTTTCCCCTTGGGCACAGGGGCACTGGGCAGAGCAGGGTGGAGAGCTGCCAGCAGCATCCCCAGCCACGAGGGAAAATGGGAAAATGCCCAGGAGCGGCTGATGGTTTTAGTGCCACACAGGGAAGAGTTTTTCCCCCTTTCCCATCACCATAAACCCTCAGGAGTTTCAGCCCATCCTGCACTAAGGCTGACCCCCAAACTTCAATCCCCGTGTCCTGTGGATGCTCCGAGCCCCAGCGTGTGGTTTTTGTGTCCTGATGGGAAGCGAGGAGCCACTGCCAGGGCTCATCCCAGGGCAGGGAGGGGTCAGCGCTGCTGCTCAGGAGCTCGGGGCACGGTGCTGGGGCACCCTCTGAGGTTGCCCCATTCCTCCCTCCATGCTCAAAGCCCACACAAACCCCATCTGTGGCAGGCGCCCATCAGGTTCCCGGACACCTCGCTGCGTGCCCTTGTCCCCGGCTGCCCCCAGGCAGTCCCAGAGCCCGTGGCGGTGCCCGGGGCTCCAGCAGCAGTGGGGTTAAGCCCGGCCGGGCGGGAGCCTGGACAGGCGTCAAGGTGGTTGCTCCATCCATCCCTGCGCAGTCCGAGGGGCCGGAGAGCGGAGCGGGAGCGGGAGCCCTGCCCTGCCCTGCCCGCCGCCATGAGCGCAGGCAAAGGTGAGGCTGGAGCTGCCCCTCGGCCTGGGGGAGCGCAGGGAGCGGGGGGGACACGCTGGGGCTCTGCCCGGGCTCCGGGCACCCTTGGCTCTGCTCCTCCTCCGCTGCTAATCAGACATTTTGGGGGGCCGGAGCTGCCTGGGGGTGCTGCAGGGGCTGCGGGGCAGAGCCCAAACGTCGATGGGAGCGCGGGGATGGGCAAGGGACCGCGGTACCGGGACCCTTCGGTACCCAGCGAGTCCAGGGGCACCGGGGAGGGACAGGGAGAGGGGTCCGGGGGCCTTTCCCATGAAAGGGAGGAGCTGCCGCTGCAATATGGGGATGAATTCGGGGGGTCCCTGCACCCGAGGGGTCACAGCAGCACTGGGGGCTGATCTTAGACCGTTTCCCAGGGGATCCAGCTCTGGAAACGCCCGCAGCTGCAGGGCCGGGAGTGACCCCTTTATCCACCCCAGCCCCGGCGGTGCGGGCACCCACCAAGGGGTCGCACGGGGGGTCCCAAGGGAGTCCCAGGGTGTCTAAAGGGGGTCCCAGGGATGTCCCAAGGGGTGCCAAGGGGGTCTCAAGAGGGGTCCCAAGGAGGTTCCAAGGGTGTCCCAAGGGGTCCCCAGGGTGTCTCAAGGGGGGTCCCAAAGTGTCCCCCAGAGCAGCCGCAGCCCTGCCCTGACGCTGTCCCCTCTCTCGGTCCCCAGCAGGCATCCCCCTCCTGCTCCCCCTGGCCCTGCTCCTGGCCGCGGCCTCGCAGCCCCCCGGCGGGGACCCCCCGAAGGACGGCGGGGACGGGGAGGCCCCGCGGTGCCCCAGCCCCTGCGCCTGCAGCCTGGACGATTACAGCGAGGAGCTGAACGTGTTCTGCAGCGGCCGCAACCTCAGCCGCCTGCCCGAGGACGTGCCCCACAACGCCAAAGCGCTGTGGCTGGACGGCAACAACTTCACGGTGCTGCCGGCCGCAGCCTTCAGGAATCTGTCAGCCCTGGATTTCCTGGACCTGCAGAGCAGCCAGCTGGGCTCCGTGGAGCAGCACGCCTTCCACGGGCTGCGCAGCCTCTACCACCTGCACCTGGAGCGCAACCGCCTCAGGCACCTGGCCCCACACACCTTCCTGCACACGCAGAACCTCGTGTCCCTCAGCCTCAACAACAACCACTTCAGCAAGGTGGAGGAAGGGCTCTTTGCTGGGCTCTCCAACCTCTGGTACCTCAACCTGGGCTGGAACTCGCTGGTGGTGCTGCCTGACAAGGTGTTCCACGACCTGCCCAACCTGAGGGAGCTGATCCTGGCTGGCAACAAGCTGCCCTACCTCCAGCACCAGCTCTTCTGCAGCCTCACCGAGCTGAAGGAGCTGGACCTGAGCGGGAACGCGCTCAAGGGCATCAAGATCAACATCTTTGTCAAGCTGCAGAAGCTGCAGAAGCTGTACCTGAACCACAACCAGATCAACGCCATCGCCCCCCGCGCCTTCATGGGCATGAAGTCGCTGCGGTGGCTGGACCTGTCCCACAACCGCCTGGTGCAGCTCTACGAGGACACCTTCCTGGGGCTGCTGAGCCTGCACGTGCTGCGCCTCTCCACCAACTCCATCGCCGGCCTGAGGCCCAGGACCTTCAAGGACCTGCAGTTCCTGGAGGAGCTGCAGCTGGGCCACAACCGGATCCGGGGCCTGGCCGAAAGGAGCTTCGAGGGGCTGGGCCAGCTGGAGGTGCTGAGCCTCAACAACAACCAGCTGCAGGACATCAGGGCCGGGGCTTTCCTGGGGCTGCACAACGTGGCTGTGATGCACTTGTCGGCCAACTGCATCAAGGTGCTGCCCGACTTTGTCTTCAAGGGGGTCACCAAGCTGCACAGCCTCCACCTGGAGCACAGCTGCGTGGGCAGGATCCGGGCCAACACCTTCTCGGGGCTCTCCAGCCTGCGGCGCCTCTTCCTGCAGCACAACAGCATCTCCCTGATCGAGGACCAGAGCTTCAGCGACCTGCACGAGCTCCTGGAGCTCGACCTGAAGCACAACAGGCTGAGCCACCTCTCGCCCCGGCTCTTCACAGGGCTGAGCAACCTGGAGTACCTTTTCCTCTCCTCCAACCAGCTCCTGGACATCTCCCAGGACACCTTCAGCCCTCTCCAGAGACTCTTCTGGCTCGACCTCTCCCACAACCAGCTGGAGACGCTGGACAACAGCGTCATCTCCCCCCTGGCCAACCTGCGGTACCTCAGCCTGAGGAACAACTCCCTGGAGACCTTCTCGGTGTCGTTCCTGTGCCCTCCCTTCTCCCTGGAGCAGCTGTGGCTGGGGGGCAACAACTGGCACTGCAACTGCTCGCTGAAGGGGCTGCGGGACTTCTCGCTGCAGCACCCGGCCGTGGTGCCGCGCTTCGTGCAGTCGGTGGCCGAGGGCGACGACAGCCACGTCCCCATCTACACCTACAACAACCTCACCTGCCTGCAGCCGCCGGGCCTGGCGGGGCTGGACCTGCGGGACACTGCCCAGGAGAGCTTTGCTCACTGCTGAGCTGGGCTGGCCCTCCCAGGGACCTCACCCCGGCCCTGTGCCACGCCAGCCACGGCACACGTTTGCCAGCATCTCCGGCAGCTGCCGATGCTGGATGGGCACCCGCCCCTCCTGGGCTTCAAACTGAGTATTTCAGTCCTTTCGTATTTAAATAGCAGCCCCCAGGGCAGAGCATGGTTGCTCCCAGCTCCCGGCAGGAGAATCTCTGGATGGGGGAATGCTGCACCCCCAGCGCTGCAACCACAGCAAGGGGCAGCCCTGCCCAGGCCAGGACTTTTATGAGACAAAACAAAGCGTTTTCCTGCCATGGAGCAGGGAAAAAAAGCCCCCCCGAGCTTAGGGAAGGGGCAGAGGACTTGCTGCAATGATTCCTTGCAGCAGCAGGTGTAGGCAGGCCACAGAAAGCCACTCGTTGCTCGCCTGATAAATGGCAGCAGACAAATAAACCTTTGGAGCTATTGCAACCCACCTTGTAAGTTATGTTTTTTCCAAAGCTCGTGCTGCCCATGGCCAGGATTTCTCCCCAGAGCCCCTCAGGTGAGGGATTCAGGCTCCTAGGGGGCTCCCAGCATGTCCTGCAAGCCTTGGGGGGGTGTTTGTTCCCAGGGAGGGAGCAAGAAATGCCCAGCTTCCCCACAGAAGCCAACAGCCCTGACAGATTGCAGCTACTGCCCAGCTCTCCAAATCCCAGATAAGTGTCCAAAGGTCAGACCAAATTTTCCTGGAAAATTGCATGAGGGGAAAGCTGCTGGAGTGTGGGTCCTTGTGCAGTGGGAGCAGGGCTGGGTGCTGCTCCTGCTCCTGCCTGCTGGAATCTCCTCAGTGGAAATCCAGGATTTCCCAAAACCTCAGTGAGGGGGAGTCCCAAAGGCAGAGAGGGAGGCAGGCAGGAGGGGCTCAGAGCCCAGGAGGGAGGGAGGTGAGATGCAAGGCCACCACCTTCACTGCTTCTCCTCAAGCCTGCAAGAGGAGGGCAGCTCCCATGGGAAGAGGTGCAGGGAACAGGACACTGGGAAGTGACAGGAGCAGGAACCAGCTGGGGACACAGAGGAGCCCCAGGCTGGAGAAAAGCTCCATGAAGGGCTGCCAGGGCTGGCTCACAGCAAGACAGATCCTGATGCTGTTCTAGGGGAGATTTAGCTGAATTCCAGCAAGGAAACCAGGGAACAGCAGGAAGCACCTTGATGGATGTGAAAGGCCAAGACTCAGAGATACAGCAAGGCCCGAAGCCGTGGAAAAACAGAACTTTGCAGACCTGCATTTTAAGAAAAGATTTTACTGCCTGGAACCTTGAAAAATATTCCTGAGTCACAGAAGCCCAGCAGGCCCGAGGGCTCCTTCCCATTCCCAGCATGATGGGATGCAGCTCCCAGCCAGCTCCTGGAGGGGTTTGCTCAGCCCAGCCAGGCTGTGCTGTGCCCTCGTGGCCCATCAGGGACCAGGGAGCCGAGAATTCCGAGCTCAGGGCCTGGCCTGGCTCCACAGGGAGCACCCAGCACAAGCCAGGCTGAGGCCAGCCCTGTGTGATCCATCAGGCAGGGGCAGCAGGAGAAGGCAGCAGCACATGGAGCCCTGATCCAGGTGGTCAGAGCCATGTGGGAATGCTCAGGGAAGAACAGCACTGGACTGCAGCTCCAGAGTGTCTCTGAGTCTGAGGGGATGTGGCTTCTTCCCTCTGGGACTGCCAGCAGCAGCAGGAATCTGTGCTCCCCCCTCACACCCCAGTTTGAGTTGAACAGTTCCTGTCCAACCCCCTTCCTGCTGCTGGGGCTGCCAGTGTGGCACCAGTCCAGCTCCACGGCGTCCTCAGGAGCTCCTCTGCGATGTATCCAAGATCTGCTGGGCAATGTGAGTCAGGGCAGGGAAGGCAGAGCTCTTGGGAAACTCTTGGATGAAGTCTCTGCCTTCTTCCAAGCTCTGGCTGAGCTGGGGGTCCAGGGGGACACAGCCTGTGGGGCAGGGAGGGAGAGTGAGAGCTGGCTCCCTGCAGGTCTGCAGGCAGGGATAAACACACACTGCCCACTCAGCTCCAGGGAAAATGGTGGGGAAGAGCCACCACTGCCCTCCCTGGGCTCTCCAGGAGATCATTCTCACCTCTGGCTCCAAGAGCCCACCCCACCCTGGTGCTTCATCAGAGGGGCTCTCCCACCTGCTCCCAGCCCTGCCCAGGGAGAGGGCTCAGCCCTCAGCCCCCAGCAGGAAGGCTTCAGACATTCCAACACAGCTCTCATGGAGCTCCAGGCCTGTTTACACTGTCACCACAATGTCAGCAGTCAGAGCAGGCTGCTGGCACCACCACCTCTGCCCCAGCAGGGCCAGGGACCCACTGTGAGGAGTTTGGATGGCAGAGAAGCAAAGCACAAACCTCAGCTCAGCCCCCAGCCCAGCCCAGCTGCCCCTGGGATGCTCCTTCTCTGTGCTCAGCCCTCCCAGAGCACCCTGAGCAGAGCTGTGCTGCAGAAACACTCACCCAGGAAGGGCACCCCAGCGTGCTTGGCCAGCTCCTCGCCTCCCCCTTTGGAGAAGATGTTTGTGCATTCCTGAGGGAGGAAGAGGAGTGAGTCAGGAAGGCCAGAGCCCTGTGGGACAGGGCAGGAGCTGCCAGCCCTGAGCAGGGCCAGCTCCCCTCCACCCTGCAGCCCCAGGCACTCCCTGTGCCCTGCCCTGCCCTCTCCTCAGCACAGCAGAGCCCAGAGCTGGCTCACAGCATCGCCCTGGTGCCATTTCCCAATTCCCCAGCCCAGCAGCCCAAGGAAGGGCCCAGAGCAGCCCCAAGGCTGCACAGGAAGGTCAGCAGAGCTCACAGAGCAGTGGGGGCACACGAAGCCACTCATGTTCTCCACGATGCCGAGGATGTGCAGCCCTGCCTTCCTGCAGAACGTCAGCTCCCGCCTCACGTCCCCCACGGACACAGCCTGGGGGAACAGCAGCACCTGGGGATCCCTCTGTGCCTCCAGAGCATCCACAGCCAGCCCTGTGCACACCTGGGGTGCATTCCCCCCCTGCCAGGAATTCCAGCCCCATATCCCACCTGAGGGGTTGTGACCAGGACTGCCCCCAGCAGCTGGTGGGGCCTCAGGGCCTCCACGGTGGAGATGTGCTCGTCAGATGTGCCTGGTGGTGTGTCCACAATGAGGAAATCCAGATCCCCCCAGGCCACATCGGTGACAAACTGCTTGATCAAAGCTGTGGAAATAAAAGGGACAGATAACAAAAAAAACCCAAACCACAACTGGGTTCAGCAGGTGGCTTGGCAGTCATGGGACAGGAGAGGGGACAAGGATGTCTGTCAGCATGCTGCACTGTCCCATCTGAGTGACTTTAACCTGTTCCTTGGTTCCCCCAAGGAACACCCTCTGCAGGAGGGCTCACAGGGGGTTCCCCCAGCAGCAATTCCTGGTGTTACCGTTTTTCTTGGGTCCCCTCCAGACCACGGCGTCGTCGGGGCGCTCCAGCAGGAACCCGATGGACATGAGGGCGATGGCCCTGTCCTGGCCCACGAACACGGGCACCCAGCCACTGTCACACTGGTGCACAGCGCTGTCCTGCACCCTCAGCATGCGTGGGATGCTGGGGCCACACAGGTCCACGTCCAGGATGCCCACCTGGGGACAGGCACAGCCCCTCAGACAGGCTCAGAGCCCCTGGGCACCCCCCTTCCACCACAGCCACGTTTGGAACACACAAATGTTTTAAATTTCATCTCCCTCCTGACCTCCTGCTCCCCAAGGAGCATCCCCTGGGTGTTTCCAAGTGATTTATGCCAGAACCCAAGTGGCACAGGCTGCACAGAGCCTTTGAAAAGGTCCTCAGGGAATGCAGTCTGTCTCCTGCCCACACATTTCCTTTTGATCCCCATTTAAAGAGTCCTTGAGCTCACCCACTTCACTCCACAGAGGGAGCGAGGGTGACACCACAAAGCAGCCAAGTCATGTCCCAGTGCCAATTTCAACACTAAATATTGGGTGATTTAATAAAATAGACAAAAGAGAAATGAACTGCAGTACCTGAACTGGATCACACCATCACAGAGAATCCACACGCTGCCCACCAAGGACACCCACACGGAAAGGGTGGGCATAACCCAGCCCAGCTGAGGGCAGGAAGGGCCAAGGCAGAGCTCAGCACCCCAAGGGCTCACTCACCCTCTTGCCAGCGTGCCGCAGAGCCAGGGCCAGCTCGGTGGACAGGGTGCTCTTCCCAACGCCGCCCTTCCCCGACAGCACCAGCACGATGTGCCGCACCCCGGCCAGGTTGGCTCTGTCTGCAGGGGGACACAGAGCCACGGCATGTCCTCAGGGGCAGGGACCCACAGAGCCACGGCATGTCCTCAGGGGCAGGGACCCCACAGAGCCACGGCATGTCCTCAGGGGGAGGGACCCACAGAGCCATGGAATGTCCTCAGAGGGAGGGACCCCACAGAGCCACGGCATGTCCTCAGGGGCAGGGACCCACAGAGCCACGGCATGTCCTCAGGGACAGGACCCCACAGAGCCATGGCATGTCCTCAGGGGGAGGGACCCCACAGAGCCATGGAATGTCCTCAGAGGGGAGCAACCCCACAGAGCCATGGAATGTCCTCAGGGGCAGGGACCCCACAGAGCCATGGAATGTCCTCAGGGGCAGGGACCCACAGAGCCACGGCATGTCCTCAGAGGGAGGGACCCACAGAGCCATGGAATGTCCTCAGAGGGAGGGACCCCAGGGATCATCCAGCCCAGCCCCTGGCCCTGCACAGACACCCCAACAATCCCACCCTGAGATCATTGTCCAAGCACTCCTGGAGCTCTGGCAGCCTCGGGGCCGTGCCCATTCCCTGGGGAGCCTGGGCAGTGCCAGCACCCTCTGGGGGAAGAACTTTCCTGATGCCCACGCTGACCCTTCAGCCATTCCCTGTCCCAGAGATCGGAGCTGCCCCTCAGGAGGAGCTGCAGCCCCGCTGAGCTCTGCCCTCAGTGTAAGGCAGTGGGAAAGAAGAGGTGGACATGCCACAGGCTTTTTGTCATCAGAACAGGGACAAAGGGAACAATGGCAATAAACACCGTGTGTGGGGAGCAAAGGCTGGTCCGGATGACCTAAGTGGAAATTGGGCAGCAGTGCAATAAACACGGGGCTCGTGAGGCTGAGCCGGGCCATGGCCCGGGGCTGACGGTGAGCTCAGGGTGAGCTCAGGCCCTTGGCGTTTCCTCCCTCCGTGCCACACCAGTCGCTTCCTGCCGGCCCCTGCTCCTCTCCAGCCCTCCTCGCATTCCCCGCTGTGCTCTCAGCGCTCCCGGCTCTGCTTCGGCCTCAGCTCCCCGCAGCAGGAGCGCTCGGGATCGGAGTCCCCGGTGCGGGGCAGCTCCAGCCACAGCCGGCGAAGGCCCCGACACGGCCGGGCCCGGACTGAACGCGCCGGGGCTGGGCTGGCCCGGCAGCAGCGGCAGCGGCGGCATGGAGCCCGCACGGACCATGGCAGAGCTCATCAGCACCTCCGCCGACGGTAAAGCCACGGGCCCCGCACCGGGGAGGGGGAGAATGGGCCCGGGGAGGGCAGCCGGGGCCCCGCAGCGAGGAGCGCCCGGGACACCGCGCCAGGCCCGCTTACACGGCGCTGTCTGCCGCGGGAGCCGGGCCCAGCCCAGCGCTCCCCTCACCAGAGTCGGGCCGAACACCGCGACACCGGCTCGGCCCGAGCACTTCGGAACTTCGCGGAGCCGGGTCCTGACCCCCGCTAGGCCGGGTCATTCCAGCTGGGACGCCCCCCGAGAGGCGGGTAGGGCCCCCCAGGCCGAGCCCCCGGATCCCGGTTCCCCCCGGCCGCGGCCACCCCGCCGCTCACCCCCGGCCGTCTCCTCCATGTTGCCTCCCCGCATCACCCGCTTCCGTCTTCCTCCGGCACACGGCCCGCCCTTTCTGACTGACAGGTATTGTGCCAAATCGCAAGGGGCACTTTCACCGGACAACCCGCCCTCCAGAGTTTTACAGCCAATCTACTTCTCGTGCTCCCTTCGCATCAGCCAATAGGCTTAGTGCTTTCCCTTCGCGAGCGGCCGCCCAATGGCGCCGCTCTCTGGCGATTGGCACACTGGGCACCCAATAGAATCGGGCTCTCTCAGACCCCGCCCCCTTCGTCCTCCTCCGCCTGTGAGTGACAGAGCGCTTAGCCAATGGCAATGGGGCACGGCGCGGCCGCAGCCAATGAGCGCTCGAGGGCGGTGCCGGGAGGGGATTGTTTATGTCCCGGGAGAGGAAAGTAGGTCAGAGCGCCGCGGGCCGGGCCGGGGCAGTGCTGGGCCGGACCGGGTCAGACCGGGCAGGTGGGCCGGGGGCTGGGGGGACGGGCCGGAGCCGCGAGCCGGGTTTGGGGTTTGGCTGAGGGCGGGCCGGGGCTGTGCGACCCAAGCGCCCTGGCCTGGCCTGGCCTGGCCTGGCCTGGCCTGGCCCGGCCCTGTCCGGCGGCCTCAGCTGGCGGCACAGCCGGGCTGCGCTGCCCGCCCTCGGTGGAGCCGCTGCTGCCGCGGCCCGGGAGCCGGGCTGGGCCGGGCCGGGATCCCTGCCGTGGTCCCCCCGCGCCGCTCGGTCCCAGAGCTGTGCGGGTCACGCTGTGGCACCGCCTCCCTCCCGCAAAGGCCTCAGCGAGCCCAGGGCCCCGCAGGGGTCAGCGGCTCTTGGTGGCAGCGCCGCTGTGACAGCGGGACAGGGACCGGCCCTGTGATGGCACTGCTGAGACAGCTCCGGTCCTGGGGCAGCTCTGGTCACCAGGAGGGGCTGAGGGAGCTGGGAAGGGGCTCAGCCTGGAGCAAAGGAGGCTCAGGGGGGCCCTTGTGGCTCTGCACAGCTCCTGACAGGAGGGGACAGCGGGGGGGGGGTCGGGCTCTGCTCCCAGGGAACAGGGACAGGACAAGGGGAAATGGCCTCAGGCTGTGCCAGGGGAGGTTCCGATTGGATATTGGGGAAATTTCTTTATGGAAAGAGTGGTGAGGCCCTGGCACAGCTGCCCAGGGCAGTGGTGGTGTCACCATCCCTGCAGGTATTCAGAAGCTGTGTGGATGTGGCACTTGGGGACGTGGTTCTGTGATGGCCTCGGCAGTGCTGGGGGAATGGTTGGACTCGTTGATCCAAGAGATCTTTTCCAGCCATAACAATTCCATGTCTGACTCTGCCGTTGGTGCTGGGATCTCTGTGCTGGATCTGAGCCCCAGCCTTACTGAGGGCCTTCAGGAGCAGGGCAGCTCTGCTGGGCTGCTGTGGGTGCTCAGCAAAGCTGGAGAAGGGTTTCTACTGCTGGAATTGTCCCTTCCACACCTGCCAGAGTCCTGGGTTGTTCTTGGGAGGGCAGGAAGGAAACTCTGCAGCTCCAGCTGCACAGAGAGCTGGGAGCAAGGCCTGAGGCTGCTGTGTGCCCAGAGCCCAGAGTCTGCAGCCCTTCTCTTGATGCCCTGTGCAGGCTGCCCTAGAACAGAGACTGGACACAGTTACAGAATAAAGCAGGGATTTGTTAGGAGGCCTCAATGGATCCACCTTGGGCAGCACAAGAGCCCAGCCAGGGCTGCACCCAAGATGAACCAAAATGGTCACAAAATGCACAACCAGTCACGGGGTCTCTCACTTTGATCAGTTCTGCTCCATTTGCATATTGGAGTTAATTGTCCAATTCCAGCTTTAGCCCATCAAGTCCCATCCTTGTTTTTCTCTCTTCAGTCTGTATTGTTTATGCTCTTGGGCCTGAGATTTGGATCATTTGTCCTTGATCCCCAGCTAGAGAAGGAATTGTTTTGTCTCCGTACTCTGTGAAGAGAGCTCACCATCCCCTAGTATGAAGCTCAGAAGTGCACACTAAAGCAGCACAGAATCTCAAAACTATAAAAGCTAAAACCTGAGCCATCACTTCCCTTCTGCCTGTTGTCCTTGAGGCAAGTTGGGACAGGTCTGGCACAACCCTGGTTTCCTTCCAGTGTGCAGGAAAGTGCTTTCTCTTCCTCTCCAAGCACTGAGAGCAAAGTCTTCCATCAGAGGGCAGCTGCAGGTGGACACCCTCCCCTGGACACAGAGAGGCTGCAGGGCCTGGGGCAGTGCAGGTGGGCAGCATTCCCTGGGGACAGACAGGCTGCAGGGGCTGGGACAGGAGCCAGGGCAACTGCTGCAGGGTCACTGGGCACAAGGAAGGCTGTGGCTTGAAGCAGACTGCTGTAGTGGAAGGTGTCTCTGCCCATGGCAGGGGGTGGAACAAGATGAGCTTGGAGGTCCTTCCAACCCGAAGGACTCTGATTCTGACAGCCCTGAAGCTCCCCAGGCCAGGTGGGAGGTGGCTGCAGGAGCCCATTCCTGCAGAGGGGCAGCTGCTGCCACCACAGCTGGATGTTGGCAGCGTTCCTGGGGCCAGCTGAGCCCTGGCTCAGGGAGGAGCTGACCCTGGGTGGAGAAAGAGGTTGAAGTTTGCAGAGGCTCTTTATGCGCAGAGAACTGTGACTGTGTTCACAGGGGTTCTTGGGTTGGGGAAGAGAGGATCTGACTCCATGTTTCAGAAGGCTTGATTTATTATTTTATGATATATATTACATTAAAACGATACTAAAAGAATAGAAGAAAAGGTTTCATCAGAAGGTTGGTGTCGTGGGAAGAGAAAAGGCACAGCTGCCAGACACAACACACGATATTGGGATAAAGGCTGTCAACCCACGACAGTTGGCTAAGAATAGAATAACAAAGAATGATAACAAAGGTTTGTGGCTAGGGCTCTGTGTCTGAGCCAGCTGACTGTGATTGGCCATTAATTACAAACATCCAACATGGGCCAATCACAGATGCACCTGTTGCACTCCACAGCAGCAGATAATCAATGTTTACTTTTTGTCCCTGAGGCCTCCCAGCTTCTCAGGAGGAAAAACCCTAAGGAAAGGATTTTTCATCAAGTTGTCTGCGACACGGAACTTCCTTTGCTGATCTGGTGCTGGTTCCCCAGGGTGTTTGGTGACCCGGGGAGGTGCCAGAGGCGTGGCAGCAGTGTGACCGTGCCTGTGTTCCTCCCCAGCCTACCTGCGCGGGGGCAGCATGGCGCGGCGCCCGCGGAGCAGCCGGGCCTGGCGCTTCGTCCTGAGCGGGGTGCGGCGCGAGGCCGACGGCCGGGCCGGAGCACGGGGCTGGGGCTACGACTCTGACGGCCAGGTACGATGGGCTGGGGGCTCTGGGTGCCATGGGGGGGTGTCATCTCATTGCAGGGGGTCCATGCTGGTGTCTCCTTAGTGCAAAAGTTTCTTACCTTCTGTTGGGGAAGATGAAACAGGAAAGCCTTATAGATATGATTGCCTGGCAAAAGATTTTGAGAATATAGAAATTATAAGTGAGATTGAGGGACCTCAAAGCTTGCTTTTATTTCAGTTACTGAACAACTGGAAAACAATGGCATGGCCAGCTGAAGGCAATCCCCTTTTGATGGAACAACACCCTCTGCCTGCAGACAGGCCCAAGGGTCAGAGCAGACCCTGCCAGCTTGGCAGAAGGGGCCCAAAGAGGAGTTTATAGGGTTTAAAATATAACACAGTATGGTGATGTAATGATTCTTATAGGCTATATGGAAATGCTGTAGGATTTGTATCTTGTACTAGATTGGTTAGTGAGAATTAGAATATTCAACACAGAAGAAGATTTATTGTATTGAATGGGAACTTCGCTCTCTTTACCCCTTTTACTCTCTTATCCTCTCACCCTCTCTCCCCCTCTCTTCTCTCAGCCTGCTCTGAGCTGTGTTTGGCAGCTCCCAGCAGGGCCCTGCCCCCAGGCCCTTTGCAATAAACCCCAAGTTCCTGACCTGGCTGCAGAGATCTCTGTCTCTGTCCCCACCGTCCTACCCCCTGATGCTCCTACACCTTCTTAGTGTTTTTCATGGGCAGCTCCTCTGAGCACTGACTCTTTCTTCTTAAAGCAGCCAAGTGACCCCAGTTCCCTTCTCAGCCAGCCACCCCACTCTTTTATAGCATCTTCTTCTCATTGCTTACAGTGTGGCCTGTTAAAGTCAGGCCTGCTCCTAATGTTTGATTATTGGCCCAGGGGTAAGATCACTTTCTACGCTATCTTTATTTTCTTATATTCTATCCCCCTACAACAGGGAGTGTTTTCCTGCCCCTGATACCCAGTCTGAACTGGCCAAAAGCAGGAAGGATTCAGTAATGGTGAAGGATTCAGTAATGGTCAATATTGATACTAAACTAAAAACTTTTTCAAGCATAGAATGGGTGTGTCATACATAAAATACATACAGTATTTTTATGTTGTTGTTAGGTTGGACGTGACATACACATGATCAGGGTCCAAGAAGAAAAAGTTTTTTATTTTGCATGTTCTCTAGTTTACATACTCTTACCAAAGCATGATCTAAAGTCATTAACTACATCACAATAACTTCTTATATTCATTGGTGCAAAGCAATTAGCATCAATATAATTGGCAAAATTTTACAGAAATTTATTGAGGCTCATATACGCATCTACTTATGCACGTAGTCTAGTTACAAAAATTACAAAAATTTTCGTGTATCTTTTCTAATCTGTTTCTGTGCTAATGGCCTTGTCTTCTTTGGTATGGATACACCTGAAAATCATCAATCATTATTTCTTCTATTAACTCAGCTTTGCTTGCAGACCAGCTGTCAAGCCCCTCCATATTTTTATAAATTTTTTTTGGAAGCAGAGCTTTAGATAAGTGTTTGAAGTGGATCAGTTCCCTGGTCAGGCTGGCTGTGCTCCCTCCTGAGCTGTGAGGGGCTTGGAGATGGTGGTGGAATTTGCAGGGCAGTGTCTTCAGGCTGAAATGTCCTCACATTTCCTGCTCTGCAGTGTGAGCCTCACTTCTGAACCTGGTCCAGGTGTGCTGGAGATGGGAACACAGCAGGGAGAGCAAGAGTAAAACAGTGCAAGGAGTGACTGATTGACCTCTGCCATCCTTCCCTATTTCCCTGATCCTTCAGTGTGTGAGCTGAGTTCCCTGTGCTCTGATGGGACACAAGGAGCTGCTCCAGGAGCTTCAGAGCCACACTGAAACCAGGAGGTTCTGCCAGAGCACAGTGTCCAAACCCAGGCACTGTGCTCCCTGAAAATGAGCAGTTTTCTGTCCCTGCAGCCAGGGGAAGGACAGGATTTTTAGGCAGCAGTACTTGGGAAAGTTAGAAGTTAGGAAAGGCAGAACCCTGCAGGCCAGAGCAGGCCTGGGTAGTATGTATGTAAGCCCAAGCAGTTTCAATTCCCTGTCTTACACAGCTGCAAGAACATGAGTTCAAAAGATTTTTCTCATTAAATGCTCCTGACCATGGTTAATAACAAGCAGGTACACGTGAGCAGCACATAAACCTGGAGTAACTCTGCAACCAGTGGGAAGAGAATCCCTTAGGCAACACCATAACACAGGAGTGAAACTGGGCTGTGGCTCTCACTGTGTCCAGTCCAGGATCACTGTGGTCTCTTGGCACTGGGGAACAGTAAATCAGGGTTTTGTGTTCATGAAAGTAAACAAAAGCCCTTTAATCCTGCCCTGGGTTCCCTGTGGGCCTGTCTGCAGTGCTGGCCTGAGGAGCTGCAGCCATGCTGCTCACCTGGCTCCCTTTGTCATGCCCCTTCTCCTCCTGTGCCTCTGCACAGCCTCTCCAGAGCAGTGCTCAGCTCTGCCATGGCTGGAACCTGCCTGGTGAAAGCCAAAGCTTTAGCACAGCATTTCCTTCAGAATGTGTGTGTTGTACACTTGGGCTGTCACCCTGCTGTGACAGCTCTGTGTCCCTGGCAGGCACACAGGCTGCACCTGCACTGCAGAGTGCTGGCAGGTCCCTGAGGCTCAGCAGGCACTGTCCATGTCCCAGGGCAGGCTGATCCCATGGGCACAGCCTCTCCCTGTGTGACAGGAGCCTGGGGATGTCCCAGGGCAGGGTGATCCCATGGGCACAGCCTCTCCCTGTGTGACAGGAGCCTGGGGATGTCCCAGGGCAGGGTGATCCCATGGGCACAGCCTCTCCCTGTGTGACACAGGCCTGGGGATGTCCCAGGGCAGGGTGATCCCATGGGCACAGCCTCTCCCTGTGTGACACAGCCCTGGGGATGTCCCAGGGCAGGGTGATCCCGTGGGCACAGCCTCTCCCTGTGTGGCACAGGCACTGTCCATGTCCCAGGGCAGGGTGATCCCGTGGGCACAGCCTCTCCCTGTGTGACACAGGCCTGGGGATGTCCAGCAGAGCCCTCAGGGAGCTCTGCCAGCCCGGCTGCCATGGCCAGGGTACCCAGCAGTGACCATTGCTGTTCTCCCCAGCAGCACAGCGACTCAGATTCGGAGCCAGAGTTCTCCTCCCTGTCTCCCTCCATCCCAAGTGCCATCCCTGTGACTGGAGAGTCCTACTGCAACTGTGAGAACCAGAGTGAAGCTCCCTACTGCTCCAGCCTGCACGCCCTGCACCGAGTCCGTGACTGCCGCTGCGGAGAGGAGGATGAGTGTGAGTGTCAGGGGCTGGGGATGGGGGACAACGGGGCCTCTGCTGGGTTTTGGGGTGTCCCCAGTGGGTCTGGATAACACAGTCCTGTTCAGCAAAGCCTGAGTTCCCAAGCAGCTCCCAGCTGCAGGCTACCTTAGCAAGCTGAGGTGATAGCAGCTCTCTTAGTGATTATCAGCTCGTTGTGTGATTTCAGCTCTTTGCTTGCTAGGTGCCTTAGGCAGAGGCAGGGATGTTGTGGTGCAGTGTAATAGCTTGTTTCAGCTATCCTAGTTCCTTCACCAGGTGTGCCATAACCTCTCCCTTCCCCTTCCTTGCCTCCTGCTAAGTGCTGTCCATCAATCTTGGCATTCCAGAAAGGGCTTTGTGTGATTGGCAAAGTTCAAAAGATGCCTCTCAGCCCTGGGGGACATTGGCCATCCAGGTGTCACTTGTCCCCTGAGACTCCCCCCCCTGACCTGGTTGGTGGGATCCCTACCCCTTCCCTCTCCCTGGGGGTAAAAGACACAGCAAGCACGGGCTCAGGGAGTTCTGTTGGAGCTGTTGCTGCATTCAGAGGCCTCTGGGCCAGGAATAAAGCTCTGGATCCAAACCCTCCATCAGAACCAACTCCTTTCCTTCACCTTGCCTTAAGCTTCTCAGCCAGAGGTAAACCTGAGCTCCTGCATGCCTGGACTTGTCCCAAGTGCCCAGCTGCAGCATCCAGGCAGCCAAAGGTGTCTCTGAGGTGAAACCACCACAGCTGCCACCTTTGGTCAAGCAGCAAGGGCCAGACCAGCCCAGGCACGTTCCATCTGGTAATACAGGGAGAGAGAGGAGAAGGCTGTGTGAGGTTCCACAGCCATGTCTGTATTGGCTCTTCTGCCAAGGCTCTCAGGGACAGCTGGGTAAAAATAGACCTTCATATGGGGTACAGGGGTTTTAGGAATTGTCCAATAGTGAGGGTCAAAGGAAAGTGACCTGTAGTCTTACAGGGAGATAAGCAAGGGTCTGGAGGGGGGAGAGGAGCTTCAAGGTCCAGTCATCATGACTAGGCATTTCCTATTTAGGCTGCTGAATGCCATGGTGGCATTGCAGGCCCTGGGCTGGCAACAGGGCGTCCCCTGCAGTGTCTGCTGCTGTCCCAGCCTCCCTGTGTGTACACCCTGAGGCACAGAGGATTACCAGCCCCTGGCTGCTGTCGTGGTTCAGGCTCAGGGCTGATGCTGTCACGGCGTCAGCGCTCACCCCTGGGACCTGCTTTCCGATCTGGATTAGGCCCCAGTGACACAGAGCCCTGCTTAGGGCCCTCCTGATCCCTGCAGGGGCTGGCAGGGTGCCTGGCTCAGGGCACAGGGTGGGCTTGGGCAGGGGGAGAGCCTGTGGCAGGGCAGAGCCACCCCTCGATCCCATGAGGAGGGTGGGGAGAAGGGAGGCTCTGCCCAGAGTCACCCAGAATTTGGCCTGGTGAATGCTGACAGCTTTGGAGCACTGATCCATCCCTGGTGGGACACTGCAGAGTAGTTCAGACCTCAAGCAGTTCTCTGATGTGCACAGCTTAAGATTTATCCTCTTAAAGAATGAGAGAAATAGAAACAAACCCACTAACAGGCCTTCAAAACAAATACCTTGCTGTGCTTTGACTTGGGGCTCATTCCCTGAGTGTCTTTGCCCATCCTTGTCCCCTGTGTGCTTCCCCAACAGATTTTGACTGGGTGTGGGATGAGGTGAACAAGTCCACGGCCACGCTGCTGACGTGTGACAACCGCAAGGTGAACTTCCACATGGAGTACAGCTGTGGCACGGCCGCCATCCGCGGCAACAAGGAGCTGGCAGAGGGCCAGCACTTCTGGGAGATCAAGATGACCTCCCCAGTGTATGGCACTGACATGGTACGTGTGGGGCACCAGAAATGCCCAGGAGTTTGGGCAGGGGCTGGCAGGATGAGGTTCCACCATGGCAGTGAGGTTTGAGGCTGTGTGGAAGGGCACAAGTCCATGGGGAGCTGAGGAGATGCATCCCTGGGATCTGAGGGAGCTGGTTGGTGGATGAAGTGGCTTAGCCACTATCTGTCATACTGGAGAAAATGTGGCAGTCTGGTGAAGTTCCCAGTGACTGGAAAAAAAGGAAATATAACCCCCATTTTTAGAAAGGGAAATAAGGAACATCTGGGGAAGTACAGGCTGAGCAGTCTCACCTCTGGGCCTGGCAAACATGGAGCAGATCCTTTGGAAGCTATGCAAAGAGTGGATGTGATTGATGGCATCCATCATGGCTTCATTAAGGGATTCTGTGGCCTTCTGTGATGGGGTTGCAGTGTTGGTGAAGGAGGGAAGAGGAACTGATCTCATCTACCTGAACTTGTGCAAATCATTTGGTGCTGCCTTGCATGGCATCCTTGTCTCTAACCTGGAGAGACAGAGGGACCACTTGGTAGGTATGGAATTGTCTGGATGAGCACAGGCAAAGAGCTGGGAGTCAACAGAGACCAGTGAGTGACAAGTGGCATTGCTCAGGGGCTG
This sequence comes from Melospiza georgiana, assembly GCF_028018845.1. NCBI lineage: Eukaryota > Metazoa > Chordata > Aves > Passeriformes > Passerellidae > Melospiza > Melospiza georgiana. Next base: position 15,032,474 of record NC_080445.1, read on the forward strand.
GCACTGGGACCAGAATTGTTTCACATGTCTGCTGGGGACATGGACAGTGGGATCAGGGCACCCTTGGCCAGACTGGTGCTGACACCCACCTGTGTGGGGAGGTGACACCTGGAGGGGAGGAATGGGGCATCCAGAGGGACCTGGGCAGCCTGGAGAGCTGGGGCCATGGGAATAAAATTGAACAAGGTCCAAGTGCTGGTGCTGCACCTGGGTCAGGGCAATCCCAAGCACCAATCCAGGCTGGGCAGGGATTGGAGGGAGAGCAGCCCCAGGAGAAGGACATGGAGGGATGGAGGACAAGAACTGGACGTGGCCTGGCCATGAGGACCCAGAACCCCCCTGGGCTGGGCTGAGCCCTGCTATGGGCACCAGGAGGGGGGCATTCTGCCCCCTCAGATGAGACCCCACCTGCAGGGCTGCCCCAGCCCTGGGGAACAACAGCAGCAGGACCTGGAGCTGCTGGAGAGAGTCCAGGGGAGCCCATGGAGACACCCCAGGGGCTGGAGCCCCTCTGGAGCCAGGCTGGCAGAGCTGGGGGTGCTCCCCTGGAGAGGAGAAGCTCCAGGGACACCTCAGAGCCCCTGCCAGGGCCTGAAGGGGCTCCAGGAGAGCTGCAGAGGGACTGGGGACAAGGGATGGAGGGACAGGACACAGGGAATGGCTCCCCCTGCCAGAGGGCAGGGCTGGATGGGATATTGGGAATTGGGAATTGTTCCCTGTGAGGGTGGGCAGGCCCTGGCACAGGGTGCCCAGAGCAGCTGTGGCTGCCCCTGGATCCCTGGCAGTGCCCAAGGCCAGGCTGGGCAGGGCTGGGAGCAGCCTGGGACAGTGGGAGGTGTCCCTGCCATGGCAGGGGTGGGATGGGATGAGCTTTACAGTCCCTTCAAACTGAAACCATTCTGTGACTCTATGAACAGAACAGGGACCTCCTGCAGCATTTTACCTTTGCCTTCTCACTTAGCAAAGGAAATCAGAGCTGGGAGCCTTCAGTTCCACCCTGAAACCTCTGCCTTGGCTTCACCAGCCCCTCTGGGTGTTTTGGGCTGAGCCAAGAAGAGGAGGGAAGAACTGGAGGTGGAATCTTGCTTGTGTCTTGTTTGAAAAGACACTGAGCTTGTGTTGTCCCTCCCTGCTTTGCCTGGCAGATGGTGGGGATTGGGACATCAGATGTGAACCTGGACAAGTACCGGCACACCTTCTGCAGCCTGCTGGGCAAGGATGAGGACAGCTGGGGCCTCTCCTACACAGGTAACACAGCCAGGGGGGCTGGGTGGGCAGCAGTGGCACAGGAGGTGCCACCAGGCAGTGAATCCCTTTGTTAGGGACACCAGAGCAGCTGCTGGCAGCCCTTGGAGCATCTCTCCCGGCCCACTCTCACAGAGATGTTTTATGGAAAATCCTTTCCTTAGGATTTTTTCTCCTGAGAAGCTGAGAGGCCTCAGGAACAAAATGTAAACAATGGTTATCTGCTGCTGTGGGATGCAACAGGTGCATCTGTGATTGGTCTCATGTGGTTGTTTCTGATTAATGGCCAATCACAGCCCAGCTGTCTGGACTGTCTCAGTCAGTCACAAGCCTTTGTTATCATTCCTTTTCTATTCTTAGCCAGCCTTCTGATGAAATCCTTTCTTCTTTTAGTATAGTTTTACTATAATATATATAATAAAATAATAAATCAGCCTTCTGAAACATGGAGTGAACATTCTCATCTCTTCCCTCATCCTAAGACCCCTGTGAACACCATCACAGCCCACTTTCAGCAGAGCCCTTAGAGCTGGTGTGGGACCCTGCCAGGGCACCAGGGTACTACTGTCACATCAGCCCTTTGGGGTTCCAGTGCTGCTCCCTGTGCTCTAGAGTTGTAAAACCTCACTTTTGCCTTTCCACCAGCCCCTCTGGGATGGGAGGGCAGGGGTCAGAAATGCAGGGATGTCTTTGGCACTGAGCGAGGCTGTAGCAGCAGCAAGGCAGTTGAGATGAATTTCTGGAGTGCAGGTTTTCCACAGAATGCCTTTTTTTGGGGTGTATTTTCAGGACTGCTGCACCACAAGGGGGACAAAACAAACTTCTCCTCGAGGTTTGGCCAAGGCTCCATTATTGGGGTGCATTTGGACACGTGGCACGGGACACTCACCTTCTTCAAGAACCGCAAGTGCATAGGTGAGAGCAGGGATGGGGTGGGAGCACCTCGAGTCTGGCTGCAGCAGAGAACACTGGGAAAGCAAGGTGTGAAGTGAGTGGGAGGAAGGTCACGTTTGTTGTTTAATAGATTGGGATTTTGGAAAGCTTTTCCCAACAGCTTTACAGTGAATGGGTTTGGGCTAGGTGGGAGGGGGGGAGATCCCTGTGTCTAAACTAACATGCCCTCCCTGGTGCTGTGTCCTGGCAGGGGTGGCAGCCACAAAGCTGCAGAACAAGAAGTTTTACCCCATGGTGTGCTCCACGGCGGCCAAGAGCAGCATGAAGGTGATCAGGTCCTGCGCCAGCCGCACGTCCCTGCAGTACCTGTGCTGCTTCCGCCTGCGCCAGCTCCTGCCCGACTACGTGGACACGCTGGAGGTGCTGCCCCTGCCCCCAGGACTCAAACAGGTGCTGCACAACAAACTGGGCTGGGTCTTGAGCATGAACTATAGCACGTCGAAGCCTTCCTCCTCCTCATCCTCGGGGAGCGACTCGGACAGCTCGTGCGGCTCGGATGCGGAGGCCTGCCAGAGGAAGAGGTGCAGGAGGACATAAAGGCTCTGCACAGCACGTGGGTGGGCTTTGTTGTGTTGTCTGCAAGGGCCAGTCAAGCCTGATGCACCTCTTTCTTCTGGGGACATCCATTTCCACGTGTTGGCAAAGATTTCTCCAGTGCTGTGCAAATCTTTGGCCTTGACATCCATCACAGGCAGTTAGAAGAGCTGCTGGCTCCAAGAGATGCCAGCTCTGACACAAGAAATTTGTGGTGAAACATCTGAGCTTCATCTCCTGACTTGCTATGGAAGCCAGCACCTCTTCCCAAAGGATCTCTCTTCTCCCTGTTGGCACAGACAATGTTTAAGGAGTTGGACTTGATGATAACGATTGGACTTGATAATCTTCACAGCTCCCTTCCCACTCAGGATGGTCAGACAGTCTCCTGGCTGGAGTGTGCTGGATTCCAGTCAGATACAGACCTGACTCACTGAGACACAATCCCAGCCCATCCTCTCCTCTGTGTGTGTGTAGGTTTGGTGTCTGCCATGACCTTGTCCTGCTCTGGGGCACAGTGGAGCAGCAGCTGCAGGGAAAGGGCCCCCACAGCCCCTGCCAGGAGCTGAGCTGTGCCTGCTCTTCCTCGAGCCCCTGGGGACTTTTAATTGCTTTGCATGTTGGTTTCTGCTGCTTCTCCTCTGTCCAAAACTGTGTTAAACTGTAATAATAAATGTTGAAGCTGTCTGCTGTTCCTCTTGGGGCCCTTGAAGGCAGGAGGCTGCAGGTGCTTGTCAAAGATAGCCTGGGCAGCAGCGTGGAGGGGAGGTTTGGGAGAGCTGGAGGAGGTGAAGGCAGCAGAGATGGCCCTGTCTCTGCCCTGTGCAGGGTTTTGTGCTCCCCACTGAAGCAGAGGCCTGGCTGGGTGGTGTTCAGTGGAGCCAGGCTGGTGCCTGTGACTGTGCACTGGATGAGAGGCTGCAGGGTTTATAGTGCCTGTCCTCTGGCAGGTCACACTGGGAGAAACACCCCAAACCCCCAGCCCGGAGCCTGGCAGTCAGAGCAGCCCCTCCAAGCCTCTGTGGTCCTGCTGAGGGGAAATGCTGGGTTGGGATCTGGATAAGTGCCTCAGTGTGCTGTGGCCTCATGCCAGTGCCAGGGATGGGCTCTGTGCTCCCACAGGGCTGGTGCCAGCCCTGCCCAGTCCCTGCAGGGCCTGTGCTCAGCCCAGGGGCCCTTCCCCAGCCTCTGAGCTCCCCTCTGGTGGGCTGAGGGGTCAGGGCTGAGCTGGTGCTGTCAGCCTTGCAAAGGCCACTGGGAAGTGGAACAGGGCTGAGGTATGGATGGGAAATGGCTTTTACCCAGTTCTCTCTGTGGGTTTCCTCCCCTCATGTTCCAGCTGCTGCCTTTTCCTCTGCTCCCATCACAGACCCCCACAGGCTCAGGTAAAACTCCTTGCACCATGTGCACTTCCCTGCTGAGCTTGTTTCCAGCCCTGAAACCAAGCTGGCTCTTGCTGCTCTGGGGCCAGGCTTTGAATGAGAATTTCAGTGCAGCAGGTCAGGCTCTGTCCATGCCCTGGGCTGGTGCTGCAGCCAGAACAAGCTGCTTTCCTTTTACTCTTCCCCAGAACTGACTCAAGCAGCAGCAGCTGCAGGCAGAGCAGGGAGGGTCATGCTTTGGAGGGGCTCTCCTGCTCCTGCAGCACTGGTTGTAGGAACAACTCCAGGGTTTCTGTGCCACTATGGAAAGCCCCAGTGAACAATCCCAAACCTCAGCAGGCACCCTGACCCACCCCCATCCTGGCTGTGCCTATTTCTGGGTAATGATGGAGCTTTGGGAAAGGAGAATCCCATCCTAACCCACCATTTCCCATGGATTTTCCAGAGCACAATCAGCATTTTCTTGTGTTGGGAGTTCAGTGAACAAACTGCCCTGCCCTGAGCTGTGTTACCCCAAGGAAGTGGTTCCTCTCCTCTCAGCTGGGTTTGACAGTTGGCAGATGCTTTCCAAAGTGACTCAAACAGGACCCACATGTCCCTGGAAGCCACAACAGGACCTACAGAAACAGATCCCACAGAGAGCCAGAGCAGGACATGGAAGGTCAGGATAAACATTGAAGAAAATACAAGGCCTGTCCAGCACCTCACCTGCAAGGACAGAGCTGCACCAGCCCCTGTTCCAGCATTCCTCAGCTCTCACAGGAGCCAGGCAGCTTTCCAGCCAGCAGGAGAAAAGAGGAAATGAGAGCCAAGAGGGTGAAGAAAGCATCTGTAATGAGACATTTATTGATGTGCAAGGCTCTGCTCTGAAGGAGAATCAGCTGCTTCCCCTGGCTGGGCTCCCAGCTGCAGCTCAGCCACAGCCAAGCCTGGCAGATAAAGGAGTGACCAACAGCAGCCACAGTCCCTCTGTGGGGAGCAGGACAGAGCCAGAACAGGGCTTAGAGATGTGCCTCAGCACAGTGGTCTTGGCCACTGATGTCTCATGTCACCCTCTGGGATGCTCAGAGGGTGTCACTTGTCACCTTCTGTGCTGCACAGTTAGCACAGATGCTCCAGAAGAACCCAATCTTCCCTGCAGGACTCAATCCCATTGTTACAGTGAGGATCCACCACTGAGACTTCATCCAAACACATCAGGATGGGGGAGATAAAGCTCAGAACAAACAAATCTCTATCACTTGGAGACACACCTTGCACACACTCAGTTGTGTGCTATCCCTCCAGAGAGGGCTGTAAGGCCACTTCATAACATCCTAGCATGGTTTGGGCTGGAAAGGACCTTAAAGTGCATCTTATCCCACCCCTGCCATGGCAGGGACACCTCCCACTGTCCCAGCTGCTCCCAGCCCTGCCCAGCCTGGCCTTGGGCACTGCCAGGGATCCAGGGGCAGCCACAGCTGCTCTGGGCACCCTGTGCCAGGGCCTGCCCACCCTCACAGGGAACAATTCCCAATTCCCAATATCCCATCCATCCCTGCCCTCTGGCAGTGGGAAGAAACTCATCATCCAGAGAGGCTGTGCTGAGGCCAGAGACCAAGGCTCCAGGGCAAGGAAAAAGACAGGAGAGTATTTGACTGCATGAGATTATATAAAAAAAGGTTCTGTCAGAGTTCCTCATCCAGTAGGAGTTTTATATGATTAATGTTCACAAAAAACAAGCACATGCTGATAAAAATGCATCTTCATCCACTGGCTGAGCTGCTGTCAGAAGGGTCAGAGCATCCCAGCCTAATCCTGCTCCTGCCATTCTCTGTCAGGAACAGCAGAAAGCTCAGGGAGACCTTGGTGAGCTAAAACAGCTCCCTGAAGGATCAGAGAGGAAGGTGTGGGGTGTAGCATGAGGAGAGCTTGGTGTCCTGTGGAAAGGCCCCTCAGCTCTGCAGTGACACATTCTCTGCCTGAGGGGCTGCAGCAGCCACTGGGACATCAAACCATGGGGGACAGTGACTGCCCCAACAACCACTGAGCTGCCCTGGCTGGGTGGGCAGCCAAAGGAACCCCCTGGGGAACGTCCAAGGTGATGTGAGCAGGGAGAGGCCTGGGAAAACCAACAGGAGGGTGAACAAATACCACTGGAACAAGGCTCTGGTGTAATCACACACCCAGAGACAGGGCTTGCTTCCCTGGAGAGCTGGTGGCACATTCAGAGCTTGTTTGCTCTATCAGCACAGAGCTTTTGGTGAAGATTCCCTTGACAGCCCTCCCTGCCCCAGCCCTCCAAGCTTTAACAGGCCACAGAGGGCTTTGGGGGCTCACCTGGAGCAGGGAGGGGTTGCTTCTACTGCAGCTGCTGCTGCTGCTGACTGTTGTACTGCTGGAATTGTCCCTTCCACACCTGCCAGAGTCCTGGGTTGTTCTTGGGAGGGCAGGAAGGAAACTCCTGCATCTCCAGCTGCACAGAGAGCTGGGAGCAAGGCCTGAGGCTGCTGTGTGCCCAGAGCCCAGAGTCTGCAGCCCTCCCCTTGATGCCCTGTGCAGGCTGCCCCAGAACAGAGACTTGACACAGTTACAGAATAAAGCAGGGATTTGTTAGGAGGGCTCAATGGATCCACCTTGGGCAGCACAAGAGCCCAGCCAGGGCTGCACCCAAGATGAACCAAAATGGTCACAAAATGCACAACCAGTCACGGGGTCTCTCACTTTGATCAGTTCTGCTCCATTTGCATATTGGAGTTAATTGTCCAATTCCAGCTTTAGCCCATGCAGTCCCATCCTCCTTGTTTTTCTCTCTTCAGTCCATACTGTTTGTGCTCTTGGGCCTGAGATTTGGATCATTTGTCCTTGGTCCCCAGCTAGAGAAGGAATTGTTTTGTCTCCCTGCTCTGTGCAGAGAGCTCACCATCCCCTAATGTGAAGCTCAGACCCACTAAAGCAGCACAGAATCTGAAAACTATAAAAGCTAAAACCTGAAGCATCACCCTGGCATTAAGCTCTGGGCTTCTTCTAAAGCCTCTTTCTGCCAAGGGCTAATATTTTTTCCCCACTCAATCTTCTTTCCTTTCCTGGACATCTCCAGAGCACGGGGGTGAAAAGTTTTTCCTGAGGTCATCTTCCCTCCTTCCCTGGTGCTGAGTCACCACTGCATTCACCACCAGGACACATTTTCATCTGCAGAGACTCAAAAGCATCTTGAGACACACAAATAATCTGGGTGCCACTGACAGCTTCAAGGACAGGCTGGCAGGCACAGACAAACAACCCTGTAACTTTCACTGAGGTTTCCCAAGGCTCTGAGCTTGGGATGTGAGGGAATTATTCACTTGTCTGGGTGTTTTGTTGTTGCCCTTGTCAGAGAGGTGCTGGCCAAATTCCTACTACACACAGCCCTGTGTTACCCCATGGCTGCAGCAGGCAGAGAAGTGGGAGGTGAGATGTGTAACACATGGAGCAAGGCTCAGGAGAGCCAGGACAGCCAGCCCAAGGTTCTGACCCTCCTGGTGTTGTCACCTGGTGTCACTGTCCCTGGGAATGGCCAAAAAGCCCTGGATGTGCTACTGGCTGATATGGCTGAGCAGGCTGTGGTGTTTGGTCAAAGGCTGGACTTGATCCTGGAGATCTTTTCCAACCTTAAAAAGCACACGTGGTTAGACACTTCCCAGGGAGAGATGAGCCCGGGCTGGCCCAGCAGGGCAGGGAGCTGGGATGGCAGAGGAGGGAGCAGGGATGGCAAGGCAGGGAGCTGGGATGGCAGGGATGGGAGCAGGGGTGGCAGGGGAGGGATGGGATGGCAGGGGAGGGATGGCAGGGATGGCAGGGGAGGAGCAGGGATGGCAGGGGAGGGATGGGATGGCAGAGGAGGGAGCAGGAATGGCAGGGGAGGAGCAGGCATGGCAGGGGAGGGAGCTGGGATGGCAAAGGAAGGAGCAGGGATGGCAGGAAGGGAGCAGGGATGGCAGGGGATGGAGAGCAGGGAGCATGGATGGCAGGGGAGGGAGCTGGGATGGAGCAGGGATGGGAGAGGGAGCAGGGATGGCAGGGGAGGGATAGGATGGGAGGGAGCAGGAATGGCAGGGGACAGAGCAGAGGAGGGAGCAGGAAAGCAGGAATGGCAGGGGATGGAGCTGGGATGGCAGAGGGAGCAGGGATGGCAGGGAAGGGAGCAGGGATGGCAGGGGAGGGAGCAGGGATGGAGCAGGACTGGCAGGGGATGGAGCTGGGATGGCAGGGGATGGAGCTGGGATGGAGCAGGGATGGAGCAGGGATGGCAGAGGGAGCAGGGATGGCAGAGGGAGCAGGGATGGCAGAGGGAGCAGGGATGGAGCAGGGATGGCAGGGGATGGAGCAGGGATGGCAGAGGGAGCAGGGATGGAGCTGGGATGGCAGGGGAAGGGATGCAGCCCGGCTGCCCAGAGCTGTTTACTCAGCTGCTGCAAAGCTGCTCATGGTTCTTAGCTCCCTGTAAGCCATGGGTCCTAACCCCTCTTGGTTCCTGCACGTTCAGGCAGGGCAGCAGTTTAGCTCAAGGGATATCAAGGCAGGATTTAGATGGTGTTGGATCCACTTTGTGGCTGCTGTGGCATCCCAGGGAGCCCTGCTGGGGGACACAGGCTCTGCAGGGCACTGGGGGAGATCCAAGAGCCCCTCTCACAGCTGAGCAGCTGGGGGTGGGTATTGGAATACTGGTTCCAATATTCCCAGTTAGATTGTGCCTGGGCCAGTCTGACCCTCGCTGCTGGGCCAAAGGCAGCAACTGCGGTGTATCACCCCAGAGATACCTTGGCTTGCTGGAGATTGCAGCTGGGCACTGAACAAGTCCAGGCTTGTTAGGAACCCCGTTACCTCAGGAGGAATGGCTTCAGGCGATGGTGAAGAGAAAAAGGAGAGGATTCTGCTGGAGGGTTTAATGTCCAGAGGTTTATTCCATGGTTACAGAGGTCTGAACGTGAGCAACTGCTCCAACAGAACACGGCCACATGGTCTGATCACCTTTTAAGCTCAGGGACAGGGGGAGGGGAGGGACAGGTGAGCCACCAACCAGGTGAGAGGGGCAGGGTCTCAGGGGAAGATGACACCCAGACAGGCCAATGACCTCTGGGCATAGGGGCATCCTTTGAACTTGACCAACCACACGACGCCTTGCTGGAATGTTCAGCCTGATTGACAGGACTCACTCAGCATGGGGGCAAGGGGGAAGGGAGAGAGGCACACCTGGGGGAATGACCTGGAAGGCCAAAATGGGACATTACAGCACACCACAACAGGTGGGTTAGAGAGGGGAGGCTGTGTTCAGACCCCTCTGAACAAGGGGTTCAAAGAGTGCCTCAGAGCTGGCAGCTCCTCCTCAATCCCACTGCAAGGTGAAGGTGTAAGCAATGGATGCCACCTGACCCAAGGCAGCCACCCCCTCCCTGGCACAGCATTCCTTCACAGAGCTCACACACCATCAGCTGACAGAAAGCTTCAAGGACCCCAGGTTTTACCCCCAGTACCTCCTTGTGAGGCAGAGGAAGCTTCCTGGGAGCTGGGGCTCTGCACTGCCAGGCTCAGGGGGTGCTGCCTGCCCTGCCCTGGGCACAGGGCTCATGCAGGGCCTCACACACTCACACCCAGGGCTCCTGTGTGTAAAGAGGGCAAGGTCAGGCTTAGACCCACATCTGCCACCTCTGATCTGACCTGGAGCAGGAGATCAAGGTGTGGCAGCAGCTCCCCTGTGAGTGAGGGGAGACCCCAAACCATGGTGAGACCCACTGGCTGCCTCTGCTGGCAGAACTCCACAGGCCACAGTGGGATTTTATATAAAAATATTTGTCCTGACAGGCTTAGGTGAGGAGCTGAGGAGGTGGTGAGACAGGAGTTGTCCCTCAGAAATCATCCCTGATGCCCCAAGGGCTGGAGCCCCTCTGCTCTGAGCCAGGCTGGCAGAGCTGGGGGTGCTCCCCTGGAGAGGAGAAGCTCCAGGGACACCTCAGAGCCCCTGCCAGGGCCTGAAGGGGCTCCAGGAGAGCTGCAGAGGGACTGGGGACAAGGGATGGAGGGACAGGACACAGGGAATGGCTCCCACTGCCAGAGGGCAGGGATGGATGGGATATTGGGAATGAGGAATTGTTCCCTGTGAGGGTGGGCAGGCCCTGGCACAGGGTGCCCAGAGCAGCTGTGGCTGCCCCTGGATCCCTGGCAGTGCCCAAGGCCAGGCTGGGCAGGGCTGGGAGTGACCTGGGACAGTGGGAGGTGTCCCTGCCATGGCAGGGGTGGGATGGGTTGGGCTTTCTTCCCTGGCCTTGCAGGGCACTGGATGGACTGGGAACTTCTCAGGGGAGAAGCACAGGCTGCCCAGACAGGTATAAATAAAATCTGCAGTACTGCACAGAAGTGAGAACTAACACAAAGCTCTGCTCCAAAGTGCAAGTGTTTCCCTGGGCTGGGCACCCTGAGTATTTCTTTCCTTGAAATCTTTCATGGACTCCATGAGAATGGAAACGCCAAATGCAAGGAAAGGCAAGGTTTGAGCTGTTCCCTCTGAGGAAGGAGCACCCCTCCTGAGGTGAGAGATGTATCCCTGTAGACCTTCTGCTGTACTCAGACAGCTATCCCCATTTCTGTATCAGGGCTTTGTTTCAGGGTGGAGCAGTGGCATTTTGGAATGGATCCTCTTGCCTGTTCCATGTTCCCTTGCTGTGGAGCACTTTGTGTAGCTCTGGCTCTGACATCTGTAATCCCCTGTGTCCAGCAAAAGGTGCTTCAGGAAATCTTCTGGCTCTACCAACCCCTCTTTATCCTAAAAGGTGAATTATTTCCAGCAGGATCAGTGGTCCAGGATGAATGCAGACAGGTCTGCAGCTGTGCAGAGCCCACACTGTGAGTGGCACCAACACTCCAGGCTGTGCCAGTGCTATGTGAAAGCCCATGGCTGAACTGAAAGGTGAAAATCCTCCCCAAAAACACCAAAAACGTGCAAAAACAGCCTGAGAAGGGAGGTGGGCAGAGCCTGAGAAGGAACTCCTCCAACTGCAGGAGTTGCTAAGTGTGATGAAAAGAGACAAAAAGCCTTTGTCTGCACTGCACAGCGTTGGATGGCCACCTTATCTGCTCCTACATGCTCTGGAGTCTCTTACATAAGCACAGGATCTGCAATGTTCCATCCAGCAGGAGCAAAAATAGAGTTGTGCCTCCGCCTGCCATTGCTGCAGCGGGGGCGAGCAGGGGAGCAGCCCCTCCCAGCCACACTGGGATCCTCCACTGAAATCAAAGGTCTTTGGTGCCACAGGGCACCTGGCCCTTCAGCTTTCCCCTCAGGGCTTCAAAAAGTGATCACTGGGCTTTCCAAACGAGGCAGCAAATTTTTGCAGATCTCCCCTTCCCCAGATTCCCCCTGTTGAGCCCTTGCAGATGTGCAGCTGTGGCACCATTCCATGCACACATCTGGGCTGGGAATGCTGAGCACCCCTCAGAGCTCTGCAGGAAGGATTTGTAGTCTCATTCTTGCTTACTGCAGCTTCCAGTGCTCACCCTAGATACACACCTGCCTAAAACACTGGCTCAGGAAGAATCTGCCTGGGAATCAGGCCCAGCTCCACCTCCCAAGCTACTCCCCACATTTCTGGGGCTCCTAGAGAGGAAATCAAAGCTTTCTCCCCACAGCACAGCATTGCCATAGAAGATGAGAAGGACTCACCCAAGTGGAGAGTGTTTGATATGTTTCTCCTCCAAGTTCTGCTGCAGGGAGCTGCCTGAGGCTCAAAGGAACATTTACAGTCCAAGGAAATGAAAACCTGCACCAGGATCTTTGAGGAGACCTGTGGAGAGTGACAGAACAACCCTGGTATGAGAAAATGAGGTGTTTCATCAGCATTGACAAACAGCAGAAATAAAATGAGTGTGAAATGAGGGCTGCTGCCTGTGTTAGTCTGGCTGCCTGCAGCACACATGGTGCTGGCTGGGCTGGGCACTGAGCTGCTGATTTCATCACTGACACCTCTGCAGGCACCTTGAGAAGTGTCCTAGAATAAATCTTATGGAATTGACAGCAACATTATTATTTTTGAACCAGCCTTCTGTGAAGGAAGACTGAGATCAGCCGTGGGGCTGGAGTTGGGAAGCTTTGACACCTGCCACACTCTTCAGCCCCACTGCCACTCCTGTGTGGAAGAGGTTTCACAGTGACTCCTGTGAACCAGAGAGAAGTTTGATAAGAGGATCCATGTTTGCTCTGGAAGAATTTTCTACCAAGGTCGTTGACATAGAAACCAAGAAAGAAAGAAGGATAAATAAGAGAAACCTGCAACTGTCTATTCCAATGAGCACTTTGTTTGTCTTTCCTGACCAATGAGTAAAGTGCAAACTTAGGAGTTGTGTAAGAATGTATAAAAAGCATGCATGCTAAAATAAAAACAGGTTTGAAGCCTTCTGAAAATGGAGTGTGGCGTTGCATTGTCTCTGTCTCAACTGTGACATTCCTGCACACCAGGCTGGACACACACAGATGTCACCGGCAGCACACGGACAGTGTGCTCTTAATTAGTGGCTCTGTGAGCAGCTCAGTGAGAGCTGAACCTCATTGCAGGCACCGTCCTCAGAGCACGCTGCGACCTTTCCAGACCGTGTGAGGGCTGTTCCCCGCACAGACACCTGCTCCCGACGGGGGTTGTTCGAGATGTTCCAAGAAAACAGCCCGGCTGTCCCTAAGAACGGGAGGGGAGGGCTGGCAACGCTGCCTGTGCCCCTGAAAACCCCAGCGATGTTCTTGGGATGCCCGGACGGGACAGACCGCGAGCGGCTCCGCGCTGCCCGCGCTCCCTCTGCCGGCACCGGAGCCCGGGAACAGCCCGGGAACAGACTGGGAACAGCCCCGGGAACAGCCCGGGAACAAACTGGGAACGGACTGGGAACAGACTGGGAACAGCCCCGGGAACAGACTGGGAACAGACTGGGAACAGACTGGGAACAGCCCCGGGAACAGACTGGGAACGGACTGGGAACAGCCCCGGGAACAGCCCCGGGAACAGACTGGGAACAGACTGGGAACGGACTGGGAACAGCCCCGGGAACAGACTGGGAACAGCCTGGGAACAGCCCCGGGAACAGACTGGGAACGGACTGGGAACAGACCCGGGAACAGACTGGGAACAGACTGGGAACAGACTGGGAACGGACTGGGAACAGCCCCGGGAACAGACTGGGAACAGACTGGGAACAGCCCCGGGAACAGACTGGGAACGGACTGGGAACAGACTGGGAACGGACTGGGAACGGACTGGGAACAGACCCGGGTACAGACTGGGAACAGATTGGGAACAGACCCGGGAACAGACTGGGAACAGACTGGGAACAGACTGGGAACAGCCCCGGGAACAGACCGGGAACAGACTGGGAACAGACTGGGAACAGACCGGGAACAGACTGGGAACAGCCCCGGGAACAGACTGGGAACAGCCTGGGAATAGACTGGGAACGGACTGGGAACAGACTGGGAACAGACTGGGAACAGCCCCGGGAACAGACTGGGAACAGCCCCGGGAACAGACTGGGAACAGACTGGGAACAGACTGGGAACAGCCCCGGGAACAGACTGGGAACGGACTGGGAACAGCCCCGGGAACAGCCCCGGGAACAGACTGGGAACAGACTGGGAACGGACTGGGAACAGCCCCGGGAACAGACTGGGAACGGACTGGGAACAGACCCGGGAACAGACCCGGGAACAGACTGGGAACGGACTGGGAACAGCCCCGGGAACAGACTGGGAACGGACTGGGAACAGCCCCGGGAACAGCCCCGGGAACAGACTGGGAACAGACTGGGAACGGACTGGGAACAGCCCCGGGAACAGACTGGGAACGGACTGGGAACAGACCCGGGAACAGACCCGGGAACAGACTGGGAACGGACTGGGAACAGCCCCGGGAACAGACTGGGAACAGACTGGGAACAGCCCCGGGAACAGACTGGGAACGGACTGGGAACAGACTGGGAACGGACTGGGAACGGACTGGGAACAGACCCGGGTACAGACTGGGAACAGATTGGGAACAGACCCGGGAACAGACTGGGAACAGACTGGGAACAGACTGGGAACAGACCCGGGAACAGACTGGGAACGGACTGGGAACAGACTGGGAACAGACCCGGGAACAGACTGGGAACAGACTGGGAACAGCCCCGGGAACAGACTGGGAACGGACTGGGAACGGACTGGGAACAGACTGGGAACGGACTGGGAACAGACCCGGGAACGGACTGGGAACGGACTGGGAACAGACTGGGAACAGACCCGGGAACAGACTGGGAACGGACTGGGAACAGCCCCGGGAACAGCCCCGGGAACAGACCGGGAACAGACTGGGAACGGACTGGGAACAGCCCCGGGAACAGACTGGGAACAGCCTGGGAACAGCCCCGGGAACAGCCCTGGGAACAGACCGGGAACAGACTGGGAACAGCCCCGGGAACAGCCCCGGGAACAGACCGGGAACAGACTGGGAACAGCCCCGGGAACAGACTGGGAACAGCCCCGAGAACAGACTGGGAACAGACCGGGAACAGACTGGGAACAGCCCGGGAACAGACCGGGAACAGCCCGGGAACAGCCCGGGAACAGACTGGGAACAGACTGGGAACAGCCCGGGAACAGACTGGGAACGGACTGGGAACGGACTGGGAACAGCCCGGGAACAGACTGGGAACAGACCGGGAACAGACTGGGAACAGACTGGGAACGGACTGGGAACAGCCCCGGGAACAGCCCGGGAACAGACTGGGAACGGACTGGGAACAGACTGGGAACAGACCGGGAACAGACTGGGAACGGACTGGGAACAGACTGGGAACAGACTGGGAACAGACTGGGAACAGACTGGGAACAGACTGGGAACGGACTGGGAACAGCCCCGGGAACAGCCCGGGAACAGACTGGGAACAGACCGGGAACAGACTGGGAACGGACTGGGAACAGCCCCGGGAACAGCCTCTGAATACAGCTCTGGGAACAGCTTTTGGGAACAGCCTTTGGGAACAGAACAGCCTCTGAATTCAGCTCTGGGAACAGCCCCGGGAGCAGCCTCTGGAAACAGCCCTGGGAATAGCTCTGGCACCGCCCTCGCCTCCTGAGCAGTGCCCACGTCTCCACAAGGGACAGAGTTTATCTTACAAAGGCTTTTCCACGGGCAGAATAACAACCGTACTGGAGCAAAGGGGTCAGCTTTCCTCAGGCAAAGCCACGCACTGGACCACCGGGATGCAACCACTAATTATTGATTGGTACAAACGTGGGAATGATTTACTCAAAACAGTGTTGGATAAAGCAGCTGGGTCCCTGCTGTTTGGAGACGGATCCCTGCTTGTCCCAGCCGAGAACAGAGGAGAGGGAGCAGAACACTATCTCTGAACACGAGACGCAGGATGGAAGCAGAGCCAGCACCCCGTGAGGCACCTGAGCAGCTCTGGGAGCAAAGCCAGCCCTCCACAGGGCACCTGGTGCAGGTATTTCATGGGCTGGTGTTTCCAGAGGCTGATTTTGGAGGGAGCTGAACCAAGAGGTGAGTTCCTGAGCGCAGGAAATGGAGCCCTGCAGTGCAGTGCTGACGAGCCCTGAGACTGAGAGGGCACTGACAGCCGGGTCTGACAAATGGAACATGGAGTCAGTGCATGGCCCTGGGGAACTCAGAACTCCTCTTCCTGAGCTCCCTGCCCGGGCCAGAGGGGCTGCTCAGTACCGCAGCAGCCGCCCCACACCGGCCTGATCTATAGTGTGCAGTAACGACAGAGACGGCGGAGGTAAAAGTCTTATAAACACCCGGGGCGCCGTCGCAGCGGCACAGGGGCGCTCAGAGCCGGCACCAAGGAGGCCGCGGCCGGGACATCTCGCCCCGGTGGAGCCCGGTGTGACCCACCGGGCCTGCACCGGGCCCGCCCGTTGCCATGGGAACGGGCCGTTCCCGGTGTCCTCGTGTCTCGGCCCCGCCGCTCCGCGCCCCCGGCACGATGGTTCCGCGGGGGGCGGTGACAGCGCGGGGGGAGCGCGGCCCCTTTAAGAGCGGCGCCGCCATGATCTGCCTGGTGCTGGGGCTCTTCGCCGGCCTCTTCCACAATGGTACGGAACGGAACGGGACCCGCGGCCGGGGTCTGAGGAGCAGGGACCCCCACTCCCCTTGTGCCTGAGGGCCAGGGACCTCCCTTCCCCGGGAGAGACCCCGCGGTTGAAGGCCCAGGCCAGGCCCCGCTGTCCCTGTGCCCTCAGCGGCCAGCACCGCCCTGCCCTGCCCTGCCCTCCCCTGCGGGAACCCACTGTGCCCTGTACCCCCCTGGGAATCCTCTGTGCCCTGTACCCCCTTTGTCCCCTCAGCTGAGGCCCTGCCACCCCCTGTGCCCGCTTGGCTGAGGGCCCGCAGGCGCCCCCTTCCCCCCTCAGAGCTGTGCCCTGTCCCTGCAGCCCTCGGCGGGGTCCACGAACGAACCTTCGTGGCCATCAAACCGGACGGGGTGCAGCGGCGCCTGGTGGGGGAGATCATCCGGCGCTTCGAGAGGAAGGGGCTGCAGCTGGTGGGGATGAAGCTGCTGCAGGTGAGGGCCGGGCCCAGCCAGCCTGGGGGTCCCTGGAGTGGGGGAGCCCCTGCCAGCCTGGGGGTCCCTGGAGTGGAGGATTCCCTCGCCCCCCCAAGCCGTGGCTGTGCTGGTGACTACTGGGGTTCTGCCTGTAGAGCCTGCTGGTGTCACTTGCAGCTCAGAGGAGAGCTGGCACTGGGAGGGTGATTCCAGCTGTGGGGAACGTGTCTGCCCTTGGCTGTGCCCATACTCCAGGCTGGCACTGTAATCCAGCAGCTGGAAACACCTGTCTGTGTCAGGCTGCTGCTGTTTCACTCCTGGAATTGGGCATCTGTGCAAGAGCTTCATTCTGTGAATTTCCTGCATCCCCGAGGTGCAGCCCTTGCCCAGGTGCCCCTGAGGGAGCAGACTGAGCTGTGTGCTCTGTGCAGGCCTCGGAGGAGCTGCTGAAGGAACACTACAGCGCCCTGCGGGACCGGCCCTTCTACGGCCGCCTGGTGAAGTACATGAGCTCCGGGCCCATCGTGGCCATGGTGAGTGCTGCCAAGGGACAGGGACACAGTGCCAGGTGTGTGCCTGCTGGCACAGTGGAAGTAAGGTGATATTGTTTTGCAGAGGTAACCAAAAACTCCACAACTTTGTGGAAGTTGTAAAGC
Source organism: Melospiza georgiana (assembly GCF_028018845.1). Lineage (NCBI taxonomy): Eukaryota > Metazoa > Chordata > Aves > Passeriformes > Passerellidae > Melospiza > Melospiza georgiana. The sequence continues at coordinate 15,049,785 of NC_080445.1, forward strand.
CGGTATGTTTATTTACAGCACTGGATGCGTGTGGAGATTTCTCTCTTTGAAAGACATGTGTACTTCTGGGAACTTCATGTCCCTTTTTATCCCCCTCTCAAATACATATACATACAATTTCACAATTGGTTCACACATATTCATTTTTACGAATTTCGAGTGACATTTGCTGCTAGTTCTTTATCAGAAAGAATTCTTAAGTCAGGTTGACCTGTTCTCACAGCAATCTCTTTATCACTCTCTGTCTCCCCCCTTTATCTCTGTCCTTCACTGAAGCAGTTTCTCTGAGCCTAGGCTTTGCAGTCAGGCTAAATAGCTATGTTTTCTAATCACAGACTTCAAAGATGTACATTTCACCTAAATCAAAATGGATTTCTACTCTGGAGAATTTTTACTCTGTCTCAATATCCCCACTCAGAGGGTCTCTTGAAGCTGTTCTGAACTGCAGGGATGTTTTCTGTTGAACATTAAATCATAGAATTGTTTAGGTTCGAATGGATCCTTAAGGTCTCATTCCACCCCCTGCCATGGCAGGAGCACCTTCCACTAGACCAAGGTTGCTCCAAGCCCTATCCAGCCTGGCCTTGAGCACTTCCAGGGATGGGGAGAAATCCACTGACAATTTGGATTATTTTCCAAAATCAACTTTGGAAGAATAATTTGGAGACACTCTTTGCTGTCTGTCACCAGGGTGGGGAGTTCAGAGGGCAGCTGTGACCTGCTGGGGCAGCTGTGGAAGCTGATCCTGCTTTTGCTCTCCTGTAGGTGTGGCAGGGCCTGGATGTGGTGAAAACCGTTCGCTCCATGATCGGGGAGACCAACCCAGCTGAGTCCAGGCCTGGCACCATCCGAGGAGACTTCTGTGTTGAAGTTGGCAAGTGAGAGCTGTGACTTTTTCTTCCCTCAGTGTTTCAGGGCATCCTGTCCAGGCATTCCTGTGCTAAGCCTGCCAGGAATGAGTCTGCATTCCCAGAGCAGAAGTTTTCCCTTTTGTGCTCAGACCAGAACTGAGCTCTGCTTGCCAGGGTTGGCTTTAATAGGAGGAAGAGCCTGGGTTGTCTTTCCTTCCTCCTGAGTGCTCTGTTGAAAGCAGGTGGGCTTTGCCTGTTTTCCTCTGCTAATCAGGACTGTCAGGCTGTGAAGAGGAAGGGAGGCTCCCACTCAGTCCTTTCATGGGAGCAGGTGAATATCCATGGCTGGTGACCTTGGGTGGCCCCAGCCTGGCTCTTACTGAACCATCCTGCCTTAGATCTGTTTCCTGGTGTCTGACACCAACCCTGCTTTGATGGAAGGGGGAAAATCTGGAATCCCTTACATAAAAAATGCACATCCCAGAGCTACAGCCACTTGCAGCTTCTCCTGTAGCAAAAAAAAGGTTCCTCAGCACAGGAGGGGGCAGTGCTGGGAGCTGGCACTGCTGGAAGGATGAATGGTGTGGGATAGGAAGGGATATTGGTTAGGTGTGGTTAGGAGCATCAGGGGGCAGGATGGTCAGGACAGAGTCAGAGATCTCTGCACCAGGTCAGGAACTTGGGGTTTATTGCAAAGGGCCTGGGGGCAGGGCCCTGCTGGGAGCTGCCAAACACAGCTCAGAGCAGGCTGAGAGAAGAGAGGGGCAGAGAGGATGAGAGGGTGAGAGAGAAGAGGGTAAGAGAGCGAGGTTCCCATTACAATACAATAAATCTTCTTCTGTGTTGAATATTCTCATTCTCACTAACCAGTCTAATACAAGATACAAATCCTATAGCATTTCCATACAGCCTATAAGAATCACTACATTACCATACTGTGTTACATTTTAAACCCTAAAAACTCCTCTTTAAACCCCTTCTGCCAAGCCAGTAAGGTCTGCTGCGACCCTTAGACCTGCCTGCAAGCAGAGGGTGTTGTTCCATCAAAAGGGGATCACCTTCAGCCAGCCACACCATTGTTTTCCTGTTGTTCAGTAAGAGATCTCAAAGCTTGCTTTCATTTCAATCTCACTTATAGTTTCCATATTCTCAAAATCTTTTGCCAGGCAATCATATTTATAAAGCTTCCCTGTCTCATCTTCCCCAGCATCGTGGGACAGGACTGGCTCCATCACTTTAATCAAATTGGTCAAGGGGGAATTTTGCAGGCTGCAGCATCCCTCTCCCACCTTTCCCAGCTTGGTGAGAGCTTTCTCCTCACCCACAGGAACGTGATCCATGGCAGTGACTCAGTGGAGAGTGCCCAGCAGGAGATCTCGCTGTGGTTCCGGCCCGAGGAGCTGCCGTGCTGGGAGGACACGGCTGCACGCTGGATCTACGAGTGAGCAGCAGGCCCAGGGCAGCTCACCCCCTCCTGCTGGGACACAGCACATCTCCATCCATCTCCTGGCAGCTGCTGGGCTGGCTGCAGCTCCTCTGTGGGATTCCTCTTCTGCCTGTGGATGCTGGGAGCTGGGCTGTGTGTGGAACTCTGCTTCAGCTCCTGCCAAGGGCAGCTCTTTGTTTTTTTTTTTCTCTCTCTGCTCTAGTAAGTAGTTGGTATTGTTGCTCTGTTTGCTGCAGCATCTTAAATCCCAAGTAGCTCAAGCTGATTAATTGTAGCAAAACTTGGGCTCTTGGCCCATTTTCTGGGTGTTCTCATCCCTGCCTGGAGCAGGAGAATGTTTTCCTTGCTGCTGGGAGAGGTGCTGGTCACAAGGTGATGGGCTTGACAATTTACCTGCTTTTCTAGAAGGCTTTTCACCAAAGGCTCTTAAAAAATCAGGCTGCTGTAGGATAAGGGAGCAAATTCTCAGTTTGGAGTTCATTCCAAGACAAGGAATGAAGGATGGGACAGTTCTCTCTCCCTTGGTGGGAGCCCTGGGTGCTGGGCTGGCAGAAGCTCACCCAGTTCCTGATGTGATGAGCGAGTCCATGGAAGGAAGATTCTCCAAATGCTGCTAAACACACAATTCCTCAGGCTCTGCTTCCTGGGCTGTGGCTGTGGGGTGGGAAGCAGCTCCTTCAGGTCTGCTCTGGTTCTCTGGGGCCAGAGAGACCCAGAAACAGCCAGACCCTGCATGGCCCTGACCCAGCCTGACACCAGACTGTCCCTCCCTGGTCACTGATGTGAGGCAGCAGCCACAGGAAGAGAGGGGGAGAGGGGGGCAGGGAAGGGTTTGTGGATCTGGGGCTCAGGAAGGACTGTTTAGGGGAGTATTTAGTTCTCTCTTGTGAGACTGTGGAGTCCTGGCACTGAGCTCTGGCAAGTGCCAGGATCTTCTTGTCCCCCTGAGAGCTTGCAGTGGAGCTTTCCTGCTGGGAGGGTGTCTGGAAACCAGTTTGTAACGGGCTGGGCACCCCCTGTGGGCTGTCCCTGGGCCACCCAGCTCGTCAGAGCTGTGCCTGAGCTCCCTGTGCAGCCTCACCAGAGCAAAAGGACAGGGACAGTGACATTGAGTCCTGCCATGGAACAGGGACATGGTTCAACCAAGGGAACAAGATCCCAGGGCTCTCCTGTGTGCAGGATGAGCTTGACCTGTGCCCTGGCAGCCTGTCCCTCTGGCTGCTCAGCCTTGTAGGTGCTGGGGAATGAGGGCAGCTCTGGGGGAGCAGAGTGAGGTCACCCCCAGCCCTGCTCTGTGCTGGCCCCAGGTGTGGGGCTGGGCAGGGCAGGGGTGGGAGGTGTCCCCCAGTGAGTGGGGCTGTCCAGCTGCCTCAGCCAAGGCTCCTCCTGCCTTGGGGCCTTCTCCAAGCACTGTGTCCAGCTCTAAATACCTGACAGATCCCATTTGCTCCTGGAACTTGTCCACTTGGCTGAACCTGGAGTCTGGCTGCAGGAGAAGGTGCTGGTGAAGACTGAGGTGGGAGGAAGGCCATGTTTGTTGTTTAACAGATGCATTGAGAAGAGCTGCTAGCACCAAGAGCTGCCAGCTCTGACACAGGAAAACTCTGCCCAAATAGCTGAGCTTCATCTCCTGCCAGTGCCTCCTCCTGAAGGATCCCTCTTCTCCCTGTCTGCACACACAAGACTGAAGATGCCTCCTGGTTCAAAGTGCACTGAACTCCAGTCAGATACAGACCTGACTCACTGAGACACAATCCCAGCCCATCCTCTCCTCTGTGTGTGTGTAGGTTTGGTGTCTGCCATGACCTTGTCCTGCTCTGGGGCACAATGGAGCAGCAGCTGCAGGGAAAGGGCCCCCACAGCCCCTGCCAGGAGCTGAGCTGTGCCTGCTGTTCCTCGAGCCCCTGGGGACTTTTAATTGCTTTGCATGTTGGTTTCTGCTGCTTCTCCTCTGTCCAAAACTGTGTTAAACTGTAATAATAAATGTTGAAGCTGTCTGTTGTTCCTCTTGGGGCCCTTGAAGGCAGGAGGCTGCAGGTGCTTGTCAAAAATAGCCTGGGCAGCAGCGTGGAGGGGAGGTTTGGGTGTCAGAGCTGGAGGAGGTGAAGGCAGCAGAGATGGCCCTGTCTCTGCCCTGTGCAGGGTTTTGTGCTCCCCACTGAAGCAGGAGCCTGGCTGGGTGGTGTTCAGTGGAGCCAGGCTGATGCTGCAGCACCACATGCTCATGGCAGCAGAAACAGCAGGGGCTGTGTTCCTGCAGGAATCACAAAACCCCAGAACAGCTGGGGCTGGAAAAGACCTCTGGAGATCACTCAGTTCCCTGTGAGAGCAGGCTCACATGGAGCAGCCATCACAGGAATGAGTCCAGGGGGTTTTGGAATGTCTCCAGAGCAGGAAACTCCAAACTCTCCCTGGACACCTGCTCCTGTGCTTTGCCACCCTCAGTGTAAAGAAATTCTTCCTCCTCTTGAGGGGGGACTTCTTGTGTTTTACTTTCTGGCTGTTGCTCCTCCTCCTTCTGCTGGGCACCACTGGAAGAGCCCTGCCCATCCTCTTGGGGGATGCCAGCCCATGTCAGACCCTGCTTTCTGCTCCTGGGGCCTTTCCCTGGATTACCATCTAAAGAGTTGGGTCTGAGCTGCTGCTGTCAGCCAAACAAACACAGAGCATTTGAAAATGAAAGATGGTTACAAATTTTATGGGCTGGGAAATGGCTTTTGACCTGTTCTCTCCATAGTTTTGATCCATGTTCTCTCTTTGCTCCATGTTCTCTCTTTTGACCTGTTCTCTCCACAGTTTTTCTCCATGATCTCTCTTTGGACCTGTTCTCTCCATAGTTTTGCTCCATGTTCTTTCTCTCTTTGGACCTGTTTTCTCTTTGGACCTGTTCTCTCCACAGTTTTTCTCCATGATCTCTTTTTGGGCCTGTTCTCTCTTTGGACCTGTTCTCTCCATAGTTTTGCTCCATGTTCTTTCTCTCTTTGGACCTGTTCTCTCTTTGGACCTGTTCTCTCCATAGTTTTGCTCCATGTTCTCTCTTTGGATCTGTTCTCTCCACAGTTTTGCTCCCAGGTGTGTCTGCTGGGCTGCTCTCCAGCCTCTCATCCCCCAGACTGTGTCCAGCCCTGCCCAGGTGCAGGTTCCAGCACTGCTGCTGTTGGATCTCACTCAGGCTGTGCCTGCCCAGCTCCCTGTGAGGCCCTCTGGGGCTCCACAGCCCCTTCAGGTCACTGTTGTTGGCAAACCTGCTTAATGGATGGTCAATTCCTGGATTTGGAGCATTTGTAAAAACATTCAAGAGCACCAGCCCTCAGACAGAGCCCTGTGTAACCCCACTGGTGACTGTCCTTTGTCCCTGCCCTGGAAAATCCAGTTCCATGGCAATCATGGGATTTTCTCCTCTTTCCCCCTGGATTTGGAGGGGTCTCCTTTCATTCCAGCCTCATCCCAGCTTTGCTGCCATATCCAGCCACCCAAATAATGGGATTTTTGGATCTTCCTGCACATCTGGATGTCCCAGCCCCTTCCCCACCATCCCTGGAAATTCTGGGAAAACCAGGCTGGATACAGGGAAAGCCATTTGGGGCCATTCCTGATGTGACCCCATTTGCTGGAATCCTTTGAGCTTGACCTGGCAGTGACTGCTGCCTGCATTGTCTCTCAAGGGGTTTTCAGCAACTCCCTAAATAACCTCCAGGATTTCAACACTGAAGTGGGACTGACAGGCTTGTAGAATGTAGGGTCTTCTTCCTTAAATCTGCTTGAGAACTGGGACATTTATCACCTTCCACTCAACACAGGCTGTCCAGACTCCCCAAACCCTGAAAAACTACGGAGAGGTGGCAGGGTGACACCAGCAGTGCCCTGGGGTGGAGCAGTTTTATAAATGCTCCAAATCCAGGAATCCCATCTTGTCCCGAACAGGTTCAGGGGCTGCTGTGAGTCTGCCATCGTCCAGCACAGCCCTGCAGCCTTATGCATGCGAGGCCCTATTTAGATATATCAGATTATTCTGTTATCCCTTATCGTTACATTCCCTACGTCGCAAATCATTCTATGGAAGAAACCTCAGCTTCTTTAAGGGACACGAGGGGCAGGACGAACGCAGCTTCCTGGAGGCTTCACGCCATTGATTCCTATGAGGCTCCACAAACGCTGCTGTGGGAGTGAGGCGGGCTCGGGCAGCTCTGCGCGCGCTCCCTCAGGGGCCGCCGCCATCTTCCCGCCCCAGCCTCCGCCGCGCGCGGGCCGCCGGGACGGGGCGGCGCCGGCGCCGGGGATTGGCCCGCCGCCATCACGTGGCGAGGGGCAGCCGTCCGCGAGCCTTTCCCGCGAGGTGTGGCCGCGCCGGCGGCCGCTGATTGGTCGCGGTGCGAGGCGTGGCCGCTGGAGCGGTCGCTGATTGGCCGTGGCGCGCGCGGCCCGGCGCGAGGGCAGCACCGCCCACGTGACGCGGGCGCGGGGCCGGAGCGGGCCCGGAGCGGCGGCTGAGGCGGCGGTGAGTGAGGGCGGGCCCGGCACCGGCACCGCGGCTCGGACCGCCCCTCTGCTCCCTCCGGCGGAGCTGCCTCCCCGGGCCCCGCTCGGCCCCTGTCCCAGAGACAGCGGTGAGCGGGCCTCCGTGCAGCGGGACATCGCGCGGCCGGAGCGCAGCCCGGGCCCGGGAGGTGCAGCCCCGGCCCGAGAGGTGCAGCCCGGCCCGGTGTTCGTGCCCAGGGCTCCCGGGCCGCGTCAGAGCTAGTGTGGCGGGCTGGTTTTGTTGCCCGCAGCTGGATTTCCTTCAGCCCTTACCCATGGAGCGGTGTGGTGCGAGGAGAGAGAGCCGCAATGGAGCTGGAGGGATAGCGAGGAACTGCCGGTGCTGGAGGGAACACTGCTACAAGGCTTGACTTCTTTCTTTCTCTCCTTTTTCTCTCTAATGATTGCAGCGAGCGCTCGCAGCACGGCCCTTTGTCACTTCCCGGGAAAACTCCGAAAGCAAAGCCCTCGTTCCGCTGCTAGCATCCTCCGTTACCCGCGCTGAAACCCCACAGACCTTTCCTAATGCCGTGGGGACGATGCCGTGAGGCCTGGTAAGGCTCGGCCATAGCCATGACAGAGCCGCACCGGGTGTCGTTCACCACTCTGCACGGGCCCCTGAGCAGCAGCTTCCTCAAGAGGTCTCGCAAGGACGAGGCGGAGCAGCCCCCGGAGGCGGAGCCGGCGGCCACGGCCGTGCGCATCACCCTGACCCTCTTCGAGCCCGACCACAAACGCTGCCCCGAGTTCTTCTACCCCGATCTCCTCAAGAGCTGTCGGGGGAAAGTGAAAGGGAGCTCTTCAGGTGATAAGGTGAGTGTCCCTGGGGGATCTGTGGGGATCTGTGCTGCAGCTGAACGTCTCAAGGGCTGTCTCAGTTGTGAGAGCTGGGTCTGTGTTTGCTGTGAGTGCTGCGAGGAGGGAGGAGGGTGGGTGAACATTGACCCACAGGCTGGGGTGCTTGTTGTCAGGCCATGCTGGGGCACTCCTTTGCCCTGCTGAAATGTGGTGTTGTGCTGTGGCAGGTGTGGGATGTGATGCTCGTTCAGTGGATCTAAAGTGAGTTTTGGTACCTGGGCAGCAGGTAGTGATAAGGAGCTGTTTTCCAAAAAGTTCCAAAGGGGACATGAATGAAAACTCCTGTAGCGTCTAAAGTTTGAGTTAGGAGTGTTTGTCTGTGAAAAGAAACTTACTGGATTCTGTTTCTTTTACTGTTTGCCTTCAGGACTGTTAGCAGTCAGTTGATGTTTTATGCCATTTAATTTTTGGGGGTGTTTTCTGGGGTTTGTGAGAAGCAGAGGCAGGTACAAAACAAGCTGGGAAAGCACCCAAACCACAGGGACACTCTCAGAATCCCAGCATAGTTTGGCTTGGAAAGGGCCTTAAAGCTCATCCCATCCCACCCCTGCCATGGCAGGGACACCTCCCACTGTCCCACGTCACTCCCAGCCCTGCCCAGCCTGGCCTTGGGCACTGCCAGGGATCCAGGGGCAGCCACAGCTGCTCTGGGCACCCTGTGCCAGGGCCTGCCCACCCTCACAGGGAACAATTCCTCATTCCCAATATCCCATCCATCCCTGCCCTCTGGCAGTGGGAGCCATTCCCTGTGTCCTGTCCCTCCATCCCTTGTCCCCAGTCCCTCTGCAGCTCTCCTGGAGCCCCTTCAGGCCCTGGCAGGGGCTCTGAGGTGTCCCTGTGAGTGAGCACCCCCAGCTCTGCCAGCCTGGCTCCAGAGGGGCTCCAGCCCTTGGGGTGTCTCCATGGGCTCCCCTGGACTCTCTGCAGCAGCTCCAGGTCCTGCTGCTGTTGTTCCCCAGATCTGGGGGCAGCTCTGCAGGTGGGGTCTCACCTGAGGGGCAGAATCCCCCCCTCCTGCTGCCCATAGCAGGGCTCAGCCCAGCCCAGGGGGGTCTCTGGGTGCTCACAGCCAGGGCAGGTCCAGCTCCCACCCCAAATCCCTTCATCTCCCAGCCTGCACTGATCCCACAGGTTCCAGGTGCTCCAGCATTTGGCTTGGTTGAACTTTGTGAGGTTCCCATGGTCCCAGCCCTCCAGCCTGCCCAGGTCCCTCTGGATGCCCTCCCACCCCACAGCTGGGTGGCATCCCCAGGCATGCTGAGAGTGCCCTGATCACACTGTCCCTGGCACTGATGTTGATCAGCACTGTCCTAAAGGTTGCTTTATCTGAGCTTCTGCCCAGCTGCTCCATTCAGGATGGGTTAAATTCCTGCAGTTTTGGTGGCACTGTGACAGGTTTGGCTGTCATTGTTTTATCCCCTTTGTTTCTGCAGAAGAAAGACCCAGCTGATCCCTTCAATGATGAAGAAAAGGAAAGGCACAAAGTGGAGGCTCTTGCTAGGAAGTTTGAAGAAAAATATGTAAGTGTTGTTTTTTTTAAATTATGTTGTGTTGTTTTTTTTAAATTATGTTCTTTGGGCTGGGCAGTGCTGTTCAGGTCTCAGGCAGTGCTTTTAATGCTCACTGGCTCTCAAGTTCCTGTTCTCCCCCAGTCCTTTATCCTGGCTGCCATGTGCTGCTTTTTATGTTCTTTTTCTGTCTCAGGGCTGCAAAAATAGTTCAGATTCATTCTTAAATCAGATGAGTCTGATTAAAGCAAATTACATGAACTAAAGTGAGCTGCAAATCACTTGCTGTGATTGATAAAACTGAGTTTTCCTTAAGCAAAAATGGATTCCTAGGCCTTGTTGCTGTGGCAGAGTGGAATGTTCAGAGTGTGAGCCCGGGGCTGTGATGAGGACAGTGCTGCATGGATCTCTCTTACCTGTCCTTTCTGTTCTTCCTTTTCCATTATTTCTGTGGCTGGCACTAAAACCACACTGTGGTTTTTATACCCTTTGGCACTTTGGGGCAGTTGTGTTGTTTTGTGGCACAGATTTGGCCCGTGGGTCCCCCTGGCACACTCTGTGTGTGTTTGATGCCTGCAGCACTGAGTCTGAACCTGCTGGAGCACTTGGGGAAGAGCAAGCCCTATGGAAGAGAGCCCTGGCAGGATTGTTGGAGGGATGCAGACCCAGTTCAGTGTGGAGTCTGGCTGGAAGTTTTTCCTTTGGCTGCACTGTTTTGTTTCTGTATGACAAGGCTTAAAACTGGATTTACACACCCTGGGAGCGCAGTGTGACGGGAGCCAGCCCTGCTTTGCTTCTGCTGTAGCTTTTGTGTCCTGGAGCCTTGTGTCAGAGTATCTGTGGGCTGCTGGGATGGAAGAGTGATCCCAGTGTCCATGTTTGTTGTTCAGGGTGGCAAGAGGCGCAGGAAGGACCGGATCCAGGATCTGATTGATATGGGCTATGGCTACGATGAGTCCGACTCCTTCATCGACAACTCGGAGGCTGTGAGTGCAGGGGCTGGGGCTGCTGGGGCTGGGAGTGCCTAAAGGGGGCTGAGGGGAGGCTGAACCTGCTCTGGGACTGAGCCACGAGGCTGCCAGGGCCAGGGAGGGAGAGCTCTGGGGCAGGGGGTGAGCTCTGTGAGAGGGGCAGCTGTGTGGCAGGAGGTGCTGGTGGGCATCCAGAGTGTTCCTGGGGCAGCACAGCCTCCTCGTGACCAGGGACAGGACTTGGGGGCATGGCTGGAGCTGAGCCAGGGAGCTGTAGGTGGGATATCAGGAAAAGGTTCTTCCCCTTTCAAGGAACAGCTTTCTCAGAGCCACAGCACCAAGCCTGTGTGAGCTCCAGAGTGTTTGGACAACACTCTCAGGGATTGGGATTGTTGGGTTGTCTGTGCAGGGCCAGGAGCTGGACTCAATCTAATGGGTCCCTTCCAGCTCAGCATGTTTTGTGATTCCGTGGATCCCACTGCATCCTCCAAGCACCTGAGCTGTGGAATGAGGTAAGCAGGTCCCAGTGGCAATGAAGTGTTGTCTGTTCTTTGCAGTATGATGAGCTGGTTCCTGCCTCTCTCACCACCAAGTATGGAGGGTTCTACATCAACTCAGGCACGCTGCAGTTCCGGCAGGCCTCTGAGTCTGAGGATGACTATGTCAAAGAGAAGAAGAAGAAGTGTCCCAAGGTCAGGAAGGAGCTTTCTCAATGATCCCCTCTGTTACAGCTCAGAGCTTGCTGCATGAAAGTGTGTTAACATCCAGAGTGGGAGAGATTTATGACTTGGCGTGGACAGGATAGGGATAGGCACATGAAATCCCATTGTATCCTAAAATTTCTGAGTAAAATGAAGCATGTCTGGCATGGATAAGACTCTGGTGGGGTTACCTGGTTCCCAGAGCAGAGGTGGCAGCAGCTCCCTGTCACCCTGGAAGTCACAGCATTATGGGAGTGGTGTCAGATGCTGGAGGCAACACATGCCAGAGCCATGGAGAGGGATGTAGGGGGTTGGGGTGATGATCCTGTGTTTTCACATGCCTGGCAGAGGCCCCAGAGTGGCTCTGGGAGTGCTGGTGATGTTGTGGGAAACTCTTTGGTTGTGACTTGTTTTTAAACCCTCTGCAGAAGCGGAAGTTGAAAGATGGGGGTGAAAAAATAAAGAAGAAGAAGAAGGATGATTCTTATGACAAGGAAAAGAAATCAAAGAAGTCCAAGTTTCCAAAAGCTGGGTAAGGAGGGGAGGAGGCAATTCTTGCTGCTCAGCATCTTGTTCCAGGGTTCCAGGTGGCTGCAGTAGGAACCTGTTGCAGTGTGGGGTGGCTTCAATGCACATTGCAAACACCAGCAAGAAACCAGCAACACCACCCCTGTTGCTTCCCAAGGTGGAAAAAGGGAAGGAGCACAGCTCCAGAGCAGCAGGGTGTGAGCATGGGGGGAGCACAGCTGGCTGCAGGAGTGGTGTTGTTTTTGGAGCTCTGTTTAATGGGAACAGATCTGGAGAGGAGAGAGAAAGATAATAACTGTTGGGATGAAGCTGTGGGAGGAAAGGCAGGTGGGAAGGGCTTGGGGCTGCCAGGAGGGAGAGGTTACAAGGCAGGCTGTGTCACTGCTCTCTCTGGGCAGTCCTTAGTACTCCTGCCCAAAGTATTTCTTGGATGAGTGCTCAGCTCTTTTATAGCTTTTGGGCTGTAAAATGGAATGATTTTTCTTTTTGTTCTGAGTCATCTTGTGCTGTAGCTCTGTCCATGCTTTGATCTGCCTGGCCTGTCTCTTTCAGTGTCTATATCTGTTGCTTTTCATTAATTTCCTGTATTTTCCTCCTAAGTTTTTTCCTTCTACCTTTAACTATTCTTTGTAATTTATTTTTTCCTGCATGGATCTGCTTTTGGGCAGCAGCAGCCCATGTGTCTGACATGGTATCAGTGTGTGATTCCTTCAAAGTGAGCAAGGAAAGGAATTTGCTCTCCTGGTTTTAACACAGCAGAAAGCTTCACACTAACTCTGTCCTGCCTCAGTTCCTCTGTACTAATTGTGCATTTCCCAACCTTCCTTGCTGGAATAACAATAATTTTTCTGTAGCTAAGTGAAAGCAGAGCTCTGTGGAGGTCGTTTAGGCCCCAGCACCTCTCTGCAGTGAGTCAGGACAGACTTCTCTGAGCTGAGAAGAGCAGCCAGAACCCTGAGACTTTTAGAAGCTGTAAAATACTTTTTCTGCTGTAATTGGTTAAGGAGCTAAGACTTTTCAGGGAGTTGTGCCTGAAGTGAACTGGGGAAAAGGGACCCTGTCTGCTCCTTGGTCTTGTATTCAGTTCCCTTTCCCCCTCTACCCTTTGTTTGCAGCTTCACAGCATTAAATGCAAGTAAGGAGAAGAAGAAGAAGAAATACTCTGGAGCTCTCAGTGTCAAGGAGATGCTGAAGAAGTTCCAGAAGGAGAAGGATGCTCAGAAGAAGAAAGACGAAGAGCAGAAAGCGGTGGCCCCTTCCCCAGCAGACCCTGCAGGCCCAAGGGAGGCAGAGGCCATGGCTGACCCTCTGCTGTCCCTCTTTGGGCACGCCAGTGACAGTGACCTGCTGCAGGCAGCCTCAGCCATGGACTCCCTGAGCGAGCTGGACCTGGAGCGGCTGCTCAGCGAGTCCCCCGAGGGCAGCCCCTGCCCTGAGCTGGAGGATGGCAGCGACCCTGCCTTGGAGCAGGAGTTCAAGCAGCCCCCATCCCTCCCCGAGGGGCTACCTGCCCCCCTGGAGAAAAGGATCAAGGAACTGGCTCAGGTACAGCAGCTCCTGGGGACACTGGGGCTGGCGGGGACACAGCTCTGCTGGGAGGGTGACAGGAGGGTGTGACAGGAATATGTGTGTGTGTGTCTGTGTGTGTGACAGGAGGGTGTGACAGGAATGTGTGTGTGTGTGTGTGTGTGTGTGACAGGAGGGTGTGTGTGTGTGACACAGGAGGGTGTGTGTGTGTGTGTGACAGGAGGGCACAGCTCTGTGTGTGTGACAAGAGGGCACAGCTCTGCTGGCTCTCTGTGTGTGACAGGAGTGCACAGCTCTGTGTGTGTGACAGTGACAGGAGGACACAGCTCTGTGTGTGTGACAGTGACAGGAGTGCACAGCTCTGTGTGTGTGTGACAGTGACAGGAGGGCACAGCTCTGTGTGTGTGTGTGACAGGAGGGGCACAGCTCTGTGTGTGTGACAGGAGGACACAACTCTGTGTGTGACAGTGACAGGAGGGCACAGCTCTGCTGGCTCTGTGTGTGTGACAGGAGGACACAACTCTGTGTGTGACAGTGACAGGAGGGCACAGCTCTGTGTGTGTGTGACAGTGACAGGAGGGCACAGCTCTGTGTGTGTGACAATGACAGGAGGGCACAGCTCTGTGTGTGTGTGACAAGAGGGCACAGCTCTGTGTGTGTGTGTGACAGGAGTGCACAGCTCTGTGTGTGTGACAGGAGGGCACAGCTGTGTGTGTGTGTGTGACAGGAGTGCACAGCTCTGTGTGTGACAGTGACAGGAGGGCACAGCTCTGTGTGTGTGTGTGACAGGAGGGCACAGCTCTGTGTGTGTGACAGGAGGGCACAGCTCTGTGTGTGTGACAGTGACAGGAGGGCACAGCTCTGTGTGTGTGTGTGACAGGAGGGCACAGCTCTGTGTTTGTATGTGACAGGAGGGCACAGCTGTGTGTGTGTGTGTGACAGGAGGGCACAGCTCTGTGTGTGTGACAGGAGGGCACAGCTGTGTGTGTGTGTGACAGGAGGGCACAGCTCTGTGTGTGTGACAGTGACAGGAGGGCACAGCTGTGTGTGTGTGTGTGACAGGAGGGCACAGCTCTGTGTGTGTGTGTGACAGGAGGGCACAGCTCTGTGTGTGTGTGTGACAGGAGGGCACAGCTCTGTGTGTGTGTGTGACAGGAGGGCACAGCTCTGTGTGTGTGTGTGACAGTGACAGGAGGGCACAGCTCTGTGTGTGTGACAGGAGGGCACAGCTCTGCTGGCTCTGTGTGTGTGACAGGAGGGCACAGCTCTGTGTTTGTGTGTGACAAGGGGGCACAGCTCTGCTGGCTCTGTGTGTGTGACAGTGACAGGAGGACACAGCTCTGTGTGTGTGTGACAGTGACAGGAGGGCACAGCTCTGTGTTTGTGTGTGACAAGGGGGCACAGCTCTGCTGGCTCTGTGTGTGTGACAGGAAGGCACAGCTCTGTGTTTGTGTGTGACAGGAGGGCACAGCTCTGTGTGTGTGTGACAGTGACAGGAGGGCACAGCTCTGTGTGTGTGACAGGAGGGCACAGCTCTGTGTGTGTGACAAGAGGGCACAGCTCTGCTGGCTCTGTGTGTGTGACAGGAGGGCACAGCTCTGTGTGTGTGACAAGAGGGCACAGCTCTGCTGGCTCTGTGTGTGTGGCAGGAGGGCACAGCTCCACTGGCTGTGTGTGGCAGCACACAGGGACAGCACACTCCAGTGGGAGTTTCTCAGATCCTCTGGAATCACACCTTTGTGTCACTCAGTTTCCTCTAAGTGATTTTCTTGAAGGCCCAGATGTGAAGTGATGTCCAAGTGCTGGATCTTGTCAGGTGCTGAATGTGACACTTGAGATCACAACTGGCCAGGATTCCTTCTTTACTCCTCTTGGAAAAGTATGGACCTGGTGCAAGCAGTAATTTCCAAAGTCAGTTTGACATGAATGGACTGAAATGTGAATTACTGAGCCAGGGGTTCTGGTTTGGGTTGGGATGGAGGTCATTTTCTCCAGAGTGGCTGTTTTGGGGCAGTTTGGAATTGTGCTGTACACAGAGCTGATATCCCAGGGATGTTTTGTTGTTGAGCAGGGAGTGCTCACCCAGTGCCAAGGCCTCTGGTGCTCCCACCCCAGGCTGCCAGTGAGAGCAGGAGGAGCTGGGAGGGGACAGCCAGGACAGGGATTCCAACAGGGATATCCCAGACAGGGGAGTCATGCTCAGCAGATAAAACTGGGGGAAAAGGAGGAGGGGATGTTTGTAGTGATGGCATTTGTTTCCCACATGAAACATGTGATGGATGGAGCCCTGCTGTCCTGGGGATGGCTCAACACTGCCTGTCCACGGGGCGTGAGGAATGAATTCCTTGTTTTCTTTGCTTGCATGGCTTTTGCTTTCCCTGTTACACTGCCTTGTCTCATTCCATGGGTTTTCTCACTTTCACCTCTGTGATTTCCTGCCCCATCCCACCTGGGTGAGGGAGCAGCAGCTGTGAGGGGCTGAGTTGCAGGCTGGGGTTAAACCATGACAAGGACAAATGCCACCATAATGTTTTCAATGTGCTGTGCTGGTCAGGACACTGAAGGGGTGCACAGTGCTGTGTGTGTGAAATAAGAGGGTGCAGCTGGAAAGCACTGGCACAGTTGTGCACTGGGAGAAGGCCTGGAAAGCCCTGTAGATGGGGCTTGAGGATTTGCTAGAACCATTTCCATGTCACAGGCAGAGCCTTTGCTGAAGCTTGGGTACCACTGGAGCTGCACCAATTTGGCAATTTGAGTCCTTCAGCCATTTTTAACATCTGGTTGTTGGGGTCCCATTAGGGAGGAATGGATTCTTTGCTTCTTTTCTGCCAGGGCCAGGATTAAGTGACCAGACAGTGTTTCTTGTCAGACTCAGATGTTTATGAGTTCTTATCTATGTCACAGTCTCACAAGCTGTGAGTTTTACAGTGCTTTTCTCTAACAAGGTAGAAAATGGCTATGTATCTCTCTCTATAAGGCCTTTTAAGGCTAAACTGTCCAATTAGGAAATGACACCAAAATTATTTTTACTTTTAACCCAATAACCAACCACCTGTGCCCACAATGTGGACTTTTTATCCAATTACACAAAACCACCCAAACCCATGGAAGAAGATGAAGAAGAAGGAGCAGCCTCTGCCCTGAAACCTCCATCTTGCTTTATATATATTACTATATTCTAAAACATTAAACTCTTAAGTTTTCCACCACACATTACACACTTCTGTTCAAACTCCACACCCACAATCCCAGTTCTGCCATTCCATTCTGGAAGCTTCTCCACAGCCTCAGGTCAGTGCAGTGTTCTCTGGGGGGGTCAGTGCCTGGCAGCACAGAAAGTCTGAAATTCTCAGTGACCAGGGTTCCAGCAAAGGAGTGAAATATATTGATGTCTAGAAGGATGATCTTCTGTCTTTTCACCAGTAGCTCCTCCTGCAGGTGGGCTCCTTCTCCATAGTGTGATGTGCTTTGGGAAGCTCCAGTCTAATTTGGAGAAGGAAAACACTGGGTGCTGGTCAGGGATCTCTTCCTGGCCTGTCACAGTGTGCTGTGAGCCTTGTGGTGTGAGGGCTGTCACCATCAGCCTGTCAGCAAGTGCTGGGAGGTTTTGTTCCTGCTGCTGGTGTGGTTTTAAACATTGATTTTAAGTCCTAAACATGCCATTGGAGCTCTGTGGTGGTTCTGCCTCCTGGGGCACTTCAGTGCAGAGCACCTCTTGCTGAAGTGAGGGATGCTGAGTAACTCCTGTCACTGAAGATAAGCTGCTCTCAGAGAACTGTTCTGCTGAGTTGTGCACTGGGAGTGAGCAGATGGGAGGGGAGGAGGAGCTGAAGCAAGTATTGCCACGGCTGATAAAAATAATGGGCTCTTGGTGGATGTTTCTGTTTCAGAGAGCACCAAAACAGCTGTTTGTGGCTCTATCTGAGTTAAAGGAGAATGTTTTGGAAGTTCCATGGTATCAGGTTAATTGTTATGGTGTTGTGAAACAGTTTAATAGCAGAGTCCCCACTGGTTTCCCTGCTTAGATTTTCCTGCTGCTGTGTCTCTTGTGGCTGGATTGTGGGTGTTAAGAGAAGAAAGAAACTGAAATTGTGGGTCAGGGCTGTGGGACATGAGCTCAGGTGGCACTGAAGAGGTGCTGGACCTCTGCCTGAGAGCCAGATCTCTATCCCAGAGGTGGGAGCATCTCCTGAGCTAAATGGAGCCTCCAGGCATTTCCTTTCTCCTTGAACTGCTTTGACTTTAACCCTCTCCTTCCTGAGTAATTTTCCTGTTTAGGATTCTCCTTAGCATTGACTCTTGTCCTTTGACATCACCTGCTGCTGGCAGGGAGGAATGTTCACCCTCTGGGCATCAATTAATTGCTTGCCTGCCTCAACTTTGGAGTGATAAATAATGGGATTTCAAAATCCTCTCCTGGTCTGCTTCCCTGTGCAAGGAATCACTAACTCATGGTGCTGCCTTGTGCCAAATCCCAGTTTTGTTTATGTCCCCACTCAGAAAAAGCTGAAAGCTCTTGGCAATTTGCTTCTACCTCATTCATCTCTTGGAATTATTTTCCTGCTGGACATATTTTTCATGGGTGTGATTGTTTTGGGCAGCACTTTGTGAGCTGCAGTCATAGCTCTGGAAGCTTCCTGAACTGGGCTTTTTTTTTTTGTTTCCATGGTGTTGACTGGGAGTAACACATCCCCTGTGGCTGTGACTCTTCTCTCTTGGTGTCTTGGCTTAGTTTCCAGATGGATCTAGTAAACCTGGTGATAAGTCTCCTCAACCTTCCTTAGATGTGATTAGTTTGAGCTTCCCTGGTCCAGGGACAAGCTCTGAGCTCATATTCCTCCTTTTACTGAGAAGATAAAACCATGCTTGAAGCTGTTGTTGTCCCCATGGCAAGTTTGCCAGAGAAGTCACCTCCTTTGTCCTAGGAAACACTCCAGAGTGGTGATTCCAATCTGGAGAGGAGAATCCAGGCTGGGAAGGTCACCAGGTGTTGCCAGGTCAGACAGGGACCCGAGCAGGGGAGGTTCACACTTCTGCTGTGTTTTGCAGAGATAATCAAAACTCTACAACTGTTGTGAAAGTTGTAAAGCTGGTATGTTTATTACAGCGTTGGATACATGTGGGAATTGTTTTTTTAAATGATATGTGTACTTCTGGGAACTTCAGGGGTTTTTTTATCTTTTTTTCAGATACCTATGTATACAATTTTACAATAGGTTCATACATATTCATTTTTATGAATTTCGCCTGACATTTGCTGCTAGTTCTTTATCAGAAAGAATTCTTAGGTCAGGTTGACTTGCTCTCACAGCAGTTTCTCTGTATCTTTCTATCACTTTCTGTCTCTCCTTTTATCTCTGTCTTTCATTGAAGCAGTTTCTCTGAGCTTAGGCTTTTTGCAGTCAGGCTAAATAGCTATGTTTTCTAACTACAGACTCAACTCAAAAATGTACATTTCACTTAAATCAAAGTGGATTTATACTTTGGAAAAATTTTACTTTGCTTTAGCTGTGGCAGAGTTTGTGTCATAAAGCTGTGCCTTGTTTTGCAGTAGTTCTGGGGTGGTTTTGAAGACACCTGGTTGCTTGTGCCAGCTGTGAAGTGCTGATGATTTGTAACACAAATTTCCTGACTTCCAGGCTGCCAGAGCTGCTGAGGGAGAAGGCAAGCAGAGATTCTTCACTCAGGACATCAACAACATCATCCTGGAGTAAGTGCTGCCAGCAGAGAGCTGTGGGAAAGGAGAGCATTAAGGAGAGCATTAGGCAGAGCATTCTTGGTAAATCCAGGAGCAGGTTCAGCAGGAATTGTGGGGTTGTCCTTGTACAGGTCTTCCAGGCAGAACATGCCCAGAATAACATGAAAGTCTCCTATAAATGGCTTTCAGTTGAAATATGATGAGCTAGGAGAGTGTTGGAGGGAATGTACCCAGGCCTCCTGTTCTCAGGATGCTGCCTGATATTTTTGTGCCTAAATTTGGTCACTTGACCTGTGAGTTTAGCCTGATGCAAGTAAATCTCTCCCTGTGAGAGATGTCAGGTGTGTTTTTGCTACTTAACTTGCATGCTATGTAGAATTGTTTGTAACTGGGATAAGGCTGCTGTGTTCAACTGGTTCTCTGGGAAAACTGGAGGAATTCCATTCCTGCTCTGTGTTTTGAGGCCCAAATTACAGAGTGCCAGTGTTGCTCAGGCAGCTGCAGATAATGGCTTCATTCTTCTGCCAGAGCCTGGACAGGGCTGATGAATGCACAGGGTTTTGTGATCAGTGCAATTACACTGACACCCAGGCTTTAATTTCATTAAGGTTTATCCAGGCACTTGCAGGGAACTGCCAAGGGGAGTTTGGGACTCTGTTTCCCTCTCATTTCCAGGGCTGATTATCACCTTCCAGCATTCCAGTGCTGGCTGCACAAACAGTCCTTGCCTGGTGGTGAACTGATCACTTCAGCCTCACTCAGAGGAGATTTAGACAGATTTGTACAATTTTGCTGCACAATTTGGAACAGGGGAACCCCAGACATGAATATAGATTGAGAGAAGAATTTGGGCTGTTAGAGAGATGCCCCAAGGGCTGGAGCCCCTCTGCTCTGGAGCCAGGCTGGCAGAGCTGGGGGTGCTCCCCTGGAGAGGAGAAGCTCCAGGGACACCTCAGAGCCCCTGCCAGGGCCTGAAGGGGCTCCAGGAGAGCTGGAGAGGGACTGGGGACAAGGGATGGAGGGACAGGACACAGGGAATGGCTCCCAGTGCCAGAGGGCAGGGATGGATGGGATATTGGGAATTGGGAATTGTTCCCTGTGAGGGTGGGCAGGCCCTGGCACAGGGTGCCCAGAGCAGCTGTGGCTGCCCCTGGATCCCTGGCAGTGCCCAAGGCCAGGCTGGGCAGGGCTGGGAGCAGCCTGGGACAGTGGGAGGTGTCCCTGGACATGGCAGGGAAGGAACAAGATGAACTTTAAGGTTCCTTCCAACTCAAAGCATTCTGTGACTTTAATAATGGTGATGATGAATCACTTGATATTTTTTACACTTTCTGATACTGAGAGATGGCTTAAAAAGCCAGGCTCCTAATTTCTGTTTGATTGTGCAATAGGTTTGGGTTTGGCACATGCTGTCTCTCTCATCTGCTCACTTGGAAGTTGAAACCCAAGGGATAAAGTTTGATTTTGTGTTGTCCTGAATTCCACTGCCACAGCACCTGATACAACCAGTGTGCACTTCCCATTTTATTGCCTGATCCTCCTGCCTGCAGGTGCCAGGGGGAGCAGATGAGACTGCAGACTGCCACCTGTTCCTTCTCCAGCAGATTCAAAGCACAGCTTGGGATAAAATCTGTTGATTCTAGAATCCAGAGAACTTTGATGCAGTTTACCTTGTCCTTCATCCCTCTGTCCCTGTTGGGGGATGATGAAAAGGAAAGCCTTATAAATATGATTGTCTGGCAAAAGGTTTTGAGAATATGGAAACTATAAGTGAGATTGAAATGAAAGCAAGCTTTGAGATACCTCAGTTACTGAACAACTGGAAAACATTGGCATGGCCAGCTGAAGGTGATCCCCTTTTGATGGAACAACACCCTCTGCTTGCAGACAGGCCCAAGGGTCAGAGCAGACCCTGCCAGCTTGGCAGAAGGGGCCCAAAGAGGAGTTTATAGGGTTTAAAATGTAACACAGTATGGAAATGTAATGATTCTTATAGGCTGTATGGAAATGCTGTAGGATTTGTATCTTGTACTAGATTGGTTAGTGAGAATTAGAATATTCAACACAGAAGAAGATTTATTGTATTGCAATGGGAACCTTGCTCTCTTACCCTCTTGCTCTCTCACCCTCTCATCCTCTCTGCCCCTCTCTTCTCTCAGCCTGCTCTGAGCTGTGTTTGGCAGCTCCCAGCAGGGCCCTGCCCCCAGGCCCTTTGCAATAAACCCCAAGTTCCTGACCTGGCGCAGAGATCTCTGTCTCTGTCCCCACCGTCCTACCCCTGACACTCCTACATGTCCCTGCCTCCCAGTCCCCTCAGGGTGGCCCTGGTGGCTCAGGGCTGGCTGGCAGTCCTGCTGAGGCTGTGTTTTTGTCCCCAGCATCGAGCTGCAGACGCGGGAGCTCAGCAGCCAGGTGCGCTCGGGGGTCTACGCCCACCTGGCCACCTTCTTCCCCTGCAGCAAGGACACGCTGCTGAAGAGAGCCCGCAGGCTCTACCTCTACGAGCAGGTCAGGAGGTGCCACCAGGCCTGGGGGGTGGTGGCCCTGCTGGGGGGTGGTGGCCTTGCTGGGCACAGTGTGGCTGTTGCTGTCCCCAAACCCTGTGTCTTCCATGGAGCACCAGCCCAGCGCAGTGGCTGGGTGGCTGGGTGGGGGCTGGAGCTGGCTGGAGTTTGGTGTCCCAGCCATGGGAACATTTTGGGGTGTTCTGTGTGGCAGCAGCTCTCTGGCCACAGAGAGAAACACACAGCTCACACAGCTTTCCTTTTGGAGTCTCTGTGGCTGAGATGACCCCGAGGTGTTGGAAAGTCTCTTTTTCCCAGCCCAGAGATCGAAGGGAGAGTCAGGATTCTTCAGCTCTGGTTTTCAAGGTTTATTCTCTGTTATCTATTATTCTATCTAACATTCTTTTATTTGTTATCTATCTATTTATTTGTTATTCTATTTATTTATTATCTATCTAACATTCTTTCTCTGACCTGCTGAGATCTGTCTGGCAGGTCAGTCCATGGCACACTGACCACCCTCAGGACAGTGTTACCTTTCTATACTAAAAACTACCTGTACTTTATTTATAATAATGTTCAAATACCCATCACCTATGTTAGACAGTGTGTTTCTACTCTAAACCAATCCAAAAGTGCCATCATCACCCAGAAGATGGAGGCTAAGAAGAAGAAAGAAGAAGGGCAAGGCACACCCAAATTCCTCTGGCTTGGCTTCTGAACCCCCATTCTAAAAACCTCAACATTTTACTTTTTCACCCTCTGACAAAGTAACTGTCATTCTACTTAAACTTTTGTGGCTTGTAAACCTTCACATAAAGTTGGTAATTTTCTCCATGGGTTAAAATCAAAGCCACAGGTGTCTTTGGCTTCATGCTAAGGTCTCTGAGCCCCCTCCCAGGGGCTCGAGCCATCCAGGGCAGCCAGAGGGATGTCCTGGGTTCTGACACTTTCCCAGGCATCGTTCTGGGAAAAATCTGTGAGAAGATCAGAGAAAAAAAATGAGAAACAATTCTTAACTTGCTGCACCTGGTATTGTGAACATGTGGAATGTGTAACACAGATTTGTTTACCAAAGGATGATTTGTTACTTAACTAATGGCGACAGTGTTTTAATTAAAGAACTAATCAATTCCTCCTGTAGTGAACTAAGGTACAAAAGTACAGGTTTATTAATACAGATTATTGCTCAGGCTTCTGTGAATACAGGGAGTGTGTGTGGGTTACCAGCCAGTCGTGGCTGTTGTGCTGACAGCTCTGTGCCCGCTGCAGGGCGGGCGCCTGAAGGAGCCTCTGCAGAAGCTGAAGGAAGCCATTGGAAGGGCCATGCCAGAGCAGGTGGCCAAGTACCAGGAGGAATGCCAAGCCCATACTCAGGCCAAGTTTGCCAAGTAAGCTCCTCATTTGCTCATTCCCCCCTCTGTGGCTTTTCCCAGCAGGCTCCCTGTGGCCTGGGCTGCTCTCCTGAAGTTTGCCACCTCTTTTTGTTCCGTGGGTTACATTTGTTGATTGGCCTGACTGAGCTGTGTGTGTTCTTTGTGCTGTCTGTGGCCATGCCAGCTACAGCAGCACTGATGGGACAGAGCTTGGCTGAAGGGTTTTGCATGTGCAGACATGTCCTTGGGAACAGTCAGGCTGCATTAGTCCCATCACCTCTGTTACAAAATATTGGGAGATTTCTTAACCTTCAGCCCGTAGCTCAGCTTGCACCCTAAGCCAGAGATTGCTGATACTGAGACCTCCAGTGCTGTTCAGAGATACTTAATCTACTTAATACTGCAGATTAACTATCTGCTTGTACCTGCAGGATGATCACTTCCAACTTTTCTGTCTCCATTTTAGGATGCTGGAAGAGGAAAAAGACAAAGAGCAGCGAGTTTGTTCTGATGATGATGAGGATGAAGAAAAGGGAGGGAAGCGTGTCGCGGGCCCGCGGAAGAAATTCCAGTGGAATGATGAAATCAGGTTTGAATAACTCAGATATTAAGCAAATTCATGACCTGTCTTACTCTTTGCAGTTGGCAGTGAAGCATTTTGGAGTCTGTGTTTTGTTTACAAAGCACCTGTAGGAGCAGTCAGCGTGGAGGTTCGTGGTCTTGGTTGTGGAAGCCATTTCTGCATTTATTGCATCTCACCCTGAAGCTGATTTCAGGCCCAGGCTAACCCTGAGAGCCTCTGTGCAGAGTCCAAAAGAGAGTCAGATCTTTGGGAGCAGAAGGGATTCAGCTGAATTGCTGGCATCCTACAGCCCAGACTTTGACATGCCCAGGTTCTGGTTCTGGAAGCAGCTGAAGCTGTTGGGTTCTGCTGCCCCTGGAGTTGGGGCTGACAGAAAAGGGAGTGCTGAGAACAGGGGAGAGTGACAAAGGGTAAAAGGAAAATCAGTCCTGCTGTCTTTTTCTTCTTATTCTGGAACAGATTTGTGCTGCTGATCCATGTAGGACACAGCCAGCTGTGCTTCCTTGCAGAGAGGTTCAGTTCTGTGCTTGTTACTGGTGCCTGTGGCTCTGGCACTGGTTTGCTGCCTCAGCTGGTTCAGGAGTTCACACTGGGAAGGGATAACAAGACTTTTCTCCCTGTGCACACACAGACTGTGCTTTTCCCTTCTCCTTTCCTAAGGAGGCAGTGCAGGGTTGTGTCTTGGTGATTTTATCCAGCCTGGATAAAGAGAATGATCTCCAAGTGGGAAAGGTCAATCTGCATAACTGTATGTGAAATCTTCCTGTTCCTCAGGGAGCTGCTTTGCCACTTGGTGAAGATTAAATTGGATGGTTATGACCTTGACAAGAATAAGGCTCAGTCTCTAGAGGATTATGTGAAGACCTTCCTAGAAGGAGAGGTGAAGCCCCTTTGGCCAAAAGGCTGGATGCAGGCCAGGTGAGCAAGAACCAAGGGATTCCTTGTCCCAAGGGACCTGGGAAGGTCATTAGTCCTACCCTTGCTCAGGGAATGGTTGGCTTCAGAGTTAGATCAGAGTGCTCAAGGCTTTGGCATGTGGAATTTTGGAAATTCCCAAGGATGGAGATTACCACAGCATCTCTGGGCTCCTGTTCTGGTACTTGATCACTCTTCATGAGATCTTTTCTCCTTATTTCCTGTAAGAATTCCCCTTGCTGCACTGAACTGAATATTCCCTGCTTTTATTTTTTACTGTGCACCTTTGAGAAAGGTCTGGCTCCATCCTGTTCCTGTCTCCACCACTCTTTAGGTAGTGGCAGTCTGCCATTAGACTCCTCCTGGGGCTTCTCTTTTTCCAGGCTGAGCAAACCCAGTTCCCTCCACCTCTCCTTGACTGTCCTGTGTTGCTGTTCCTTGGGATGTTTCCAGTTTGTTGGCATCTCTCTTGGATTGTGGGGACCCTGAAGCTGGATCTGTGTCCAGATATGTCCTCCCAGGTGCTGATCAGGGGAGGGTTTGCCCTCAGCAGGACACCTCTGCAGCAGTGCTTCCCTTCCCTTGCCCCCAGGAGCCCCAGGCCTTTTCCTGCAGGGCTCTGCCCAGGGCTGTTCCATGCCAGTTGCAGGACTTGGTGCTGGATCTCCCTGAGCTTCACAAGGTTTGTGTAGGTCCCTTTCTCCAGCCTGGGAAGGGCCCTGTGGATGGCAGCCCTGCCTTCTCCCCTGCCTCTGTCCCTTTTCACCTCCCAAATGCCTGAGTGCAGCCAGGACTGGGCAGCCTTGGTGCCATGGTGGTGTCACACAGGTGCCACTGGCACTGAACTGGCTCTGAACTCAGGCCCATGGGCCAGTCTCTGCTTTCTTGGCTCTGTATCACAAAAGATCCACTTGTAATCACAAAGGATACATTTTCCGGACACTTTGGGAAGTCTTCTCTGGAGTATTCCCAAAAGAAGGGTTTTAGGGGCTTACTGGAGTCAGTAGAATCTGGTGTGGTTTCTGCACCCTCGCTGCTGTTTCCTGCTCTTTCCCACTCTCCATCATCCCTGCCCTGAGCTGGCAGTGGCAGAGAGCCACACAAATGGCACAGTCCCTCTGCTGGGGCTGTCACCACCTTCTGGCCTGCTTTGTTTTGCTCAGTACTTTCAAAGCAAGGACAACTCTGCAGTCTTACTTTGGAATCTTTAAGGTTCCTTCCAACCCAAGCTGTTCCATGATCTGTCTCTTTGCATTTCACCAGCTGGGCAGTGCTGACTTCTCTGCTGAGTTCTCTGCTGAGTTTGCTTTCTGGGTGTTGGAGGGTGAAGGAAGATGTAGGTAGCAGCTCCTGAGAGCAGTAAGAATGAGTGACATCAGAGATGCACTTGGAGAAGTCCCTGAGGGCTGTTTGGTGCATGTGCACAGGAAGCTCAGTGCTCAGCATGGTTGTGGTGTGGTGGTGCAGGAGCTGAAAGGTGGCATGAGGAGGTGGGAGAAGATTCCTGCTTAGTTAATGAAGATATACCCAGCCTGAGGGTCTCAGCTTGCCAAGATTTAAAAACTTTTCTTGTAATTAAAATCTTCAAGTTTGATGGTGAAACCGTTCTTGGGCATTCAGGTGTTCACAAAGCCTCAGTGTAGGAGGCACTTCCAGTGGAATTAAGTACAGTAAGTAATACCTCAGTAAAAGTGGATTTCCTGGTTGCTTTCCAATGGCTGAAGGACAATGGTTTCTCCTGCTGGGACTTGGAGTTGGACTTGATCTTTCTGGGTCCCATCCAACTCAAGATATTCTCTGACTTGGTGGTTTAAAGACAGAAGGTAGAGTGACAGCCATGGGGAGGGATTGGTGGCTCTAGGAAAACTGTAACAATTCCATGGATAAGTCAGCTTGATTCGCTGTCATCATGGTCTCAGAAGTTCATCTGTGAGAGGAACTTGAAGGTAGAGCAGCAATTTCATGGATGAGTTAGAGAGGCCCTGCCATGAGTCTGTTTCCTCCATGAGCACTAAGAGATGATTAGCAAAATGTTAGGTTAACATAAGCTTGCTTTTTAAGAGAAAAATAAAACAAAAGTCTGTTAATACCAGCCAGGAATCGCATTCCATGTGCCAGGAATCCCATTCCATGTGCCAGTACTGAAGGAATGTTTGTTGCTCCTCCCTGCCATGTAGGAGGGCAGCTGAGTGGCAGCTGGTTTGGGTCAGAGGGTGTTTGGGGGAGACTCTGCTTTACCCTCAGTAGTGCAGGCTTTGGATGAAGCTTAGTCTATGGCTGTGCTCAGTCAGTCCTTCCAGCAAGGGTTGTGGTGTACAGAGTCACCTCAGCTCCAGGCTGGGGACACAGGCAGCACAAACCCTTCTCTCCTTCATTGCTGGCTGAGAGGCACGGAAAGGGAACTTTCTCCCTGGAGGCTGAAGAGCTCTTGGATGATCTCTGGCAGCAGGAAGGCCCTGAGTGATGATCCTGCCCCTCCAGTTGGCTTTTTAAGCTGGCTGAGCTCTTTCCTTAGGCATTGTCCAACCACTGCCACGATGGCCTTTGCAGTGCCTACAAGCAAAGAGAACTGTGTGGGGCAGCTCAGGATGATCCTCCTGGCAAAGGGCTGAATATTGGTTTGCTCTCTGTGGTTTCAGTCTCACCAAGTCCCCTGCTGTGCTGTGCAGCTCTGTCTCCAGTGATCCCAGCTGCTCTACTGGGTCTTGCTGGATATCACTTCTCATTGCTCTCTTCCCTTCTTAGGACACTGTTTAAGGAGAGCAGGCGTGTGCACGGACACCTCACATCAGTCCTGTGAGTATCACAGCCTTCCTCTGGAGTGACAACTGCTCATCTCCATCCCTGGGGCCTGGGGGATCCTGCAGGAGCACCTGAGCTTGCTTGGCTCCCCCCTCATAGATCAGTGCTGCTTCCTTTGGGGAGGTCTAGGGACAGCAGCTGTTTGTGTGTGACATCTCCCAACACTTCCCTCAGGTGCTTTAGCCTTCAGCAAGCTCAACAATAACAGCTTTAAAGCCAGGTTAGCTCTGGTTCTACAGCCTGGAGTGAGGGCTCTGTGCTGGGCCTGGGAGGCTCAGGGAGGTCAGGTGGAGTGTGATTTCTGCAGCCTGTTCTGTTGGTACTTGCTGGGTTCTGCATTCCCTCTCTCTTGCTGCCTGGTTCAAGGAGGGGCACCGTGAGCTCACACTGGTGGAGGTGGGTGCAGCAGGCTCACCAAGAGCCATCAGAATCCACCTGGGCAAGGGCTTTAATCCAAAGGGTCTCATGGCTCTTGCTGGTGGTCGATAACAGATGAGGATGTGGATTTAGGCTGGTGTCAGTTGGCAGGCTGTCCTGTTCTTGGCACTGGTGAGTGAGGGGAAGTGGAATAGGGTGTGGAGTCATCCTTCCCCCAGCCACACACCCAGCAGCTCAGGGGTGTCTTGTACCAGGGATTGCATCTGACCAAATCTATTCTCTGGGAGTTTGGCAGATGCTTTTGCATCTTTTGCTTCTTCTGGGAAGCCAAAAGAAGGATGTAACTTCTGCAGAACAGTCTCTGTGCCAGTTTCTCTCTGGGCCTTGCTGTAGGAGGGCAGCAGTGGGGTCCTGCAGCTGGTGCAGATGTGCGTGTGGGTGTTTCACTGCTCTGCTGCCATTCCAAGGCTCTGCTCCACTCCCTGGTGGGAGCTGGGGCTTCCAAGAGCAGCAACCAAATGTCATGTGCTTTTGAATCCTAGCAACCTGAGATGCTGCCTCTGTTCCCTGCAAAGACTCAGTGGATCATCACCAGCAGGGCCCAGGAGTGCTCCCTGGCTGGCTCCTTCCCTGGGGCAGTCACTCAGCCATGTTTCTCTTGTCTTGCTCCAAACAGGGCGAAGAAGAAAGTCATAGCTCCTACCAAGGTGAAAGTGAAGGTGAGTTCTGTTTTCTGATTCTCATGGTTGGTGTGTGCCAAATGGCAAGTGACTGCCACCCTGAACCCTGTGTCTGAGCTTTGTATCAGCTCCTGTGAAATGGCTCTGCTCTGCTTGGAAAAATCAACTGGAGCAGCAGCTAAAATTGATGGCAGTGGCAGCTGGGAGGGAAGTGGGAGCTCATGGGCACAGAATATGCGTGTCCTGCCTTTTATCCCCAGATTGTGAACCTTCCTTCCCTTTTCAGCAGTAAACCCTATCTCTCTTCTGACTGTGCCTTCTCCTGTGATGTTCCAGGACTCTTCCTGCAAGCCAGACAAGAAGCTGTCGGTGTCTGTCCCTTCCCTGCACTCGAGCAGCACCTTGGCCATGTCCTCAGAGCCCCAGGGAGGAGCCCTGGGCATCAGTGCCCAAACCAGGGAGCTCTTGTCCCTTGGGACAGCCCAGGCTGCCAGCAGCACTGCTGCTCCTGCCACCTTCAAGGATGATTCCTTGGATGAGGACTTGATTCACAACCCCACCTCCTCCCTGGAAGCCGTGTCCAAGGAACTGGCTGTGCTCAACAGCAGGGCAGCAGGGAGCCCTGACTTTACTCTTCCTGCAGCTCCAAAAGCTCCACCAGAGAAGATCCCAGCTCTTGCATCCTCAGAGGAGAAGAGGACATTTCCAAAGCCGAACCCTTCCCTTTCATCATCCTCTGGTTCCCTCCAGTCTCCTCTAAACTTCCTAGCTGAGCAGGCCCTGGCGTTGGGCCAGTCTTCTCAAGACAAGAAGACAGAGAACTCTAATTACAAAGAACATTCCTGCCAAGCCTCCCCTAGCAAAATCCTTCCTGATGCCCACCAGGCCAAACAGAAGCACCACAGCCTGGTCAGGCCAGGCCACGGGCCGCCGGCCTCGGCGCCGGTGCCGGGCGCTCAGGTGAAGGTGTTCCACCCTGGTGCTCAGCTCCAGAAACCCTTCACCTCCCCAGCTCCCTTTGTCAAACTGCAGAATCCCAAATCCTCCACCCCCCTGCCCCAGCGCTCCCTCCTCCAGCAGGTCAAGTCATCAACCAAAGCTCAGAGCTTCCATTCCTCCGCGTCCCCGGGCAGCACCCAGAACTCCAGCAGCTCCCACAAGAGCCAAGGCTTGTCCTCCTCCTCTCTCAGCTACACCGGGAAGCACTCGAGCGGCTCCGGCTCTTCAGGACAATCTTACAAATCCCCTTTTGTCGCTGGCTCCCTCTCCAAGCACGGGGCTTCTTCCAGCAGCTCCTCTGGAGCTCCTGCCAACCAGGGCGGCTCCTCTGGGACTTTGCTCGCCGGTGTTGCGGCCCCGTCCCCGGGCTCGGCCTCGGGCCGCCCGGCCTCGGGCTCCTCGGTGAAGAAACCTCCCGTGGCCCAGAAGCTGACCCTGGTGGCACCTCCTGGGGGCTCCAACGGGGATTCCAGCGGGGGCACCCAGGGCGTGGCCAAGCTGCTGACCTCGTCCCTAAAGCCAGCTGTGGTCAGCAGCACCGCAGCCTCTACCTCTGTGCCGGTAAGGGGGCCCTGCTGTGCTGGCAGGCACTGCTGCCCTGAAGGGGGCACTTCAGAAGCTAAATCTGGAATGACTCTCTGGATTTCAGCTGCTTTAGACTAGAAAGTTGTGGCCTTTGCCCTGGGCTTGCCCTCCAGAATTCCAGCTTTCACTTTCAGCCTAAACAACCACTGAGCTGAATAAATACTATGCTGCCTTCCAAAGGGCAGTTACTGCCCAGGCTGTGTCATGGTCCTGCCCTGGCCCTGTGAGTTATGGGGACAGTAGGGCTCCCATTTGGATTAAGAGAAAGTGCAGTAAGGTAATTTATCACAAGAGATAAAATTCATTGCATAAACTAAAAGTATAATGATGAATGCATTATTAATTAGATCTACAAACTTAGCCTTCTTTAAATTATTCCAAGTAAATGACTTGTATTATTGCCATTTTTGTCATAACCAGTATAAATAACCTGTGGTTATAGAACCATGGAATCATTCAGGTTGGAAAAGCCCTCTAAGGTCATGAGTCCAACCACTCCCCCAGCACTGCCAAGGCCACCTCTGAGCCATGTCCCCAGTGCCACATCCCCATGGCTTTTAAATCCTCCCAGATGTGGTGACTCCACCCCTTCCCTGGGCAGCTGTGCCAGTGCCTGACCACCCCTTCCATGGACAAATTTTCCCAATATTTGTTGGGATAGAACATTTCAGGAAGGACCTCTGGGTTGTCAGTACAGACTTGTGTTACTACAATATTTTATTACTTAATTGTATAAGGGGG
Organism: Melospiza georgiana; assembly: GCF_028018845.1. Lineage (NCBI taxonomy): Eukaryota > Metazoa > Chordata > Aves > Passeriformes > Passerellidae > Melospiza > Melospiza georgiana. The sequence continues at coordinate 15,079,955 of NC_080445.1, forward strand.
TTCATTTTTATCTATAGCAAAAAAGTAATAGTTCCTAATGTTGTATTCATTTGTTGTTGGCTGCTCATGCCTGCCTTCCTGTGTGCCCCATGGAAAGAGCTGGGAAATACAAGGAGTGTGTTTAAATGGAAAGCATGAACTGCTCAGCTGATACAGCTTGTCTGTTCCTGAGCTAGAGAGCTGGCAGCAGTCCCCAGTGGTGCCTGTCTCCATGAACGAGGTGCTGAATAACCTCCTGGGGTGCCTTGGGTGTCAGACCTCAGTGCCTGGAGTTGTCAGCAGTGTGTGCTGCCATGAGTGAGTGGGAAGCAAACCCTGGAACTCACGGGCAGTGTGGAAACTTTTCCTCTGCCTAATGGAGGCACAATTCCCAGCAAGGGAGTCATGGAGGCAAATCCAGTGTGGCCACATTCAGAAGAGCTGGCTTGCCAATGTCCATCTGCAGATGGCCTCAAGTGCTGGCATCTCTTGCTGGGAGGGTGCTTTTTCCAAGGGGGAATTCTTGAGCATTCCATGTTTTGCAGATCTGTAAGTCTGAATGATGCTGTACCTTGATTCTCCCTCTCCTGACTGACCTTTTCCATTGCTTTGCAGAAAGGAACTAGTGGAGCTGTGCTGCTAACAAGCTCTTCCTCCTTAAGTGTACTGGCTCCATCCTACAAGTCCAACAACCCAAAGCTGCCAGCTGCCCTGAGCTCCACCCCGTTAGGTATTATCTCTCCTATTCATTCTTTCCCTCTCCATGTCATCTCCTTCAGTTCCGACTCCTCCCCCAAAGCAGGAGTTTCCAAGGATGCAATAGTTACAGGACCTGCTCCAGGAACTTTCCACCACGGCCTCGGGCACAGTGAGTATCCTGCTGGTCACCTGTGTGTCACCTGTGCTGTCACCTAGACCACCAGTGCTCTGCTGGGCTGCCCCATTGCACACCAGCCCATCTCTCTGGCTGTTGCTTCGTGCTGTGCTCCCTGCTTTTGTATCTCCAGCAGTTTGGAGAACATCCCTAGAGCTCACCCAGAAGTGCCAATAACTGGAACCCGACCTCTGCTAACTGCTGCAGCTCGTCTGCTCATTCTGTCTTGGATGTGTATTTGTTCCTTTTTCCCTGTCCTCTCTTTGTTTTTCTCTCTAGGTCTTCTGGCTGGTTTGCACTCCAGCCCCCACCACGCAGCGCCACTCCCACACTCTGCCCTGGCCACTCACTTACCACAGAGTTTGCCAGGTAACTTCTCAGATGTGTTTGTCCTTCTGCCTCGTGAGTCTCCCTCTATCTCAGCAGATCCAGGGCTGCAGCCAAAGGGGTTTCCATGTTTTCCAGCTCGGTGCTTGTCTCTAATGCCTCTCTGAGGTACACAGTGAGGGGCTGGGGGAAACCTGCTCTGGTGGAAGGTGGTGGAACAGGATGGGCTTTAGGGTCCCTTCCAACCCAAACCATTCCATGGTAAGGAAGAAATTCTTCCTTGTGAGGGTAGGCAGGCCCTGGCACAGGGTGCCCAGAGCAGCTGTGGCTGCCCCTGGATCCCTGGCAGTGCCCAAGGCCAGGTTGGACAGGGCTTGGAGCAGCCTGGGACAGTGGAAGGTGTCCCTGCCCATGGCAGGGGGTGGAATAAGATGGGCTTTAAGGTCCCTTCCAATCAAACCATCCTGGGATTCTGTGGTTTCTGGAATGAGTCCTCAGTGCTTACAGCAAGTGTTGGTTCCTGCAGATACTCTGAATTATCCTGCCAGGATGAAAGCTGTGCCTGGAATGAATATTCCAGCTCTGGGGAGTTTTGTTCCTGGTGGCCTACATAAAATGTGTCAGACCAGACTGTCTTGTGTCTGTGACTGAGTTAATTGCCAGCATCTCCTTCACAACAAGCTTGTAGTGTAAATGCAGATTGCTCCTCTTGCTGCTCACAACGTGAGGATTTGGCAGTTAAGCCTGTTCCTGCCCCAGTTTGATGCCTGCAGAAGTGATGCATAAAACAGGAGTTTTACAAAGGAGAGAAGTAAGGAAAATTGAAATTCAGCGCCAGCAGATCATTCGTACCTGCTCCAGGGAGCTGCTTAGTCCCCTGATAATTCCCATTTCTGCTTTCTTAGACATGTTCTTTAGCTCTTTGGTGCAGTTCAGTGCCATTATCTTAGTACCTACTCCTGCTGGGATGGTCTTCCTGGGCTAAGTGAGCCTGATTTAGGGGTGCTAGCCTGGCCCTGTGGTGTGTGCATGGATAACCATGTAGCCTCCTGGAGCAGGCATGGAATAAAAGCCCTTGAGTGCTGAGCACGGTGCTTGTTGGCTGGAGAAGGAAGAGTGTGTTGTGCACTCAGGAAGATGCAAAGAGTTGGTTTGGTTTGCTTCCTCTGATTAAGTTTGATGTGGGTTGTGCCATGCTGGTGTGGTAGAGATGAAGAAGGTCCTGGCAGTGATCACTGGTGGGACAGAACCTTCCTTCCTGTTTGTAAATCACACTTCTGGAATGAGATCAGAGATAGCACATGGCTTGTGGAGTTTATTCCATGTCACTGAGGAGCAGCTCTTTGTCCCTTTAGTTCAAGGAGTTCAGAGTGATCACTGTTGTTCAGAGGGCTTATAACAGAAGATTTTTTTGATGAATTCTTCAGCAGGATGCAGGGCCAGAAGACCACTGGGAATAAGTGAAGGAGAATTGACCATGGATCCAGCTCAGCAAGGACCTCCTTTCTCACTTGGTGTTTTCACTTAAAGATAGGGGATGGAGCCTGGTGCTGCCATCTCTTGGATCATTCCCAGTTCTGGTGTTTTGGAGGAGAACACAGCAGATATTTAAGTGACTCCCATAAGCTTAAAATGAATTCCTGTGTTTTGTGGCACCAGCTGTGTTTGGCTGTGCCAACACCTGCCCACAGCTGCATTGCTGTGTCTGAGCACTGGAGCTGCCTGGGAGGTTGCTGCAAGTGCAAGGGAATGTTGATGCCTTAAATAAAAGTGCTTTTATATCCATGTACATCCAAGAGCCTCTGAGCAAAGAGCATCCAGTGCTTGCCTGTGTGTGGTTGGTGCTTCTGTTGCTGGTGGAGGTTCCTTGTGCTGGGAATGTGGAGATGGGATGTGCTGGGCTGAGCTCTTGCATGCAGAGGAGCTGTTCTTGGCCTGGAGGAGAAGCTGCTGCTGCACTGCTGGGTGCCACTGCTGCTTGGCTGCACGTCTCAGTGCTCCCATTTGTCCTTCACAGTCTGAAGTGGTTTTTATTGCTCCTGGAAAACTTTTGCTTCCTTAAACTTCCTTTTTCTCTCTTCAGTGCATTTTCTCTTGTCCTCCACATCCATTCCTTTCTGTTTCATCAGTGGTGAGATTCCTATGGATCCTGTTGCTATCAGTGGGCACCTAAAGCCTTCATTTAAAAAGCACCTAATTAAATAGTTCAAAAAAACAACCAATAAAGCACTTAAAGCCCTACCTAAAAGGGGTTTCTAGGTGAGGGGTTGGCCTCTTCTCCCACACAACCAGTGACAGGACAAGAGGAGATGGGGAAAGTTTAGGTGGGACATCAGGAGGAGTTTCTGTATGGAAATGGTGGTCAGGCATTGTCAGGGGCTGTCCAGGAAGGTTTGGAGTCCCCATCCCTGGAGGTGTCCAAGGAAGGCCTGGACATGGCACTCAGTGCTCTGGGCTGGGGACAGGCTGGGGTTGGGTCACAGGTTGGTCTCCTTGCCCTTTGAGGTCTTTTCCAAACTCAGTGATTCTGTGATTACAACAGCAAAAGTGTTCAACAGGTTCCTTCCAACCACCTTAGGGGCAAGGCAACCCCAGCATGTGTTTTGGGATTCCTGGAGGGGGAGATGTGGCAGGGGGTATTTAGAGAAGGGCCCAGGCTAAGGAGCTCCCTGGCAGCTGGAATTGTGCCTGGGGCTTCTGCTGGGAGCCCACAGGGGACCCTCAGTGCTTCCTTTGTCCCTTCCTCAGAGGCTGCTCCCAGGGCAGAGATGTCTCCAAGCACATCCTCTTCTTCTGCATCCCTTGGTGCTGGGAAGGAGGAGTAGGTCTTTCCAAACTCTGTGCAGAGGCCTGGCTGTCCCAGCTGCCCTTTGGGGGTGCTGAGCCCCTTCCCAGCTGTTTTATTTTCTTTCAGATGCTTCTCAGCTTCACGGCAAAGGGTCCAATGCACAGCAGCGCAAGTTGTGACGCCTGCAAGGAGGGGAGCTCCAGCACCCATAGGATAAAACCCAGAGGAACAGCTCATGGACTTTGGATACCAGCTGTGTCTTTTGATTTCTTTTTTTTTTTCCTATTTCTTTTTTTTTATGACAACTGGAGAGACTGAACTGCAACAAGGAACTCATTGGGGCGTCTGCTCAGAGGCTTTCAGAGCTGAGCCCCACCCCTGGGGCCACCTGGAGCCATGCCCTGATGAGAGGAGCCTTTTGTAGCACTGTTTATTGCTGCTGCCCTTCCTGCATTCCCTGGCACTGGCAGGAGCTGGAACTCACAGGGAGGCTGGGCTGGTCCTGCAGTGGATTCCCACCCTCCTGTGTCTGTAGCTGCCAAGTACCTCCAAGTCCAGTTACCTCCTTGGTCTCCCTGTGGAGGGTATGAAAGGTGCTTCTTTCTTCTGCTTTGGATTTACTTGGATAATTCTAGCACTGCCAGTGCTTTCTTGAAGACATTTGAGGAACTTTCCAATTGTACTATAAAACTGTGCTACACTTCATTGGAGGATTTAATATTTCCTGTGTGGTGAATGTGAGGAACCACCTGATGTTCCCCTCTGGAGGAGAAGGAAGACTCTCTAGAGACTAAAGACATTTTTAGATGCAGTCATCGACTTTTAGAATTCTACTTCTTTTGAGTTTTTGGATTTTTTTCCCTCCAAAGGGATGCTTTTTTCCTGCTCAGTTTTATCCTCATTGCCATCGAATGCATTGGATTGAATGGGACACCTCTTAGCATGTCACATGGATGGGAAGACATAATTCCAGTGCCTTTTATGGTGGAGCAAGAATGGACTAGTGACACACATTTCAGCCCTATTTTGTGTGCTCCTCAACCCTTTTTTAATCATTCTGTATTTAAAATGTATTCTGGTTTATTTAATAGAGCTTTTTATGGTTGCACATCAGAAGAAAAAAAAAAAAAAAAGCTGCACTGTCTGGACTTGAGTGGTGACCTGGTGACTGAGCACAGTCCCAAATCCAGCAGGAGCACCAGTTCCCATCCCAGTCTGTGCAGGCGGGTCCCAGGCCCTCCCCTAAAGCCATTCTTTCCTAGGGTTGTGAGTTAGGATCAATTTGGTGGGCAGAGGGAATGAGTGAGATGAGCCAAGGTCACGACCTGTCCAATGAATTCCAGAGAAAAACACCTCAGTGGTGCCTGCACCAGGATCATGTGCACAGCAAGCTGCAGGAACAGGGACCATCTACAGTCTGGGGGTGTCTTCTCTTGTTCATTTTTTAACTTCAGAGCTAAATACTCCCCCTGTGCACCCCCTTTCAGGCTAAGGGCAGGCTGAGGCTCCACCTGAGCTTTCTGAGGTTTGGTTTCCTGCTCTGCCCAGTCTGTCTTCTCTCAGGCCCCCCCAGCCACGTCCCAGTTGTGCAGGGGTAGTGCTGATCCATGTAGAATTTACTGGTATTCCAAGGAAAGGCTTGCAGCTTCCTCCTTGAGCTTTGGGGAAGGATGCTGAGCCCAGGATGCCAGCAAATGTCTGCTTTAGTTTCCTCTGGTTTTTGTTAAGATCTGAGAATGACTGTTTGCAATTTGAGCTGATACATAACTGCCCGAGATCAGTGAGTTGATTGTATTTCAAATTAATGGACACAGCTCAGATTTCAAGTCTGTTTACAGAAAATACCTAGGTTGTAGCAGAAGAGCCAAAGACAGAACTGGTGTGGGTCAAAGGAAGCACAGCAATTCTTGTTGGACTCTGAGCAGTGGATGTCGTGTGGTTCCTGTTGAAGGCCTCATCCTGAGGGGTGCTTGGCACCTTCCCCTTCCCCTGGGAGCTGAAAGCTTGGGACTCCTGGCAGGACAGGGGCTCTCAGTGAGTGACCTGAGGTACTGGTTCTTCTCCCTCTCTTTGCTTTCACTTGAATGCTTCTGCTGGGAAGCCCCCGTGTGCAGAATCCCTCCTTCTAGGAATTTAGCGAAGCCTCTTGCCTCAGGGAAACGTTTATGTGGTGGAAATTCTGTGGGATATTTTTTCTTTACATAATGAGTGAGTGAGTGGTGTGGAGCAGAGTGGCAGCAAGGCAGGCCCACGCAGAGCAGCTGATGGGGAGCCAGGCTGGCACCTCTGCCTTGGGGAGGCAACTTGCAGCGCTTCCAGGATGGAATGGGGAGGGATAGGCTCCCATGGCACTTACCTGGGGATGGCAGTTCCTTTTGGCTGTAAGAGCTGCAGTTTACTATTCTATTTTTTTTTTATGTGTGTGTTGGCACTGTCTTGCTGAAGATGGTGGGGGTGGTATGAAAAAAATGTTAATCTTGTACAGAACAACTCAATAAATTGTTTCAAACTTTCCAAAACGCTTTTTTTCCCCATCTCCTTACTTCTAGTTCCCTTTGTTCCCAAGAATTTCTGTTGCAGCTTGGATGCTCATCTGTGTCTCGAGTGAGTAATGAATTATTGACTGTTCTAAAGCCTCCTATGTGGTGAGTGAATGGCAGCTGTGTTACAGCTGTTGCAGGGGTAGGAATGTTTCTTCTCATTCCCTCTGTTCCTAATGGTTGAAGTTGGCCTCTGCTGGAAAGGACATGTGGGGCTCAGACCCTGCAGGGCCAGTGAGATCCTCCCTGATGCCTTCAGTCACAAAGGTAAAATAGTGGAGTTAATCCCCAGAGCCAAGAGGGTTAAGCAGGGAATGCTTATGATGCTTTTGTGGACATCAGAGCTCCCCAGGGTGTGGGTATTAGCTGAAATTGGGGCAAAAGGAAGTGAATGGGTTCTCAAAGGTACCATCCCATTGAAATCCACTGTTCTCCTGCAGTCAGTCCCATTCTTTAGTGCACTTCACTCCCATCTAATGCTGCTCATTAGTCCCAGCTTCAATGCTGCTCCAGCAATTTCCCCTTGGAAAAGAGCCAACAGCTAAAATGAGTATCTCAGTGTTTTAATTCTGACTCCTTAATGGCACCTTCTTGTACACCCAAAGATCAGGATGCTGCCATAATTAATGAAAACCAAACACCTTCTGATTGGAACCACTGCATTTTTATTTTGTACTATAAATAGAATTCCCCTCTATTCCCCATTCCCTTACACAAATAAATGAAACATGTAGCTGCATGTAACTCCATCCAGGAAAACACCAGCACTAACAGCTTTTAACCACGAGTGAAGGAGCTGCCTGTGGGAGGCCCTCTGCATTGGATTCCCTTGCATGCTGTGCACAACCCCTTGTGTCTGGTGGTTCTGCCATCTCTTCATGTCCTTTTCCTTGACCTCTGGGGTGATGTGAATGCTCCTCCTGGATCAGTGGCTGGTGCCATCAAAGTACACCTTCATTCTTCCCCAGCAGCACAGGCACAGAGGTGAACAAATGGTGGTGTTGAGTCTTGGCGTGGTGATTCTGGGCTGAAACCTTGGTTTCCACAGAGCTGGTTTTCTCAGAGGATGAGCCCATCATTGAGTCAGTTGTCCACAGTGGGACTATCTGGCTTATCACCATGCAGCTGATGTAACCAGCTCCTGCTGGTCACCTCAAAGTCACCTGGACCTTCAGTCTCTCTCCTGACACGGCTTCGTGCACGACTATGTGAGTAGGAGTTGAGGAAACTGCAGGTTCTACTGAGTCTTTTGGACTTGAGGCACTTCACTGTCCTAAGGCTTTCTCTTATTTTCTGGTAGGCAGGGAGGAAGAGGGGTTTCAGGAGGTTGGCAGATGTTTTCCACTACGGGTGGTGTTTCTGCAGTGTGTGACAACAAGCGGAGCGGCTGCGTAGCATGGCCGGGGCAGAGGCTGTAGCGGTTTGGAAGAGGCGAAGGAGGGCGAGGCTTTGCAGTGATCTGGGTGTCTGCAAGGTGCTGCAGCTCTCACTGGCTGCTCTTGAAGTGAAGTTTCTAGAGTGGAGCGAGCGCTGTGTAGTTGCTTCCGGACACCAAGACTGCCAGCTCCTGGATGGACATCTCCTTGTTGAGGTAACTGTCGTACTGGGCCGCCGTGAGCCTCCCGCTCTTCAGGGCGTCCTCGATGGAGAACTCCCTGCCAGACTTCCTGTCCAGGATCACAGACGATTCCCCGTTGGGACCCTTTATTGAGATCTCCTCCCAGTCACATTCCTGGCTCTTCAGTTTGACAAACAGGCTCCATTCAATGAGGCCAAACACGTGAGCTTCCTCTGGAGACATCTCTTTCCCGGTGTCGGGGTCAATGACCACGATGGAGCGCCTGAGGTGGTTCTCTCGTTGCTCCCTCTTGATAGCCACTGTCTTCAGGCGATTCTGAAGTTGCTCAATCTCTGCATCTTTTTCTCTGGACAACTGCTTCAGATCCTCTAACTCTCTTTCCAAAGCTTGGAACCTGGAGTCCAGGTTTATTCCACTGTCCACGTGGGTCATGTTTCTCAGATCCTGAGCTTCTGTTGCGGTGAGTTCAATCTCTGACTGCAGTCTCCTTGTTTCCATCAGTAGGTTCTGTTTCTCGAGGTGGAGCTTGTGGTTTTCCTCCCTTAACAAGTCTAGTTCCTTTGATGACTTGGAGTTGTTGAATTCCACCTCGGACAGCCTGGTTTCCAGGCGGTTGATATCTGCATCCAGCTCCCTCTTGCGCCTACTTTCTTCCTCCAGGTTGCTCTTCAGCTTTTGAATCTCATACTCCGTGTCTCCTTTGTCCACTTGGACACTCTCTGAAAAGACCACTTTCTCCTTGACCTCCATCTTCTCCAAAGAAAGGAGCTTCTTTCTGAGGGCTTCTAGCTCGGTTTGCAGGACTTGCCTGCGGTGCTTCTCTTCTTCTAACTCCAGCTTGAGGAGGGAGTGCTCCTTCTCCTGCTGGGGATCTTGCTGAAGGATCACTTTCTGTTTCACAGTCACTCGTTCTGTCGTTTCTCGTTCCTGTTCTTCCAGCTCGTTCAGCCGGATCCTGAGCCTCTGCACCTCCAGCTCGGCCTCCCTGCGGGCCTGTCTCTCCTTCTCCAGCTCCTCCAGCTGCCGCTCCAGCTCGGAGCGTCTCCTCTGCAGCCTGCGCAGCTCCTCACGGAGCCCGTCGATCTGCTTCAGTTCGCTCTCGATGCTCTGCGAGAAGGAGTTCACCTCGGCTTTCAAGGCAGGATCCTGCTCATACTTCACTACTTCCTGCTGGACCACCTTCTCCTTCACCTGGGAAAGTTCTTCCTCCTTCAGTCTTACTTTTTCTTCTTGGAGAAGCCGTTCCCTCTCCAGGTCAATGTGCTTCATTTGTTCGTCTGCCAGCTGCACTCGCAGCGACTCTACCTCCTCTCTAGTCTTGGGGTCTTCCCGAAACTGGAGGATTTCTTGAACAACTTCCTTCATTTGCACTTGGGGTTTGGTGTCTTTCAAAGCTTGTATCTCTTGTTTCAGCTGGTAGATCTCCAGGTCAGCTCTTTCGATAGCTCTGGTCCTCTCTATGATTTCCTCCCGGAGTCGCTGTAGCTCCTTTTCAGTTTCTGGATCATTCTTGTACTTAATGACCTCCTTAATTACTTCTTTGACCTCTACCAGAGGCCCTCTGTTCTTCAGAGCAGCCAGCTCGTTCTGGCAGCTCTTCAGCTGTTCATCCCCACCACGGTACCTCCTCTCCTGCTCTACCAGCTCCAGGCGAAGGTTGGCAACTTCATTCTCAGCCTTGGGGTCTGGGCGCACAATCTCACGCACCTTCTCCTGCACAACCACCTTGGAGTTCTCCTCCTCCAGCAGCTGGATCTTCCTGAGCAGCTCAGCCTTTTCCCGCTCGTTGGAACGGCCCTTGGACTTCTCATCTTCATACTGGCGCCGGAGCTCGTTCACCTCCCTCTCAATGGCCAAATCCTTCTCCACCTTCAGCACCTCCTTGACGGTGATTTTGCCCTCGGCGATGGCCCGTTCCTTCTCCAGACGCTTGAGCTTTTCCTGGAGGAAGCTGAGCTCTTCCTCGTGCTTCTGCCGAAGGGCGCTCTCCCTCTCCTTGGTCTCCTGCAACATCCGGAATTCCATCTCCAGCTGGGGATCATTCTGCAGCTTCAGCACCTCCTTCTCCGTCACCTTCTCCTGCTCTTTGTTCTTCTCGCTGGACAGCACAGCAATTTGCTGGCGTAAGAGGATGACTTCACTCTCCCTGGTTCCTTCCTGCCTCCTGAGCTCTTCCAGTTCCTCTTTGAGCTTCAGGATTTCAGCAGCTTGGGCCTTATCTTGTTCAATCCTCAGCACCTCTTTCACTATGTACTCCTGCCCTCCTTCCCTCTTCTCGTGCTCCAGGACTCGCAGCCGGATTTTCAGAGCCTCCAGCTCGTCCTGGAGCGCCTGGTTCTTGCGCTGTTCCTCTGCCAGGTTTTGCTGCAGTCTGTGGAAACTCTCCTCCAGCTGGGGGTCAGGCACCTTCTTCACCAGTTCTTTCTTCACCACAGTTTCTTGGGGCTTCTGGTTTTGCAGGTGGACAATGTTGTTCTGAATGGCTTCAATCTCTGCCTCAAGCTGCTGCCGACGCTGAGTCTCATCCTCAAGCTCTTTCTTCAACTTCCAGACTTCTTCCACAGGCCTTACAGACTTTCTGGTCTGGGCAAAGTCTTGTGTCACCTGAATATCTGGCTGCTGTTGTTGGCAAAAGGATCAAAAAAAATTAGTGCAAAAAATCCAGTTAGTCACACTTTTGGTGCTTATCATCACAGAATCATGGAATCATTTAGGTTGGAAAGAAACTCCATCAAGTCCAACCTGTGACCAGTCCCGACCTTGCCACCCAGCCCAGAGCATGGAGTGTCATGTGCAGTCCTTGGACACCTCCAAGAATGGTGGAACACATCCACCACTCCCTGGTCAGCCCTTTCCAAGGCCTGACCACCCTTTCAGTGAAGAATTTCTCCTGATGTTTAACCTGACCTTCCCCTGGCACTCGAGGCCGTTTCCTCTCCTCCTGTCCCCGTTCCCTGGGAGCACAGCCCGACCCCCCCAGCTGTCCCCTCCTGTCAGGAGCTGTGCAGAGCCACAAGGTCCCCCCTGAGCCTCCTTTGCTCCAGGCTGAGCCCCTTCCCAGCTCCCTCAGCCCCTCCTGGTGCTCCAGCCCCTTCCCAGCTCTGTTCCCTTCCCTGGACACATTCCAGTGATCCCATGTCCTTCTTTTCATGAGGGGCCCAGAAATGGACACAGGACTCCAGGTACCTCAGCAAGGCCAGCACAGAGGGACAATCACTGCCCTGGTCCTGCTGGCCATTCCTGACCCGGCCCAGGAGATCAGTGCCTCCAACAAAGCAGCAGGAGGGAGCAGAGCTGTGGCAAACCCTGAGCAGGGAGCATTTGCAAATGGACCTCTGCAGGTTCCCAGCCTGAGAAATCCTTTCTGCAATGTCAGAACAAAGCTCTGAGCCACCAGGGACACTAATTCTGTCACAGAATGGCAAAAAGAGTGTTGAAAACTATATGGAACTTCCTAGGATGAGTTGGCAATGGGACTGGGGGTTGGTCTGTCTGGTTTAAGTGTCTGTTGATTAATGATTTAGGGGGACAAGACACCAGCTAGAGTTGTTCCCAGTCCAGCCTGTATTGGCAGAGCCCCACATGTGCCATTCACAGGTGTCCCTGGGTCCTGCAGGTGTGTCCCCTCAGCATCCCCTTGCTCCTGTGATCACTCACCTGCCGCAGGAGGCTCTGGGCAAACTCCAGGTTCTGCAGCCTCTGCTTGTTCACAGCGTTCACTTCTGTGTATTTGGCTGCCAGAACAGCTTCCTGCAGAGCAAAAACGTGTTGGGAAGAGCTTGAGAAGGCCAGAAATAACAGGTTCTAAACTGGTAGCTCTGGGTGCTCCTCTAAACACCTACAGCAGTGAACTGCTGAGTTTTGGGGGGGAGAGGGATTCTCAAGCACAGATACACTCATGGTCGTGCTGTGATTTTTCTACTCAAGGTAAGCAAAAACAGGTGCAGTAAGAACCAGGTGAGGAAGCTGAGGAAGAACCAGGTGGACACTTTTGCCTGCCTCTCTAGGCAGGATAGGTTTGAAGCAGGTAGCAAACAGATTCTGCATAAGTGTGAGTAGCTTGTGGCCTCATCTCACTGTAAGTATTTCTATCTTTGGTAGTGAAATCTCTCTGAAAGTCTAGAGAAGGGAAAAACTTCCAGGTTTTTGGCTTTTCTCCTCCTTTTTCCCTTCCAAAAGTGTTAAATCCAGCATTTTCCCTCCCTCATTGTGGCCAGCCCAGTTCAAAAAAAAGATGAAAAATCCCTTCCTCCTGATTCCCTGTGGTTCCCTGTGGAACCAAGGTCCCCACAATAAATGCAGGTGTTTGCAAACCCTCCGTGGTCCCATGAGCTGCCCTCTGCTTTGGCTCTGCTCTGGCCAGCCCTTGCTCACCTCCTCCTTCACTTTGGCAGCTGGGGACTGCAGCCTGGGCTTCTTGCTGGTGTAGCCATTGCGGCCGTTCTCCAGGTCCAGGATGGATCTCAGCTTCTCAGCCTCCAGCTCGTAGTCCTGTGCAAAGACATTCCCAGGAGAAATGTGAAATTGCTGCATCCCCTTCACACACGGGCTCCTCCTAAGCTGCCCTGGCTTTAACAACTTCAGCCCTTGACCCATTTTTTGGGAAGGCCACAAAACCCCACCCTCTGCTCTGGGGCCAGGCTGGCAGAGCTGGGGGTGCTCACCTGGAGAGGAGAAGCTCCAGGGACACCTCAGAGCCCCTGCCAGGGACTAAAGGGGCTCCAGGAGAGCTGGAGAGGGACTGGGGACAAGGGATGGAGGGACAGGACACAGGGAATGGCTCCCACTGCCAGAGGGCAGGGATGGATGGGATATTGGGAAGGAATTTGTCCTGGCACAGGTTGCCCAGAGAAGCTGTGGCTGCTCCTGGATCCCTGGCAGCGCCCAAGGCCAGGTTGGAGCAACCTGGGACAGTAGGAGGTGTCCCTGCCCATGGCAGGGGATGGAATGAGATGGGCTTTAGGGTCTCTCCTAACCCAAATACTCTGTTTCTCTGATCTCTCACAGGCAGAATTTCAGTCCTTACCTTCACTGCCTGCTGGTACTGCTGAGCTGTGGCAGAGACCTTCTGCACCTCCTGTTCCTTGCTTGCAATGTCATTGAGCAGTGCCTGGGTGCACGGAGATACAGGTCAGAGACAACACAACATCCAAATGCATCCTTCAGCCTTTTTGGGGGTCACCATTAAAATCACAACCCTGAGAATTCCAACCTCCTTGAGCAGCCCTCTTTTGTGTGAACAAGGCACAGGAGGACCACGGGACCTTAGAGCACAAAGATAAAGCTAATAAACATTTCTGGTTTTCTATTTGATGTTCAGCAGCTATCTAAGATCTGCTTCTTTTAGTTTTGTTCCCTTTTCTCTCCCTGAGGAGCCCGGGGTGCTCTGGGAGTTACCGCTTGGTTCTTGAGCTTCATCTCCACTTGTTGGATGTTGTCAGTCTCCTGGGGCTCATAGTTGGGGATGTTGCACAGGAACTGGTTCACCTTGTCGTAGTTGGTGCGGTAGTTGGAGTAGGCACTTTTTGCTTTCTGCAGGGTTTGTGTTCTGTGGGGGAAACCAGCTCAGCTTCAGTCTCGTCCCATCTCCTGTGCCTGCTGCAGACACCTCTCAACCCATCCCGCCTCCCCTGCTCCCTAAGACATGGATTTGAGCCAGCTTGTTCTCTTGGCACCTCTGTTGCAACAATCTTTGTTTTCCCAGCTCTACCCAGGCACCACATGCCAGCAACTTCTCCCTCTTCCTCCTCAGACCTCCCTGGAATCCCTTCTGCAACTCCTCCATCCCAGGACCATGGTGCTGTGCCTCCTCCCGTTCCAGCGTGGTTCCACCACCCCAGCAGCCATCCCAGCTCCCTGCCCTGTGCTCTCACCTGTGGTCAATCTGCTTGCTGAGGTTGTTGAAGCGCTGGTTGAGCTTGTAGAGCTCTGCCTCCTGGCGCTCGATGTCGGGGCAGTGCTCCTGGAACTTGCTGGCCAGGGTGTTGGAGCACGTCTTGGTCCTCTGCAGGTTCTGCTCGGCCTCACTGAGCAGGAACTTCTTGGACTGGAGCTCGCTGCCCATGGCCTGTGGGGAAAAAGCAGGAGAGGAGGGGGATTCTCTGGGGTTTCACACTGTTGTCACCCAACTGATCCAGCAACTGCACTGGAGCTGCAGCAGTGCCACCAGTTGTGGAAAAAACCAAGCTCAATACTTATGTGGTAAGCAGGACCACCTGTAAACCTGACAAGGAGAAAAGCTGCCTCTTACTCCCTCCTCACCTGCTGACCTTTAAGAGTAACCATGCAAAGTGCAAAATGAGTGAGGAGCTGCTGTTCCTCATGCAAGGCTTAGATCCTGTTCTTGCCAGTGCAGCAACTGTGGAAGGAGCAGTGAAAGCTCATCCATGTTAGTGTGAATTTGGGATTTCATGGAAAAGCTGAAGGAGCACAGAAAATTCTGGCCTAGCCAGTTCTTGGTCTTTCTATAGCAGAAGAATTGCCAGTTTGGGTAGTTTTTCCAAGCAATAACTTCTCAAAGCCTTGCCAGGCCCATCTTTCCAGTATCAGGCCACTGACTTGCTTTTCCCAGACCATTTTATCCTTCACTTTTCTAAGAATCACAGAAGGTTTTGGCTTGGAAAAAACTTAAAGCTCATCTCATCCCACCCCTGCCATGGCAGGGACACCTCCCACTGTCCCAAGTGTTCCAAGCTCTGCCCAGCCTGGCCTTGGGCACTGCCAGGGATCCAGGGGCAGCCACAGCTGCTCTGGGCACCCTGTGCCAGGGCCTGCCCACCCTCACAGGGAAGAATTTCTTCCTAATATCTAATTCAAATCTTTCCTCTTTTAGTTTAAAACCATTCCTCTTGTCCTGTCAGTATCTGCCCACTCTGAGCTCTCCCTGGAGCCTTCTCCTCTCCCAGCTCTCCCAGCCTGGCTCCAGAGCAGAGGGGCTCCGGCCCTGGGAGTGTTTTCCCTGGACCTGCTCCAACAGGTCCATGTCTTTCTTGTGCTGAGGATTCCAGACCTGGACACAGCCCTGCTGTGGGAGAGTCTCACAAGGGCAGAGTAGAGGGGGCATGCATCTGCATTAGTCCTTTCATCAAATCCCAAGACCTAAAGTTGGATTGGATTGGATTTGAGGATGGGAGGTGTTTGTGTCTGAAGCAGGTGGGGTCACTACAGTCAAGGTGAGTTCTCACCCCCAGCTGAGGGAGCCCATCCTGTCACCAACAGATCCAAGCTTGGGAGTTGAGCAGAAATCACCACAGCTTTTGGAAAGTGTTTTTGCATGTACAGCACACAAACAGGGCAGGAAACTCACCAGCAGCTCTTCCTTCTTCCTGTCCACCACCCTCAAGTCCTCCGGTACCGTGTCATCTATGACCAGCTTGTTCTCATAGGTTGACAGCAGGTCTCGCCCTTGCTGGAGGCTCCTCTCCAGGTTTGTGGCCACCTCAACTCTGTCAGGCCACAAGGAAGGTGTTTAAGCACACCTGCACCCTCCTCCTGCAGGGCTCAGGCTGGGATTTAAGCCATTACTTACTTCTCCTGGGCCGCGCTGAGCAGCTGCACCACGCGCTCGTACTTCTTGTTGGTGTTGTCCACCTTGTTCCTCACCAGGGTGGCACTGCCTGTGTTGGGCACGGACTCGATGAAGGCCTCACACTCCTGGATCTTCCTGTTCTTCTCAGGCTCGATCCGACGGACCTCGTTGGTGATGTTCTGCAGGAGAACAAAGCAGGAGGAACACATCACCTCGTTGGTGATGTCTGCAGAAGGAGCAAAGCAGCAGGAACACATCACCTCGTTGGTGATGTTCTGCAGGAGGAACACATCACCTCACTAGTCATGCTCTGCAGGAGGAACACATCACCTCATTGGTGATGTTCTGCAGGAGAAATACATCACCTTGCTGGTGATGTTCTGCAGGGGGAAAACATCACCTCGTTGGTGATGTTCTACAGGAGGAACAGAGCAGGAGGAATACATCACCTTGCTGGTGATGTTCTGCAGGAGGAAGAGAGCAGGAGGAACACATCACCTCACTGGTGATGTTCTGCAGGAGGAACACATCACCTCGTTGGTGATGTTCTGCAGGAGAACAAAGCAGGAGGAACACATCACCTTGTTGGTGATGTTCTGCAGGAGGAACACATCACCTCGTTGGTGATGTTCTGCAGGAGGAACACATCACCTCACTGGTGATATTCTGCAGGATGAACAGAGCAGGAGGAACACATCACCTCATTGGTCATGTTCTGCAGGAGAACAAAGCAGGAGAAACACATCACCTTGTTGGTGATGCTCTGCAGGAGAACAAAGCAGGAGGAACACATCACCTCACTGGTGATGTTCTGCAGGAGGAACAAAGCCTTTAGAGCAGCTAGGCCAGGAGCTGGCAGCTACAGAGGAGCCACACTTGGCTGTCCAGGGAGAGGAAGGAAGTCAGGGCTGAGGATTTGTGTTTGGTGGAAGGTGCCTTCCAGCCCTGCAGGGCACAGAAGGATATTTTGGGCTGACTTTCTTTTGACCTGTCTCTCCTCAGTGAGGAAACTCCAGCTGGGGAGTGGTTCCCAGCACTCCAGCTCTGTCAGGGACATGCTGGGTTCATCTGGGCCGTTGGGCTCTGGCAGATGAATCCTTGCCTGGACATCAAAGTGCTGCAGGCAGTTGGGGCAATTTGCTTTCTCTTGTGGTAGCACCTGGATTTTGACACAGCCCTGGGCAAGTGATGTAACCAGGACTGAACTTCCTCCTAAACCAAGGGAGGTTTGTGGCATGGAGCCTGTCTTAATTAGGGGTCTGAAAAAGAGGAAAGGAGCTGGATGCTACTGGCACTGGAGCCTGGAGGAGCAGGTCCACAAGGAGAAACTGCCTGGGACCACAAGGGTTTTCCTGTTCCTCTCTGAGCTGGTGATAGTGGTGGCAAAGTTCACCAGGCAAAAATCCTGCATAAATTATTGGGTTAAATAGTAAGCCAGTATCATTCAATATGACAATATCCTTGGAGATATTCTGAGAGATCTTCACATCAGCACAGATCTCAGACTGAGAGCTAATAATGAGAAAGAGCAGAGCTCAGTCTGATGTAAATTTATTGTAAAGTATGATTCAAAGCTGCTTTGTGTGTCTTCATCCAGGGTAAAATAAATCAAGAAGGCACCTCCACTTATTTCCACTGTCAGTACACTCATAGCAAGCATCAGTGTAAATACTTGGTGAATGTTGAAACTCTGAAGTCTATAAGGTGGGTTCAGAACATACTTTTGAATAGCAATTAAGAAGAACCTACATCCCTTCTGGCTCACTGGCTATGATGAACTCCATTTTATCCTGCATAAATCATTGGGTTGGATAGCAGGCCAATGTCATTCAGTATGATAAGCCACTGTAGACCTCTGAATCATGATAATGCACAGAATCATCCACAAGCTGCCCCAGCTCTGGAAAGAAGTTTTGTTAGTGCCCTGGCTTTCACAGCAGTGACTCAAAGATTCTTCAGTGATTCTGTGTTGAATTGCTGTTCTTCTCAATAAAGAGTTTCATGTCTCAGGTCTGGGAGACTTAGACATGTGCTTGGATGATAGGCAGGATCCAAACCTGAGGGCTCCCCCCTCATCCTCACAGCCACCACCTGCAGCCATCACCTTTTTCCCATCTGACTGAGCTGGCAAAGGTTTTGGGCTTCTGAGGCTGCTCATAGGGCTGCTCCCCATCTCTGCGGGAAGCAGCTGTGAGTATCCCTCCACATCCCATTTCCAGGGCTCAGGGAGCACCTTAAGCACCCTTGGCAATGAGACCCTCTGGAGATGCTTTGGGAGCAGGAGCTCTGCCAGGCCCTGCCCCTCGGCCCCACAGCCCCACCTTGAGGTCCTTGGAGCGCTCGGTGCTGTCCTGCACGGCCCGGCTCTGCTCCAGCGGCGGCCGCAGGTTCGCTGTTATTGCTTTCTCCTGCTTCTCCAGGTCACTGGTGACTTTCTCCAGCCCTGCCAGCAGCTGGCGTCCCCGAACTGATGCAGCATCTGGACAGCAAGAGGAGACCAGATTAAAGCTGGTTATGGGAGCTGGGTGTGGGCTCAGTCCCACTGGTGAGTGCCAAATCCTCGTCCTGCTGCTCTCCCTGAGCCTGGCCTGCTGTGACCACAGCCTGGCTGCTCTGCCCCCCACCCATCCACCGTTGTCCCCAGGACCCTTAGGAGATGGGAACATGCCCATAAGATGCTCCACCACCTCAGTTCAAGCCTTTCTGTGCCCCAGGCTGCCCTCCTGCCCACACCTCCAATGCTGTCTGCCTTCAGCCCCTCATAGCGCTGCTGCAGAACGTTCTTGCAGTTGTTGGTCTTCTCCCTCACGCTCACATACTGCTTGGCAATCCTGCAGAAAGGGACAGCAGGAGGTCATTCAGACCCTCAGCCTCTCCATCACCCATCACCATCCCAGTTCCAGGAAGGAGCTACAGCTCTGGAGGGGCTGTGGAGCTGCTCCCTCGAGACAGCCGTGAGGCAGGTGGGGGAAAAAGCACCCTCACCCCATGCTGGGGTAGAGCAGCGTCTTCATTAGAACAGGGGAGAGGCAGCCGGGCAGGAACCTGCCTGCTGAGGGAGGGGTGGGCAGCTCCTCCTGCCACAATGGCCCCCAGAGCAGGGGGAGCCTGGGTGGGACCTTTGGGCAAGCAGGGAAGGGCAGGAATCCTTTGGGAGGAAGCCTGAGGCTCCGAGCAGGCAGAGCTTCACTGTGGGAACCCCTGGGGCACCAGAGCAGGGTGCAGCGCCGGTGGCAGCGCCCGGGGCTGGGCCTGCGGCAGGCAAGGGCGGAAGGGGCAGCGGGACGGTCCCAGCCGGGCTGGGGGCACGTACTGCTCTGCCAGGGCGATGGCTTCGGGGTCGGGCGGGGGGATCATGAAGCAGACCCCGGGGGCGCTGATGGTGTCTCCTGCGCTGTCGGCCACTTCCCAGAGGTCGCCGCTGTTGCTGTGCAGGGTGTAGTGGGCTCCGCGGCTGATCTGGCCCTGCGGGACAGAACCGGTCACAGCGGCACGGCCCGAACCACCGCCCGCAGCACAGCCCCGAGCCCTGCTCCCGGCTCCTCCGTGGGGAGCCTGCCCCTCGCCAGAACCTCCTGTGCCTGCTCCTCCTGCCCCTGCTCCTCCCTGCCCCTCAACACAAACTTGTGTTCCTGCTCCTCCTGCCCCTCTTCACAAACTCGTGCTCCTGCTCCTCCCTGCCCGCAGCCTGCAGGCACCGGGCCGTGCCTCTTGCGACAGCCACGGCAAGCAGTTCCCACTCGGGCAGAGATGAGGAGGCGTTCCCAGGGCTGTGCCCTTGCCTTTCCTTTTCGGAGGAGCAGGCAGCTGAGTTGGCTGGAGCTGCTGGCTCCCATCCCACCCCTGTCGCTGCCGTGGTGGCTGCCGGCTGTGCTGTCCCATCCCTCAGACCGAGCCGGTGGGATGAAGGGATGAGGGGATGAGGGCTGGGAAGGGCCGGTGGCGGTGGGACATTCCTTTGGTCAGGAACACGCCGGGACAGCAGCTCGGGGAGCGTGGGAATGTGACAGAGCTGTGCTGTCGCAACATCCCCAGGGGGTGTGAGAGGCAGCGAGGCCGCGTTTCCCCCAGATCCCTCCTGCTCCTCCGCTGCAAAACCTGCTTTTCCCACCGGGGCCAGGGCGACCTTTGCCTCGTTTTCCCTGCAGGAGCCACCACCACTGCTTGGGCAAACCTGCTCCTTCCCCCAGTGCTGCTTCCCCTGCCGTGCCCCGAGCAGCGCTGCCCGCCTGGGCTGGGGTGGATGGATGGATGGATCATGGATGGATGGATGGATGGATCATGGATGGATGGATGGATGGATGGATGGATGGATGGATGGATGGATCATGGATGGATGGATGGATGGATGATGGAGGGATGGATGGATCATGGATGGATCATGGATGGATGGATGGATGGATGGATGGATGGATCATGGATGGATGGATGGACAGATGAGGGATGGATGGATGGATGGATGGATGGATGGATCATGGATGGATGGATGGATGGATGGATGGATGGATGGATGGATCATGGATGGATGGATGGATGGATGGATGGATGGATGAATGGATGGAGGGAGGGAGGGAAGGATGATGGATGGATGGATGGATGGATGGATGGATGGATGGATGGATGGATCATGGATGGATGGATGGATGGATGGATGGATGGATGGAGGGATGATGGATGGATGGATGGATGGATGGATGGATGGATGGATGGATGGATGGATGATGGAGGGATGGATGGATCATGGATGGATCATGGATGGATGGATGGACGGATGAGGGATGGATGGATGGATGGATGGATCATGGATGGATGGATGGATGGATGGATGGATGGATGGATGGATGGATGGATGGGGGATGGATGGATGGATCATGGATGGATGGATGGATGGATGGATGGATGATGGATGGATGATGGATGGATGGATGGATGGATGGATGGATGGATGGGGGATGGATGGATGGATGGATGGGGGATGGATGGATGGATGGATGGATGGATGGATGATGGATGGATGGATGGATGGATGGATGATGGATGGATGGATGGATGCATGCATGCATGGATGGATGGATGGATGGATGGATGGATGATGGATGGATGGATGGATGATGGATGGATGGATGGATGGATGGATGATGGATGGATGGATGGATGGATGGATGGATGGATGGATGGATGGAGGGAGGGAGGGAAGGATGATGGATGGATGGATGGATGGATGGATGGATGGATCATGGATGGATGGATGGATGGATGGATGGAGGGATGATGGATGGATGGATGGATGGATGGATGGATGGATGGATGGATGGATGATGGAGGGATGGATGGATCATGGATGGATCATGGATGGATGGATGGACGGATGAGGGATGGATGGATGGATGGATGGATCATGGATGGATGGATGGATGGATGGATGGATGGGGGATGGATGGATGGATCATGGATGGATGGATGGATGGATGGATGGATGAGGGATGGATGGATGGATGGATGGATGGATGGGGGATGGATGGAGGGAGGGAGGGATGATGGATGGATGGATGGATGGATGGATGGATGGATGGATGGTGGGATGGTGGGTGGAGGGATGGACGGATGGGTGTGGTACCTGCTCGCCCTCGTACTCGCACAGCGCCTCCACGGGCACGGGCTGCGGCGGCGGCTGCCGGCGGTACCGCAGGGGCAGCACCTGCTGGCTGCGCTCCTGCAGCGACTTCACCACGGCCTCGTACTTGTCCAGGGCCTTCTCCTGGTCCTGGCACGGGGCAATAAAAAGAAACAGTAGGAAAACAGGGGAAGAGCGAACTGCTGGACTCTCACAGCCAGGGAGGAGCTCATTTCCTCGCAGCCGGGACAGAAACTGCGGCTGCTTCTGTGCTGAAGGCACCTCCTGCAGCCCTGGGTTCCTGTTCCAGGTGCTCCTGCACCCTCCTGCCTCCCTCTGCAGCCGGGCTGAGGGCTGGCACCATGCCCAGGGATTGCCAAGCCAGCAGGCAGTGACAGGGTCCCTGTGCCTGGCCCACATGTGGCTGTGCTGGTGCCCCACTGCCAGCTCTGATTCCAGCCCTGTCCCAAGGCTCTCCAGCATCTCCCTGAAGGTGGAGATCCCGAGATGCTGCGTGGGATGGAGCATGCAGGAACAGAGGGGACAGCTCTTGGGAAGGGCTATCAGCTGTCCTGGGACACCTGCATCAGCCTGGCCTGCTGCAGCATGCTTGGATTTAGGCTTAGGCTGAGGCTGAGGCTCAGGCCCAGCACAGCCCTTCCCATGTGGGTGATCTCCAGCCCAGCTCAGTGCAGCACATCGAGTTCCACCACCTCCTCTGGCAGCAGGTCTAATTATGCTCCCACCCCTAACGAGTGCTAACTCAATGAGAGAACAAATAAAAACCAGCCCAGTGAGCAATTACGTTGCTAGGGGAGAGGCAATCTCTAGCCAGGGGGGAAGGAAGAGCTGGGGGAAGGCAGCAGCACGGCCCTGCTGCTCCCCACGGAGAGAGCTGGGCCAGGTGCCCACAAAGGCAGGGACATCCCTGTGACAGTGCCAGGGGACAGTGGCTGCTGCTGCTGCCAACCCTGCAGCCCTGCCTGCAGACACTCACATCCAGCTCCCGGAGGAGCGACTCCAGCTGGTATCTGTCCTTGAACTCCGGGCTGAATTTTTGGTCCAGGTCTGTATCCACCTTCTTCAAAAGCTCCTGAGCATCCTTGGCGTCCTTCTGAAACTGCAGAGAGGGAAAGTTTCTTGTGAGAGAGGATCCTGCTGAAACTGGAGCAGACCCTGCATGGTCTTCACACAGCAACCAAGAGCTCCTCTGGGAATCTGAACACTAGAATATGTGGAGAAAGGCCAGGGATCACTATTTCCCTTGCTCAGGAGATCAGACTGAAGGAAACAACAACCAGGGAGGAGCAGCTTATTCATGCTGAGCTTTCCCTGCCCTCACTTTTGTTTCACGGGGACAGCATCACCACGGTGTGTGGTGCCACCACCACCAGCGCCAGCAGCAGGGAGAGCCCAGCCCTTGCTCACACAAACCATGCCCTGGGGCAGCTGTTCTGGCACATCCCCACAACAGGCACTGCCTGGGCTGGGCACCGCAGCTCAGCTTTGGCAGGAGCCTCGTGGGGTGGGGAACACACCCAGGCTGTGGGAGAGGAATCCAGCCCGACCTGCTCCCCTGCAGAGCCTCCCTGGCTGTCGGATGCCATTTATCCAGCAGACATCTGTCTGCCCAGCTCAGCTGGGACACTCAGCCCGTGTGCCCGGCTCCCCGGGGGGCTTTGGCAGCTGGGACTTCCTACATGGACCTGTTCTGCTTCCCAGAGGAGCATGCAAGCTCTCCCCATGCCGTTTGGGGGTAAAGGGATGCCCTGTTGTCCTGGGCACAGGGAAGCTGACACCCACTGTGGCTCAGGACACTTCTGTGGAGCAGAAGCTTTCTGCAAGTCATGCTTTGGCCAAGCAATCACTTACCTTAGGTGCCTAAGCAATTATGACTTGTGTTCTATCAGTTCAAGGTGCTCTCCTAGCCTTAGTCCTGGGTTTGTAGCACTCCATCTCTTCTACCCAGTTTCCAGAATAACAGGAATTTTTGTATTCTGGGATCTCCTGCAACCCAGCACCCATTCTCCAGGCTCCAGCAACTCACTGCCCAGGGATGTGGTACCTGGTGGAAGTCCTCCATGAACTTCAGGTGGCTCTCCTCACAGATGAGCAGGTTCAGGTACTCCTTCCAGTCGGCGTGCACGGCCTCGATGTGAGCCTGCAGCACAGGTACAGGGGACATCAGTGGGACCCCCTGGCAGGGGACCCTGAACTGCCCTCCAGGAGGTCCCAGTTGCCATCCTGAGGGAGCAGCTCCTTGGCTGCCTCTGGAGCCCCCCAGATGCTCTTGGGGGAGCCCAGGATGGGAACACCCAAGGCTGGGATGATCCCATGGGAACACAGGCTGTGTGCAGGTGGCACATCCTTGTGTCCATCCTCCCACCAAACAGGGAATGGTTCCACCACAGTTTATCCTCTCTAGGTGGCACATCCTTGTGTCCATCTCCCACCAAACAGGGAATGGTTCCACCACAGTTTATCCTCTCCAGGTGGCACATCCTTGTGTCCATCTCCCACCAAACAGGGAAGGGTTCCCCCACAGTTTATCCTCTCCAGGTGGGCACAAGGTAACTGCCACAGGAATGAGGAAGATGGGAAGAGCTCCTTAGGCTTATCTTTTCTCCTCCTGTGGTGTTTACACATCTGCAAGTGAAGGAGGCTTTTCCCCCCTTGGCATCCCAGGAACTAAAGTCACGAGTGGTGTTGGCACTGGGTCCCACTCTGGAGAAGGGCTGGGTGAGTCTCCCATGCTCCACAGTGGCTGAGGAGCTGGGAGCCATCCCTGGTGCTCACCTCGATGGCATTCTTCCCGGGGTGGTTCTGGGCCAGCAGCTGATCCCCATCAGCGTGCAGCTTGTTGATGGCCTCCTCCTTCTCCTCCAGCTTCCGGTGGATGAAGTTCTGGATGGAGAGAGGTGGGATATTGATCCCCATGAAAGGGTGGGAGCCTGGCTGCACTCTGGGGCTGAGCAGTTCCACAAGACAGTGTGCTGTTCTCCCACTGCAGCTTTCACTTTTCCTTCCCTGGCAGATGTTGCTAAAGATGCGACTGCTGCCAAGCCAGCGCTGAGATAAAGAACAGGAGGCTGAGGGAGCTGTCCCTGTCATGGGGACACTCCCCCATCACGTTATCTTTGGCAGAGCTAAGGATTAACCTCACTATCCCTGTACTACCACCTGCACATCTCAAAGCCATTTGTGATGGGTTGGGGGAGACTGAGGCATGAGAGGAGGGACATTTCCTGCCCCCATGCAGCTCCTGGCCCCGTGCCCAGCTCCCCTCTGCCCAGGCCAGGCTCAGACCTCGTACTGGCGGCGCCGGCTGGGGTAGTCCAGGTTGTGGTCGCTCCAGTCGTAATGGGTCCTGTCCTTGGCCTGCTGATCCAGCCAGTAGAGCTTGTTGGTGCAGCGCTGCATGTAATCCTGCAGCGAGTGCAGGTCCTGCTGCCGCTGCTGCGAGCCGGCCTGCGGAGGGACACACGGACAGCTCAGCCCAGAGCTCTCCCTGTGCCTCCCCCAGGGCCACCCCAACAGAGGAACCCTCCAGGAGTCACCTCCAGGGCCACCCCAATGAGGGACCCCTCTGGGAGGAGATCCCAGAGCCACCCCAACAGAGGAACCCTCCAGGAGTCACCTCCCAGGGCCACCCCAACGAGGGACCCCTCCAGGATGGATCCCAGGGCCACCCCAACCAGGGAACCCTCCAGGATGGATCCCAGGGTCACCCCAATGAGGGACCCCTCCAGGAGGGACTCCTCCCCAGGATCCCAGGGGCTCTTACCAGCAGCTTCTGGTATTTGGCTTGGAAGTCGCTCATGCTTTCCTGGAGGAGGAGCAAGGCAAGGGTTAGGAGGGGTGGCTGGAGACACTTGGGTGCTCTGATGGGGGCTTGAGGGTACAGGGGGATGTGATTTATGGGATTTGCCTCATTGTAAAGCCAGAGCTGGCATGCAATGCTGGGCTCTCAGGCTTGGAGGGGATCTGGGCACCCACCCAAACCTGCTGTAGCCCCCTGGATGGTGGGACAGGGACACCTCCCCTTCATCCTGGGCTCAGGGCAGCAGGGAAAGAGGCAGGAGAGCTGACCTTGCTTCCTTCCTTGACGATGTGGGGCCCGATGGCCATGACCTCGTTGTGGAAGATGTTGTGCTCTTCTACTTGGCTGTTGACCAGCGGCAGGTCAGTCCCAAAGCCTTTGCTGCTCAGAGCATCCTGGGGTGCACAGGAGTTGGGGTTAGCAATGGGGGAGTGAGGAAAGGCTGCCAAGGCCTAGGAAACTCCTCTTGGAGTTGCCCTGGAGCTGGGCTTGGATGGGCTCCAGTGGCTGCAGTGCAGGGATGCCCCAGGAGAGTGTGGGTGAAATCACCTGTGCTGGAGGGCAGCCATGGGAAAACCAGTTTGGGGGGTTAAATAAACCCTTCTCTGGCTGGAGGAGTGCAGGGAGTGGGATGAAATGAAAAGTAAAGGCTGTGGCATAGAGCCTAAAGCAGGTGGTGACTGCGGATGCTGAGGCCAGCAGTGGTGCCACCTCGAGCACTGACTCCTGGTGCCACAGCAGCCAGCCTTGTCCCACCAGCTCTGCCCCTCCCCTGCCACCCAGCTGTTTGCAGCTCCCACTGTGGAGCTGCCCAGAAGCTTTTCAAGAGCCAGGATCTCCATGGGGAGCTGCAGGAGTCCCTGCCCAGCTGGTGCTGCTGGCCAGGCAGTGGCACTGGTGGCCCCTGTACCTGTTTCTCCTCGATCACTGTTGACCAGTTGACCTGGGGCTCAATGTGCTGCAGGGGGAAGTTGTAGATCTGCTCGTGTTTCACTTTCAGGTTTGCCACACGCTCCTTCAGCTGCCGGATGCTGCAAGAAGGGAAAGGTGAGAGTGGAATCAGGATGTGGGCATGGCTGGCATTGGCATTGCTGGGTGCAGCTGATGCTCTCCAGGCCCCCTGGATGGTGGCTGTGCTTGGGGAGAGCCCAGGGGGCTGGCAGCAGCTGGGCTGTGCAGTGGGCAGGGAGAGGGCACCCCCTGTGCTCTGCCCTCTGCCAGGGGCTGTGAGCTCAGGGCACTGGGGCAGTGTGGGGCCACCTTGCCAGGCTGCCATCATCTCACACTCCCCGTGCCCAGGATGGTGTGGGTCACACACCCTAACGGGAGCTTGTAGCAGACTCCACAGAATTGGCCAAGGCTCTGTGCAGGGCTGAGATTTGACAGTAGGAACTGCTGAGTTATGATGAGACAGCAAAATAAGCTCCTGTCTTCTACCCCTCACCCCATTGCTTATCTCTGTAACCCCATAGGTCACTTTTCCCTAACCCTTATTATTGGACAAGGTTGGATCCCCCTATACCCCATAAAAATGGGCTGTTTTAGCCCATTCAGCAGAAGAAGAGCTGTCACTGGAACCTTCACAGACCCCTCAATAAACCATCACTGTGGAACTGCCAGGACCTCTCCTTCTCCTCTCTCTCCTCTGCTTCTGCCCCAGCCAAAGGCACCCTAGCAAGCAAGCTCAAGCTGGAATCCCAAGAGAGCTGAGAATCACTAAAGAGCTGAAATCACTGAGCTTGCTTAGGGTAACCAGTGGCTGTGAGCTGACTGGGTATTCAGCACTCTGTCTCCCAGAGTGACTGAGTTATTGGGATAGGACTGCCTTGCTCAGGGTTAAGCCCAATCTGGGGGCTGGGGGCTTGGGGGTAGACTGGCTCCCCCTGCCTTTTCAGGAGCTGGCATGCAGAGCAGCCCGTGGTGACCCCTGCCCTGCATTCAGCCACTATCTCGACAAATTTTGAACATTTTTCCCACCTAAAATGGTTTCATAGTCTGATAATTATGATAGAAGGATTTTTTTAAATCTTTGTTGGAGTTAAAAAAGTTAAGGACTTAGGTCTTTTTCTTCCCTTATCAATGAAATTGATAAATAAAGACCAACTCTTTAGCTCAGCAGAGCCCCTGGAGAGGCCTCCACTCATCCAAGGGCTCTGGGGACAGTGGCCCATGCGTGTCACTCACTCTTCTGTGATCATGTCCCCCTGGGGGTGCTTCATGTGCCGGGCCACAGCCGCGTCCCCATCCAGCACGTAGAGCAGCTTGTCAGACTCGGAGAGTTTCTGTGCTGTCAGCTCCTTGTACTGTGCCAGCTGGCACGACTTGATCTTGTGCAGGTCCTGCATGGTGGGGACAGGAGGAAGGGTCACCCCTGGGTGCCAGGAGGTCATCCCAGCCCGCTCTCCCCTGGCACTGGAGAGGAGCAGGAGCTCTGCTGTCTCCCTCCCACCTGGGATGGATTTTACTTTCCCCTCTCCTGTCACAGGATCATGGAATGGTTTGGGTTGGAAGGACCTTAAAGAAAATCCAGCTCCAACTTCTTGCCATGGGCAGGGACACCTTGCACTTGACAAGGTCACTCTAATCTCTGCTGCTGGGGAAGGGCTGGGGAGCTGCATCACCTCGGGATGCATCCTTTGGGATCAGGAGGGTGGTTCAGGCCTTTGGGGTGAGGAGGGTGGCTCAGGCCTTTGGGGTGAGGAGGAGGGCTCAGGCCTTTGGGATCAGGAGGAGGGCTCAGGCCTTTGGGGTGAGGAGGATGGCTCAGGCCTCTGGGATCAGGAGGGTGGCTCAGGCCTTTGGGGTGAGGAGGATGGCTCAGGCCTTTAGAATCAGGAGGATGGCTCAGGCCTTTGGGGCGAGGAGGGTGGCTCAGGCCTTTGGGATTGGGAGGGTGGCTCAGGCCTTTGGGATTGGGAGGGTGGTTCAGGCCTTTGGGATCAGGAGGGTGGCTCAGGTCTTTGGGGTGAGGAGGGTGGCTCAGGCCTTTGGGATCGGGAGGGTGGCTCAGGCCTTTGGGGTGAGGAGGAGGGCTCAGGCCTTTGGGATCAGGAGGATGGCTCAGGCTTTTGGGATCAGAGGATGGCTCAGGCCTTTGGGGTGAGGAGGAGGGCTCAGGCCTTTGGGATCAGAGGATGGCTCAGGCCTTCGGGATCAGGAGGGGGGCTCAGGCCTTTAGAATCAGGAGGATGGCTCAGGCCTTTGGGGCGAGGAGGGTGGCTCAGGCCTTTGGGATTGGGAGGGTGGCTCAGGCCTTTGGGATTGGGAGGGTGGCTCAGGCCTTTGGGATCAGGAGGAGGGTGGCTCAGGCCTTTGGGATTGGGAGGAGGGTGGCTCAGGCCTTTGGGATCAGGAGGAGGGCTCAGGCCTTTGGGATAAGGAGGATGGCTCAGGCCTTTGGGATCAGAGGATGGCTCAGGCCTTTGGGGTGAGGAGAGTGGCTCAGGCGTTTGGGGTGAGGAGGGTGACTCAGGCCTTCGGGATCAGGAGGGGGGCTCAGGCCTTTAGAATCAGGAGGATGGCTCAGGCCTTTGGGGCGAGGAGGGTGGCTCAGGCCTTTGGGATCGGGAGGGTGGCTCAGGCCTTTGGGGTGAGGAGGAGGGCTCAGGCCTTTGGGATCAGAGGATGGCTCAGGCCTTTGGGATCAGGAGGAGGGCTCAGGCCTTTGGGATCAGGAGGAGGGCTCAGGCCTTTGGGATCAGAGGATGGCTCAGGCCTTTGGGATCAGGAGGAGGGCTCAGGCCTTTGGGACCAGGAGGGTGGTTCAGGCCTCCTCATCCCCAGCTCCCTGCTGGATGCACACCCCACTCTGCACAGTCCTGCTCTCCAGGTTCAGAGGGAATTTTGGGGGGCCCTGTTGCCTGGAACACCCTCCCACCCTCTTCCCACGAGCGGGGGACCCCAATAACCCTTGAATGACCCTTGCAGATCATCACAATCCAGGTGCCAGTGAGGGCTGGGCAGGCACCCACACGTGCCCAGGAGAGGAGGGGAGAGCCCGGGCAGTGCCAGGGGCTGGTGCAGGGGGCAGAGGGGCTCAGGGAGGAGCTGTGGCTGCGGGACCGTGCCCTGCTTACATTCTGCATTCGGGAGTCGGTCTCCACGATGTTTTTCTCCACCTGGTCAGCATTTTTCTGCAGGCGCTCGATGAGCTCGGTCAGCTCTTTGCTGGAGATGCTGGGGACAGAAGGGGGGCTCAGGTCACCCCTCGGGGGCGGGCACAGCTGCCCGGGGTGACCCGGGGGTGGCCGGGGGCCAGCCGGGCCTGCCAGGCTCTGCAGCTGTGTGTGACTCACTGCTGCCTTCCAGCCCTGTCCAAAACACCGAGCCAGGGGGCCGGGAGGGGGCGGCTGGAAAGGGGAGCGGGGCCTGAGCCTCCCTCGGCCTCAGAGCAGGGACAGAATTACAGAATATCCTCAGCTGGAAGGGGCTCACGAGGAGCATCAGCCCCTGGCCCTGCACTGACACTCCAACAATCCCACCCTGTGTCTGAGAAAGGGAGCTCCAGTGTGGAAACAGAGGAGCTGGAGCAGCAGGGAGGGCCCATGCCCACAGTCAGGTGCCCCTTGGAGGGTGTTGGCCACGGGCAGCCCCTGCTGCAGCCCTGCTCTGCCCCTCTGGGCTCAGAGTTTCCCTCTCTGTTCACACTTTAACCCCACACAGGGCATGGGATCACACACATTGCATCTCCTGCACTGGTTTTGCTGCCAGGGTGACACTGGCCAGGCTGGCAGGGTGCAGGGCCAGCCCAAATTCCCATCCCACTGCAGGGACAGCGGGGCTGGAGCAGAGCAGAACACCCTGTGACGCAGGCTCTGCATTGCTGGGCTTATTTTAAACATTTCATCCCGTGTCTGTCACTGTGGCTGCAGGGAGAGGCTGCACATGCCAGGAGCCTGTGCCAGGCACTGCCCAGCTCACCCAGCCCTGACCAGGGGCAGGGGCAGGGTGTGCCCCCCAAACCCCTGCAGCCAGAGGGGGCTGAGGCTGCTGGCAAGGCTGGGGTGTCCCAGCTGTGCTGCTTTGCCATCTGGGCTGGCTCAGTGCAGCCCCAACCATCTTCATATGAGCCTTAATGAGCTCGTTATGTGGTGGCAGAAGGAATCTTTATGTGGCACTTGGAAGTGTCCACTGCTGCTGGAGAGGATGAGCGGGGCTGGCTGGGGGAGCAGCAGCACCCCAGCAGTGCTGGCTCGTGGCACAGAGAGTTCCTGCATCCCCAGGCAGAACCATGGAATTGTAGAGGTTGGAAAACCCTCCAAGCACATCGAGTCCAACCATTCCCCCAGCACTGCCAAGGCCACCACTGACCTGTGTCCCCAAGTGCCACATCCACACAGCTTGTAGATCCCTCCAGGAACAGTGAGCCTGGGCAGCTGTGCCTGTGCCTGGCCATTCCATGAAGGAATATTCCCAATATCCAACCTAAACCTCCCATGGCACAACTTGGGGCTGTTTCCCCTTGTTCTGCTCCCTGGGAGCAGAGCCTGACCCCCCCGGCTGTCCCCTCCTGTCAGGAGCTGTGCAGAGCCACAAGGTCCCCCCTGAGCCTCCTTTTCTCCAGGCTGAGCCCCTTCCCAGCTCCCTCAGCCCCTCCTGGGGCTCCTGACCCTTCCCTGGATCCCCTCCAGCCCCTCAGTGTTGGGAGGGCTCAGAACTGCCCCAGGACTGGGGCTGCAGCTCCCCCAGGACTCTGGTGCTGAATTTCAGGACCTGTTCCTGCCTGCCCCATGTGCTGTCGCTTCAGTGCAGCAGAACAAACCCAAACCCCAGCTCTGGGCTTGTTCCTCCCTACCTCAAACCTGCCCCAGGCTGCAGGAGCCTTGTGGCATCCAGAAAAGTTCACACTTCCCTGGGAAGTTCTGCTATGGGCATGGTTTACACTGATTTTTTTCTTTTTATAGAAGCTGCATCATCAGGATGGTACTCAGAGGTTTGTGCCCGTCCCTGTGCCTGCTGCCTGCCTGGCACCTCCTGCACCAGCAGCAACGAGCCCAGAGGGCATTCCTGGCAGAGGAGACAAGGAAGGGGTCACTGGGAGCTGTATTGCAATAATTCCAAGGGTGATTCTCATTCTGTGTTCAATAATCACAGCTGGAGGGTGCATGGGGAGATGGGGTGTGGGTGCTGGCTCCTGCTCCAGGGGTAGAAGCAGCTCCTCAAAATCCACTTTGGGGTTTCTTCCAACCTTCACCATCCCACAGAAAGCAGGGCAGGAGTCAGGTGGGATCAGTGGTTTGGAGTGGGTGCCTGAAGTGTGCTGCACGTGTTTGGGTCTCTTTGGGTGATGGTTGCTCAGAGCTGGCAGCTCCTGCACCCTGGCAGAGCCTGAGGCCACCAAGGAGCCTTCCTCATCCTCACCCTGCACTGGAGCCACCTGAGCTGGGGGGGTGAGAGGGGTTCATCATCCAAGCTTGGCACTGAGCTGGGCACAGCTGGCAGCTCCTGCTGGCTCCTCTCCCTGGGCCCTGCCTTGGGCTCAGGGACCCCAGCAAGTCCAAGGATGGATCTTCAGGGCTGTAGCATGGATGTGAAAAACATCCTAAAACCCAGCAGAAGTCTGAGCTTTTTCTAGTTCTACCTCTGACTGAAACCTCTGAACTGTAGGCAGGAAATAAACCCAAGGCAGGGAATTTTGGATGCATGGCTGTGGCTCAGGCTGACCTGGAGAGCTGAGCCTGGAGCCTTGGCCCAGCCTTGTGCTCACTTTGCATCACAAAACTGATCTCAGGTGCTGGAAGCAGCGAGGGTAACACCCAGCCCTGAGCCTCCCCTCACTGCCCAGCTGGGGTGGGGTGAGGATGAGCCCCTGCTCCCCTTCCCTCTGCTCCTCTCTCAGCCTGGAGCCACAAACTCTCCTCATCCCTGTGCCCTGCCAGCCCCTTCCCAAGCGGGGGGTGCTGCCCCTGGACCCCCTCCTGCCCTCAGTGACTGCCAGGGCTGGGGCAGAGTCACCCTCAGCCCCTGGCACTGGGGACACTGATGGTGACAGTGACAGTGACATCCCTTCTCCATCAGGGCAGGATGGAGCAGGGGAGGGCAGAGAAGGGAGGTGATGGTGATCCAGAACCTGCAATGTCTGGGTGAGCAGGGCCAGGAAATGCAGCCTTGCTCAGAGCAGGCAAGGACATGCTGGGAGTGCTGTGGGCATAGCTGGGCTCTCCTGGCACACCAGAGGAGCTGTTTGCCCTCTGCTGCTCTGTGGTTTGTGTGAAAGTCTGAGGCTATGGGACAAGGAACTCTCATAAACACTCCCATTGGAGCTGCAGCTCAAACTGCAGCTTTGGGGAGCTGCTGCTGTGCTCCCCATCCTGGCCTGAGCTCAGCTCTGCTCCCCATCCTGCCCTGAGCTCAGCTCTGCTCCCCCAGCCACTGCAGGGATAACAAGTGGGCAGGAATAAACAGAAATAAGAGAGAATGGGAACCCCTCATGGGAGATCTCTCTTATTTGTATATTTATTTCTCCACACTTGTCACTTTGGTGCCACTTCATCAACCAGCTTGGACATCGCTGATGTGAGAACATCGGGCCTGTTAATTACCCATCAGGCCTGTTAATTACCATCAGGCCTGTTAATTACCCATTGTCCCTGCCACAGCTGGGGCTGTGTGGATAAACCAGAGGAGAAGCACAGCCCCTGCATCCAGCTGGATGTCAAACAGGGAAAGCTGAAGCCTGGCTGGACTCTCCATGCCAGGGGATGGAGGAGTTTGGCTTCATCTGCTTCAAGGGGGAAGATGCTGGGATGCCAAGACCCAGGGAATGGCTTCCACTGCCAGAGGGCAGGGATGGATGGGATATTGGGAATTGGGAATTGTTCCCTGTGAGGGTGGGCAGGCCCTGGCACAGGGCGCCCAGAGCAGCTGTGGCTGCCCCTGGATCCCTGGCAGTGCCCAAGGCCAGGCTGGGCAGGGCTGGGAGCAGCCTGGGACAGTGAAAGGTGTCCCTCCCATAGCAAGGATGGGATGAGATGAGTTTGAAGCTCCCTCAGAATCCAACCCACTCCATGATTCTGTGCAGGACAAGCACAAATGGATGGGCAAAGCAGTGAGGGAGCCTTGGCTGCCCCAGGAAAAGTGGGTGGATGGGATTGGGAGGATGGGGCTCCTTTGGGAAGCTGCAGGAAGAGCCATGGATGCATCCAGGGAAGACAAAGGGATGCCAGGGCCCAAAAGCAGCCTGGGGGGATGGCTGGAGCATGGAGCAGAGCAGGACTTGGCCAGAGCCCAGCTGGGATGGGCAGCACACACGAGACTGAGCAGAGCCAGGAGTGAAGTGCCCAGGGCACGGCCCCTGTGGGGCTGCAGCACAGGGGGAATGCAGAGAGCTCTGCTGGAATAGATAAGGCTTTGTTTGAGAGATGAAAAAAAAAAATAAATAAAAGCCTGGAAAAACTGGCTTTGCCATTTCTGGAGAACTTTAACATTCTCTGGTCAGGGAGGAAAAAATGATCTCTCATGGAAAGCTGTGCTCAGCACAAGAGTTGATTTTTGTCAGTGCCATTGCCTGGCTGGGGTGAGGGACCCCAGATCATTCCCATGGGGAATGGGAGCTGGTTTTGGGGTTTCTCCCAGCTGGGGAACAGGAGGAAGCAGCTTCATCCATGTACCACAATTCTGCCCGCAGGACCTTGCTTTCAGAGGGGTTCAGGTGTTTCTGAAGGCTTAGGGGGGATTTTTAGGATTCAGGTTTTTCTTTCTTCTGTTTTCTTACAGTTTTGGTGATTTTTCTTAATATTTTAGTTGAGATATTTTTACGAAGAGGTGTTCTCAACAGACAAATATGATTATAATTATTGTAATGTGAAAACTTTGCTGCTAAAAACTGGACTTTTCCTCTATTCATTTTTCTTTTCCTCTTCTCATTAGGTTGCACCCTCAGTGGTAAGAGCAGGTTTTGGAGCAAACCTCCCTGAGATCAGTTTCTCCAGGATGTGCAAAGGCCTTGTGCTTGCTGGCAGGTGGTAGAAAATCCCTTTGATTTCTCAAGTTTCCTTTTTCCAAACAAGGAGGTTTTTTTTCCTTAATCCCTCCAAGGGAGATGTTCAGACACTCCTGAGTTTTGGCAGCTCCAGCTCATCCTGGGAAGGCTCCTGCTGGGGATTTGCCCCGTGAGCCTGATCCCTGCTGGGAGGGTGATGGGAAGGGATCCCCTGCTCAGGGATGCTGCTCTCCTGTCAGGAACCCTTCCCATCCCTTCTCCTGGTGGGATGGCTTGGCAGGGCCAGGGGAGCTGGGTGAGGATGGCTCTGATCCCACCCCTGGCATGGACAATGAGCACGGCAGGCAGTGCCCACCCTCTGCTGCTCCCAATCCCATCCCATTCAATGTCCATGCACAGAAATGTCACAGAAAGCTCTCCCAGGTCAGCCCTGCTGCTGGAGGAATTAAACTGAATGAATCCTCCAGAAGGCCACAGAGCTCTAAATGTCCTTAAAGCTCCTCCAGCCTGCATGCAATTCTCTCCTGCTGCTTTTAATGACCCTGGAGTGAGGCTGTGGCACAAGGGCTGGGCTCTGGCTGCGGTGATTCAGGTTTGGGAGAGATTAGGATCTGGCTGAAAACTCAGAGCAGGCTCTGTCAGGCTGCCCACGGCAGGGTGAGGCTGGACAGCAGGGCTGCTGTGCTCAGCCCAGCCAGTTCCAGGGGTATTTATCTTCCCTGCGAGCAATGGTGATATTTCTGTAATCTGCATGGAAATGAGGGCAGGAACGGGGCGGGCAAAGGGAGCTGGCTCCTCCCTCAGCCTGAGCAGCTCCTGACTCACCTGCTGACTCCAGCCCTTCCCAACAGCCTCTGGAAATGGGGCCAGCCCTGCAGGCAGAGCTGTCCCAGTGCCTGCACCCCCTCACCTGGCCACTGACACTGCTGAGGGTCCCCAGGGCTGGGAGTGCTCCCACCCCGAGGATGAACAACCTTCCTGCTGGCAGGAGAGAGTTTCAGCAGCTGGGAAGGCTGAGCTGGTTTTTATCATAAAATGATCAAATGGTTTAAATTAGATGGGCAGGGACAGCTTTCACTATCCCAGGGTGCTCCAAGCTCCATCCAGCACCTCCCTCACTGCCTCCTACCTGCCAAGCCTGGACTACCAAAGAAGAAGAAGGAGCCAACCTCTCCTGTGTTCTAAGCATGGCGAGGGTTTGAGGAACGTGGTGTGGAAGGAGGCTGGTGATTTTCCCCACACTGTGGCTCTGTTCAAGGCTTTGCCTTCCCTGCCAGGGACACACATCCATGTAACAACACCGGGCACAGCTGAATTCCCAGGGCCTTCCCGTGCTCAGGGATGAGAGCAGAGTGAAGCAAGCAAGTCCATGAGACAAAAGAGATGAGAAGACAGAAGAGATGTCACCATCATCCCCCAGGATCCCCAGCCAAGGCAGGAGATGCCCAGGGCTGGATGGGGATGGCTCCTGAGCCTGGAGGCCAGGCAGATCACAGAGCTGCAGCAGATATTCCTGAGGAGAGACCTGGACCCTGGTGCTGCTGGATCTTGAGGGCCACTTTGGGGGTGGGACAGGGTGGCTGTCACATCCAGAGTTGTTCATGGGGAGGGTGCAGCTCCTGGTGCCAGTGCTGTTCATGGAGATGTTCCCATCCTGGGCTTTGTCCCGAGGCTGAGGAAGCCACCAAGGCTCCCGGGGCTGGCAGGACACGCTCGGTGCCCCCCTCTCTCTCTCTCTCTCGCCAAACCGGTGCCGGTTCTCGCCCCGTCCCTCGGTGCTTTGAAGGCTCCGTGCCGGGCACCGCGCCCTGCCCAGGGCGCAGCCCCGCCGATCCGGCCGCGCTCCCGCCGTGTCGAAATCGCGGTCCCCGCTGCCGGCGGGGGCGGGAGGCTGATTTGGGGAGTGTTGCTCTGTTTTCCTGGCAGCAGAGCGGGGCGGGAGCCGCCTGGCAGTGCCTGGAGCAGGGGACGGGGCAGCAGCTCCTCGCTGCTTCTTCGCAATCCTCCTGCAGCGAGTTGTTCAACCGGTCGGGCGCCGGCTTCCCCATCTTGATGGTGGGGCTGTTTCCACACGGTGGGAGTGTTCCCTGGATTCACAGATGTTTGTAAACTCCGAGGCAGGAATTAACAAATTGGGGCTAATAAGCACAGCTCTCCCCGAGGTGTGCACGGACAGCCGGGGCGCAGGAAGGGAGGGAGGCTGGCCCCGGGCACAGCCCTGCGCGGCTTCCTCAGCCACCACCAGCCAGAAAAACAGAGGTTCCAGCCTGGCCCGCAGCCTGCGGAGGTGCTCTGGCACCTGCCCAGGGCCGCTGGGCTGCAGGCAGGGAGGAGGAGGAGGAGGAAAGCAGCTTCCTTCCTTCCTGCGCTGATCCATCCCCGGCGGATGGAGAGGGCTCGGGGTACCCGGGGCTGGAGCACAGAGTGGGGACCCGGGCACAGCCCCGCGGTGGGGCACAGTGCAGTCTGTCCTCTCCTGCTCCACAGCCTCCTGGCAATGCTGTGACACCGCAGCTCTGTCTCCTCCTGCTCCCGGGGTCCCGAGCTGCCATCCCATCCCATCCCATCCCATCCCATCCCATGCCATCCCATCCCATGCCATCCCATCCCATCCCATCCCATCCCATCCCATCCCATCCCATCCCATCCCATCCCATCCCATCCCATCCCATCCCATCCCATCCCATCCCTGCTGGGGGGTTTCTCACTTTCGAGCCGCCCGCTGATCCCCCGACGCTCAGAAATGCTCAGAGGGATGAGCATTGGCACCATCCTCACCCGGGGGAGTCGCGGCCGCCAGCGAGGTGCGGAGCCTCCAGGGCTCGGTGCCAGCCCCGTGTGCCAGGATGGGCAGCACAGCGTGCCCAGGGAGCCTGGGCGGCCCTGCCGAGCCGGCCGGGGGAGCCCTCCCGGGGCTGGAGCTCAGCAATACCCGGTGCCAGGGCAGCAGCGGGCACGGAACCCCTGCCACGGGCACAGCCCCGCTCCCGGGGCAGGGAGCAGCCGGGGATCCCCTGCTCGGGAAATGCCGGCGCCTGCTGGGCTGGCCGGCCCCTCCTGGGTGCTCAGAGGCCCCTCAGCCCCAAGCGCTCCCCAGCTCCCTTCCCAAAGGAGATTTTTGGGAGGGGGCGGCTGCTCGGGCTCCACCAGCCGGGACTGGTGCCGATGGAGAGGGATGGGAGGGGATGAACGGACACGGGCTGGGATCTTGAATCCTTGAATCACTCAGAATCCTGGAGCATTTCACATGCTCCAGAGCCCCTGTAGCTACTCTGGGAAACACAGGGCACGTTTCTGATTAATCGCAACATCCACCTCTGTGGAAACACATCCCGGCTCAGGCAGGGGCTGGGGACTGTCCAACATCCAGCCCAGAGAGGCCGAGCCTTCCTGCGGAGGGATTTTTACACCTTTTCCCTTTTATCAGTGACCTTTCACAGGGCGCATTCAACACCCTGCTTTTCTTTCTTTCTTTTTTTTTTTTTTTTTTTTCTTTTTCTTTTAGCCAACCAGTACAAGCGAAAGGCGTCCCCACCCCGCCAGAGAGAGCCGAGGAAACGACGATGGACCGAATCCTCGGTCCGGAGGGAACAGGGGCCAAGGTGGAGAACAACCAGACTATTTTCTCCTAAGATCTGACGCAGCACACACCTGGCAAGGGAAGGAACCTGCTCGCCGGAGCTGCTGCCATGGGAGGGGAGCTGGGAGAGACAATCCCTGTGCCCACAGCCGGGGCAGGAGACGGACCCAGCTCGGGGAGGAGCTGGCACCGCACGGGGGGGCAAACACCGCAGCTCGCACTCGACTCTCAGGGCTCCACCAGCGCCCAGAGCGTGCCCGCACCTCGAGGCTGTGGGAACACTTCAGGGTTCCTCTCCTCGGGGTTGCCCACACTTTAGAGTGCCCACACCTCGGTGGTGCCCACACCTCGGTGCTGCCCACACCTCCGGGGGCAACCACTCCTGGGGAGGTGCCGACACTTGGGGGTTCCACACCTCGGGGGTTCCCACACCGGGGGGATTCCCACACCTGAGGGGGCTCCCACTCCTCGGGGGGCTCTCTCTCCTCGGGGGGCTCAGCTCCGCCGAGCGGGCGGGATGCTGCGGGACGGGATCCCCGCGATCCCCTCTGCCCGTCCCGCGAGGAGCGGGGCTGCCCGGGCCCGGGTCACTCACCTCTTCTTCTGCACGGAGGGGCTGTATTTGCCTTTGTTGCGTTTCCTGAAGAGCGAGTGCATCGCGTCCCCGCACGGCGCCCGCCGCGCTCCTCCTGCCCGTCCCCGCCGCCGCCCGCAGCCTCTGCGCCGCCACCGGGCCGGGCCCCGCCGGGAGGCGGGACGGGGCAGCACCGCCTCTGCCTCCTGCGGCTCCTCCTGCTCCTCCTGCCTCCTCCTGCCCCTCCTGCTCCTCCCGCCGTGCCCATCCCAGCCCGCAGCATCCTCCCCTGGCTTTGGGGGCGCCCCTGGGAGGGTCCCGGCAGGGTTGAGACCCCTCAGATGTGCAGGGGCAGGCACGGGCCCGGGATGGGCACAGGGGGCAGTCAAGGGGGGCTGCGGCTCCTCCCGGGAGGTTTCTGTGTTTGGGGATGAGCGGTGCTGGGAGCGTCCCTGCTCCTTCAGGGACATCGGCACTGCCGGGACAGCGCTGGTCTTTTCACACTGAGGGGATGGAGGGGGTCCAGAACAGAGCTGGGAAGGGGCTGGAGCACCAGGAGGGGCTGAGGGAGCTGGGAAGGAGCAAAGGAGGCTCAGGGGGGACCTTGTGGCTCTGCACAGCTCCTGACAGGAGGGGACAGCTGGGAACAGGGACAGGACAAGGGGAAAACAGCCTCAAATTGTGCCAGGAACGTTCAGATTGGATGCTGGGAAATCTTCGCTGAAAGGGTGGCCAGGCCCTGGCCCAGCTGTCGGGGCTGTGGTGGGGTCCCCATCCCTGGGGGGATTCAAAGCCCTCTGGATGTGGCACTTGGGGACAGGGTCAGTGGCAAATACGACGGTGCTGGGGGAGTTGGACTTGATGATCTGACAGATCTGCTC
Organism: Melospiza georgiana; assembly: GCF_028018845.1. Classification (NCBI taxonomy): domain Eukaryota; kingdom Metazoa; phylum Chordata; class Aves; order Passeriformes; family Passerellidae; genus Melospiza; species Melospiza georgiana. Next base: position 15,118,980 of record NC_080445.1, read on the forward strand.
CGACCTCGAGGTCTCCATAAGGCACGGAGCTGCCTCCCCCAGGCCCCCCGCAGCCTAAGAGGTTTTGCTCACACATGCCCACAGCAGTCAGCAATTAGGACCAGCTCTGGCCTTTTTATCCCGGGATTTTGTGCCCATGCGGGATTAAAGCCCTGATTGTAGCTTCCCCACCAGCCCCAAATCCTCTGTTCTGGGGGCAAGTCAGTGCACGCTGTGACCTATTGATCCCGATCCCTGCGTGTGCCGGATCCGGGGCGCCCTTAAAGAGCTCCGAGCGCTGCGGGCCCGGGCACTCCCGGCCGGGGGAGCGGGGAGGCGGCGGGGCCGGCAGCCACAGCGCAGGCAAGTGCGGCTTCGCGTCCCTGTGTGTCCGTCTGTCTGTCCGTGTTGCTCTGTGTGTGTTTGTGGCAGTCCCCTCCATCCCATTCTGCCGCGGTTTGTGCTCCTGGCTCGTTGAGGAAGTGAGAGCTGTTCCCGGGCTCTGGCACTGCTGCCTGGCTCTGCCATCCCCTGAGCTGTGAGGAACCCACAGCCCGAGCCCCACAGAGCCCCGAGCCCCCCGGGCTGGGCTGTCACCCCACGCACAGCAGCTCTTGGTGTGCCCCATCCAGCCAAGCTGCTTTGCTGCTTGGCCAGCGGGGATGGGTTTAAAACCCTCACTGGGGCCCAGGGTGGTGCTGGAGGTGGATCAGCTGGGGCTGGGGGCGGCAGGGTCCTGCTGGCATTGAGCCCAGCGCTGTCACTCGGTGCTGGGTGTGCTGGTGTGAGGCTGGAGCAGCCCCCGAGAGCCAGAGCTGGGGCTGGGCCTCACCCTGGCCTGGCTGGGGCCGTCTCTGGGCCGTTCCTGCTGCCAGCCATGGCACCAGCTCCATCTGAACCATCACTGGGGTGTGAATTGCTCTCCATGGTGCCCAGCTTCTGTTCTTATTTCTAAATAGATCATGAGGATCCCCCGGGCAGGAACTGTTCATGTGATCCCCAGAGCCCGTTATCCCCTGGCATCCCTGGCACTGCCTGGAGCCTGGCACCCTCAGTGCCTGCCATGGCCTCAGTGCCAGCCTCCTGCCCGTGCTGAGGAGCACACGGTGTTCCCCTGGGTTTTGGGAGGAGGGTTTTGCCGGTGCTGAGGTTCTTTTGGAGGCTGTGAGCATCCCTGCCCTCCCTGCAGCCCCACAGAGAGGAGCTGAGGGGAGAAACCCAGCCCGGCTGCTTTTGCTTCACTGTCTGAAATCCTGCACATCCTTACTCGGCTCTGGAAACACTTTCTGCTTTTTGTGCTTTGGGATCCTCCCCCCATCTCTAGCAGCAACATGTTCTGGATGCTCAAAGGACTGATTGCTCCTCTTAAAGCTCCCAGAGCCATCCCAGAGCCCCCCTTCTTGACCCTGTGGGAAGGTGAGCAGAGGTTTAGGGATGAACTGCCTCTGCCTACCAGGGGGTTTGCTTTCCATCTCCTCCTGTGCCAGTTCTGCAGCCTTAATCCTCCTAATCTCCCCACATCTCTGGCGTGGCTCATTTTTGTGTGCAAATGCCCTTGAGAGCAGCAAAATTGCAGCTGCTGGGTGAAACACCAGGCGGAGAGAAACCCTGGTGTAGTGGAAATCTCTGTCTTATGTAAACTGCCCAGGCACTCTGCCTTTGCCTTGGCTTGGGATCAGAGGCACTGCACACCCTCTGTGCACAGGGTGCTTTTGGGGACCTGGGGGCCTGTGCTTTGGGGGTGCTGGCAGCTCTTCTCCAGCTCTGGTGCCTGCCCAGAGCACAGCACAGCCCGTGCTGGAGTTCCCTCCTCGGCTGGGCTCTGCCAGGGTTGGTTTTGCAAATGAGCCTCTGGGTGGCTTTGCTGCTGCAGCTGCTCCCTGCTGTGCTCTGTGCCTTCCCCTCTGCTGCTGCTGGTGTCCAGGTGTCCAGATGTCTACATATCCAGACATCCAGGTGTCCAGGTGTCCAGGTGTCCAGCCCAGGTGCCACCGGCTCCTTGGAGCCACCTGAGCCTGGGGAAGTGGGGCTGTCCTGCCAGCCTGGCCCCTGCCATGCCCCACGAGCTGCCCCATGAGCTGCCCCAGGTGTGGCTGGTGGGAGGATGCCCAGCCCCAGGGTGCTGCACCCACCCAGATGAGTTCCCTTGGCTCCTTCCCAGCCCTGAAACACCCACGGAGCTCCTTCCACGGAGCCAAGCCCCTCGACAGAGGCAGCAATGTGGCAATATTGACTTAACCTGGGGAAGAATCTCCTGAGCTGCTGCCGCTGCTGCGGGAGGGGAGCGGGAGGGGAGCACGTTTTATGCAATGAGATGACATTTTGCTGGCAAGCCCTGCTCTGGCATCCCACACCCTGCTCCACCCTGTGCCAGCCCCAGCACCCGGCCCAGGCCGACCCTGCTGCCCAGGGCACAGGATGGGCACCAGCCTGGGGGTCTCACTCCCTGCTCAGGGTCTCACTCCCTGCTGAGGGTCCCAATCCCTGCTGAGGGTCTCACTCCCTGCTCAGGGTCTCACTCCCTGCTCAGGGTCTCTATCCCTGCTCAGGGTCTCTATCCCTGCTCAGGGTCTCACTCCCTGCTGAGGGTCTCACTCCCTGCTGAGGGTCCCAATCCCTGCTGAGGGTCCCAATCCCTGCTCAGGGTCTCACTCCCTGCTCAGGGTCTCTATCCCTGCTCAGGGTCCCAATCCCTGCTGAGGGTCTCATTCCCTGCTCAGGGTCTCACTCCCTGCTGACACCTGAGCCACATCCTTGGCCACCCCCCTGTGCCCACCATCCCACCCCACTCAGCCCATTGTAATTTGGGATGGCACCAGGGCTGGGTGGGTGATGCCAGCACCACCATTAGGGTGGTGCCATCCCCTTCCCCATGGCCCCAAAGGCACCGTGGCACTGTCCCCAGGGTTCTGGGGACCCATCAGAGCAGAGGAGGCAGGCATGGAGATGATCAGCCCCGGCAGTGTTCCTCAATGAGGAATTTCCAGATTTCACTTCTGATGGAGGGGAGGGGGGGTTGAGGCAAAACAACTTGGAAATCTCTTCCAAAAGCTCGATGGAACACAAACAGCAGTAGATGAGCCAAAATCTCATTTATTCTCTGGGTGGGGAGTTTGTGGCAGCCCCAGGAGGGCCCAGCTGAGCTGCCGGCCCCCACGGCAGCGATTGGGGTGGGGAGGGAGTTCCTCTCGCCGGGCAGGAAAGCGGGGCACTGAAACACTGAAACGCTGAAACACCTCCGTGCTTCCTCCTGGCGGCTCCCACGTGCGCAGGAATGCGGCCGTGCCCGTTCCTGGCTGCTCCCGAGCCGGCCGAAACCTCCCCCAGCTCCGTTTGGGGCTGTTTGCTCTGAAATCAGCGTCCAGCACGGCTGCTCCGGCCCCAGCCCCAGCCCCTGCCGGCCTCGAGGGCTTTGGGTGGCTCTGGTGGCACCTGGTGGCTCAAAGGAGCGGGCTCAGGGCTCCTCAAAGGGTGAGGAAGAAATAGAATAAAACAAGTGCATGGCTGCCGATGCTGAAGGATGGGAGAGCTCCTGTCGCAGCAGGGAAGTGCTGCCCTTTTTCTGCTGCCCTTTTTCTGCTGCACTTTTTCTGCTGCACTTGCTGCTTTGAGCCCAAGTGCCATCAAGGGACTCAATACTGAGCAAACACCAAGCGAAAGCGGGCGCAGGCAGCCAAGCAAAACAAAGGCTGAGAGAGGCCGGTGCTCTGACTCATTTGGCATGGAAATGCAGCACGGAATAAATTAAGTTTGGCTCTTCCTCCTCCTCCTCCCGGCATAGAGGTACAGAGCGGGAGGGCTGCATTGTCACCGTGCTGGGTGGCTTTGGGTGCACTGGGGAGGCACAGGGACATCTGCACCGAACTGGGGGAAAAGGGGAGAGGGGGACACAGCCACCCTGGCAGGCGCCTGTCCTGTGTCCCCAGCCGTGAGTTTGGAGTGGCACTGAGCTGTGCACAGCTGGGCTGGATGGTGAGGGCAGAATGTGCATCCAGCAGCAGCTTCTCTGGGTCCTTATTCTCCTGTCTCATGAAGGGATGGGGTCCCAGACCCCCAGTGGGGACACACAGGTGTCATCATCATCATCATCATCATCATTGAATCATTGTGCAGTGATTTGGGTTGGAAGGGACTTAGAGCTCATCCAGTCCCCCTGTGCCAAGGCAGGGACACCTTCCACTAGACCAGGTTGCTCCAAGACCCATCCAACCTGGCCCTGAACATTTCCAGGGGCATCCAGAGCTCCTCTGTGTCCCCTGTGCCCCTCGGTGGCACGGTGCTGCAGCCCTGAGCCCTGATCCTGGCTGGGACCACTCTGCCACAGCGCCTCAGAACACATCGAGAGGCAGAAAAAAGGTCAGGGCTTCACTGCAGCCTTTGGCCTGTGATGTAAAGAGTGGGAATTTCCGGGGTGTAATGTTTGCATCTCTATAAATATGCAGTGGAGCGCACCCAGGGGCAGCTGCCTGCGATGGGCGAGGGCGATAATGAACGCCCCGCTTCCTCCAGCGCGGGGAGAAGGGCAGGGCAGGGCCGGTGATTCACGGCCCCGGGGATGCTGTGACCCCCAGGGCTGCGGGGACAGGGGACACATCCCTGGGGAGCCGCGGGAGGGCGGGCAGAGGATGGCCCGGCACTGCGGGCCCGGTGGCACCGGGGCGGGCACGGGGCGGCCCCGCCGCTGTGTCCAGCCGGGCTCTGTCCCGCCCCGAGCGGGTGACACGGCCTCAGACAATCCCGAGCGGCGAGATGGGAGAGGCCGCCCTGCCCCGAGCCCGCCCGCTCCCCGCGGTTTCGGCAAACCCAGGGCCCGTCCTGTCCCGGCAGCACAAACCAGTCCCGGCAGCCACACCCGGCACCGCCCGGCCCGCCTGGCACAGCCCCGGCACCGCTGGGCTGCGGAGGGCATGCCCCCCAAACAGCCCCAAACCCGCCCCGATGGATGGGGGTGCCCCGATGGATGGGGGTGCTGGGCTGAGCCCAAAGCAGAGCCGCTCACAACGTGAGGGGGTGACAGGCTGGTGGCGCTGCCCTGGGCGGAGGGCTGTGCCTCCTCAGGGGACCTGGCACCGGCACCGCTGGGCTGCGCAGGCCGTGCCCCCCAAACACCCCCAAACCCGCCCTGGGGTGCCCCGATGGATGGGGGTGCTGGGCTGAGCCCTAAAGCAGAGCTGCTCACAGCGTGGGGTGGTGACAGGCTGGTGGCGCTGCCCTGTGCCTCCTCAGGGGACCTGGCACCGGCTGGGAGGGACAGGGGAGGCGGTTTTGGCGCGGCACATCCTGCACAGTCACTCGCAAAGGATGCGAGCGGGATGGGCCTCAATTCCCCGCCTTGTCCCGGCGGCAGCGCCCTGGGGCAGCACCCCGGGCCCGGCCCGGCCTCGGGGCCCTCCCTGCTCTTGGTCACGGCGTGGGTGACAGGGCTGGGGCGGCTGTGCTGCCCCACGGAGCCGGATGTCCCCATCGGTGTCACACGGGCACCCTGAGCTCCCTGCCCTGGCAGCCGCGGGATGGGGAACAGAGGCTGCACACACAGGGCACCCATCACAGGGGCAGTGCCAGCACACACAGGGCACCCATCACAGGGGCAGTGCCAGTGCACACAGGGCACCCATCACAGGGGCAGTGCCAGCGCACACAGGGCACCCCCTCTGCTGCTCAGAGCTCTCCTCTGCTGGTCCTCACATGTCCCACCCTGAAGCAGTGACATAAAGCTGTGCCAGGGCAGGTTTAGGTTGGAGATCAGGAAAGGTTCTTCCCCCAGAGGGTGCTGGCACTGCCCAGGCTGCCCAGGGAATGGGCACAGCCCCGGGGCTGCCAGAGCTCCAGGAGGGCTTGGACAGCGCTGCCAGGGATGCCCATGTGGGATTGTTGGGGTGTCTGTGCAGGGACAGTGGCTGCCCTGGATGATCCCACTCAGGATATTCCATGATTTCCTGTGCCAGCACTACCTGGAGCTGGGGGGGATTGATGAGCACAGGAGCTGGCCCTGGGGAGGCTGGTGCCATTCCCAGGCCACCCCAGACACAGACAGATGCATTTCATAATCCCCAGGTCTCACCTAATCCCCAGGTCCCAGCCACCCCCGGCTGCTGCCCTGGGATCAAAACTGGTGGGGAGAGGGAGAAATGAAATACACAAAATGCAGTGGCTCGGTGCTCATCCGGGACTTTCCCATCGCCCTGAATCAGGGCCTGTCCGTCCATCCTGCTGTCTGTGCATCCTGCTGTCCATCAATCCCACCCACAGCTGGATGTGGACAAACATGACTGGGCTGGCTGTGGCTTCACTGCTCTGGGATAATTCACATTCCAGGATAATTCCCCACTTCAAACAGTTTCCATCTGCCCACCAGCGCTCACTCCCAGGGCTTTCCTAAATAGTCTAAAGGATAATTTGGTTGCTGGGGTAGGATCAGAAGACTTTAAACAGGAAGGGAAAATATCCAAATGCAAGACTTGTGCCCCATATTAGATAATATACTTATATATATAAAATATAAAATAATATACTTATTTATATAAAATATTATCATGCAGTGGCCAGGGGTGGGGGGAGCCCTGAGTGCTGCCACAGCCCAGGCTTAGTGCAGGTCAGAGATGCCTACAATTATCTGTAAATAGTTTGTGGTCCAGGTTAACCATGGATCACAACCATCATTAATGATTATAACCACCATTAATGATTACAGCCATCAGCAGCAGCCACTGCAGGTGTAGGGTGAAGGAGGGGGGGGCCTGAAGGGCTCCCTGTGCCAAAATAAACGCTCGGATTATGGGATCAGGGTGGGCAGGGACAGCGGGACGGTGGCACACGGGCGATGGGACACTTTGCTGGCTGCCGTGGGGGTCCCGTGGTGGCCGTGGCTCCCTCCCAGCCCAGGTGTGGCCCAGCCCCGCTGGTTGGAATCAGCCACACTGCGGGTCCCGGCCCGGCCGCTCTGTCCCTCTGTCCCGCTCTGTCGCTCTGTCCCTCTGTCGCTCTGTCCGGCAGGGTTTATCTGGGGGCCGGCAGAGGGGCGATCACATGCTCGCTCGCCCGCCCGGCCGGGATTAGGTGCAGCCGCTGCGGCGGGGAGCGGTGCCAGGGAGCGGCGGTGCCAGGGAGCGGCGGTGCCCGGAGCGGCGGTGCCAAGGAGCGGCGGTGCCCGGGAGCGGCGGTGCCAGGAGCGGCGGTGCCCGGGAGCTGTGGCCGTGGCCCCGCAGCCGCCCGGGGCACTCGGAGCCCATGGCCCCGGGCAGCGGGAGCCGGCCGCGGCTGCCCCCATGATGAACCTGCTGCAGCCCCCTGGCCGGGCCCTGGAGCGCTTCGATGGGCTCTCCCTCATTTACTGGTGAGCGGGATGCGCCCCGACCCCGGGAACGGGATCCCGGGAACGGGAGCCCGAGCCTTGGATCCGCTCTGCAGGGATGGCCTTGGGGAGGATGCTGGGCTCGGTGACCCCGCGGCTCTTGGCGGAGTTGCTTTGATTGGGTTCATTTTCGGGGTTGCTTTGATCGCGTTCATTTTCGGTCCGTGCGGGGCAGGGTCCGGTGGGGGTCCCGCGGCTGCACCGACCGCTCAGGTGAGGCCGGGAGCAGCCAGGCTGCCAAAGGGGATTGATTTTCCAGGCAGCACCAGGGGAGCACCCCCAGCCCCGGGGAGCAGCTGTGGCGCTGCTGCAGCCGCAGTTCTGCTGCGGGCTGTCCCCTCCGGCAGGAGCTCCAGCAGGGCCCGGTGCCGGTGCCGGGAGCGGAGCGGGGCGCGGAGGGGACGGGAGGTGGCGGCGGCCGCGGATGTCTGCGCTATGTAGGGCACGGAGAGCGCGGCCGTGCCCGGGCCAGGGTTCAGAGCGTGCGGCTTTAGCCGATTAACTGGGGGTCAGTGGGCCGGAGCCAGCGCCGGCCTGGGCCCCGCCGGGCTCTCCGGGACCACCGTGGGTTCGGCGGAGCCTTGCTCGGGACCGGGCCGGAGCTGGGCTCCCCCCAGCCGGGACCGCGGCCGGGGCACGCTGGGGGCGGCCGGGGCCGGTCCGTGCCGTGCCGGACACGATGCACCTGCGGCTGAAGTAGGTCAGGGGAGCCAGGGCTGGGGGCCGCGGGGCTGCGCCCCCGGCGTGCCCGCGGGATGGGCAGGGCAGCAGCCCGGGGTCACCGACACCGAGCCGGGCCTTGGGAGGCGGTGCTGGGGCTGCTCTGCTGCTTTTGGGGGCGCAAAGGGCAGAATCGGCTGCCGGTGGGAAGGAGGAGGTGCAGGACAGGCGTGGCTGTGCTGGGGCAGGGATACCAGGTGGGGGCTGATGCTGTGGGGCCGTGGGGTGGATTTGGGGCCCCTGGCCATCCTTGGCTCCATGGGGCTGCTGAGCCCTGGTGCCCTGCGAGGCAGAAATGCTCAAACCCCATTTTCCACCTCACATGGAATTTGGAATGCTAAAATGTTGGGTCGAACCGTCCCTCAGCTTTGCCCACTGGGCCGTGTTTGGTTCGGGAGGAGAGGGGTGGTCGGGGGGAGCGTCCCCCACATGTGGCGGTGCCAGATGTGCTGGCTGGTGTCCGTCTGTCCGCCGGCCCCGCCGGGACGCGGCGAGGATGGCGAGCAGATGGCAGGGAGATAACACCTCCCCGGCCCTCCAACAGGGATGACCCCGCTCTGCCGCTGATTAAAAGATTAATTTTGGAGTTTGAAATAGGAATTTGATAAATAAACGCGAGCCCTCGGCAGAACCTCACCCGGCTGGCAGCATCAGCGCGGGGGCGGCGGCGGCCGTGGCCGGAGCAGCGGCTCATCCCTCGTTCCTCATCCCTCATTCTCCATCCCTCATTCCTCATCCCTCGTTCCTCATTCCCCATCCCTCGTTCCTCATCCCTCATCCTTCATCCCCCATCCCTTGTCCCTCATTCCCCATCCCTCATCCCTCATTCCCCATCCCTTGTCCCTCATCCCCCATCCCTCATTCTCCATCCCTCCTCCCTCTTCCCTCGTCCCTCATGCCCGGCTCTCCCGGTGGTGATGCCAATGGTTCTCCTGCAGCTGGAAGCTCTAAGCCAGTTTTGCAGTGCTGGTTTCTGTGCAGGAGCTCGGCCAGAGCCAGCAGGAGCTCAAACAGCCCCGAGGGGGCCGCCGGGGCCGGGCAGGGCTCGGGGCCTGGCCCTCTCTGTGTTTAGGGATTCACTTGGGTGAATTTCGTGCTGTGGTTCTCAGGATTTCTCCCATCTGTGGGGTGGACAGGGGGTGGCCAGGCCTGCAGAGCAGGTCCTGCAGCCCCCACCAGCCCTTGTTAATAAGTTTATAACCAGTGCAATCCCACAGCCCAGGGGATTTAGGCAGGCAGGATGATTTATAATCCTGTTAACCCTTCACAGCAGTTGACACCCAAACAGGGGCCATGGGACCAGTCCCCAGGTGAGCATCAAATCACTTCTGATGGGAAGGGGAGGAGGAGGAGAAAGGCTTCCTCGTGAGAGAGGTGTTATCACACCTTGGAGCTGCTGTGGTGGAAATGAAGGCCCTGTTTGAGCTTTCCCCTGTGTTTGTGTTAATCCCCATCTCAGGGGTACATCCAAGGGTTGGGCTGGAGCAGATGTTGGGGGATGTTCAGCTCAGCTGGGCTCTGGCATAAATGCCTTTCCTAAAACTCCAGGGCAGACCAAGCCTGACCTCCCTTCTACCTTAAACAATCTCTCCTAATTGCTGCAGGACAGGTTGAATTGATAATTCATAATTGCAGAGGTTCTTTTTGCCTTCTCCCAACCAAAACCTTTTGGAGCAGCACAGGGAGATCTGTGTGTTGATGCCCATTGGAAGAGAGCTGTAACCCTTGCTGTGGTTTAACCAAGCCCCAGCAGTGTCCAGGAGCAGCTCTGCCAGGCAGGTGCCCACGCACTGAGCATCTTCTCCTGAGCAAGAAGAACCTCCAGAAATGCTCCACCACTCTTGGCCTGATGCATAATTGTCGATGGCATCAGGTTCCTCCTGCAAGCCCCTCTCTCCCTGGGGTGAAGGGGATGGGCAGCAGGGATCTGACTGTCAGACAGCAGAGGGTCATTGGGATGAGCCCCTCACGCTGCAGAAATCCACAGGCTGAGAAGGGTGATGGAAATGGGGATGGAGTTTAGGGGAGGGTGATACAAGGGGCTGAAGAACAGGAAAGCCTGACCAGCAGTGAGGTGGATCTCTGGCTGCCCGAGGTCTCTGTGGCTGGTGCAGTGTCCTGGGAGAAGGGGATTTTCCTCCCTGAGGAGTGAGAACGTGCCTCAGCCTCAGGGGAGCCACTCTCCTCCAGCAGGAGGAGGAACAAGCACTGAGAACAGCCCGGCCATCAGATACTCCTCACTCTGCATTGTCAGGCTGGGCTTGGGAGGGAGCGAGGTGACACCAGCAGGAGTGGGGAGGGTGAAACGCCCCCCAGGAGCCCCCTGTGACCTCTGAGGGGTCAGGGGGAGGGATTGAAGGAGCTCTGGGGCCCACAGGGTCCCTGGGAGGAGGAAAGAGCCCAGGGCTGTGGGGACAGGGGTGGCAGCCCTGCCCATGGGGATGGAGACCACAGGCTTAGAGGAGCAGTGTCACCCCCCAGGGCTGGCTGCAGCCACTGCCACCCTCTGCCCACCTGCAGCTGGTGCCCAGGGAGATGCTGAGCCCAGGGCTGGGCTGGGAGCACAGGATTGCCCATCCCTGAGTAGTCCCTGTGGGACCTGCCTGGTCCATCGCCACAATTTTGGCACTGTGGTTCCCTTGGGTGCAAGTTACTGCTGAGGTGGTTCCAGCTGGACATGAGAGGAAAACTTTGGGAACAATCAGCCTTTGGAATCACTTCCCAGAGACGTGGTGCATCCCCCAGTGCTGGATACTTCCAAGGCTCAGCTGAGCAGGGTGCTGGGCTGTCTTGCCCAGACTGTACTTTGGACAAGAATGGTTGCACCAAGCGCTCCTCCAGGTCCCTTCCACCCCGGTGTTCCATGATTGTTTGTTCCCTCTTCTGTTCAGACTTGTCTGTGAGCATCTCTGATCTCCTGAGCTCATCTGAAGTGACTCCATGGGTGCTATTGTGAGAACACCGTGGGCTGCACCGTGGGCAGCTCCCTCCCAGCTCCTTCCCAGCTGATTGGTTTTTCGATTTATCCCCAACGCTTTGTAGCTGATCCTGCAAGCAGCACAGTTGCAATTTTCCAACTTCTAATCAGATGGAGAAACCTCTGCAGCCTACACTGATCTTGTTGTGTCATGAAGTGAACTCACCCACTAATGATCCCGAGTTCCTGCTGCTCCCCGGGGTGGGAGGATGGCAGAGACCGTGACCCAGTGCCCCGCTGGGGTGAGCCCTCCCACCTCCGCCTCCTTAATGCTGCTTTCCGGTGCCAAAAGGCCTCAGACAGATCTCACTTCCACTGCAGGATGTCTTTCCACCTCTAATCCCCACCCACACAAACCTGCTTGGACTCTGCTCCTCTGCTCAGCCGGGCACAGAGGCTCCCTGCGGGCTCAGGGTGCTGCTGTCAGCACGGCCTCCCCTTTTCCTCTTTTTCTCTTTTTCCCCTTTTCCCCTTTTCCCCTTCTCCTTTTCCTCTTCCTCTTCCCCTTTCTCCTTCCCCTTTCTCGTTCCCCTTTTTCCCTTTTCCCCTTTTCCCCTTTTCCCCTTTTCCCCTTTTCCCCTTTTCCCCTTTCCCCTTTTCCCCTTTCCCCTTTTCCCCTTTCCCCTTTCCCCTTTCCCCTTCCCCTTTTTCCTTCCCCTTCTCCCCTTCACCTTCTCCTTTTTCTCTTCCCCTTTCTCCTTCCCCTTTCTCCTTCCCCTTTTCCCCTTCCCCTTTTTCCTCTTTTCCTCTTTTTCTCTTTTCCCCTTTTACCCTTTCCCCCTTCCCCTTTTCCCCTTCCCCTTTTTTCCTCTTTCCCCCCTTTTTTCCCCTTTTCCCATTTTCCCCCTTTTTTTTTCCCTTTCCCCCTTTCCCCCTTTCCCCCTTTCCCCTTTTCCCCTTTCCCCCTTTCCCCTTTTCCCCTTTCCCCCTTTCCCCTTTCCCCTTTTCCCCTTCCCCATCCCTGTGCCTGTGCCTGGCCAGTCTCAGGACCCTCCCTGGGGCTGTCCCTTTGTGGTTTGATGTGGTCCTGGGGGGATCTCAGGGATAACCCAGGGATGCTGCTATGGGATCCCCACGGGGTCTGGCCATGCCTGGTCACAGCTGCTCCCCTCTCCTGGTTCCTGGGTTTAGCCTCAATGCTGGGGCTGGAACAACTGAGATTATTCAGATTAATTCAGATTAATAATGGAGATGATGGTTCCATTTCTTGTACAGCCTCAACGTGGCCTGGAAATTACTCCATTGGTTCAAAACAACAATTTTTAGGCCCAGCTATTTATGGAACACAATGACATTTTGGGCTGTGAGGGTCTGCGTGGCTGTGGGGAACCCCCTGAGCCCTCAGTTTCAAAGGAAATGTGTTTCATGGGAGAGGAGCCTGGGGTGATGCCTCCTATGGAATTTGGGTTTGCTGCTGGACACGCTGCCCATGCCATGCCAACCCTGTCCAGCAGTGACACCAAACCCATCACTGCCCTCGTGCTCCAGCTGCTCCCAGCTCTGTTTGCTCCTTGACAAGGGCACACCTGGGTTGTTTTTTACCATAACTTTACTGTTGGTTGTACTTGTTTCAGCCATTCTCTTCCCCTCTTCTCTTGCTGAAACCCAAACCCATCACCACCACCTTCTCCAGTGCTTCCTCTTGGCGCTGGTTCCTGTGCCTCTCCCAGCGCTCCCAGTTTCACTCTCCCACACTTTCCTCTTCATGCTCTCCCAGAAAAATACACTGGAAATGCACCTGACTTGTGCTGACCCAGCATTTTTAACTCTGTGCTCCTGCTCCAAGACTCATTTTGATTCTATTTACAGTTTCACCCACCCCTGCTTATAAACGGTACTGTTAAGTAAAGCTGACTTATACAGTTTCACTCAACTTCCATTAAAAATATATTTTCCAAGCAAAAGTAATTTTCCCATTGGGAAAAAAAATTTCAAGGGGTTTTAAGCCCATTTTTCTAGAAGTCAAAGAAAAAGTGGACAACAAGTGAAACGTGTTTATTTGCTGTCCAGCCCCATGGGGCATCAATTCTCATTTCAATTATTCTTAATTCTTCTATTCTCTCACTTAAAAAGCTAAAATCTGATTTAAAATCTGAAGTCTCACCAGCAGTTCCCTGGGAGGAGAATCCTGGGTTGCCCTGGAGTGGCTCAGCTGGGTCCCAGCTCCACAAGGATCTCGAGCACACAACCCAGGCCCTTTCCCAGGGGAATGTTTGCCCTCAACACTGTTACACAAATGATCTACCCTGGGACCCTTGGGTAGATCATGGGCCCTTATAAATTCTTCCTGAATGTGATCCCAAGTTTTAAACCACTGAAAATCCTCTGAATTGTTTTTGTTGAAGATTCCTCTGATTGGAGATGCGTTAATGAATGGGAGCAGCAGCAGTGTCTGGTGCTTTGCCAGGTTTGGTGTGTGTTTTGGAGGATGGAACTGAGGAACTGAGTGTTTGGAGAGAAAGTTGGAAGCTGAGCATTGCTTCTCTTCCCTGAGGGCCTCTTGGATTTGGTTTTCATTTCTTTTACCAGCTTGTGGACAAGCCTGTGGTTTATTGCAACATCCCACCCAATGGGAAGGACCAGGAACCCCAGCCTGGGGCAGCTGAAGGACTTTGAGTCAGAAATGTGAGCCCCAAACACACCTGTGTAACCCTGAGTGTAGAAATTGTTCCCTGAGATGCAGAAATCAGGGTGGGTGAATTGCTAAAGTGCCAGGCAGGAAAATTTCCCCATTTTCCTGAAAGTTTTGGCTTGGCCTGGCTCCAGTGAGCTTTCCTGCAGCCCCTCTGAAACTGGGCAGAGAAGTGACCTTATCACAGAGCCACAGAATGCTTCAGTGGGAAGGGACCTTAAAGATCATCTCATTCCACTCCCTGTCTTGGGAATGGACCCCTTCCAACCTGCCTTTGGAGATTTCCATGGATCCAGGGGCAGCCACAGCTTCTCTGGTCACCCTGTGCCAGTGCTTCAACTTTATCCCACTGCCATTGCCTCCAGTGCTTGTGCAATCCCTTCAGCATCGCTGATTTATCCCAGCCAAGACTTTGGCCCGTGGATTGGGGCAGGAATTGTGGGACAATGCATCAGCAGAGTCCCAGGGCATCTGGGATGGTTGTACACGGTGTTTTGGTGGTGGTTTGATGGTGTTTTGGTGGTTTTTGGTGGTATTTTGGTGGTGGGATGGAAAGGTATCTTCCTCTGACCAGGAAGGTTCTTGATGCATCAGAGGACTCAGGGTGTAATCCTGAGTGTGAGTGGCAGGAGCTGCTGGGTGAGGGGTGCCCAAAAGGTCACCCCAAGGTGGGCATGGTGCCAGGGCTCCCCTGCCCCTCAGGGAGCTGTGCCCTGGTGTGGAACAGCTCCCACTGCAGAGTGGGCACAGAGGGAGGGTTCCACAGCCCAGCATTGAATTCCTGTGCATGTTCTGCCACAAAACCTCCTGGCCAGCCTTGAACGAGGCACCAATACCCAGAGCTGGTGATCATCGGGTCTTGGACTCTCCTGCCTTAGTTTTTGTCTCTCCAGCAGATTTGGAGATGGGCCCAGGTTCCACCCCTCAGGCTTAGCCTGCTTCAGCCAAAGCCTTGGCGAGGATGTGGAGAGCCAAAAATTAAGGCAAGAGAGCCAAAAATTAAGGCAGGAGATTCCAACATCTGATGACCCCACATCTTGCTGTGCTGGAGTGTGCAAAATGATCTATCACCAGATGCATCTATGTTTGTCTAGTTGGCATTACTTATCCAAATTTTATTTTTTTAGCTAGATAATTTAATTCTTAGGAAAGTTTTGGCCACCTGAAGGTCAAATCTATTCAGGTTTTATACGGCATCTGAATGTCCTCAAGTGAAAACAATTTTAAAAAAAGAAGACAAAATGCAGGAGAACATTTCCAATTTGTCTTTGTTTTGAAGCACTTTGCACGAGGCCATCGGGGAACATCCAGCTGATAAAATCAGCTGTTCAAGCATGGGAAGAGCAACATCCATCCAGCAGCTTGGACTCAAGGGATGGTTTGGCAAGGGGTGGCAGTGCCAGGCGTGGCCACAGTGGCTGCAGTCAGAGCTCTGCTAACGAGGGCAGGGGCCACTAATGGGGCCTGGCCAGGAGCCTGCTGAGACATGGGACAGCACGAGGAGAACACTGATGGGGAGGCAGGCACAGGAGCTCCCTGTGACCTCAGATGTCCCCCAGAGCTGGCTGGGATGCAGGACCAGTGTCCTCCTTTAGGTCCAGGGGAGGACATTTCCCTTCTCAGGAAAGCCACCAGAGCTTTCCTCCTGCTCCTGCCAAGCCCCAGGGTGGCTCTTCTGGTCCGTTCCCATCAATGGCAAACCTTGGATAATCTTATTTCATCCCCCCATCCCACAAGACAGGGGTGCTGCTGCTTCTCCAGCTGGGTGGTGGCACCAAGATAGGGATGGAGCACACAGCCTCAAGCTGCACCAAGGGAAATATAGGTTGGATATTAGGGAAAAGTTTTTTACTGATAGAGTGATAAAGTTCTGGAATGTTCTGCCCAGGGAGGTGGTGGAGTCACCATCCCTGGGTGTGTTTAACAAAGCCTGGATGTGGCACTGGGTGCCAGGGTTTAGGTGAGGTACTGGGGCTGGGTTGGACTCGATGATCTTGAAGGTCTCTCCCAACCCCGTGATTCTGTGAATTCTCTGGCTGTTCAAAGGCAAGTCAGGCTTTTGAGCTCCCAGCACGCAGGGGACAGCTGAACTTGTCCTGCATTAAGAAGGAAATCCTGTGGGCTGGAAAAGATGCTAAAAGGAAAAAAATCAACATCAACCCTAAACCCCCTAACTGCCACAGTCTGTTCCTGCTTCCAGAGCTCTGCTATGGATTTTAACCCTTTAGGGATGGTGACTGCACACCAAACACTGCCCTCCATCCCTGCAGGGGCCGTTCCCAAGAGCACATCCAAGGAATCCCCTTGTGCTGAGGATGAGGGGCCAGCCCTGCTCCAGCCCCGCGCCTGGAGGGGCCGCACTGGCCCCGGCTTGCGTAAGCTTTAATCTAAAGTTGGAGATGTTTTGAGCTGATCTGTGTTAATGTTGGGAGGAATTAACATGCATACGGGGACACCACGTGATGCCCTCCGACCTCCCCCTTTTTTTTTTTCCTTTTTTTTTTCCCATTTTTTTCCCCCATCACTTTAACGGATTCCTGCCAAATCTGAGCGGTGGTGCCGGGCAGGGCCGGGCTGGCACCGCCGCCACGATGCCCGCGGTCTCTGTGCTTTACAAGGGAGTCATCATCATCAGCAGGTAATGGGGATGGAATTGCTCAACAGAAACAGTTCCAGCCCAGGCTGTGCCCTGTGGCTTCCCCCGGAGCGGGGTTGGGATGCAAGGATGGCAGGAGGAGCCCCGGACTCCGGCACTGGTTGGGTTTTGTGCTTTGGTGGTGTTTGAGGCTGGTTGGGTTTTGTGCTTGGGTGGCATTTGAGGCTGGTTGGGGTTTGTGCTTTGGTGGCATTTTGTGCTTTGGTGGCATTTGAGGCTGGTTGGGTTTTGTGCCTTGGTGGCGTTTTGTGCTCGGGGCTGCCAGGCAGCCGTGCCTCGGCGTGGGGATGATGATGATGATGATGATGATGATGATGATGATGATGATGATGATAAGGGTTGATGGCAGGGATGATGATAAGAGCTGATGGTATCAAGGAGCATCTGCTCCACTGGAGCTGCAGCCGGTGGTGCCTGCCCTGATCCCGGCTCGCTCGGGGAATTTCCTCTGTGATTTACTCGAAATACCCTGAAAATCCCGAACCAGCCTGAATCCAGGGCTGCTCTGCCTCCCTGGGATGCCTTCGAGCTCCATTTTTCAATAGCCACATGTGGCCAGTTGTTTGTTCAGTCTTCAGTGAGGTGCAAGGATGGCAAGAAGGGGCACTTTTTATCATGGAGAAAACGCCTCCAGTCCGAATCTGAGAGGGGGAAGTTACTGGCTTTGCTGGACAGCTCGATATTTTGAGTTTTATTTTGGACTCCTGGTAAGTCCCTGCAGGTTATTCTTATCCTGCATCCTGCTGGATTTGGAGCTGCCTCTTGTTTCCCACGCTGCTGTTCCTCCTCATCCATGTTCAGATCTGGGACCTGATATGGATTGGGAAACACTTTCTCTCTTGGCACTCAGATGCTGGGGAGTGCTTTGGTGCCTCCTCAGCCCTGGTTTCCACCTGGCACATCTGGGTTGGGGTTTCAGATCAGGGCTCATCCATCCTGAGGAGCCCAAGGAGAAGTGCTGGTGGTCCCAGGTTTGGTGTCTGGCATCTGTGGTTGGGCAGGGTGGTTTTGGGGTCATTCATCTGGGAGCTTGCCTAAGGTGTTTAGGGGAGGCTGTGGGATGTTTTGGGGGAATCTCAGGTGTGTGATGCTCTTCCATCTGCTCTGGCTTGTGATGAGAAGCTCCCACCAGGCCAGGCATGACTGGGAGCAGTTCTTACATCCCGTTTTCCAGACCCTCTGCCTGCATTAAAAGCCTTGAGAGTGGATTGTGCCTGTGTGTGTTCATTCCAGGCTGTGTTTGTGAAGTGCTTTATTCCAGAGCAGGGCTCCCAGCTCTGATCTCATTTCCCAGGAGCTGCACAGCTGTGCAGCCCCGATAATCTGGGGTAATGAAGCACAGACAGGTCCAGCAGATTTGCTGGGTGGGGAGGATGATGCTCAGCCCTGCACATATTCTCTCATTTATCTGGGCACAGCTTGGGGGGGCTGGCTGGGCGCTGTTTTGCCCCTGTGGGTGCTGTGGTGGGGCTGTGCCTCAGCCTGGGTGTGTGCTGGGCTGGGAGGGACAATGCGCCCCAGGGTGTGCTGGCTGGGCACCTGTGCCCCTGTCCTTTATGGCCCATGACACAAAACTGCTCCTCTTGTCTCCCCCAGGACACTCATGGGACCGTACGGGATGGACCGAGCCGTGCACTGCTTCGACTTCTACGAGTGTGCAAACGGGCTGGGTGAGTACCAGGGCCTGGGGGAGTACCAGGGATGGGCTGTGCCTCAAACAGCCTCCAGCCCCAGAGCCTGGCTCAGGATGTGCCTCCCTGTGTGCAGGCCCGTGTCCCACTGCATCTTGTGCCTTGTACCTGCCTGCATTGAGCACCTTCTGCACCTTTTGCAGCTGTGGCATTAAAAGAATGTCAAAATCCCAACTAATTCCACGGTAATGGCGAGCAGCCAATGCAGGAGCCCAGGCCCACAGCCCCTTCCCTCAGCTGGATGAGCAGGAGGGGCCTTTCAGAATGTTTTGGATTAAATCAATTAAAATGATAAATAAATAGAAAAGCAGAAGCCCCAGCACTCCCCTGCCCCTCTGCAGACTTTTCCCCTGAAAAACCATCCCAGTGGGGGATGGAAGTGGGGGATGGAAGATGCTTCCTGCAGCACTCCTGAGGGCTGGGTGCATGAGCTGCCTTTGGAAAGTTTGGCCCACAGGGAAGGGAATGAGCACTGGGTGAGTCAGGTGTCCTCCCAGAGCACTCTGAACTTCAAAGCATGGGAGAGGAGGGAAAGGAGGAGGTCACATCCATCAGAACGTGACAGAGTCCCAGGTTCATGACACCCAGCCCAGAGGGATCCAGCAGAGCCTTTCTCTGACCTCTCTGTATCCAGTGGTGCTCTGCCATGGGCTTTATAAAAATCTGTTATCCTGCATCAGCATTTCACAGTCTCTCCCTTAATCCTTGATTGTGAGTGCAGCCCACCCTCCACAGAGCAGCTGGGGACCCTTGGTGAGACCCCTGAATGACCATTTGGGACAACTCCTGAGGAGTCACCAGAGAAACAAGTTCAGGTTTCCTGAGACCTGAGATTAATTATGGATTCATTATTGGCTGTTTCCAGCTCTGGCAGGGACAGCTCTGCTGACTCTTCCCACATTCATGGGGTTCATGGGAGCTCAGAGAAATTACTTTATTTGGTGAATATGATATTTTAATCTGCAGAGGTGGATTTGGTTGGGTTGATGGGATTTCAGCTGCTGGCTTAGATTAGCTCATTGAAGGAGGAGGCCCAGAAAAGCCTGATGGGGCCATCACTGACCTCTGGGAGAGGTGACAGACGTGGCAGCCCTTTGTGAGCCACTTCCTCGGGTTCCAGCTCCTCTCCTTTCCCCCAGTCTGGGCCTGAGGGTCTCTGCAGGGTCCAGCAGAACCTACAAAGCAAATTGTGATGTGCTGGAGGAAGCTACAATGATGTGCAATAATGTGGATTTCCTAAAGCCATCAGCTGCTGGCTTCACCCTCTCCTGTGGGGCTTGGAGCACTCAGGACAGGCAATCATCCTCCAGAAATCATGGAATGCTTTGGGTGGGAAGGGACCTCAAAGTCTCATCTCACTGCACCCCCCTGCCATGGCAGGGACACCTTCCACTGTCCCAGGCTGCTCCCAGCCCTGCCCAGCCTGGCCTTGGGCACTGCCAGGGATCCAGGGGCAGCCACAGCTGCTCTGGGCACCCTGTGCCAGGGCCTGCCCACCCTCACAGGGAACAATTCCCAATTCCCAATATCCCATCCATCCCTGCCCTCTGGCAGCTTAATCTTCCCTCTCTGATGAGTGCTGCTTACAGAATCCCTGTGTGCGCCAGAGGTGTCAGAGTGGGTTTATTTGGGAAAAGAAAGTGCCTTGATGAGTTTCTCAAGCTGAATGCAGGGTTATCCCAGCAGTTTCTCAGATGTTATCCCAGCATTTTCCCAGGTAGGATGAGGTGTTATTCCAGCAGTTTCTCAGGTGGGATGCAAGGTTTTCTCAGCAGTTTTTCAGGTAGGATGAGGTGTTATTCCAGCAGTTTCTCAGGTGGGATGCAAGGTTTTCTCAGCAGTTTTTCAGGTAGGATGAGGTGTTATTCCAGCAGTTTCTCAGGTGGGATGCAGGGTTATCCCAGCAGTTCCCAGATGGATGCAGGGTTATCCCAGCAGTTTCTCATGTGGGATGCAGGGTTATCCCAGCAGTTCCCAGGTAGACTGAGGGTTATCCCAGCAGTTCCCAGATGGATGCAGGGTTATCCCAGCAGTTCCCAGATGAATGCAGGACTATCCCAGGTGGGATGCAGGGTTATCCCAGCAGTTTCTCAGGCAGGATGAGGTGTTATCCCAGCAGTTCCCAGGCAGGATGAGGTATTATCCCAGCAGTTCCTTGGGAGCAGCAGCAGTGCTGGCTGCCAGGTCAGCGTTTGGCCGCGGGTCTGTTGCTCTGTGGCTTCAGGTGCAAACCCACAAGTGAACCTCAGCAGAAGTTCAAAGGGGTTACCTGGCAGCTCCTCTCACCTGAACCTCGAATTAAGGAATAGCCATCAAAGGGAAGTGCTGATTAAGGAGCATTTCTCAGAAACACTGAGATCTCATTATCTTGACCTTCATCTGCTTAGGACAGGGCAGGGAGTGATTCACCTCCAATCTGTCCCTTCCTCCAGACAGAAAAAGCTGGCGGGGGCTGCAAGATCAACAGAGGGATTAAGGGAAATGTAATTGAACATTGCCAGCTTAGGCAGGGAGCAGGCTGCCCCTGTGTGTGCCCAGCCTGGCAGGCACTGGGGTCAGGATGATCCCAGTTGGACTAAACAACCAGCTTAGCCAGGACACCCCCTGACCTGTGTGGATCCAGGAGCAGGTGAGATTATAGCCTGAGAACTGTGACTCTGGCATTAGTGGGAGTGGGATTAGAGGCACCAGAGGAGCTTGAGGGTCTTGGAGAAATTTATAGGATTGTTAAGAGCCTAAACAAAGCACAGACTTGGTCAGTCTTACCTCTAAGTCCATCTGGAGTTTTCCTGGCAAACTTTGTTCTGCAAAAGAGAAAAAAACCAGGGACATGGACATCATCTCCAGGACCTTTGCCAGAAAGGAAAGATTAAATAGAGGGATCCAAAATAGGCTAGATTATCTGGCCCTAAGTATGACTTAATAAGCATTATACTGGGACTTTGATGCTGTGATAATTAAAGAGCCGTTATTTACCTACACTGGGTCCCAAATAGAAATCTGATTGAAGTAAATGTTTATAAAATATGTAAAAAATTATCATCCCAGGAATGCTGCCACCACAGTCCTGGATGGTCCAGGTTTGCTGCCATCCATCAGCTGCTGTCCCCTGGAGTGATCTGAGCCCTGGAAAGGCTGAGCCCTCCCTCCTCCTCCTCTTCCTCCTATTCCTCCTCCTCCTCCCTGCCCCACTGGGACTCTCCAGTGGATTTGGGGGGCAGGACTGGCACCCAGAGCAGCTTCTTGGTGAGGTGATGGGTGTGAGCAGTGGGCAGAGCTCAGCAGCCTCCAGCTGCTTTCCCAACAGGGGAGCTAAAACTGAGGGATTTTTCCTCCCCCACCCAAGTTTGAGTGTGTCTGGAGCAATACTGTGAGTAATCAGTGATTTTAATAACAAGATCGGATTTTCTCCTGACATCGTTGGGGATAAAGGAGGATTTGGGATACCTCAGCTATATTAAGGCATTATTACAATTGATTTGCAGACACAAAAGGAAATGAGTCATTATTGATTTGATATCTCAGCACACACTGGGCTGCTGGGGGATGCTGTGGCTGGGCCTCTGCAAGGTGCAGATTTTTATATTATTTGTCTGATGTTCTTCATCATTCCTAATTCCTTTGTGTTAGGAGTGAAGAAAGATGTAGGATGTGTTCCTCAGTCATGTCCAGCCTTGGGCTGGACTTCAGGCTCTGCTCCATCCAGGAAACTGATGGGCTTTGCCTCTGCAGACCCCTCATGGTTTCCCAGGCCCATCCCTGGGGTGCCCCTGTTCCTGGGATGTCTGCACAGCCCAGCCGAGATCCCCTGGCTCCGCAGGGAGCACAGGAATGTACTGCTCAGCATCCCTGGCCATGGGCACGTTTTATCTTTCATGGCAGCAACATCTCCTCCCTACTTTTGTGCCCAGTGCTTGACCTGACCCACAGCTTGGTGAGGCTCGTGCTGCTTATAGATACTTTTATGGAACAATATTTCAAATTTGAGTGAAATTCTTTTATAAATCACTATAAATTATAAAATATTATAAATATCAATTATAATAGATAATAATATAATATATTGTATAATTTATAATATATTATATATTGTATAATTTATAATATATAAAATAATATATAATGTATATTATATATAATATAGACATTATATATTACATATTATATATTATATATAAATAAAATAAATATAAAATATTATACAAAATATAGAAAATATAGAAACAAATTATAAAATAATATCTATTAATATATAATATATATTCTATATTATATATTATATTATATATAATATAATATTTTATCTATCTTTTATCTTTTATCTTTTATATTTTATACTATAAATTAGAAAATATCAGTGCCCATTCCTGACGTGTTCTGCTGTGAGTTCCCTGTGAGTTCCAGCAGTAACAACAATTCCAGCTCCACACAAGGGCCTGGTTAATGCATTAAGCCTAGGGAATAAACTCCAGCATCCAGACAGGGCTGGGATTTGGAGCTTGGGAAAAGCAGCAATTGGTGCATATAGAAATGTAAATGTATTTATGGGAAATTGTTATAATTTAGTTATTATCTAATCTAATCTGAAGGTGACTTGTGACACAAAGTCTTTCCCTGGAGGCAGATGAAAGCTGTGAGGGGCCTGAGAGCTTGGGTTACCAGAGGAAGGGAAGCAGGGATGGGAATGATGCTGTGCCCTGAGAAATCCCCACCCAGGATCCCCCTCTACCTTAGTTTTTAGGGTTCCCAGGTTTTAGGGCAGCAGCTGGGCCTTGTCCCTACAGCCCAGGACTGTGCAGGGCTCAGAGTTGGGGCAGGGCTGGCCTGGGCCTGGCTCGGTGGCACTGCCTGTTCCCAGCCTGTCCCCAGCCTGTCCCCCTCAGCCAAACGCCCGACCCATGGCTCTGGGCACAGATTTGTTAATTAAAGCCAGGCTTTTTAATCCTTCTGTCCACAGCCTGGATCTTCCAAGTAGGACTTAATGAGCCCTGGATAAATAAATAAGTCTCTTGGACCTTTTCCTGCCAGCCAGCTCAGGGTGGGCACAGCGACAGGCCCGTGGTGGCTCTGAGGTGGCTCTGAGGGGGCTCTGAGGGGCTCTGAGGGGCTCTGAGGTGGCTCTGAGGGGGCTCTGAGGGGCTCTGAGGGGCTCTGAGGTGGCTCTGAGGTGGCTCTGAGGTGGCTCTGAGGGGGCTCTGAGGGGGCCCTAGGTGGCTCTGAGGTGGCTCTGAGGGGCTCTGAGGGGACTCTGAGGGGGCTCTGAGGTGGCTCTGAGGGGCTCTGAGGGGGCTCTGAGGGGCTCTGAGGGGGCTCTGAGGGGCTCTGAGGTGGCTCTGAGGGGGCTCTGAGGGGCTCTGAGGTGGCTCTGAGGGGGCTCTGAGGGCCTCTGAGGTGGCTCTGAGGGGGCTCTGAGGTGGCTCTGAGGGGGCTCTGAGGAGGCTCTGAGGGCCTCTGAGGGGGCTCTGAGGGGGCTCTGAGGTGGCTCTGAGGTGGCTCTGAGGTGGCTCTGAGGGGGCTCTGAGGGGCTCTGAGGGGGCTCTGAGGGGCTCTGAGGTGGCTCTGAGGGGGCTCTGAGGGGCTCTGAGGGGGCTCTGAGGGGGCTCTGAGGTGGCTCTGAGGGGGCTCTGAGGGGGCTCTGAGGGGGCTCTGAGGGGGCTCTGAGGGGCTCTGAGGGGGCTCTGAGGGGGCCCTAGGTGGCTCTGAGGGGGCTCTGAGGTGGGCTCTGAGGGGACTCTGAGGTGGGCTCTGAGGGGACTCTGAGGTGGGCTCTGAGGGGCTCTGAGGGGGCTCTGAGGGGCTCTGAGGGGGCTCTGAGGGGGCTCTGAGGGGACTCTGAGGGGCTCTGAGGGGGCTCTGAGTGGGCTCTGAGGGGGCCCTAGGTGGCTCTGAGGGGCTCTGAGGGGGCTCTGAGGTGGCTCTGAGGGGGCTCTGAGGTGGCTCTGAGGTGGCTCTGAGGGGGCTCTGAGTGGGTTCTGAGAGGGCTCTGAGGGGCTCTGAGGTGGCTCTGAGGGGCTCTTAGGTGGCTCTGAGGGGGCTCTGAGGGGGCTCTGAGGGGCTCTGAGGTGGCTCTGAGGTGGCTCTGAGGGGGCTCTGAGGGGCTCTGAAGTGGCTCTGAGGTGGCTCTGAGGGGCTCTGAGGGGCTCTGAGGTGGCTCTGAGGGGCTCTGAGGGGCTGTGAGGGGGCTCTGAGGTGGCTCTGAGGGGCTCTGAGGGGGCTCTGAGGGGGCTCTGAGGGGGCTCTGAGGGGCTGTGAGGGGGCTCTGCGGTGGCTCTGAGGTGGCTCTGAGGGGCTCTGAGGGGGCTCTGAGATGGATCTGAGGTGGCTCTGAGTGGGCTCTGAGGGGGCTCTGAGATGGATCTGAGGTGGCTCTGAGTGGGCTCTGAGGGGGCCCTAGGTGGCTCTGAGGGGCTCTGAGGGGGCTCTGAGGTGGCTCTGAGGGGGCTCTGAGGTGGCTCTGAGGTGGCTCTGAGGGGGCTCTGAGTGGGTTCTGAGAGGGCTCTGAGGGGCTCTGAGGTGGCTCTGAGGGGCTCTTAGGTGGCTCTGAGGGGGCTCTGAGGGGGCTCTGAGGTGGCTCTGAGGGGGCTCTGAGGGGCTCTGAGATGGCTCTGAGGTGGCTCTGAGGGGGCTCTGAGTGGGCTCTGCGGGGGCTCTGAGTGGGTTCTGAGAGGGCTCTGAGGGGCTCTGAGGTGGCTCTGAGGGGCTCTGAGGTGGCTCTGAGGGGGCTCTGAGGTGGCTCTGAGGTGGCTCTGAGGGGGCTCTGAGGGGCTCTGAGATGGCTCTGAGGTGGCTCTGAGGGGGCTCTGAGTGGGCTCTGCGGGGGCTCTGAGATGGATCTGAGGTGGCTCTGAGTGGGCTCTGAGGGGGCCCTAGGTGGCTCTGAGGGGCTCTGAGGGGGCTCTGAGGTGGCTCTGAGGGGGCTCTGAGGTGGCTCTGAGGTGGCTCTGAGGGGGCTCTGAGTGGGTTCTGAGAGGGCTCTGAGGGGCTCTGAGGTGGCTCTGAGGGGCTCTTAGGTGGCTCTGAGGGGGCTCTGAGGGGGCTCTGAGGGGCTCTGAGGTGGCTCTGAGGTGGCTCTGAGGGGGCTCTGAGGGGGCTCTGAGGGGGCTCTGAGGTGGCTCTGAGGGGGCTCTGAGTTGGCTCTGAGAGGGCTCTGAGGGGCTCTGAGGGGGCTCTGAGGGGGCTCTGAGGTGGCTCTGAGGGGCTCTGAGGTGGCTCTGAGGGGCTCTGAGTTGGCTCTGAGAGGTCTCTGAGGGGCTCTGAGGGGGCTCTGAGGGGGCTCTGAGGTGGCTCTGAGGGGGCTCTGAGGGGCTCTGAGTTGGCTCTGAGGGGGTTCTGAGGGGCTCTGAGGGGGCTCTGATGTGGCTCTGAGGGGCTCTGAGGGGCTCTGAGGGGGCTCTGAGGGGCTCTGAGGGGCTCTGAGGGGGCTCTGATGTGGCTCTGAGGGGGCTCTGAGGGGACTCTGAGGGGGCTCTGAGGAGTAGAACCCCATGCCAAGGTGGTGCAGGACACCCAGGGGTGTCACACATGGAGCTGGGGTCACCCCCCTGCTCCTGCCCCAGCTGCTGCCCCAGGCCCAGCTCTGACACTCCTGGGGTGGCTCTGCCATCCTGTCAGGGCTGAGGGGCTGCTGGGGCTGCCAGGGCGCAGAGATGTCCCCAACCCCTGGGGGGTGTCCAGGTGTGACCAGGGAAGGAATCTCCAGTGGGAAACGCCACCAGGAATGATTTATTTGATCTGCAGCGGGAGCAGATCCTTTCCCATCAGGGATGAACTTGAAGGTGCTGGAGAGAGTCCAGGGCAGCCCATGGAGATCCCCAAGGATGGAGCCAGGCTGGCAGAGCTGGGGGTGCTCACCTGGAGAGGAGAAGCTCCAGGGACACCTCAGAGCCCCTGCCAGAGCCTGAAGGGGCTCCAGGAGAGCTGGAGAGGGACTGGGGACAAGGGATGGAGGGACAGGACACAGGGAATGGCTCCCAGTGCCAGAGGGCAGGGATGGATGGGATATTGGGAATTGGGAATTGTTCCCTGTGAGGGTGGGCAGGCCCTGGCACAGGGTGCCCAGAGCAGCTGTGGCTGCCCCTGGATCCCTGGCAGTGCCCAAGGCCAGGCTGGGCAGGGCTTGGGGCACCCTGGGATGGTGGAATGTCCATTGGAATGGCACTGGATGGGCTTTCAGGTCCCTGCCAACCCGAACCATTCCATGATTCCATGAATTTAGGGTTGGGGCTGCACCCCTCAGGCATGGCCTGTGCCAGCTCTGGTTCTCCTGCCTTTGTGCCACGGGCTGTGCTCTTCCTGCAGGCATCAAGGTCATTGGTGGCATCAAGGAGCTCACTGGAGAAGAATATGGAGTTTATGTCAAGAGGATCCTTCCAGGGGGTGTTGCTTATGCAGATGGTGAGTGGAACACAGGGCAGGGTGCCATGAGGTCTGAGAACAGCCCAGACTGAGGGCATTTATTCCACACATTTGTGTAATCCCTTATTAGATATTTTGGGTGCTTGCTTGGAGATTTTCCAGTGGTTGAGGGGTATTTTTTTAGTGTGGCAGCAGCCTTGGACTGGCTCCTCAGCATCTGTTCTATTGCTTTGTGTGTGTAGAGCCTGACCCATCTCTGCCACACAAGAACTTTCCTGTCCCTTCCCACCTCTCTGTGGCCCCAAAATGAGCAGAGATCCTTTTGCAAACTCAGCTCTGCTCTGATATACTGATTTCATTCTGAATATGTTCAACTAAGTAGCTATTAGGGGTCTGCAGAGCTCCCCTTTTACAACTTCAGCTAAAAGCTATCTTTTTTTTCCCCAGCTGACATCATTTTTCATCCAATAAAGGAAAATAAATCCAGAACAGGTGGAAATGCCTCTCATGGTTTTCTACCTGACCTCGAACTGAACTGCTTGACCTCAAAGTGAATTAAGCAAAAGCTTTATTGCAGTTTTCAGCATTTACTTTTGCAACTTCCTAGAGCAGAGGAAGTGCTGAGACCTTGGCACGGGCTGTTCTGGGAGGTTGCAGAAATTCATTTATGGACATCTGGAAAAACAGGTTGGACGAGCATCTCAGGAACAGCCCATGCATTTTTCATCCTGTCTCTGGGCACAGGGGGAATGCCCAGCCTCTCCCAGTCCCTTCCAGCTGTATTTTCCACAGTTTCTATCCATTAGTTTTCTTTTCTAGGCCGCCTGCAGCCAGGGGACCAGATCCTGGAGGTCAATGGAGAGTCCCTAATTGGGGTTACCAGTGAAAGGTACCATGTCCAAATAGAAATGTCCCATTCCTGTTGCTTTTGTGGGATTCTGTGAAGTGGCTCAGGCTGTGGGTTGTGTGGAGGACACCAGGGCAT
This sequence comes from Melospiza georgiana, assembly GCF_028018845.1. NCBI lineage: Eukaryota > Metazoa > Chordata > Aves > Passeriformes > Passerellidae > Melospiza > Melospiza georgiana. Next base: position 15,146,326 of record NC_080445.1, read on the forward strand.
CATCCTGGGTGCTGTTCCCAAGAGCCAGCTTGGAGATGATCAGACAGAATGATTCAATATAAAAATAGACCAGAGAGCCCAAATTGTATCAGAGCTGCTCAGACATCTCCCCAAAAGCTGGGTTTGAAACAGCTCCTGGCACCTCCACTCCATCTGCTGCAGCTCCCAGCACGTCCTGCAGCTTCCAGCACAGGAGATGAGCTGAGCCTGAGCCTGACAGTGCATCTCCAGCTCCTTCTGGAGCCATGACCCAGCCCCTCAGCTCCCACCAGAAGAATCATTCACAGCTCCACAGGAACACCAGCATTTTGGGGCTCTCCTTTGCCATGAAACATTGTGCTGTCCTATTGCCTGCCCTGCATTCAGGTACTGAGGCTGGATGGGGAGCAGCACGAGGAGCTGCCAAAGCCCCAGAGCTGCTGGGCTTGGTGCTGTCCGTGAGAAATCTCTGTGGCTGTGGGAGGCTGTGCCTGCTCCCACAGCTGCCCTGCCTGCCAGGGGTACTTGAATTTTGTCCCAGAAATGGCTGTCCCTGGGATGGAAGCCTCCCCAGGCTGGGAATTACAGAATCCTGGAATGGTGTGGGTTCAGAAGGATGTTAAAGAGCACCTCGTTCCAGCCCCTGCCATGGGCTGTGCAGGGGGATTTGCTCTGGTGTCTGCTGGGTTTTGCTGTCAGGGACTTCTCGCTTCCTGCAGAAGTGGGAAACCAGGGTATTGCTGGGCTGCCCTCGGCCTCGCTGCCAGGGCAGGGAGTGGGGCGTGCAGCCAAAGCTCAGCTGCTGGCAGGGCTTGCCCAGGGCAGGGGGCTGTGCCAGCTGTGGGGTGAGCAGGGTGAGGCCAGGGGAGCTGGGACTGACCTGTCCCTGTGTTCCAGGGCCGTGGACATCCTGAGGACGGCGTCGGCCACCAGCCACATGCGGCTCCTGATCGCCCGCGATGACGACGCCAGGTCAGGGGACACGGGGAGGGACCTTGGGGCACTCCTGGCACCACAGCTGGACAGCCTTGGGGCAAATGGGGCTCAAAGCCCACAGGGAAGGAGGCCAGGGGTCCTTGGTCACTGTGCACTGGTGGGAATTCAGTGGAGCTGTAGTGGAAGGAAGCAAAGCTTCCCTCGGTGGCTCCCAGCTCCAGCCCTGCCTGGGTGAGGTGCCCATGTCTGTGGGACATTCCAGCACTGAGCAGATTCCCACAGGTCCTTCCCCAGCTAGAGCCAGGGCTGCTCCAGGCTTGGCTGCAGGGTGGCACAGCTCCCTCATCTCTGCTCTGTGGTGTTTCAGCACATCCTGCACAGAACTCTGGATGTAGGGACAGCAGGATCTTCCCTTTCCTTTCTGGGAACACGGGGAAGGATTTTTCTGCTCTCCACTTTTTTTTCCCCGCTTAGTTTTGTCTTTTATTGATGTCCTGCTATCTTTTAAGTCTGTCCTTGAGCATGGGGGAGCATCTGGCATGTATCAGACACACTGAGTTAAGGTCTTCCTTTCCCAGAGGTTCCCTCCTTCTCAGGGAGGATGAGAAGTTTCTCCCTAAACCTGTCCCTTTGTTGCTCCCTGGAAAACCTTGCTGTCTCAGAGGGTTTGGAAGGAGAAGGGAAGAGCTCAGTCTTGTCTTGACTGGGTTAAAGCTGTGTGGGACAATGATGAGAGGGGGCAGAGCTGTGGGAGCCCAGGCATGGATTAGTGGGGTCTTTGCTGATATCCCACAGGAGATCTGGCACAGTGTGCTGGCACAGCCTGTCCCTTGACAGGAGCAGGGGCAGCTGAGGTGCTGAGGAAGCAGAGCAATGAGGGTGGGATGGGGCAGAGGGAGGCTGTGGGCAGGCTGTGCTCTGCCTCAGGTCAGTCCCTGCTGAGCACACCCGGATCCCGTTAGTGTGGAGATGATGGATGATTAATGATGGCTGCATTCCTTATCCATCAGCTGCTGTGCAGCCTTGCTGCCTTGGCACAGCAGTGAGAGTGCCCTAATGACAGGCGTGAGACCAATTCTGACACAGCCATACACTGCTGGGAGAATTATTTGCTATTAATGACAGGCTGCTTTTAGCCACCCTCTTCCAGGGGAAATGCCATCTCCTGTTATTACACTGAGTGCAAGCCCTTCAGCAGCTCTGAGGAGGTGCTGGGTGAAGCCAGTAGGTCAGCAGGGATGCTCTGCTCCAGTGGGGATGCAGCTGTGGGTCACAGCAGTCCCCTTGGTGGGGCAGAGTGCCAGGGGGCATCTCACACTCTCCCAGCAGGAGGGATGGGATCCCTGTGCTCTGACACACTCGATTTCTCAGCCACAGCCCCCAGTTTGGGTTTTCTGCCTCCACGGAGCTCTGTTCCCAGCTGTTCCGCAGCTCCAGCATCCCCAATTGCAGCAGATGTTCCTGCAGCGCTCCTGGGCCGGGCGTGGCCCCGGCTCCCCCCGCCCCGAGCACTGCGGGGAGCTGGGGCAGGGCAATGGAACTTCAAGCGATTTATTTGGCCTCGTTCACTGTTTGTTATCTGTTAAATCTGCAAAAGGTTAGCCAGAGGCAGAGGGGAGAAGTAATCAGTTTATTTTTTCCTTTTTCCAAAAGATTTGCAGAGATTTCACTTACATAATCACCTCGCAAACTGTTTAATACACGAATACATATCTCCAGGATTAAGAGCTGGGGGAACACGGGGAAGGATTTTTCCACTCTCCACTTTTTTTTTTTCTCACTTAGTTCTGCCTTTCATTGATGCCCTGCTATCTTTTAAGTCTGCCCTTGAGCATGGTGAGCAGCCAGATCGATGGAAAGGGGGGTGATGCCCAGGGAGGTGCCATGCCATGAGCTCTGGGCACCTTCCCCCCTTCCCCCTGCCCAGCAAAGCATCCCATGAGACCTGAAAGCTGAGGAGGACACAGAGAAAATTCAGTTTATTTTCAGATCCTTCCTCACCCAGAGCTCTCAAAGGAGGAGGGAACATCATGGCTCTGGGTTTGGATCCAACCCTCCTGCCAATTTTCCCAATGACTCAGCTGAGTAGCATTTTGTTGTGGTTGCCCTTGGGTGAATTTGAGTCATAAACGCTATTATTTGTCTCTGGAGTTAATTATAGGCCCAAATTACCTGTGCTTTTCATGGAACTCAGTCTCTGGCATGTATCAGATGCATGTTTGGGGCCTGTCGCATCAGCTGGGCTGCAGAGAGCAGCAGTAATGCCAGGGCTTGAAGCAGAGGATTCAGATTTGGAGCTGGACTCACCAGGTTTAGGTGATGCTTAAATCTGATTTTCGTCTGTGCTCACCTTCAGCTAATGAGGATAATTTTATTGCATAGTCATAATTATTGTTTATTCATTCTCAGCCTGAAAGTCACAATAGTTCCTTGTTTCTCTGCCTTGCACAGATATGGGCCTGGTCTGTCAGGTTTATCACTGGGAGGAGCCAGGTTGTGCTGCACCTCTGGGTCCTGGCAGGATCAAATATTAAATTCATTGTGTTCCCACATGAGATGCATCCCCAGCACGCCAGGAGCAGGGGCTGGTGGGGTAGCAGGGCTCACACAGCCAGCAGGAAGGAAAGGCTGCTCCTCTGTGAGTGCCCTGCAGTGTGGAGCAGGGTCAGACTCACAGCATCTCTGAGGGTGGAAAGGATCTTTGAGTCCAACCCCTGACTGCTGTCCCAGCTCAGAGTGCCATGTCCAGCTGTTCCTTGGACACCTCCAGGGGTGGGGACATCCCCACGGCCATGGGCAGCCCCTTCCAAGGCCTGACCACCCTTTCCATGAAGAAATTCCTCCTGGTGTCCAACCTGCCCCCCCATGGCACAGCTTGGGGCCATTTCCCCTTGTCCTGTCCCTGTTCCCTGGGAGCAGAGCCTGACCCCCCCGGCTGTCCCCTCCTATCAGGAGCTGTGCAGAGCCACAAGGTCCCCCCTGAGCCTCCTTTGCTCCAGGCTGAGCCCCTTCCCAGCTCCCTCAGCCCCTCCTGGTGCTCCAGCCCCTCCCCAGCTCTGTTCCCTTCCCTGGACACGCTCCAGCCCCTCAGTGTCTGTCTTGTCATGAGGACCCAGAACTGACCCCAGGCCCAGGTACAGAATCAGCTCCCAGGTCACTGTGCCCACCCTGTTTCTCCCAGCAGAGGGGCTGTGACAGGAGCTGGTGCCTGGTGTAGATGCAGGATGGTCCCTCCTGCCCTGCCAGCCCTGCCTGTGACAGTGACAGCCCAGCCCATGGCTCTGCTGTGCTGAGCATTCAGTGCTAAGCTGGCAGGGAGGGCTGGGGCTGGCTGCAGCAAGCCTGGGTGTGCCAGGGACGAGGGCTGGGCTTTGGGACAAGCTGCCAGCCTCTCCCAGAGCTGTGAGCTGCACCTGGGCCTGGCACTGCTTCCATCCCACCACAGAGAGGGAAGGCATTGAATGGTTTGGGTTGGAGGGGGTCTCAAATCTCATCCCATCCCACCCCTGCCATGGCAGGGACACCTCCCACTGTCCCAGGCTGCTCCCAGCCCTGCCCAGCCTGGCCTTGGGCACTGCCAGGGATCCAGGGGCAGCCACAGCTGCTCTGGGCACCCTGTGCCAGGGCCTGCCCACCCTCACAGGGAACAATTCCCAATTCCCAATATCCCATCCATCCCTGCCCTCTGGCAGTGGGAGCCATTCCCTGTGTCCTGTCTCTCCATCCCTTGTCCCCAGTCCCTCTGCAGCTCTCCTGGAGCCCCTTCAGGCCCTGGCAGGGGCTCTGAGGTGTCCCTGGAGCTTCTCCTCTCCAGGGGAGCACCCCCAGCTCTGCCAGCCTGGCTCCAGAGGGGCTCCAGCCCTTGGGGTGTCTCCATGGGCTGCCCTGGACTCTCTCCAGCAGCTCCAGGTCCTGCTGCTGTTGCCCCAGGGCTGGGGCAGCTCTGCAGGTGGGGTCTCACCTGAGGGGCAGAATCCACCCCCTCCTGGTGCCCATAGCAGGACTCAGCCCAGCCCAGGGGGGTCTCTGGGTGCTCCCAGCCAGGGCAGGTCCAGCTCTCACCCCCCAACAGCCCAAATCCTTCCCCAGGGCTGCTTTTGGTTTCTTCTCTACCCATCCTGGACTGGGCTTGGAACTGCCCTGACCCAGGCACTTGGCCTTGTTGTGCTTTATGAGTTTTGCACAGGTTGTGCTTTATGAGTTTTGCTTTATGAGTTTTGAGGGTTCCCCCTCTCCAGGCTGCCCAGGTCCCTCTGGATGCCCCATCCCTCCCCTGCAGGTGTGACCTCCCCACAGAGCTGGGTGTCAGCTCCAGGCTGGCTGGGGGTGCCCTCATTCCAGTGCAGCTGTGTGAGAAAACCTGCCTTTGTGACGCTTTTGGGGTGCTCTGGGTTCATGGCTCCCACTCACCTGCAGGTTTGTTTTTTGGTTTTTTTTTTGAGACAAACCAGTAATTTCTGATGTCACAGGCTCCACTTTCTCTCCCAGCTGTGGTGCAGAGCTGAGGTTTCCAGACGCTGTGTAACCTTTGATGTAGGATTCACCCTTTGTTCTTCCAGGAACAAAAGGGCAGCACAAAGAGGCATTATGAGATAAAATAACAATTTTCTGTGGGGAGATTGACCCCCTGCTGCTTAATCTACAGCAAAGTCATCCTGGAGCTGGCTGATGCTGCAGGACCCCCCATCCCACCCTGGGGCTGGCTGAGGCTCTGCAGGGCCAAGCTCCATTGCAAGCATCCCTCAGACCTCAAATGTTTGCATCCTAATGAAAAAAAACTGGAGAAGGGCTCGTTAAAATGAACTTTCCACCTCATACAACGCCACGGTTGTTGTTTTTTAATCAAGCTGGGCATTTTAGTCCTGCAGGCACCTGACAATTCACAATGTTTTAGCAAGGGTCAAATTTTAAATATTAAAGACATCTTCTGAAGCTTCTTGGTGTCTGAAAGCACAAAGCAAGGCCTGCTGGCATTCCTTCAGTGTGCTCCTTCATTAATCTGCAATGTTTGGGCATTGTCTGCCCTGTCCAGCTCCTCCAAACACAGCACTGAGCACAAAATTAATTCCCATGAGACTGGCACCAGAAAGTGCTTTACTTTCTGCTGGGATAAATAAATGTGTGCCTCAAGTTAGTCATGTGTTTGTGTCCCTGGTGGAACTGGGGCTGGCAGGAGTGACCAACAAAGCAGGAGCTGGGACGGTGGCATTTGGTCACATTGTCCCTGGGCTGGACCCAGCCTCACAGCTCATTCAGGCTCCTGAGAAAATAATGATAAACCTCCTTTGTGGATGAATTTCAGGACACAAAATAAACAACAACAAGGAGTGCTGAGCCCGTGCATGTGCTCACTTATGACAGAGTTTGGCAGCACGGGTTGGTGACGGGCTTTGCAGGGTCACAGAGCTGCTGCACCAGTTGCATTTGCATTGACTAAGAGTATTTCAGCCATTGTTTGGCGTTTATAGCCTCCTCTGTGCTCTGCTGGATTATTATCTGAGGAAAATGGAACAATAGATGACCACAGAAAGACCCAGCCCAAAACAAAGCCTGAGTGCTGGTGTCTTGGTAAGCACTGGGAATAATGTGTGAGATTGCAGCGTGTTGGACCTGCCCCTGCAGGGGTCAGGGAGGGTAAGGCCATGGCTGTGTGAGCTGCCAGTGAAACTGGTATGAATCAGCTGCAAAAACACAGAGGCTGTGCTGGGAAACTGGAATAATTCTGCTGAGATCCACCCGAGGCTCAGCTCAGGGATCAGCAAAGCAGGGGCTGCCTTGTCCTTGTGCTTCCCCAGAGCTTGTGGAAGCATTTAGGTTGGAAAACCCTCTGAGACCCTCGAGTCCAACCCTTAACCCACCACTGCCGAGGCCACTGTTAAACCATGTCCTCAAGTGTCACATCCACATGGTTTTTGAACGCTTCTAGAGATTCCACCACTTCGCTGGGCAGCCTGTTCCAGTGCCTGACATCCTTTCAGTGGAGAAATTTTCCTAATAATTCACTTATTTTGGTGCCTTACATTATGAAACTGCCTTCTCCTCATGCACAGTAAGTGCAGATCACACAGGGCTGGCCCCACACAGCTGTCCTTTGATGGGCCACCAAAAATGCCTGCCACTGTCTGAGGGGTAGATCCAATAAGGAATTCCAGTGCTTGGAGAATGGCTTTGATCATCCTCTTGTCCTCCCTACTGTTTTATCACCACCATGACTGGGAGGTCACAGCATCTTCTGGGTGTCCTGATGGCATCTTGGCTGTTCCTGGGAAGTTTGTGCCCAAGAGGTGAAAGCCAAAAATGCTCTGTGGGGTCGTGAGGTTTCTGAACAAAGTCATGGTCTTTTTTTAAGGTCATGGGTTTGGTTGATAAAGACAATAGTATGGATGCAAATATTGGGATTCACCAAGGCATGTCACTGAGCATTGTGTGACACTTGGGTTTTAAATTAGCATTAAATGGAATGAATAAGGCATAAATTTGATGGCAATATTAGATAAGGCATGCGCTGGTCTTTGAAGTTTGTTAATGAGCTGGTTGTGACTGGGAAGATGTAAATTACTGAGAGCACTTCCAGCAGGAACCTGAGGAGCTGATGATTCATTCATCATTTAATATTGTTGACTCTAATCTAGCCAATAACACCCCACATCTGTCCTGGTGAGGAACGCAGATGACGCAGCGTCTGCGAGTGTGTCACTGCAGTCTCCTCGCTCAGGGAACTTTGCTGTGGCTGGCTTCCTACAGGTTCACCTCTGGAGCTTGTCTGACTGGCAAGCCTGAGAGGGAGCCACTCATAACCAGGCTTTTCCTGGGGCTATGGCATCAGGAAGGCTCCTTCCCATGGGGATTCCCTCCTGCCTTCAAAGACGACATCTAATGGTGTTGCTGTGGCCACTGAAACAACATTTGCAGGGTCTGTCCCACTGCCTGGATGCTTATTAACTGGCATGTGTAAGAAATTAGTCATCCTTGAGGATCTCTCTGCCAAAAGGTCAGATCCTGCAGGTGAGGTTGGGTTATGAAGGGAGAGAACACCCCCCAGTGCAGGGGGACAACATGAGAGCAGCATGGCAGGGCTGGATCAGAAGGCTGCTGAACATGAGCACGATGGAGATGTGATTCCTTTCCATGCCTCCTCATCTGAAAGGATGTGAGGGGCTCACAGCAACTCAATGAAAGCTTACAGAAATGAGGCAGGAGCTGGTAGATGTGGACAATGGTGGTTCTTAATGGAGAGGTCATGAAGAAAATCACCTGTGGTGTACAGGGACTTCCAGCTCATCAAGGGCTCAACACACGGTGGTCAAACTCAACCTGGAACAAATCGTCTTGTGCCTGGGCATGGAGATCACTTTCCAGGGGATTTTGGGGATGAGATTACATGCAGGTCTTTGTTGAGGTGTCATGCTCCAAGGGTATAGCTTGTGATGTTTGTGGAGAGCATCATCATGGATGGGTTAGGAAAGTGGGCTGATGCTTCTGCAGGTGCCCCAAAAGCCATCTCCCCTTTATTCCAGCAAGAGCTACAGGATCTGCCTTCTGTCCAGAAAAAGAGGAGCAAAACCAGAGAATGACCTGTATTTAACTGTCCTAGAAGGAGCCACAAATAGGCCGAGAATTTTTGGGTTTTGTTTGCACAGTTACAGCTCCTTCTGGCAGGGTTTCATTTGTGTGGTGTGTTTGCAAAACTTTTGAGCCTTATAGATGGGGGTGAAAACATTCCCAGGAGGGTCCATGAGGAGGGGTGCAAGGCAGAATGCAAGGCAGGGCTCCAGTGTTCATCTGCCCTCTCTCAGGAATGACAGCTCTCAGCACAGAGCCTGTCCATAGAATCATAGGATCATAAAGATTGGAAAAGACCTTTAAGGATACATCCCTTCCCAGCTCCTCTTGTCCTGAACACACTCCAGGGCAGGGAAGGAGCACTCTGGAGCTCTAGCCCATCACAGGAGAGCTGCACTGCCATGAGATTGATTATAGACCTGAAGCCTTGCACAAGCTCTTGAAAGCAGGCTGTTCCCAGGAGGAAGCTTTGTCTGCTCCCACAGCTGGAGAGCACCAGCCCTGCAGCCTTGGTACCCAGTCCCTGCTATCGGGGGCTCTCTGGCCATCCAATCATGTGGGGGGAGCTCTGAGCAGCAGCTGACTGCACCATGGTTTTGTTTGCAGGAGAGAGTTCTCTGAGCTGCTGGAGAAGTTTGGCTCCCAGAGCAACACGGGCTCGGCGCGGAGCTCGCCGGTCCTGCACGGCGGCAGTGAGTAGCTCTGCAGGGAACTCAAATCTCCTCTCTCTGCAGAGAGAGTTCCCTTCATCCCAGTGTCATTCTGAAGGAGCTGTGGTTGCATTTGAGGAGGTTTTGGGGTGGAGGTTGGAAGAAAGCTTGTCCTTATTGCAGACCCTTGGTGCATGCCAAGAGCATGGCCAATGCTGCCATGGGAGCTTGAATTGGGATCATAACCACTCCCCTGATCCCCAGATTCTGCCTAACTCATGTGCTGGGCAGGTGACTCCATCAGTAAATGCAGCTGCACATTTTTGCTCCGAATTTCAAGGCATTTCAGCAATAATTCATTTAAAGATCATTATTTTTCATTTGCAAATGGGAAATGTTTAAAGAGATGCAACAAGGTTGCCCTAAGCATGGTGCCAGCACAAAAAGCCATGTGTGCCTGGGGAAGAAAGCTTTCCCTACAGCTTGACATCCCACCAGAGAGCTGCTGGCCCTTCCCCTATGGCAGAGGTGTGTGGGGTTGGCAGTCCCATGTTGGAAGAGTGTAGGAGGATAGAACATAAAGTAAATAAAGATAGTAACATAAGTAAATAAAGGTAGTATAGAAAGTAATCTTACCTCCCTAAAGAGTTGCAGCTGAGCCAATTATTAAGGATTAGGAGCAGGCCTGATATTAACAGCCACACCTGTGGCCAATCAGAAGAGTGTTATAAAAGAGTAGATTGGTTGGCTGAGGAGGAACTGGAGTCAATTGGCCACCGTGAGGGCAAGGAAGAGTCAGTGCATAGAGGAGATGCCTACAAGAAACATCAAGGATGTACAAAACTCTAGCGATATGGAACCCTTGCAATGTAATGACAATAGAACTCTTGCACTATAATGACAACAGAACTGTGCCAAAGAGGCTGAATGTTTCCTCTCCTTCAGCCCTATCCTGGTGTCTTTAGCCACCATGTGGCTTTCCCCAGAAATCCAGGAGTATCCCGATGTCTTTTATTACCGTGCCTGAGTGGGTCGCAGCTGGTGAGAGAGAGACGGTGAATCTTGTATCTTGATCAGAAGGCTTATTTATTAAGATATTATATATAATACATTATGACTATACTAATAGAATATAGAGAGGTTTGCAGAGCTGCTAGCTAAGCTAAGAATAGAAAGAAAGAATCCCAAACAAAGTTGTGTCCAGGGACTCAGTCCCCTAGCTTGCACTGGTGATTGGCCCTTAATTATAAACATAGAAAATGAGCCAATCAAGGTGAATCCTATTGCATTCCACAGCAGCTGATAACAATTGTTTACCTTCCCTTCTGAGGCCTCTGCCTTCCAGAAGACACAGAAATCTGAAAGAAAGGATTTCTGTGGAAAAATGTCTGCGACAGTCTTTAGCCACCATGTGGCTTTCCCCAGAAATCCAGGAGTATCCCGATGTCTTTAACCACCATGTGGCTTTCCCCAGAAATCCAGGGGTGCAGCACCATCTCTCAGCAGCAGAGCAGGGGGAGGGTGATGCTGGGGTGTCTGAGTGCCCTGCTCTGACTGTGCCTTTGGTGTTCAGGTCGGTACCTGGAGAGCACCTCGTCGGGCTCGTCGTCGCGCTCGCAGAGCCCGCTGCTGCTGAGCCCGGCCACCTCGCACGGCCCCTTCCTGGGCAGCCCGGCGCACGCTCCTCACGCACAGTACGTACACATCCTCCCAGCCTGGGCAGCAGGGCACCACCAAATGTCAGAGGATACACCCACTAAAGAAATCCAGGGCTTGTGAAGTTTTGTTCATCCTTATGACCTCTCTACTCTTCTATCGCCGGAACGGTTCAGGGGCCACAGCATCTTCTGGATGTGGTGGTGGCATCTTGGCTGTTCCTGGGAGGTTTGTTCCAATGGGGGTGAAAACGTTCCCAGTTGAGACAATCCATATGTCTGCACCATGCAGCAGCTCCTCTTCTGTGGGGGTATCAGTCATCAGTTTTTCTGAGTCTGGATTGAAGGCACTTGAGACAGTAATTCAAGTGTTTATTATTTCTTATCAGTAAAATAGTCTCACTGCTGTGAGTTCGGCAGCTTTTCATTAGAAGGCACAAAATGGCCAACAATCTCTTGTTACAAGGTCTTTTTAAGACTAAACTATCCAATTTAGAACTGACACCTAGATTATTTTCTCTTTTAACCCAATAACTGATCCCAAAGAGCTGCAATGGGGACTTTTCTGCCCAATTACAAAATGCCACCCAAACCCAAGAAGAAGAAGGAAGAAGAAGCATGAAGAAGAAACCCAGGATGACACCCTGTGCCTCCATCTTGCTTCCATCCACAAGATATTAAAAATCCCAAAACCTAAATTTCTCACCAAGTGACACACCTACATTACTCTCTATAATCTATTTCACACTTTTGTGGATTCTATTTTATCTTGAAGTCTGGGAAACTTTCACCATGGATGAGGGTCAAAGTCAGTGCTGCCCTGGGGGTCAGGGCACCCCAGAGCAGACAGAGAAATATTCCTGGTGCTCTGGGTTTCCACACTCTTCCTCCCATGTGAAAGCCAGGGAGAGGCCATGGTTTGCAGCCAGGTGAGAGGGCCCTGCACATCACCTTGTAAACCACGAGCAGTGTGTTCCTGCAAGGCTGGTGCTGCTTTCAGGAGCTGTTTTTGGAGCTTGTGTCCTATTGCCCTGCTCCTGGCACTTTGACCCCATGCTCCAAGAGCACCAGCACCTCTGCATGCAAACATCCCTGATGCCCTTTGCTTTGGGGTCATCATCCTGCAGCCACCTCATCCTTGGGTGGCCAGAGCATCTCCCAGAGTGTGTTTCCATGGCACACTCTGCAGGGTCAGAGGCTGGGACAGGCTGAGCTGGTTTTTCTGCAGTCCCGTCTCCAGGGCCCTTCTCCAGAGGGACAGCTTGGAGGCTGTTCACAGTCATGGAATGGGGACCATTTGTCCCCAGGGCTCCCAGCTCCCATCCTTTGCCAGCACAAACAAGCCAAGGCACTGGTGAAGAGAATCAGCCCTCACTGCAGAACCAGTAAATCCTCTTGCTAAATACCAGCTTATTAGGGATTTGCAGAGGACAAATATTTGGCACCAGAGGTTTAAGCTGCTTGCGTGGAGTGAGAGACCCAAACAGAGGAGACACCAGATCATCTACTTGGCAGCTGCTTTGTTCAAGCCATCCTCACTCTGCTGTTAATTCCCTCCAGGGTGAGGTATGGAATCCAGAATGGGTTGGGTGGGATGGAACCTTAGAGATCATCTCATTCCAACCCCCACACTGGGCAGGAAAATGGGCATTGAGGGGCCTGTCTTGGTGACCTCCTTGCCATGCTGTGCCATGTTCTGCTTGTCTCCATGCAGCTGCCAGGCCCCACAGGTCCCCCCCCTGGAATCACAGACCACTGCTTTCACCTGAGCATTGGTGGTCAGCTGTGAGATGTAATTTGGGCCGTGGGTCTTTTCATGCATGTGGCTGCCACCCCTTCTGCTCACCACAGGTTGTCCCCAGGCTGTGACTTCTCATTGTGGCATCACTTGAGGTCCTGTCCCTCCACTGAGCAATGGGAGCTGGATGCAATGTAATCTCACCACAGTCAGTGTCTGAGATTCTGGGTTGAACAGAACATTTTAATGCTGTATTTCATGACTTCATTTCCCTAAGATTGTTCACCTTACAGCAATGTTTTTTTTCATAAGACTATGGCCCATCCACTCCTTCCCCTGGGGTGTGTGACCACAGGGATGGCATTGCTTGGGAACCTGTGCTGGTGTCACTGTGGGGCGTGGGATGCTCAGCTGCTGTTGTGTCTGAAGTTGTAACACGAGGAGCCAGGGCAGGCTCTTTGGGCAGGGGCTGCTGTGGAAATAAACTGAAAAGCAAAAAGCCAGCTGCACCCACCAGCTGCACCCATCCCATTTGGAGGAAAAGGCTTGTGGATCCTTCTGCACCACCAAATCCTTCCCCAACCCCCCTGTTGCAATGCTGCCCATGGGAGCTCAGTGAAATCTCTGCTCCTGTTTGCTGCTCCTTTCCATCCTCAACTGGACAAGCCACCTGCCACAGCAGCAGCTCACAGTGTGGTGGGTGTTGCTGCAAAGGATGCCCATTTCTTAGGGCATCTTGCATGATTTTGGGTCCAAATCCTGGTTAAGACACACCCAGCTGTGTATCCCGAGCTTCACTTTGATGTTTCCTTAGAACTGCTTGATAGCTGATCCATCTGTAAATTGCTGTCTGGTGATTTAGTTGGGTTCAAGCAACAACATGTTGATCATTTGTGTGGTTTTGGCTATAAAACCAGGAATGCCAAGTATATTCTGGTTAAATCTTTAGTTTCTTCTCTAAACAAGTATTCCCCTATTGGAGATTAGGGGAAGCAGTCACTTTAATAACACTGAACAATGTCTGCCCAAGAACAGGAGGCCTCACTTCCCCTTTCCAACGGTGGGTGGAAGAAAGGATGCAAATAAAAGGCTGGGAGAAGGCAGAAGGATCACACATAGAAATAAATCCAGGCAGTTTGTTCAGTGATATGAGAAGATAACCCAGATCACCTTGAGTCACCTGCTGACTTCTCTCCCTTGCAGCTACTCCATTGACTCAGGAATCCAGAGCATCTCTGTAGCAAACTCCTCTGGCTTGGGGCTGACAATCAGTGGTGGATCCAACAGGCCTGATGGGCCCATGATTTATGTCCAAGAGCTTTTGCCAGACGGGGACTGTTACAAAGTAAGTGTGGAGACCCTCAGGAGCTCTGCCATGGGCACCTTTCCTACAGGCTGTGGCTGTTCTGAAGCAGTTTTTCTAGGAGTAGATGGATAATTGAATGGACTAATGAGGATCTGTGTTGCAGGAGAAGGCTTTGGGCAGAGATGTCCCTTCTCAATGTTGTGTCTTTCTCCCTGTTTGTTTAGGACGGTCGGCTCCGACCTGGAGACCAACTCATTGCCATCAACAGAGATTCTCTGGTGGGCACCACACATGAGGAGGCCAGAAAAATAATTGAAAAAGCCAAATTCAGGTAGGCATAGAAAGTATTTCCTGTCATCATCAGGTGCTGCTGAGTCTTAGGCAGAACACTTCATACCAAGCTTTGGCTTCAAGGGCACTATTAGCCTTAAATGATTCTTTAAGGTGGTCACATCAGGAAATCTTGAAGGCATGGATCATCCTGAAGTGTAATCCAGACCTTCCTGATGTTCTGGGCCTCATGAGTATCTCCTATCACTGCTTTGAAACAGAACTGAAGTTAAAGAAGGGGATAAAAGGAGACTCAGGAGAGATCTTATGGATATGTACAAGAGGGTGGAGCCAGGTGGGGATTGGGCTTTTTTCCCAATTAACAAATGACAGGACAAGAGGAAACAGCCTCGAGTAGTGACAGGGGATATTTAGATTGGATATTAGGAAAAACTTCTTTCATGGAAAGGGTTGTAAAGCCCTTGGCACAGGCTGCCCAGGGCAGTGGTGGAATCACCTAGAGGTGTTCAAAAGCCATGGAGATGTGGCACTTGGGGACATGGGTCAGTGGTGGCCTTAGCAGTACCTAGGAAATGATGGAACTCGATGATCTGAGGGGTCTTTCCCAACCTTAACCATTGAGTGGAATGCAGCTGGTGGAGATCCAGCAGCACTGGTGCAGGCTACTCAGGCTTAGGTCAGGTTATCCTGGAGACAGAACCACAAGCACGGGAGTTCTGCAAATTTGTGCCTTTTGTTTGGCTAATAAGATGTTGTGTGTTTGTTGTTTGTTGAAGACACGAGGGAAGCACAGAAGTGGCCTTTATCCCTGGGAGGGGACGGTTACACCCTGGCCTGTCAGTGCACAGCAACAGCCCATCCCCACCTCCAAAGGCTCTGGGGAATGGCCTGAGCTCCTGCAGGCTGAAGGTCCACGTGAGGTCCCCAGAGGTAGGTGGAAATTCATCTCTAAAGAGGTGTGATAGCAATCCTGGAGACAGATACCAACCCTTGATCAGAGAACTCTTCTTCAGGGAGTCCCAGGTAATACTTCTAAAAATCCAGTGGGAAGTCTGTGCTGTTGATGTATTTACCTGCAGGCAGATGTTTTAAATCTGAAGTAATTTCTTCTCTCTTGGGTTTGAGACAGAGATGGATCTGTGGAGGTAATGACAGGAGTTTCTTCTTCAGGGCCTGCATTCAGACCTGTTTCAAGAGTCTCAGGTTTAAAAAAAACCAAAGCCTTTCTGTGGATAGAACCTGCATCTCATTCAGCAGCAGCCATAGGGCTGGAAGGGATCTCTGGAGCCAGTTTGATCTAGGCTCCTCGCCAAAGGCAGGCACAACTCTTTATTCTCCAAGCCCTGTGATGAGGATGAATCCCCAGCATTCCTGCACAGCCCATTCCTGCTCCTGACTGCTCTAATGATAAGCCAGGCTCGTTCCTGCTGCAAAGCCAAGCTCCACTTTGTGTTTGCAGAGCAGTGCTCGAGCTGTGAATGGCTGGACAGGGTTTAACCACACAACCCTCAGGGTCTGCAGCTCCACTCTGTGCATTTGTCACTCCCCTCCTGGACTGGTGCCGTGCTGGGTGTCCTTTCTGCCCTCTTCCACACAAATTTCCTTCAAAAGAGGCTGGCTGGATGTTCCTTTCATACAAGACCATTCACAAAACACCTTGCTTTCCAGACCTGTGGGGACACACACTTACATGAATGTCACCTATGTGTTGCCTTTGGGTGCCCCAGGCTGGAGACGTGCCCTGGAAAGGCACCAGAGCCCCTGGAGCTGTGGCTGGGTACTGTGGTTGGAGCCCTCACCCCCAGCTTGTGATGCTGTGTGTGAAATCCCACCATTGGCTGGACAGATTTGGCTCCTTTCCTCACTTTGCTGCTGAAAGATGGAACTTCTAATGAGGTCTGGATTCGCACACCAGGGAAAGAGTGCCCAGTCAGATGTGCTGCCTGTCTGTATGTCCTCACACCAGTCCTGTGCCCTCTTGGCACCCAAGTCCCCAGCTGTGTCCCAGCTCTCTTGGTGGTGTTCACCCTTGGATTATTTTTCCCTCTTCCTTGTGCTCTCAGCCATGACATAGCACACAAGAAAGGGTGTGAACTGATTTCAGCTTCCTGCCCTGCTCGCTGGGATAATGATGGGTTTGGGGTAAATATCACACCTGGCTGTGGCCAGACTTGGGACCTCCCTGCTGGATTGGATGCAGAGCTTCAGGGAGATCCTCTGTGGAGAGACCAGGCAAGGCCAAAGCCAGCCCCAGCACTCAGGCACAGTTACAGAAAGGACAGAACTGTTTGTGTGTGACCAGGTTTTGGGGTGGCTCAGCCTGTGCCAGGGGCTCCCAGAGAAACCCCTGGAATCTCTTTAGGTTCACCTGCACAAGGGATGGATGTGGTGCCCTCATGGCTCTGCCTTGAACTCTATCTCCTGCTCATTATTTACACCAACAGATTCTCCTTAGCAACTGTCTGTGCCATTTTGTCTTGTTTTTCTAGAATAGACGTGAAAATCCTTTTCCTGTGCCTTCTTTGTCTCCGGACATTTGCCCACCAGAGCTCACAGTCTCAGGTGAGTCCTGCTCAACCATTCTCTTTGTGTGGGTGACAAACAGCTGTGGCTCCTCAGAGCTGAGGAAATTACAGAATCACAGAATGGATTGCCTTGGAAGGGACTTTAAAGCCTGGCTCATCTCATCCCCTGCCACGGCAGGGACAAATTTCACTATTCCAAACTGCTCCAAGCCCCATCCAGCCTGGCCTTGGGCACTGCCAGGGATCCAGGGGCAGCCACAGCTGCTCTGGGCACCCTGTGCCAGGGCCTTCCCACCCTCACAGGGAACAATTCCTTCCTGATATCCCATCCATCCCTGCCCTCTGGCAGTGCAAAGCCATTCCTCTTGTCCTGTCACCACATTTTTATCAGTGTTTCTACTGCTGGAGTGGAATTTAATGGGGTGATAGTGACACTCAGCCTGCTCAGAGAGAGGGCAGGCAGCAGCTTGGTTTACTCAGTGAGTAGTAGCTATATCCATGTTTGCCCATAGCAGCAAAGCTCTTTAGTAAGGCACTCAAGGACTGAGGTATTCAAGAAGACAAATTCCTGCACTCTCAGCCTGTGGTTCACTTGCAGCAGTGGCTTTGCCCACCTAAACATGCAGCAGGTTCTCCACAGGCCACATTCCCTTCTGGGGGGAATGGGGGGTCTTGGGCACACAGCATAAAGGCAGTCAGGTAGAGAGTCAGGATGTACACAGCAACCCTGGGCTCTGAACAGGTTTTGAGGATGCCCTCAATTGGCCAAACTGGGAAATGGCTTAGAGATGTTAAATAAATCAGATTTATCTCTACATCCAAGCTTCAGTTTTTGCTTATTTTCCATTCTGTGTTTCATCTTTATGCTCTGGGTCTCCTGAGCTTTTACCTTTTGTGGAGAGAACCACTCTGTTCATCCAACAGTGTGGCAGCAGTGAGGGGTGAACCTGAATCGCCCTGCAGCTTCCCAAATCCCTTAATGCTATTGAGGGAACCTCAGTAATCCCCAGAGCCCAGGGAGTCAACCTCCACAAGGTACCCCACACCTCTGTGAGAGGAAGGTTTCTCCTGCCCTGAGGGAAAGATGGATTTACCCAACAAATCCTGAACAAGTGCTGCCCACCATTCTTGCAGCCTCAAATCCAACAGCCCTTCCTTCCCTGTGCTTACAAATCCCTGTGCCTTGCTGCAATTCTCTGGAAGGCTGAGAGCAAGCCCTGGAGCTAAACTGTGTTTAGTCCATCCCTGGGAGCAGCAGGAGATGGGGCAGCTGCTCCCAGAGATGCCTGGCTCACCTTGGGCAAGCTCAGCTCTGCCTTCCCTGCTGCCCTGGAGAGTCCCTGGGATGGGGATGAGCTCTGTCCTCCCTTCCTGAGCGCCCTGCAGGTGCCAGGGACACTCTCAGGTGGCCACCACAGACAGCCAGTCCTGGTGATGGGGACAGAGCAGCCCAGTACCAGCAGTGACCCACCCATGGCCTGACTTAGCTGGGGATTTGCTCACTCCAGGATTTGAGTGTGGGATGCCAAGGAGGATTTGTGCCAGTGTTGTCATCCACGGAGACAAAGTGACTCTGAAAGAACCACAGGCTGGGAGCCTGGGCCAGGCAGTGCCTCTCTCTGGGTGCCTGATGGATGCCCTGGATATGGCTGTGTCCAGAGCTGACGGCACATGGAGCTAATCCTGATTAGCCATGGCTCCAAGGGTAATGGCTCTGCCCTTGAACTTGGAGAGGGAAGTGCTGGTGGCTGATCCAGCAAACCCATTTGCTGCCTCTTGCTGCTTCCCAGCTGCTGGCCTTAGCAGAGCAGATGGAGGCCTGGATTAGGAGGATTATGCAGCTCCTCTGCTACTCACTGCCTTCTCCTGACACCTGGGCCCTGCCCTGATGGCTAGGAGGGCGAGGTGAGGGAGAAATGCTGCAGGGATTCCAGAGGAGCTGTGGGACTTGGCCAAACAGAGCTCCCTGTGATGTTATCCAGACCCAAGCAGCAACAGGAATTGCTCCCTGGGCAAATCTCATGACTGGCACCAGAAGGAAGCTTGTCACCTGGGCTGAAGGTCTGAGGGTGGGCAGGGGCAGGCACAGACACCCTGCACCCTCCTGGAGTCTGGGTGGGCTCTCCAGGAGCAGTAACACCTCCTGCAGCCCTCCTCCCAGGGGGTACCATGGTTCCTTACAGGCAAGGGTTAATCATAATGGAAAAGGTGGGGTTGCCTCTAGGGATGGACTTTTGTGCTCTGAACCATTTCAGCAGTGCTGGCAATGCTGAGCCAGCTGTTGGCAGCTGGATCCTCCAGCTCATGGCAGCTTTTCACCAGTTCAGCAGCTGCTGCCTCTGGGTCTCTCTGCCTCTGTGCCTGCCTTACAGCACATGTGGCTCCTGCCCAAAAACCCTGCCTGCCCAGCTGAGGGGAAAAGGGTTCAAGGCTTTTTGCAGTCTTGGGGAGGGAAAAAACCTCAGAGTGGTGCTTTTCCACATCACTTTTAATCTGTTCCTTCCTATGGGTGTCAGGAATTCTTTCTGTTTTGTTTAATCAGAGTAGACAAGAACCAGGCAGATTTTAATTCATTTTTCTCATAGTTCACCATAACTCCAAAACTCCACAAAACTTTGTGATTGGAGATTTCCAAAGTGCTGGAAGTTTTTTGCAGTACTTTGTCCCTGAATGAAACATCTCATTTTAAACCATGCAGAAGCCTAGTTTCAGAAGGATTTTCCCCAGTATCCAATCTTTCCAATAGAGGCCTAGTTCAGCCTTCCAGAGCTGGTTTAAGTAAATCGTGGGCTTGGATTTTTGCCCTGCTGCACACACTTTACATTTCATGCAACAAGAGATCTGAATTTTGCTTTGCAGACACCTCTACCCAAATGCTTCCCCATTAATCTTTGGGTTTTGATTTTTCAGCACCTGCTTCAGCTTCTAACTACAAAGCAGCTTCAGGCACCAAACCCAAAGTAGCCCTGGATCCCCACATCCGGCTCAAGGATGGAAAACTGGAACTGGTGAGTGGCAGGGTCCCTGTCCCCAGGGCAAGGTCTCCTCCTTGTGCACTGTGCAGGAAATAGTCCAGCTTCAGCTGAGCTTGCTGCAGGTTACGAGGGTGAAACATCCTGACTGTGTCCAAAGGGGCATTTAAACATGCCTTGGCTCATCTTGGCTATTTCTTGGTGCTCCATGAAGCTCCAGAATTCATTTCCTGGCAGCTGCACCTCCTTTAGACATCATGCCATCGGCCAAGGTTGTGCCCTCCAAACTTTTGGTGCTGCTGTCACTGCTAGGGTGACCTCAGGCAGCCTGGTGTGCGGGAGGGGAGGCTGAGACAGGAGTTATCCCATCGAGATTCTCCCATCCCTTTGTGGAGAACACATTCCATGGGCATGGAGCAGGGCTGCCCATCTGCTCACCGAGACCCCGGGGAGGGACAGGGCGGTTCTCCAGTCTGGCACCTTGGGTTATTCCGGCGTTTGAGGGGGGACACGGGGACAGGGCCTCCACGGAGGCCCCGATGTGACGAACATCTGCTGCCCCCCGACGGCAGCGCCGCGGAGCCGCTCTCGGAGCCCGGGATTCTCCCGAAGCGGATCCAGGGTGGCATCGGCACAGCGACCTCTGCTCCTCAGGCTGGCAGGAGCGCAGCGCTTGGTTTCGCTTCTCAAAGCTCTGTTAGCTTTGGGGGGTGAGGCCTCACTTGGAGTATTGTATCCAGTTCTGGGCCCCTCACTTTAGGAGGGACGTTGAGATGCTTGAGCGTGTCCAGAGGAGGGCAACGAGACTAGTAAGGGGCTTGGAGCACAAGCCATATGAAGAGCGACTGAGGGAGCTGGGGTTGTTCAGCCTGGAGAAAAGGAGACTCAGGGGTGACCTTATCACTCCCTACAACTTCCTGAAGGGTGGCTGTGGTGAGCTGGGGTTGGTCTCTCCTGAAGGGTGGCTGTGGTGAGCTGGGGGTCGGCCTCTTTCTCCGGGCGACAATGGATAGAACAAGCGGACACAGTCTCAAGCTGTGTCAAGCGAGATGTAAGTTAGAATTAAGAAGGAAATATTTCACAGAAAGAGTGGTCAGATACTGGAATCATTTACCCAGTGAGGTGGTGGAGTCATCATCCCTTGAAGAGTTCAAAAAAAGACTGGATGTGGCACTTGCTGCCATGATCTAGTTGAACAGTTAGAACATGGGCTGGACTTGATGATCTTATAGGTCTCTTCCAGTCTTGAAAATTCTGTGATTCTGTGATTCTGTGACACCGACTGGCGCAGCCTGAGGTGGCTTTGGGGTGGCCAATATCCCAAAGTGAGGGAGCCTGCAGCAGTGCCTTGCTCAGGGGGGTGAGCAGAGGAGTAGGAGGTGGGAATGGGACAGCAGAGGGATCCCAGGACTCGGTGCTGGTGCTGGGAAGGTGAGCGAGGATCCCTCCGAGCCCCTTCCCAGGGAATCTCCTGTGAGCAGGAGCTGTGAGTGCAGCCTGGAACTCGAGCGTTTCACTCAGGCTCTTTCCCAGAGTCTGCTCGACTTTGTCTTTTAAAAGCTTTCAGCTGCTGCTGCCAGCAGGGAAGCGGGGCTTGCACAGGCTGATCTGCTTCTGTGTGCTGCCCTGAGGTTGGGCTGATAAACATCAGGAGAAGTTAGGGCATCAGGAGTAATGAGAGAGCAAAACATGCAGTGGAGGAGCAAAATGTTTGAATGTCTCCTCTCTCCATGAGAAACACTCTGTTAATAGCTTTTATCTTCCTGGTCCCAAACACAATTTTTGAGCAGTAAGAGAAAGGAGAGCCTGAGTTCTTGCCAGCTGAGTCTTGCTGAAACTCCACTGGCTTTTGATAAAAGTCCAGTGGACTTTTTGATAACTCAGTGGAGCAGCAAATCTGATTGCAGATAAAATGTTCTTGGAGGGATGTGAACCTGTGTTCAGGAACAGACATTTCTGTGCACATGCAACAAAGGAGAGACTGCAAATCCAATCCAAGCCTGTTCCTTTGGGAGATGCTGCCTGGAGAAACCTAGCACCAAGTGTCTTCCCAGTGCTTACCCCAAAGAATTGCTTTTCCAGTATTTTTCTTTTTAAAGGCTCCTTGTTTCTGCTCAAGGTTCTGCAGTACCTTGGTCTGGATGTGACTGAGGAGAAGAAGAGGCAGCTCAGGCAAAGCCTGACCACGGACTCGCAGGGGACTGTGGCCTATGGAGGTGAGCAGGGGCTCTGCCCAGGGAATCTGACATTTCTGTGCAGCTTCACTGGCAGCTAAAAAGGGAAAAAGGGACAGAAGTGGCTGGTGAGACACCTGCCTGGGTAGGGATGGAGCCTATAAAGAGGGGAGGTCACAAACACAAAAGAAGGCATTCTGTAGAATCATGAAATGCTGGAAGGGGTTGGGTTGGATGGGATCTCAAAATTCATCTCATTCCATCAGACACCTTCCACTATCCCAGGTTGCTCCAAGCCCTGTCCAAGAGAACCCTTCCAGGGAAGGATCAGCCACAGCTTCACTGTGAAACCTGTGCCGGGGCCTCACTGCCCTCACAGGGAAGAATTTATTCCTAACATCTAATCTAAACATACTCTCTGTCAGTTTAAAGCCATTCCCATTGTCCTATCATGGGTAAAATCAGACTAAAACAAAGCTGGTGCAAGGGTTTACTTTCCTTAAAATCCCAGTTTTCCCAGCAGGAAAATGAAACACACAAAATGAAAGCCAGTTCTGCTTTCTGTGGCCTTCCAGAGCATGGCTGGCCCACAGGGTCTGCTCCCCAAAAGGCTTTCAGCAAAAATCCCAAACCATCAGCAATGTCCCCAGCAGAGAGAACAGTCACAAGGCATCTGGATCAATGTTTTGTGCAGAGGGAGGGATGGCACACAGAACCACAGCCCTCTCCTTTGAGTGACTGGAGCTGTAGTTAGTGGAAACAGAAATGAGGATGATTGGGGTATTTAGCAATGTGCTGCTTTTGCACAGAGACTCTGGCTCCTGCTGCAGCCCAGGCACCATCCAGGACAGGCTTCAAGGTGGCACCCTGTGAACCTCATGGAGTTCAACAAGGCCAAGTGCATGTTCTTCACCTGGGTTAGGGCAGCTGCAAGCACAAACCCAGGCTGGGCAGAGAAGGGAAGGAAAGCAGCCCTGGGGGAGGATTTGGGGTGTTGGAGGGTGAGAGCTGGACCTGCCCTGGCTGTGAGCACCCAGAAACCCCCCTGGGCTGGGCTGAGCCCTGCTATGGGCAGCAGGGAAGGGGGGGATTCTGCCCCTCAGGTGAGACCCCACCTGCAGAGCTGCCTCCAGCTTGTGGGACACCTCAGAGCCCCTGCCAGGGCCTGAAGGGGCTCCAGGAGAGCTGCAGAGGGACTGGGGACAAGGGATGGAGGGACAGGACACAGGGAATGGCTCCCACTGCCAGAGGGCAGGGATGGATGGGATATTGGGAATTGTTCCCTGTGAGGGTGGGCAGGCCCTGGCACAGGGTGCCCAGAGCAGCTGTGGCTGCCCCTGGATCCCTGGCAGTGCCCAAGGCCAGGCTGGGCAGGGCTGGGAGCAGCCTGGGACAGTGGGAGGTGTCCCTGCCATGGCAGGGTTTGGAATAAGATCATCTTTATGGCCCCCTGGTGCCCAAACCATTCCATGTTTCTGTGATTCTGGGACCCTGGTGCCACCCCCCTGATGGTCCCCACCTGTCCCACACAGGCCATTCTGCTGTGCCTTCCTTCATGTCTGAAAGAAAATTAATGTGGATTTTCAAACTTGTAAATTTGACACCTTTTCTAAGTACTGAACTCACTGAGTTGAGTTTTTGTTTAAATCAGCAACGTGAGAAAGGGCAGCAGGTGCCTTTTTTCAGGGAAATGTGGGTTTAGCCTAAAATTTTAAAACTTTCAGAACCACAGTCGTCAAAACTCCCCTGTGAAAATATCTGGGGTTTTCTGGGTGTTAAAAATGTCGCTTTTTTCAGTTGGATTAGAAACAGGAGTATGATAAAGTCTGTCAACAACTCATTTAAGCTTGACGGGGTTGCTGACAAACCCAGGATTATTAGAGAAACCTCTCTGGCATCTCTAAACCCTGGATGGCCCCAAAACCAGTGGCATTTTCCCCCTAACCCACAGCAATTTTCTCTTTTAGCCTGGTAAAAATTGCTTGTTTCTCACAGATGTTCTCCAAGCACTCAGGGATCTGATGCAGGAGGAGCTGGACGAGGCTGGTCTGGATTCCAGCTCTGTGCTCTTCACTCAGCACGAAGTGGCCAATTTGCTGGATACATCAGCTTTTCACTCCCTGGTCAGTCACCCCAAAGCTCTGCTACATTGAATCCATGGAATTCTGAGATGGGAAAAGCTAAATTACAATTTTCTGGTTGTTCTAGAGTTAGAAAGACAAAGCAGAACTATTAATTAATCATTTTTTAATAGAAAATTCCATAAAAGACCTCAAACTTCTCATTTGTAATAAGGAAATAAGAGTATCTATGGGATAATATGAGGAAGCAGCCTGGCAGTTATGCAGAAGGAGAAATAGCCATAATTAATCAATTCTAAGTAATTTCATCTGGTTCACAAAGTGAAAATTCACTCTAGCTCAGCCACATCAGCAATGATGGGGATCAGAGAGTGAAATTCTGTGGGGCAAAATGAACCATGCTGGAGCTGAATTATTTAATGTGCCTTTTGATCTATTGCATAAAAACGCTGACTCCCTTTTTGGGTGATTCTGGTTCAATGTGTGATGAGTCTGTCCCTCTCCTTGCAGACCTTTGACTCTCTCAACTGCAATGGCAGCGAGGACCTGGAGCAGCTGCAGCTGGAGATGAGGGATCTGCGGCACGAAGTCCGCAGGCTGAAGGTTCAGAGCAGATTTCTTGGCTGGGATTTCTTGCTGTAGCTCTCTGTGGGGGTAATGGGGTGGCCTGTCCCTCTGGAGAAGTCACCAGTTTGCATTCTGTGCATTCCTCAGTCACACAGGAGCCTCTCACCCTCCACTCTCCTTAATTGCCTCTTTCTCGCTCTCAACCTCAAAGGAAAACTTATTTGTACTCAAAGCATGCAGGCCCTTCTCAGCAGGGAGTTAACATATTTAAAAAGCAGCTCTCATTAAGAATTCCAGTGTGTGATTAACAGAAGCAGCACCTGTCCTCTCACCCTCACCTGGCTGTGAGGACCTCAGCTGTGTCCAGGTGAAATTCTGCAGGTCACAGCTCTAAAAGCTCTCCCTGTGTGGGGACAAAGTGCACAGAACTTCTGTAAAATAACATTCTGGTGGGTAGGGGCATTCTAGAAAATGTCCTGTCATCTGTTGCTCCTAATCTGGTGAAAATATTTCCCACAGTCTCTCCTGAGAGAAGTGGAGAGCAGCAAGAAGTCGATGGAGGATGAGCTTCAGCGGCTAAACCAAGTTAGTGGAGGGATTTCTGGGCTGCTGGGGTGGGTTTGGGGGTGGGTTTGGCAGCTGAGGGGGACGTGGGGTGCTCATCAGAAGTTCCTGGTGCTTGCAGAAGGCGCTGGGGTTCCTGTCAGAGAACAGGAGCCTGCACAGCAAACTGCAGATGGCCGAGGTGGTGCAGAGACAGGCCCACAGCGCCGAGCAGGACTACGAGGAAGTGATCCACCTGCTGGAGGCTGAAATTGCAGAACTGAAGATGCAGCTGGCAGGGAAAAAAGCAAAGCACGTCTCTGAAATAGAGGTAATGCAACCCCCTGGAAAAACCCACAGCCCTTCAGACTCTTCTTCTGTGGGTTCATAGTGTCATGGAATGATTTGGGCCAGAAGAGATCATAAAGCTCATCTCAGTCCAACCCTCTGCCATGGGCAGGGACTCCTTCCACTACCCCAGGTTGTTCCAAGCCCCGTCCAACCTGGTCTTGGACACTTCCAGGGATGGGGCAGCCACAACTAACTAAGGTCACTCTCCTTCTATTTACACAGGCCACAACTAACTAAGGTTACCCTCCTTCAATTTACACAGGAGAAAATGAAATAGCACATAGATCATTTGCTATGTGGGACCACAAGGCCAACACAGTCTCTGGATCTGTGTTATAATTTGCACAACTTCCACTGTCCCTTCCCAAATGCCCCAAACTGTTGTTTCCAAAAGCCAAGGCTGGAGCATCACCAGCCCCTTTGTCCTCCTGCTGTGTCCCTGTGTCAGGAGGACATCCTGGAGCTGAGGAGGCAGCTGTCCCTGGCTGATGGCCAGCTACGAAAATCCGAAGTGTCGCGGAAGCGCCTGGAGATCTGCAATAGGAAACTGCTCCTGTTTGTGCAGGTGAGGTGTGCACCTGCCCACTGCTGCAGCATCACCAGGGCCCCTTTCCTTCAGGGTGCTTTTGCAAGTCCAATCAACTTCCTGCTCCATAAGCAAGAGGGGTTTTTTTTCCCTCTCTTACCCAAAAAAGTCACTGTGTGTTGGTTAGGAGGAAGCAGGGGATGAGCTCAGATCTCCTCATCCCCCTGGGAGCAATGCAAACTCCGTGGTGCAGGTTTTGCTGGTGGCTCTGCTCTTCCTGGCTCCCTGTGCTGAGGCTGATGTCAAAATCACCCATGCTCACCTTCCCTTGCTATAGCTCTATAAATAGGAACCTGGAGAGTGGCTTTGCTCTTCCAGCGCTTTTCCCCTTGGATTTCCTGCAAAATCTCAGAGTTTAATGCTTCATTTGATGGGTTTTCCACTTCATTCCCTATATTGGGAACACCAGTCTGTGTCATAAATAAACTGGCCAGCATGGGAAGCATTAGTAGTCAGTGTATCTGCCATGGCTACTGGTGGCCTGTCTCAAGAACTCCTGAAATCATGCAGAAACAGTGGAGCAAAAGGAAATGTAGATGCTGTGTCAATGTAGATGCTGTGTCCTCTGCTCCAGAGAAGGGAGAATTAAATGCCACTATCTGCTAGAGCCTGTGCAGTTTGGGGTCAGAATTTGGAAATATATCTCATTGATTCCAGGGTCAAACATCACAGGATTTTGAGCACTGGAGCAAAATGTCTTCATTTTTCCTCTACCCCTGAGTGGTGCTGGAGAAGTGCATGGTAGTGAGAGCTTACACGTGCAGGTCCAGCCCAGGAGCCAGGGGCTGCTGGCAGCCGTGATCACTGAAATGCAGCCTGCAAAATTATTCCTTGGAAGAGGATTTTTGTGTTGCATTTCATGTGTTTTAGCAGTGGTATTAAAATGCAGAATTCAGATGTGTCTGTAAATTCATGAATGCTGCCTGAGCTGCAAAAGGCCTTGAGATATTTGCTTCAAGGGCAATGAATAAGCAGAAGCTGATTACTGTCATATTAAATCTGATCATCAGGAAAAACCCATGGGGTTTGTTCTCAGGAATTATTCATTCCTACAAGTTTGAAACCTTTTTTTTTTTTTTTTTTTTCTGTTGCATGACAGAACATTTACAAGGTCTTGAGCACACACAGTCATTTACCAGATGAGAAAAGGTAGGAGATGGCTTCTGGGCTGGGAATGGTGAACAGCAACATGAAATGTCCTTTTCTGACCTTTCTCTGGGGAAGGTGCTTCACACGTAACCTACCCAGAGTTTCTAAACATACTTTCACTTTGGAAGTGAAACCATGGGAGAAAGATGATCTGGAGGCTGCTGGTGGGTTGATGCTGGGGGAATTGGGCCTGTGTTTAGGCTTTTTTGGGGAGTGAGGAGCTGAAACTCAACTTGGGTTAAATTGCTCTTGTCAGCAGAGACCCCAAGCAGGTTGTTTCAGAGCAGCACAGTTTTGACCCACCTGCTTTTCCAAACATAAACCAGTTTTGGCTCCAGGACCACATCCTTTTTATCAGCAGTTAGAGCAGACAGAGGGTAAGCAAGGAGCTCTCCAGACTCTCAGCTGCATGAATAGCTGCAGAAACAGAGCTCAGGCTTCTGGACTCCCCTCCAACCTGAGCCTGTCTCCTATCACTTGGGCATAAATGTACCACAACTCTGTGTGTGTTTTTAAATCATTGAAAAGTCACTGTCCCATCGATAATGACCAGTCCCTTTAAAAGCCAGTTTTTAAGAGGGATGGAAATCAGTTTTTAAGTTTCCAAGTTGGTTCTTTCTAAGATAATGCGGGGGAAATGCTTTTGACAAATTCTGAAGAGTACTTTGCTATTTTTCTGTAACAAAGCAATGCAAGTGCGTCTAACAGACACTTTAATGTGAAGGGATGGAGATGCAACCCCCCCAAACACACAGAATTTATGTAGCAGATCCTTCCTGAGAGGCTGGCCAGGATTGTCAATGCCCATTCTCTGACAGAACTATTGATGGCACTTTCCGTATTTATAAGCGTCAACCATGAAACAGAAGAGGATAAAACAGATGCAGTCTCAGACACATCTCTTCCACCTTCAGATCTTGTTGACCTTTTGCTATCAGAAGCTAAAGAGCTGTTAGCACCAATCCTCTCCAACAAGGACGGTAAGCACTAAATGAACCAGAGAAAGCTGAATCCCAGCAAGTCCCAGGGATCTCTGCCAGTGTTATTGGCAGTTTCCAGCACCTTCCATATTTTTCCATACCAGTTGAGCCTCCCTGATTCTCTCATGCTCACTGGGATGTAATTACCCTATATCCATGTGACTCATCTGTGGATCTGCAATGCAGAGTCGCAGGGTATGGAGTCAAAGACTTGTGCCCAGGGCCAGAGGAAAGTTGTTTACCCAGGGGGAAAGCCCTGACAGGCAGGAGGAGGGTTTCACAGAATCACTATAATGATGGTTGAAAGGGACTGCTGGAGATAAGAACTTCTGCTCCAGGTAGGGCCATCCCAGTAGAGGGGATCTGCAGTGGGTTTAGCCAGCCAGGATGGAGATCCACAGCCTTCCTGGATGGTGTTCCCTCACTGCTCTGTGACAAAGATGTTCCCAGCACCAGCCTGAGCTCCCCCAGGGGCAGCCTGTGGCCTCTGCCCCTACTTACACCAGCTGCCCTGCCAAAAACAGCTCAGCTCCACAGCCTTTAATTTCCCTGATGTGGCAGTGGGGGCTGTGAAGTTGCCTCCAGGCCTCCTCTTTGCCAGGCTAAACCAGCCCAGCTCCCTCAGCCCTCCCCAGCCTCTCCCTACAGGCCTGGAGCTTCCCTTGCTGGATCCTGTCCAGTTTCCCAACAGCTTTAGACCCAGGATCCAAACTTCCCTTCTGCCATCCAGGTACCGTTCCAGCAGTGCTGAGCAGAAGGGAACAGTCACCTCCCCATTTCCTTGGAGTAAAAACCAGCCATGCTCCCTTTTCCTCACATCTGTGAGCAAACCAGGGAACAGGCATCCAGCTCCATGGCAGTCTGGATTGGCTTTCCCAGTCTGGGAATCTGAGCTGGTCCATAAGCCAGAGACATTTCTTGGTGGCAATTATTTGACCCTGCTTGTCTCCTCCCCCACAAAATGAGTGTCTGACCTCCTCAGTGTCATGTCCAGGTGAATGCACAGCCCCAAACAGGTGCCCAGTCCTTACTTTGATGCTATTCACCAGCTCAGTGTGGCCACAGCCCAGCACTGGCTTTGTCTCAAAGCACAAGACACAAAGGAAATAATTGCAGCCTTTCAGGAGCACCTCTGGTTTGTGAGTGCTGTCAGCATTTTCTGAGCTCCTGCCTCATTAAAATGTGCATTATCATAATGCAGCAGCATTGGGCATGTTCTCTGCACTAACATTGGCTCTGTGCTTCCATCTGCAGCTCTGCCATGGGACAGGGACCAGTGCCTGCCTGCTGAAGGAATCCCAAATTACAAGGAGTAGGTGTCAAAACTGCTGTGGTCTGTAATTTGGACAACACAGATACTAAAAAATCCTGTCTGTTTTGTTGGGGTTTTTTAACCAAAACTGTTGCTTGATGACTTTTGATCAGACAGTCTAGGAGAGGCCTCCAGATGGCCATGACAGAGAAATGCTGTGAAATTCCTAGACAGAAAGAGACTTCCTGCCCTGCACTGTGTGAATTCCTGGATTTCTCTTTTGCTTTATAAAATGCTGGTTTTCCTTCAGGCCAGATGGGAATTTGTGGTTCTGTGGCTTGTCTAGCCAGCATTTTTATAGTGCACTCTGTGTAAGGGAAAAAGCATCACTGAATATGTTAATTTTTTATGCTGTGATATCGAGATGCTGTGAAGCTCCAGACAAGGAAAGCAGGCTGACTTGGCTTTGTTTGGACCTTAAACTGTTAAATTTCCCTGAAACCTCTTAAATTGCTTGTATTTAACAAAGCCATTTCCTAAAGTTATTTGAAAGGGCACTTTGAGACCTAAATATCTCCTACTGCTTTCTTAGCTTAACTCAACCTGAAGATCTGCCAGCACGGTTTTTTGTTTAGGTACAAAGTACCCATTTGCAAATGATAATTTCAAGGTTATGAAAAGCATTTTCAGACAAAACAGGCAGCCTGCACTGTCTAACCAGGCAAGATCTGTGGCTGCTTCTTCTTTACTAAATAACAAGTGCTATAATAATTACCCTCTGTGTCCTTCTCCCAAACCACCTAAGGCATCTTTCTCCTTTTCAGCCACCTCCATCAGAAGACCACGTGGCCCCCTCCTGCAGGCCAGACCAAGAGTGACCAACCACAGCCACCAAGCCCCACAGAACTGCCTAAGAAGTCGACATAAATACCCCATGGCTTGGTGGTGCCCTGAACCATGGCCATCCATCCCATGGGGGATGAGAAAGACACCCCCAGGCACCTCAGCTTCCAGACCAAGCAGACTGAGAACAAGAATCATTCTTCCTAACTATCCAAGACTTTTTCAGCAACCTCCCCTGCGTGTCTACCTCCGAGTTATCGTACAAGGCTTTTTGCTCACGGTTTTGCAGCTTTATAGGAAAAATATTCTCATGAGGCTACAGAGGCCTGGATTTCTGTGGCAGCCTTTTAGAGCTTGTATTCTGGGTAGCATGAATGTACCTGAGGGACTCAGGGGTCTCCAACAGATCCCTTTTGGTATTTCAGATGAAAAACCAAAGTCTATTTAGTGACTGTAATCAAAGCAGCTTAATCCCTAGTGTCCTAGTTGTCTTGGGATAGGAATTTCTCTTTTTATTCTTTTTGTATAGCTTATCCCAGCTGCAGTGCTTGGAGTGGGAAGCAGCAGCTCAGGCAGTTGTTGGCCAGAGTGCAGGAGGCCAGCAGGGTGCTCTGGTCACAGCGTGGACAGCGAGCCCTCCCTGGAACGTGGCAGGACATAGTGAACATAGCTCAGTAAAGGTCCCTGGTGTCACTGGGAAATGAGATCCACGTGATGCAAGACTGGGACAGCAGTGGATGGGGATGGGCAGAGGTCTGGAAAATAAAATGGAAACACTCCTCACAAGGAGTTTGCTCTCTGGGTTCTGATTGCAGCTGCTGCGTTCAGCGTCTCACAGACAAAGACACAGCCTGAGACCATTTTTCCTCCCTTTTATTTTGGCAGCTCCTGGGGAGATGCATTGAGAAGTTGCAGGAAAATGGGGTACAATCTGGCTTTTACAAATAATTTGTTAAGATTACTTCAAGTCTTCTTTGTGGGGGTTCAAAGCATGTGGATCCTTTATTGTCTAAATTAAAGGCTTAGGCAAAATCATGACCCTCACCAGCATCTCCTGCACTGGAGGTATCACTGCACTGCTAAACCAGCAACTGTGTGGTGGAATATATCACATAAATAACCAGTCTGAAATTCTGGGTAAGCTTAATTTCATAGCTTGGGGTAAATTAAATCTTGGGAGTGCATACCTCAGAATATAAATTAAAGGACTTCTTTTAAAAGGAGATGTAATCCTTTGGACTGCTTACAAGGAATATTCCCAGGAAGGAGAAAATATTCATCTTGGGATATCCTGTTTAATAGCTCATTGCCCAGTGCTCTCTGCTGTGATGGAATGATAGCAAATCCTGGTGTTACCTGTGGGTTTGGCCCTACAGCTTTGTT
Source organism: Melospiza georgiana (assembly GCF_028018845.1). Taxonomy (NCBI): domain Eukaryota; kingdom Metazoa; phylum Chordata; class Aves; order Passeriformes; family Passerellidae; genus Melospiza; species Melospiza georgiana. The sequence goes on from NC_080445.1 coordinate 15,177,850, forward strand.
CTCATCTCCTGTGTTACACAGACAGGTAAGAGGCACACTCAGCAAAATCCAGTCTCACCAGTCTGGTGTACCCTGGCTCTGGAAAAACACCTCCAGTTCCCCTGGGGTTAACCAGCAGATCCCAATCTGCTCCTGGCAGGGTCTCTCCAAAAGCATTTGGCTGGAGGTGGCATCCCAGGGAGATGTCTCCAGCCACTGCTTCTCACACTTGTCAGGGAACAGCACAAACAGGATTTGGGGAAGGAGCAAGACTTGGGTTGTGCTGTGCTATTTCATATTCCCAATGTCACTTGAGACACCTGGGAGAAAAGGGCAAAGTTATGGGGGGAACACACCTGTTTAGGCTGCACTTAATCAGCTAGAAAATCAACAATCTGTTGTGGAAATCCACAGAAGTTTCAATTTCATCTCTGACAGTCATGGAATTGAGTCATTTTCTCAAAATACAAGTTCTGAACTCCACCTCCTTGAGTGCTGGAAAGGCACAGACCAGGACTGTCCCAGCAGAGACCAGTTACATCAACTGAAAGAGGAACTCTTGATGCTGCTTCCACAGTCTGTATTATTCCACAGATGTGTATTTAGGGTCCCAAGAAAGAAGGTTTTGTATTAAAGCATCACAGTGGGTGAGGGTTTGGATGAAATAAGCATTATGTGGTTGGTGCTGGCACCTGGCAAGGGGTGGAAAGAAGGGGATGCTGCTCCAAGGCTGCTGTATTTGGGGTGTCCTGAGCTGTCTGTTTCCAAAAGAGCTGTGAAGTTCTCAACTTTTTAAATTTAAATTTAATAATAATAATTTAAATTTTCAACCTCTGAGGCACAGAGCCTCAACAGCTCTGTGCTCTCAGCTAACTGGCTCTGGAAAGGAAATCCTCCATGTTCCCATCAGCCACTGGAGAGCCTCACACCAAACAAGGATCAAGCACTGCATGCTTCCCCAAGCTCTCATGTTTCTCAGCTGGTTTCCAGTATTTCCTCTGAATTTACCATATTGCTGTGCCTTTGCTCCAAGCCCAGCAGAGCTCCCTCTCTCTGCTAACCCTGCTGTTCCAACCCCACCTTGCAGAGCAGTGCTCAGAGCTAAGCTCTGACAAGAGCTGTGCTCCCGGAGCTGACACTGATTTTGGTGACCCAGAATAGCAAACCTGTGTCAGGCTTTACTCCCAGGCAAGGGGAATCAGGCAGAACTCAGCAAGGCACGGGGTGACATCTCCTCACAGAGCTCCAAGAGGCAAAAGGGGAAATGCTTAAAGGAACAAACAGCACAGAAAGAGAAGTTATTTAAATTGGGTGTTCTTTATTCATACAGGGCCTGTCTAGCACTCTGCAAGAGAGCTGAATTCTGGGTTAATTTGCAATACTTTTGGCTTGCTTGTAGGGTTGTGGAGATGTGCTGCTGTCACAATGTGCTGTGTTTGTCTCAGAGAATGTGCCTTGGAGGGTCCCAGAATGACTGCACAGAAATGAGAAGGAGTGTTTGTGATAAAAATGAGACCTGAATGGTATTAGATCTTCCTGAGTGGCCTTCCAGATCCTGAAGGGATCCTACAAAAAGATGGAGGGAGACTTTTTACAAGAACATGTAACAGGACAAAGGAGAATTCTTCACACTGACAGAGAGCAGGTTTGGATTAGGTATCAGGAAAAACTTTTCTGTGAGGGTGGGCAGGCCCTGGCACAGAGCAGGTGTGGCTGCCCCAGCCCTGGAAGTGCCCAAGGCCAGGTTGGACAGGGCTTGGAGCAGCCTGGGATGGTGGAAGGTGTCCATGTCCATGCAGGGAGTGGAACTGGATGAGCTTTAAGGTCCCTTCCAGCCCCCAAACCATTCTGTGTTTCCATGATTCTATGATAGGCTGGAATATGGCAAATATTTTATGAGCCAAAATGCAGAGAGATCCCCATAAACAGAGTATGTCAACACACTGCAGGTGATAAACTCAAAAAGATGCATTTAAAGAGCATCAGTGGGATCAGCTGTTGAGCTGGAAGCTTTGGGGGTTAAATATTACTGATGTGATGGGTTTATTTTGTATTTCTCTTATGCAAAGCAGAAATTCAGTTCTTAGCTGCTGGTGGTCAGAGGGTGGGAGCCCCCTCTGCCTCACAAAACAAACCAAACCAAGACTGGAGCATCCATTTCAAAAGCTGCAGAAGCAGGGAAGGCAGGGCAGGGAGCCCTGGCACTGTCTGGGAAGGTGAATGTAGCAGAGCCATTAGCACAATGTTCATCTGCAGTCCCACGGGGAAAGGAACCCAATCTCAGCCGGCTGCTCTCCAGTTTCATCTCTGCCACCTTGCTGGGTGACCTTGGGCAGCACATTTCATCTCAGGTTTGCACCAAAAACAAACAGGACTGAGAGTGGCACTGGCAAGGCAAAGGCCAAAGGGATCCACGGGGTGTGGGGCTGTTGTGACCGTGTTCACAGGGGTCTGAGGATGAGGGAAGAGATGAGGATCTGACTCCATGTTTCACAAGGCTGATTTATTATTTTGTGTATTATATTAAAACTATACTAAATGAATAGAAGAAAGGATTTCATCAGAAGGCTGGCTAAGAATAGAAAAAGAAGGAATTATAACAAAGGCTTCTGTCTTGGACAGAGAGTCTGAGCCAGCTGACTGTGATTGGCCATTAATTAGAAACAACCACATGAGACCAATCACAGATGCACCTGTTGCATTCCACAGCAGCAGGTAATCATTGTTTACATTTTGTTCCTGAGGCCTCTCAGCTTCTCAGGAGGAAAAATCCTAAGGAAAGGATTTTTCATAAAAGATGTGTGTGACAGGGCAATGTCCTGGCAGGAGAGGGTCAGTGAGTGCTGTGGGGTTGGGTACTGCAGGTCTGCTTTCAGTCAAGAAAACATCAATGTTTCAACTTTTCCTGGCTCTCAGAACAGCAGATGCAGCTTTTGCTCAGCTCTGGTGGAGCAGAGTGAGATGAAGTGTTAAAAGGTGTTTTTCCCGAGGTGTGCAGGTGCAGAGGTGAGCTCCAGCCCAGAATAGTGCAGGGGAGGAGCTGCTGTTTCTATCCCAGTGCTGGAGGTGTGTCGGGAGCCTCTTCTTCCTCCCAGCTCCCCTGTGACACCTGGACTGCAGCCCACGTTTAGAGAGTGCAATTCGCCTCCACGCTGCTTAAATGGGCTCTAAAAGGCAGGTGAGCTTTACTGCTGAATTTTTAAAGCAAGCCTTTAATGTTTAAGCAGTGCTGATTTTCTAAGGGCTGTTGGACAGCAGCTCCCCAGAGTGACACTGCAGGAAGGGCTGGGCTGGAGGTGTGAAGCTGCCTTTGCCTTTGCCTTTTCCTTTCCCTCAGGGATCCTCCTCCTGCTCAGGGCTGTTACCCCAGCACCTCCATCACAAACCACTGAATTTCCTGGCCTTGCTGACTGCAGCTTTGCCACAAACCTCCTTTGCAAGTTCTTTCAGCTGCTTCCCTAATAAGGTAAATAGGAATAACAATATAATAACAATACAATATAACACTGTCCTGGGCTGGAGCTCACTTCTGCCACCTCCCCAATCCCTACAAACTTTTTCCTGCACGTGATGTGCCAATGCATTTGAATTGCTGTTGAGTTTTTTAATTTATGTCACCAGAAGAGGCAGAGAAGTTGAGACAAAAGCAGAATTTGGAGTGAAATGCCCTTGTAAAGGGGGAAGTGGAGGCTGAATGATATCTCCAGACCAGATGTCCTTCCTGGAAGACATTCTCCTTTCTAACTGCAGGAGTTCCTGGGCTGGGCTGCTGAGGGTCAGAACTTCTTATTGAGGAGCTCCCATGAGAAAAAGCTGAGGGCCAGAGCCAGCCCTTGAGGATAACACCCAGTCCTGGTAGGTGGGAGGGCAGTCAGGGCCCTTGGGAATGCCCTGGAGAGCTGGCCATGTGTCAGGGGAAAAGGCAGCCCACTGCCACTGGAAAATGCCAAGGTGACCTGCTGGCAGCAGGAGAAAAAAGTGTTGGAAAATAGGAATTATAGTCAGGGCTGCACAGCAGAGAAAAAGATGGATTGGGACTCACCAAAATCTCATCCAGCTTTTATGGCCTGAACAAAAGGGAAACAACCACAATTAGGGCACAAAGCAGTTACAGGCTGGTGTAAATTCTGCAGAAGAAGATGGAAATAGTTCTTTATTTTTTCTTCTGTTTTCTCTGAGGAAATTTAGCAGTAAATGAGGAACAGGAGAGACATACCACTTCTTTAAAAAAGAAAGTTGCTTTGTGATGGGAAATTCAGAATATTTATTTATAAATAAATACATTTTGTTTTTATTTTGAATATATATCTTTGAAGTAGATGTTGCAGGCCTTGAGTAACTTTGTGGTTTTTGATGCCAAGTTGTGCTGCAAAGGTCTTTAGGAAAAGTGCTCTGGCTCCACAGGCTGCAGCCCTGGGAGCTCTGACATTTGATGGTCAATGGTTGTTTTTGAGCAGTGTCAGGTTGGTTTCCCCAGTCTGAGATAGCAGAACATTTCAGGAAATATTGCTGATCAGAAATAGCACTGCAGCTTCCTGAAATGCCTGCCCAGATAAGGAGACACTCTGCAGCTGGAAGTGATAAGGAGGCAGGAAAAGACAAAGCAGCAGTAAATGTGATGTTACTTCAATACCAGCAGGCAAAGGGGCAGCTGGTCCTTAGGGAGAACCTGAAAGGAGGCTCTGAAGGTGCAAAACATTCCCCAGCCATTGTCCCACACCCACTCGTGGTGCCACACACCTCTCCTGCCCCAGGACCAGCTGCTCAGGCACTCTTTGACACCCCAAAGTTGGGCAGTGTTGGCATCATTTCCTGCACAGAGCCACGGCCCCAAGGACTGTCACTGCATGGTGACAACTGCCCAGCACATGGCCTGACAAACAGGGGCCACTCACCCTGAACTGCAAAGGATTCAGCAAACACTGCTCAGGCTTTCAGAGCTGGTGGAAGAGGGGAAGCTGAGGGGTGAGGATGCCTCCCAGGATCCTCCTCAGTCTCGCTTGTCTGGGTGACTCCCTGGTACCTCATCCCAGAGCACAGTTTGGGGAATATTTGCTCAAGGTGTGGATTCACAGGTGTGTGATAAATCATGTAATAAATTAAACAACACAGTGCAGTGACAGAGTAGAGAGCTAAGGTGAGCAGGTCCCTTTGCTCAGACCTACCCTGGGATAAACAGGATTAGACTGTGTTTGGGAGCTGTGGCTCTGCCTCCTCCTGCCCTGACCCAAGAAAGTTCCTCCTTCTCCTCAGGGGCAGGTGCTGGCTGGGGGAGAATCACAGAAACATGGAATATCACAGAAACATGGAATATCCTGAACTGAAAGGGTCCCATCAGCATCATCCAGTCCAGCACAGCCCTGCACAGGACACCCCATCAATCCCACCCTGTGCCCCAGAGCGCTGTCCCAGCACGCCTGGAGCTCAGGCAGGGTTGTTGCTGCGACCCCTCTGTGGGGTGGGGTGAGCCCATCTCCACACACAGCCCTCCTAATTCTCCTTTTCTGCCCACGAGAGACGTGCCCGGGGCTGGAGCCCTCAGCACAAGGAGGACATGGAGCTGCCGGAGCGAGTCCAGAGGAGGCAGCAAGGTGATCAGAGGGATGGAGCAGCTCTGCTGTGGGGACAGCCTGAGAGAGCTGGAGACTCAGACTTCAGAGCCCTTTCCAGCGCCTAAAGGGGCTCCAGGAGATCTGGAGAGGGACTTGGGACAGGGGCTGGAATGACAGGCCAAGGGGGAAGGCAGGGTTCGGTGGGACACGGGGCAGCGCCGTCCCCTCACGGCGGGACCGGGACCCGCCCGCCCCTCAGCGAGATGGCGGCGGGGGGTGCGGGGGGGCCGCACGTGCGGGGGGCGGAGCCTGCCCGCGCCCCCGCAGCACAATGGACAGCGCCCTGCGGGGGCGGGGCCGGCAGGGGGCGGGGCCGCCGCAGCCGCGGGAGCCGCCGAGAGCGGGATGGGTCCGGCCGGGCTGCGCCGCGCCCGCGGTGAGGGGGAGCGGGACGGGCGGGACGGGAGCCGCGGTATGGGATATGGGCTCGGGAATCTGGGTGTGGGGTACGGGAGGCGGCCGCGGTGGGCAGCGCTCTCCGGGGATCTCTCGGCGCCGCCGTGTGAGGGAGGGGCGGGAGGGGGTGGGTGTGAGGCTTTTCCTGCCTCGCGTGTCTGGCCGGGCGCGTCGTGAGGCGGCGGAGCGGGGGCGGTTGGGTGAGTGTGGGGGCGCCGGGAGCCGCTCTCCTTCGGACACGGGAAGCCGAGAGGGAAATTTTAGCCATAATCCTGTGGGATCGGGGAAGGAGCCGGTGAAGACTGGGGTGGCGGGGGATCCCTTGGGGTCTAAGGACAAAATGCAGCGGTTGTGGAGCTGTCGGGTCGGTGATGCCGGGGGCAGCGCGGCAGGCGCGGCCGAGCCTGGCGGGGGCTGAGAGCGGGACCCCGGCACCAGCCGAGCTCCCCGGGCTCGGGGTTAACAGATCCACCCTGAAACTCGCCCTGAAGTGTTTATAAACTCAAAGGGTGACTCTGATCAATGGCTGTTGAGTGCATTGATGGATTTAACAGGTTGCCCAGAGAAGCTGTTGCTGCCCCATCTCTGGAAGTGCCCAAGGCCAGGCTGGATGGGGTTTGGAGCAGCCTGGGCTGGTGGGGCTATAACGAGATGGGATTTAAGGTCCCTTCCAAACTATTCTGTGATTCCATGTTTTCAAGTCAGCTTCAAGGTGAACCAAGTATGTTCTCAGGGTCACTTGGCTAAACTCCTCCAAGCAGTAAAATTGGTCTGTAGAGGGTGAGAAGGTGCTTGTGTGGGGTTGATGACAGCCAGCCTCTGTTAAAGGAAAATACAGCTGCAGATTTAACTCAAGGCACGCTGAAACAGTTTGCTGGGGCTTTGTTGTACTGTCAAGTGAGCTTCTGCCTGGCTCTGCTCTTGATTTACGTGTTAAACTGAAGCATGGGGTCCTTGGCAAAGAAGGATGTGAACTTGGTGAAGTGGATCAAGAGGAGATGCCCCAAGGGCTGGAGCCCCTCTGCTCTGGAGCCAGGCTGGCAGAGCTGGGGGTGCTCCCCTGGAGAGGAGAAGCTCCAGGGACACCTCAGAGCCCCTGCCAGGGCCTAAAGGGGCTCCAGGAGAGCTGCAGAGGGACTGGGGACAAGGCATGGAGGGTGATGAAGCCCTTGCACAGATTACCCAGAGGAGCTGTGGCTGCCCCATCCCTAGAAATGTTCAAGGCCAGGTAGGATGGGGCTTGGAGCAGTCTGGGACAGTGGAACGTGTCCTTGTCCAGTGAGGAGAGAAAACAGGACAGGCTTTAAGGTCCCTTCCAACCCAGACCATTCCAGGATTCTGTGTCTCCTACTCTTAAATTGTGTTTGAGAATTGAACTATTTCCTACACTGGATGGATAAATGGATGTGCTATGACTTCCTGTGGAGTAGTAAGGTGAAGAATGAGGGGTTTACTTCAGGAGTGCTTATCTCCTGCTGCAGGCTGGCAAATATCACAGAGTTAATGTATTGCTGTGCATAAAAGTTCCATGGTGATTCTTTGGTGAGAAAATTACCTTACGAGATGGATGTGTGGAAATATTGGGCATGGAGCTTGTTGTGATGCACACATGGAAGAGAAACGGCTCTGAGAGCAGAGTGCTGACACTGTTCCGTTTCCTTCTTCCCCTCAGCCAAAAAGACTGTTCCCTATTGTGTGGTCAGGAGTGTATAAATGTTGTTGTTTGGGTGTTTGTGTTGCACACCAGGACTCCAGGTACCTTTGCCAGGTGTAGGAGCAGTGCCCAGGCTCCACCTCAGCACAGTGATCTGTACCTCCCATGCTGCCTCACCTGCTCCTGAGGTGTGTCTCAGGGGCAAGACTAAGCCCTGCCTGAGCAGATGTCTCCTTCTAAAAACTGGTAAAGATTTATTCTGGCACCATTCTGCCTTGAGCCTTCCTTATATCAAGCTTCAAGAGACTTGTTCTTAAGTTCTTAGGTGAAAAAGCTCTAATAAATATCCTACAGCTTGGTGCTGTGTTGTTATTCTGTGTGTAAAGCATCAATTGCAATATCTCCCTCAGTGAAAGGGGCCCCAGGCAGAGGAAATGTCACACACCTTTCACTCCACCTTTCTCTAGAAAGAATGCAGCCCTGTGGATTCCCCTTTTCTAACTGGAAATATCAGCTTAGCTGGGTGCCACAGCTGGCTTTCACGTGGTGCAATGGTACTTGAGGAAGTCAAGAATCCTGCTATTTTCAGCAGTTCTTTGTCAAAAACAAAACAAAAAAAACCTGCTCAGTTCTCTTCAAGATGAAAAGCAGCCACCACAGGTGGGAGAAGTTAATAAAGTCACTTGCTGCCAGTTCCACATCCAGCAGGCAGCCCCAGTGTGGAAGGAGCTGGGTGAGCTCTGTGCCTTGATGAGGAGCAGGGGGTTTGATTCAGGGATTTCTGTGTATTTCATCTATACACTCATTTCTGATTTCCAGCCATCTGGCTGCATTCTGTTGAGTAAGCTGCTCCTACAAACAGCAGAATAGAAGTCAAGCATATGGAAAACCCCTCAGGTGTGCAGTGGGTGATTCTGGATGAGAAGGAAACACCCAGTCACTGTCACTGCCTGTCCCTTTGCTGTGTGCAGTGATGTGAGTTCCTGCCTGGCTGCTGTGCTGGGGGAGCTTTGCACAGTGGAGCTGCACCACTGCTTCTTCAGAATCCATTTCTCTGGAGTTACAGCAGGTGCCATCAGGGGTCCATATCCCTCCTCCTCCCACCTCCTTCCCTGGAGCACCTGCTGGTGCATCTCAAGCGTGTAATGAGCTCTCTCTGGCTCACAGAGGAGTTGCTGTGTGGGCTGGAGCAAAAGGGGTGCCCAGGGGGCTGAGGCTCCCAGGGCTCAGTGCTGTTGGCACAGTGTGTTGTCTGTCACAGGGTGCTTTGGGAAATGTGGTGGCTGCTGCTGTTTGCTGCGTGCAGCTGTGCAAGAATTGAAATACTTTTAAAACCTACTTGGGATGGTTAGGGTTGCTATTATTGGGATGATTGTTGGTAGCCAGATTTGTTGCTTCAATACATTGATGACTCCAACCTCTGAGATTTTATCAGCTACTCTGGGCTTGGCCAGCTGGTATTGAGCCTCTTTCCTGGTGTTTCCCCATGGATGCTCCAGGTGTGCCTCCACCTGTGGATTGGGCTTTCCAAGTGGTCATGCTGCAGTTCAGTGGGTCACTGCTCTTCACCTGAGTTGTCTTCCCTCAATGTTTTTTTAGCCAGATGCAAATAGGAAGTTGAGCAGGGAGCCTGGGCCACTGTAGAGCTGGGAGGATGTTTGAGGAGCAGACAGACTCTCTGGGTTGGGTGGTTTCTTTCTGGTGGTTGACCATACCTGTTTATAATTTGAGTAGAACACGAGATGAATTTAAAACCACATCTGTCTTTGGTGCTAAAGCCCTGGGAAGATGCACTCTTGAGCTAATATGGCTCAGATGCCCAATGGTAACACCTGGGACTCTTTGTCCTCATCAGTGCTAATCATCATCTTCAGCTGGGTGTGCCAAGCAGCCACCTTTCACTGCCTTTTCTGATGTTTTTTTTCTTTTTTTCCAGGACTTGCAACAAGAATCCCTGTTGCTTTGAGAAGCACAATGACCATCTCACAGCTCTGTTTGGAGGAAAGGGCATAGAAGGTCTGCTGCCACTGCACTCTCCCGAGGTAGGAAAGATTTCTAGGGCAGGTGTGAGTTATCTGTCATTCTTCCACAGCTTCCCGTGGGTGTAATAGTCACTGGCTCTTTTCTCCAGCCTCCCCTCAGCTGGAGGAGCACAGGGACAATAAACCTGTGGCAGTTGAGTCCAGCAGCTGCCAGGAGCAGTGGCTCTGTCCAGGTTGTGCCATCCCACTGCTCTATGGCTGGTGCCTCTGTGGGTGATTCTAGACTGATCTGTCTTGAGCCTTCCTGCTGTGGAGGTTTCTGACCTTCTCCTGCCAAGGTGCAGGAATTCCTGGTGTAGGAAGTGAGGTCAGAATAAGCAAGATCCCAGCTAAATGTGCTTGAGGAGGCTTCTCCTGCTCTGTTTGCACTCACAGGAGGGTCCCTGCCCAGCCTAATCGTGTTACAGGTCATGTTCCAAGGTGCCCTGTCCTGTGCCTCTTGGCTCGGGTGTCTGACACCTGATAGCAGCCAGGGCTCCCTGGGATGTGCTTGTCCTGCTGCACTCTGGGTTGGATGCTCTGCTGGGAGTTTCTCTCTGCACTGACTGGCTTGGCATGGACTGGCTTTTAGCCCCAGCGAGACAGAGACCCAGCAAGTCCTGACCTTTGCTGCTTGGGTAGTGTGATCCTCTGCAGAGGAACTGTCTGATCACTGGGCCCTATTTCTCCAAAAATCCCCCATTCTCAGGTACTCAAACTCTTCAAGTCCTTTTTCCCCTCATCCTTGCATAGATTTTACAGTGTGATGGCATCTTGCAGCAATTTTTGAGGGAGAATCTATTGCCTATTCATGTTTCACCTCGGGTTTTGGGCTGAAAATGTCAGGGATAAGTTGTGTGAGTGCTCTGAGTTCAGCACTACACTGCGTCACGCTGCCCAGGGCTGTGTCTGCTCAGCAGTGGAATTTGAGTGGGGTGGAATGAGCACAGTGCCTCCAACCAGCCATCCATCCAGCCTTTTGTGTCCTGATGCTCATGGATGGCATTGGCAGGAGCAGTACAAAGGAATTCCTAAAGGAATTGCAGAAAGCAGCCTAATAATGCTTTTTATAATGATTTGTGCACTTCCCTTGAGATTCTGGTTACTGGTGCATGTTTGAGGGTTAAAACCCAGGCAGGAGAGTCTGAGGGAGGAATCCTGATGAGGACAGTGAGAGGTGGCTGGGAGCAGGGAAATGCTGAGGACAGGATTGTTCCTGCTCCCTGCAGTTCTTGCCTCAGTTCAGCTGGAACAGTGGGCATCCAGGCAGTGGGATGTGATTGCCAGCTTAGCATCAGGCATGTTCTTTCAGCATGCTGCTTCCTTTTCCTTCCTTTCAGTGAGCTAAAACAACTGAGTCCTATTTTGTGCACAAAAGCATTTAAAACACATGGTATGGGAAGCTGTGGAAGCTTTCAATGAGAAAGATTTTGCCCTAATGATTACAAGTATAATTTAGGGAAGGGGGATAGGGGGAAGAATTGCTGTGTAGGCTCTGTAAGGCTCCTAAGACAGGCTCCTTCTCCAAAATACATTTCATTCTGGCTTTACATCTCTGTGCTTTACATCTCTGTACTGTGCTTTAATTATTGTGAGTTTTGTTGGAGCTCCAAGTTGAATTTATTGCAGTAGTGCTGGCAAGCAGCACAGGATGCTGGGCACTGCTCTGGACTGGGACTGCAGAGACCTGCCTCTGTCTCTGCCACTTACTAGGCAAGATATTCTACCTAATAAATCTCCTTTCTATTTGTAAGAAAGGGCTACAGCTTCTAGTAAGGTCTGTAAAAATCACCTAGAATGTATTGCGCTGCTTGATGTGGGGGATCTAAAATGTTCCAATTTCTCTCTGTTACAGGTGTGGTAAAAATGGTGCAGAAATACCAGTCCCCAGTTCGAGTCTACAAATACCCTTTTGAGCTCGTCATGGCAGTGAGTAACACTGAGCACCTTCCCTGCTCCAGCTGCTGAGGGCCAGGGGAGGTGGGGGACTCTGGGTTTGGCTGCATGTCTGTGACAGTCCTGCTGCAGGGACAGAGCCTCAGCTCCCCTCCTCCAGTTTTCCAGGAAAAATAAGGATTGGTATCTCAGTGTTAAGAATGGCAGCTTAGTTGTTAGAAGGGGAAAACAAAACCAAACAAGAAAATCCAACCTTATGGAATTATTCTTTGACAAGGAAGGGAAAACTAATTGACATTGTTAGGCAGGGTCAGTTTGTGGCCAGACACCTCCTTTGCCACTCAGTTCAAAATCTGTCCAGCTGTGATCCCAATCAGCACTGTAGTATGGATGTATCTACAACTGGATTCTGAGTAATACTGAGCTTTTTGATTTGGTTAAAGGCTGGAAATCTTTGGGAAAAGTCTCCTGTATTATTCTTCCCCATTCACTCTGTGATTGAGCTATCCAGAGACCTCTCTCCAAATCTTGTGATTTCCACAGGGGGCTTGAGGGCTGTCATTGGAGTTCATCCACTGGTAATGCAGAAGGCTGATGTTGACCATGGGAGCTGCTTTAGGCAGAGTTTCTTTTCAATATTCTGGACTTTGTCACAATCAGGTGTGAGTCAAATACCCTCCTCAAAGGTTTGCTGTTGCATTTCAAGGGCAGCATTTGGGTGTTGTTAGAGGAGCTTGCTTATGAAATCTTGCAAAGTTTTGTTTTGTAATCTGCTGGGCATTTCAGCTGAAGGGATCCCCAGGCTTGGTGTTTGGCACTTCCATCCTGCTGCTTCCTCCATGGCCTGTTCCCAGTTCCTTTAGTTTATGGGAGCCCAGAATGAAGGTGGGAAGCTGCAGCTCTTGCAGACAGCTGATGTGATTCCCATGAATGGAAGGGAGAGCCTCTCTTGAGCTCCTCTTGACAATGTGACCTCTTCAAGATTTCTGAAAAATTCACGCCTTAAGATTTGTTTTATCTGAAACAGCCTCAATCTTTTATTTCAACAGTTAAAACTGGGGACATCAGTTTGTTCCTCATTGTGAACAGGGGACCCCAAAGGCAGCAGCAGCTGAGAGTGGTTGCTGCTCACTTTTCTCTCTGATCATCCAGATGAACACTGCTTTTGCTGACAGTTGAGCTCCCTCCCAAATCCACCCCTTTTTCACCCAGTCTTCCCCAGACTGGCCATGTCTGTTCACAGCTAAACCAGTAAAGTGCCACAGAATTGCCCTGACCAGTTTGGGGCTGATGTTTGTGGCAGTGGAGCTTTCTGGCTGTGCTCTTTGCTCTCTCAGTGCATCCTGTGTGAGAATAAGACACCAGTGGCTGTGATGAAGATCCTGGGAGCCTTTGCTCCGTGCACACCTCTCCACATTCCTGTTGTGTATTACCAGGATAAAGCTACCACCAGATGCTCCTCGGTCGATTGGCTGCTAATTGAGGAGGGCTGCCTTGAGACAAATCCTTTGTAAGCTTGTTAGCACAGGCCTAAAGGCCAGGGGCTGCTAGGCTTAATTCTGCAGTGGTTTAAGTTTATTTGCTTTCAGTTTTTCAGCATAACAGAACTTAAAATTCCCTGGGAATTGAGGGCTGGGGTTCTAAATGTCATCCTTTATTGTTCAGCAAATCTTAACAAAGTTATTAGTCCTCTTTCTTATGAACAAATTCCTTTTCCAGGCTCACCCAGCAGACTGTGCTGTGGAGTAGGGAGCACAATACAGACCCCTTAGCTCCCCCCACGGTGTCCTGTGAAAATCCTGTGTTCCCGGCAGGATCTGCTGTTGTCAAGCAGCATTTCAGCCTTGTGGTGGTCGGTGCAGGCAGGGCTGGGTGCCACCGTTCAGTGCCACCGTTTGTGTGGAGGCAGCTCGGATCTCACGGAGCTGTCAGGTACCAGCTGTCAGTTGCTGGAAGTTTTGCAGGGAAGAGTGGGTGTGCAGTGAAGCTGTTTTGCTCCTCAGCACGTGGCATTGCTGTTAATCTCCTTCACCATAAATCTGACAGCAGCTTCCTCAGCACTGAGATTCAGCTGCTTTCATCTTTTCCCCTCAGATGCTGTGTGGGAACCTTTGGAGTGCCGAGGTCTCAGGCTGTGGTAGGGAAGCAGAGGTTGCAGGGTGACCTCAAGACACCCCCATGTTTTACAGATCTCTGGGCACCCTTCAGCCTGATACACTTGTGCTTAATTCCTCACTGGGAAGGGTCATCCCTCACAGCACAGCCTGAACACAACACAGGAAATAAGTTGGGAAAAGTATTTTTCCCTCAGAACCTCCAGTGTTTGGACCCTAGAAAGGTGTGGGTGTGCTTTGCTCACTTAGAGTTTGAGAAATAGGGGTGTCACAGCCAAATTTGGCAAACAATTCCTTGTTTCTGGGCTCACACACACCCCAGGCCCTTTGTGGAGCCCATCCCCAGGAACAGGAGTTCTCCTTGAGGCCGTGTGTGTGCTGAGGCTGTGCTCAGGGATGAGCTGGGGCTTTTCCTGTGATACCTTTGTTACTTTGTCAGGGTAATTGTCTCTGGATTTGCACTCTGCCCTTTGCTAATGCTCCTGCAGCTTGGGTTGGAGCATTTGCAGGCAGGAGATTTGACGTGTATTCCAAGGCCTTGGAAGAACATTCCGCTCCTTGCTCTCTTTGCCAGTCCTGTGCATCTGAGGAAGTAAAAGGGAATCAGCTTAACGAGTCTTTTCTTGTCATTTGGGAGTTCTGAATGCTTTTCTTTTTTCTTGTCCTTCCTTCTAAAACAGATTTTAGCAAAGGGTGTTTTTTCCACACCTGTCCAAGGTCACTGTAGTCATTTCCACCTGCTTTGTTCCTAACTTGGATTCACATTAATGGATCAAAAGTATTATGCTCTTCAAACACATATTCAGTGCCTGGCACCTTTATACCTTATACTTGAAAAGAACCTTGACTTCTGTTAGGCTTTGTTATCTTGTCATGTTTTTCCTTTCTATTTTATCTTTTTTGTCTGTGTCCTCTTTTAAATGGAGCTGTTCCTCCAATGGATTGTCCATGCCTCTCTGGGCCTCATCTTGTCTTCCCTTCAATTAGATCAGTAGATTTGACATTGCATGTCTTCTAATTTTATCTTACAGCCAAGAAAATTCCCAAGTATAAACTTACTTTTCATTTTCTTTCTGTTGTAACTGGAAAGCTAAAAGGGATTTTTTAAAAATTATATAATGAATGAAAAATCCAGAAGGAGAGGTACCTCTGCCACATATGAATGATGCAAATATTTGTGAGCCTTCTGTGATGTACTGGGGAGGAGAATTTGGTTTGGGTGAGCGAGTCCAACATGCAGGAAACAGCCAAGAGAGAGAGATATTGCATATTTAATGTTATTTGCAGTGAATTATTAGGTTAGATGAGATGGCTGGGGCTGGAGGGTTTCAGCTTTGAACGTGGTAGGGAGTTGTGCTCCTGTTCTTTTCAGTAGTGCCTCAGCCCTTCACACTCAAGGTTGACATTGACCATTTTCACACCCTTTTGGGAATTTATAGGGTCAGGTCCCTAAAGGTACAGGTTGGGAATAACCCCCCAGAGACCTCACAGGGCCTTGTGTATGTGATGGATAATTTCAGTTGCTGCATTAGTGGTGCAGATGAGAAATCTCTGGCAGCACTTGTCAATGATTTGCTCCTCTTGCCACAGTGCACTTCGTGTTCAGCTCTCACTGCTAAGAGCAGTTATGGTTTCTGCTGCAAGAGAGAGATCTTTCTGCACTACTCTATAAAAATAAGTCATGATTTGGGGAAAAAGAGCAAAGATCAGGCCCTGGGAGGTTTGCAGGAGCATCAGCTCCCGTTGCCTGTGCAGTTGTGTTTTGTGCTTGAGACAGAGCTGCCGTGGAGCCCCACATGTGCCTGATGTGAGTCAGTGCTGCTTTCTGCTTGACCTCATTTCTTGGTGCTGCCCAGGGCATGTGCTGACACATATCTGTGCAGCTGGGAGCCTGAGCTCTTGGACACACACACACACACACATGGGAGCCTTGGTGTGTGCTTCTGTGCTGCCTGAGTGCTGCCCATCAGCCAGGCCAGTTCTGCTCCTGCAGTGAGAATGTGGCTGGGGGGGCTCCTCTGGGGTGCCTCTGGTGTGGGGTGTGTCTCATCTCCAGCATCACTCAGAGTCTCTGACAGACCTGAGGCAGCTCAGGAGCCCCTGCCTGGCTCTGCAGGTGAAAGCTGCAACATCTCAGCTCCTGGCCTGCACTTCCCAGCAGCTCCCTGACTCTTCTGGTTTTAGTGGTGATTCAGTGTTTGAATCACAGAACAGTTTGGGTTGAAGGGGCCTTAAAGCACATCCCATCCCATCCCCTGCCATGGCAGGGACACCTTCCACCATCCCAGGCTGCTCCAAGCCCTGTCCAGCCTGGCCTTGGGCACTGCCAGGGATCCAGGGCAGCCACAGCTGCTCTGGGCACCCTGTGCCAGGGAACAATTTCTCCCCATCTAACTCTGCCCTGTGGCAGGGTAAAATCATTCCCCTTTGTCCTATCATTCTGTTCCCTCATCCAAAGTCCATCTCCAGATTTGTAGGTCTCCAATGTTCTTTACATTTACTTGTTCTGCAGTTTTTTATTTCACAGGTAAGATGAAGTAGGAAATTAACAGTGGATGGATCTGTTTCAGCTCAGTATAGATTGAGTGTCAGAGGTTCTAACAAGCTGAGTGACAAGTTTAATTCAGGCTACAATTGCTGCAAGTTTATTTCAAGTCAGAACTTAATTCTCATGGAGTAAGCAGCTGAAATATTCCTTCTCCATCATCTCTACTCTCTCATGCTGCACACAGGGTCATAGCCATGGAAAGCAAACATCCATGGTCCCAGTGTGAGATGTCTCTCTCTTGTGCCTGACTCTCAGGAGCAGTCCCAGTGATTGTCACTGGATTTGGCAGAGCCTCACTGCTGTCCCTCAGCCTGCTCTGCACTGTTTGCTCACTGGCAAAGCTTTTGCTCCTCTCCAGCAGCTGAGGATCTGGCCCAGGGTTATGTGCAAGAGTCACCATCCAGGACAACTAAGATCCAATTGCATCACTCATTTCACAGCAATCCAACATTCTTTTGTCACCAGAGTTAGGAGGTTTGTAGATGCAGGCTAATTGAAAACAGCTCCTTGCTGTTTTGGCTGTCAGGCTTAGCTGGAGGAGAAGAAGCTCTGAATGCTGGAGGTCAGGTTCTGACAGCCAGAACTGCTTTCCATCCACTTTTTCAAACTTATTTTCCTTTTCAGCATCAACATGCATTGTGTTAAAGTTTTTAGATTTTAAGTAGCTTTATTTTATGACTTCTTCCTGTTGCCTTTAGCAGATTGAATGTATAAAGAGACTGCTTAAATCTTGGTGTGCTGGGTGTGCTCTCCTCCTTCCCCAGTGCTGTGGTGTCTTAAAGGGTTTGATTTTTCACTGGCTGATGAAATTATGTTCCTGCAGAACCTCTGAGCCCATTTTTGCTGCTTAACACCCAAACAGCTCAGGGTGTGCTGGGAGCAGACAAATGCTGTGAGAGCTGGACAATGCACAAGCAGGCTGATGTCTGGCAGGTGTCTCATCAGCTCTGTGGGTTTGTCCAGAGTGACAGCTCAATGTGTGTGTTCACAGCCCAGCCAGGCCTCAAAGTCTGGTCCTGTCTTCCATCCTAAGTGCTGCAGATTGTTTGTCAGGTCACCCACAGTGCCATGGCACTGCTGCACCACAGAGGACACTTTGGGGGGTTCCTGAATGCCAGGTTGGAGTTACAGGCTGGAATGGCCCCATCTGGGGCTCCAAGTTGCTGTCACTGTTATGGTATTGTCACAGCCTGGTTTTAAATAAAGAAAAGTAGAATCTTGACTGAAATATTTGATGCTGGCTCATAGCCTCTGCTTTCAGGTGTGAGCTCTGGAGAGCATTTTCTGCAGCGAAGCAGAGCAGCTGCTGGCAGCTGGAATCCTCAGGAGCAGCAGTGCAGGCACAGAGGGAGCAGCCAGGGAGCTTGGAGTGGAGCTCTCAGTGCAGGAGTGCCAGGGGAGAGGATCCTGCTGCCCTCTCTGTGGATGGCTGCAGGTGACACAGGGAGGAGCTTTGCTGTGTGTCCAGTGCTTGGGAGCTCCTTTGCAGCTGCTGTGATGCAGGTGATGGCACAGCTTTTAGAAATTTTGAAATTTTTAGAAATTTTGAAATGCTATTGCTGAGTGGCAGGGCCCTGGAGATGGAGAGAAAATCAACGTGCAAGGGGGAAAAATGCCACAAAACAAGTGTTCTTTGGTGGTCAACCCATGCCACACATGACATGAAATGTCTTGATAATAACCTAAGCAGTTAAGAAATTAAGAGATCCTTGCAAAGCAGAATCTGCTTTACTTTTTGTTTATTTGTGTATATTATTTATTTGTTATTGATTGTTATATGTTATAGATTTTTATTGATGTATAGATTGTTGGGTATATAAAACTTGAAATTCCTCCTTGGATGTGCATGCTCTGCCTGGCAGCTGTGCCAAGTATTTTAAAGAAGGCAGCTTCCCTCATCCCTACTTTTTGCCCTGTTTGGAAGGTGAGTTTGCTGTGACTGCCAGAAGCTACTGGGTTAACATTTTATGCACTTAGAGATAATCTAGTGTTGACTCAAGACATGATGCTTCAGTGTGACTTGAAGGCTTGAAACTCTGCTGTCAAGATACACTAAAAATATCCCCTCATCTTGCTGCTGAGCAGCACTTGGCAGCAGGAGCTGGGGGTGATGCTGTGGGTGCCAGCTGGGCTGGCTCTGCTCTGGGGGCTCAGCCCCAGGCCCTGCCACCTCCTCCCTTGGCATGCAGCAGGTTGAGAGTGAGCAGAGGCTGGGGAAGAGCTGACATTTCTCCTGGGACTGTGGTGTGGGATGTTTGCCCTCAGGTGAGCAGGAGGTGTTTGGTGAGTGCTGTTTGTCCCAGCTGCTGGAGGATGGAAGAGCTGCTGGCAACATCTGCACAGCACCCTCAGTGTGTTGTGTGGGGAGGGCAGAGGTCTCTGAGAGCTTTTAGACTCCATTTGCTGGGCAGGATGGTGCTGACCATGTGTGCCTGCAGAAGGTTTGCACTAATTCCAAGGGCTGTACAGTTTACTCACTTCTCCAGCTGCAGCATGGAGGTTTTCCTTGAAGGATGGGTTGTGTCTCAAGCTTAATCTGGCTGGTGCAGGGATGGCTGAGCTCTGAATGGAGCTCCAGTTCAGAGGCACAGCACAGGGAGACACCTCCAGCTCTGCTCCATCACCTTTATCTCATCTTCCTGTAGTGACCCTTCTCTACTGAAGGTGTAGATGCAGAAGATAAATTATAAACTCTTCAGCAGGGACTAAAACAGGTGGTAAAATTTAGAATCATAATTAATTCTTACACCTCAACCAATATGAGCTTGTTTAAGTGCTGAGCACAGTGACTTTCCCAAGTTTGGCCCTGAATCATGGCCAGTTTGTATAAATTCTCACAGCAGCTTCTGGCAATGACAGAGTGTCCTTCTGAGTAGCCATTAGTTTGTGAGCCAGCCTTGTTTGATTTTGGGGTGAATCAGCAAGTAGTAAATGTGTGATGTGACACTTGACTGCTGTGTTTTGCTCTTTCAGGTGTTAGTCACACCAGATCTCTGCCTCCTTGCCTTCCCATTTTGGTTCCTCTCTCTCCACACTGGGCTGTGACAAGCAGTGGTTCCTGGATAAGGTGTCACTTCCACAGTTTTTTGTAAAGGTCAGAGCCTTGTGCTGTTGGTGACCCCAGCTGCTCCACACAGAGTTCCTTCTCCCAGCAGAGGAGAGAAGGCTGCAGCAGGACAGCCTGAATGGGATATTGTTCCTCCTCAGACAGGAGGTCAGGCACGTTGGTGCTCCCTGGGAGGGCTTTGTGCAGCTGCAGGCAGGGCCTGGCTGTAGGAGCTCTGCTGTGGCCCTCAGTTGTGCCTCTATTGCAATAGATGCTGCTGCTCCCTGAATTGTTTCTTTCACCAAAATCTGAGGGAATGAGGCAAATTCTTGGCTCTAGTCCAGGCTGAGATAACACTGGGTCAATGTTTGTGGCCTGGGTGCTGTTGTCCCATGCACTTCTCGCTGGCAAATCTTTTTCCTCTGGCCAACAGAAGTGGGGTTTTATTTTCCCTTGGGCCCCAAACACTTTTGCTGTGCATACTCTGCACCTCCTTGAAATGAAGTTCTCTTTTCCCTGAATCAGTGCCTTTCTGTACCCTAAATATGCATTTTGTCCCTCCCACATTGTTCCTTGTATATTTTATCTTACTTTGTGGCTAGTGGGAAGCTGGGATCTGATCTGTTCAAAGCACGTGGATTATTGTGTCTGGTGTGTGCAGACTCTGTGGTTCCCTTCAGCACTGAGACCAAGCAGTGGGAGGAACTGCAGGATGAAGTTCTTTTTTTCCTAGAAGGCCTCAATCTGCAGAGGAATATTTATATATCATTAGAGCTGCTCAAAAGCTGCTCCAAAGGCATCCACTTCCTACTTAAAAGTGATGAGGTGTCTTCATCTTGCTTCTCATCATCTCTTTTCAAAGGGATGGTGTTCTGGGCATCTTCAGCTCAAAACCTGGTATTGTACCTCCTCCTCACTTCCCTTCCTCTGAACACAGGAGTTCCTTTTTCCTGGCAACCTGCACATGGCTGTAACATGACCTTGAGGATTCTCATTAATTAATACAGATTTAAACACTGTCTGGTCATGAAAATTTGAAGTGTTTTAGCACAAGGGTGAAGTCTTCTCCTTGTCACATATTCGTGTAATATTGACAATAAATTCTGTCTACTTCAGGAAATATTGACTATAAATTCCATCTACATCATCACAATTAAGTTTCTTTGTGCCCCACACAAAGCAATTTCCCCCTCACAGCTCTGGTGCTCTTGGAGATCCCATCTCACAGGAGCTGCCTCTGGAATCACATGGAAAGCACCCAGGGCCCAGCAGGCTGGAGGGAGCTGCCTGGGCTGTGCAGGGGGTTTGGCTGCTGAGGTTTTGTTTCCTGCAGTAATTCAGTGGTTCCACGTCCCTGTTGTTGTGCATTCCTGTGGTGTAAATTGATTTCAAGGTCACTTCCTAGCAAACCCTGCCAAGGAGAAACAGGAGTAGCTGTTGGAGAGATCCTGCCCTGGCCACGTGCTGTGGCTGCTGTAGGAACAGCAGTGTCACAGCTCCTGAAGGGGAGGCAGGAGCTCTCTGGCACTGCCAGGATCTCTGACACCTGGGAGTGTGCAGGGCTTGCACTGGGCCCTGCTCTGCAGGGGAAGGGGCTGAGCAGGTGGAGGGGGGGGTGTAAAAGAGGGTAAATTCCTCTTTTCTCTGTGGCTGTGAGGCTTTAGAATGGCATTTCTGGGGTTTGACACTTGTGGGTTTGTATAATTTGTTCTTGTTTCCATCTGGCTGGCCTTTGGAGTACTGTCTTCTCTCAGATGTGGTCTTTGTACTGGTTCCTGAGTATTTAGCCAGCAGTTCAGAACACTTCCAAGCATGGCTTCTTGCATTCTTCTCAAGCTCTCCTCCTCTCACAAGCTGATTTTCACTTTTCCGTGTTGGTGCATAATCCATTTGGGATGGATATTTACCAGAGCAGGTAAAACCACTGGGATGTATTTCCCAGGAGATCCCAGGGCAAAAGCTTGGTCAGAGCACTCTGCTGATTTGACAGTCAGCTGTATCACTGTTAATGATTGTTCCTTGTAATTAATCATTTGTCAGCTTCAGTGGCACTAAGGGGTCTTTGTTGGGATGCAGAGGTCACTGTAACCAGTTGGAAATATCCTTATCCTACTCTGGGCTCTCTTCAGTGTGAAAGGAAAATCTGACACTATTGAACCTTTGAGATCTTGAACTTTCCTGCATGTTTTAACTTTTCAGCTAGAAATTGTTTCACTTTTTTTTTTCCATTTAATTTCTCCTATGTTGATTTTTTTCATTCTGATGAATTGAATCTAAATGCTGTTGTTTGTTTGGTTTTTTTTGGGTTGGTTTTTTTTTTCTTTTTACATTTAGATGCATCCAGAAATAATTGGTTATAATTCTAAGCAAATGCTCTTGATGAGTTCAAACAGATTCCAGGTCCCTCTGTTTTCACTCAGCCCTCTTGTGAAATTGAATGTGTAATTTCAGTCTCAGGACTGCAGAGATTTAACTGACTCTTTGAACTGTTGGTTACAGTGCACTACAACAAAATCACTGATTTTTGCAGCAATTCTTTTGTCAGAAATCTGGGGAAAACCAGCTTGATTTAGGGAAGGACACTGATCCTGAGCCAGCAGCTCTGGTGGAATGGTTGGTTTGGGTATGAGGTGTTAATCCCAGTGGGGTTTACAGGAAGGGAGGGCGTGGCTTCATGGCAGCATTAACTTTATTATACATATATATTTGATCTATATCTGATTCTGGTGGAGACTTTGGCCACCCCAGTGTAGTCTGAAGTGCAGTCCCACATCAGAGCTGTAACACCCAGTGCTGGCACAACACTGCTGTTGTTCCTTCTGGGAAAGGAGAGGCACAGAAGGGAGAGACAAATCCTAGTTCCTGTATCTGCTCAGTGCAGAGCTCCTGCAGGAAGGAGCTGAAAGAGCAAGTGCAGGTAATCAAAGCATTAAAACAATTAATACCAAATACTCTGTGCCTTTCATTTCTCTGGGATGTTCTGTTGTCCACCTTGGACTCTGCAGAATCCCAGAGGGGTGTTGAGATCATTAGCTTGTCAGAGTGACCCCAAGAAAAGTTTGAAAGTCTCTTTTCCCAGCCCAGCGCTTGAAGAAAGAGTCAGAGCTCTTCATTTCTCGGTCTCAAGGTTGTTTATTGTTTTTTATCTATGAAATTCTTTCTCTTGTCCAGCTGAGGTCTGCTCAGCAGGTCAGACAGAGGCACTCTGCCTGCCCCCGGGGTGGTGTTATATCTTTATAATAAAAACTACATATACAATATTTACAATTACTTCCCAATACCTATCACCTGTGTTAGACAGTGAGCTTCTACTCCAAACCAATCTGTGAGTGCCAACATCACAGCAGAAGATGGGAGCCAAGAAGAAGAAGGAGAAAGGCAGGACATGCCCAGATCCCTCCATCTTGCCCCCCTGAATCTCCATTCTAAAAACCCCAAAATCTACTTTTTCACCTTGTGATAAATTCACTGTCATTGGTCTTAATTTGTCATGGCTTGCAGATCTTCTTCTAAGGTTGGTAACTTGCTCCACGGGTCATAATCAAACCCACAGGGGCATTTTGGGCTCTGTGCCAGGGTCTCTGGCAGGGGTCTTGGCTGCTCAGGACAGCCAGAGGGATGTCCTGGGTCCTGACAGAGGAGGAGACATAACAGCTTTGTGATGGCTTGAAAAAAAAAATAAGCATTTCTCTGTCTTTCTAAGCTCCCTCAGTTTCCCTGTTGCAGCAAAGAGGAGGATTTTGGTAAGAGGATTCTGCTGGGTGCAGGAATGGGCTGCTCTCTGCTCAGCTCAGTCTGCAGGGATGGGAAGTCTGGGTGCTCTGGGAACAGCTTTGCTGTGACTGCAGCGTGGGGCTTCAGCTGTCCTTCATGTGATCTCAGGCATCTTCCCTGCTGTATTTTTAGAGCTGTTGTGCAAAGAAGATTAGCAAAGGACTTAATATCAATGTGGATATGGATTCTTTGTCAAATATGGCAGTGTTCCCCCTATTTAGGCAATGTGTTTGGGCTCGTGTCACAGTTATATCACCAGGCTGTGCCCTGCCATGTGCCTCTGCCCTGGCCTCTCTTCCTGCTCCAGATGTTGTTTAGCTGACTGAAAAAGTGCCTGCACTCAGTTTTGGTCTCAGTTTTGCTGGATCTAATGACAGTTTATTAGGGAGCCTGTTTCCAGCTGGATCAGCTCCATAGTTAGTGGAGAAAGAAGCAGCTGGGAGTTGAGATCCAGTGCTTTACCCTCAGATGGGAGCCACAGACACCTGCATTCAGTGGTGGTTTCGGACTGCCTCTTGTGGTCCCTCCATGGTGAGGGGGCACTTACAGGTGAAGCTGTTCAGGGTCCTGGTCCCACTAGAACAGCTCTTGTTTGTCTGGAAATTCCCTCAAATGTTTCTGGCACAGCTGCCCCCCTGAAAGGGCAGAATCACAGAATAATTTGGGTGGGAAGAGATCTCAAAAGCCCATCCAGTCCCACCCACGCCCCTGCCATGGACAGGGACATCTTTTGCTGTCCCAGGCTGCTCCAAACCCTGTCCAGCCTGGCCTTGGACACTGCCAGAGATCCAGGGGCAGCCACAGCTTCTCTGGGCACCCTGTGCCAGGGCCTGCCCACCCTCACAGGGAACAATTTCTTCCTAACATCTGATTTAAGCGTGTCCTCTTTTAGTTTAAGACCCTTTCCCATTGTCCTATCAAACTGTCCACCCTTGCTGTGGAGTTAATTGGGGCAGCATTTTCTCAGGGAAGGGCTTCCAGTGACACTTCTTGCAGCTGTGTTGAGGGCACATGTATGGGATGACATGGGACAAAGTGCCCAAAACTAGTTGCTATATATTCTGGTATCCCAGTGGCCTCTGAGGTGTTCTCAGCATGCACTGCCCAAGCACTCAGGACTCCAGTAACTCAGAATGGGTGGCCTGAAGAGATACATTTTGTGTGCTCTGGAACAGAAGAGACCAGCAAGGTGCAGGCTTTGGCCTCAGGATAGGCCTGGATGGTGGTTTGGAGTGTGGAGGGTTGGGACAGGGCAGGTGGAAGCACAAATAGACGGTGTTGACTGTGCCTGAGCAGATGAATGCCTGACAGATCCATGAACTCCCATCCTAACAAATTCAGCTGCTCAAAGCAGTGAGAGTGCTTCTCTTGGCTGGAGCCAGGGGGGTCTGTGTTGGAAACTGTTGGAAACAGTCACTTAGCACGGGAATTTTGGATTTATCTAAACTGGATTTGTCATTGCTGTGATGAGGAGTGATAAGCACAGGTAGAAGAACATGGGAAGAGTTCTCTGGGAAGTGTGGCAAAGCAAGCAGGACCTTGCTGAGGGACTGGGAGAGCAGGGTTTCAAACCTGCGTGCTCTGTTCTGGCCAGGACTCCAGCTGGCAGCTGCCTGCACTTCCCTCCTGATACTGGAGCAACATGATAATCTGAAATAGCTCCTTTCCCGTCCAGAGGTCTGGGAGCAGATCTGGAATGTGTCCTTAAGTGCCTGGGCTATTTTGGGAGCAGGGACATGAATCTGTGCAGGGGCATCCAGGCTTTGCATGGCTGTGTTAATGGGGAGCTGACAGCCCAGCTCCAGCATCAGCACAGCAGTGTTTGCTTTTGGGCCAGAGAACTCATGGATGTTTTTATTTTTCTGGTGGTGTCTTCTGGAAGGTGGGAAGATGACAGCAGTTCCTAGAGGAATTGCCTTGGAAAGATGGCAGAAACATCTTAGGATGGAAATGTGGAGCTCTGAGTGGAAGGAGAGTACAGGTTCTCTTCCTGGAACAGCTGCAGTGGAATTCTGGGCACCTTGTGCAGCTGTGCAGCTGCCACATATTTGTAACAGCAGCACAACGTGCAAGAGGCTTTTCAGAAATCCAAGGAAAACATTCCATCCTGCAAACATCTTAGAATATAGTAAGAGATGAAGCACTTAGGGAAGGAGCAGCAGCAGTGAGTACTGCTCATGCAAGTTAACTTCTCTGCAAGTGCCAGGGAAGAGTGGATTTCTGCTAGAGCTGCTAAAGAAGCTTTGGAGAAAGGGCTTTTCACAGGAATGTGCTGATAGAACAGGGAACATTTCAGAGCCAGGACAGAGTTGGTTTAGAAATGATAAATTGAGGCAAAGTCAGTAGCCAATAATTGATGGTCTTACCCTTGACAACAAGAACTGTTCAGCACATCACGTTTTAAGGCTTCATACAACAGTATTGACCCAGACATTATAATATTCCAGTCTTTAGCCAGCAGAAATCAGCAGAGCTCTGTTTGCTTTTGCTAGTTAGGAGCTTCCTGCTGTTGAAGTGATGATTCCCTTCCTAGTATTCTTCAACAGCAGGATTCTGTTTCTACTTCATGTGTGAAGGGAAAGTTATGTTAGGACATGTTTGGCTGGTGACTGACATGGTGCTGTCCCTGCTTGTACCTACTCTGCTTTAACTTCACCTCTGAGAAAACTGGGGAAACCTCCAGAGTTCAGAGGGCTGTGTTTTGTTGGACTTTCACTGTCAGGGAATTATTTAATTCAGAAACAGTTAAAATTGATTTACCCAGAAGCTGAAATTTACTTTATTTTCACTTCTAGGCCTACGAGAAACGCTTTCCTACGTGCCCAGAGATCCCAGTGTTCCTGGGGAGTGAAATCCTGCACGAATCCAGGAGTGAGGACGGAGCCATCCACGTCATCGAGCGCAGCTGCAAGCTGAACGTGGACGCTCCCAGGCTGCTGAAGAAGGCAGGTGGAACCTGGGGAGCAGAGAGGCCTGCATTCTGTGGGCTGGCTCAGATAGATAAAGGCTCCTAAAGCTACTCTCGTGTCTCAGTGTTTCCCCTTCTGTTCAGATTGCAGGGGTGGAGCACGTGTTCTTCATCCAGAGGAACACGGTGAACTGGAGGGAGCGAACGCTGCGCATCGAGGCCCACAACGAGACCTTTGCCAACAGGGTGGTGGTCAGGGAGACCTGCAGCTACTCAGTGAGAGCCCTGCTGGGGCTGGCTGTGCTGGGAGGGGCCAGCTGTGCACTCACACACTGGGGGAAGGTGCATGGGTGGGTTTGAGCACCCCTGCAACAATGGGATTAGAGACTCTGGGGCTGGAAAGGCTGTTGGGTACTGAGTGTGGGATTGTTCAATTGCTTTGGAGAGACAAGACCAGGAGGAATGGCTTCCCACAGACAAGTTGGATATTAGGAAGGAATTCTTCCTTATGAGGGTGGGGAGGCTCTGGCACAGGGTGCCCAGAGCAGCTGTGGCTGCCCCTGGATCCCTGGCAGTGCCCAAGGCCAGGCTGGGTAGGGCTTGGAGCAGCCTGGCATAGGGAAATTTCTTCCTGCCCATGGCAGGGGGTGGAACTATTTGGGTTTTAAGGTCTTGATCTTAAAGGTCTCTTCCAGCCTTGTGATTCTGTGTGTCCATCCAAACCATTCTGTGCTTTCATAGGGCTTGAGAAACTTCTTCAGGTTGATTCCCTGCTTGGAGTGAAAGTGGAAAACAGAACTGATACTCCAGAACTGCTGGTGTCCCCTCAGTTTCTTTTTGATTGAAATTCAGGCTGACAAAAACATCTAGAGCTTAGGCATGTCTATAAATCTGGATGTCTAGAATTAAACCCTCACTGTTCATTATTATGAGGGCCTGAGCAAAGCCTGACCATTTATTTTGCCCACAAATAAGTGAAAGTTTTAGCACCTTGTTTGTCATTATTTTTGTGCTCTAAAGATTTGGGAAAGGACTTGAGCCTTATTTGTGGCCAGGCTGTCTCCCTGTGTGGCTGTTTCTGTGCTGTTTCACTGCAATGCTGCTCTGAGGGCCCAGCTCAGGTGTTTCTGGAAGCAATCAGATCCTACTTGTCTTTCCTTACACTAATGTCCAGCTCCTGTTACCTACCTGCACTTTTGGCAACTGGACAGCAGCTCAGCTTCTTGGGAGTAAACAGGCTGTGAGAAGCTTCAGGCAAGAGGAGGAGTAGAAAAGCTGTGAACATTTTGGATGGTGAGGGTGTTCCTGGGCCAGAGATCCCTTTGTGGCTGCAGAAGGCCACCTAAAAACTGCCAAAAAACATCCTAAAAACTGCTGTAAATTAAACTTCCATCATTATCGAAGGCACAGACAGGTCTGAAATGCTCCCAGGTCAACTCTGAGATTGTTACACTTGCTGATTTTGGCTGTGTCCTTAGGAAGGAAACGTCAGCATCTGGGCTTTGAGGGGAACAGGGTGGGAGCTGCTGGCTGCATCCTCAAGATGGTTCCCTGCTCTATTTTTACCAGTTCCCTTTTCCCTGCCAGAGTGCACCGGAAGCAGGTTTATTCTCATCTTTCCTTTTCTGCTGCCTTCTCTGAGGCAACTTGGAGAAATATGATCCTGCTCCTGCAGTTACTTAATATCTCCCCAGGGAATTTGTCTTTTGTGGTATCTCTGTGTGGGGGCTGGAGTTGTTTTTCTTTCCTGTCAGTTTGTGAACAGCAGCACCTGCAGAGAGGAGGCAGAGCCTTCTCAGGAAAGGGTTAAGTTTGAAAGAGAGAAGGATTCTGTCATAAATAGAGCAGCAGAGGGGAAATGAGGGAAAGGTGTGTGTTGAGCTGGAGTGGGGAAACTCCCTGCTCTGCCATGTCCCCAGTGTTTTGGGGAGAGGGCTGATGTTAGTGGCTGAGTCTCCCACCCAAAACTAAAAAAGAAACCTGGTTTGCATTTTTCTTCTTTGCAGGTGTAAGAGTTTTAATGGCATGTTCCACAAGGCCATCTCTATCTTTCCATAAGGAGACTTTGATATGAATGCTTGATGTGGGCAGTTCCACTGCTTTTTTTGTGCAGTTCAGGTCTGCTGAGGCAGACATGGGTTTAAATCTTGATTTCCTTGTGCACATGAAGAATGTTGGGTTGGCAAAAGTCTGGATGTCCAGTTCACAAAGAGTTCTCACAAGGGGAATGAACCTGGCTGGTCACTCCAGATGTGGCAGTGCCTCCTCTGCCCCTTCTCTGTGGTGCCAGGGCCATGAGCCCTATGTCCCCATCCCTCCTGTGTGTTGTGTTCCCCTGGCTGCAGGTTCACCCTGAGAACGAGGACTGGACCTGCTTTGAGCAGTCAGCCTCCCTTGACATCAAATCCTTTTTTGGCTTTGAAAGCACCGTGGAGAAAATTGCCATGAAGCAGTACACCTCCAACATCAAACGGGTAAGGTGGGCCTCCCTGGCTGCCCCTGGGCCTCCCTGGCTGCCCCTGGGCCTCCCTGGCTGCCCCTGGGCCTCCCTGGCTGTCCCTGGGCCTCCCTGGCTGTCCCTGGGCCTCCCTGGCTGTCCCTGGGCCTCCCTGGCTGCCCCTGGGGTCCCTTGGCTGTCCCTGGGGTCCCCTGGCTGTCCCTGGGCTCCCCTGGCTGCCCCTGGGCCTCCCTGGCTGCCTGAACACACAGACCCTCTGTTTTCCTTTCTCTAAACACACCCAGTGGAGGTTTGTGCCCTTGCTTGTGGCTCTGGAGTCCCTCAGGTGGGCCAAGGAAGGCAAAGAGCCCAGAACAGAGCAGAGCTGGCTGGAATGTGGCTGTGCCAGGGGAGCAGGGCACTGGGTGCTGTGGGTGCAGGGCTGCTGGGCACTGAGGACACTCTTTTGTGCAGGAAGGGAAAGTCCTGGGTGAAAAACACTCCCTGTGTCTCCAGAGGTTGGGCTTGGGACAGGGGCTCTGTGTGCAGAGGAACAGGGCAGCTAATAGGGTTTGAGAGCAGGAGGATGGGGTAAAAGTAGTAGAAAGGCATCCATAACTGGGATTTTCCTGGCCATTATTTGTAATTCATCATTCACAGGGGGCTTGGATACTGGAGGTTTTTTGACAGGATCATGGGGGATGGAAGGAGAGATTTCCTCTCTATTTATCCTTAGCAGCATTCATCATCTGTCCTGAGCAAACTCCAGCGCCTTGCTGGCTCTGGAGGAGGCTTTTCCTAACAAGAGTTCTCCCCTCCAGGGCAAGGAGGTGATCGAGCACTACCTGAAGGAGCTGATCTCGCAGGGGATCACGTTCATCCCTCGCTGGAGCCCTCCCGCGGCGGAGGAGGAGCAAACCCCGGCGCTGGCACGGGCCCCCGGTGCCACCCCGCAGGAATCCGGGGCTGCTGGCACCAGCAGGGACCCTCCTGGCAGCCCCTGCCCGCCCCCGGAGCCTGCCAGCCCCGACGGTAGGCACTGCAGCTCTCACTGACCAGGAGCTTATTTCCATTTCTCTTGGCATCAGGTTTTTCATCTGGAGTGTGGGGGAGGAGGAGGAGGAGGGAAAGCTATTTTCTTTTTTCAAGGAAAATAAACAATGGAACTTTTTCTTTCCCCTAAAACAAAAAAAAAAAAAAAAACTGTGCAGGCAGTGTGTTTTGGAGCTTAGAAAAAAATTCTATTTGATCAGGTATTTTATACTTTAAACTAGAGAAGGTGTCTTCAGTATGCTGGAATTAAATATTTTATCTGTTCCAAAATTAATATTCTTGGGGACAGGTTTGGATGTTTTTTGGTCCTGTATCAGGCCAAGACAAACTTGAGGAATGTCTCCTAATGCATTTTTCCCACAAAATGCCTGAATCAAACTTTATCTTTCCATGTGTTGGTCTGATGATATTTTCTGGACTAAATAAAATACTAGGCAAAAAGAAATAGGAGGGACCTTTGAATCCAGAGTTGTAATAGAAACACTTGTTGTCATTCCTGAGAAGGAAAGGCAGCACTTGTTTTGCTGAGTGTAACCTAGCAAAAAGCTTGGAATTTGGAAATATCAGTAGTTCTGCTTTCACCTGACATTCTCTGGGAGCTTTTCTGGAAAAAGATAAGAATCCACAGAGAAGCTGATTAGAAAAAATGATTGAGATTAATGTTGTCCTCAGAGTGGTGGGTCCCAGCTAGCAGAAGAGGAGAGTAGCCCTTGTTTTTCTGCCCATATTCCTGCTCAGGACAGGATTAGCTCCCCTGGGCCTGCTCCCCACCTTGCTGACTCTGGGGGTTCCATGGGATGTCTCACTTCCAAATGCAATTTCTGTTATCCTGCTTATCCTGTGGGTGTCCAGGCCCCCTTCTGAAGTTGATGGCATCTACTGGAACCTTGTGGCTGACAAAGAGCCAGCTCTGAGGTATCCCCAGCCCTGCTGCCCATGCCTTCCACCCCATCTGCTGCTTGAGCTGCCCTGTTCTGCTGGGTGGCAGCTGCCAGCCCTGGGTGACACATCCCCTGTCACATCCCTCTGTCACATCCCCCTGTCCCTCGGTGCTGGCAGTCACCAAGCCCTTGTCCTTTGTCTCTGAGCTGGAGCAGCATTGAGCTGCTTGGTGTGCACAGGACTTCTCCTGCCAGAATCCTCCCTGGCTGTCAGAAATGTGCTGTTGTTCTCCCTCAGTCTCTGGTGTCCCTGGGCAGAAGAATGGCTTGGTTTCCCAGCAAGCCACTTGTCACTGCAGTTGTGGGTGAGATTTAGGACATGTGGAGATGGAAGTGCCCAGGTCTTGGAGAGGTTGGTGAGCTGAATGCCAGAGCTCATGAGAGATCTTTTAAAGCTCCTGCTGGAGCAATTCAGGGCTGAATGGAATATTGGAGGCAGAGCCAGGTGGAGTGATACAGCACATGCTGCCATGGCCTTGTGCCCCAATCACCAGGAGAGTGTCCCCCCATCCCTCCATCCCTCCCTCAGGCTGCTGGGATGAGGCTTCTGAGCAAATCCCATGTAAACCATAGGAAGCCCACTGTGCAGAAGCACCTGCTCCCCTCCCTGCTGGCTGTAGCAGTTGCTCTGAGCTGTTGTGTCCCCTGCAGGTGACAAACTGGACTCTGACTACATCGAGCGCTACCTGGGCCAGCTGACCCCGCTGCAGGAGAGCTGCCTGATCCGCCTGCGCCAGTGGCTCCAGGAGACCCACAAGGGAAAGGTGGGCAGGGCACAGAGGGGCACTGAGGGGCATCCCCAGCTGGGATGGGGAGCCCTGGCTGCACAGACACACTGGGGAATGAGAGGCTGTGGTGTGACACCACCAGCTGGGGGTGCTGGTGGATGCTGAGCTGAGCATGAGCCAGCCCTGGCAGCCCAAAGTCACTGAGGGCACTGTCCTGCTCTGCTCTGTGCCACAGTGGCCTCACCTCTAGTCCTGAACACCACAGTATCAGAAAGATCTAAAGCTGACAAGAAGTGTCCAAAGGAGGAACGTGATGGTGGGGAAGGGTCTCAAGGGGAAGCCATAGGAGGAGCAGCTGAGGGCACTTGGTCTGTTCAGCTGGAGGAGAGGAGATGGAGCACAGAGCTCACTGGGGCTGCAGCTCCTCCTGAGGGGCAGCTGGAACCTCTGCTCTGTGACCAGGGACAGGAAATGGTTGGAACTGTACCAGGGCAGGTTTTGGTTGGAAATCAGGAGAGGTTCTTTCCCCGGAGGGTGCTGGCACTGCCCAGGTTCCCCAGGGAATGGGCACAGCCCTGAGGCTGCCAGAGATCCAGGAGTGCTTGGGCACTGCCCTCAGGCTCAGGGTGGGATTGTTGGGCAGTCTGTGCAGGGTCAGGGGTTGGACTGGATGATCCCTTCCTGCTTGAGGAAATTCCATGGTTCTCTGATACTTCCCTGAGAAGCAGCACGGGCACTGAGGGATGGATGTGTCTCTGCTCTGCTGGAATGTCCTGGGCTCCTTCTGGTTAAAGGAAAGTCTCTGTCAGACCAGCAGGGTAACTGATATGTGCCTGGGAAAAGAAAGGGTCTAGAGCAGCTTGAATGCCTCAAAAGGGGTTTAACTCCAGATTTCCTGATGGAGAGGGATTAGGAGGGAAGGAAAGAAGGACCAAGGATAGCACCAGAGAGAGTAGTTGGGTGGGCTGAGTGGATAAAGAATACTGAGGAAGAGGGGCAAGTGATCCTGCTTGGAAGCAGAGAGCAGATGGATGATGTTTCAACAGTAAAAGCTTCCTGGCTTAGAAGGAATCAGCTCAGTCAGTCAGGATGGGTTAGGTGAGGTGCTCTGCATTCCTGGCTTTGGGAAGATTTTCATTCTTTTTCCTTTACCTGCCCTTTCCAAAAGACACTGCTGCTTACATGGAGCTTTGCCAGTCCTGCATGCTGTGTGTCTCAGAGCTGAGCATGTCTCATCTGAGTACAGGGAGTCTGAACATGATTTAGAATGCTGTTTCTTCTTGGAAAAGTGAATGTGAATCACCTCTGTAGAAATCAAATGTAACAAAGATTTAGTGCTATTGTCCTGAAGTTCCCTTGTGTGTGAGCAGGCACGTGGGTTTTGTTGGTAGCCAGGAGTGTGGATGGAGAAACAGCTCCCAGCAAACCTCACTCTGAAGACAGCAGGAGGTGTTGGGGCAGTGTCAGAGGCTCCCAGCAGCTGATAAGCTCCATACACCAACAGTGCTGTTGAATTGTAAGAGCTGATAAATTCCCATCCCCAAACATCTGCCAGAGCTGGCCAAGGCCACTGGGGTACAGTGGCATCAACAGCAGCTGGGATACCTTGGACCAGAAGGATGGGGGCTGCTGGAGGCAGGTAGAGACTGCAGGAACAGATGTGTGATATATAATATATGGTATGTGTCATATATAATATATTGTATATATACACACCTGATGTAGCAAAGGGGCCCTTGAGGGGCTGTGACACCTCCCTGGCAGCTGCTCTTGTGTCCCTGTGATGCTCTGCCCCTGAGGAAGGAGCTGGGGCAGTGAGTGAGCTGTGTGAGCAGGAACAGCCTCAGCAAGCAAAGGGCTCTGCTGGAAGCTGCTTTGATCTGTGTCTGCTGTGATCCTCCAGTCAGATGGGAGGCCCTGGACAGGCAGGGGTCAGTCCCTAGGTGTGAGTGGGCTCTCAGAGAGCACAGGAGGCTTTTCATGGAACCCTGGGCACTTCACTGGACAGTGAAGTGTTGTGGGCTCCACTGGGGTAGGAGATCTCTCACCTAGTGGGTCCTGGATGGGAGGACATCCCAGAGACAGGGTGGCTTTGTCCCTGCTGTGACCTGCAGGGATCCTGCTTTCACCTGGAACAGGCACCACCTAAACCTTTGTTTAGGTTGAAAAGTATCAACCCACAGGTTGGTTTTCCCCCTCCATGTCAGAGGCTGGAGAAGGAAGAAGTGAGAGCACATAAGCCAAATGTGGAGCAGCTGCCCCTTGGGTGCCTGGAGCTGGGCAGGGAGGGGCAGCCCCTGTCCCCTGGGCAGTGCAGCTGAATCCTGAGCTCTGGGGACACTGGAGCTGCCTCTGGGTGGCCTTGCTGGGCCCTGTCCCCAGGAGGATGTGGGCACACAGGAGGGGAGGTGCTGGCTACTGAAACTTCACATTGAACCCCCTGACTGCTCAGCTGCTTCTCCTGATTCCCTGACAGTGCTGGCCAAAATCAGGAGCTTATCCTGCAAGGCTGGGGTTGTCCCTGGAGAGGCTCTTACCTTGCTGTGACAATCTGTTCTTTTAATTCAGAGCAGGGATGGCCTTATTCCTCTATCAGAAATTATCAAAAAATAGATCTCCTGTTTCTTGGAAAATGGCCCTTCTTATTTTTGTCCTCTGTCCTATTTCACTATCTTTCCCCCATTCCTTCCAAAGCGGACATTAACTTTACAATCAGATATGTTGTTCCTTAAAAAATCTGAGGAGTTGAAGGAACAAACTGTAAATGGTGTTAAAACTGCAGCAACTTAAAGCTCTGTTCAAGGCTTTGCAGCATGCAGGAGAGTGCAGCAGTTTTACCAGGGAATACAAAAGCAGGCTGAAATTAAACCTTCATTTTCTTGCATGTGGGAGTTACTGCTTTGGTTGGACAAGGATAAAAGACTAATTCTGCTGTGGAATGAGTCTTCTTGGAGCTTCCTGCCCTTGGTCCAAACAGAAGTGCTGGATTTGCCTCTTCCCTGGAGTCCTGCACAGGGGAGGTTTGAAGCAGGAAAACATCAAACCTTCCAGCAGCCATCCCTCTCCTGCAGGGATCCCGGAGTTGTTGTGGGTGTCTGGGCTGGGCCTGATGAGTGACAGCTGCCTCTGAGCCACAGGAACACAATCCTGAATTATCTGATGAGCACTCTGCTGGCTTTAAACTTGCTGTCATACTGAATTCCTCTACATACTCCTGAGATCATCTTTGGGAAGGCTGCCCTCTCCTTTCCAGGACACACAGATGCAGTGTTAGAACCAGTGTTAACCTCCCCCCTGCTCCTAAGGTGCTTAAAGATTGGCTTAGGCTGCCTGAACTCTGCCCCTTCTTTAGGTGAGCCAATTCTTACCATCTCTTGCTTGTGAATCCAAGATTGCTCCCTCCTGACACAGCTGCCAGCCTTGCTTTCTACCCAGCTTTCTGTTTCCCTGAGCATGGCAGTGGACAAACAAAGGGGCTTTGACTGCTGAACATGGGGGTTTGTGTCCCAGCAGGGCTGGGAGTGCTTGGCTTGTGCTAGCACAACATGGATACTCTGGAAGAGACAATCCCTGCTCCACAGAGCTGGATTTTTTTATGGAAACTTGTAGAAAATGAGGCCAAACACTTT
Source organism: Melospiza georgiana (assembly GCF_028018845.1). Classification (NCBI taxonomy): domain Eukaryota; kingdom Metazoa; phylum Chordata; class Aves; order Passeriformes; family Passerellidae; genus Melospiza; species Melospiza georgiana. Next base: position 15,212,586 of record NC_080445.1, read on the forward strand.
TGGAGAAGTTGGAGTGAGGGACTGTGAATCCAGCAGCACATGCAGCTCTAATCCAGTTGGATTTGCAGCTGACAGGCTCTTAGTCAGATTTGGCACTTCTGTGGGATCCATCAGGTTTGTTGTTAATTCCTGCTGCTTGGCACTCCTGCCAAGCTGTCTTTGATTCCTCAGCTAAAGAGAACATGGCAGATCTGGGAGGAGGTTGGGATAAGCCATTCTGCAGACTTGCTTTGGGAAGCTTTTGTGCCTGTGATGTGAGGATTAGGGCTAGTGCTGGGGTGAGTGGTTGGGAGAGGGTGTGTTGTAGTTTGGGCCTATTTGGATCAAGAGTTATTGTGGTGTAATGGGGCAGGGAAGCCTTTGAAGCACTCAGCAGCTTTCCTGTCCCAACACCAGCAGCAGGGCCTGCACAAGAGCTGGAATTGGTTCTGGTGGCATCATTCAGACTGCCCAGTTGTGATTCCCTGCAGTGCCTCTGTGCTCAGGGTGTTACCTGTGGCTGTTTGGTACCTGTTCCCATCATGTGCTGATTTGCCCTGGGCAGGTGAACTTGCAGCTCCCTGACTTTCACGCAGTATTTTGGAGATCCTTGTGGATAACCAGCCAGGGGAAACATCAGCCAGGCCAGGGTTTGCTGGAGCTCCTGGGAATTGCACTGGGGAAGGGCTTCTCACAGCCAGTGAAGTGAGCTGGTCCCTGCTGTTGTGCTCCTGCACCCTCTGCTGCTTCCAGCTGGGTTAGCTGCCGAGGGAGGGAGGCAGAAGGGAACTTTAATGTTTGCCGTCTTACTTTGAAGAGATTTAAAACTGGTGTCAACTGCAGCCTCCTCTGCAGGCCAGATGGAACATTGCAGTGCTGATCCTGGGGTTTTCTCTCCTGGCAGATCCCCAAGGATGAGCACATCCTGCGGTTCCTGCGCGCCCGCGACTTCAACATCGACAAAGCGCGGGAGATGCTGTGCCAGTCGCTGGCCTGGCGCAAGCAGTACCAGGTGGATCTCATCCTGCAGTCCTGGAGACCCCCAGCCCTGCTGCAGGAGTACTACACTGGGGGCTGGCACTACCAGGACAAAGGTGAGGATTGCCAGCCAGGGGCTCTGTACAAATCACAAATGGGATGGGACTGCTGGGAACGTGCCTTGAGCTGTTTGATTTTCCACCACCACTCTCATTACTTGGTGATGACAATGGGAAGATGCCAGTAGCAGACCAAGAACTCAATGTTAGAACTTACTTTAAAAGTTTTCTGACCAATCACACAAAGCAAAAGCACATTGACAGTAGTTCTATCCAATCATTATAACCTTTGGTTAAACAATGCTTGCTTATTTTGGATACAATACCTGCTTGTAAGCCTTAAAACACAATGCACAGAGCTCCATTATTAAGCTTAAAACTTCCTAATATCTCACTAGATACACTTTTCTGCAGCTTAGGGAGTTATTCTAGACAAGCATTAATACACAGACCATTGTTCTATTTATCCTTACATTCCTACATTTTACTGACCTATCCTATGGCTACTGCTCAGCTCTAATCACAGTTCTGCTGTCTCTGAGGCCTGCCTTTTGCAGCTTTCCCAAAACCCTCTGATTTTATGGAGAGTTATTTTATTTTATGCCCCTGGTACCTCACTGGTGGCCTGGGATGTTGAGGAAAGCTGTGTTGACATTTTTAAAGTTAACAAAGCAGTTCAGTGCCTGTGAGTCCCTGTAATTGTATTTCCTCTGCACAGATCAGTCAGTGCAAAGCAATTTCTCTGAACAGGTTGCTTTTGGCAGTGATTTTTATCCTTTTCAAATATTTAATGTGGCTTTAAAAAAAGATATGAGAGTGATATCCTGGGAGACTAAAGTGCTGCCCTCTCTAACCCCTTTGCTTGAAGATGGGCGGCCGCTCTACATCCTCCGCCTCGGGCAGATGGACACCAAGGGTTTGGTGAAGGCCCTGGGAGAGGAGTCCCTGCTGCGACACGTGAGCTGTGCCTTTGTGTGCCACCTGTCCCCTCAGGGTGCTGGGAAGTCTTGGCATGGTGCATCAGGAATCCTGGAATGGTTTGGGTGGGAAGGAACCTTAAAGTTCATCTCACCCCACCCTGTCATGAGCAGGGACATCTTCCACTGTCCCAGGCTGCTCCAAGTCCTGTCCAGCCTGGCCTTGGGCACTGCCAGAGATCCAGGGGCAGCCACAATCTCTTTGGGCACCCCGTGCCAGGGCCTGCCCACCCTCACAGGGAACAATTCCTTCCCAATATCCCCTTTAACCCTGCCCTCTGCTTTCTGTACTTTTAAAAATAAGATTTTCCAGCCATCCTGGTTACTCAGCCATTCTCAGGCTAATCCCTGTCTGTGCTGTCTTTGATTCCAGGTTCTGTCCATTAATGAGGAGGGACAGAAGAGATGTGAGGAAAACACCAACATCTTCGGCCGCCCCATCACGTCAGTATCGTTGGTTTATTGTTGGTTTATTGTTGGTTTATGGTTGGTTTATGGTTGGTGTATCGTTGGTGTATCGTTGGTTTATAACTGGTTTATCGTTGGTTTATAACTGGTTTATCGATGGTTTATCGTTGGTTTATAACTGGTTTATCGATGGTTTATCGTTGGTTTATCATTGGTTTATCGATGGTTTATTGTTGGTTTATCGTTGGTTCATAACTGGTTTTCCTGAGCCCTTGCAGACTCTCAGGGCCATGGTGAAGGATGCTGCTGTGGTTTGGGGTGATGTCCTTAGGGTTACAGTGCAGACAGCAGTGTGTCTGTGGTCCCCATCTAGCCCATAAGATATTTATATATTTATTTGTTGGACTTAAATGCAGACAAATCCCACAGTTTTGTTGGAAAGCAAGTATTGATCCTTCCTTACATCATTTTCATATCCCATCTCAGATTAATTTAATCTTTCTGTTTTGGTGATTTTAATCCACATCTTTGAAATTCTGGGGTTTTTTAACACAGGAGCCTGTCTGCCAGATTCCACCTTCATTTAAAATGCATTTTTGCATTAGTTTTAGCAATAGGCCTGCATACCTTCATCACCTTCTTCCAGAGTGACAGATGTTCCTGCCCTTGGGGTTGGGGGTGTGTGTTACCTGGAGCTCACCTGGATTCTGCTGCCCAGGTGGAGATGTGCTTTTACTGGAGCTGCTCGTGTCCCTTGTTGGCTTCCCTGGGTCCTGCAGGGGCTGTGGGGTCACTGTGGATCCTAAACTGAGCACCCACCACACTCTAAAGTTCTGACAGGTTCTTTTTCTGCCTGTTTATTTTAGATCCTGGACATGCCTGGTGGACTTGGAAGGGCTCAATATGAGGCACCTCTGGCGGCCTGGGGTGAAGGCCCTGCTCAGGATCATCGAGGTGGTGGAGGACAACTACCCTGAGACCCTGGGGAGGCTCCTGATTGTGAGGGCACCACGGGTCTTCCCTGTGCTCTGGACCCTGGTGGGTGAAACCTGGGCTCTGCAGGGTCACAGATGGCTACATCTGCAGATGCAGGGAGGGAAAATCTCCAGGCAGCTTCTGGGGAGCTCCTGAAGAGCCACAGCAGAACCAGGCCATGGGGTGCCTGCAGCTCACTGGGTTCTGGTCACTGCCATCCACCAGGACAGGATGAGAAGCCTGGATCAGAATTGCCCATTCCACCCCTTGGTGGGCTTTCATGTAAATGGGCAAAGACCTTTTAATCTCATGCTGTAGGGCACTGAAGGGTAATAAGTAGTAATAATCAGTAGTAAATAATAAATCTGGTTCTGCCTGGTGCCTGCTGACTGCTCTGGCAGTGTGAGAACATGGTTGTCACATTTCTTGTGAGGTTTGTGGGTGAGGCAGTGACTGCAGACTTCCTTTACATGAAGCAGAAAGTGCTGTGAGATGGTGATACAGAGAGAGAGAACATTTTCAGTTTGGTATCCCTCTGTTTGGGAAGTGCCTCAGAGCTGTGAAGCTCTGCACACTGCTGAGACATGTGATGAGATGGCTCAGCCAGCATCCCTAGCTGCCCTCAGTGACAGCCATGTCCTGCGTGCCCTTTGTCTTGCAGGTCAGTCCCTTTATCAATGAGAACACAAGGCAGAAGTTCCTCATCTACAGTGGCAATAACTACCAGGGCTCAGGAGGGCTGGTGGACTATGTGGACAAGGATGTGATCCCAGACTTCCTGGGAGGAGACTGCATGGTGAGTTTTCCTTCCTCCTGTGCAGGTGCAATCTGGAACTGATTCCCTCTTCCTCACCACCCTGGCCTTCCACTGCCTTCTGGAAGGGGTTAAGCCTTTGAGCATGGCCCTGCTGTGGGCACAGGGCAGATCATTTGTGTACACAGGGCTGCCTCCTGCAGTGCTGGTGCTGCCCTGGGATGCTGGGGTGTAGGAGTGTTGTGGGGCAGGACAGTCAGGACAGAGACAGAGATCTCTGCTGCAGATCAGGAACTTGGGGTTTATTGCAAAGGGCCTGGGGGCAGGGCCCTGCTGGGAGCTGCCAAACACAGCTCAGAGCAGGCTGAGAGAAGAGAGGGGTGGAGAGGGTAAGAGAGTAAGGGAGTAAAAAAGGTAAGACAGTAAAAAGGGTAAGAGAGCGAGGTTCCCATTACAATACAATAAATCTTCTTCTCTGTTGAGTATTCTAATTCTCACTAACCAATCATAGTACAAGATACAAATCCTACAGCATTTCCATACAGCCTGTAAGAATCATTACATCACCATACTGTGCTACATTTTAAACCCTATAAACTCCTCTTTGGGCCCCTTCTGCCAAGCTGGCAGGGTCTGCTCTGACCCTTGGGCCTGTCTGCAAGCAGAGGGTGTTGTTCCATCAAAAGGGGATCACCTTCAGCTGGCCATGCCATTGTTTTCCAGTTGTTCAGTAACTGAGGTATCTCAAAGCTTGCTTTCATTTCAATCTCACTTACAGTTTCTATATTCTCAAAATCTTTTGCCAGGCAATCCTATTTATAAGGCTTTCCTGTTTCACCTTCCCCAGCACTGGGGGCACAGCTCTCTGCAGGGAGCTCACAGAAACCTCGGTGGTTCCCATCAGAGCCACTGTGCAGTTCTGGCCCGTGTCTGACAGCCACAGGAGGTGCTGGCTCACTGCTGGAGCATGCTGAGCCCCTGTCTGTCTGTCTGTCTGTGTGATGTTGCAGTGCACTGTCTCAGAGGGGGGACTTGTCCCCAAGTCCCTGTACCAGAGCGAGGACGAGCCGGAGAACTCGGATCACATCCGGCTGTGGACAGAAACCATCTACCACTCTGCCAGTGTCCTCAGAGGAGCCCCACACGAGGTACAGAGCACACCTGAGCTGCTGTGGTGGCACAGTGACATGTGTCCCCTCTGCTGGGCTGGCTGCAGCAGCCAAGGGCTCCCAGCACAGGGAGCTCAGCAGCAGCTGCTGTTCCTGCAAGGGAGCAGCTGCAAGTGTGGGAGTGAAGAGCAGCAGTGTGAGCAGCAGGGCTCTTATCTCTGCTGTGGCCTGATCTTCTGAAAGCTCCAGTCTCTTCCTCCTGCCCCTCCTCCTCCTCTTGGGAGAAATAAAGGGCTCTCAGTTTCCCTTGTGATAGTTCAGCTCCTATTCCTAGTGGTGTAGCTGGGACAGTAATGGGGGTGATAAAGGAAGGTGTGTGCTGGGAGTCACCACCAAACAGGATGTCCCAAAAAGGAGCAAATCAGTGTCAGACCAGTCTTCTGGCCTCCCTGATGGGGAGTCACTCTGATTTGGCTCTTTCCTCAGTTCCACTGAGGTTTTCCTAGAACAAGTAACTCATTTACAAGTAACTCTGATATGGGGAGAAAAGGTAAAAACACCTGAGTGGGTGTAGTGTGGGAGGTGGTGTGTATCCCCCTCAGGAACCAAGACCAGCTGAAGGATTGTGGAGCCAAGTCTGTTTGCCCCAGAGTGGGGAGGAGCACAGTGCTGCCACCTGACCCTGCAAGGGGCTTGTTCTGTTCCTTTCTCAGATACTCGTGGAGATCCTGGAGGGGGAATCTGTCATCACCTGGGACTTTGACATCCTGAAGGGAGATGTGGTGTTCAGCCTCTTCCACTCCAAACGAGCTCCTGAGCCAAGTCACAAAGAAGCCACAGCACCAAGTCCCTGTGGTGCAGGGGACAATGTGCAGCTCATTGACAAGAGCTGGGTGCTGGGGGTGGATTACAGCAGGGTGGAGTCTCCCCTGGTCTGCAGGGAAGGAGAGAGCATCCAGGTCAGAGGGCTGGGGTCCTGTCATGGCCTCAGGGTCCTGCCAGCTCCAGAGTGGAGTGGTGGGGAGGGAATTGATGGTGTGGGAAATCAGGAACTGCTGGAAAAGGGGGCTGTGGTCATTCCCAGCAGCAGGGAAGGGGGGATTCTGCCTTTCTGCCCTACTCAGGTGAGACCCCCACCTGCAGAGCTGCCCCAGCCCTGGGGCCAACAGCAGCAGGACCTGGAGCTGCTGGAAAGAGTCCAGGGGAGCCCATGGAGATGCCCCAAGGGCTGGAGCCCCTCTGGAGCCAGGCTGGCAGAGCTGGGGGTGCTCACCTGGAGAGGAGAAGCTCCAGGGACACCTCAGAGCCCCTGCCAGGGCCTGAAGGGGCTCCAGGAGAGCTGGAGAGGGACTGGGGACAAGGGATGGAGGGACAGGACACAGGGAATGGCTCCCACTGCCAGGGGGCAGGGATGGATGGGATGTTGGGAATTGGGAACTGTTCCCTGTGAGGGTGGGCAGGCCCTGGCACAGGGTGCCCAGAGCAGCTGTGGCTGCCCCTGGATCCCTGGCAGTGCCCAAGGCCAGGCTGGGCAGGGCTGGGAGTGACCTGGGACAGGAAGATGGGGATGGGGATGGGATGGGCTTTAAGGTCCATTCCCACCCAAACCATTCTGTGATCGTTTTTCTGGATGCCCTGTGAAAATGGGAAATCCTTATTTAAAGTGAGTCATTGGAAAGAGACTCCAAGCTAAAATTCTTAATGGAAGTTAAGTTAAATAAGTTGGGTTTTTTTTCCTGCTGGTACTAGAGGGCTGTGTCTCAGGGAGGTGACACAGGTGAATGCCACCTGTGCTGGGTCATTGAGCCATTCCCCCATTCCCCCGTGCTCAGCTGCTGTCCCTCCCTCTCTGCAGGGCTCCCATGTCACTCGCTGGCCTGGCTTCTACATCCTGCAGTGGAGGATGCACGGGCCCCTGCCCTGCTCCAGCTCCAGCCTGCCCCGTGTGGACGATGTCCTGGCCTCCCTGCAGGGCTCCAGCCACAAGTGCAAGCTCATCTACTACTACGAGGTGCTGGCCTCCAAGGACTTCAGGTAGGGCATTTACAAGGGGTTTACTAAGAGTTGCACTGGGGGTGAGTTAAACATTTGGATATCAGAGACCCCCTCAGGGGGTGTGTTTAAATGACAAGTGCATGGACACAAAATTGGTGGCATTTTTGCAACCAGTCTCCTCTGGTGCTGTAGGTATTTAAAAGTTCCCTTCAATCTGTGTCCATCAGTGAAATTTGTGCTTTGGGTCTTGCTTGCAGCTGCCTGAAGAGCAGGAGATTTTTGACTCAAGAGGGTTTTTATCTTAGTTGGGAATATTTTTAGAAGCTGCTTTTGGAGTAATTTAAATATCAGCTGGGCTGTATCCCAGATGATTTTGTTTGGCACTTGAGAAGGATGAGCACTTCTGGACAGGTGAACAGCCAGCCTTGGCAGGGTGTGCCTGGCCCCTTCAATGCCAGAATCACCTCCCCATCTGTCAGTCTGAGCTCTGTGCAAGCCTTGGCCCTTCCCTGGAGCTGGAGGCGTTGGGCAGAGCAGATGTGAAGGTGGTGGCTTGAGGTGTGACCTGGCCGGGTGCTGTGGGGTCAGAGCAGCAGAAATGCCTCTCTCCAGTCCTGCTCTTCTTGGGGCTATTCCTGAGCCCAGCCTGCCTTGGGCAGGAGGAGCTGGAGGTGCTGAGTTGGGACTCTGCTGTTCAGCAGCCTGGAGCTCTTGGGTTCACAGGGCTGCATTTGGAGTCCTCTGGGGCTTTTCTTTCACCTCTGAGGCTCCAGCTGTGTCCCTTTCCCCAGAACAATACTCAGACACAAGGAATCATATCTGTAAATGGGAAAAAATGTCTCTGACTGATTAATTTTTCATCATGACACAGAGATTCTTAGAGAGCAAGTGGGAAATGATGGGCCCAAAAGCAATTGTGCAAATGTTGGAGAGGGGAGCTGATCTGTGGGAGGAATCCCTGAATTGCAGCCTTGCTAACAGCACATCTGTTCTGTCCCATGCCAGGGGATCCATGTCCAGCCTGGAATCCTGCACCAGTGGCTTTTCCCAGCTGAGTGGAGTCACCACATCTTCCAGCCAGTCCCAGAGCAGCTCCCACCTCTCCAGATAGCAGAGCCAGGGCTGCAGCACCAGGGGCACCCAAACCAAAGAGCTCCAGGGCTGAGCCGTGGGGCAGCCACAGCCATTTGGACACAGAGACGCCTCTGGGGGCTGCTTCAACCACAAAAACTGAAATTCTAAGGGCAGGTTTGGGGGTTTGAGGTCAGCTGCCTGCTCCTCAGTAGCCTCCCTCACCACCTGTGGGTTCTGGGTGCCTGTGAGTTTGCAGGAACCCACTCCACTCCAAAGGGCTCTTTTCAGTTCTTTCCCCCAGAGGAGGCTGATGTTGCCTTACCTGCTGCACCTTGAGGGAATTCCTGGGTGGCAAAACAAGGGAATGTCCTGGATGCCCACAGGGTTCTGCTTCCACACTGGGCAGTCAGGGGGGCATTCCAGGGGCAGGGCCTTGGCAGGGCCTCCCAACACCTGGGTACAGGCAGCATGCTTCAGAAATCACTTCCAGGCCAAACCAAAAACTCTCCTGGTCTGGCAGGATGCTCTGGGAAATGTGTTGGATTTTTTTTAACCCTGCTGAGAAACAAAGTCAAAAGGTTTTGGTTTTGTTTTTTTTTTTTTAGAAATTCCAGGCATTGAATCTGCCTGCAGTGAGTGGCATCTTCCAAACTATTGTTTCTTTTTACTCAGGTTTACAGCAATAATGAGTAGGTCTGTCCCATTCCCAAGTGGATGGAAACTGAATCCAGTCCTAAAGGGCTAAGAAAAGCAATATTTGATTTCCTGAAGGCACAAGATTTTCTGGCAGTATTACAGAACTTGCTTCTTCTAAACATGAGCTCACTTGAACCATTCAGAGAGGCATGTATGTATGTAAGCACTTACTGAAGCCTATTTATTCTATACTAGCTTATTTTAAATTAATTTTTAACTTATTATGTCAGAAATGACTATTTATTAAATACAGTCACCTTTTTTTAATGGGATGAACTTTGTTTTAGAAAGGAATAACTGATTGTCTTCAATCCCAAGCAATCTTTCTGCTTGGGTCCTGATCTTTGTGATCAATGGATGTTCTTGCAAAAGGGCTGCATTGGGGTAAGGGCTTGTGTCACCTTTCTTGCAAGGATAGGTGAGAGTCCCGTGCTTTTTTAGACTGTTTTTTAGGATTAAGAAACAAGGATTGAGTTCAGGAGTTGTCATGAAGATGCACTGTCTTCCTACACACCAAAAATGCCACGTTTGTCCCTAATCTCTGATTGTTCCTCTACTCAGGTTGGGGAGCAAAGTTATCCATGTTCTTGTCCAGGTGAAAAAATAATGAGAGCAGGTGTCAAATACTCACCAAGTTTTTATTCAGGAATCTGTGAAGTTGTTCCTTCCCACCCTGTTTTTTTTTAAATCACTGGTTTTGAAGCACCAGGCTCTGCCAAATGAGAAAAGAGCCAAAATATTTGGGACAATGGGAGACAAAGAACTTGACATGGGTTTTTTTAAGGATTGGAGCCAAGGGAATCACTCTGCACCTTGCATCTCTCCCTGTGAACAGGTAACTTTGTTATGTAGAGCTCAGGAAAGTTCTCATTTCCAATTCTCAGTTGTTGCATGGACTTTCATGTTTCTCCCAGACAAATGAAATTTCTGTCTCTGGCATTTCAGCATAACTGGAGTCTGATAAAGATGGACAAATGTAAATGTAATTCCTACATTTCCTCTGGAAAGTCAGGAATTCTGGAAGCAAAAGTGCATGTGTGTATCCCTCATGGAAAATCCTTGACCCAGAATAAAATCTAATTTAGAAACAGTTTCAGACTCCCAAAGCCTCAGGAGAAAACCCAGCCCTGTCCCCCTGTGCTGTTTCAGGATTTTACCTTCCCTTCTCACGGGTTGCTCACATCCTGGTCCTGGGTTTGCTCTGGGTAAGAAGGATCTCTTCCTTTGCCCTGAATTTGTTTTTTTGGTAATTTTGTTTTGAAACGTGGGATGTGCTGTTTTCTGCTCACCAGAAGTTTGACTTTTGTCAGTGGGGGAATTTGGCCCTGGCAGATCTCTGAAGGGTGGGGTAGGGATGGTTCCTCAGGGTGTTCCTGCCTCTGGGGGCATCCCAATCCCAGTTTTTCCTCTTGTCCCTTGGCAGTCCCACTCCTCTGCCCATCAGAGATCATGCACAGGTCTGTGAAGCAGATTGTGACCTCTCCAGGCTGCCTGCTTTATCCCATCTGACAATTTACTCTGAAATCAATTTAAATAATGCAGTAATTCTTTCCTTTTTCTCTTGAATATTAACAGGAAAAAAGGAAGCAACAGCCTGGATGCTGTGCTGTGCTTTCTAAACCTGACCTTGTGAACTGCAGATACCAGAGACACAGAATTCTTCTACATCACCTTTTCCCCCTCAAACTACATCAGTGTGCTTAGAAAATAAACTCAGAGTTTTCTTCACAGTGAGCTGAGTCTGGGAGGGATTTTGGATCCTCAGAAATCAGAAGTTGGCAATGGGCTCATTGTGGGTGGTGCAGCAAAGCCCTCCCTGCAGTGAGGCTGCTGAGCTCGGGCTGTGTGCAGGGAAGGAGCTGCTGGTTAAAAAGTGGCTCCCAGGAAACTGTGGGGCTGTCCCTGGTTCAGATATTCCCTATGCAAACACAACACCTACCTCAGAGCTGGTGCCATGCCCGTGGGGGCAGGCGAGTGCAGGATGCTGTGCCAGGGTCACACAGCCACAGGGGGCACCTGCATTGCCAGAGCTCTCCAGGTGTGCCCCATTCCCTGGGCTGGGAGGGCAGACACAGAGGATGGGAATGGATGTTGGATGGTCTCAGCTGAGGTTCGGGGCACAGCCTGAGCTGTGTTTTGCTGCTCTCCGCTGGAGGAGGAAGAGGAGGAGGCTGCGCCCCCGGGGCACAGGGGCGGCTCCAGCCCCGGCTCCAGCCCCGCAGCTGTCACCGGAGCCGGGGAGCGCTGGGGGTCGGCTCGGGGGCTCTCCCAGGGAGGCACCGCAGCAGCTCAGTCCATTCTCAGCCCCTGAGCTCAGCTCAGTCATTCACAGCTCAGCCCTTCCTCAGCTCCTGAGCTCAGCTCAGTCCATTCTCAGCCCCTGAGCTCAGCTCAGTCCATTCTCAGCCCCTGAGCTCAGCTCAGTCATTCACAGCTCCTGAGCTCAGCTCAGTCATCCTCAGCTCCTGAGCTCAGCTCAGTCATTCACAGCTCAGCTCATTCCTCAGCTCCTGAGCTCAGCTCAGTCCATTCTCAGCTCCTGAGCTCAGCTCAGTCATGCTCAGCTCCTGAGCTCAGCTCATTCCTCAGCTCCTGAGCTCAGCTCAGTCATCCTCAGCTCCTGAGCTCAGCTCATTCCTCAGCTCCTGAGCTCAGCTCAGTCATCCTCAGCTCCTGAGCTCAGCTCAGTCATTCTCAGCTCCTGAGCTCAGCTCAGCTCAGTCATTCTCAGCTCCTGAGCTCAGCTCAGTCATTCTCAGCTCCTGAGCTCAGCTCAGTCATCCTCAGCTCCTGAGCTCAGCTCAGTCATTCCCCAGCTCCTGAGCTCAGCTCAGTCATCCTCAGCTCCTGAGCTCAGCTCAGCTCATTCCTCAGCTCCTGAGCTCAGCTCAGTCCTTCCTCAGCTCAGTCATTCACCGCTCCTGAGCTCAGCTCAGTCATTCACAGCTCCTGAGCTCAGCTCAGTCCTTTCTCAGCTCCTGAGCTCAGCTCAGTCATTCTCAGCTCCTGAGCTCACTGTTGGGAACAATTCCTGGCACTGAGCAATCCAGGCACTCCTGAGTGACTGAGATGCAGCTGTGCTCTCTGCTCAGCCACTCTGGTTCTGTCTGTTCTTTTTCAGAAGTGTGGATAACAATTTGTAATCCCAGTTTGGTTTGTTGGCAGATTCTGAAAATGCCATAATCCACTCTCAGTTCCCAGTAGGAACTGGTGAGCCCAGCTGCCCACCACACTGGGCTGGGGAGCTGCTGGGGCTGAGGCCAGCCCTGCTCCAGGCAGGGAATCCCTCACTTCAAAAGGCATTTTCAATCCCTCATTTCAATCCCTCATTTCAAAAGGCATTTTATGAGCTCACACTGCTTTAATGTCCCAAATGTTTGTACTGTGAGCAATTAATGCAAGGAACAGCTATTAGAGATTTACTTGACAGCAGCTGTCAAAGATTCCTGCATGCAATTAGCTTTAATATTCCTCCAACACCTTTGTGATGCTCCTTACAGCTGATTATTTCTCTCTTGGAAGGTGAAATTGGAGTCAAGTCACATTTGCTGGCTTTTAGTGACACCCCCTTCCAAGCTTTCAGTTACACCTAAGTTAAATGGGCATTAATTAAGTTTTTTAGCAGCACTTACTTTCTCTCCTTTGCAGCTGGCTTTGGTTTTATACACTGAAATCCTGATTTTTCTCAGCCAAAACCCTCAAACCTCCTGTAAGAGCCCACTGCAGGGCACTGAAATAACAGATGTCCTCCTGTGATGGTGTCTGTGTGTCCTGGTAGAGCTGTACATTTGGGTATGTGGGAAATAAAACTTCTCTGAGAACATGTGGAATTGTTTGATTCAACTGTTGAAATTGCAGGGCAGTGAAAATTCAAGCCTGTGTGCTGCTCTCTTTGCCCTCACAGAAGCAGAGGTAATGCCTGTATTCACTTTTTCCTGCTTTTTAACTAAAATGTTTGGGGTTTTTCCTACAGAAGCAGCATCTTGTGTTTAATTTCCTAGTGAAGCCCTAAAGCAGATAGCCTTCTAGAAGTAATGGGTTAAAACATGGAATGTGAGGCATGTAAAGCAGGGCCTAGCACTAGAACACACGGAGAAAGCACAGCACTAGGAAAACAGAGCAATGAATTAAATAAGAGGTAGAGCATCATGACAGGGGAAGAGATAAGTATAAGAGAAACTAATGGGCTAAGCAGGGGTAGAGCCAGCAATGTCGAAACGACCCTAAGGGTTTTGCCAAGCCACGGGATCTAAGCCAAGTACACCGGGAATTGACCAGATTAGGAAAGGAGTTCAAAAGTTTAAAGAGGAAGACTCATCGGAAAGACCCCGTCTATGATGAAGGCAACAGGAACGACCACCTGAGAATCCCCCAAAAGAGATGTCTCCACCTGCGCTCCGCCCACGCTCCGCCTACACCACGCCCCATATGAATATGCATGATTATGTATCTGATCTGATGTAATCCTATACCCAAAAATGTGTATAAGGCTTGCTTTTGCTATGTGAACTCAGAAATCCATTTTGTGATTTCTCCGACGCATCGCTAATAAAAATACCTCCTGCTTAATTGACTTAAGCTGAGTCTGATTAGGCAGTCACTCTGCCTGTTTGGGGCAAAATTTGGCATCATTTCTGGCGGGCCAGGCAGGAGGTATGGCACCAGACAGGAGATCCAAGCCTTAAGGGTCCTCTCCCGAGCCGGGTCCGGGGCCGGGGTCTTCTGGGCGCCCCTGACGGCTTTTCGTCGGGAGAAGCTCCTTCCCTGGACCGGTGCTCTCGGATGGACGCTGGCTGCATCTCCTGCTCAATTAAGAGGTATTTTAATTGCCTATTGGCTTTAAGAGGTATTTGAATTGTTTGTTGGTTTTGAGATAAAGCGCTTTGTTTGGGAAACGAGGGTCAGACGTGACCGCTCGCAGGGTAAGCCGGAGGGACGCCTCGGTAAAAATCCCTGATTCTACGGGTTAAAGTCCCGTAAATACGGGTTAAAGTCCCGTAAATACGAGTTAAAGTCCCGTAAAAAGAGTACAAAAGGAAATGACTAGGTTATGGTAGAGAAGAGTTGAACTTCGTATCTTTGGTTTGTTTTGCTGTATGGGAGATTGCCTACTGTTCTTTGAGAACGGGAGAAAGATGTGTTAATTGGTGGTTTTATGTGTTTGTTTTATGTGTCCGTTGTAAAATCTTATAGGGGACGCTTTTATTACTTTCTATGTAAACAGATTGGAAATGTATGTGCATGAACTTGGGAACCCGGTATTTCACGGTCTATCGGCGACCTCTTGTGACCAAACCCGGTAAAACAGTCTGTTCTGACATAAGACCATAAGGTAGGAACCTTTCACTGTACGGGTGTGTGTGTGGAGTGAGGTCGGAGACGGACGAAGCGAATGGAAATTGTGTGAATGAAGTGTTAAGGTATATTGGCATATAGTACTTGTGGAAAAGAGCACGAATACAGAGAATAGCCATGGGAAGCCAACAGAGTAAAGATATAAATATGAAAACCCCCTTAGGATGTATCCTAAAACACTGGAAGGACCTGGGAGGGATTCCAGGGGGAAACATAAGTAAAAAGACACTTCTTAAGTATTGTACACAATGGTGGCCCCTGTACCGTCTTGATGACGGAGAAAAATGGCCACCGGAGGGGACAACTAACTATAATACCATTTTACAACTTATGCTCTTCCTCCGGCGGCTCAATAAATGGGATGAGGTAATGTACGCAGACATGTTTTTCACCCTAAGGAATAAGCCTGAGTGGCAAAAGGAATGTGGAATTAATGTAGCCCCTCAGGACCCCCTAGTATTGGCTTTGGAAAGAGATAAGAAGGGTCCGAAGTCAAAGGACCGTTGCTGTGATGCATGCAGTATTGGACAGCAGTGTCTCAAGTTAACAAGGAGAGATAGTGGAAAGGAGAGCGAAATAAGCTTGTGGGAATACCATCCATTTGCTCCAGGGCGGGAAGGACCCCTTCCCAGACCAAAAGAGGAACAAGGGGATCCTAGCCCATTAAAGAAATTGGAGCAGTGGTGGAAATCTAAGTTTGGATGCAGCCCTCAGAAGCTAGACAACGGCTGGGAGGAGGGTAGCCCATCAAAATCGGGGATTAGCGAGGGAAAGGGCAGCCCTCAGGGACCAGGTAGCCCACAGGGGTCGGGGAGCTATGCTGACAGTCCACCCAGACTGGAACTCGAAAGGGAAGAAGGCAGTCCGTCGGGAGTAGAGAGCCGGGGGGAGACACGCAGCCCGCCCGAGCTCAGTCCATATGGGGATAGTAACACATCCAGAAATGGGGGTGACTGTAGAATGGAAACTAGCACACCCAGGACTGGTGTTTGCAGAATGGAAACCAGCACACCAAAGGCTGGGGACAAGAGCGGCTCATTGGGGGGCGACGTCTCTGAATTAAAATATAGTAAGGGGAGTGGTAATGTGACATGCGAAAAGGAGACAGAGAACAACTCGCAGAGACTGAGTATAATAATACAGATAGAGGATAAAAGAGATGGGAAAGCAGCAGAGGACGAGAGGGGTAGTAGCCCGGGGCAGGATAGGAGCCGACAGATATTAGGGGGACGACAGACCCAGGACGGGAATCGGACGGACTGTGTAATAGAGATAGGAGGTGAAAATGAAGAACTGGACATAGAGGCACAGGAAGAGGACCCCGGGGCAAGGACCAGTCACTCGTATTATACCAGATCTGTGGCACGGGGGGAAGCAAAGCGAAGAGAGGAGGGGAACCATACGATAGCTCCTCTCCGACAAATTATGCCAATGGTAGGGGAAAAGACTAGAGTAAAGGTGCCGTTCTCGACAAGTGATTTGAACAATTGGAGGGATGAAGCAAAAAATTTTAGGAGAAATCCGGAGGGAGTAGCAAAGAGATTTGAACTAATGGCGAAGAATTTAGATATTGATTGGGAGGATATAGAAGTGATGCTGTCGGAGCTGACAGATACAGAAAGGGAGCTTGTGTTGGAAACAGGGAGACAACATGCTCAAGTGTTACCGGGGAGAATAGAAGATAATTTTCCCAGCAGTAAACCAGAATGGGACCCAGGTAACGCGGATCATTATCAACGGTTAGTGCAGTATAGGAAACTGATAGCGATGGGCTTGCGTAATGCAATCCCTAAGGCTATCAACTGGTCAGTGCTATATAACATCAGGCAGGGAAAGGATGAGACCCCATCGGAGTTCTTGGACAGACTCAGGGCGGCAATGAGACAATACACACCCCTAGACCCGGCAACAGAAGAAGGGAAACAGCACTTGCTAGAGTTAATGATGGAACAGAGTAACCCAGACATCAGGAAGAAGTTACAAAAGCTTGAGCATCCAGCAAACAAAAACCTAGAGACACTGCTAAACGAGGCATGGAAGGTATACAATAATAGAGAAGCAGAAGAGAAGAAAAAGGAATACAGGAGGATAGCTCGAGTGGTGGCTGTAGCAGTGGCAGCTCAAAAGACAGGTTACCCGGAACCTGGAACTCGAGGAAGGGGTAGAGGCAACCCAATGGGAAGGGGAGGAAGACTCCAGCCCCACCCCACTAGGGTAGGGCCAAATCAATGTGCGCACTGCCTACAGATGGGGCACTGGAGGCGAGAATGTCCCCAACTGAGGGAAAGATTTATGGCCACTACCACCACCACACATCAGGATAGTGAATGACGGGGACCGGTGGGCCGTACCCTAGCAGACCCACTGGTTAGAATGGAGCTAGGGGAAGGTAAAAAGGAATTGAGCTTTTTAATTGATACGGGAGCAACTTTTTCGGTTTTAAATCAAGAATTGGTACCTAAAAGTGATGAATTTGTACAAGTTGTGGGAGCAACAGGCCAACCAGAAAAGGCTTACTTTTTGAAACCCATTAAATACAAAATTGGGAAACAAATGGGAATTCATCAGTTCCTGTATTTACCAAATTCGCCAAAGCCCTTATTGGGAAGAGACCTATTGGAAAACCTGGGAGCCATAATAAAGTTCAACAAAGACAAATTGGAATTTCAAGTAAACGATGAACAACTGATTACAGCCCTAAGCCTAACAATCAGTTGTGTGGAACCCAAACCTGAGAACCACAACTTCGAGCGAATCCTGAGCAAGACTTATCCATTAGTATGGGCTACGGATATACCTGGAAAATCAAAACGAGCGACACCGATTGTTGTCGAACTTAAGGTCGGGGCAAGACCGGTGGTAAGAAAACAATACCCTCTGAAGATAGAAGACAGAAAGGGAATTGAGCCCATAATCAAAAGGTTTTTAGAACTGGAGTTATTGGTAGAATGTGAATCGGATTTTAATACACCGATCTTGCCAGTAAAGAAACCTAATGGAACGTATAGGCTCGTTCAGGATCTGAGGGCAGTAAACGAAATAACCAAGACATTACACCCGGTGGTTGCTAATCCATATACGCTTTTAACTAGGCTAAAGGATAGCCTGGCCTGGTTCACCGTATTAAATTTGAAAGACGCATTCTTCTGCCTTCCCTTAGCCCCCGAGAGTCAAAAGATTTTTGCCTTTGAGTGGGAATCAGTAGATAAGGAGAGAAAGACCCAACTTACCTGGACACGGTTGCCCCAAGGCTGGTCTAACTCGCCCACGATCTTTGGGAATCAGCTAGCCAAAGAATTAGAACAATGGGAAGGGCCGCCGGGAGATGGCGCCCTCCTGCAGTACGTAGACGACCTCCTAATAGCGACAGTGACGGAGGAAGAATGCATTGAATGGACTATTTCCTTGTTGAATTTCCTGGGTTTAAGTGGATATCGAGTCTCTCAACAGAAAGCACAACTGGTGCAAAAGGAAGTGGTGTACCTGGGATACGAAATCTCCAGAGGACAGCGATCCCTGGGAGCAGCCAGGAAAGAGGCCATCTGCCAGATGCCCAAACCAGAGACGGTGAGAGACCTGCGCGCCTTTCTGGGGATGACAGGTTGGTGTCGGCTATGGATCTACCAGTATGGAATACTCGCTAAACCACTGTATGATTTGCTGAAGGAAACCAAGAATGTCCTAGCTTGGACTCCCGAGGCGGAAGGGGCCTTCAAGAGGCTGAAGCGGGAGCTGATGAGAGCACCAGACTTGGGTCTCCCAGATGTGTCAAAACCATTCTGGCTATTTTCCCATGAGCGGCAAGGGATGGCCCTAGGAGTACTAGCACAGCAGTTGGGACCACACAAGAGAGCTGTGGCCTACTTCTCCAAGCGATTAGATGAAGTAAGTAAAGGATGGCCAGGCTTTCTGAGGGCAGTGGCCGCAGTGATAATTAACATAGAAGAGGCTAGGAAGCTTACGCTGGGCCAAAAGGTGACTGTGTTAGTATCCCACACTGTGTCAGCCGTGCTGGAACAGAAAGGCAACCATTGGTTGTCGCCTTCCAGATTCTTAAAGTACCAGGCCATCCTGGCTGAATCAGATGATGTAACCATTCAGGTAACTAACATTGTGAACCCAGCTTCATTCTTAGAAGGAAGAGCCCCAGCAGAACCCATCGAACATGACTGCCTGGAAACAATTGAAGCCGTCTACTCCAGTCGCCCAGATCTCAAAGAAGAGCCGTTCGAAGACGCGGACAACTGGTTTTCGGATGGCAGCAGCTTCGTGAAGCAAGGAGTAAGAATGGCTGGCTGTGCAGTCACCACTACAGAGAGGGTAATTGAGTCAAACCCCCTGCCTGCAGGGACTTCAGCTCAAAAGGCAGAGCTGATAGCTCTGACCCGAGCCCTGGAATTAGCAGAGAACATGCAAATTAATATATGGACAGACTCTAAATATGCCTTTTCTGTCGTACATGCTCATGGAGCCATCTAGAAAGAAAGAGGACTGTTGACTACACAAGGAAAAACAGTCAAACATGCAGAAGAAGTTCTGCGACTGCTGGAAGCGGTCCAACTCCCAACACAGGTGGCCATAATGCATTGCAAGGGGCATTTGAAAGGCAATACTATTCCAGAAATAGGGAACAAGAAGGCAGATACAGAAGCTAAATTGGCGGCCACAAGAAATAGAGAAGCAGAAATAGCGGCCCTAATACCAGGGGAACTGGATATCAATATCCAGCCAGATTACCAAGAATCAGATCATAGATGGATTCAAAGGAACAAGGGCAAAATACTAGAAAATGGTTGGGGTCAATTAGAAACAGGACAGTTAGTGATACCAGGAAACGTGATGTGGCAGTTTGTGAAGGCAGAACATGAGAAGGCCCATTGGGGCCTAGATTCGCTTTACCAATATTTGCAGACCAGAATAGCAGGACCAAAATTATTTACTACTATAAAACATGTTACGTCCCAGTGTGAACGGTGTCTGAAGAACAACCCGAATACAGGAACCAAAGTACACCAAGGAGCCATAAGCCGAGGTAAATTCCCAGGTGAGGTATGGCAAATTGATTTTTCTGAACTCCCAAGAAAAGGGGGGTTTCGGTACTTGTTGGTATTAACTGACACATTTTCTGGGTGGCCTGAAGCATTCCCCTGTAGGACAAATAAAGAAAGAGACGTAACTAGAGTACTGTTGAATGAAATTATTCCACGGTTTGGGGTACCGAAGAGCATTTCTTCGGATAGAGGTACACATTTCTGTGCAAAAGTAGTGAGAGCAATAAGCAAAGCATTACAAATCAAATGGCAATTGCACACGCCCTACCGTCCACAGGCCAGTGGGCAAGTAGAAAAGATGAATCATCTTATCAAACAGCAAATTGCTAAAATATGCCAAGAGACTAATTTGCAGTGGTATCAGGCTTTGCCTATTGCTCTGCTCAGACTGAGAGTCAAACCAAGATCAAAAGAAAAGTTAAGTCCATTTGAAATTCTGTATGGTAGACCCTATGCTATGCAAGTTGTAAATGGAGATGTCATAGACCAGATCGGTAATCAATACATTTACGATTATGTAATTGCGGTGGAGAAACAGTTTGATAAGAATGCTACTGTGATGATCGAGCACCAACCTAAGCAACCTGATTGTAAATTGCATCCGTTTAACCCCGGTGATTGGGTGTATGTTAAGAATCTTTCAGGAAAACCCCTACAAGAAAAGTGGGAGGGACCTTTCCAAGTGCTGCTGACTACCTTCACCGCGGTTCGGATCAAGGAACGACCTACGTGGATCCACTATTCACGGGTCAAGAGAGCTCCGGAAAACAAACAAGAGGAGCTTAAACCTGCCCTAGATGTACAAACTTCTGAGTCAGCTGTCTCCGCAGGATCACGTGAGAATCCAACATAAACTAACATTGACTTTGCCAAAACCTTTATCTCTCATAGCAGAATTTAATGCCGAAGCTAGAGCTGCATTGCGTAGCACGCCAATACAGTGGACAGGGTGGGTTGAAACATACAGTCAACAAAGACCTGACCCACAGGACCCTATTCACGATCAGCCGTGTTTTGGGTGTGGGGAAAGAAATTGTGTGGGACTAATTGGATTTCTTTGTGGAGGTTGTGATAGAAAATTTTAGAACGTACAATGTTGTTTACTGGACCTCCAATGCTATGAGTGTAGCTGCGAAGAAGCAAGGGAAAACGACCACTACTTGGCCTTAGAGAAATTCGCCAACAGACCCATTTTAGAAGCTAAAGAATTGTTTGAAGCTCCCGAACAAATTGTATTAGGGTGGTGCCATTAGAAAGTACACCGCTGGTTACAATATTGTTTGAAACTTAGTCGTTCTAAGGTTTTATCGACCCGTTGCCATTCTTCTGTCCCACGACATCCACTAACAAGTGACCAAATTGGACCCTTTAGAAAACAAAGAGATTTAGACACTGAACTAGAAAAGGTTATTTTACGAGTAAAACAAATTCACATCAAGCAACGAGAGCGCCAAAAGAAATAAAATTGACAGCCAGACATCATGACCCCGACTCCACCTCAAACCTTTACAACTCTGATCATTGGACTCTCGATAAGTATAGCTCTTCCCCAAGACTCTTCCCCAATAGACCCATGGTCTCATGCACACCAGTGTATCCACCCGGAGTTGGGAATGAGCGGACCCTATTTCGAGGTTTATGCCTTACGTAATAATCAGCCATACGCAAGTGGAGTATGAGATCAGCCCTCCATGATAGCATACAAGGGA
The DNA here is from genome assembly GCF_028018845.1 of Melospiza georgiana. Taxonomy (NCBI): domain Eukaryota; kingdom Metazoa; phylum Chordata; class Aves; order Passeriformes; family Passerellidae; genus Melospiza; species Melospiza georgiana. The sequence goes on from NC_080445.1 coordinate 15,233,705, forward strand.
GACCAAATCCAAATTGGGTGTCGAGAGCTTGACCCAGCAGAAGGAAGAGAAAGAAAAACAAGGCGGCTGGTATTAACAATTCAACCCTCGATGCCAGCCTCTGAACATAACCTAATTACCTTTAGTCTAGTGAAAATGGGCAAGCCTATTGCCTGGACTCAGCAAAAGGGCCCAATTTCATGTCAGTGGAGTGACTTCAGGGAAGATCCACCTGGATCACAACCCCGAAACTCGGTGATTTATAGAAAAGATTCACTTGGGGAGCTACACCCTCAAAACATAACGTATAACCCTCACCCCCTTCTCCATTCTCCGGGAGAAATTGTAGCATCTAGTGGTCCTGAGGAAAGAAAAGCACAGTGTGAGATGGCATTTAGATTAGATCAGTCAATGACGTTCACATGTGAAAGGGAGTTGAAAACACTGGGACAGGGTTTTAGCTTCCCCGGGCGTGCTGTCGAATATAAGATAGAATTACCAGGAGACGTGATCCCATTGTATCCAGATCTAGACTTGCCCCAAGAAACCACCCTACCAGTGGAATGTAAAGCAGTACATAACCTAACCTTTATAGGGCCTCAAGTGATAAGAAAATCTAACGAACTAAAATTATTGTTAGACCCCACTTATTCCCTGAAAAAGGTGCAAATGAACATTCACACCGATATTACTTATTTGCAAAAAGATTGCTGACCATTTATACAGCAAAGCCTTAAGGGATAGAATGCATGGCTAGCGACAAGGTCTCATCACAGAAGAACAAAAAGAGATCTAAGTGGGTGGATTGGCACCGGATTTAGCATAGTAAACACAATAGATCAAGAGGTATTAGTAAACAAATTAAGTACCGTCACGTCGAGCTTAGGAAAGCTTAAGATGCCCCTCAGTTCATCCATGCTTACATTAGCTGAAACACAATCGCTAGTAGTGAAATTACTAACCATGGTAGCAAACCATACTGCAGAAGATTTTGTAAAGCTCACTGACTACACAGGAGAACTTAGCAGAGACATTGCACTCGCTATCCAATGCTCTCAGACGCAACAATGGGTACAATCAGTAGCGGCAGGAATAATGAGAGAAGGAACGTCAGGTATATTACCTCAAGAAATAAGGGAAACAATATTAAAGGACAATCATACTACACAATTTGAGAGGGACCATCAGGCTTGGTGGCAACTAGTAAACTTCACTTATGAGCCTCAACAAGAACACATTGAAGCTTATGTCCTCACCATTAGTGCGGCAGAGGAAAGAGCTATCTTTCCCATCCTCACTCTAGGGACAATACACCAAGATGTCATTGTCAGGCCAATAAACCATAACGTCTGGGCCAGTTATGATTACACCAAAAATAGGTGGCAATCGGTTAGCACAGAAGCATGTATCCCTAGAAGACAATTAGGCTATGTTTGCGAAAATGCTGTGGTAGAAGCCGAAGATTTATGCTTAGATGCTGAAAATAGTGTATGTACCTTAGAAATGCTTCCGCATGATAGAACACAATCACAAGTTTACTATATAAGAAATGGGTGTGCTTGCGTAAGGACAGCTTGTGACAACGTCACTATAGATAATTACCAAGAAGAGACTAACAATACTAACTTTTGTGTATGCAACTTTACCAAGATCGTAGGTTGTGATTTTCATTACACTGTCCCAATAACTACCCAACAGCTAATTAACGCAAATTTCAACCTATATCAAGAAATACCGAAATTACAAATAGGGATGGACGTCAAGATTCTCAAAGCAATGCTTGCACACCCTGAAGTAAAGAAATTAGTGCAAAAGGTGAATCAAACAACTAAACGAATGGTATGGCAGATAGAACACAATTCAAAAAGAATAAAGAATGTCCTGACCGAAGTAGAACAAGTAGGCCAGCATCACTGGTGAGACATCTTTACAAGATATTCCCCAACAGCTACACAGGTCTTCCATTACCTGGTGCACCCAATGCTAATAGTAATTGTAGCTTTGTTATTACTAACCCTTACAAACATTTGTTTGTGGTGGAGACTAAGGAGCATAATGAAAAGGACCCAAATGATTTGGGCAATGGTACGAGCCTATCAGCGTCCTGTGGAACCAGAACTTGACGAAAGAATTCGTAAGTTACAAGAAAAGGGGGGAAATGAAGCCCTAAAGCAGATAGCCTTCCAGAAGTAATGGGTTAAAACATGGAATGTGAGGCATGTAAAGCAGGGCCTAGCACTAGAACACACGGAGAAAGCACAGCACTAGGAAAACAGAGCAATGAATTAAATAAGAGGTAGAGCATCATGACAGGGGAAGAGATAAGTATAAGAGAAACTAATGGGCTAAGCAGGTTTAGAGCCAGCAATGTCGAAACGACCCTAAGGGTTTTGCCAAGCCACGGGATCTAAGCCAAGTACACCGGGAATTGACCAGATTAGGAAAGGAGTTCAAAAGTTTAAAGAGGAAGACTCATCGGAAAGACCCCGTCTATGATGAAGGCAACAGGAACGACCACCTGAGAATCCCCCAAAAGAGATGTCTCCACCTACGCTCCGCCCACGCTCCGCCTACACCATGCCCCATATGAATATGCATGATTATGTATCTGATCTGATGTAATCCTATACCCAAAAATGTATATAAGGCTTGCTTTTGCTATGTGAACTCAGAAATCCATTTTGTGATTTCTCCGACGCGTCGCTAATAAAAATACCTCCTGCTTAATTGACTTAAGCTGAGTCTGATTAGGCAGTCACTCTGCCTGTTTGGGGCAAAATTCGGCATCACTAGCACAGAGTGGGCTGGAACAGCACATCCTGCAGTGTGGGTGTTATTAAACATAAAAGAGCCCCTGGGTTCCACTGGGGGGCTGAGGTTAGCTGGGAAAGGATCAGCTCCTTCTGCAGCTGCACATCAGGAATTCTGAGTTTCAGGCAGGTAGCACTAAAAGACTTTATTCAAGTTTCAAATAAAGTTCTGTAAATCATAGAAAAATAGAGTCTCTTGGTTACAGGCTGATTTGGTGCCAACACTGGCACAGAAAATACACATCCTTTACTTGGAGAGGTAAAAAGGGAGTGAGTGCATAAAGGTGTGTGGGGCTCAGACAGGCTCTCACCCCTCTGCAGCACCCAGGGGCTTGGCCAGGGCTGGTTCCCTCACAGGGCAGCAAATTCCAACACTGTTTGAGTGGAACTGTGCAAGGATGGGTTCCACATTTCCAGAGGAGCAGCTCAGGGTCCTGGCTGGGCTGGAGCCCTTGCTGGTCCCTCTAAGGAGAGCCCAGCTGTGCCATGCCAGCCATGCCAGGCTGTTCCTGTCTGTGCCATGGAGCCATGCCAGGCTGGCCCAGTCTGTGCCATGGAGCCATGCCAGGCTGTTCCTGTCTGAGCCATGCCAGCCATGCCAGGCTGGCCCAGTCTGTGCCATGGAGCCATGCCAGGCTGTTCCTGTCTGAGCCATGCCAGCCATGCCAGGCTGGCCCAGTCTGTGCCCTCCCCCTCAGGGACAGCTCCAGGCTGTGCCAGGGTCCCTCAGAGCTGGGCAGAGCCTTTGGAGAGATGCACAAATGGAACCTGGGACCTGAGAGGCCTTTCCTGGTGCTGTGCTGCAGGAGCTGCCCCAAAGCACAGCACTCAGCACCCGCTGGGGCTGCTCTGGCCTGAGGGTTGGTCACAAAGCACCCCAGCCCTGCAGGGGCTGTCACAACCCTGCATGTCACCTGAGCCATCACCACAGCTGGCACAGGAGGGCTCTGCTGGCACTGGCTGCTGCACCTGCTTCAATGTTTTACAACAAACTTTTGGTCACTTTTCTGATTAAAATCAGCTTAGCAAGGAAGGACAGACACTGATTAGTACCTTTAAGCCCAGCTTTGTACTAGAGGCAGCTTAGCATCTTAAAAAGCACTGCTCAGGTGAGCAGGGATCTTTTGGAGGTGCTGACTTGCATCCCTCACCTGTTTGCCTTCAGTTCTGGAAGGAACCAGCCCATCTCCTTTGCTGCTGCAGCTGTGGAATTCCCTCACCCAAGGGATGTCCTGCATCCCCTGATGCTGCTGGGGCAGCAGAGGAAAGGAAAGCACAGCCACAACAGGGCAGTTCTGGGCTGAGGCTCCCAGTGGGAACAGCCCCAGTCCCAGTCGGTGCTGAGGGGCAATGCAGGGTGAAATCCTCATCCCATCCATGATTCTAAAGGAACTCCTGGTTTGGCTCCTAAGTGTCCTCAGGCTCCTGGGTGTCCTCAGGCTCCTGGGTGTCCTCGTGGTCCCAGGCAGCAGAGGTGGGGCTGTGAGGGCTGTCCCCGTTGATGTCCTTCAGGGGGAGGTAGCGATAGTCGCGGTGCTGCCGCCGCCGCCCCTGCAGCAGCAGCCCCACGTTCCCCAGGGCACTCAGCACCAGCAGCAGGGCCAGGGCAGAGCTCAGGGAGAGCCACGAGCTCCTGTGGGACACAAATCACAGCACCAACAGCTCCCCTGTGTGCCCCAGTGTGCACAGCATTGCCCTCCCTGCCGTGTGTTCCCAAGCTTGTGGCCTGCTCTCAGGACAGAACCATGGAATTGTTATGGCTGGAAAAACCCTCCAAGATCATCGAGTCCAAACATTGTCCCAGCACTGCCAAGGCCACCACTGACCCACGTCCCCAACTGCCACATCCACACGGCTTCTAAATCCCTCCAGGGATGGGCACTCCACCACCTCCCCAGGCACCCTGTGCCAGTGCCTGACCACCCTTCTGGGAAGGAATTTCCCCAATACCCAATCTGAACCTCTCCTTGCACAATTCAAGGCTGTTTCCCCTTGTCCTGCCCCTGTTCCCTGGGAGCAGAGCCTGACCCCCCCTGCTGTCCCCTCCCTCAGGAGCTGTGCAGAGCCACAAGGTCCCCCCTGAGCCTCCTTTTCTGCAGACTGAACACCCCCCATGCTCTGTGGCAGCCTCTGAGATGCACAGTGAGCACCAAACACTTACTCTGACAGGAAGAACTTGTCTTTGCTCTTTCCCTGGGAAGCCAAACACTGTCCAGCTGGAAAGTAAAGAGGGAAGAAAGGTGGGGCAGGGTGTAAAATTCCACTAAAAAAGAGCAAGGTTAAGCAGAGCTGGTGACTGAGAAAACACCATTATGCACTAAAGCTGCTGGTCCAGCTTTTACCCGAGCCCCAGCCCCTGCAGGGATACCTCTGTGCAGGAGCTCCTGCAGCGCCCCGTGGTGGCTGATGTTGCAGCTGCCGCTCTCGGGGTCACAGGGACACGAGTGGTCACACGCACAGCGGCTCCGGCAGCTCGGCCCAAACCAGCCCAGGGGACACTCTGGGGATGGCATCACAAAGGGACTGGTCATTGTTATGAACAAAAATTCGGTTAATATTTTTTTTTTTGTGAGAAAAAGTTACAAAAAGGCAGCCAGATCACTGTAGCTGCCGAAGTTCTTCGTGTTTTGTTATTGTAATCACGGGTCGTTGTGGCCAATCGCTCCTTTTGTATCAGCAGAGCCTTGCCCGAGGCTGTGTACTTTTCCCTGAAGGGTGAAGAGACCTGAGAGGGTTGGGGGGGGTTATGCAAAGTGACTCCAAGGACCAGCATGCTGTGGGACCCTTACTCCAAACGTGCAAGAACCCCAAAAACAACGAGCCAAATAAGAGTTGAGAGACTGGAGTGATGTCTGGAGACGTGAGAAGCCGAGTGCTGAACCTGCAGAGATGCTGAACACCTTCGGACCCTCTCGCCCTGACCATGGGAGTTGACCCCGGCGCTGAGACCGGGCCGACTTGGTTGGGAGAACAACAACTGGAAAGGGATCAGCAGGCTCTAAAGGCTCCCAAGAGGATCTGATCCCCAGCTCTGCCCCTGGTGTACAAAGCTGTGCGTATCCTCTTCCTCAGAATTGCCTTAGGAGAGACACCGGATGCTGCAGACCCGTCGAGCCGCCCTATCCTAAGCTGATCACTTTTAATAAAGGCATTAAAAAGGAGAAGAAGTCTCCTGGCCCTGTCTATTTCAGTCATTGCCACGGCTCGGGGAGCACCCGGGCTGTGGCTGCAGCTCCCTCAGCTCAGCTAGCCTGCAGCAGCCTGGGAGCACCATGCTGCAGGTCAAGGCTGCTCCTTGGTGGGCTTCAGAGGGAAGTTTGTGTAGAACTGGGATCACACAATCATGGAATGGTTATTTGAGTTGAAAGGGACTTTAGAGCTCATCTTGCTCCACCTCCTGCCATGAGCAGGGACATCTTCCACTATCCCAGGCTGCTCTAAGACCTGTCCAAGCTGGCCTTGGATACTTCCAGGGGTAGGGCAGCCACAGCTGCTCTGGGCAACATCTCCGGGACGGGATTAGCTGAGTGTTCCCAGGCTGGAACAGAGCATCACTGACACAATCAGGCAGCCAGGAAGTTCACACCCCTCTGGAATTCAATCACTCACTCAGACACAGGGGACCTGCAGTGGTTACACCAGGCAGAACAGAACACCCAGCACTGGCACGGGGAGTGTGAGGGTGGATGGCAGGACAGCCCTGTGGAGCATTCCCCAGGCTCTGACTGCATCACCTGAAGCCTGGGCTTCAGCAGGGCCTCGTGCAACACCCTGGAGCAGAGGATGTTTTGTGGTCACTCAGGGGCTCTGGGAGAAGAATGCAGCTCTTTGGGGCTGAGACTGAACAGGAATCCACAATTCTCTATTGAGGAAGCAAACTCCTCTTTCCTCTCTGCTCCTTCTGTCACAGACACATTTTATGAAAAATCCTTTCCTTAAGATTTTTTCTCCTGAGAAGCTGAGAGGCCTCAAGAACAAAATGTCAACAATGATTATCTGCTGCAGTGGAATACAACAGGTGGATCTGTGTCATGTGGTTGTTTCTAATTAATGGCCAATCACAGTCAGCTGCCTCAGACTCTCAGTCACAAGATTTTATTATAATTCCATTCCTTCCTTGGCTTGCTAGCCTTCTGATGAAATCCTTTCTTCTATTCTTTTAGTATAGTTTTAATATAATATATATACTATAAAATAATAAATTACCCTTCTGAAAACATGGAGTCAGACCCTCATCTCTTCCCTCATCCTGGGACCCCTGTGAACACCACCACATTCCTTCCTCTCCTTTTCAGCCCATTTGGGTAGGACAGGCAGGCCCAGAAGAGCTGGGAGCCGGCTGGGGATGCTCAGGCCTGAGCTGCCGTGGCAGAACTGCCCCCAGGAGGTGGCACAGGGGTGACACAGCGCTGTCCCAGCCCCAGAGGTCGCTGTAACCCTTACCGTGCTCACAGCTGGCGCCGTAGAAGCCGGCAGGGCAGGAGCAGGCTCCGTGCACGGGGTCGCAGGAGCTGCCGTGCTGGCACCGGCACCGCTGGCTGCAGGACGGCCCGAAGGAGCCGGGAGCACACGCTGCGGGACACAAACAGAGATGTCACCAGGACCCTGGTGGCAGAGGTGAGCAGTGCCAGCACACAGCCACAGCCCATGCCTGGGGAGGGATGCTCCCACAAGCTGAGTGTGTGCCCTGAACAAGGAGCAACGACTCGAGTGTCTCCCACCAAGCCAACTGTAGATGCCCCAGCTGCAGTGAACTCACACTGCCAGGAAAGAGCAGCCCAGCCCACAGGGAGCCTCTCCCTTCCCTGCTCCCCCCTGGGGCAGGCAGCTGCTGGAAAGTGGCTCCCACTGCCCCTCCCTGGCCGTGCAGAGGCACAGGAGCAGCACTCAGGGTTTACCTTCAGTGCAGTTGCTGCCAGTCCAGCCGGCGTCACAGAGGCATCCAGCTGTGCAAACACAGAACAGGCATTACTGACAACAACAACACACAGGCAGGCAGCAAGGACCTGAAATTAGGAGCCTCTGCCTCTGGAGGTGCCCTCAAGAGGAGGAACCCTGCACTCACACCAAGGGTGGGTTCACAGCCCCCTCCCCAGCTGCAAATGCAGCAGAATCCCTGATGGCATTCCCTGGGACCAGCTCTGGGGCAGCACTGGCAACACCTGCACCCAGCAAGCTCTCATTCACCTGAATGAGAGTGGAGTCAGGAGGACAGGAGCAGGGTGACAGGGCTGGGCACAGAGGGGCAGAAGCTGGGGACACACATTCCAGCAATCCCTAGGCTCAGATTCATGGAAGAGTAGCAACTGCACACTTGTAAAAATTATAAAGTAGGAGAGGGAGGTGAAGAAGGAACAGTAAGGGGAGGGGAGAGAAGCAGCTGCTGTCACACAGCGTAATATATAGCTCTGCCCATCAGCAGCCTCACAAAAACCCAGAGCACAACCCTGAAGTGTTGTGGTGTGCTGTAATGTCCCATTTTGGCCTTCCAGGTCACTTCCCCAGGTGTGCCAATACCTCTCTCCCTTCCCCCTTGCCCCCATGCTGAGTGAGTCCTGTCAATCAGGCTGAACATTCCAGCAAGGCGTCGTGTGGTTGGGCAAGTTCAAAGGATGCCCCTATGCCCAGAGGTCATTGGCCTGTCTGGGTGTCATCTTCCCCTGAGACCCTGCCCCTCTCACCTGGTTGGTGGCTCACCTGTCCCTCCCCTCCCCCTGTCCCTGAGCTTAAAAGGTGATCAGACCACACGGCCGAGGTTCTGTTGGAGCAGTTGCTCACGTTCAGACCTCTGTAACCATGGAATAAACCTCTGGACATTAAACCCTCCAGCAGAATCCTCTCCTTTTTCTCTTCACCATTGCCTGAAGCCATTCCTCCTGAGGTAAACGGGGTTCCTAACAAGCCTGGACTTGTTCAGTGCCCAGCTGCAACCACCAGCAAGCCAAGGTATCTCTGGGGTGACACACCGCAGTTGCTGCCTTTGGCCCGGCAGCGAGGGTCAGACCGGCCCAGGCACAATCTAACTGGTAATATTGGGAGCCTTTTTTCCAATACTGAAGCACAAAAGGAAACTGAGGCACAGAGCTGGCTCCTAAAGGCAACGTGCTCTGACCACCTGTGCCTCGGATGCTCTGGAGAGGGGAAGCAGCCCCACACACCCGCCTGGCACTCCACATTCCCCCGGGACATCCCCAGGGCTGCACGGCCAGGTCCCGCCCCCCGGCCCCCCAGTGCCACGGCCCCGGGCGCTCACCGGCGCTGCAGACGCCGCGCAGGCTGCAGTTGGCAGGGCCGCAGTCCAGGGTGTCGCAGGCGGGTCCCGCCCAGAAGGGGCTCTCGCAGCGGCACCGCCCGGCCTCGCACAGCCCGTGGCCGCTGCAGTCGGGCGGGTCGCAGCCCGGCTCGTGCACGCACACCACGGTGGAGATGCGCCGGGGACAGCGCCACATGCTGTCAAAGGAGCTGGGGACAGCAGAGGGGACAGCCTGAGCTCACCCCGCGCTGCACAGCATGACCAACAGCCCTCACATAACCCAGAGATTTCCTCCCGAGCCACGCTGCCAAACATGAACGGGAATACTGGGGAAATACAATCACCAAACTGCATTGGAGTCAATGTTTTAGGTGAGTTCTAAATCCCATCTGATAGGTATCATTTCAAACATGGAATTACAGAAGAAACAGTCCCAGATTCCCTCATTTTGGCACACATTTTCTTCAATGTTATTTGCTTTGAGATACATTATATCACCGTAGTTATGGCAACTGAATGTTAAATCCCTTCATGTTTACAGTCAGAACCGACTAAAAAGTTGAATTTAAAACAAAATATTCTTTAGATTCCCTCCAATGAGGAAGGACAGAGTCTCCCAGTCAGTGTTTCTCTTCCATAATAATAAGCTGCTGACAGATCTCTGCTAATTCCCCTGGATGTGCAGCTCTGAATCTCCCAGACTAAGAGCTGCTGCCTTATCCCATTCCCACGTCAGCCACTCAGTCACAGCCACAGCTCTGCTGCCTGTCTGCAACCAGCTCAGCTTTAATCCTGGATGACTAAGTGGAAAAAACCTGCAGTCACTCAATCTCTTTAAATCCTAGAGCTGCTCTCTCCTGCCTTGGCTGTGCCCTCCCAGGCTGTGGGCTGGGCTCTGCAGGCTGGCAGGAGCTGCAGGGCCTGGGCAGAGGCAGCAGCACCTACCAGTGCTCAGAGGGGTAGTTGGCCAGGGTGCCATTCAGGACCAGCGTGGCAGAGCCTCCCCCATCCAGGTTGATGGCATTGATGACTCCCTGCTGCTTCAGGAATTCTGCCATTTCCCACAGGCTGACCCTGCAAAGCAGAGCTTGGTTGGTGATTTGCCTTCAGTGAAGCTGTCAGACCAGGAGCCTGCTGCTCTCTGTGGGGGAAGGGGAAGCTCTCCCATCCCAGACCGCTTTTGGCGGCTCTTTGGTGACTCTGAATGAGGGGAACTCCCCAGCAGCCAGAGGCAAGTGCAGGGCAGAAGACCTGCATGGAGACAATATGTGGATGTATAAATAAGGGGAGTCTGGTCAACTTCAGGGCTCTGCCAGTGCAAGAGAAGACAGTTTTTAGTGACATGGGCCAGATTCGATGAAAGGCAGCTAAGGGGAAAGTGCAGTAGCTGAGCCTTTTCTGTGAACCTTTTCTGGGTCCCTGAGCTCTGCAAGGCTCAGCTTTAAAACATGTCCCTGACAGCTGCAGAGCCCTCCAGCCCAGGAACTGAGGAATTCCCCAGCCCTTACCCTCTGGACTCTGTCTGTCCATCCACATGGACCAGGACCAGGCGGCCCTGGCGGTCGTGTCCCACGGCAGTCCTGGCTGAGATCACATTGATGAACCTGTCAAAGGTTCCTGCAGCACAGGGAACAATTCACACTCAGCTGGGGCACACAACAGGCTGCTGAGACACATCTGGCTGCAAAGAGCTCCCAGCAAGGGCCTCATCTGAACTGAGACACAGGGAGAGCACAGCCCAACCTCCTCTCGTTCATCCAAGCCCTACAAAAGTGCTCTTGATTAAGCTTTTGTCTGGCAAGGGGACAAAGCAGGGGATTCACAAACCCTTGGCATCAAACTCCTGTAATAGGCACCTGCTTTGAGTTTCTGATTGGACAGGATGGGAATTGTTCCCTGTGAGGGTGGGCAGGCCCTGGCACAGGGTGCCCAGAGCAGCTGTGGCTGCCCCTGGAAGTGTCCAAGGCCAGGCTGGACAGGGCTTGGAGCAGCCTGAGATAATGGAAGATCCCTGCCCACAGCAGGGGTGTGGAGTAAGATGGCCTTTAAGGTCCTTCCAACCCAAACTATTTCATGATTCTATGAAAGTTTGACCTCTTTGTGGAATTCACATTTTCTGAAAAATGTCTTTGCCCAGGATTTTTCTCCTGGGAAGCTGAAGAGCCTCAGAGAAAAGGGAAACAATAATTATCTCATTTGATTCTCCTGTGTTTTGCTCATCTAGAATGAGTTTGGAGATTGTTTACCCACAGGTGATTGTTCCATTGGATTCTGCTGTGAGTTGTTTTCACTCTTTGGCCAATCAGGGCCAAGCTGTGTCAGGACTCTGGAGAGAATCATGAGTTTTCATTATTATCTTTTTAGCATTCAGTAAGTATCCTTTCTATATTCTTTAGTGTAGTGTAGTGTAATGCAATGTAATGTAATGCAATGTAAAATAAATTAGCCTTCTGAGAACTTGGATTCAGATTCATCATTCCTCCCTTCATCTGGGCCAACCCAAACACAATTCCTGTTAAGTGCCCTTGTGCCCAGAGTGCCAGGGACAGCCAGCCCCAGCTGCAGGCAGGCCCACAGCAGTTACCTGTGCTCTGGGTGTCCCCACACTCGGCTGCCCGGCTCTGGTTGATGTACAGCTCTCCATCCCTCAGCAGCCACACCACGCCGCTCACCAGCTGCACAAAGGGGTTGGACTGGTCCAGCACATCCTCCTCAGACAGGTAGCTGGGAACAGAGGGCACCAGGGTCACCCACAGGCACTGCACACCACCTTAAAGCCTCTCCTGAACTAGGGAGAGGGCAGGAAAAGGCAGAATGAAGGACAGCTACATCCAAATCCAGGGACCAAGCAGTGTGAAACAGCACTTGAGCAGCCAGAGCAGCCCCTTCTCTCTGCACAAAGCCACAGCTAACCATGGTCCCAGGTCACTGTGCCTCACACAATGGCAGCAATGTGGCCAGGGTAATGAACAGAAAGCATCTGGCAGGACACAAGGACAGAGCTGTGGAGAGTCTCAGTTCAGTCAAAGAGAATTCTCCCAGGCTTCAGGCCTGGGAAACTTAGAGAGGAAGAATGAAAACAATTATGATCTCTCTTTCTGTTCATGTTGTTTATAAATATGTACCTTCAGAGTGTGCTATTCATAGTTCACCCATAGTGTGAAAGGTTTTTACTTTGAGACCAACTGGGTTACACCTTAGTGATCCTGGTTATAAAAGGACACCACCTCTTAATGAAATCTCTCTTTTTCACCTTCTGAACCATGGAGTCATTTCATCCATCCCTGACTCAACAGTGTCACAGAGCCACTGCCAAATACTCAGGGATCTGTGGAAGCAGCTGTAACATCTTGCTGCCTGTCAGCTTCTATTCTCCAAAACTGTGACACCCAACAGCTTTGGAGAGCATGTGGAGCTGCAGCATCCAGCCTGCCTGCAGCTGCACTGGGTGGCACCTGCTCCTTCCATCTGGGCAGGAGCTTCCCCTGCTCCTGCAGACAGCCAAAGGACAGTTCAGGTGCCACCTCCATGCCCAGGTGTTGTGTGTCACCACAGGGATATTGGGGATACAGGGGAACACCTGCCTCAGGGGAGCCTGGGCTGGGGGATGTCTGCAGCTGAGGGGTGGACAGCTGTGCTCTGCTTTTTGGGTTTAAAGGTGACTTTCTGATGTCTTGTGGGAGCTGGATGCTCAGCTTTTGTTTGGTATCTATGACTGTAGGCAAACAAAGCTTTGTGTAATTGCAAACACCTGAAAAGAAAACATGCCAAACCAATCCCCTTTTCCCATGGGAAAGGAACAAGAAGACAACATGAACGTGGCTGAAAGCAGATCGAACTACAAAACAGTTTGGGCAGGGAGTGACAGCTTTCAGAGCCTGGAGTCACCCACTGGCAGCCCAGGGAGCAGCAGCAGCTGTGCAGGGTGGGGTGACTGCCCTGGGCTGTCCTGCTGGCCTGATGCAGGCTGAGAGTGAAGGTGTCAACGACTTTCCCCACTGTCCCGACAGCCACAATCACACCCAAACTATCTTTCTGATCATGGTTTGGAAGGCACAAAGCCACCAAAGACCACGACAGCTCCATTTAACAGGGACATCCTGCCAGAGCTGGGGAGCAGCAGGGCAGAGCTGAGCTTAGGGACTCAGCAGGGACCCTGGAATTGCTGTTGAATTGAAGGACGTGTCACTGACCCACCCAGCCCCTCTCTCACACAAATCAAGGCCATGGTGCTCAGGCCTGCCAGAATGGCTGCGGGATAAAGCCCTGGCTTGGCACACTCAGTGCAAGGATCCTTCCTGAGCTCTGGGACTGAGCTACCAGAAGGGTGGAGATGCAAATTCCAGGCTGCTGCTGCATCTTCTGAGACCAGCAGAAGGGTCCTGGGAACACTTCTGGGCCTTTCAGGACCCTCCTGCTGCTGAGGAAGGGCAGCTCCTGGAGGCCTTGCACTCCAGAGAGCACTACAGTCTCTCAGTCAAATATTCCTCATCAGAGGGTGATTGGAACTTCTGTCTCCATCTTGGGGAGGGTCACATGCCCAGGTGGGCAAGAAGGCCAGTGACACCTGGCCTGGACCAGCCACAGTGTGGGCAGCAGGGCCAGGGCAGTGACCATTCCCTGTGCTGGCACTGCTGGGACATCTCCAGTGCTGGGCCCTTCACAAGGCAGACACTGAGGGGCTGGAGCGTGTCCAGGGAAGGGGCTGCAGTACCAGGAGGGGCTGAGGGAGCTGGGAAGGGGCTCAGCCTGGAGAAAAGGAGGCTCAGGGGGGACCTTGTGGCTCTGCACAGCTCCTGACAGGAGGGGACAGCCGGGGGGTTGGGCTCTGCTCCCAGGGAACAGGGACAGGAGGAGAGGGAACGGCCTCAAGCTGTGCCAGGGGAGGGTCAGGTTGAAAATGGGGAAAATTCCTTCATGGAAAGGGTGGTCAGGCACTGGCACAGATGCCCATGGCCTTAAAGAGTTCCAAAGAGTAACCACCCATAAAGTGTTCCAAAAAAGTGTTAATATGGTCAATCACACGTTTGCCCAGAAAGGATGTGGAGTCTCCATCCTTGGAGATGTTCAAAATCCAACAGACATGGCCCTGAGCAGCCCACTCCATCCCACCTGTGCTGAGCAGGGTGCTGGATGAGGCACCTCCTGAGCTCCCTTCAAACCCAGCCTTTCTGTACTGCAGCCAGAGCACACACACTGCACTCTGTGCCTCCTCTGTGCAAAACACAGAGCCCTCTCTCCTTCTACCCCACCCAGTGTCCCCACTGCAAGCTGGGAGAGGAGATACTGGAGCCCAAGCAGCTGGAGGTCAGCACTTACTGAGCTTCTCTTCACCCTAGGACATGAGCCAAGGGCCACCACCAGGTGCAGCTAGAACATCCCTATCTTCAGCATTCCAAGTGAGCTTCTGCTCTAACTGGGGAGGCCAAGGAGGCAGTGCTGGGATGAGCTTCCTGCCCAGCAATGCCTGAAACTCTTCAGGCTGGAGAGCACTCTCCAAACACCCCCCAGCTCTTACCCGAACACCATGGTGCCATCTTTGCGGATGCCAAACTGAGCGTTTTGCAGGCCTCCCGAGTCTCTCACCAGCCTCCCATCGCTCACAACATTCCCGAGGCACTCCCCAGTTTCCATGTTGAAGTACCCGCCGTTCTGGGCCACCAGACACTTCCTGAGCTTCGCAGTCTCCTCCACGGTGGCTCTGCGCTGAGCCCGGCAGCCGCCGGCCCCGCCCGGCTCCAGCACCGAGAAGGTGCTCAGGGGGTTCCTCACGAACGTGAAGTGCCCGTAGATGGCCTTGCGCTCGCTGCCCTCCGGGTGGATGTAAGAGACAAACGTCCTGGTGACGGCCACCGGCCCGCCCGTGCTGCTGTCGCCGGGCCACGCTTCGTGGGTGAGGTTTCCGTACTTGACGGGCTGGCAGTCCCTGACGTGCCGGTGGCCGTGCCGGGGGCCGTGCTGCCCGGGCGGGTACGGCTGCAGCGGGGGCTCGCCGGGGCCGCTCCTGCAACGACAACACCCGGTTGTCCCAAGGCCGCACAGGCGGGGTGGTGAGAGCGGCGCAGCTGGGGGTGGGCACGGCCTCGCTGGCACCCAGGCCCGCTTCTCCCGCGTCCCCGGTGAGACCCGCCGCGCTTCGAGGGCGGCCGTCCCGCCTGGCACCCGCTCCACCGGCCCGACACAGGGCACCGGGAGCCCCCGTACAGACGGTGCCCAGACACTCACCCGGCGCCGCGGGCCACCTGCAGCGAGCCGAGCACCGCCAAGGCGGCCATCAGGACCGTCCCGACCCCTGCTCGCCCCGATCCCCGTCCTGGGGCCGGGCCCGCCCCGACCCCCGCCCGGCCGGGACCGCCACCCGCGGCCCCCGCCGTCCCACACGCCGCCATCTTGGCGGGCGCTCGGAGTGCGGGCGGCGGCACTGCCCCCTAGCGGCTGCCGGGGCGGGCGGGCGTCGGAGCGGGGCCGGGAACCGGGACAGGGACAGCTCCCACAGGGCGGGAATCGGGACAGGGACAGCTCCCACAGGGCGGGAACCGGGACAGGGACAGCTCCCACAGGGCGGGAACCGGGACAGCTCCCCCAGGGACACGGGCGGGAACCGGGACAGCTGCCCCAGGGACACGGGCGGGAACCGGCACAGCTCCCACAGAGACACGGGCAGGAACCGGGACAGCTCCCACGGGGCGGGAAACGGGACAGCTCCCACAGAGACACGGTCCGGGGCTGGGACAGCACCCACGGGGCGGGAACCGGGACAGCTCCCACACGGACACGGGCGGGAACCGGGACAGCTCCCACAGAGACACGGGCGGGAACCGGGACAGCTCCCACAGGGACACGGGCCGGGAGCCCGGGCTCTGAGTGTCCGTCTCTCTCTCCACGGCACCTCTGACCCTCAGGGACGGCACAGCACCCACCGCCCTTACAGCCAGTGCAGATCATCCCCCCGCTCGGAGGATCGAGACTCTGTTTTCCAGAAGGGAAAAATTGTTACACCGAGGGAATGATGGTACATTGATTGTACATTGACTGTACCTGGGTTATCCTGAATCTAACTTCAGTGAATCTAACTTACAGAATCATGGAATGTTTTGTGTTAGAAGGGACCTTAAAGCCCATCCCATCCCACCCCCTGCCATGGCAGGGACACCTCCCACTGTCCTAGGTGGCTCCAAGCCCCTTCCAGCCTGGCCTTGGGCACTGCCAGGGATCCAGGGGCAGCCACAGCTGCTCTGGGCACCCTCACAGGGAACAATTACTGCCCAATATCCCATCCAGCCCTGCCCTCTGGCAGTGGGAAGCCATTCCTCTTGTCCTATCACCACATTTTTTATCAGTGTTTCTACTGCTGGAGTGGAATTTAATGGGGTGATAGTGACACTCAGCCTGCTCAGAGAGAGGGCAGGCAGCAGCTTGGTTTACTCAGTGAGTAGTAGTTATATCCATGTTTCCCCATAGCAGCAAAGCTCTTTAGTAAGGCATTCAAGGACTGAGGTATTCAAGAAGACAAATTCCTGCACTCTCAGCCTGTGGTTCACTTGCAGCAGTGGCTTTGCCCACCTAAACATGCAGCAGGTTCTCCACAGGCCACATTCCCTTCTGGGGGGAATGGGGGGTCTTGGACACACAGCATTCCCCTTGTCTTATCCCATTGTCAAAGTCCCCCCCAGCTCTCTTCAGGCCTTGATTCCATCAATGAGGTGGCACAAGGACAGGAACTGTGGTATTTGCTGGGTCTCCAAAACAAAGGAGGAATTGAGACTCTGACTCCATGTTCTTAGATGGCTATTATATTATATTATATTATATTATATTATATTATATTATATTATATTATATTATATTATATTATATTATATTATATTATGCTATACTAAAACCTATACTAAAGAATGAAGGATACAAACAGAAGGCTTAACAAGAATGATAATAAAAATCTCGTGACTTTCCAGAGCCTCAACACAGCTGGACATGATTAACTTAAAACAATTAACATGAAACCAATCAAGCAATGACCAGTTGGTAAACAATCTCCACACCACATTCCGAAGCAGCAAACACAGCAGAAGCAATCAGATAATTATTGTTTTCATTCCTCTCTGAGGCTTCTCAGCTTCCCAGAGAAGAAATCCTGGCCAAGGGATTTTTCCAGAGGAGATGACAGTGACAAGGAGCCAGCCCTGTGCCCTGGGGCTGTGGGGCCACAAGCCCAAGGCTGTACTGCAGGAGCAGAGCCCAGTGCTTCCACAGCCAGGGGGTTATGCCTCAGCTTTCCCAGGATTAGCACACCTGGTACAGGTAAATAAATGTGCTGCTCTCTCAGGTGTCTTGCAGGTGGGAAAATGGAGTTTGATGTCACAAATTAACCGGAAAACTCCCTCAGGACAAGCCAGTGCATTCAAAGATCTTAGCTAGTGGGTTATTATTCAGTTTTATTCAGCCATGGAGAACTGCAGGTGTCCTGCTTGTGTTTCCAGCTGGAAACAAGCTGTCCAGTGGAACTCCAGGGTGGCCTAAAGGTGGTTTTCATGGTCTAAACTCAGCTCTAC
Organism: Melospiza georgiana; assembly: GCF_028018845.1. Classification (NCBI taxonomy): domain Eukaryota; kingdom Metazoa; phylum Chordata; class Aves; order Passeriformes; family Passerellidae; genus Melospiza; species Melospiza georgiana. Next base: position 15,251,299 of record NC_080445.1, read on the forward strand.
ATAAAGCATGAGTAAGTTTATGCTTCGTCTTTTGCTCAAACCTTTTCACAGAGACCTTCATGTACTAAGAGTTCCACTGGGAGGCTTCCACCCAGTTCCCAAACTCACCCAGGCTTTTCCATGGCTTCCAAGAGAGCCTGGAATCACAACATGCAGTGTGGAATCCATGGGCCAAAAACCACCTTGGGAAATCCCTGGGGAACAGAAACCTCTTCCAAATTGGAATGAAAAACAAAGCAGTACTTCAAAAAGGAATCGTGTCTCCTTTCCACATAGTGAATTGCTTTTCAGTTTGCTTTCCTCTCTAAAGCAGCTCCTTCCACCTGATTAGTATTAAGTATAATTGGAGTTCAAGGGACTTGTTTTTCCAGAATTGCTCAGAGGAAAGGGTGGCATTGCCAGAATTCCAGTGTTTGTTTTGCAGTGACACATGATTTCCCCACTAATTGAGATAAGCACCTGCTGTTAAAGATAACCAGTCTCCATTCCAGGTTGTGTCACAACCACATTCATGTCCCCAAAATGCAGGGTCTAAAGTACATGTGTGTGCAAGGGCTGGGAAAACACCTTGTGACCACATTGAGCTTTGGCATGAAGACACAACCCCAGCCCCAACTGAAATCTAAGTCAGGCTTTAAATATCTCTGTTTACTCCACTCAGTGGAGGTCAGCCAGTGGGTGTTTTTCTCTGTTATCAGAGTGAATATCATGAGAGGAATGTGCCTGCTGATGTCTAGAGCTAATACTAATTCCAATTATATATTGGAATATAAGGCAGATATTCTTCTGTCTTGAGCCTGAAGTTCAATCCAGCTCTGAAAATATGGCCATGACCACAATTAGGAATTATTTTATTCTTTTCCTGCAATTTGAAAATCTTGTGTTGTGAAAAAAACTTGTCTAATAATTGCTAATTTGAATTATCCTATGGCTGATAACCACACTGGCTTTGCTTTTCCTGATTATCTCCTTTCTTCCTGTTCTAAGCCCTGGGAGGAATAAAAAATGTAATTCTATAACCTAAACCTGTACCTGTCTGAAAAGTTGTCTAAGCCAATACAAACCATTCAGGGGAAACTGTCCTTGGGAAGTTATGTAAAAATTTCCTAGGTCACTTCTTTTACCTTCACTCCTTCCTTAGGGATTTTTTGGGTGAGGGGAAAATGAATAATGCAGATGACAAGCAGCTGGTGAGGTTAAAAGGCAGCAACTGCAAGAAGGGTGCAGAGTTTGAAGTGTTTGAGGAAAAAGGAGCATTAAAAGTGTCTTTTCATGCAGTGGGTTGGAACAAGATGGTCTTTAAGGTCTTTACAATCCAAACTCTTCGTTAATTCTGTGACCCTGTGCCATTTTCCCTTTTGACAGGAAGTTTGGAAGGCTTGGTGAAAAGTTTATGGGAAACAGCTGAGATGAGATGAGGCAAAGCAGGTGCAGGTACTAAATAATAACATTAATTTGCTATTTTAGAGCACGGGGAGGGTTGGAGGAACATTAGGGCCAGTCCTCCCTTCAAACACCAGAGGTTTTCCATCTCCAAGGCAAAGCCCAGGGCTGTCCCAGCAGCACCAGCCCAGGCTGTGGGCTCAGGGCTGGGACACCTGCAGGGGCATTTCAGGCCACCTGGAATGGCTTCCAAACTGAGTCTATTCTGCAGCCAGCTCCTTTCATCTCCACTGTGGCAGGGGTTGTGCTTTAAAAGTGGAGCAAAAAGAGAAAAAACCACGAGAAGCAAATCACTTTGCTGTTAAAAATGGCCATAATTTATCCTTCATGGTGTAGTACAGTGCCAGTGCTTGCAGCCCTTTGGAGTCATGGTGAGTTTGGAGGATTGTGCCCCACAGTGCAGGTGCAAATACTTGTTACTGGAACATTCCATGTTATTTTTTTCAGTGCAAATAAATAAATAAAAATTAAAAGGTGGGTTTTAAAAGGTTCCAACTACATATATCATGTGGCTATAAGAGTAACCACAGTAGCAGCAGGCTGTCATGAGATTTGCTTGAGACATTTGAAGTGGAGACTTCTGGGATGAGAGAAGTTCCATTTGTGAGAGGGATTTTGGCTGCTCTGTCTCTGTTTATTGCACTCACAGCAGTCCATCAAGGGCAGGAGGACCAGGCATGGAGCTTAAACACACTATTTCTAGGGTAAGTGCAAACAGCATTTCCAAATTTCTGAAATGGTCAGGAAGAAGAGACAGGAAAAGGCTTTTGTAAAAGAGAACTGCTGTTCAAAACATATGAAAAATTCTCCGGGCAGAGATCAGTAGTCTCTGAAAATGCATTTCTCTAAAGTGCATCCCTGTTCTCAGAGCCTCAGCCAGAAGTGATGACTGCACCTTATTTATCTTTCTCCAGATAAGTACTCTGAAGATGATACAGGTCAAAAGGACTTTTATTGCAACTCTACCTTCATAAACTAAAAGTCACTGCATCCCTAAAGCTGAAACACTTGTAATTTTAAGCACTTTGATAACCTGCCAGAAAATACAGCTGTATGGAGTTGGGGTGTTATAGCCTGATAGCCTGCAAGGATCCATCAGTCCTCATTCCATTGCAGCCAGGATATTTGCACTTTACTCAAGGAAGTAAACAGAAAAACAATTTGCATTTTGCATTAAAATGGTACAAGCAAGGAGCTGTCAGGTGAGATAGGAGGGACTGGAAGAAGGGATTCCCACAAGATCAGACCTCCTGCGGGTTGGAATGGATGTGTGTAACAGCAGGAGGGGATGTGGGGCTTTTCTTGAGGAAACCTTGGCTCCCCAGGGAATGGGCACAGCCCCGGGGCTGCCAGAGCTCCAGGAGTGCTTGGACAGAGCTGCCAGGGATGCCCAGGGTGGGATTGTTGGGGTGTCTGTGCAGGGACAGCAGCTGGACTGGATGATCCCTGAGGGTTCCTTCCCACCCAGAAGATTCTGTGATTCCATGTTTTGTCAGTAGAAAAATATGCATTCCAAGCAGAATCTTTGAACAAACGTTCCAGGCTTTATTTTGTTGTGAAACCAGTCTGCCCACACTTGTAATTAGTTACATGTTTTAAAAGGAGACAATGGTTTCATTGTTACTGCCTGCTTGCTGTTAGGCAATACGGAGAGTTACGCTGGAAATGCAACATTTGACATCTGCCTTTGTCAAAGGGAGAGAGAAACACTGGAACAGCAGGATGCCATTCAGATGGGGGGGGCAAAAGGTCTGCAGAGAGAATTGTGGAATTGTGACATTTCCTGGTTGGGAGGAGTGTCACAGGGATCATCCAGCTGCTGTCCCTGCACAGACACCCCAACAATCCCACCCTGTCCATCCCTGGCAGCGCTGTCCAAGCTCTCCTGGAGCTCTGGCAGCCCCGGGGCTGTGCCCATTCCCTGGGCAGCCTGGGCAGTGCCAGCACCCTCTGGTCCCCCTGATATCCAACCTAAACCTGCCCTGACACAGCTCCAGTCCTGTCTCTGGTCACCAACATCTTTAATTTGTGTCTTTATCCCTGTTTGTAGTGAAGAAATACAATTTGCTCTCTGCATTGTGTGACAACCCTATTGGATTCTTGGCCTGTCACCATCATATTTTCTTGAAAAATCCCCTTGCCCAGGATTCTTCTCCTGGGAAGCTGAAAAGCCTCAGAGAAAAAGGAAAAAAATATGATCTCATTTTCTTCTCCTGTATTTTGCTGCTTTGGAATGTGTGTTGGACATTGTTTACCAACAGGTGATTGGTTCATTGGTTTCATGTGAATTGTTTTTACTTAATGGCCAATCACTGTCCAGATGTGTCGGGGCTCTGGAAAGAGTCACGAGTTTTTCATTATTGTCATTTAGCCTTTGGTCTGTATCCTTTCTCTATTCTTTAGTATTCTTTAGTATAGCATTCTTTAATATAATATAGATCATAAAATAATAAATTAGCCTTCTAAGAACATGGAGTCAGATTCATCATTTCTTCCCTTTGATGGGGGCTTCAGAAAATACCACACTTGGCCAGTACAACTGAACTTATTTTTAAACACTTGTACAACTTAATGATTTCAACGTGTTGTTCAGTCACTTCCATGGTGCCAAGGTAAAGTGGCAAATGCTTCTGTCATCAGGCTTCTGTTTGTCCTGTATTTCCATCAGAAAACAGGGATCAGCAGGATGAAAACAGATGGAAATTGTTTATTAAGTACACATATGAGAAATCAGTGGGATGCAGATGTTGAAGGGATTTAGTACCTAGTAGGATCAGGGATTGAGACAACAAAGTCTCAAGGGATAGCACAGAAACACATAGAGTGTTAACTCAGATCTAGAGAAGGGCTGGTTAGAATTTAGCTGAATTCAAACTAAGGAAAAGCACATGCATTGGATGGTAATGGGGCTGCACTGAAATCAACCCTGACTTCAAGTGTGGGAACCCAGAACATCCCTCTGTCTGTCCAGGACAGCCAAGACCCTGCCAGGGGGCTCAGAGATCCTGGCACTGAGCCCAAAGCACCTGTGGGTTTGATTATTACCCATGGAACAAGTTACCAACCTTATATGAAGACCAACAAGCCACAACAGTTTAGGTAGAATAATAGTGAAGTTATCACGGGGTGAAAAAGTAGATTTTGGGGTTTTGGTATGGGGATTCAGGGGGGCAAGATGGAGGGAACTGGGCATGTCCAGCCTTTCTCCTTCTTCTTCTTGACCTCCATCTTCTGCTGTGATGGTGGCACTTTTAGATTGGTTCAGAGTAGAAGCTCACTGTCTAACACAGGTGATAGGTATTGGAAAGTAATTGTAAACATTGTATATGTAGTTTTTAGTATAAAGATATAACACCACCCCAGGGGCAGACAGAGTGCCTGGAACTGTCCTGCTGGACGGACCTCATCAGCACAGGAGAAAAAATTTTATAGATAAAGGACAATAAACAACCTTGAGACCGAGAAATTAAGAGCTCTGACTCTTAAAGCACCGGGCTGGGAAAAGAGACTTTCTAACTCTTCTCGGGGTCACTCTGACAAACTAGAGATTGCGACATTTGAGATGCTCTAAAATGTCCGAGAAAACCCCACACTGCTGTTTTGCGGAGAAAAGAAGAAACCTCACAACTTTGTAAAAGTTGTAAAGCCCGGTATGCCTTTATTACGACGCGCCGGACGCAAGTCCCCCAACAAGGCATGCGTACTTCTGAAGACCTCGGGTCTTCTTTTATCCCCCTTCCAAATGCATATGCATACAGTTTCACAATAAGTTCATACATATTCATTCCGTGTGACATTTAGCACCAGTTCTTCTTTATCAGAGGAATTCCTAGGTCTGGGGCAGATCGACCTTGCGGTAATTTCTGTTTTTCTCTCTCTGTCTCCTTGCTGTCTCGGCATGCGAGTTCTTCCTTCAGCTTTGGCCTCACAGACTTTTCACCTCTCTTAGACACTTCACCTAATTCAGAATGGATCTTTACTCTGTCTCACTGCGGACGAGAGTCCAGTGCCGCTGTAATTAGTTAAGCCCCGTCTGTGCTGTGATTAATTTAATAATGAACCGTTCACTCGGTAATTGCCGGTACCGCGCTCCGGCCGGGTCCCCTCAGAGCTGCCCCTCCGCCCCGCCAGGGGGCGCTCGCGGCGCGCCCTTCCCGCCCTGGGCGCTCCAAGATGGCCGCAGCGGCGCCGTGGCCGTGGCAGGGCCTGTGGCCGGGGCTGTGGCCGGCTCTGTGGGCGGTGGTGGCGGCTCTGCTGCTCCTGCTGCTGTGGCGGCGGCGGCGGCGGGCGGGCGGCGCGGGCCGGGTGTGCGTGGCCGTGCTGGGGGACCTGGGCCGCAGCCCGCGGATGCAGTACCACGCCTTGGCGCTGGCCCGCCACGGGCGGGAGGTCGCGCTGCTGGGCTACCTCCGTGAGTGAGGGGCCGCGGGGCCGCGGGGCCGGGCTCTGCCCCCGCAGAGAGCCGGCCGCTGACCGGGCTCTCCCCCCGCAGAGAGCCGGCCGCACCGGGACGTGCTGCACTCCGAGAACATCCGGCTGGTGCCCGTGGCGGAGCTGAGCGGGCTGCGAGGTGCGTGAGGGCCGGGCCGGGAGCCGAGGCTGCGGGGGAACGGGGCAGCGTGAAGAGCCCGCAGCGTGTGCGGGCCCAGCCCCGCCGCACGCCCGGCTCCCACCCTGCTCTGCCTTTCTCTTTAAACAGGAGCCCTGGAGATAAACACTGCTGGTGCATTGGTGCTGTTCACGTGTCAAATTGGTGCATTTCACAGTGAAATGTGGACATGATTTTCATTCTGCCTCTTTCTCCCCTACCTTGCGTTTAGCCCTGTTGCCCAGAGCAGCTGTGGCTGCCCCTGGATCCCTGGCAGTGTCCAAGGCCAGGCTGGGCAGGGCTGGGAGTGACCTGGGATGGTGGGAGGTGTCCCTGCCATGGCAGGGGGTGGGATGAGATGAGCTTTAAGGTCCTTTCCAACCCAAACCATTCAATGAGTGTAGGATTTCTTTCTATACAAAATACAGAATGAGAATTTGTAGGGATCACGAGATGTTTACATGGCTTTACAGTGATCATAGAATAAAACCACAAAGGTTGGTAAAGCCTTCTAAGACCATTGAGTTCAACCATTCCCCCAACACTGCCAAGGCCACCAGTGACCCATGTCCCCAAGTGCCACATCCACATCTTTAAACCCCTCCAAGGACGAGCACCCCACCACTGCCCTGCACAGCTGTGCCCATGCCTGACCACCCTTTCCATGAAGAAATGTTTCCAATATCCAACCTAACCCTCCCCTGGCACAGCTTGGGGCCATTTCCCCTTGTCCTGTCCCTGTTCCTTGGGAGCAGAGCCCGACCCCCCGGCTGTCCCCTCCTGGCAGGAGCTGTGCAGAGCCACAAGGTCCCCCCTGAGCCTCCTTTTCTCCAGGCTGAGCCCCTTCCCAGCTCCCTCAGCCCCTCCTGGTGCTCCAGCCCCTTCCCCATCTTTGTTCCCTCCCCTGGACATGCTCCAGCCCCTCAGTGTCTGCCTTGGAGTGATCCAGCCTGTCCAGATCCCTCTGCAGAGCCTTCCCACCCTCCAGCACATTGACACTCTCACCCAGCTTGGTGCAAATTTGCTCAGGGTGCCCCTGGTGTACCCAGGTCATTGGTAAAGTGTTTCCATTTTCATGTTATTCTGCCCTGTCTCTGCAGAGCTGGCTGGTTCTGACATTCACATTTCTGTGGAGAGAGCTGTAATACTCTTACCTGTTTTTCTGTCACTCTGCAGTGGGGCCAAAGCTTTTGCAGTATGTCCTGAAGGTGCTCGTGCAGTCAGTGCAGTTACTGTACACATTGCTGAGGATAGAGCAGCCATCCTACATTCTCCTTCAGGTATGTTTTGTGTTGGGACTGATTTCAGTACAAATAAATGCTTCACAGGGTGGTTTTGGCCATCTCAGACATGGTTGTAATTATTTCAGAGCTGAGCTGGCCTCTTCAGTGGTGTAAACCTGTATGCAGGTATTTTTTGGCTCTAAACTTGGATTGGTCTGTTAACAAGTCAAGTTTTCTCTTCCTATTAGTTCTTGTGCTTTCAAACTTCATTGCCATGGGTGGCAGTAAAGCATAAATCTTACTGGAAATGTTGGTGTGTTTATTGGAGGGGAATTTTCATCTTGATCCAGGGTTAAATTTGAAGTACCTGCCAGTGTTCATAAGTGAACACAAACAGTCTCTGTTGATGAAGCTCTTTTAAGGTGATGCAACTTCAATTTGATTTTTGCTTCTGGTATTTGCTTTGTGTTTGTCACTTGGTCACAGCTGATGCTATTTTGGTTTTGTTTTTGAGCAGAATCCCCCAGGCTTACCCAGTATAGCTGTTGCCTGGGTGGCAGGGCTGTGGTGGGGGAGCAGCCTCATCATTGATTGGCACAACTATGGGTACAGCATCATGAGCCTGAGTCACGGGAGGAGCCACCCACTGGTCCTGCTTGCAAAATGGTTTGTGCACTCATTTCTGCTCCCTGTAAATGATGTGCCTTGGTGAATTCACAGTGGAGGCCAGTGGGGAGGGTGTAATTGGCACAGGGAGGGGTTTCTGGGCTTTGCTGTGTGGTTTCTGTTCTGCAGCTTCTTTGTTGAACATGTGGGAGGGGGTTGCTTTTACCTACCTATGCAAATGTTGATCTTGTTATTGGAATTTCTTTCTAAGTCCTGAATTTTTTGTTCTCTAATGCTGCTTTACACTCCAGCTCTTCTTTGAGCAGCTCCTTGCTGAATAGAATTGGTTTTGTGTAGTTAAAGCAATCAAATTTCAGTTCTGGGGGCAGTTGGGTTTCTTTGGGTTTTGTTTGGCTTTCATCAAGCATGGGCACTGGGAGCAGTTGCTGCAGTTGTGGTTTCTGACTGATATTTCATTTTTGCCAGGTATGAAAAGCTTTTTGGGCGCTTGTCTGACTATAACCTGTGTGTTACTGATGCCATGAGGAAGGATCTCTGGGTGAATTTCAAGATCAAGTAAGTCATGTGCCTCAATTTATTGTGTGTATGTACTAAGTAAATGAAAGAACAGATCCCTGAGGATTCAGGATTCAGAGGGATCTGACAAAAGCAGCTCTCCTGAGCTCACCCATCACCACTGAAACACATCAGCTCAGTTTTGTGATGGGCCAGTATGGTGTGGGCATTCAGGAATCTTCATCATCCTTCTGAACTAACACACCCCAGTGACTGAGGTGGCACTCCAGGAGCCATGGCAGTGTGCTGCAGGCTGCCTGTGGAGCCAGAGAGGGACAGGTGGCACTGGGATTTGAGCAATTACTCTGACCTGCCAGCTTATCTTGAGGGCTTCAAGATCAGGGGCAGTTATGGAGTAAGTTTGAAAATCAGCACACATAGTGTGGTGCATTTCACCCCTAGAATAAGCACACAAGAAAGGGGTTCTTTGTTACTTGTGCCCACCTTGGTGTGTTCCAGTAAACTTCAGGAATACAGGAAGTTGTAAGAGTCAAAAAATTGCTTTGCTGTATAGTTATTTCTTTAGTTTTCTAGTTAATTTTTTCTGATTACATTGTGGCAGCCTGCCACTGTACCATGTGCATGTTGTTACATCTGTATCTTATTTAAGCTGCCCTCTTCTTTCCTCCCAGGGCTGTAACATTGTATGACAGACCAGCATCTTATTTTAAAGAAACACCATTAGACCTCCAACACAACTTGTTTATGAAACTTGCCAAGGACTATGAGCCCTTCAGAGCACGGTATGGGCAAGGGCAGCTGCCCCTGCATTGTAGGAGTGTTGGGGGGCAGGATGGTCGGGATGGAGACAGAGATCTCTGCACCAGGTCAGGAACTTGGGGTTTATTGCAAAGGGCCTGGGGGCAGGGCCCTGCTGGGAGCTGCCAAACACAACTCAGAGCAGGCTGAGAGAAGAGAGGATGAGAGGATGAGAGGGTAGAGAGTAAAAAGGGTAAGAGAGCGAAGTTCCCATTACAATACAATAAATCTTCTTCTGTGTTGAATATTCTGATTCTCACTAACCAATCTAGTACAAGATACAAATCCTATAGCATTTCCATACAGCCTATAAGAATCATTACATCACCATACTGTGTTACATTTTAAACCCTATAAACTCCTCTTTGGGCCCCTTCTGCCAAGCTGGCAGGGTCTGCTCTGACCCTTGGGCCTGTCTGCAAGCAGAGGGTGTTGTTCCATCAAAAGGGGATTACCTTCAGCTGGACACACCATTGTTTTCCAGTTGTTCAGTAACTGAGGTATCTCAAAGCTTGTTTGCATTTCAATCCCACTTATAGTTTCTATATTCTCAAAATCTTTTGCCAGGCAATGATATTTGTAAGGCTTTCCTGTTTCACCTTCCCCAGCACTGCATCCTTGCCCAGGGCACGTGGAGCTGTGGCACTGCAGTTACCAAAATCCTGTGTGGGGCATTCTGACCCCAGCAGGCACAGGGGGCACTGAGAGGCCTTGGTGTCATCATAGAGCACAACAAAGCACAAAGCACCACAGCTCCATCAGAAGGGTGCAAGAGAGATTTATTACAGCAACATGTTGCTTTTATACTTTTTCAAGATATTTACATTCACTTAATATACACATTCACTGCCCAGTGGTTATAGGAAAGAAACAAAGTTTTCAGTGGGTGACCAAGGAGCCATGTCATTCTGTGAGCCAGCTAGAGTCTGTATCTCTTAACTTTCACTCCTTCATCACATCTCCATGGTGACAACCTTGGTGTCTTCCTCAGGAGAGATGTGGGGCTTTCCTTTCTCTTCAGGAGGCCTTTGCTGCCTCACAAGAACAGCACAGAATGTCTCTCCTACACCTTAGTTGTCACTAGAGAGGCCAGAAGAAATGAGAGGACTGAGCTGTGGTGACACAGGCAATGAGAGCACTGAGCTGTGGTGACACAGGCAGTGAGAGGATTCAGCTGTGGTGACACAGGCAGTGAGATGGTTGAGCTGTGGTGACACAGGCAGTGAGAGGACTGAGCTGTGGTGACACAGGCAGTGAGATGGTTGAGCTGTGGTGACACAGGCAGTGAGAGGACTGAGCTGTGGTGACACAGGCAGTGAGACAATTGAGCTGTGGTGACACAGGCAGTGAGAGGACTGAGCTGTGGTGACACAGGCAGTGAGAGGGCTGAGCTGTGGTGACACAGGCAGTGAGAGGATTGAGCTGTGGTGACACAGGCAGTGAGAGGATTGAGCTGTGGTGACACAGGCAGTGAGACAATTGAGCTGTGGTGACACAGGCAGTGAGATGGTTGAGCTGTGGTGACACAGGCAGTGAGAGGATTGAGCTGTGGTGACACAGGCAGTGAGAGGACTGAGCTGTGGTGACACAGGCAGTGAGAGGACTGAGCTGTGGTGACACAGGCAGTGAGAGGACTGAGCTGTGGTGACACAGGCAGTGAGATGGTTGAGCTGTGGTGACACAGGCAGTGAGAGGGTTGAGCTGTGATGACACAGGCAGTGAGAGGACTGAGCTGTGGTGACACAGGCAGTGAGATGGTTGAGCTGTGGTGACACAGGCAGTGAGATGGTTGAGCTGTGGTGACACAGGCAGTAGAAGTGTTTTGTTTTCAAAGCAGCTGGCACCAGCACTGAGGCTCTCTGTGCCAAGTGTCTGGGGTGGAGCTCTGCCTCCCACTGACCCCACTGCTTGGATGCTTTCTTCATAGCATCCCTTTTTTAATTACTGTGCACAGCTTTCAGGATCTTGGTCCAAGAGTTAAACACTCCCCTCTGGCAGTGCAGGATGTCACCTAAAGCAGATGTACCAGATGTTTGACTTCACCAAACTAAGGCCTGAAAAAGCAGTGAAATCCACAGTGCATGGTGGGGATTTTTTGGAAATGCCTTGCTCAGAATGTGTAGGTTTGTCACTATAGGACATGAAACAACACAAGAACACAGCACTGTTCTCAAGGTGAAAAAAGGGAAGTTTATTTTCTGACTCCAACATTTATAGATTTCTAAAAGTGACAGTGGATTGGAGGGTGACAGTGCCACCTCTCCAATGACACTGGACATACCAACAGTCCATCAAATTTCTCTTCCTCTATAAAAGAATGCAAACCAAAAAGTTATTTACAGAAAGTGTGTGAGAAAGTTCGTTACAAGAATGTAAACATCAAAAAGCTTAGAAAATCTTAAAAAATCAAACTACATAAGTTCTGAGTTAAGTAAATGTGCTGTTGGCCTCCATGCTGTGGTGTGAGACAGACTGTGGAAAGGGAACCTGACTGCTCAGCTTGTGAAGGAAAACATTTGGCTGGAAAGTGGAATTGTGCCTGTAGCAGCAGGAAAGAGGGAAAAATGGCCTGCCCTGTCCTGGTATTTCTGTTGCAATGATTCTGTTCCTAGACAAGTTGAGCTTGAATCTGAAGCCAAATGTGTGGGAATGGGTGCCAGGTCGGCCTTCACCCAGAGGGACGGCAGCAGTGGCAGCGTGCTCAGGGCCAGGGGCCGGCCCGCCCTTCTCATCAGCAGCACCAGCTGGACAGGTCGGGAATCGCTTCTGTTTTCCATGTTAAATAGGGGGGTTGTGCTTTCTCACACTTGAAGTTTTGCTTGTCCTTTGTTTTCCTGGGAGAATTTGAAGACAAGGTGTGTACGATGCAATGAAGTATTGTGTAACTTAAATAATACTACAAATGAATGGTTTTTTTGAAGTTGGATTTTAATTATAGAGCCCAACTTTAAGAATAATTAAAAGAGGCTTCCTATTTGTTTGTTTTTTTAGCTTTCATTCTAGACATACAGCTTGCATGGTGGTGTAAAACAGATGAAAAAACTCAAATATTTACTCCTTACTGAGCACCCTGCACCCTAGGGTGCCTCTGCCCTTGGCAGGGGGCTGGGATGAGCTGAGCTTTAAGGTCCCGTCCAACCCACTCCAATTTGTGATTCCATGATTTCTGATGATGTTTATTACACAATTATGTGCATTTTCCCTCTGTATGGGGAAAGGAACAAAGATTAGAAACAAATTCATTGCCAGTGATCATGGGCAGGATTGTCTTTATCTTTGAATTATCAGGGCAGTTTTTACACTTAATTCTCAGTTTCAGAAACTAGAAAATTTTAATGGCTTCAAATTTTAATGGCTTCAAAGATATAAAGTATTTGTAGCTGGTTTATCTGTCATATTGCCCACAAGGGAGATAAATAAACACTGTGTATGGTTATGGACTTCTATTTATGAAAATAAACTAGGGGATTTTTAATAGAACATTTTAGTATATAGTAACCTTTAGGTACAAACTATGTACTTAACTTTGAGTACATGGTATGTGTTTAAATTGTGTAGGTGAAGGTGAGAAAAATCTCAATTGTTATTTCAAGTAAAAAATTTTAAATGGTAGAAATATGAATGTTACTAATAAAACCTTCTCTTTCAGAGGATGAAGACTTCTCAGTCCTTTTAAGAGCTTTAGAAGGTTGGTATGAAGGAATTGGTCTCACTCTTTCAAAGAGGTCTTCTGGCCACTTAAGAAGGGTTTTGCTAAAGAGCAATGCTTCCATATTCAGGTGAAAATGCAGTTGTATTTGATTAATTAGCACTAATTTCAGATTAGTAATTGAAATACAGCAGTGCAACATCTGAATTCAATTAGAGGAGTTGTCAGGGGGAGTTAAATCTCTAACTGTCTCCTAAACTGCAGTTTTATTTTCTGAGCTATTACATCTGCTCTCCACAGGTATCTGCTAATGGGAAGGGAGGGAATGCTTTGTCTTGTCTTGTAGACTTTGCAGCTGCAGTTCCAAATTGATCTATTGAAGCAATTGACTGGGGAGCAGTTGAAGAAATGCTTCATGCACAAACAGCCTGATTTATTTCTGGAGGAAATGTAAATGTTAACATTGCTGGATTTACTGCTGTGTTACTCATACATGCTTGTAAGGAAATTGCTTGTGGTGAGAAGCTCAATAATTCATGCACTGTCACCACTCTTCAGCCAAGCACCCTGTCAGCTCTGACCAGTTTTTATCTTCTCCAGATTATGAGAGGTTTATTGAGGAGGGAGCTGCACTTCCAGCTTTGGTGTGTGTGATAACAGGTGAGGATGTTTGTGTTACAATTCTTCAGTGCCAGCAGAGGGTTCAGTTGTCACTTTTGTTCTGTGCTGACTCTTCTGTTGCTGGTGGCAGAGAGGAGGGACTGTTGCCTTTGTGCTGGTTATCAGGACAGTGATTTCCAGCTGAGTTATTGCACCATCCACCAATTATGGCACATCTTAAGGAGCCTCCCTGTCTGCTCCAGCTCTGCATGAAAAACACTCTAAGGCCCATGTTGAGATGATGCTGCAAAAGCAATGTCAGGGGGAGCAGCCTAAGCTGTGCCAGGGGAGGCTTAGGCTGGGTATTGGGAGAATTCCTGCATGGGAAGGGTGTCAGGCACTGGCACAGCTGCCAGGGCAGTGGTGGATGGATTCACCATGCCTGGGGGAATTGAAAGCCATGGGGGTGTGACATTCAGGGTCAGTGTTGGCCCTGGCAGTGCTGGGGAACAGCTGGGCTTGGTCTGAGAGGGATTTTCCAACCTTAAAAACTCCATTATTCTCCATTGATGGGAAACTCATTGAAATACTGAATAAGAGAAGTCCATGTGCACATTCCTTTCAAGGAAACTTAAGATTTTTCATGTCTTTTTGGGGTACCACAAGTGTTGTATCCTATATGTGCTCCTGATCCAACAGGAGCTTGCATTTCACAGGCCACACTGTTTTCAGTCATCTGGATAAAACTTTTTTTTTTCTGTTTTACACAGGTAAAGGACCTCTAAAAGATTACTACAATGGGCTGATCCAAAAGCTGCACTTTAAACACATCCAGATCTGTACCCCATGGCTGGAGGCTGAGGATTACCCTCTTCTGCTTGGTAAACAGTGGGAGATGGAAAAGCCTTGAGGAAGTGTGGGAAACAGCTCAGCACAGTTGCAGGGGCTGATGCAGACTGGGAGAACACAGTCAGGAATGTTGCTGTTAGTGACAGGATATTCATGGATTTGACTCATTCCAGCAAAGAATTGTTGGAAATTCCTCTGGCTGGCTTTTCCTTGCTTTCCCAAGAAGTAGCTGTGCTGTTTCAGCCTGTCCTGGGCACTCTTTGTTTCTTCCAGCTGTGCTGAAATACAGATTCCAGTGCCTGTTCTACTTTACCTTCAGGGTCAGGCCAGTAAATGAAATTAAAATGTTGTTGGCTGAGCAACCAAAAGTAGCTGAAATTCTAAATTAACATGTCATTGGAATGTTATTCCTTCAGCATCTTCATTGCAACAGCACAAAGGGGGAGTAAAAGAGTTATAAAATACAAATTCAATGTGATCTTCATTCTGCAGGGTTAGAGCCTGACAGTCTATGTGGCTATAAAACCCTGTTTATTTGGTCCTTTTTAAATAATAAACAAAATGCCTGTAAAATCACACTACAGTTCCTCTGTTTGAGCTGCCTTCAGCTGGGAGAGGTAACTAGTGAGGTCACAGTGTTTACTGATGGGGTTGGGATGGGATTTTCCTTTTCTTGCCCATTTTTAACAGATTAAGAAGCAGAAAGGCTGTTTTAAGATACATAAAACTTCAAAATCCTCTTTAATTTAACATGCACTCACCATTTTTCTAAAACATAACTAATTTTGAGTCCAGAACACACTATGCTTTATTTTTTTCCCTGATTGCTTGAAATTGTGTCTGGGTAGTTGAAAGTTTCACTTGCACCATCCAAAGCAGCAGGAAAATGAAGGTTTGCAGGACAGAGGAGCTGCTTTCAGAGAGTTCAGACTGTGTTGTGTTGGATTTCAGGCTCAGCAGACCTGGGGGTGTGTCTCCATAAATCCTCCAGTGGTTTGGATTTGCCCATGAAGGTGGTGGATATGTTTGGCTGCTGTTTACCTGTGTGTGCAATACATTTTGAATGGTAAGAGCTTCTTCTGTTACAGCTCGAGGCAATCACATAAAGCAATATTCTTACAAAGCCAGAGTTCAGCAGCTACTGCAGGAATTCAATGAGATCCCTGTATTCTGCCATTTTAAAAATTAATTAAGATAGAAATCAAGGTTGGTTTAAGTTTAAAAATTAATACTAGTTTCTAAAAACTTGGGAGCATTTAATGCAAATACTTGTCTTAAAAAATCCCTGTATTGCACTGTTTCCATATATTTAATTAAAAACAATCTTTTTTCTGCATAGACACCTGTTCAGTGAAAGGCTGAGTGTGTGCTTGGGCATTCTTGGAATTAATGGTCCTTTGGGAAAACAGCAGCTTTATAAAGAAGATAAATTCCTGTGAAGATTTCATGATGGATCATGGACAGATTTTCCTTGTGGAACAAGAATTAGTTTTAAAGTGATAATTGCCCTGGTTTTTAATGGATGTGCAGATGAGTGGCACAAAGACAGAATGAGGGCCCTTTGGTACAGTTGTGGTAGATTTGGTCTGACATAGAAAGGAGAAGAAGTGTTTAACTGTTTAATACTGCCTGTGTGACTCCTGATGTCAGCTGTGGGGCCATAATGATACAGACACCCTGGTCTGGTCCCTTTGGATGTCACTGTGCAGCACTGCAAATGTCCCACTCACTGCTTTTTGCCTCAGTTCTCCTTTTTTTGTGTCTTTTTTCACAGTTTACACGAGCTGGTGAAGCACAATGAGAATGGGCTGATATTCAGGGACTCACAGGAACTTGCAAAGCAGCTGAAGGTAAAGGCTCTGACTGATTTCTTTCCCCCCAGAAATAACCCCAGAGGTGCCACTGTGTGAGCAGGCTTTTCAGGTCTAACATCACCTGTTTTACATTTTCACAAGGCTGGCCTGGCCTGGTGAGCATTGTCTGCCTCACTTCTGTGTGAATGTGAACCTGAAAAAAGCATTTCAAACTCTGTCCTTGGTCTCTCTTCATGGGGCCAGACCCCAGAACTGCAGCTGTAGTTGAGGGGAGGCTGGAATGAGCCTGAAATGGAACCTCACAGTTATTTTTCTGTGGTTTTGTTTGTTAAATTACAGATGCTTTTCTTGGATTTCCCCAGCCTGGAAGGGAAACTTCAGCGCTTCCGAGAGAACCTGCGCGAGTCGCGGCAGCTGCGCTGGGAGCAGAGCTGGGACCAGACTGTCCTTCCCTTGCTGGGCAGCAGGGACTGATGGGGCAGGAGGGTGTCAGACACATCCCTGCAGCTGCAGGGATTGGGGAACAGTGAATAAAGATTTTGTATTGTCTGCACTTAAGAGTTTCTAACTCCTTTTCTTGGCTCTCACACTCTTCCTGTACAGTTTCAGCTTCCTGGGTGAGTAGGAGGTGCTGGAGGTGCTGAGCTGTTTGTTGTGTGAGAACCTGTGCTGCTTCTTTTGGTGAAGATCCTTGAAAACAGATAGAAACTATGACCAGCTTCACATCCTGTACAGTCAGCACCTCAGTAGGTGATTTGGGTATGGTTTCTTTGGCACATGGCAGATGCTTTTCATTGGAATTGTTTCATTTAATCTGGTCAGTTTGATGGCCAGTAATTGCCCGAGCACTGAATATTCCTGTGTGGATTTATTGGGACAGAACCATTTTGTTTCCAAGTTGTTTTTCCTTTTGACAATGTGTGCAAGGGTGTGGAAGCACAGCACTGGTGTGTGACAGCTTTACTGGGCACTTGGAGCAAAGCAGAGCTTGCAGTGAGTGTTGTCCCTGTACTCTGAAATGAATGTGCCCATTTACCTTGGGAAAGGACCTAAAATTCCTATCTTCTTGAACAGAAAAGGGAAAAATAAACCCAAAATACATGAACAAAGTATGTATAACTTAGTCAAAAGGCACTTTGCTTTGTGAGTGCTTACTCAGGTACAGCCTTCAGCTTTTTGTTAAGCTCAGTATTCACATGCAAGCCTAATGCTTACAAGATTTTTTTCATCAACTTTTTGATGATAAAACAGATGTCAGTCATTGGTAACTTGGCTTGGAATGTGTTTACTGCTTCTCACAGAGCTCCTGCTTCAGGCTGGGAGTGAGGACTGGGCTCTGAACCAGCAGTTTTAAACTCTGAGCAACTCTTGAATATCTGCTTTTGTCAAAAGAGAAAAGGTAAATATAGGGTCAAGTTGCTTTACTGCAGGAATTTGGCAAAACTTCCAGCTTATGGATTGAAGAATGATTCCTAAAGATTGATTTGCCTGTTTTTTAGTGGTTTTTTTCCTGTTTTCAGTCAAAATCCTTTCTAGAGATTTGGCCATTCTTGTGCACATGGAGGTAAATTAGGCACTTTTCTGATTAAACACTAATGCCAAAGGCTTTAGAGAGGTTTCCTCTTCATAGAACAAAACTTTTTAGATCCAAAACGAGCTCTATACAGAACCTTTGTCTTGAATTTTGTGTGAGGGGAGATAAAGGAGCTCCTGTGTGGGCTGCCAGTTTGTGTTTACTCTGGAAATAACAACTTTGAGTTCTTTTTGGGGACAGGGAGCCAAAACCTGGCCTGGGGTTCTGCTTGATCCCAGCAGTCGTGGTCTCCTTAAGCTTGAAGAATAAGAAGATTCTTCAGGTTTCAAGTTAGGTATCATCAGTTTTCTCTCCATTGCTACAGAAGGAGGAGGCTGAAGTGTTTTCATTTCATTTCAAGTAGTTTTTAGTAGAGAAAAGGAAGCTAAAAGAGAAGAATGAGCATCACTTTAATGTTTGTGCTTCAGGACCAGTGCTGCCCAACAGAGAGGGATGAATGATGATGGGAGGTTTCAGAGCAGGGGAGCTCAGTCCTGTTTGCAGGATCCCTGGAACACTGCTATGGAGAGAGATTCCTTTTCCACTGCCAGCCCTGCCTGGATTCCCAGCAGCCACTGTGAGAGAAAGGGACAACAATTCTGACTCATCATCACTGCAGAGTGAAGATGCACCTGATTTACAGCAGAGTCATCCTGGGACACAGCTGCAGGTACTGCTCACTGTTTATTGGGGGTTTTTAAGCCAACCCAAACTGCAAATATACACAGAAAAACACCAGAGTAGATTATTACAGCTGGTTTTAAAACCAAAACCCACTGATTACTCTGAAACATTGCTCTGCTCCCTTGTCTGGGAGATCCTCACCCTGTGATTTGCAGGTTGCCCCCAATACTTACAAATCACAACAGAGTTGGGAAAAATCCCTGCTTGAATTCTGCTGTCTTCTACAGAATCCAAGTGAAGTGTGATTCGGGCTTTTTGGTTCCTGTTGCTTGAGGTTCAGTCACTTCCCAGGGGCAGCTGCAGGCTTGGATCCATGCTGGGAATTAGAGGAAGGACTCCATGTGTCCAGCTGTATCCTCAGAACCTCCTTTCCACAATTCAGGATAATCTTGTTACAAGGCTGACACAGCTCCTGTTGGTCTCTAAATTCCAGTTCTATTTGCTGTTATACAAATAGCTGTAGAATAGTTACATCTGGCTGCACATCACAGAGAAAATTACAGCTGCTGTGGCTTGGAATCACCTGCCACCTGATCCCAGCTTTATCTGTGAAGAGAAACACTGAGAATCATATTTATGCCTAATAAAATGAAGAGCAAAAGTTGCATGACAAGTTCTGTAAGGAGAGATCTTTAGCATGCTGTGATTGTCAGGCAAATGCTTATGAGTGTTTTTGTAAAAATCCCATAAATGGCTGTGCTGAACACTCAGTGTCACTTTGTGAATTAACCAGAATTTCCCAGAATATCCTGAGCTGAAGGAACCCACAGGGATCATCAGGTCCAGGTGGTGAACACCAGCTGACACTGCAAAAGATAGGCCTTAGGAGTTTATATGAAGAAAAATCCCCAAATCTATTTTACTTAATCTCTAGTTGGGGTTTTTTTGTCAAAAGAGAAAAAGTGAAAATAGAGTCAGGTCAAGGAACAAGTAAGATAAGATTAAGGGTTTAGGCTGCATCTTAGCTGTTATCACTGACAGTGCAGCACTGATGGCTCCCTCCTTTAAGCTTAAACCTCTTTTTATTTCCTACTGGCACCAGATTACAAATCATCCCTCACAGATGTGAGCTGTGATAGCCAGGATGGACCCAAAGGTGAGTTCCAAGCTGATGAAATCCATGTGCAAAAGCCACTGCTCCTAAATCCAGCTCTAGGATAAGATCCTGCCCTTGGACAATGCTCCTGCTCCTCTACCACAAAACAAGGAATGGGAAAAGGCAAAAAGGCAGAACTATTGAGCTCTGGATGGAACAGCACCCACCCAGCTCAGCCTGGAACAGCTGATACGTGGCTGGATTTCGGATTGTGGAGGCAATGAACACCTCAGGAGCTTTCCTGTCTGCTCTGGAGGTGGAGAGTTTCTGTAGCATCCCAATGAGGGCTACAATTATCTCAGGATCATACACCACATCTAAAAGAAAAAAAAACATACAATATTTATTGAGAATTGAGCAAAAACCGGACAAAAAACTGCAAAGCAGAAATAAAATCTTCACAGTGCAGGAGAATATTGATATTTTATGGGCTATGCCCTCATCACTAAAAATCAGTGCTCCTTTTTGTAAATGGATTGTCAGATATTTTATTTAAGCCCATCCTAAGGGAGGCAGCAGAACCACTGAGTGTTGGTGCTCTGTTCCCACTGCCCCTGGCAAAACAAAGCTGCCTTGTTAGGAATGAGTGGTTTAGAAGCTGCTGCCAAGGAGTTTTCATCTGGAGTCATTCCCTGGAGAGCAGAAATGGTGCTGAGAGGTCAGGGAACACCAAGGGGAGCAGAGTGCTGATGCTCAGGGGGGGCTGTTTCCTACACAGAGGAGTGCAGGTGTGAAGGTTTCCTACACTGAGGTGTGCAGGTGTGAAGGTTTCCTACACTGAGGAGTGCAGGTGTGAAGGTTTCCTACACTGAGGTGTGCAGGTGTGCAGGTTTCCTACACAGAGGAGTGCAGGTGTGTGCTCCACTGCAGTTACTCGTGCTGCAGTGAGTAACAGCAAATAGAGAGATGTCAGTGCCCCTCAGCTCTTCCCTTCAGAGTGCAGCTGGGGCTGGTTTGGGCACTGAGCAGTGTCACTGCCATTAGGTACCATGCAGGGACTTCATTTTATACAATTCCCAATCACTGCATCCTGTGATACCTGGGATGCCAAAGACATTTTTGCACCTGGATTCTCAGGTTTTTTCTTTGCAAAGCCCCAAATCAGGGTGTAAGTCCTACAGCTGAGGCATTCTGCTCTCACTGGGTATCACCACCATCATCCTACTGCCACTAGGTTTTCCACGACTAATTTTTTATAGATCTCCCTCTGATTTTATACACAGACAAGTCCTAACACAGTCTGTAGTTGGTTGTTGTTATTTGTTACTCCTCAAGAGGCTGCTGGGGTTGCTGAGCCCTGCCCACCCCTGCTCCCTGTGGTACCTGCTGCAATCACAACATCAGCTCTGAGAGGCAGCAGCTGTTTCTCTGTCACTGAGCCCCAATCCAGCTCAGCCACAATCACTTTTGGGGTTTGGCAGCTCTGTCCTTCCCCCTCCTGTCCTTGGGACTCTGTCTGGGGGCTCCAGGTCCCGTCAGGCTCCGGGCTGAGGCCGTTCAGCTGCAGGTTCTCCCCCAGCTGGCTGAGAACACGGGGGTGGCAGTCACTGAATATGAATGTCCTGGGTTGGCAGCTCTTGCAGATGGCAATTCCAGTGAAGCCAACCCCACTTCCCAGTTCCAGGATTGTCCTGAGGGTAATGGAGTAAAAAGGACTATCAGGACTCTGCATTGAGTTAAAATCAAAACATTCTAAATATAATTAAAGGTAAAATCAGTTCCAGATAATTACAATAATTTTTGAGTGAACCGTCCACAATCTAACCTTTGTCCCAAACAACTGGAGAGCTGGGAATAACTGAGGGTGGAATTGTCAGCATAAAATTAATTAGCTGAAATGCTGATTTCTGTAAGGCACAAAGCATTCCCACCACAGGGAGGAGAGACATTCCCACCTGGCTTTGGCCATCTGCAGCAAAGTTGTTTCCTCCTGAGCTGGCTCTCCAGCTTTTAGTCAGTGGAGAGAAACAGACACTGGGCAGCACAGTGCCTTCCCCTGTGAGTTTAATTAT
This sequence comes from Melospiza georgiana, assembly GCF_028018845.1. Taxonomy (NCBI): domain Eukaryota; kingdom Metazoa; phylum Chordata; class Aves; order Passeriformes; family Passerellidae; genus Melospiza; species Melospiza georgiana. Next base: position 15,272,771 of record NC_080445.1, read on the forward strand.
TATTAAATTATCTTTCCTCAAAACTCCTTGCTCATCTTGACTGCTTATAAATAAATTGGAAATGATGTGATCAGAGCTGCACACTAATCTAATGTAAATAATCCTTCGTGAATTCCATCATGAGGTGAAGGTCATTAATGAAATTACTGAAAACTGAACAGTTGACCTCTGACAGAGCAGGTCAGACTGCACAGTGCAAGGGTGCCATCCCAAACCAGGCCCTCTCCTGGGTTAAAGTTGGCAGAACAGACAAGAGCAGCAATTACTCAGCAGCAAAAGGGTGTCATGTCAGTTATTTTGGGTGCATAATCTGTTATTAAATATTTCTGTTATTAAACTACAGTAGTGTAGCTCACAGTACCAAAGGGCTGGAGCCAGGCTGGGAGAGCTGGGGGTGCTCACCTGGAGAGGAGAAGCTCCAGGGACACCTCAGAGCCCCTGCCAGGGCCTGAAGGGGCTCCAGGAGAGCTGCAGAGGGACTGGGGACAAGGGATGGAGGGACAGGACACAGGGAATGGCTCCCACTGCCAGAGGGCAGGGATGGATGGGATATTGGGAATTGGGAATTGTTCCCTGTGAGGGTGGGCAGGCCCTGGCACAGGGTGCCCAGAGCAGCTGTGGCTGCCCCTGCATCCCTGGCAGTGCCCAAGGCCAGGCTGGGCAGGGCTGGGAGCAGCCTGGGACAGTGGGAGGTGTCCCTGCCCATGGAATATGTCCCTTCCAGCCAAAGCCCTGGGTGACCCTGCAGGATCAGAGCTCTGTGGTGCTGCCATACCTGCCCCTGAAGAGGCTGGGGTTCTGCAGGGCCCACTGGGCCAGGTGCAGGGCAGCCTCCCAGGTGAGGAGCCCCGTGGTGCCCCCGGAGATCAGCGCTGTGCTCTCACAGAGGCTCACACAGTCCCCCGAGGGCTGCAGGACACAGAGAGGCAAAGATGCATCAGCACAGGCCATGACTGAGAGCTTACAATCAACAGGAGCACCTGGAAAAAGGCAGGAAGCACTCCAGGCTTCAGGGTGCGTTGCATTCACATTCCCTGAAGAAATTCCTTCACCCAGGGTTTTTCTCCTGGGAAGCTGAAAGGCAGCATGAGAGGCCTCAGAGAAAAGGAAAACAATTCTTATCTCATTTGCTTCTCCTGTGCTGTGCTCATCTGGAATGTGTCTGCAGATTGTTTACCCACAGGTGATTGTTTCATTGCATTCTGCTGTGAGTTGTTTTCACTCTTTGGCCAATCAGTGCCAAGCTGTGTCAGGACTCTAGAAAGAGTCACAAGTTTTCATTATTATCTTTTTAGCATTCTGTAAGTATCCTTTCTGTATTCTTTAGTATTGTATCCTTTAATATAATAGTAATAAATTAGCTTTCTGAAAACATGGAGTCAGATGCATCATTCCTGCCTTTGTCAGGGCACCCTGCATTTACAGTAAAGGTGGGTGTTTTTAAAGCCAATTATTGCTTCATTTGGGTGAGTAAATGTGGTTTAGAACAGTGCAGAGTCAGTTTTTACCAGTAAGTAGTTTTTGTAACAGTGAGTAGATTCTTCTTCTTCTTTCAGAACATCTGCCAGTGCCTCGTAGAGTTCATCCAGGGGTTCAGCAGCTGTGGATTCCAGCTGTGGGGGAGGAGAACAGGGCAGCTCTGAGCATCACATTGTCATGAAAGAGAAAACAACTGCACCCTAAGCCCCATTTTAGTACAGAGTATTTACACTGAATGTTGTGGTTGGTTATTACATGGGGTATTCTCATGGGAAAAAAAAAAAAAAAGAGAGAAAAACAAGTGAAAAATAAGCTGAAAAGCAGGAGGTACCTTTTTGATGAGCTCAGTCAAGAAGCACCTCCTGTACTTGGCTGAAGGAGGATATTTCACACACAGAGGGTGAAGAATTGTCTACAATGAGAAGAACCATGGAAACCAATTACCCAGGGCAGGGTTTAGGAAAGGCACTAAGGACCACAGCAGGACCATTAATTGGGTCTGGGAGCCATGAAATATTTTGGAATTTAGTCTGTACAAGAGATGCTAAGCCAGAAATTGAAATGGGATCATTTCTGACAGGCTTGTGAGTTTACAGAACTGTGGCCACAGAGTTCTTACTTTTTGTGGCAACAAAAATATCATTTTTTAATAGAGCAAAGAGGAAAACAGAGTGAGAATAATCCAATTTCCTCTCCTCTTTATTTTGCTCTTCCTTCTTTCCGTTTTGGCTTGCTGCCTGATTTGTGATCCGCAGGGACAGTTTAGCACCCCCATCCCTGTATCCCGAGCATCCCGGAGCCATTCACCACCACATCAGTGCTCCGGCACGCGGGTCTGTTTTGATCTAAGAACACCCAAATACCGGGCAAAGAAGGAAATCTGCGGTTCTGCGGGACCTAAAGAAGCACTGCAACACCAGATCACCGATCTCCGTATTTCTGAGCAATTCCGGCGGATTTGGGACACCCCGGTGATGGCACGGGGGTGACTCCGAGCCGCTCCTCACCTTGTGCAGAATATCCGCCAGCAGCGCGGAGTCCGGCGCGGTCCGCAGGCTTTGCTCGAGTTCCTAGAACGGGATAAATAGATAAATAAATAAATTAACAACGCCGCAGTGCCGCCTCCCCCCGCCCGGCCCCTCCGTACCGGCCAGGGCAGCGAGCGGAGCGGCCGCGCCGCCAGGAAGCGGCGCTGGAAGCGCAGGGCCAGGCCCGGGCACGGCTCGGCCATGGCCCCGGAGCACACACGGCCGGGCAGGCCCCGGTTCCCGGAGCAGGAGCCGCCCCGAGGGCGGAGCGGCGCCGCCCCACGGGCCCGGAGCACGGAACGGCCAGAGCGGGGATCGAACCCGCGACCCCCGGACACCGCTCCGCCACAGAGCTGCCCGGGCCGCCAGGGGGCGCTACGGACCCGCTGCCCAAGAGGGAACGGAGAGAGCGGGAAACACCGGGACGGGGGAAACACACACCGGGATGGGGGAAATACACACCGGGATGGGGGGGAACACACACCGGGATGGGGGGGAACACACACCGGGATGGGGGGGAACACACACCGGGATGGGGGGGAACACACCGGGACGGGGGGAACACACCGGGATGGGGGAACATCGAGATCATGGAACACTGCAATAGGGGAAACGTGGAATCACTGGATAAATGAATCATTGGGATCATAAGAACCATGGAAACGTTGTAATTATGGAATCGTGGAATCACTGGAAACATGGAAACACACAATCACAGAATATTGGAATAATGGAATCAAGGGATAATTGAATGGTTTGGCTGGGAAGGGTCATTAGAGACCATCCCACCCCTGCCGTGGGCAGGGTCACCTCCCACTGTCCCAGGCTGCTCCCAGCCCTGCCCAGCCTGGCCTTGGGCACTGCCAGGGATCCAGGGGCAGCCACAGCTGCTCTGGGCACCCTGTGCCAGGGCCTGCCCACCCTCACAGGGAACAATTCCCAATTCCCAATATCCCATCCAGCCCTGCCCTCTGCCAGTGGGAGCCATTCCCTGTGTCCTGTCCCTCCATGCTGTTACAAGTACACCTGCCCTATCTGCTCCCCGCGGGCACTGGAAGCGGCCCCAGATGAGTCCCCTGCGCTGTCCTTTCCCCAGCCCCTCCCGGTTTCCCTCACGGCACCACCTCAGCGGCCTTGCCCGGCGCGTCACCACTGCGCGCGCCGGGACGTCACCGCCGCGCGCCGCCGCGAAGGACACGGCGCCCGAGCGGGCCCGAACGGGACCGGAGTGACCTGAGCGGGGCCGAACCGAACCGGACCGGACCGGACCGAAGCGGAGCGGAGCGAGCGGCCCAGGCGGGCAGAGGCGCCATGAGCAGCCCCACGCAGGATGAGAGGCTGCGGGTGCAGCAGCTCCGCGCCCTGCGGCGCCGCTGGCTGCGGGACCAGGAGCTGAGCCCGCGGGAGCCGGTCCTGCCGCCGCAGCGGCTCGGGCCCGTGGCCGCCTTCTGGGAGCGCTTCCTGCGGCCCGGCGAGCCCTGGCGGCACCAGGTGAGCGGCGGGACGCGGGCACCGCGCGGCCTCGCCCGGCCCGCTGGCCCCGCCTGACCGCCCCTGTGCCCGCAGGTGCACAACTTCTACCAGGGCGGCCGCTTCGTGTTTCTGCGGGTGCTGCTCCCCGCCTGGGCCATCACCTACTTCGTGAAGTACCATCTCCTGGTGCGTGCGGGCCCGCCGGGGCAGGGAATGGCCGGGAAGGGCCGCGGGGATGCAGCGGGACTGGTCCCACAGCGGGTGGGGGACGGTGCTGCTCACGCTCGGCTGCTGATGAAGGTTATTCCCCGTGGCCTGTTCATCCCAAAGAATCACTCTTGTGACACCCTAGCTGCAGAGCTGCCCCCAGATCTGGGCCAACAGCAGCAGGACCTGGAGCTGCTGGAGAGAGTCCAGAGGAGCCCACGGAGATGCCCCAAGGGCTGGAGCCCCTCTGCTCTGGAGCCAGGCTGGCAGAGCTGGGGGTGCTCACTCACAGGGACACCTCAGAGCCCCTGCCAGGGCCTGAAGGGGCTCCAGGAGAGCTGGAGAGGGACTGGGGACAAGGGATGGAGGGACAGGACACAGGGAATGGCTCCCAGTGCCAGAGGGCAGGGCTGGATGGGATATTGGGAATTGGGAATTGTTCCCTGTGAGGGTGGGCAGGCCCTGGCACAGGGTGCCCAGAGCAGCTGTGGCTGCCCCTGGATCCCTGGCAGTGCCCGAGACCAGGGTGGACAGGGCTGGGAGTAACTTGGGATAGTGGAAGGGTTAAGGCCCCTTCCGACCAAAGTCATTCCATGATTTATGGCAGTGCCCAGCTTCTCCTGTGATCTGAGCAGAAAAGCTGTGACTGAATTGTTCCTGTCCTGCAGGAACAGCCCTGGGAATAACCAGGGCAGCAATTGGTGTGGGGAGGGAAAGGGCCAGCCCTGCCCTCCCTGGCAGGTGTGACTGCTGCAGCCTCAGGTGTTTCTCTCAGCAATGGAAGGTTTAACAGGACTTGTGCTTAGCACAGTTTGTATCCTGGAAGGGTCGTGGTGCCCATTTTGAACACCCTTTGTGCTTTCTCCAAGTAACACTGTTCTCTCTGCCCTTCCCTGTGTTCTCCCCCTGTTCCAGAAATTGCCGCACGGGGTGGTTGTGGCCAACCCACGGATATTCCCAGTAAGTCTCTCATGGCCTGTCTTATCTTCTGTCACACACACAGGAAGGGTTTCCAGGGAGCATCTGGGAAATGTCCAGTGACAGCTTTCCCAAGAGATGTGCTGGGTCCTGTGGGCAGCATAGCAACAGTGGGTTTGGCACTTTAATCTTGTCTCAGTGCCTGTTTCAGTGTTACCTCTCAGTACCATCTGGCTGATGCTGCCCCTCCTGGGTGGGAAATACAAACATTCCCTTTGGGAATGGGTGTCCAAAGCCCCAGTGATTGTTTACACATGGAATCACACAGGAGTGGCTCTGCTTCTCCTTGTTAAGCCCTGAGAATGTTGGTTCTGGCTTGGTCCCACTTGTCCCTGAAGGTGCCCCACACTCGGGTGTCCCCAAAGAGTTGTGTCACCTCAGCTTGGGACAAGTTGTATGAAGCAGAGAGTGTCACAATGTTTGGTATTTTCTTTTCCAGGCTGCTCTGAGCTGTTACTGATGGGTGTAATGAGTCAGAGGGCAAATATTCCTACAGAAAATCAGCTCTGCCCTTTCTTACTGCTGCCCATTTTTGGCATAACACCTCCTAATCAGCTCTGTCTAAAATAAAATTATAAATTATTACATCCCAAACAGCCACAAAGCAACATGCTGAAGGTCAAGCTGTTGGCCTCTGTCCTTAGCCTCATTTTTCAGTTGAGTTAGGGCAGCTCAGCAGGCCAGGACTGTGCCTGGAGCTGGAACAAGTGACACTGGGGCAGCAGGTTGATTTTTGAGGGTTTCCATGGCTCTCCATGGGCTCTGGGCCATGGGGTTGGACTCGCTGATCACTGCTGGAGGGGATTATGCAGTGCTAGAAGTAATTTTTAAAACAAAGCAGCTCAAAATGTGTGGCTGCTGTTCTGTAGTGAAAACAAGGGGTAAAGCAAGCACAGGCTCCAGGAAATTTTGCTGTGATGTTATTCCAGCATTCTGGGGACGTTGGAGGAATTAGAGTGTTCTGGGTGTGTTGTGAGATTCTTGCCTGAAGTGGGGACAGTTGCAGGTTCCCTGAAGGACTGGGCTGTGTGGGGGGAGCCTGGGTGCCACAGGGAATGCTCACCATGCTCTCTTCCCACAGGGGGACAGGATTTTAGAGACTGGAGAGATCATGCCACCCCTGAAAGATGAGCACCACAGGCACCACTGATGGCCAGGAGCTGATTTCCTCTGTGGGGGAACATGGCCAGAGCTGCACCTGCTGTGTCTGTTCCATAAAAGAGTGTTCACTGGGCATTGTCTCAGCTCCTCTGTCATTTACTGTCCCATTAATCCATGTCATTCCAGGTGTTCCTCCTGTGGGAGTTCATTATTGCTGGATCCTGGGGATCTCTCAGCTCTCAGTGAGCCCTGGCAGAAGGACAGTGTGGGCTTGGGGTGACCAGAGAGACACTCCAGATCTCAGGGATTTTGGAGCAGAGCTGAGCCCCTCACACACTTGGTTCTCCTCTCCCACTCTACCAACCCCTTCTGACAGACTTCCAGACATTCCACCTTTGTCATCCCACCTCTCTGCCTAGGGGGGGTGGCAGAAGAGGCCCTGCTGCCAAAACCCTTTTTACCACTCTTCCCTCTGCCTTCAGCCCTTTCTGAGGAAGAGTCTTCCAGCCCCCACATCCCAGGGGCACTTTGCACTGGGAAGACTGGTCTCTTAAAGAGCAGTGATGCCTGTGGGTCCCTCCCAACCTGACATATTCTATGATCTGAAGGCTTTAGTAGGTACTTTGGGGATAGGAATGGTTAAACCACAATCCAAAGGGTAACCTGGGTGCCTGTGACACAATTCCCTCATGGAGCCATGAGAGAGCAGCCCAGCCTGTGTGTGTGAGGAGCAGGGGACAGGTCAGAGCCCCTGTACTGTGTTTGGGGACAGCCAGACTCCTCATAATGGAGTAGGGACTGGAACCATCAGGGCTGTGGCAAACACAGGGAAAACCCCAGCACTCAAAGGAGATGAGGGAGGCCATGGACCCCAGGCCCTTGCCAAAGCCACATCCCTTTCTTTCCTTGGCCACACAGTGGCTCAGGGTGAGACAGCACTGAGGAATGAACTGGGGGGCAGCAGGATCCTCTGGGTCATCCCTGGGGAAGGTTGGGGGTCACTGGGGGGGTGGGAGAGTGAGCAGGGGCTGTAGGGGAGCACTGGGGACGTAGAGAGTCAGGGGGAGCCTGGGAGTTGAGGGGTGCTGGCGCTGGTAGAGGGGCTGCAGGGGGATGAGACTTGTCCTTCCCAAGGCCCTGGGGGTCCCTGTCACCACCCCTGCCCCAAGGTGTGCCCAAGGGCCACAGTGAGCCCACCCCCCTGGCCAGTGATCAGGGGTGGCCTTCCCTCCCTGGGCTCCCCTGACACCCCCACCCCACTGAGGACAGCTGGGGTACCCCAAATCCCTGGCTCCCCAGGCACTTGTGCAGTGCTTGTGAGGAACTGGGGACTGTGACATCTCCTGGGGACTCCACACACCCAGGGGGATGGATGCCTGATACTCCCCGAGCTCCCAGATTCCCCCAAGAATGCCCTGATACTCCCAGGACTCTCCAATTCCCCTAAGGAGATGCTGACAACTCTCCTCCTCTAGTGAGAATTCCCCCAGGACTGCAGGGAATTCCTTGTACCCCCAGAGTGCTATGAGCACTCCCACAGCTCCAGCAATCCTAGAGACACCCCAATTCCCCATGTCCCTGTGATATGGGGCCCAGGGGGCCATTTTAGGCACAGACTCAGTCCCAGGGACAGGTGTGGGGCCCTGGGGTCACCTGGGGGCTTTGGAACAGATAATCCTCCCTGAACAGAGGGGATGGATACCTTTCCCTCAAGCAGGGAGAGGTTTGAGTGTCATTACCACATAAAAAAAGACAACAGAGCACCTTGAACATGTCCTGGCACAGCTGCAGCAGGAGCATTCACCTCCATCCCCTGAGCTGTCCCACTGCAGGTGACAGCACGTGGTGCTGGGCAAGCAGGAGGAGCCACGAGCCTGGTGTGAGCCCAGGCACTGCTGACAGCTGCTGGTCCATGTGCCTCCACAAACACAGGGTGCATCTCCCCTGGGCCATCCCTGCACCTCTCAAAGTCACTGAGTCCCATTTCCCTCACACCACAAATGTGGGAGATGCATTCTCTTGACAATGAAAGCAAAATCTGGGTTTGTACCACATTGTTCCCTCAGGTGCCCTCAGTGTTGCACACACAGATATTACACACAGCTCTACATCTACATAACTTTGAGATCCCTACCACTAAAAACATATCACTGACCAGTGATAGATGCACACATAGACAATCACAGAGTCATGGAGTGGTTTGGGTTGAAGGAACTTTAAATATCATCTTGACTCACCCCCTGCCATGGGCAGGAACACCTTTCACTGTCCCAGCCTGGCCTTGGACATTTCCAGGGATCCAGGGGCAGCCACAGCAGCTCTGGGCACCCTGTGCCAGGGCCTGCCCACCCTTATACAATATATACATTATATATTTAGTCAAGGGTTGCATTTCCTTGTTAAGATAGAAGATTAGAACCAAATTTAAAAACTATTAGCAGAACTACAAATTGTCAACAAAACTTTTTCAGTTCTTGTTCCTTTCTCCTCTTTAGATGTATAGAAAGGGTGAGCTGTAAGAGTGTGCCCCCTGTTAACTGAGTGACAAAACTATCCTTTGTCCCCTCAAAAAAGAAAGAAGCCCAGAAGTTTCTCTGCTTGATTAGCTGAAAAAAGCCACGTCATAGGCCCAGGGGACTTCACCTCAAACTTAAAGATAGCTAATTAAACAGAAGCCAAAAGGTCCCACCTAAGCAATTAACTAAAAAAAAAAGAGGAAAACAAAGAAACGAATGGCTTTGTAAAGTGTTTTACCAGGAACAAGAAAGTCTGACACCCAGCTCCGTTTTTCTGTTTGTTATTTTGCCTTTTATTAAACCTTTTTGTTTCCAACACTGCAACAAAAGCCATCCTACCAATTTTTATGCCTCCAAAGATAGCTGAGCTATCTAAGGTGTGTTAGAGCCCTCCAAAGCTTATTAAACCTAACTCAAAGAAGCTACTCTAACACTTCTTTGCACCTGCCTTGCACCTTCCATTGCAACAGCTCAAGGAGGAAATCTCCTCCCAAAACAATGATGGATCTAAGGCTTTCTGTCCTGCCCTCTGACAGCCACCAGGACCTGCAGCTGGCAGGGCTGAGGGCAGGCACCAGGAAAAGCCACTTGCCACTGTGAAGGGGAGGTCACAGCAGAGGTGAGAACTGAGGGAAGGCTCAGTCAAGCTTGGTGTCCTGGGAAATCCCGTGGGAGATCCTGGCATGTGGAACATGCCAACCCTTCCTCTCTCTCACCTGAGGTGCCTCAGGCAGGAGCTGCTGGTTCCAGCAGTGCCAGAACACAACAGGGAATTCTCCCTGTGCATCCTCCAGTCCCTGCCAGCCCTGGGTGTGTACCCTGGCCTTGGCCAGCTGGGTCTGCTCCAGGCCACCTCCCGTGCTCTGGGGTGTCCCATGGCACAGCAGCTCGGGACCAGGGCCAGGGGAGCTCTCAGGGACATCCAGAGCCGTGTCTGGGCTGACACACATCGATCCACGGCTCTTGGGTCTCACTGTGCCAGTCCATGGCGTGGGGATGGTGCCTCAGGTTTTGGCTTTTTTTCAGAATCTATTTTTCAGATTCTGCACTGCTTTAGTGTGCACTTCTGAACTTTGTATTAGGGAATGGTAAGCTCTATTCACAGAGTAGGGAGACAAAACAATTCCTTGTCTAGCAGGGGATTAAGGACAAATGATCCAAATATCAGGCCCAAGAGCACAAAAAATGGAGAAAAATAAGCAGGATGGGACTGCATAACTTAAAGCTGTCATTGGATAATGAACTCCAATATGTAAATAGTCTAGAACTTATAAAAGTGAGAGACCCCGTGACTGGTTGTGCATTTTGTGACCATTTTGGTTCATCTTGGGCGCAGCCCTGGCTGGGCTCTTGTGCTGCCCAAGGTGGATCCATTGAGCCCTCCTAACAAATCCCTGCTTTATTCTGTAACTCTGCCCAGTCTCTGTTCTGGGGCAGCCTGCACAAGGCACCAGGGAGAGCTGGCTGACACTCTCCTCTGACAGATTTGGGAAGTGCTGGTGGTGGGGGAGAACCTTTGCAGCCAGAGGAAAGCAAGGTTTGTATGGTCAGGAAAAGCTCAGGATGGTCCAGGCAGCTCCAGGAAAAGCCCTGGAATGGTTTTAGGAGGCATGGCAGGTGGAAGAGAAGCTGGGCAACAACACTTGGAAATTATTGTTTCTGTTTCTATTATTGCTCAGGGCAGAGCAGGAGGTGACATTCCTCTCACCTTTCACTCCCAGGAATGCAGCTCACTGCAATATTGATGCCTCTGCTGCACCAACTGAATGTTAGATCCACTTTATCATCCAAGACAGGAACAGGAATTATCCTGGAATAACTGGAAACCTCTGTCTTTCTGCAGTGCTCACAGATGTGATGGGCAATGCCAGTTATGGGCCTCAGTTTATCCAGCTAAAATTAGGGAATGGGGATCCCAGTTCATTGAATTTCTGACAGGCTGGCAGAGCTGGGGGTGCTCACCTGGAGAGGAGAAGCTCCAGGGACACCTCAGAGCCCCTGCCAGGGCCTGAAGGGGCTCCAGGAGAGCTGGAGAGGGACTGGGGACAAGGGATGGAGGGACAGGACACAGGGAATGGCTCCCAGTGCCAGAGGGCAGGGATGGATGGGATATTGGGAATTGGGAATTGTTCCCTGTGAGGGTGGGCAGGCCCTGGCACAGGGTGCCCAGAGCAGCTGTGGCTGCCCCTGGATCCCTGGCAGTGCCCAAGGCCAGGCTGGGCAGGGCTGGGAGCAGCCTGGGACAGTGGGAGGTGTCCCTGCCATGGCAGGGGTGGGAATGGGATGAGCTTTACAGTCCCTTCCAAGCCAAACCTTCCCACGATTGTAATTCCTAACTGAACACACTGAAAACATTCACTTTTTGAAAGCCCTTTCTAACTGGGCCAAGTTTGCTTCACACATTTATTCTTCACATAAAGATGGCCAGGCTGGTGACATAATTCCAGCCAAGAAGTCCCTGTCATGCCAGGGCTGGGCTCTGTGCTGTGAGGATGTTGAAGCCCACAGGAGCTGCAGGGGCTCGTTGGACTTGATGATCCTGGTGGGTCCCTTCCAGCTTGGGATATTCCATAATCCTGTGATATTGGGAATACCTGCTCTGTGCTTTCCTCAGGCACTGTTGGAGCACCAAGCCCTCAACTTCCCCAGACCAGGAATCCCATCTGTGAGTGAGGGCAGCATGGGGCTGCTTCTCCCCTGGCCCACGCCAAAGAACAGCAGCAGAACTGTCTGCAGCCTCTAGAAAAGATGTCTGCAAATAAATGTGTTGATATGACTGGCAGTCACATTTTACAGAGGGATGAAGGGAAGCCCAAGCTCTTCATCAGCTTTTGGTCCCTGCATTGTGCTACAGAAGGTTTCATGAACTTTTGCCATTTCAGCACCCCACAGAGAAAGCCTGAGATGCCCTTTGGGGAGGGTCCAACAGCCTGAAGATAATATTCTCCTCACTCTTTAGCAACTGTCATGTTTCACTTAGCAGGCAGTGATTGCCTTCCAAGACTGGTGGCTGCAATGATGCTGCTTTTGCTGGAACAACGACCACCGACTTCCATCAGGGTGTGCCGGACCAGCTGGGCTGGGTCCCATCTGGGGCCCTCTCTCTGTTTTCCCTCACGGCTCCGGGAGGGAGCAGCCCAGCACGGAGAGTCGGACCGCTCCCATCTCTCATCTCTGTGGGGTGGGAGGGTGTGAAGGCGCTTCTTAGCCCGGCGAGTCTGGCCTTGGTTTGGCTCGGGACGTGGGTCGGAACTGCGAGGCCGGGTGGGTGCAGACCCCGGCCCGGCCCCGCTCCCAGTCCCACGCCGAACCGCGGCTGCACATCGCCCGCAGCGCCGAGCACATCGCCGCGGCCCCACCTTCGCTTCATGTGCCGCCAGGTCATTAAAGCTGTAATTATGAGCGGTGTCTGCCCAGGTTGGCTCAGCCGCGGGCTCTGCTCCGCACAGGGAACGCCCGGATCCTCCATCCCCTCACGGCGGCGCCTTCAGGGGAGCGCCGGGGACGCTCATGGGCGCACGGAGCCTCCGTATGAGGGCTCAGGGCCACGCACCCGCCTTTCCCAAACCGCGGCCTCGGACGAACGGAGCCACGGGATCCCCGGAGCACGCCAAGACCCTCCGGGACCCTCCGGGACCCTCACCCCTCCGGGTCCCACCGCCCCCGCGGCCAGCGCCGCCTGCGCTGCGACCCCCGGCCGGGGGTGGGCGCTCTCTCAAGGGCCGCAAGGCACGCTGGGAGTCGTAGTCCTCGCCCACCGCACAGCGCCGGCCGCCCCTCAACGGCCGCTGCGGCCCGCGCCCTCCGCGCGCCCGGAGCTCGCCGCTCCCTCGGGCCCGAACCACCGCCGCTGCCCGGGACTCCGCCGGGCCTGCCCCGGCCCCGAACCGCCGCTCCCGGTGCCCCGCTCGGCGGCCGCTTTCCGCTTCCTGCGCGCGGCGCCCCTCGGGGCTCGTAGTCCCGCCGCGCTATTCACGACGGTCCCTGCGCTGTCTCCGCGCCGCACGCCCGCGGCCGGGACGGGGCGCTGCGCCACGGCGGCGGCGTAGGGCGGGCGCGGGGCTCGGGCGGGCGGGAGGAAGGGCCGGCGGGGCGGCCGGAGCGGGCGCGAGCTGCTCCGCTCGGGGGAACGCGCGGGGCCGGGGGGACGGAGCGGCAGCGCGGCGCCTCCACCCCCAGGTGAGCGGCGACGGGGGCGCGGGGGAAGGGAGCGGGGACGGGCCGGCCGCCCGGGGCCTCCCGCTGCAGCCCCGCGGGCCGCCCGGGGCTCTCCCGGCCGGAGGCGTCGGCTGGGCCCCGCCGCCCCCGGGCCGCCCCGCACCACCTGTTGCCGGTGGGCCCGCGCGGGGGCCGGAGGCCGGGGCGGCCCGGGGGGGCGGGCGGTGCCGGGGTCCCGGCTCGGGGCTGTGCGGCGGCCGGGGCGCCTTGCCCGGGGCTGCGGGGAGACCCGGGGGCTGCGGGGGCCCCGCTCGCCCCCGGCCCGGCCGCACGGCCGGAGGGGTTTTAACGGGCTTGAGGGTCGTGCAGCAGCCGGGGGGGACGGGGCGGCTCCGTGACTGGCCGCCTCAGGCTGCAGTGCCTGCCCTGCCTGCGCCCCGCAGCTCCCGGTCCTGCCGCGGGCAGGGCACGCCTGGGGCACCGCCGAGCGCCGGCCCCGGGCTGGAGCACGGCAGAGCCCCCAGCGCCCCGGGCTGCCTGTCCTGCAGTTCTTCACTCTCACCTCCAGCTCAGACACCCGCGCTGGGGCTGAGCAGGGCTTTATGCAGAGTTTCTCGTGCCTCTGCGAGTTTGCCCTTTAGAATCAGTTGTCTGGCTGTTACCCTTGGGTCTTGAACATCCTAAGGCTGTTGGGTCCCAGTGTCTCATCAAGACCCCTGGATTTTGCTGCATGTCAGCTCAGCTGCAGCTGAAGCATCTCAGCCTCCAGGTCCTGGATGCAGGAGTCTTAGAGGATGGAAAAGCTCTGTGCTTGCCAGCCTCTCCATTTACTGAGCTCTCTCCTCTCCCTGCTCCTGGGGTGCATCCCCCCAAGCACCAGGAAACCACTGTTCAGGGTGATCATCCGTGGGCCTTTTAGAGGAGATGGGATAATGTGAACGTTGTGTTTGAAATGTCAGACTGTTTCCTCCAAGCTGGGGATCTCAGTGGAGCTTGGCTCTCCATAGGCCCGCAGGCCCGGGATGCGGCTGGGTGCGTTCCCATGGTCGGACAGAAGGTTTTGTGGGAATTGCTCCGTGCACATGGCCTGGGGCACTGGTGCAGGACACTGCTGCACTGCTGTGTGCTGTGGGTGGGTCAAGAGCTGATGGAGACTGGGAGATGTGTTTGGAGAGAGCCGAGGTGAGGGGTGCATATCCCAGACTGTGGCTCTGAATGCAGAGATCTTGCCGTGCTTTGCACGTTGTCACCTGGGACTTGTGCTTCAGGGCTGTGCTCTTCCCTAAACTGGAGCACACCTGCAGTGACAGACTGGCTGCCTGTGACTCCGAGAGTCTGCTGGTGGCTTTTGTCTGGCCATTTTTTGAGATCCTGCTGAACAGTCTGGCTCGTGCCCCTGAGTGCACCAGAGCAGGGCTGAGCTGTCTGAGCATAACCTGTGCAAGGCATGATTCAAATTACCCTGATTTTGTGTGTGTGGGGATATTAACTCATTTTGAATTGCATCAGCTTCTGTTTGCATCCAAGGCTTTAGGAGTTGGAGGCAGAAGCAAGACCCAGCATTGCTCCCTTCCCGGGAGGGGTGGAATGGCTGGAGAGCCCTTTGAAGGCCTGATGTGAGTGGCTGGCTTTGCTAAGCCCGGTTGCTTTGGCAGGAGGGAGAGCAGCCTCCTCCAGCCTGATGACTTGGTGCATAAGGGAACTGGAGGCGTGGGCCAGGCACGGTGTCTCCTGAATCAGAATAAATCTTGGAAAACAACCCAGAAGTGCTAAAGTTGCACGTAAAAAAGGTCAGGCGGCGTGCCCAGACTCGGAGCTGTCTCGTAGTGGCGGAAGGGCTGGGTGACCCCACAGAGGAGCCTGGATGTCCTCAGCAGATGCACTGATTGCCCCTCACTCTCCTGCTTGCTCCCCCCTTATCTTTGCTCTGGCACCCTTTATCTGTGCTTGGAATTCTGCTGCCTTTGCAGAGGGAAGTGGCCACGGCCCTGGTGTTCTCTCAGCCAGCTGAGAGCAGTTGGCTTTGACTCATGGAAAACACTGCTGCTCTCTTCTGTCCTGGAGGTTTTGTGGGGGCTTTCCAGGTTTGTGCTGGTTGCACGTGAGATCTGTGAGATCTAGAGAGAGACTCAGCCTGTGTCGTTTGCCCATGGTTGTGTTAATCCCCGCTGCTGGAAACATCGTCTGCTCCTAGGTGGAGAAATGCTGTTTTCCTCCCATCTTCCCACTTCATCTGAATCCAGGCTTGTTTCTTTCTGGCTTTGTTCTGACCCTTCCTGTGAACAGAGGGGTCTGGGAAGGACCTGACCCTGTGGCATTTCTCCAAGTGAGGATTTTTGTGAAGCAGAGGGAAGCTGGAGCGAGGGACTGTGGCTGCCTGCGGTCAGAGGAGGCAGATTGGACAGTGTGTGTCGGCCCAGTGTCCTGCCACCACGGCTCTCTCCCAGTGCCCTGAGCTGAGGAGAACTTTGTGAGCCCCTGTTTTGCTGGAACTTGGGGCTCTGATCAAGGTCACACTCAGTGCAGCCTTGGGTGGGAAAGCTGCTTATGCGGGTGGGACAGGTGAGTCAGTGGCTTCCTCCTCATTTTCCGTCATAATCCCACTCTGGAGCGAAGCGAGCTGCCTCCCTGCTCCTCTGCATCTGCCTGTGCTCACCTCAGCTTTGCTGCCTGCTGTTGGAGCCTTCCTGAGAGGCTCCCTGCTCTCCAGGCCACAGTCACCAGGCTGGGCAGGGAGGAGCAGGCTGCTCCCAATTTCTGTCACATTTGCTGTTTGGAGTGTTGACACTTGCCTTGCGTTTAGCAGTGGCAGCTGAGGAAGCCAAGAGAGGCTGAAGAGCTGCTGCCTGCTCATGAGAAACATTTAACTCTTGCCCTCACAGCTCCCTTCCCCGTGTGCTGGCAGCTCTCAGGTTGGCTGAGAGGAAATGCTGGTGGTGTTCCCAAAATTATTTGGTGTTCAGTTGCTCAAAGGATGAGGAGGGTTTTTGTGTGCCATTTCCTCTTGCTCTGGAAGAAAAGAACGCTGGTGCCCTGGTGCCTAGGGAGAAGGGGGAGCCCTGGCAAGGAAATAGGATCCAGAGAAATGTGTCACCAGCAGAAAGAGCAATTGTTTTCCTGCATTTCCATGGCAGAGCCTTGTCCTGTTGAGGCAGCCCGTGTTTGACAGCCAAGATAATACATTTATATTGATGTAATTAGCGGGATGTGGAGTTTGCTGAATGGCTCGGGGGCAGCCTGCTTTTCAGACTAACTCCAGCAAATAGATCAGGGAGGATTGGAAAGCTGCCGTGGGTTGCTGGAATTGGCCCGTTGGGTTTCTGGAGGTTGAATACATAACTGCTGATATTTCCTATTGTGCTGTACCCTGCCTATTTGAAAAGAAAATAACTCAAGGGAACATGGGGCTATTTTTGCCAGCTTGAGATGATCAAGTTTGATTTCTAAAAACTGAAGCCGAGTCTTTAGGCTTGCACATTAAAACCAGTGTTGGAACCATATCTCTGTTCCTCCACAAATGCGTGCCTCCACACTTTGCCAACGGTGTGAACTCTAATGAGTGTTCATAAAAAAAGAAAGAGCTTTTCTTTTCCTGCAGTGCAGCCCCTTTTGTAGGAGATGCTGTGGGCCTGAGCAGGCTCAGCACCAGGGATGGTGGCAGTGTCACTGTGTCAGGGGACTGAGCTGGTGTCCTGTCCCAGCCCTGGCGTGAGCAGCCCTGATAACCTCAGGGTTATCAGTGCATTCTCAGTTTGGTGAAATAGAGACCAAGACCTTACAAAAAGCTGTTGTCCTCCTCCAGTGATGCTGCCCAGCTCCATTTCTAATGTGATGCTTCCAGTGGCACCAAAGTTTCCCCTTCAGCATCTTGTTCCCAGTCCCAGCCCAGGTGATTTCAGTTTACTGAGGATATCACAGGCGGCTTCCCAACTTGTGTCCTTCTGCTCCTGTAACAAAAAGAGAAAGTTACTCATGGACAGCTTTGCTGGCAGCAAATCCCCTGTGTTTGTGCTGGTCTGTGGAAGTGGGAGCACAGCACCAGGGTCTTTGTGTGCTGAGCTCTGTGCTCAATCCACAGAGGCTGCAGCACTGGTGTGGTCAAGGTCTTGCTCTCCAGCTTGCCCCTTGTCAGTCTGCTTCCTGCAGACTCTGGCCAGCAGGCAGAGCTCGGGAAGTCCTTGGAATTCCAGCCCTGGCCAGCAGGTCTGTGCTGAGCTGCTGGGGGCTGAGTGCTTTCCCTTCCTATCCCCTGGAATGTGCAAGGATACTGATGTGATGTGGCACTTGGGGGGTGCTCTGGCTGCTGGTGTTGGTCTCCCTGCCTCGTTAGCTCTCCTGATTCTCCTGCCTTTCAGTGCAGGAGAAGCTCAGTGAGTGCCTTGGAGGGGCTGTGGGCCTGGAATTCCCTGTGCAGCTGCACAGACCCTTGGGCTAAAAGGATCAGGGTGGTCCTTTTGAGCCTGAAGGGTTCCTGAATTCCCTTATTAACTCATTACTGCTCCTGTTCCTGGCCCATTCTGTACACCCTCCCTCAGCAGCACCTGTCCAGGTGTTCAGCACAGGGCACCTTCTCCCCACTGCCTGGAATTGTCAGTGCTGGGGAGTGCTGGAAGAGAAAAGCTCTTTGTGAATTCATCACCTACCCCAGGGGTATCACACTGCATCTGATGGTGTGGCTGTGGGGATGGTGAGCAAGGTGAGGGGGCAGAATGGGTCCCTTGCTCTGCCATGCTGCTAAAGAGGCTCACTGATCACATGGTGCCAGCTGAATCCTTATTTCTGTCCTCCCTCCTCAGCCTAAAATAGAGGAAGTGAGAGTGTGCTGGAGAGCCAGACACTTATGGACAAGGGTTCTTGTTGCCTCCATCTGCTAAAAGCCTGTCCCAAAGGAGACAGCACTTTCCCAAAGCAGCAATTTCATGGTAACAGGTTGTTTTGAGCACAGAGGATGAAGGAGGAAGGGGAAATATCTCAGAGGAGGGAGGTTTGCCGAGGCAACTATCAAACGTCATGGCTTCTGGGGGTGGGATGGGCATGTTTGCCATAATCAGAGGAATTTGTACTTGAGAATCTCCAGGAGATGTAGCTGGTAATGATGTCCTGGCTATGCAGAGTAATTAACATCTGTTTCTGTATTTGAACATTCAGGCAGCGTGCCCCGCCAGACATCGCTGCGTTCCCGTCCGGCCCCGCGGGAGATCCTGCCCTGTTGCTAATTGTGGAGAGCTGTCCAGAGTCCTCCTGCATGTGATCCTGCTGTGCCCCATCCTGCTGTGCTCCTGAGGTGTGCCATCCCTGCTCTGATGACAGCTCCCACCAGGATGCTGAGCAGCAGCCACCAGCAGGGAGGGAGGCCAGTGGTGGGCATGGAACTGTAAAGTCACAGCCAAGAGTTCTGAGAGCACGAGTGGAGAGTCTGAGCTGACCCAAAAGCTGTCTCCAGGCGGGACCAAGCTCCAGCTGGATGTCCTGGGAAGCCCTGCAAGCTGGAGTTCAAGGGGATGCTGATTGAGGGACCAACAATGTGAGGTTGGTTGTCTCTGCTGGTGCCATGCTGATGGGTCTGGAGTCTCAGCAGTCATCTATTCTTACATGCCTTTTGTCACTCTCTGTCCAGCAGCTTGGGGACAGCAGCTGCTCCTGCCAGGCTTGGTGTGCTCCCAGTGCTCCGTGCAGGGACCTTCTAGCATGCTCCTCCAGCCAGGCCTCTCAGTGGGTGCCAGCAGCAGGACACCAGGCTGACCCTCCAGCGACCAGCACTGCCCCTGCCAAGCAGGAATCGTGTTGGGTGAGAGGCTTTTCTGACTCAGCTGGCACTGGGCTGGGCTGGGAGGGGCTGCAAGGAAGGAAGGAGACCTTCTCCTGGTTTGTGAGCACAGTTACCCTGCTTCGTGTCTCTCATGCCTCTCGTTCTTGTCTTTCTTCCTTGTTTGAATTCCTCCTCTGAGTGTTTCTGTGCTGGCTGTGTGAAGGCTACGTGCTTAAATGGTGGGAATATCAATGTCCTCTGGTTTCCTCATGGTGAAGAAGGAACTGTGAAAGTGGAAGAGAAGTTGTGGGGTCTTCCAGCACCTCGCAATCTTAATCTCACGTGGCTGTCCCAGGGTGTGTTTGAGGCAGTGCAAGGACAGGGCAATAAAGGAAGAAACTCTGCATGGGTTTGCCTGCAGTAACCACAGAGCTGTGGCAGTTCCCAGCCCACTGGGACAGAGAGGTGACTCTTGTGCCTTGTATGGCTGGGAATTCAGAGTCTGGAGGCAGGACAAGGTGCTGGGAAGCCAGTCTGAGCTTGGACCATCAGGATGCATTTGCAGTGTGTGATGGTGTTTCCTTGGATTCAGATAATCCAGGTTGATGTGGCCTCATCCAGGTTGGGGCATTGGATGAGTAAGATGGACACTGGTGCTTGCTGTGTGGTCTGGCCTGGCTGGTTGTTATGGACTAGCTGGAATCTTTATGTGTTGTTGATGCCCAGCCACAGCAGAAGGTTTGCAGGCACCTCTCATGGCTTTGGTCAGTGAAGCTGGGCCATGAGCACTCTGGTGTTTGGCTGGTGACTGTCAGCAGGCAGGTGTTGGTCACATCTCCACCACGGCTCCTTCTCATGGCTGAGAGGGATGAGGTGGTGTTCCTGCTCTTGGATCTGTTTTGATGCAGCCTTGGAATGTCTTCCAGAAGCTCCTGACCTTGCCATGTCTCTGCAAGCAGAGCCTGCTGGAGGGAGCCTGGGGGTCTGCAGCACCACACAAGGCTCAGGCCTGTGGATGTACTTTGCAAGGCATGTGGGAGTGGCTCCAGTAACATGAGCTCCTCTCCATCTGCCCTTTTGGTTCAGGATGCAGCCAGCAGCCCTTGGTTAAAGCCCTTGGTTAAAGCTCAGCTCCCTCCTCATGCTGGAGGTACCTCACATGGCTGCCTGGCTTTGCTCCACCATTACTCAAACCATCTGCATTGTGTTTCAGCCCTCTCAGAGTACAGCCTTTTCCTCATGTGACCATTGTGTTTGTTCAAATGTCTGTTCCCAGAAAATACTGCTTAAAGTGTGTGTAATTGAACACATCCTACAATTCCAGCTGCACTGGTGTAGCTGAAGAGGAGCCACTTTGATGGAGACAGTGAGCCAGTAAAGCTACTCTGGTGAGGAGAGGGGAGGTTGTGGTGGTCTCAGGCATTGTTTTGTTTGTGTCACTTCCTTGTGGCAGGTGTTATTCCACACCTGTAATTTCAATACAGGATAATCTCCTAACAGAAGCAATGGCATGGCTGCCACATAAGTGTGCAGAAGGATTGATGTGTTTTTCAGGTGTCATCTGGAGGTGAAGAGGTGGTGAGCAGTAACGTGGTGCTCTGTTATTAAATGATTGTGCTGAGCTGTGCTTCCCTGTTGCTCAGAGAAGCTGTGGCTGCTCCACTCCTGGAAGTGTTCAAGGCCAGGTTGGATGGAACTTTTGAGGCAGCTTGGGATAGTGAAAGGTGGCAGGGGGTGGTAGGAGGTGGGATTTAAACTTCCCTCCAACCCAAACCATTCTGTGATTCTGATTCTAGATGAGGAACTTCCTCGCTGCCCCCTGAGTCTGTCTCACCTCCCTGTCCTCTCCCAGTTCCCTGTGCTCCTGGGGAAGACAGGGGCCTCTTGTGCAGCTCTCAGCAATTATTGTGCTTTTATCTCTTGGTTGTTTGTGATGGAAATGCCAAATGGCACCATTGTCTGACAGGCTTCTTCCACCTCTGCGCTTGCCTGAGGCACAGCTAGAGATGTGTTGGCTTAAATCTAGGCCAGTTGGATGGAAATTGGGACGTGGTGCCTGATGAAAGCCAGGGAAGGCCAAATTGCATTAGAATGGCAGAAGGAGACAGCCAGGTGCTGCTGCCTGTGTGGCTTGGGCACTGCAGTGTGGACTGGAGCTATCTCTAGGAAGGGATGCAACTGGATGTGTCTTGGGCAAATGATATATTTACTGTCTGTGTAATCTGTGTTAGAATTACAGCTGTGACTGGAGTGTCTGGGGACAGTGTGCTCAAGGGACATCTCCACCTCTCAGGCTTTGCTTTCCAAGTCTGTGCCCTGAGTTTTCACTGGCTGTGAGACTGTTTCTTGCTGCAATTCTCTTCCCCTCCCTTCTGCAGTGGCCAGCCCTTCATCTGCTTATCTGTCAACTTAGCATGAGCTGAAGATACAATCCCTGCTGTCCTTTTGGGAATGACCTTGTGTCTGTGCTATGTCTGGGCCTCTATGAGTTTGGGTTGCTGAGTGATGGGGGGAAGGAACTTCATGGGTCATCAAGTCCAGTTCCATGCTGCTGAAGATGGGCAGTCATCTCATGCAGGTCATGAACTTGTCCAGGAACTAATTATTGGAACTCATGCTGTGCTTTTTTCCCCAGTGCTTCTGGAGCAGCTGGTCCAGAGGTCTGCTCTTGGAAAGGTTAGAAACCCTCCTCAGCTTCCAGTGTCCACTTTTCCTGGGTTGGTTTGCTGTGCCTGTGTCATTGCAGAGTGTTAGCTTGCAGATGAGATGATGACTTGCACATTTTTTTCCTTCCCTGGTTCTCTGTTACCTTTATGTCCTGCAGCAGTTGTGGCTCTGGTTGGAGATTTGTCCTGAGGAATGTGCTGAAGGCTGTTTTGTTTTCCCATTTGGGCAGCTTGGGTTGGCTGGGCCCATTTGTTTCCTTGTTGTGCTTTTGAGTGTTTCAAGTGCAGGTGGAGCTGTGAGCTGCACAGTTTGTGAATGTTAGCGAGCGCAGAAGAGCACTTTATGTGCTGCTGTCATTTTTGTCTTTTCTTTTTTAATGTTTGTCCTTGCTACTTGTGCCACCTTGCCCCTTCAGGAGGGAGAGATGTCAGAAACATTTGAATCAAGGTGAAGCTGATGAAGCAGTGTGTTGAAGAACCAGTGCCTGGCTCTTACTCGTGGCTCTTATTCATGTTTATCTCTAGCTGTGAATGTGCAATAACAACAGTTCTGTTCAGCACAGGCTGGCACAGCCTCAGACAGGAAGATCTGCTGTTTACCAAGCAACACTCTGCTATAAGTGAGAAAGAGGGGAAAAAAGTGGTTTATTGCTGCTGGGTAGCTCAGAGTGTAGTTAAACCTTTCAGAAAAAAGAGGAAACTAAGAGCACATGTGTTACTCAAGATGCATTTTTCCTGGCAAGAGTCCCATGTGTGTGCTCTTCTTGCAAAGCATCCCTGCGTATGCTCCTTCCCATTCAATCCTCAGCATATTGGGAGCAGGCAGGCAAGAGCTTCCTGTTTTTATAATGCAACTGGTCTCAGCAGGCAGTCTGTCGAGGTGATTTTTCAGCCTGACATCTTTTGTAGCTGGGGCAGCCTGCGAGCTGAGTAGGATGGCAGAACTCTGCTGCAAGGATTATAAACACGGGGAGGAAAAGATCTGGAAATGAGATCTGCTGCTAAAGCTTGCCGGGATTGGATGCTGTGCCTGGTGTTGTTTTGTTCCTTCCCCCGTGAGTGTCCCTGTGGCTTTTCCTCGCTGCTGGTGCAGGGAGGGCCCTGCCAGCCCACCCACGCCGTGCTGAGCTCCGGAGTCCCCACAATTGGCCGCGAATTGCGGGACGCACGCGGCTCGCTGCACTTCAATGGAGCAGTGTTAATTGACTTAATAGAGCCCTGGGCTTGCAGGGATTTCGTTGTGTGGGTTTTCTTAAACGTGTGTGCACTCAGACCCTTCTGCAGCAGCGCCCTTGTTGCCGTTTTCACGCTGTTCAGAAACTGCTTCACAGTTGTCAGTGGAAATGAGGTTTGAAGTTAACCCTTATTTTGAAAAATCCTTCCTGCTTCTCCTCTTTTTCTCCCTCCTGCTTGTGATTAAGATGCTGATTGCCCTTTCAGATCTGTGTAATCCCCTCTCTCAAAGTGACCGGGATAGATTTCCAGGAGCTCCCTGGATTATCTGTCACTGCTTTACAGTGTCCAGTGCAAGGGAGAAGAGGAAACTTTGTTCAGACTTGGATGATAGTTGCTGTGTGGCCAAGCTGGCTCTGCAATACATCTGCTTTTCCTATCAGTCTTTCACTTCACACTTCAGACACCTCTTCCTCTGCCTGCACACTTACAAAGAGTCAATGCTGTGCATTAATGCAGCTTAGCCCAATTCAGCTGCTGTGTATGAGTTTCTTCTGGGCTAAAGTTGGGCCAGAACCAGTTTCAGAGCAGCTGAAAGAAGCTAAAGACCCTCAAGCTTACCTTTGCATGTTGGTGTCTGTGGCCAGAGACCTGTGCTGCTGTTCTGGACTTTGTGGCAGGGAGTGTGAGATCCTGTTCTGTGCTGTTCTGGGACTCCAGGTTCAATTATCTTGTTACCTCATTAATAGCCCATCTGGAAATCTGCTTCCAGACAGTTCACTT
This sequence comes from Melospiza georgiana, assembly GCF_028018845.1. NCBI lineage: Eukaryota > Metazoa > Chordata > Aves > Passeriformes > Passerellidae > Melospiza > Melospiza georgiana. The sequence continues at coordinate 15,296,082 of NC_080445.1, forward strand.
CAGCTGGGGATATCTCTGCAAGTTGTGTACTGGTCTTATTTCTCACCAAGACCTGCAAAACAGCTCACTTAAAGCTTCCTGTCCCCTCAGTTTCCTGCAAGGCCACAATCTCTGACTCTCTTCCCTCAGCCCTCTGCCCCAGAACAAACATTTGGGTGGGTGAGTTTCACCCTTCTCTCCCTTTTCTGTGTCCTCCCATCTGCAGTGTTTGCACTCTGCCTGTCATCCTCGTGCCTTGCACACCTCAAGGCTCCTTGGCCCTGGCAGGTAAGGCAGAGCTTTCTGAGTCACAGAGCCCTGGGGAGCTCTGTGTGGAGGACAAGGGCTGGAAAAGCCTCCCCCATCCCAGCAGAACGTGCCAACCACTGTCCCATCCCTCCAGCTGTACCCCTGCCTCAGTCTGTCCTTGGAGCTGCCTTCCCACCCCTCCCTGGTAGAAGCTTTGCAAGGAATTGGAACTTGCTGACACCTTCATTTCCTGCCAAGACTGCAGCACTTGGGCTGGCTTGGCAGATGAGGGCAGGGAGAAAGAACAGCAAAACTTTGTCTTGTCCCCAGCTGTGTGCAGGACACCTGCTCAGCACAGAGTGTTCCAGCTCTCCTGCTGCACTTGAGCCAGGGAGCTCTCGTTGGGTTGGTGTTTGCAGCTTGGGTTTCAGTGCTGTGTCTGCCTGACGTGGGTGTCTTGTTGCTTGTCTGCTCTTCCCCTGCTGCCTTGTGGAAAAAAAGAGGATTTTTCACTTCCTCTCCTGGGGTTGCTGCTTTTCTCAGGGTCATCTCAGCCTGGTGAATTCCAGCCATGGTTTTGCACATCCTTAAGTCCTGCCACCCTGCCTGGAGCTGGGGGCTGGCTGGATCACACAAATGTTTGAGCTTCTTTTCCTTCCTTGGCTAGCAGAACACCATCAGACACTTCCCTTTGCATTCTTAGCTATCCCAACCTGCTCTGGCACTTTATAACCTCCTTAGGCTGCCACATCTCATGCTGTGCACCTTGCAGCCCTGCACACCATTCCCTGCTTGCCCTGGCCTCCCTGGGCATGTGCCTCCTTCAGGGCAGATCTGCTGTGCATGGAGGCAGCACTGGTGGGAGGCCAAGGCTTGCCCATTCCTCCAGGATGTTTGATGTGCTCTCCTCCAGCTGGATTCCCCCCTGCAGCCCCAGCTCCTCCAGCTGTCCTTGGTGTTGAAGGGTGTGAGTCACATCCTGCAGTCCCCAGGGAGGAGGCTGCTCCTCCAGGGCTGTGTGTGGGTACTGGACAGTGAGAGCTCTTCAGGAGCCCTGGCTTCTCCCTGCCAGCAGCAGCTGGCATGGGGCAGAAGGCAGAGAGCTCCTCCTTTGCTGGGGATGGTGGTATACCAGCTCCCAGCACATCTGGATCCCCTGGGAATGGTCATGGCTTCAGGAGTGTTTGGACAATGCTCTCAGGCACAGGTGGGATTGTTGAGGAGTCCTGGTGCAGGACCAGGAGTTGGACTTAGGATCCTTTTGGGTACCTTTTAACTCAGTACATTCTGTGGATCTCAGTCAGCCCCCAGACAGAGGAGCTCCCACAGCAGAGGGAGGAGAAGGGCTGGTACTTCACCTTCAATCTCCTGCAGCTTCCTCTGGGCACAGCTTTGAGGGATGTGTTTCCCTCAGGTACATGGTGAGCCTTCTCCTGGGCCAGCTGCTGGCCCTTACTTCAGACCAGAGCTGTCTGATCTCAGTGTGTCTGATGGTATTTTCATTCCTGGATCTTCCCTGGAGCAAAGGAGTAGCTCAGGATTGACTTGATTTATAGGCTGGGGGAGTGGAGGAATTAATGAAGTGGCAAAGTCTTGTCCCTGAGTTTCCAAGGCTGAGAACCAAGGGAGGCTGGAAAATTCAAGCAGGAGCAAAGCTGGCTCGTGCCACGTGGATCAATAAATTACCAGGAAAAGGAGGATGTGGATATCCCATCACAAAGAGGGGCTGCTGCATGAGGGACCAGCTGGGGTGAGCCTGCCTCCCTGGTTTCCTCAGTGGCTGCAGCAGCTCCAGGGACCTCTGTCTCCTCTTCCTGCTGCGTGCCAAAAGGAAGAGTTTGAGGCTGATGCTAGGAAAAGTTGATCCTGCAACTTCCTAGAGGCATTGAAACACATGGGCTAGTTCCCTTTTTTTCTTTTTTTTTTTTTCTCTCTTCAGAGCCAAAACCTGCTTTGAAACTGGAGGGAAGGAAAGGGGATTGAGTAGATCCCCACCCTTCCTGCCTGCTCTGCTGTGACACGAGAGCTGGGGCCCAAGGGTCAGCACTGCTCACTGGTGAGGAGGAATAAGGTTATGTGGAAGCATCCAGGCTGTCCTGGCAGCAGGAGGAGCTCCATGGGACAGCTTTGCTGTCCTGCACACTGTGTACATGCCTGCTGCCCAGGGTGTGGTGCAGAATTTGAGGGAGGGTCTGCATCATGTAGCACAGATCAGGTTAAACAGCTGGGAGTGGCTTGTGGCTGGCAACATCAAACCTGGTTTCATTTTGGAAGGGATATTTTGAGAGCAGTTACCCAGCATCAGTTCAAACCTGGTAATTATTGCAGCTGTGAGGGGCAGAAAACCAAAATCCAAACTCAGCATCTTGCTAAGGTGCTTAACTGATAATTTCCATGAGTGAGATCCACCCTTCTCAAGACACTTCAATCTGTTCACGTTGTTGCTTCCTCCCCAGATTAGATAGGTGGAAGCAGTGCTTTGTTAATTAGAGAAAAAATCCTGCTCCCTTCTGCCAAGACAGAGGAACTCCTGGCACTTGGCTCCCTTTTAGTGACTGAGGCCTCCCCTGTTCAGCCACGTGCCTGCAGGTCATCTCCTGGGGCAGCTCCTTGCCCAGTGGCAGAAATTCCTCAAAAACAAGGCTGAGTGCTTCCAGAGTGGCTTTCTTCTTCCTTAATGACTCTTTCCCTTTCTGGGGTGCAGTTTCCATTCTCACCTTGACTTCTTGGAGGCTCCTCATTTGCTTAGTGTTGGCCAAAGGCATTTTGGGGCTCGGCATGGTGAGCACGTACTGCTTTGCATTGGGCTGGAACCTGCTGCCACTCCTGTTCTCAGACTGGTTTGCCCTCTCCCCACCTTTGGGCAACGCTCCCCCTTCAGTATCACTCATTGGCTGCTCTCACCTGGCATGAGGATGACCCTGAGGAGAAGGATTTACTGCTTTGCCTGGAGAAATCCGATTTCACGCAGCACTCACAGCCAAGCAGCCCAGTTAGACCAGACAGTCTCGGAGATCACTCCGACTTAGCGTGGTTATCCTCCACCTATTTATAGCTCCTTTCCTCTCCCAGCTCCACCCAGTGTGGGGTTTTACTGCAGGTTCTGAAGCAGGGCTCCCAGCCTTTCCCCACTGCAGAGCACAGCTGCCTGTCGTGGCTCCTGGAGGACAGCAGCACCGCAGTGGGAGCTGGCAGCGATGTGGGCAGCAGGCATGTCTGCCTCCTCTTGGGATGAGCTGAAACTGGCATTTCCATGGGCAGCTGGAGCAACTGAGGGTTCTGCTTTACCTGCTTGAGGAAGTGATCTTGAACCAGGCTGTGGAATTGCTTTATGTGGCAGTTTAACCCAACTCAAGGGGGAAAAAGGCTACTGACGCCTGAGCATCCTTCCTCGGATTGGCTCGGCCTGCATTGAGGGGCTGTTCTACCCACCTTGCCTTTACTTACCTATTTTATCATGAAAGAACCTGAGGGTTTGAGGTAAGAGACAGTTTGTTCTTCTAGTAGGTGTCAGAGTTGCATCCCCTGTGCCTTTGCTGCTGGGATGGGGTGGAAGAGCCAGAGACACCACAGGTGTGGGAAGACTGATGTCTCCAGATAGACTGATGGTATTTGGAAGTGCTCTTCCCCTCACATCGTGTGGCTTTCATGTAGCCAGAAAATCAGATTTGTTACAAATTAACTGCTTGAATAGCAGGAAATGAGAGGGGATGTGCCAGGGATCCTCTTTGGGTGGATGTGCAGAAATCAGTGAAACCTTGCTGTTGGTAGTGGGGATGGGGGAGCTGATACACAGCAGGGAGACAGCCCAATTAAAACAAGGAGGAGGTAGGGAAAACTGTGTTCTTGGACTTTTTTCAGATTTGTTTGGTTCATCCAGGCTTTGCAGGCTACAGAGACCATGACAGAGCAGTTAACATTCTCCAGTTAATGACCTTATGCAGGCACATTCTGGTATTGAGCTTGTAACAAAATTGCACCTGTTCCTTGAGCTGCTCCTTTCGGGAGTCTATTATCTATCAACGTCTTTCTTGATCCCTTAGATCAATCCTGGGATTGAAAAGCTGTATTTTAGGACTCCTCATCTCAGCCTTTTTACGGCAAAAGTAGTTTCTTTGCAAAGGTCTTTCTGTGGTTCATTCATCTCCTTAAATCCTGGTGGGTAATTGAATAAGCTCAGCTGTGCTAATTTTCCCATCTTCCTTGTTTCTTCTTTTTTGCTCTGTTAAATGTTACCTTGATCCACTGCTCCTGACATGCATCCAGATTGTCCTGCCTTTTCACTTGAAGGAGAGACGTGTGTGTGTTTCAACTTCTTTTAATACAGAGGACATGAAATGTTTCTGGAGTTTAATTGTGAGCATGCTTGAAGAATAAATTCTGAAAAGTAGGAAAGAGAGAGGGAGAAAAGGAGGAGCAAAGCCCCAGACCTGCTTCTGTGGGTAGCGGCGTGCTCAGGATCAGCTAAAACTTGCCTTGGGCTGAAAGTAAATAGTCACAGAAAATACTTGTGCAGATCCCCAGTGTGTCCAGTTCCAGTCCTACTGGGGTGTTAGTGGGAAACAGGAAAAGGGGAATATTTTATTTTATATGTAAGCACACAAACCATCCAGTGCTTGTAGCTGAGTAACTAGAACTGTGTGCCAGTCAGAGCCCAGTCTAACCTGGTGTGTGTGGTCCCCAAGGGCTGCTGGTTTGGGCTCCAGGTGGGCCTGGCTTGTCCCGTTTTCTGCTTCTTTCCTGTGTGTGAAGGACTTTGTGCTGGGTTCTGCTGTGCTTCCCTGTGCCTGGGAGCTCCTGGTGCTTAACTTGGGGGGAGCCTTTTCTAGAGCCCCCACACTCCCCATCTCCAGCAGCAAAAGCTGATTCGGTGACACAGCCCTTCCCTTCCCTTCCCAGTGAGCTCTGGGACGGGGACCCTGCTCAGAGCATGCATTGATAGGCTTTAAAACTGGAGCGTTGTTGCTGAAATCGTACCTTATCTTTCTCTCTTTTTCTTTCCTTTTTTTCCCCTTTCTCTGTGTTTGTTTGTTGTTGTTTTTTTTTTTTTTTTTTTCCCCAACTCTGATCAGAACCGACCCTCCTTTGTCCAGCGTGCTGGGATCTGTGCAGCAGCCCATGCCGCGGCGCCTCGCCCGTCCCAGCCGAGCTGCCCATGCCGCTGGCTCCCAGCTAACCTAGGCTCAATCTCGGCGTGGCGGGCAGGGGCAGCCATGGGGAGCTCTGCCTCATCGCTGGCCGCAGAGACCGAGTCGGACCATGGCTTCAGTAGCTCGCCCTACGCGGGGCACCCGGCCGTGGGCTGGTATAGGAGCAGCCCCGGCGGCCCCGTGTGGGAAAGTGCCCTTATAACGCGGCAGCAGCAGCACTTCCAGCACCGGCTGCGCAGGTAAGGACGAGGGGAGGAGCCTGCTCACCTCTCCCTGCCCCCTGCCCACTGCTCACCTCTCAGCTTCAGCCCCGCCGCTGCCTCTGCCACACCGGCTGCTTTGCATCCTACTCACTGTTGGGTCCCTGCATTCAGAGGCTCAGTTCAGTTCCTCGGGAAGCCAGAGCCAAATTCTCACTGATTTGAGTAGTGCCAGATCCTGGCTTTACATGGGGGGCTGATGTCTCCTGCAGAATGGGCTGCAGGACTCATCCCAGCTCTTCCTCTCTCACCTAAATTGTCAAGGTGGCTGCCTGGGAATGGGATCTCAGTTCCTTGTTTGCCATGTTCTCGTGGCTCCTTTTCTTTCTGGCCTCCCAGCCACACTGCAGTGTCTCAGGTGGAGGATTGTGTCTCCAGGTTGGGTGGCACCAAGTTGCAAGAGTTTCTGAACCTGGAAGAGCCAGAGAAGCTGTTTTCATGCAAAAGCAGTGAAATGCTTTTGAGTAACAGATCCACAGGAATGAAATGAACCAAAAAAGAATTACTCTTAAAACCAGATTAGTGTTTCCAGCCCTCAATTCCTATCCCACCTCGATGAAATCAGCATTTCAGATGTATCTCTGAGCTGTTGCCTCTGCCCCTTCTGCATCAGCCACTTGCATTGAGGAGTTTCTCTTGTTTTGGGGAGCTGGTGTCCTGCATTCAGTCTCTGACAAGTTGAGAGATTTATCAAAAAGCATCCACCACCCCTCTGCCCGAGGGCTTGGCTGTAGAGGCTGCCGTGTTTTGTACTGATAATGTTTGAGCCTTTGCCTAATGCCTGCTTTGTGTGGACTCCAGCCTGGATGGGTGTCCATACCTGCCTGAGTCTGTTTGGAGCTGCTGGTCATTGAGGAGTAGCTGCTTGCTGAGTGTCCCTGAGCTGTCCTGGCTTTCCCCTGGAGGTGTTTGCTGTGATGTTGGTGCAGTATCTGTGGTGCAGTCCTTGTTTTCCTGCCTTCTGCTGCTTCAAGGCCCAGGATGTGCTTCCTGGGCTCTGGTGCATGACTCTAGAGCCTCCAGCAATGTCAGGCTTTGCTCCTTTCTTGGGTCTTCTTGTTGAGCTGGGAACAGTGTGAAACCAATAAGTTGTTGTCTTTACTCTCTAGCATAGACTTGAGTAATTTTAAAAAAGATATTTTGTGCAGTTCCCAAATTCTGTTGCTGTGTGTGCCAACCTGTGTGGCTGGTCCACAGCTCTGCTCGGTGCTCTGTGCTGTGTGGGTTTGTCTCCTCTGGTTTAGAGGGATTCTGCAAACAGAGTTGGGCCCTTCCTGCAGGATTATCCCTTCTGGACTGCTGGTTATCCCTCTGTTGCCTTGAGGAGCTGGGAAGGTGTCTCAGCTCACAGATAACTCCCTGGTTTGGCTGTGCACAGCCACAGCTGGAATTTAGGAACTTCCAATGTACATCTGGCCCTGGGCACTAAAAAAGGCAGTGTGTCTGCAGCTGAGGCTGCTCATGGCTCCAAGTCTGTAGTTTGAGGAACTAAGTGATATCTTGACATGTGGAAAGAAATTTCCTGAAGAACCAGCCTTGGTGGTGGAGCGGATGTGGGGGCAAGAACAGGAACTGCCGGTCTTGGTGCAGATAACGCCGGTGTCCTGTGGGGACAGGAGTGCCTTTTGTGATAATTCCTGATTCCCCTGCTAAAGGGAGGGCAGAGCTCATCCCCACTCAGTGTGGCGTGGTTCCTGCAGGCAGGAAGAGCAGGGGCTGTGATTCACTAGCAGCGAGTTGCGTGGGAAGAGCTCGCTGCAGGCGCTGGTGATGGAAGTGGGTTCAAAAGCCCTGCTGAGATCAGCCAGGCTGCCAGGCATCAAAGGGCCGCCCTCCCCAGGAGCCCCGGGGCCCAGCAGCAGTGGGGGATTGGTTTCCAGAGAGGAACAGATAAATATATTCCTTTAAAAATTAAGTAAGTCAATAGAACAAGTCAGGGTAGGTATCCTGCCTGTGCCTGTCCTCGTCCCTGGAGTCACGTCGTGTAGGAAGGAAGTGGAGTACTGGGGAGTCAATTTGAGGCTGGGCAGGAGCTCTGGGATAGACTTTGCTTTTCCTGCTGATTTTCTGTCCCTGCCTGCAGCCACCTTCAAAGCTGATAATGCTTTGGCTGCTGTGGAGCAGCACAGAGCCAAGCTGCTCTGAGCTGTCTCAGGGATGAACACAAACCTTCCTTGGCAGAAAAACAGGGACACAAATAGTGAGTGAGTGACTTTGGTCTGTACTTGATGGGGGAGCTGGGGGAGTCATTCCTTATGGTGGGATGGGAATAAGGGGAGAAATCAGTGCTGTTTGGCTTTCAAGATTTAGAACCTGGGAGGAGGCTTCAGTGTCTCCTGTTGCCTGGGTGAGGCTGATGGTGTGGAATTCCCTGTCTGCTGAAGACAGGGAGACAAGAGGGAGTAGAAAAAGGGTCTTAGTGGTAGAAGCAGCAGACTTGTGACAACCAGATTGGAGTCCCTGGTCTTTTCTGGACAGGACTGCACAGTCTCTTTCTGTGTGTCAGCATTTAAACAGGAGTCTGTCCCTTTCCCAGCATGCCAGGAGGACAAGTTATTGAGAGACTGGAGGTACCAGGCATTAGGTGCATGGGGGAGGGATCTGATTGCAGAAATCTCTGCTTAGGGCAAAGATGTTGGGTTTAAATTCACCTCTGGTAGCTGTGTGCAGCCAAATTCTGGCTCAGCTACAATGAGCTCTGTCTTGCTCATGTGCTTGACCTGGGCTGTTGTGGGGTGGGAGGGTTCAGCTGAGCCAAGAGATCCATCCTGGCCAAGCTCCCAATGTGCCAGACCCTTCCTGGAGCTGGGAGCAGGAAGGGGCAGTGCCACAGGCTTGGTGCTGGCAGCAGGACATGGCTCCATTGCTGTGGCTGCCCCTGTGGGATGGTTTGGGAGCTGTGGGATCACAGTGGTTTCCAGGGATGGTGGCACATCTCCAAGGTGCATCCTTCCTCATTGCAAGGGGTTAGGAGGGAATTTGGGCTCTGAACTGTTTCCTGATGAGATTTGAGGGAATGTTCCTGTTCACCTCCTCCTCACTCCCAGGATTCATTAAGAGGGTCCTGTTGAGTACTGAGAACTTCTGGATTTTGCTCTTGGGAGGGGCTTTTGGGGAAAGGGTTGCAAGGTCTGTGCAGCTGACCTGGGGGTCTCTGCCCACTACTCACTTTGGCTGAAGCTCTCTGAACTCCCTTCTCTTCCATAAAATATTCATTTCCTGGGTTTCGTGCAGTGTTCTGCAAAGGATTTTTATTTTTCTATAAAAGCCTCTGCAGAATGAAATACCTCTGGGTCTCAATGACTGTGGAGGGAGGAACACACTCTTTTATTATTCTTTTATTTTATTATTATGGTATGCTAAAAATATGTAAATCTCCCTGCTTTTGAGGGAAGTGAGGGGACCTGCTTTGTTGTTGGCAGTGGTGGGAGGGCACTTGCTGTGCCATCCCCTGCTCCTGAAGCACCTCTCACTTGTGGGGAGAATCTCTGGGCAAGCCTGAGTGTCCTGTTTCCATGAACAGCAGCAAGTCAGAGCTGCTGGGCAGCATCACAGGGGCTTTTTCTGCGGGCTCTGAGTTGTTTTGAGGCTGGTGGAGATTTTCCTAGCTGAACTCTGGCATATGGAACTGTGGCAGGGAGCTGTGTGGAGGGATGTGGCTCTGTGCTGCTGCTTCAGCCTCCTCCTGTGGTACTTCAGCTCTGAGTGCAGCACAGGCAGAAGTGTCTGGAGGACACCAGGACAGTGCTTAGTCTGAAGAAAAGAAGGCTCAGGGAGGATCTTGTGGCTCTGCACAGCTCCCTGACAACAGGAGGGTGTAGCTAAGGGAGAGTCAGGCTCTGCTTGCTCCCAGGGAACAGGGACAGGACAAGAGGAAACAGCCTCAAGTTGTGCCAGGGGAGGTTCAGGTTGCAAGCTGGGGCAAAAATTCTTCACAGAAAAGGTGGTCAGGCATTGGAATGGGCTGCCCAGGGCAGTGGTGGAGTCACCATCACTGGAAGTGTTCATAAAGCATGTGGCACTTGGGTTACTGGTGGTCTTGGCAGTGCTGGGGCAGTGGTTGGGCTCCATGTACTTAGAGGGCTTTTCCCAACTAAATGTTTCTTGTTGGGGAAAACAGAGCCCAGAGAAATGAGATTATTGAAAAAAAGCTCCTGGTAAAGCATCAGGTGACTGCAGGGAATCAATCACCTGGTGATCAGCTGCTTCTGTTTCTGCCATCAGATCTCAGGCTGGGCATCAGCCCTGGGAGCTCTGGCAGCCTCAGCAGGACAGGAACCCCAACAGAGCTGGGCTGGGCACAGATCCTGGGCTTGGTCAGCAACCTGCCTGGATTTGGGTGTGCTTGGAGTTTATTTTGCACTTTTCAAGAATCACTGACCTCAACCACATCAACCTCACCCACTGGTTGAGGCTGGAAGGGATCTCTGGGGTCCAGCTGGTCCATGACCCTTCCTAAGCCCCCATGCAAAGAGCAGATGTGGCTGTGGGGCAGATGGGGATCCCCAGCACATGCTCTGAGTGTGTGTCCACAGAAAAAGGAGCCTCTGCCCCAAACCAGAGGGCACTGCCAGCAGCTCTCATACTCAGGACAAGCCTGCTCAGCAGAGGAGTGAAGCCTGTGCTCCCCAGGGGCTGCAGGGAGGTGGATCCATCCCTGTGTGGGCTGTGCTCCCTCTGGAAGTTGCTGAGGAGTTCAGCTGGGATTTGGTGGAGTAAAGATGCTGCAGGTTGTTGTGATACCTGTTTGATGGCAATGTTTGGTTTGTAACTGTTTGCTCACCAGCTCTCACCAGAGCCTGTGGGATCTGGAGCAGTGTCTTGCTCAAGGAGGAGTTGCAGTGCCAAGGAGTTGGCAGCATGGAGCCTGTTTCATCTGCCTGAGGTTCCCAGCCCTGCCCATGCACTGCCTGCTCCAGGGTCACAAAGCCTATTAGTTGTTTAAATTAGGGCTATTTATAGCTCTGGAGCCACAAATATCTCAGAGAGTGGAGAGCAGAGTTCTCAATAGATCCCCAAACAAACCCTCCCTTTGCTCCCTGTGTGCCCTCCAACCTTGCTCATTTCCATGTCCCACAAGAGCCATCCTGCCCCAAAGGAGGTCAGATCCAGGGCAGAGGCAGCTGCAGCATGTCCTCATCTCACATGGCAGGCTTGGCCAAAGCTGAGCAAAATGCCTGGATGTTGCTGTCACAGCATGGAGAGCACAGCAGAGCTGTCCCTTTGAGAGAGCCAGCCTGGAGAAGGGAAAACCCAGCACCTGAGAAAAACCAGCATCTTTACCTGGTTTGGGGATGCTCCTGTCTGCAGGAGCTGAGCACTTTTGCTCCAGGACCAGGGATTCAGGTCCTTCTCCAAGTGCAGGTGTTGGGGAGTTTTGCTTTGGATGTTGAGGGTGGGGAGGGAGAGGAATTGGCAGCTTGTGATTTTTTTTTTTTGGTTTTTAAAAATTTTTTAAGAGTAAGAGGAGCCAGAGCAAGGATTTTTTTTTTTTCCAGAGTAACTCTGCATTGCTTCCTTGGCTGCATAGAGAGGAACGTGGTCTCATGTCTCATGGCACATCCCTTGTCCCCCTGAGAGGTGTCACACACGTGGCCTGGAGTTGTGGAATGGCCTCAGTCCTCTGGCAGGAGCTGGTGCACGGATTTGGTGATAGTGGGAAGCTCAGGAGCCTGGCTGAGCTGCTGCAGGAAGGAGGAACTGTAGGAAGGGGTGTGTTTGGAGGGTTATTTCTTCTCTCAGGATCAGGATGGAAACTGCAAACACCTCCTGCTAGCAGTGTGCAGCATCTGTCCTGCAGGGACAGGGGCCTGCAGTGACCTCGTGGTGTGGCTTTGTGAGAGGAGGGGTGAAGGCAGGAATATCCTGCTGGGAGCTCCCTTCCCTCTCTGCTCCCTGGGATCACTCCAGGCCCTTTGCTCCCCTCTCAGATTCCCAGGTGCTGCTTGCTGTGAGAGGCATGTGCTGGATTTCTCCAACCAGTAACTTAATCCAGTTTGACACTGGTGGTTCTGGGCTGGAATCTGACTAACATGAGTCACAAACAGCTGGGGGGGTGCTCAGAGCTGCACCCACCTCCCTGCAGCCTCTTCCCCCGTGATCCCCAGCCCTGAAAGGCCCCTTGATGCCAGTGCAGCCAGAGCCTGGTGCTGAGCGTGGAGGGGAGGCTGTGCTGAGGGAGCCTCTGCAGGCCTTTGTTCTCTGCGATGGAGCAACCCTCAGCACGGGGCTGCTGCCAGCAGAAGGGCACTCAGAGGGAAGAGAGCCCTGCCTGGGTGCTGTTTGCACTTGCCAGGCTGTGCTGCACCCTGCTTGGGTGCTGTTTGCATTTGCCAAGCTGTGCTGCATCTCTCTGTTCCTGCCTGGGGACCCACAACCCACCCACAGGTGCCTGTGCCTTTTCAGTCACTCTCTTCAAACAAACTGCCCTGGGCTTTTCCTTGACTTGGGCACCTTCCCATGCTTCTCACCCTGCCAGCATTGCCACTGTGCCTGGCAGGGCACCAGGATGGCAGCAGAGCCCTTGCCAGCTCACAGCACCCCAGGCATCGCTGCCCTGAGAGGGGCAGGTGCTCCAGGTCACCCTCAGGAGCTGTGGGGAGCTGATCCCAGGAGAAGGGAGCTGCTCCTGCCTTACAGATGGCATTTCTGAGGCTGCAGCAGGACATCCACACCAGAAGGAAGCTGAAGTGGAGTGTGAAGGCAGCCTGGAGCCCTTCTGGATGGCAGCAGGAGAGCTGGGGCTGCCGTGTGGGGGTGAGCGGAGTTCGGGCTGCAGGTGCTCGCAAGCTGCCAAGGCAGCAGCTTGCAGGGGGCTGGGGGGCCCTGCCTGCCCTTGCCCAGAGCTGTGCAGAGCTCAGCTGGGGCTGCAGACGCTCAGGTTCCAGCCCTGCTGCTCCCAGTGCTCCCTGGGCATCACACACTAGGCTTGTGCTTACACAGAGCTGAGCTCTGGCACTTGGAGCATGGCAGGTTGGCTACAGCAAAAGGGGATTTTGGGGGGCTGGATCTTGCCAGCTTTTGGTGGGAGAGAAGAGTGTCTGCACTCCTTGGTCTTCAGCAGCATTCCACAACAGACACAAGTAGGATCTTTTGTCTTCCTTAAAATCTGATTTTATCTCCCTGCCTGGCAAAGTGAAGCTATAGATGGATAGATGTGTATGTGTATATAGCTGTATTTTTTCCCCTGCTTCCTTGGGACACCAAGGAGAGGCCACCCTTCATTCAGAGCCCTGGTGCTGGCTGGCACGTGCCCCATGCAGCTGGGACATTCCATCAGAGCCATGCCACCAGCTGCACCTTCCCTGCCCAGGAGCTGAGCTTCTCCTGCTGCCTCACCCACAGCTGCTGTGCCTGTCTGTGGGGAGGGACAAACAGGGAAACATTTGCTGCATCTGGAATATGGAAAGCCTGTTGTTCTGCAGGAGCTTCAGGCTGCAGCCCATGGCAAGAATGGAGTGACCAGTGGCATTGCTGCTGCCCCTGTGCCCGTGCAGGGACTGGCATTGAGCACTTCACACACAGCCCAGTGAATCTCCAGCAAAGCTTCCCCCCAGGACCTGTTGTGCCTGGGCTGTGTTCTCCTGCAGGGCCTGTTGTCCCTGAGTTGTGTTCTCCTGCAGGTCCTGTTGTCCCTGGGTTGTGTTCTCCTACAGGGCTGTTGTCCCTGGGTTGTGTTCTCCTGCAGGGCCTGTTGTCCCTGGGTTGTGTTCTCCTGCAGGGCTGTTGTCCCTGGGTTGTGTTCTGCAGTAAATGTGTCTTTGGGCACTGCAGTGCCTGCTCAGGGGCTGCTGCTGGTGGCAGTGCTGGGGAGGGCACAGCAGCAGACAGTGTCTGTGTCTGGTGCAGCATTTCAGTCTCCAGGGCACGTGTGCTCCTTGCTCCTGTGTCCCATGCAGGTCAGCAGTGATGTCCTTGAGGGTGTCCTTGAGCAGTCTGTGTGCTGAGCTTACCTGGGGCTGCCTGTGAGCGTGTCTGTGACTTGATGAGGTTCAGGAGCTTTAAACAGCAGCAGGAGCTGCTCTCCTTGGTAGAAAACTGAGTGTTGTGCTGCAGGGGAGGGACACTGGGCTGTTGGAGCAGCCCCAGCCTGGCCTCCCTGGTGTGATGCAGGATGCCTCCCTCTGGCACATGGACTCGCAAGGGTTAATGGCACGTGCTGCAGTCAGGAGCATCCTCCTGATTCCAGCTGTCACAGCACTGAGTTAAGTGTGTGTCATCTTTACAAGGCAGTAAACAGTGCTGCAGTCTGAATTACCCAGCCTGGAGGCCTCCAGGGTACAGTATAACTTGGAGGGGTTTCCCTGGTAGTTCCAGCCTGTGCCTGCTCCTGGAGCCAGCCAGGCTCAGCTGCTGCCTCAGTTAAGGTGGCAACAGCTCCAGAGCTTGGGCTATGAGCAGAAGGAGCAGCTTGGGGTGCTGGGTGGTCCTGTGGGTCTGTCTGCCCCAGCACAGCACTGTTCTGCTGCATTCCTGGCCCCTCCATAAAACCCACCAAATCCTCCTCTCTGTGTCCAAGAGGCTGGAGAAACCACACAGCCCCATTTTGAAAGGGCACCCTGATGCCAAACTGAATCTGAGGCCAAGTGTGGATTCCTGTGTTGAGCCTGTGTTTGATGGGGCATGGGACTGTGTGGGATTCTGTGTTTGATGGGGCATGGGACTGTGGTGGGATTCTTTGTTTGGTGGGGCATTGAGACTGTGTGGGATTCTGTGTTTGGTGGGGCATTGGGACTGTGGTGGGATTCTGTGTTTGATGGGGCATTGGGACTGTGGTGGGATTCTGTGTTTGGTGGGGCATTGGGACTGTGTGGGATTCTGTGTTTGGTGGGGCATTGGGACTGTGGTGGGATTCTGGTGTGCCCTGTGTGCTCCTGGAGCCTGGAGGTGTTTGCTGCTGGATCCTGGAGGGGATCTGTGGCTGGCAGCTGCCTGGGATGGCCTCAAGGCACTGCTGACCTGGTGCTGATGGGGCAGGAGGTGCATGGAAGGGTTTTGTGCTGAGGGAGCCCCTGTCACTGCCCACACAGGATCCTGTGCCAGAGGATACAGGCCAGGCTCCCCTCTGCACACCCTGAGCTATTTCACCTGCACACTGGTGCTCAGTGTTGCCCAGGACTGTCCTAGAAGCTGCCAGTGGCAGGAGATGAAAGTGCCAAGTGGGCTGTGCATGATGAAGCATTCCCAGCCAAACCACAGGAAGGGCAGTGTGTTCCATCCCACTGATATTCTAGGGAACTGTGGCTAGCTGTCCCCTCTAAAGTTGAGCACATGAGAAAGAGGAGTGGCCTGTACAGGTGAGGAGCACTCACACAAACAGATCCATTGCTGTGGGTGGGACTCAGCCTGTGCACAGCATCCCATCCTCTCCCAGCTCCTTGCTGCACTCAGTGCTGGCTGGGGCACCTCAAGGAGATATTTCAGGCAGGGCTTGAGAGCTCCCCAGTGCCTTGGGGTCAGTTTGGATCCATTTTGACCTCTCAGCAAACTGAAAGCCCCACCCTAGGGTGGTTCCTGGAATGAGCAATGAGCCTGGCCTGGCTCTTTCTGCAGGGATGCCCAGGGCTGAAAGGCCAAAGTGTCCTTGGCTGTAATCCTGAAATCCCTCCATGGTTTTGGCAGTACAGGACAGAGGGCTGGCTCAGGGCATGGGGGTGAAGGGGTGATGTCAAAGGAAAGCTGTTGTGTTGAAGTTCACTAGAGAGGTTTTGCTTTTGATTTTTGAAGACTGTGTGTCACCCAGTTGTGCAGAGCAGAGTCAGGATTCCCTGGGAGCTGCAGGGCACTCTGGCCTTCCCTTGGCTTCTCAGGGGAGGGGGCAATGGGGCCCTGGGTGGGGGAAGCCCATGGCTCTTTGCACATGCAGGGATATCAATCCATGCCCTGACAGGCTTTTCCTCCAGATCTAGTGGGCAGAGCTGGCAAATTCCTGGAGGTGCAGTGGATATTTTAGCTCACCTCTGACCTCAGCAGGTAGGAATGGTGTTTAACCAGTGCCAGAATGAGGAGGCAGTGGGTGACATTTGGGATGGGGGTGTCCCTTCTCCTGTCCTTGGTGGCTGCAGTGTGGAAGTCATGTGAGCAGCCTGCAGATGCCCTGTCCCTTTTGTGTCGTTCTCTGCCAGGTGTATTTATGGAGCATGACAGTTCAGGTGCTGTGGAGATGGATGGATTTCTATTAACTGAACCTGTGTGTGCCCAGCTGCAAAGCCAGCCCAGGCATTGGCATTGCAGGGTCTGAGGGCTGGAGCACAGCAGCTGGAAATGCAGAGTGGTTGCTTCAATGGAGATGTGAGAGATGGAGCAAACAGTTTTGGTGCCCTGGTGTTGCTCCTGACCAATTTCCCCTCCCCTCTCTTTCATTCCCTCTTTCTCTTCCCCCACCACTCTTCCAATTCTATTTTAACAGCACTACAAATTGCAGCATAAATCTTTAGCTGAGCAGCAATTTGGCTTGGCAGCCACCAGTAAATCTCCTCTTGCAGCCTCCCCATGTGAGGGGAGTTGCACTGGGAGTAAGGGGATGTAGGTGAGTCCTGACTTTACAGTCCCATCAGGTTTTCCTGGCTCTTTCCAGCTATGGGCCTAGAGCCTTAGTCCCACATCTCTCTAGTCTTGAAAAACAGGAAAATTCTTCTCCCACCCCAGCCTTCAGTTCAAGGATCAGGTGTGTTGGGAAGTGATGTGAAACAACCTCGAACATGGAATAGGAGGGGTACCAGCATAAGTTCTAAATGCTCTTCAGGTGTGTGATGCTAAAGTTGTTCCCTGTTGTTGAAGACAGTACAGGGTGGTGTGTGTGTGTGATGCTCTTCATCTGAGCAAATGCACCTGTCCCTCCAAACTACCCTGCACACACAGGTGCTTTTGTTACCTGATGCAGAATGTGTGTATCCTCCATGGGCTGTGGTAGGAGTGATGGAAAATAGCTCTGAGTGGTGTGTGAAAGGCAAAACTTTTGCCATTTAGTCCATGCAAGGGATCTGTCTGCACAGTCCCACACCAGGAGCTGTTTGTCCCAGCAAACATTTTCCAGATTGGTTCTGTGTCCTTGGAAATGTTCTGATGTTAGGAAGGAATTGTGCCCTGTGAGGGTGGGCAGGCCCTGGCACAGGGTGCCCAGAGCAGCTGTGGCTGCCCCTGGCAGGATCCCTGGCAGTGCCCAAGGCCGGGTTGGATGGGGCTTGGAGCAGCCTGGGACAGTGAAAGGTGTCCCATGGAATGAGATGGACTTTGAGGTCCTTTCCAACCCGTTCTGTGGTTCTGTGAATATGAGACCAGGATAAACTGCAGACCATGCCTGTATCTTGGCCCTTCTTGGCTGGGTGTGAAGCTTTAAAGGCATTTTCCATGCTGGATACTTCAAACACTGGGCAGGTGTTGAAAGACACAAGGAGAATCTGCCTGAATCCACCACCACTTGCTTTTTGTGTGATGTTCCAGTGAGAAAACCAAGGTGCAAAGGGGAGAGGCACCTGCTGCAGAAGTGTGTTAGAAAACAGAGAGGTTCTGGGGCTTTGGGGCAGAGTTTCTCTTTTTTTGTAGAGAAGCACAAGTCCCTGCAGAGCTGGCTCCAGATGGGCACCTCACCCTGCTCTGCTCTCTGGGGACTGCAGGCTCTTTGAGGCAGACCACAGACCCTCACTTAAAAAGAAATTCCTTAATTGGCTTAAAGACAGAGAAATGAAAACAACAAGTAGAGATTCCTCTTCATCCAGCCTGCTTTCCTCAGGGGTTGCTTTTGAAGTGGCTGTTCAAACATAGCTCAGGTGTGGGGAGCTAAGTGGATGGAAACAAGTGTCCTTTGGTCCCATGAGTCCACCCTCCTTGCTGAGGCTGTCCCAGCTCCTCAGATGAGAGAGAAGCATAATGAGTTCAGCCTATTGCTCCTTTCCTTGCCTCCTCCCCTCCCTGCTGAGAGCAGGTAAGGCTGTATTGTGAAACAACCGTGGCTGTCAGCCCCAGCAGTACCTCCCTTCCTTCCCACTTTTCATATGAAATTCCTCCCTGCCTGCATCCTGCATCCTACACCCCTGTGCTTCCTTCAGAGAGCAGCCTGTGCTACACTTGAGCCCATTTCAAATGGAACCTGGAGAGAGTGGATCCACACTTATTCCAAGGATCTCCATGCCCAGATCTGTGAGCTCCTCCTGTGGTCCCCTGCCCTCTGGGGTGAGGGACACATCAGCAGGATCCCTTGGGATCATTTTCTCTCCCAAAAGAAGCTGGGCCCCTGTGTTGTGGGATCTTTATCTAGCTGTGCTCACCCAACTCAAGCATAGAGCTTTTGTTGGTGGCACTGGGGTGATGGAAGCTCCTGGTTAGATCCTGGCACTGGTCTTGTCCTGAAGATTTGGCCCTCATCCTGTTCAGGGGGGGGCAGCTGTCCCAGAAAGGGCACAGCAGTCCTGGTGTCTCCAGGCTGGTGTAAACCTCCCCACTAGCACTGAAGGACCTGGTGTGATGTAGCTGAGCTGGCAATTCCTTCACTGGGATGATGTTTGCAGGCAGAGCTGGCTCTGCTCCTCTGGGGCCAGGCACTGGTGTCTGGGTGCTCAGAGGTTCTGGGATCCCTCTGGATCTCAGGATCAGATTCCACTCACACACATACACACACCCTTTACTAGCTGTAATAAACCATATGCCCTGTTATTTAAATAGAATTAATTTAAAAAAGGAAAAGCCTCCAAGAGCATTTGGGAGTCCAGCACCTGTGGAAAATCAGCAGCTGAAGGAGCTGTATGGGAGTGAGAGTGGGGAGAGGAGCCTATAAAGGGCTCAGTGGAAAAAGAGGAGTGTCTGGAAGTCTTTCATCTTCCCATTGCAGTGTTCAGATGTGACTCCAGCTGCTTTCTATTCTGGGATGCAGGGAAGTGTGTGCTCCTACTCGTGGCTATTGCAGCTCAGGAAGCAGCTCAGGATTGACCCAAAGGTTGGGAAATCATTCTGCTGCACAGGGAGAGGAATTCAGAGCATGGTGAAGGTGCTTTGCCAGGGCTTGAGAGATTCACATTTCATTTCTGAATTTGTCTTAGACTTAGTGGTCTGTCAGTGCTTTGGTTGCTGTCTAATCCCCGTGGAAGAAGAATCCAAGGCTCTCCAAACACCACCTGCCTGTTTGCTGCAGGCACAGAGCTGCACAGAGAAGTCTGTACAGGTGTGAAGCCATATTCCTTTTGGGTGCTGATGGTGTTTCTTCGGTTGCATTGGGAAAACCAGTCCCAGTTCTGTCTGGAACTCCACCAGGTACTTTGTGGAAAAAGGGAATGTGGCAGGCAGGCAGGTGTTGCAAGCTGAGGAGGACACAGCCATCTCTCTGTATTCACTGGAGACCAAATGGACACTGGAATTCCTTTGCTTCAGGAGGGGCTTCTCCCTCTTCTCTCCTGGCTAATTCACACAACTGGCATCCCAGATTCTCCTTGTTTCAGGTTCCTTAAAAGTTAAGAATTTTATTTCCTGTCCTTCTGTACAGTGAACTCTCCACACTCAACAAGAATTCACTTATGAGCTTGTGATGGTGTTCACAGGGGTTCTTGGATTGGGGAAGAGACTAGCATCTGACCCCATGTTTCAGAAGGCTTGATTTATTATTTTATGATATATATTACATTAAAACTATACTAAAAGAATAGAAGAAAAGGTTTCATCAGAAGGCTAGCTAACTAAGAATAGAAAAGAATGATAACAAAAGCTTCTGTCTCAGACAGAGAGCCCAAGCCAGCTGACTGTGATTGGCCATTAATTACAAACAACTCCATGAGACCAATCACAGATGCACCTGTTGCATTCCACAGCAGCAGATAGTCATTGTTTACATTTTGTTCCTGAGGCCTCTCAGCTTCTCAGGAGGAAAAATCCTAAGGAAAGGATTTTTCATAAAAGTCGTCTGCGACATGAGCTCGAGTTGCAGATACAAACATCCCACTTGTGCTGCATTGCCCTAACCCATGTCCCATCCCAGACACTTCTGCCCAAACCTTCAATCCCTTTTGGAGGCTGAAGGGCCAAGGCACGACCCCTCTGGAGCAGGGGACACTGGGGGTGGCAGTTAGCAGCCCTGAGAGGGGGATGAGCAGTGCTGGCTCACACAGTGCTCACCAGCATCCCAGGTGGGCAGGCAGGATCTCCTGCAGCCTGCTTCTCCTGAGCTGCTGGTGGTTTTCCACCCAGGAGTGATGCATATCCCACTTGACTGCCAGGCCCTCCCCTCTCCTGGTGTGGTTCAGCAGCTCTGACAGGAAGGGCCAACCCTGCTGCAGGCTCTCAGCATTTGTCACAATAAATTCCTTCTCCTCCTGCTGCGTGGGGGAGATGCTGGTCCCTGTGCCCTGAGTCTGAGCAGCACCTGAGGCTGCTTCCCCCTCCCTGCTCTTGCTCTTCCTCCCTCCAAGCCTGCCAGGAGAGCAGAGCCTGCTGCAGCTGGCAACAGGCTCCCCAAAGCTTGCCTGATGCAGCAATGAGTTTTGTGTGCTCTTGCATTCAGCTGCTTGACCTGACATGACATGGGAAGGGGAGCAGAGCTGGAGAAGGTGCCAATGCTCCAGAAGCAGGAAAGGCAGGGGCCAGGAGCCATCTGTGAGGCTGGGGGGGTTTGCTGCTCTCTGGGGTGGCCCCTCTCCAGCACAGGTCAGTACAGGGGAGGGCCTGGCTCCAGTACAGCAGCTGCACCAGGCCTTGCTGTGTCTTTTCCAGCAGCTGGCAGGGAGTGGGAGTGCACTGGAGTTGTGTGTGGAGCAGTGCCCACTGTGTGTGTGTGTGTGTGTGTGAGTGTGCAAACTGCAGTGGCCAGTGTGTGTGTGTGAGTGTACAAACTGCAGTGCCCAGTGTGTGTGTGAGTGTATACAAACTGCAGTGCCCAGTGTGTGTGTGTGTGTACAAACTGCAGTGCCCAGTGTGTGTGTGTGTGTGTACAAACTGCAGTGCCCAGTGTGTGTGTGTGTGTGTGCAAACTGCAGTGCCCAGTGTGTGTGTGTGTGTGTGCAAACTGCAGTGCCCAGTGTGTGTGTGTACAAATCAGCTGGGACTCTGCCCTGTGCATGTAGGAGAGGGGGCATTCAGGTTTGCCCTCTGGCCTGTGACCCCAGGAGCTGGTGCCACGTCCAGGCAAGCCGAGCAGGGTGTGCTGATGGTGGCAGTGCCTGTTGGACCCTCCATCCTCCCTGTCCCTCCCTGCTGGGTGCTGCAGTGGCTTCATTGCTGTGCCCTGATCAGCCCCACTGAACTCCAGGGCTGCTGGGAGCTGCCAGAGTTCCTCTCTCCTCCCCTGGCAGTCTGTGTTTCTCCCTGCAGATCAGTGCAAAGCTTGTTGGCTGGATGTTAATTGTGAGCTGCTTTCCCGAGGTCCAGGACTGGCTTAGCTCTTCCTTAAGGGCTGTTAATCATGCTGAGGAGCTGACAGCTGCTGGCCATGGAGCTCAGTGCCCTGCTGCCTCCCAGCTCTCTGGGCTGGTGCTGCCCAGGGTGCCCCAGTGGCGCTGGCAGCCCTGGGGAGGGCACTGCCTGCTCTGGCATGGGACACTGCAACTGCAGAGCTTGGCTTGAGAACTTTCCTCGTTTGCAGGAAGAGTTCCCAGTGCAGCTCTGCCAGGAGCTGGGATGTGGCCAAGTTAAAGCCCTAGGAGGGGAGGAAGAGGAGGCTGGGGGCTCTGCTTCCACCTGCCAGGCTGCAGCCCTGCTCTCCTTAGCCTCAGACCTCATGGCTACATGAGTCTTTCTCTCTCCCTCCATCCCAAATGGTACCAAGCTCTTATTACTGTTGGTTTTTGTCTTAATTGCACCCTGGAGCTATGCTTTGATTTATTTTATCAGGGAGAACTTAGGGGAAAGGATTGTTGTTTGTGAAGCAAATAGCAGCGTGCCTGATGTAGGGCTGGGAACTGGGGGGACAAAAGGAGAGGGGGCTTGGCAGTGCCCTCCCAGCCCCTCCTGTGGCTGTGCCATGGTGGCTGCAGCACCCCAGAACCCCCAGGGGGGCTGGCAGGGGGACAGGAGCCCCCTCCACACTCGTGGGGCATCCCCAGCAGCAGCACAGACCTCAAAGGCAGCAGCAAAGGGCTTTGAATTTCCTTCTCCTGCTGGGAAGAAGGGATTTAATTTACTCTCTGAAGGTACAGGGGGGTGTTCTGGAGCTGAGCTGGTGGTGCTGGCTGTGAGAGGGGTGGGGGAGTGGAGCTGCTCACAGAGCATCACCTGCAGCTCCTCAAACTGTGCCAAGCCTGGCTCTCCAGATGAAACACAGAAGGAGATATCCTCCACTCCTTTCCCTCACACCTTCCATCTGAAACCCTTCCATGCTGAGCTCTTCTGGCCATCCCTCCTGCTTCTCCTGCTCAAGATTTTGTTGGGTTTTTTAATTAAAGCCTGCCATGATTTGAAATGAATTAGTGTAGCAGCAGTATTAAAGAACATCATCTTCCCAGCTGTTCCTCCCCAGCATCTTGCTAGTCCTAGAGCAGATGTCCTGCTCATAAATCCTCTCCCTGCTGTTCTTGATACTCCCTGATTTCTGTACATCTCACACTGTCCCAACACCAGAGGAGGCTTGGAGATGTGTTCCCATCCCTGTGTGATGTGACCTGCTCACATGTTCAGTGCTTGCTCTGTTTTAGGTGGTCACAAAGTTTTCTGGACAAGTTTATTTTACATGGAAAACTTTTCTGCTCAGACCACAGATGGAGTGTAGTTATAAAAACCATACAGGGTAGCTGATCCAGTTTTTACCAGGCTTTCTAAAATACAAAAATACATTTCTCAAAGTGATTTTTTGCTCCAAGTGTGCAAGAAGCTGAAGCTCCAAGTATCCAACAGAAATTGAGCCATCAGTCTTCAAGGATCAGGCCTTTTATTGACAAAAAAAAGATAAAATTTTTAAATTCTTGTGTTGCATTTGCTGGAGGACTATGGGCTTTTTTCCCCTGAAAAAGCTGCTTTTTTGGGAGCTGCAGGCATGCTGAAGCACTCACTGATGTTTTGGCAGAACCAGATGTCTTTTGTGCTTTCTACACCAATTTCATGCCACTGTGACAAACCCCTATAAAACTATTGTACCTCCTTTTTGTATTTGCTCTTGAGAGGGTTTAAATATCCATTTTATGTAGATTTTGGTCAAAGTCAGTGTTGTGCAGTCAAAGCAAGGCTGTTCAGTTCATCGCCTCCTCAAGCCAAATCAATGTGTTAATGGCCATGGTACAATGCTGGCCCAAGTTAAGGACACAAATTTCTGCTATAGGATTTGGGTGCAAATGGAGCTTGGTATTTTTTGCTTTTAATTTCCCCAGGCACACGAAGGGCTGGGGAAATTAGGTACAGAAAAGGTAAATAAAGTCATTGAGTAAGAGGAATGATGGCAGCAGCAGCGCTGTGCTAAATTGGTTTCTTTGAAGTAAAGTCTGATTGCAGCTGCAGAAATTTCCCCTGCTTGCATGCAGGGAGGCAAGATGAGGTTATTAATTATAACAACAGGCTGGAATTGATCTTAATGAGAAATGGTGCAGCTTGGGAGGAGCTGAGGCTGTGCTGGTGGCTGTCTCCAGGGCTGGGGCTGCAGAAGGACCTTCCTGGGCCATTCTCCTGCCAGCCTTGTTCTCCAGAGCCTGTCCCATGATGATCCTGTGCTGCTCAGTCCCTCCATCCTGGGTTTGAACAGGTCACATTGCTGTTGGCCACCCCATCTGGGCCCTGCATCTCAATAACCTGGGACAGGTGCAGGAGGTGCTGCTCTAGGGTGAGACCTCATCAGGAGCTGGTGAATCCAGAGCCTGCAAAGCTTTCGAGCAAAGGTGGAACTTGGACTTTGCTGACCTTGGAACACTCAGTCTGCCTCCTCCTTTTGTATCCCCAGGGACTGTAATTGTTGCCCTGGCAGACATGTGGGAAAGCTGCTCATTAGCTGAGAGCCTTTGGGAATGGTCCTGTCCCAGCGTGCCTGTGCTCTGCCAGTCAAACTGGTTTTCTTCTGAGAGCTCATTTCTTACAACACTGCAGCAATTAAGGTGTATTAAAGGCTAATCATGCCCAGCCTGTTTTTCTCACAAGACAAGCCTTCCAGATTCTGATTCTGCTTTGATGAAGAATGATGAAAGTCTATTGTCTCCAGTCCATCAGTTGAGGGTAACTCTCCCTGTGTGTCCCCAGGCTCAGAGAGAAGGCACACTCCTTCCAGGTGTGTGTCACTTGGCACTCCTGCAGCAGCTCCAGTAACTGCAGATGGGCAGATCCAAAAACTCTGCCCCTTCCCTCCCTTTTCCTGAGCAAATCCAGGGATTTCAGCCATGAAAAGGACTCTGCAAGCCAGGACAGTCTCCTCAACTTCCCTTTGACATCAAAGTGAGACTTTGGTGTGTGTCACAGGAGCTTTCAGGGTGCTCCTGCCCCAGGTGTGCTTCTGCCCTCTTCCTGTTTCCCCCACACTCTGAACACATTCCTTGGTGTCTCTTTGTGGCTGGTGGAGGATAGAGAAGTGTTCTCTGTCCCACTTGCAAGCACTGAGCTTTGCCCAATTAACAGAGCATTGCCCAATGCTCTCAGGGGTGCACAGGGAGGGATTGTTGGGGTGTCTCTGCAGGGCCAGGAGTTGGACCCATAATCCTTGTGGGTCCCATCCAGCTCAGGACATTCTGAAGTGATTCTGTGAAGTGATTCTGTGAAGTGATTCTATTAAGTGATTCTATGAAGTGATTCTATGAAGTCCTTTCTTGCCTGTCCCACAGCAAGATGTTCCCTCTCACCCTCACATCTGACAGACAATCCCAGATTTTGGGGAGGTGACAAGAGAGTAAATTGCAGGGACAGCTGCAGTTTGAGAGTGTGTTCTGTGGCTTTGTTGGCTGCCAGAAAAACTCCTGTGCTGAGTGCACCCTGTATAGCTGGGCCAGTGTTTTTTCTCTCAGACCTCTCATTAGCAGAGATCAGCTTTCCCCTGGGAACTTCTCATTAAAACTCTCAGCCTCTTCTCTCCCTGGCTGTTGAAGCACATCTGAGCTGCTGGAGCTGTGTCCAGTGTGAGAAAAGAAGAAACTCAATAGAAACTGTGCTAGAACCATCTGGAGGTTTTGTGCCATGGGACCAAGAAATTCCCAGGAACTGGGACCAAGAAATTCCCAGGAACTGGAGTGCATCATCAGCTTGGGAAACTCTTTGTGTCTGTCTGAGCCTCTTGGCACCTCTAGGGAGGGTTGTGTGGTGTTGCTGAGTCTTTTATGGCCCCATTTATCATCAAGTGCTCACCCTTGCATGGTTTCCTGCTGCAGAATTAGACCTTTATTTCCCCTCCCTTCTGCTTTGATGAGGGATTTTTGCCTGCCACCATTGCTTGATTAAACAGGACAATTCCAGTTGCCCTGTTTCAATTCACTGCAGGTTATCACCAGTAGAAAATGCAATTTTCTGCATAAATGTACTTGTCCTGCTCCAGTGAATGGTCAGGAGCACTGATAACTCCAGAAAGAAGGGATGTCCTGGCCACAGGAGAGTTTGTCATGGAAGGGGACCAGGCTGGTCCCTTGGCTGGTTTTCCATCCCTGCCCTAAGCTGTGTTTCTGGGAACTCCTTGACAGTTTGTCCTGGATTGACATTAAAGAGCGAGAGCAGATATAAATATATGATAAAGCTCTGGAGTGCTCAAAAATTAATATTTCAGGATCAAGAAGTCTTTATTTCCTCAAGTGCTCCAACAAAAGGAGGAATTTGTGTAGTTGTAGTTGTTGTGGTTTCCTTCCACCAACTGAAGGGACAGAGGGAGCTCAGAGCAAAGCCCCAGCTCTGGTGCTGGCTGAAGGGGATGCCTGGTGTCAGAGGCTGCATGAAGAAAGTGGTGATGTTTTTGGAGCTGTTTTTGGTGTTGGGGTGTTTTGGTGGTCAGGGTGCTGGAGTGTGAGTCCTGCAAGGAGAGGGGGAAAGAGCTGGGCTCAGTCAGGAATTCAACCCAAGTTTCCCTGCTGGAGTGAGTCCAGAGGAGGCCCCTGAGTTGGTCACGTGGAGATGGAGCCCCTCTGCTCTGGAGCCAGGCTGGGAGAGCTGGGGGTGCTCACCTGGAGAGGAGAAGCTCCAGGGACACCTCAGAGCCCCTGCCAGGGCCTGAAGGGGCTCCAGGAGAGCTGGAGAGGGACTGGGGACAAGGGATGGAGGGACAGGGCACAGGGAATGGCTCCCACTGCCAGAGGGCAGGGATGGATGGGATATTGGGAATGAGGAATTGTTCCCTGTGAGGGTGGGCAGGCCCTGGCACAGGGTGCCCAGAGCAGCTGTGGCTGCCCCTGGATCCCTGGCAGTGCCCAAGGCCAGGCTGGGCAGGGCTGGGAGCAGCTGGGACAGTGGGAGGTGTCCCTGCCATGGCAGGGGTGGGATGAGATGATCTTTAAGGTCCCTTCCAGCTCAAACTGTTCTGTGATTCCATGAATAGTTCCAGCTGGAGAGAAAGCATTGCAGGAGCTGTAGCAGGACCTGCAGACATCATCCAGAGGTTAGAACCAGGCTCTTCACAGCAGCACATGGTGGGAGAACAGGAAACAACAAACAGGATGAAACAGGAAGTTTCAGGCTGGGTATAAAGAGAAGCATTTCTGTCCAAGGACAGTCAGACTGACAGACAGCTGTCCAGAGAGGTTGTGAAGTCTCCATCCTTGGAGGTTTTCAAGACCAGACTGTCTAAACCTGCTGCAATCCCTTTAAGAGACTCAGCTTGAAGCAGGAGTTTGAGCTGGAGACCACCCTGAGGTTTCTTGTGCCCTGTTTACTCTGGGATCCTCCCTGGCTGCTCCTGTGGAAGTGGGGTGCTGCTCCTGCACACACATGGAGAGCCTCTGCGTTTTGGGGGTGTTTGTGCCATTGCAGTGGGACCTGCAGTGGCACTGCCTGACATAGATACTTGGATCCAGGGCTCCAGAAAGAGTGGCTGAGTTTGGGGGGGTCTCTTTGCTGTCTCTGCCCTTGCTCAGCACACCTGGGAGAAAAGGGCAACGAGACAGGTCCCTTCTGGTGCTTTATTTTTGTCCATGTCTCTCCAACACAGAATATCCTGAGTTGGAAGGGTCCTGGAAGGCTGGGGTGAAGGTCACTGTTATTAAAGCCTGGTTTATTTTCTTGTTTCACTTTGGAGGCAGGATTTGGAAGCACTTATGCAACCTGCCCTGTTTGGATGATGCCAGCACAGAACTGGCGACACTTTCCCTTATAACCTCAGGGGTTCAGAAGTGTGAATCAGAGGCTGTTTGTCTCCACTGATGCTCCATAGAAACTTGTACCAAGTGGAAAGTCCCAGCTCCTGGTGTTTCTGTGTTGCTCTGCCAGTAGATCTGCTGCAACCTTCCAGGTCCAGCCTCCCAGCCCCTGCCTGGCTCTGCAAGAGTGAGTCAGCTCAGCCAACAGCATCTCCTCGCCCGGGCTTCATGATCCCAAGCCACGTGTGCTCCTAACAGAGCACTGCCAGAGGGATTCTGAGTGGCTCTTGACCTCCTGCACCCCTTCCTGGTGGGCACAGGTGCCTTCTGCTCCTGCTGGCTCTGGACATGTGGTAGGTCTGTGTGGGAGAAGGCTCAGCAGTCCTCTCTTAGGTCAGGGTCCGCAGTGCTACTGAAAGAAAATGAAATGGGAAATATGAAATAGAAAGCATGGGGTTGAGGGGAAGGGATTCACAGCTCGCAGACATTGAGGCAGGATTTGTTTAGGGGTTTTTGGTAATTTTTCTTTTCTTTTCTTCCACAAAATTCGAGTGCTTTTTCTTGTATTTGTCAGGGAGGATTTTGCTGGGATGCATTGTGTGTCAGAGAGCTCGGGGTTTGTGTTGCTGACGAGAACAATTGATTTTTATTTATTTGTTTATTTACTGCGGGAGAGAAACCAAGCCATAAGTTTTAAGACTTGAGCTGCTCTGGAGGAATTTTATTTAGAGAAACAGCTTGATTGTGCTGCTGTGTGTGATTGACACAATCTCCTCTAATCCTTTTGTCCGTGTGGGCTCTGCAGCAGAGCCCTGGGATCTCTCAGTCCAGTGCCCAGGTCACCTCAAGGTGTTCTCTGGCAGTCCAGGGTGCTGCTGCCCAGGGCTGGGTGCCATCTCCTGCCCTGGAGCTCAGCTGCACATCCCACAGCCCTGGCACACCACCAGCTCCCTGCCAGCAGGAACGATGCAAACTGCAGGTTTTTGGGTTCTTCCCCATTTCCCACCCTGCCTTGTTCCTTGTTTTGCATTGCTTCAGACATGACTTGGGTCCCATAGGGTGCCCAAAGGTGGTGGCCATCCCTGGGCAGTTTGGTGGCTGTATAGGAGCCAGGGCTCTGCAGCAGCTGGACACACAGGGCTCAGCAAACTCATCACTCAGCAGAGCCTGGGGCGGGGATATCACTGTCCTGAAGTGGTTTTGGAAGGTGACCAGCTGGAACCTTTTAATCCCTGGAGCAGAGAGGTTCCCTGGGACCTGATCAGTGTGCTGAAAGCTGCCTGCTTGCTAGAGTACTTTCTATATTATTTTTTAAGCATGATAATTACACTGCTGTGATTGCCAAGGTAGGGGCACGCCTGCCAATACGGTGGTGCCTCCTGCCAGCTGATGTCTCCTGCCTTGCTTGGGGAGAGCTGCTGTGGTGGGAAGCACAGCCATGTGCATCCATGCTGCTGGAGGTGTGGGGTTGTAGCCTGTTACCCTGTCCCTGCACCCCAAGGTGCCCTTTTTGTGTGCACCCCAAAAGAGCCTCCAGCAGCTCCGTGCTGCCCGGTGCAGAGCCCTGTGTCACCTGTGAAGTGTCCCCCAGGAAAGCCCTCCCGTGGGTGGGTGCTGCCAGGTCCCTGGTTTCAGAGGAGCTCCTCTCCCCCAGGAAGGTGGCAGGCAATGTTTATCTCAGTTGTTTTTGCTGGGGCTGGAGAGTGACTGTGTTAACACGCAGCAGATGGGCCTGGTGAATAGGTGCTGGAGATAACCCTGTTTCCTCATGCAGCCTTGTTGCCTGCTGGGAAAGGAGCCAGCCAGGCTGTTTAAGGAGAAGTGTGGAGCTTGGACAGGCTGAGGATGGATTTCTCTTTCAGCTGGTTCAGTTTTGGGGGGAGGTTGTTGCTGTGGGACAGAGGCTGCTGCCACAATCCACCACGTCCTGGTACAGGTTGGACTATGTAAAGGCAGGATCCAGCCTGGTGCCCACTGGGATCTTTGGACCCTGAATTTAATTCTATTTCAGGCAGAGACTGGAATTGTCCATCAGTCCTAGGCAGGGTTGGTGTCCTGCCAGTTGCCAAGGCTGGGGGGGAATTGGTGGCTGGGAACCCAGAACTGTGGGGCACAGCTGAGGGTGTCCCATGTCCTCTGCCATGCTGTGTGCCTCCCACTCACTGTCAGGGAAAACCGTGTGGCTGCTGGGCACCACGATGTGCAACAGAAGGCAAGGGAGTCTCCTGCCAAAGCCTGTCACACTGGTGGCCCTGCCACTGCAGGACCTTTGGGGGAAGAGCTGATGGCCCTTCTGGAAGGCTTTTTGGTTTTCCCAAGGAAGTCAAGTGGGTGGAAATCCCAGCAGCAGCTGCAGAGTGTTAGGGGCCCACTCCTGTTGCAAGGGGTGAGAAGATGGGACCAGGAGGGGGACAGTGTGACCAGAGAATGTCACAGCTCCCCAGGGCCATTCCAGGACACTTCAGTGCCCTGGCTTCCACCTCCCTCCCAGTGCCTGGAGCCTGGATCTCCTGCCCAGCCAAGTGAAATGGTGCTGCCTTCCCTGAGCCTGCAGCTTGTTGCTGATGCCACATCAAGCAGGTCTGGGGATGTGCCTCATCCCAGTGTCCCCTCGTGTGGTACTTCTGTCTTGTAGGTCATCCTAGGTTTTCTCCTCTCTGTGGGAAGGAACGGGGTGATTCCTTTCACAATCCCATGGTGGCATTGCTAGAAGCCTTTCCTTGCTGGGTAGGACCATGGGTGTGTGAGGGGTGGACAGGAGGAACATTGGTGGCTGTTTGTCCCAGTCCACAGACAGCGCTGCAGCATCTGCATTTCAGGGCAGAGTTTTTGGAGCCAGTGCTCTCCTGCACTGTGTGCACAGCATGGAGGAGGCTGGAGGTGGATGGCACAGGTTGCTGACAGCCTTCCCTTGCCTTTTGCTGATGCTTGTGGTTTGATGAACCTCACCAGAAAGACAAATGGATGTAACAGGATCACAGTGCCCTTCATGGCCCCATTGGCTGCTCCTTCCCCTCCTCTGCTTGAGGAATGATCTCCCTTTCAGATGTTGTGGACATGGTACTGCCACAGGGGAGAGGGATGTACAGTGGCTCCCAGCTGTAGGACTTGAGGCAGAAAAATCAATGTTTATATTTCTCTTAGCTGGGAATAACTCCAGTAAATAAACACCTTGCAGAGTTCAAACGATGCAGGCACCACATATGAACCAGAATGAATTTTGAAGCTCTCTCTTGCAATAAAATGGATTTCTTGATTTCAGGCTTTATTTAGAGAAGTGTTTGATTTAAGAAGGGAGCTGAAGGTTATATCTGATCTCTGTGAGGTGGAGCTGCTCTTCCAGTGGCTGTGGAGCATGGTGTGGAAATGGGGTTGGATTGCTGCTGCTGCTGGAGTGTTCCCAGGAGAGTTTCTCATGTACCAGCCAAAGGCAGGGTCACTTCCCTCCTCCCCAGGGGGGTTCTGGCTGCATCCTCTGCCCCTCCAGACCTTGCTGCTGCATTGCAGTCTGCTCAGAGCCTTGGGAAGCTGTGTGTGCAGGTGCTGCTGCTTGGGATTCTGGAGGCCAGCCAGGACCCAGTTCCTTCCACAGGCTGCACTGGCGTCTGGAGCTGTCTGTGCCTGCCCTGTGTGGGATTAAACACCCTCCTCCCCTTTGTTCCAGCCACTGTGCTGCTTGAACTTGGTTCTTGTAGGGATGCTGGAGAGGGAGCCAGTGGTGAGCCTGCTGAGGTGCAGCTCCCATGACTTGGGCTGCTCTTGGTTTCTGGAGGTCTGACTTTGCTCTTCCTGGGAAGAGCTGAGGGCATGGGATGGGCTTGGAGGCTTTTTCTGCACAATGGACCCTGTCTGTGGTCTCAGGCAAGCAGAGCAGGGTGGAAGGGCTTGGAAGGGGCCTGCTCTGCTGGAGAGAGGCACAGCTGACCTGGAGCTGGGGTTCAAGATTGGATTGATGACTTGGCCACCTTATCTGGGAGCAGGAGTGCATGGAGGGAGGGCTCCAGATTCCCAGTGCATGCTCAAATGAGGGAGGGCTGGTTTGTCCTTGTGTGAAGGAGGAGGAAGCAGAAAACTCTGCTTGAGTCCCACCTTTGCTCCAAGCTGCAGGAAATGACCCCGAGCAGGGGACAAAGGGCACCATGCAGGGCTGGTCTCAGTGTGAGTGCACACATGGCAGCCTGAAAGCACCGGGAGGGCTGCACTGGGGGAATGCTGCTCCCTGCAACCCGGGGATCATCAGGGTCCCTGGAGCTGCTGCTGCTGCTGCACTTCTGGAATACTGAGTCTGCCTAGAAAACGAAATTGTGAGTTCCTGCCCCAGGACGAGGTGGTTCTGTCGTGTGTTGGACCCATTCTCCCATCAGGGTTTCAGGCATTCCCAGGCAATGCTGGAGGTTGAAACCAAGAGCTGGTATAGCCAGAAGGGCATTATGGCCTCTCTACCTACTTCACAGATAAGTGGGGAAGCAGCTGGAGCTGGGACATGGTGCTCCTCTTTGCTGAGCTTGGAAGCTGCTGGTAAGCTGTCCTGGCACTGGTGCACCAAGGAGCTGCTGCTCCCAGGCTGACTGGGCCAGGCTTGCAGCCCCAAAACCTACAGCCAGGTAGAAGCACCTCTGCACACCAAAGCCTGCCTTCCTCGGCTTGGTGGTGTCTGGTGTGGGA
Source organism: Melospiza georgiana (assembly GCF_028018845.1). Lineage (NCBI taxonomy): Eukaryota > Metazoa > Chordata > Aves > Passeriformes > Passerellidae > Melospiza > Melospiza georgiana. The sequence goes on from NC_080445.1 coordinate 15,327,543, forward strand.
TAACACAGTTATCCCAGTGGGGAGCTGAAAGGAGAGGAGGGAGACAGGAACAGAAAGTGAGATGGAGGTGGGGTGGAGCAGAGAAGGAGAAAAGAGTTGATGTTGGAACAGCAAGAAGGCAGAGCAGGGTGTCACCTCCTCCCAAGAGTTCCAAGAGTTCCACAATGTGTCTGTGCCCTGCAGACACAAAAAGTGCCAGGGTTGGGCACAGAGATGGTGTTTGCTTACAGGGCACAACCCCACTGTGGGAATGGGGTCAGTGGGTGCTGAGCTGCTTCTATTGCCCTTCCTGGAGCATTTTGGATGGAAGCCAATGCATTGCCATACAGCTGGAGAATTTGTCAGTGCCAGAGGATCAAGCACCAATAGAGCAGTGACTAGATTGATGGCTGTTCTCTTCCTGGAAGCAAGGTTCTGACCATGCCAGCCCAGGAAACACGTGGTACCTCTGCCTATTGGGTGGCCTTGGCCTCAGCCTCACGCTGTGTCTTCTTTGTTGCAGCCACTCCCACTCTCCTGGCTCCATGGCTGCCGTCCGCGAGTGGTCCTGCACGCGCTGCACCTTCCTGAACCCCGTGGGCCAGCGGCAGTGCTCCATCTGCGAGGCCCCCCGCCAGAAGCCCGACCTCAACCACATCCTGCGCCTCAGCGTGGAGGAGCAGAAGTGGGCCTGTGCCCGCTGCACCTTCAGGAACTTTCTGGGCAAGGAGACCTGTGAGGTGTGTGGCTTCACCCCGGAGCCGGGACCCGGTGGCTCCCCCTTGCCCGTCATCAATGGCATCTTGCCCAAGCCTGCCGTGCTGATGGAGCCCAAGGGCACGTCCAAGGAGGAGGCTGCCAAGGCAGAAAGCAGCAGTGAGGACTCAGAGGGGAAGAGCCCCGATGAAGCAGAGCTGGAGAGCGGCTGGGCCTGCCAGCGCTGCACCCTGCACAACACGCCCGTGGCCAACTCCTGCTCCGCCTGCGGTGGCCCACGCAAGCTCTCCCTGCCCAAAATCCCACCAGAGGCGCTGGTCGTCCCTGAAGTCATCACCCCGGCCGGGTTCCACATGGCCCCCTCCACCCCGCAGCCTTCGGTCTCCACAGAGATCTCTGATGGTGATGCCGTGGCCACCCCGGGCCCTGTGGCTATGGAACAAGAGGTGCAGAAGATCCCAGCCTTCAGCCCCTTCTCCCCGGGGCTCCAGAACAACCCCGTGCCCCGAAGCCGGCGGGAGGTGCCCCCACAGCTGCAGATGCCGGGCCCTGAGGGCTCCCAGCCCGCGGCCACGGGCGCCGTGGGGCAGAAGGGCTCTCCCCAAGGTCAGGCCAGGGCCGCCCCTGCCGCACGCTTCCCGGACCTGCTGTCCAACAAACGGCTGAGCGTGCTGGAGGAGGAGATGGAGGTCACTCCGTCCCACTGGAAGTGCAGCTCCTGCTCCCTGCTCAACTCCGCCGGCGCCAGCAAGTGCGAGGTTTGCAGCACCCAAAAAGGCAGCGACACCATCAACCTGGTGGGAGACTCGGTGAGGTTCACCCCGTGCAGCCCCTCCAGCCCCGACTTCACCACCTGGTCGTGCTCCAAGTGCACCCTCAAGAACCCCACGCAGGCCCAGAAGTGCAAGGTGTGCGGCTCCTCCAAGCTGCACGGCTTCCAGGAGCACGGCGGGGAGCCGGGGCCGCGCTGCCCCGACTGCGGCGCCTGCGACAGGGACAGGGACAGGCCCGGCTGCTCGTGCGGCGCCAAGGCGCCCTCGGCGCGCAAGGTGGCGCGGCTGTTCCCGGCCCCGGCGGCCGCGGCGCAGGACAGGCCGGGCCAGTGGGCCTGCCCCGCCTGCACCCTGCTCAACGAGGGCAAGGCCAAGCACTGCGGCGCCTGCCACACCCCCCAGCAGTACGTGGCGCAGCACAAGGGCCTCAAGCCCCTCAAGAGGAGGGAGAGCATGCACGTGGAGAAGAGGAGGCAAACGGATGAGGGCGAGGCCAAAGCCCTGTGGGAAAACATCGTGACCTTCTGCCGGGAGGTGAGTGCAGTGCTTGCTTGGTCCTGCCTCTCCCACAGGTGTGGGGCAGCATCTTCCATGCGTTGGGCTCCAGGGATCTTCCCTTGCAGCAGCTGCATGCTGGTTGTTGGCACTGAAATGTCGTATTTTGGTGCAGAGTGATCTCCAGGGTGAAAACAGCCCATACAGCCCACTCCTGGTGCAAGGATGAAGAAGTCTAAAACCTTGCGCTAAGCCTGTTAGCTCTGAAAGCCAGTGTGGTATTTTAAATCAGTGAGAGAGAACTTCTGGGATGAAGGGACATCCTTAGGTGGTCATTCCATCTCTTTCCAGTGTCTAGTGGTGGGAAAGGCAGAGAGTGTGCCCAGGTTTGCTGGTGGCACACTGTGCATGGATGCAGGAAACCTGGGATGCAGCAAGCAGAGGCTCGGGGTGAGAGGGCAGGCAGAGGAACTACTGCCACTGCCAGCAGCTGCAGGTGTTTCAGAACCATGGGCCAGGCCTTGGTGTTGTTGGTTTGGGTATTGCAAATGCAGAGGTGCAGCACAAATGGCTCCCCCTTTCTGGGCAGGCAGCTGAGCTGCAGCTCTAGGCTGGCTCTAGTTGAAGGTCTCAGGAGGACGTGCCAGCACACACCTTCCCACTGTGAGCTATCTGGTCCAGTCAGTTGGGTTTCAGCCTCAAACACCACTCTGTTGGCCTCAATTTTTTTCCCTGTGTGGCATTAAAAGCTCCTGTGAATGCTGCTTTCTCTGGCCTCCTTCTGGGGGAAGCCTCCAGCTCTTCTGGACCAGATGGAGAGGGAGTTGCAGTCCCATTTTGACGTACAAACAAGGCTTCTCCTGCCTGGTCTGAGGATTGTGTCCATTCCTGTGCCTCCACTGCACAGTCCAGGGAACAGAGATGTTTGGCTCAGGAGGGAAGCTCTGAGAATGATCTTGTTTGGGCTTGTGGTTTTTTTAAATTGCTCTGTGTCCTTCCTAACAGGCGTGGGTGTCTTTATAGCAGAGACCCAGATTCTGCTTATCCCCATCTTTTAAGCAAGTGAATAGCCTCTTTTGTAGGCAGGGAACATCTGTTCCATCAGGAATCAGGCCTGAAGGATGAATCACGATGATGGCCAGGCTGAATTAGCAGCGTGGCACTGCCAGGAAGGGGAGCCTGCCTTGCCCTGTCCCACAGCTGAGCTTGTTGTGCTCCTTAACCCACAGTAATGGGCTGTGAGATCCATCTCCCAAAATTCCCCCTCCAGCCCAGCCCCAGCTGTGCTCTGGCGCTGTTCAGGTGTGAGGTTAGGCCTGGCAGCAGTGGAGGGACAGTGCTGCACCTGTCCCTGTGCTCCTGGTCAGGCTGGCAGGGGAGGTCCCTGTGAGCTCCCTGCTGCCCAGGCTGCTCAGCCTTGCCTGGAGGAGCCAGGCTGGCCGAGTTCTGCTCCGTCTGTTTGTCCCCCTGCCCCACGTCATGTGGAGCAGCTCCTCTTGCTGCTCCCTGCCAGCATTTCTGCTCGAGCTCCTGCTGTGGGTTTTCCTTCCTCTGCTATTCCAGGGATGCCTTTTCCAACCCTTCTCAGTGTGTGGTGCCTATTTTAGCTTTACCCTTTCTCTTCTGTTGGGGAGCAGTGCAGAGCTGGCCTCTTCCACTGGAATCATGGAATCAGAATGGTTTGGGATGGAAGGGACCTTAAAGCTCATCTCGTTCCAACCCTGCCAACCCACCTCACCTTCCACCACACCAGGTTACTCCAAGTCCTGTCCAGCCTGGCCTTGAACACTTCCACAGATGGTGCAGGCACAACTTCCCTGGGCAGCCTGTGCCAGGGCATCCCCACCCTCACAGGGAAGAATTTTTCTCCAGTACCCAGTCCAAATTTCTTCCCTTTATGTTTAAAAGTTTTCCCTTGTCTCATCAGTGAAAATTTTCACATTCCCTTGTTCATGTGAAAAATTGCTTTCCCTCTTACTAATAAGCCCCCTTTAGGCACTGTAAGGGGTCTGAGGTCTCCATGGAATCTTCTCCAGGTGAGCACCCCCAGCTCTCTCAGCCTGGCTCCAGAGGAGAGGGGATCCTGCCCACAGAGCATCTCCATGGTGTCCCCTGGACCTGTTCTAACAGATCCACGTATTTGTTATGCTGAGTCCTCCAGAGATGGACAAAACTGGGGTCTCACAAGGGCAGAGCAGAGGGGGAGAATCCTCTCCCTCGTGTCCTCATAGCCCCGCACAGCAAGTTCCTGCAGAGCCCAGAGATCCATGTGCAGGGATGGGTCACAGCCAGGTCCCCAGCCAGGCTGGTGGCTGCTCCTCAGCTGCACAGGGCAGATGCTCCCTGAGAGAGCAGGACAGCTATTAGCTGAAAAACACCCTCCTGCAAAAGAGGAGCTGGAGTTGCTGATTGGGGCACCACAAAGGAAGCATTCAGGTAGGATTGCCACAAAAGAGGAGGTCAACTACTAATTGGGTGTGAGTAAAGCTAATTTAAATCAGAGTCAGCTCTTGCTGAAAGAATTAAATTTAATTTAATTAACAATAACAAAGAAACACCTGTTCTCATTTCACCCTGTGTTAGACTGAAAAAGCCACCCTTCTCCACTTGGTGAAGTTCTGTGCCTCCATCCCTGTGGTTAATGCCTATGGGATTACCTACCCTTCCACTATCCTATTTATTTATGATGCAGCAGCTCTTGCCGGAGGGCTGGGACCTGGGATACCCTCACTCTGAAATTGCTTGCCTGGTTGTGGTCTGGCTGAATGCAGTTGCAAAAGCTGCCCCTCCCATCCCCCATGGATGTGCCTGGGGTTGGCACAGGGCTGCCAAGCCCAGCGTGTCCCCTCTGGGGCAGGGACAAGGCTGGTTGAGGTGTGTTTGCATGCCAGGTGGCTCCTCGGAGCCTTGCTGTTTGCGGGCTTTGCTGCTTGTGGAGGCAGCCAAGGCCCCCCACAGCCCAGCTTTTAGCACCAGCACAAAGTGTGAGACGGTCCCTGCCCAGGGAGGCTCCTGTGAAACAGAAAAAGGCAGATTGGAGTCACAGCCAGGAGCTTGAAACCAGAGAGGTGAGCCTGAGGCAAGGCTGAATGCTGGACCTGAAGCACAGGATGCATCTCTGCGCTGCCAGCAGACACCAGCATAGTCCTGTCACCCTGTAGGGCTGGGAAGGGACTGCCTGGGCCCGGCAGGAGGGCTGGGGGCTCTGCTGTCTCTCGTGGGGGCAGGGGGAGGCTCTCCAGACCCCCCAGTCCCGAGTGGACAGCGAAGAAAGAGTTGATTAAGAAGATTTTGAGAGGTGCTAAAGGGTTAAAAGGCGAAACATCCATTGTGTGGACGAGCACATGGTGGGAAAAAATCCTTTGCTCCCACTGCAGATAGCAGTGACAATATCAGGGCAGAGCAGAACCAAGAGAAGATGTTGTGGTGCTGTGCCTGAGAGGGCAGGGCAGAGACAGCCGGGCACTCAGGACAGTGTTCCCATGCCCAGCTGTGCCCGGCACCTCCCACACACCAACAGTGCCCTCATCCTGCCCCCAGCACTGCTCTCTTCTGCCCCCTCTCCTTCCCTGAGCATCTCCCTGGGCCTGGACATTCCCTCCTGAGAGGAGCCTTGTCCCTGCCAGCACTCACAGAGCCCATCCCAGCCTGTGTGCCCTGGCTGGGGCCCTACAGAAACCTGCCTGTGTGCAGGGCCCTGGCTGGGGCAGGCTCTGTGTGCAGCTGGGCAAGGACAGCTCAGGAGAGCCCTGCTGGGCCCTGCAGAGGTGATGCTGCTGCTGTCCAGGGCTGAGGAGTGGCTGAGGGCCTTTGGGAGGCTCCCAGCAGAGAGACTGACCACCCAAAATTACAATTCTGGAGTCTCTGTAAATGTTCAAACATTCCTTTGATGATCCACTGATGCTCTCTTGCCTTTTGCCCTCACAGAACAAAGTCAATTTTGTGGATGACAGCTTCCCCCCCGGGCCCAAGTCGGTGGGGTTCCCGGAGGGGGACAGCGTGCAGCAGCGGGTCAAGCAGTGGCTGCGCCCCCACGAGATCAACTGCAGCATCTTCAAGGAGCGCTCGGTGAAGTGGTCGGTGTTCCGCACGCCGCGGCCCTCGGACATCCTGCAGGGGCTGCTGGGCAACTGCTGGTAGGGGCCAGTGAGCCGACTGACACCCTCCGGCCCCTTCCCTCTTCCCTCCTCTTCCTCCAGCTCCAGCGCTGCCCACTCAGCCCTACTCAAACCCCTTTATGCCCCCAGGCTGTAGCCCATGCTCTGCCTCACCCCCTCCCAGCTCTGCGTGGTCGGGTGACTTGTGCTGCCCATGCCCTGTGATCCGTGCCCAGTGCTGCCCATGCCCCATGCTGCCCGTGCTGCCCATGCCCCTGCTGCCCATGCCCAGTGCTGCCCATGCCCATCCTGCCCATGCCCCGTGCCCTGTGCTGCCCGTGCCCCGTGCCCCATGCTGCCCATGCCCTGTGCCCCATGCTGCCCATGCCCATGCTGCCCATGCCCTGTGCCCCCGTGCCCAGTGCTGCCCATGCCTGTGCTGCCCATGCCCATCCTGCCCATGCCCCGTGCCCTGTGCTGCCCATGCCTGTGCTGCCCATGCCCCATGCCCTGTGCCCTGTGCTGCCCATGCCCCATGCCCCGTGCTGCCCATGCCTGTGCTGCCCATGCCCCATGCTGCCCATGCCCGTGCTGCCCATGCCCGGTGCCCCATGCCCCGTGCTGCCCATGCCTGTGCTGCCTATGCCTGTGCTGCCCATACCCATGCCCCGTGCTGCCCATGCCCGTTCCCCGTGCTGCCCATGCCCACACTGAGGCCGCTCCGCCTGCCCGGCAGGTTCCTGAGCGCCCTGGCCATGCTGCCCATGCCCATTCCCCGTGCTGCCCATGCCCATTCCCCGTGCTGCCCATGCCCGTTCCCCGTGCCCGTGCTGCCCATGCCCACACTGAGGCCGCTCCGCCTGCCCGGCAGGTTCCTGAGCACCCTGGCCGTGCTGCCCATGCCCATTCCCCGTGCTGCCCATGCCCGTTCCCCGTGCCCGTGCTGCCCATGCCCCATGCCCACGCTGAGGCCGCCCCGCCTGCCCGGCAGGTTCCTGAGTGCCCTGGCTGTGCTGGCCGAGCGGCCCGAGCTGGTGGAGCGGGTGATGATCACCAGGACGCTGTGCCCCGAGGGCGCCTACCAGGTGCGGCTGTGCAAGGACGGCACGTGGACCACGGTGCTGGTGGATGACATGCTGCCCTGCGACGAGTGCGGCTACCTGCTCTTCTCCCAGGTCAGTGCCACGGGGATATGGGCAGTGCCCCAGGGCTCAGGGAGGCTCATTCCAGGCACTCCCAGGACAGGCAGGGAGAAGAGGCTCTGCTGGGCTTCATGTGAGGCACCTACTTTGTCCTGCATTTAGAGTCATAGAGACACTAAGGTTGGAAAAGGCCCCAAAGATCATCAAGTCCAACCACTGATCAAGTACCCCTTGCTCACTAAAGCATGCCACAAAGTACTACATGGACTTGTTTTTTGAATGTTCCCAGGGATGGTGACTCCACCAGTGCCCTGGACAGCCCATTCCAATGCCTGACCACCTTTCATTAAGGAATTTTCCGAATATCCAACCTAAACCTCCCCTGATGCAACTTGAGGGTGTTTCCTCTTGTCCTGTCCCTGTTCCCTGGGAGCACAGCCCGACCCCCCAGCTGTCTCCTCCTGTCAGGAGCTGTGCAGAGCCACAAGGTCCCCCCTCAGCCTCCTTTTCCCCAGGCTGAGCCCCTTCCCAGCTCCCTCAGCCCCTCCTGGTGCTCCAGCCCTTTCCCAGCTCCATTCCCTTCTCTGGACACATTCCAGCCCCTCAATGTTATCCCATGTCCCACTGACCTTCTTGCCCACCTGGGCACATGTGACTCACGTTCAGCTGCTGCCAAGCAGCACTCCCAGGTCCTTTCCCAGTGGGTACTTCCCAGCACTCCCATGTCCTTTCCCAGCAGGTACTTCCCAGCTGCCCCAGGCCTGGAGTTGCTGGGGCATGCTGTGACACAAATGGAAGATCCAGCACTGGTTGCACCCTGTTTGCAGCTCAGGACACTGCTCTTTACTGTGTCCTCAAGACAGCTGAACTCTTTGAAGCCATAATATCCATCTATTTACACCCCTTTTGGCATTTCCCAGGCTGCAGTGAAGAAATTTCATTTACAGTTGCTTTTCCCTCACTCCTTGCACCACAGACCCTTCACTTGCAGGGAAAGCCACCCTTATCCTTCATATAAAATGAAAACACTTTAACCTGTGTTTTGCACTGCGAGGGAATGAGGGAAAGCTGTTTCTTTCCTCTGAGGGGAGGTCTGGCAGCTTGGCTGTGCCAGGGAGGGCCTGTGGAGAAGGAAGGGGATGGCACATGGAGCAGCCTGTTCCAAGCCAGTGCCCAGTTGCTCTGAGCACGCTGGGGTGGCATCTGCTCGGGTCAGTGGAGCTCCCTCAGCCCCTCCAGGACATTGCTCTGCCCTGCCCTGCCTGCCAGGCCCAGGGGCTCTTGCTGGGATCATGTCCATGAAGGAGACTGAGAACGTCTCTATTGAAACTCGGGGGGGCAAAATCTGCCAAAGAAAACAAAGTACCACTGTCAGGAGGAGACAGGGACTGGGGCTGCTGGCTTGGATCTCATTCTGCAAATCCAGTCCTCTGGGTTTTGACACACAGCCATGTGAGGACAGGAATCAAACTTCAGAGAAGGAGAGAAGAAGGAGTTTGTGTCTACATTCTGTCTCTCAGTAGACAGAGGATACAGATGCATTTCTTTATTTCAGCATAAGATTTACCCTGACCCTAAAAGGTTTTTACCTTTTCCTTCCATCTTTCATGAATTTCAAGTCTGCTTTTGGAGCTTTTTTAAGATTTGAGGTTTTCACATGGGCTGGACTTGCCTTGCCTCTGTTTCCAGGAGCATCTGAATCGTGATGAGATTTTTCTGCTGAGTGTTCAGCTGTGGGAGCTGGATGTGGGGGATATAAAAGGAAAATCAGAGTTTTAAAAATAAAAGAAAATCAGGCTCTTATCTGAGCTCCCTGGCTGTGGTTCAGGCAGAAATAAACAACATGGATTTTGTTGAGTGAGGGACCTAAAAACCAGCAAAAAGCACTTTTAAGCTCTCTTTATCCGTCAGAAAGAAATCTTCACTGCCCTCCTTTCCTCTGCCAGCTCTTGGCTGCCACCTGTGAGTCACACAGGCACAATGTACCAGTGATTTTTCCTGCTGCTCTCCAAGCACCGGATACCAAACCCCATTTGCTGGGAAAAAACTTGCATCTTGTAATTAGGCCTTGTAGTTACTCCATGTGCTGGAGTAGAGGACTTTGCCAGTCCAAGTGTTTGGAGCTTGTCCTTGAAGCAGTGTCTGTGTTGCCTGGGTGGAATCCAATCAGTTGGGTGGGTGTGTTCTGGGGAACCTCCTCTGCCAAAGGGGTGTTGGTTTGGGTTTGCAGAGGTGTGTGAGTCAAAGGCAGCTGTTCCAGATGTGCTCCACATCACGGAATCCTAAATGTCCTGAGTGGGAAGGGGACCCACAAGGATTATCAGTCCAACTCCTGGCCCTGCACAGACAACCCAACAATCCCACCTTGTTCCTGAGAGCGTTGTCCAAATGCTCCTTGAGCTCTGGGAGCCTTGGTGTGTGCTTCCATTATTAAATGGTTCTAAGTTCAGGTTGAAGGGGACAGAAGGGGCTCAGGATGGGCAGCTCTGTCAGCACCCAGGCCTCTTGGGTGTTCATTCCAGGACTTCCCAAGGGGAATTGAACTCAGCAACAAAACACTGAACAAAGAGTGAACGGGTCCCCCATGGCCAAGGGGACCAGCTCCTGGCATGGCTTTTCTGCTGCTGCCTCTCCAGCCAGGATGGCTGGCAGGGATGGCTGGGAGGGCTGTCCCACCCCCTGCCCAGGGCTGACATGTCCCTCCCTGTCTCTGCAGGCCCAGAGGAAGCAGCTGTGGGTGGCCCTCATTGAGAAGGCTCTGGCCAAGCTGCACGGTTCGTACTTCGCACTGCAGGCCGGGCGCGCCATCGAGGGGCTGGCCACGCTCACCGGGGCGCCCTGCGAGAGCCTCATGCTGCAGGTCAGCTCCACCAACCCCCGCGAGGAGCCCATCGACACCGACCTCATCTGGGCCAAGATGCTCAGCTCCAAGGAGGCTGGGTAAGGTGGGGCAGGAGCAGGGATGCTGCAGAGGGGGTGAGGGGGAACATTCTTGTCTTTAGAGGCTCAGGACAGGGGTCACTGCATCACCTGGGGTGGAGTCCACCACCCGTGCCACTCATCTGGAGCATTGGTGGAGCTCCCACTCAAAGCTCTAAGAAATTATTTCTCCTGTGATTCTCTCATGAAATTAAGAGCCTGGTGACCTTCCACTGCACGTCACTGATGTCTTGCAGGAGTTAGGAAGTGGCACTGAGCCCTTTGCTTTGAGCTTTTCTGTTTTGTGAATGCTTGACCCTGTCCATGTCTCCCACCTGTATGTGACATCTTTGCTTATGACACCTGGTTAGCACTGGTCTAGAGGGGGCACAGCCAAACCAGACACCTCCTGCTCATCACTAAGGCAAGAGGGCAGCTCCTGCTGAAGGGCTGAAGGCTGGGGTATGGGGTCACATGGATGGATAGCTCCCAGCACATGGTGTCCCCCTAAACCTGACTGCTGCAGACCTCCTGCCCCCAATAGTGTCCTCACCCCTGCCAGCTTGTCTAGCTGATGGACTCCCTGCTTTTCTCCATGGCTTTCTGCCAGCCAGCAGAAGTGGGCAGGACCCTGGGGCCTGGTAGAAATTGGGAGAGGTTTGGGGCAAAGCTCCCCAGTGCAAAGCAGCTCTCCTTGGAGCCTGGGCTCAGCGTGCATGTGGGCAAGGGGAGGGAGCTCTGGGGCAGGGCTGGGCACTGCCTGGGGAGTGTTGCTGATCCCAGGAGTGTTGTTGCAGAGTGGGAGCATCCAGGAGCCTCCTGGGAGGAAGGTGTCCCACGCTTTGAGCAGCAGGGATGAGGTTCCCCAGGCCAAGCCTGGCAGGACCCCGAGGGTTTGGTGTCCCTGTGCAGGTTCCTGATGGGCGCGTCCTGCGGCGGGGGCAACATGAAGGTGGATGATGTGGCCTACGAGAGCATGGGGCTCCGGCCCCGGCACGCCTATTCCATCCTGGACGTGAGGGATGTCCAGGGCTTCAGGTGAGCTCGGGCTGGAGCCTGCCGTGCCTCTGCAGCTGCTCCTGCCTGCAGAACCAGCAGGAAACCTGGGGATGGATAGCTGAGGGCATGGTGAACTGGGGATTCTTTGGTGTCACATCCTCAAGGCCATCAAGGATGACACCATCCTGGGGTGTCACATGAATGCTGTTATCATATGAGCTGTCCTTGCCTGGTGCTGGCTCCATGTCCAGGGGTGGAATGTTTGACCTATGTCACAAGATGCAGAGGACTGAGTTGAGCTCTCACTTCACTGAGATGCTCAGAGCATATTGCTCATCTTTGAATGGAGGGGGGATAGAAATGGGTGCCACCCTGACATCTGGGCTGCTATAGGAAGCTGTATTTTCAGCTGTGTCACTCTCAGCAGGCCCTTTGGGCAGGGAAGGGCAGAGGGAGCAGCAGCAGGAGCAGAGCTGCAGGACAGGGACACCTGGGGCCACGATGTGGGTGACACATCAGTTCTGGGATGCTGTGAGAAGGCAGGAGTCACAGGGTGAGCTTTGTGGGGGGCAGGCTGGGTCTCCCCTCCCTCCTGAGTCTCTGACACTTTTCCCCTTCCCCTCCCAGGTTGCTGCGCCTGCGGAACCCCTGGGGCCGCTTCTCCTGGAACGGCAGCTGGTCGGACGAGTGGCCGCACTGGCCGCTCCCCCTGCGCCACGACCTGATGCCCCATGGCAGCAGCGAGGGCGTCTTCTGGATGGAGTACAGCGACTTCATCAAGTATGGCACGGCCAGAGCAGAGCTGTGGGGTGGGGAACAACGGGGCAGGGATGGAAAATGGGACATGGGGTCATGATGGGACAGGGATGGAAAATGGGATGTGGGGTCATGATGGGGCAGGGATGGAAAATGGGATGTGGGGTCATGATGGGGCAGGGATGGAAAATGGGATGTGGGGTCATGATGGGACAGGGATGGAAAATCGGATGTGGGGTCATGATGGGGCAGGGATGGAAAACGGGACGTGGGGTCATGATGGGGCAGGCAGGACTGGTCTTGCCTAGGGAATGTGGGTGTCCTGCAGCGTGCAGTGTGCCCCATCAGGACTGAGCCCAGCTTCCCCACAGGTATTTTGACTCTGTGGATATCTGCAAGCTCCATTCGGACTGGCACGAGGTGCGTGTGCAGGGCATGTTCCCCAACAAGGCCAACGGGCCGGTGACGGTGACGTCGCTGACGGTGCTGGAGCGTGCAGCTCTGGAGTTTGCCCTCTTCCAGGAGGGCAGCAGGTGAGCTGGGCAGGGCAGTGAAACTGAGGGGGCTCAGCTTGGAGAAAAGGAGCTCAGGGGGGACCTTCTGGCTCTGCACCACTTCCTGATAGGAGTGTGCAGCCACTTGGGGGTTAGGCTCTGCTTTCAGACAGGACAAGGGGAAACACCCTTAAGTTGGACCAGGGGAGGTTTAGGTTAAATATTGGGGAAATTTCTTCACTGAAAGGGTGGTCAGGCCCTGGCACAGCTGCCCAGGGCAGTGATAGAGTCCCCATCCCTGCAAGGATTTAAAAATCTTATGGATGTGGCACTTGGGGACATGGTTTAGTGGTGACCTTGGCAGTGCTGGGTTAATGGTTAGTTAATGGTCTTGATCTTAGAGGACTTTTCCAATATTAATGATTCCACAATTCTGTGGTTCTGTGGGCCCAGAAGAAATCCAGACACATTGGCATCCCTCGGGGTCACAGAGCTCAGGGATGGGCCCCCATCTCTCCATATCTTGGGAACTGCTCATGTTTAGCTGGAACCCAACTCCTGAATGCAGGGCTGGTTCCTGGGGCAGTGGGATAGCTCTTCCCTGGAACTGCTGCCTGTGTCCTGGGTGACGTGTGACCCTTCCTTCCTGGCACAGGAGGTCAGACACGGTGGACAGCCACTTGCTGGACTTGTGCATCATGGTTTTCCGGGCCACCTTCACTAGTGGGAACAAGCTGAGCCTGGGCAGGCTGATGGCCCACAGCAAACGAGCCGTCAAGAAATTCGTCAACTGCGACGTGATGCTGGAGCCGGGCGAGTACGCCGTGGTGTGCTGTGCCTTCAACCACTGGAGCGCTGCCCTGGCCGGCCCTGCTGCCCAGGGTGAGGCCATGGAGGGGCCCTGGGAGAGGGAGAGGTGCCAAAGCCCTCAGTCCTCCTCATGGGGACCTTCTTCAGGGTGGAGATTGCCTGTTGCATGTTACACATGCAGGAGCACCACGCTCATGGGATTGTGGCCTTGGTGACAGTTCCCTGATCCCTGTTCCTCTGGGTGTCTCTGCAGCTTCCAGTCCCACCAGCAGCCGACCAGCCACTGATTATTCCAGCTACATCCTGGCTATCTACAGCTCCCGCCTGGTGATGGTGGAGCAGGTGGACGCACAGCCCACCACGCTGGCAGATGCCATCATCCTGCTGACCGAGAACAAGGGCGAGCGCCACGAGGTGGGTGGGGGGCACAGGGTGGGGGCTGCAGTGGGGAGGGGGTGATGCTGCCAGAGGGAGCCTGGACCTGTGGGGTCCTTGGGCAGGGGCTGGGCAGGGCTGTGCCAGCTCTGGCTGCCACCCCTGGATGCCCACCCCCTTTGCTCCCTGGGGCAGCGTGGGGCACCCCAGCAGATGGGCTGCCCTTGGCTAGAGTGGAGGATGCCAGGGCAGGGGTTTTGATTTTGGAATGGGGGTGCCCAGAGCTTCATCCCCTTCCCTGCTGTGTGCCCCAGGGCCGTGAGGGGATGACCTGCTACTACCTGACCCATGGCTGGGCAGGGCTCATCGTGGTGGTGGAGAACCGACACCCCAAGTCCTACCTGCACGTGCAGTGCGACTGCACCGACAGCTTCAACGTGGTGTCCACGCGCGGCAGCCTCAAGACACAGGACAGCGTCCCCCCCCTGCACAGGTCTGGGGTAGGCAGGGGTGGGTCACAGGGGCTGCCAGGAGGCTGGAGAAAGGCAGAGCCAGGGCTGGCAGGAGGCAGGAGAATGGCAGAGCCAGGGCTGGCAGGGAGGCATGGACAGGGTGGGATTGCCAGGACAGGGTGGGATTGCCAGGAAAGAGGTGGGATTCCTAGAGCAGAGATGGGATTTCCAGGACAGGGGTGGGATTGGCAGGACAGAGGTGGGATTGCCAGGACAGGGGTGGGATTGCCAGGACAGAGGTGGGATTGTTAGGACAGAGGTGGGATTGCCAGGACAGGATGGGATTGCTGGGACAGAGGTGGGATTGCCAGGACAGGATGGGATTGCCGGGACAGAGGTGGGATTGCCAGGACAGGATGGGATTACCAGGACAGGATGGGATTGCTGGGACAGAGGTGAGATTGCCAGGAGAGGATGGGATTGCCAGAACAGAGGTGGGATTGCCAGGACAGGGTGGCATTGCCGGGACAGAGGTGGGATTGCAGGGGTGGAGGCTGCTGCCCTGAGCCCCTGGCTCTCTCCTCAGGCAGGTGTTGGTGATCCTGTCCCAGCTGGAGGGTAACGCTGGTTTCTCCATCACGCACCGCCTGGCGCACCGCAAAGCCACCCAGGCCTTCCTCAATGACTGGATGCTGACGAAGGGCACCCACAACCCGCTGCTCACGCCCGAGGTCGCTGGGCTGCACGGGCCCCGGCCCCTATGACGAAGAGCCTCCCCCTCCCCTGCCCACCACCCTGTTCCTGTCACCGAGCCTCTGGCCCGGGGTGCCCCCCTGAGCCACCAGCGCTGAGCTGTGGGGCACAGCTGGAGTGGCACCCCCAGCACTTTGCCCCACGCCACGGGGCTGGGGTGAGCTCTCAGGGCCAGCACCAGCCCTGGCACCGCTGCCCTGGCACGGCCACCCTGGCACAGCCACCCTGGCACCGCTGCCCCCAGGCACTTTAGGAGGAGCGGCTGGGGGCACGGGGCCATCTCAGGATCCCACCTGCCCCGTTCCTGCGCTGGGCCCGGTGCCCTCTACCCGCCCTGGGGACTGTGGGACAGGGAGGGGCTGGAGGTTGCTGTCAAGACCCTTCCCAGGCACCACGCTCAGGACTCTGCCCCTTCCCGTGGCACCAGGGCACTGGCGCTGCAAAAAGAAGAATATACCTCTGATGTCTGTCCGTCTGTGTGACCCTCCGTCTGTCCCTGGGCCCTTCCCTCTGTCTTGTTGTCCCCTTTGTCTGCTGTCGGGACCAGCGTGGTGCTGAGGCTGGGCTGGGGGGTGCCAGGGTCACGCTGCCGTGGTGCCACCCCTGCCAGGGACCCCCCACCCATCCTGGGTGCTGGGGCTGGTGGGGAGAGGGCACAGAAAGCTGCTGCTGAGGGGGCTGTGCTGTAATTGGGGTGAAACTCAGAGGTTTCACCACCTCCTGCTCGGCTCCGGGTGGGGAGCAGGGCCCCGGGGTGCTGCAGGCAGGGGCTGTGACCCAGGGCCCCTGTCCCTGTCACACAAGTGTTACTATGCAAAGGCAGCCGTGGGAGCAGTGCCTGGAGAGAAGCCATGGCCCGAGCTGGGCTCAGCCCCTGGCACTGCCCTCTGTGCCCCCCCCGTGCCCCATGGAGGGAGGCTGGGCAGCAGGTACCGACCCAGAGTTACCACGAGTCCATGTGCTGGGGAGGGGGTGGTTCTGGGGGGGAACAGAGAGCCCCCTCCTCCGGAGCCCGAGTGCTGTGGGAGGCAGTGAGCACAAGGCAAAGGCTGCACCTCGGGGTGCTGCTGGCCCTGTGGGTGCTCCGAGGTGGGGGCTGATCCTGGGGGGGAGCTGCACCCCTCCTTTTCAGGGCTTCGTGGCTCTCTGACTTGACATGTGTGTGTGTGTTTCTCTCTGTGTGTGTGTGTGTGTGTGTGTGTGTGTGTGTGGTTTGGGGGTTCCCCTGTGTACTGTCTCCTCCCTGAGCTGTGTGGATTTACAGCTGAGGGGGGCTGATGGGCAGTGCTGGACCCTGTTCTGGCAGGGGCCATGCTGGGGGATCCTGCACCCCAAATCCTGCGCCCCCAACCCTGCACCAGCAGCTGGGCTGGGCAGGGGGTGCAAGGTGTGCCCCTCTGTGTCCCCTGGGGATCGGGGGTGGCAGGGGGGATGGGCTGCCCTGGCACCTCCCAGCCCCCCCAGCTGGGGCTGCTGAGCCAAGCTCTGTCTGTATTTCTGTTTGTTGATCTGTTTTCTCTCTCTCCAGCTCCTTCCTCCTTGGGATGATTTGTCCTTCACTTTTTTTTCTCCTCTCTCTTTATGTCTTTCTGAGCTGTGAATATTTTTAACCCTGTAAATACTGTCCAGCTCTTCAAAATCATAGGATATTTTATCAATTGTAAATCAGATCAGTAATCCCTGTATGATATGAATTATCCATGGGTGGTTTTCAAACTCAGGTTCTGATGGACCAAATAAAGTTTTGTTTTTTACTGAAGCTGTTTGGTTTTCTTGTGGAAGAGAACAAAAGGGATGAGTGGGCGGTTTGGGGGTCAAAGCAATGGGTCTTGAAGGCATTTCCGTGGAGCAGTGACAGTCGGTGCTGGGGGGAGAGCTGAGCACCAAAAAAGAGGAATTGGAAGTTTTCCTGCACTTGGGGATGCACGAGCACAGAGAGGGGCGGAAATAAAGCACAACAAAAGCAAAATGCAGAAATCCCATAAAATGAGCGGTGTTCTCTGGCAGGGCCGGGAGAGGGCACCCACCATCCGCATGGCCGCTCTCCCGCTCGTGCCTCAGTTTCCCCACCCGTTCCGTGCCGGGCGGCTCCATGGCCGTGCCCGCTGCATGCCTGGCTCCGTGCCCGGGCTGGGGATGCCGGAGCTGCTCCCTCCTCGCTGCTCCCCCGCTCCGGCCGTGCCTGTGTCCGGCGGCGGGGCCGCCTGGCGCGGGGGGAGCGTTCCGGCTGAGCGCAGGCGGCCCCGGCTGCTCTCGCCCGGGGTGGGCACCCTGAGACCAGTAGGGAGAGACAGAAGGAGAGGATTTCGCTCTTTCTTACAGCAACTTGTAATAGATTTTTCCGGGCGAAACATCTTTGCATTCAGGAGGCCCTGTCACAAGCCATCAGCCTCAGCCAGGGAGAAACAGATGGAGAGTTAATTTTGGCGGGGAGGGCACGGCCGCGCTCCCTCCTCTCCCTCAGTCTGTTCAGGAGCAGGAGCCGGGTTGAGGCCTCGCGGCCGCGCCGCCCTCGCTGCCGCCTCATGGCGATCCCGGCGGTGCCCCGGCCCCGCTCGGTGCTGCTCAGCGCCAGGGACACGCTGGGACATGGCGCGGTCACCCGGCGGTGGCTCTTGTCGTGGTGACCAGCGCAGGTGGGTGATGGTGTCCTGCCTTCCCACGGCCGCGGCTCCGCGTCCCGGTGAGCCCCGCGATGCCCTGGGACCAAACCCGGCCATGGCAGGAGGACACCAGAGCAAATCCGGAGTGCCCGGTGCAGCCGGGGACACCCGGGCAGGCTGGGGGTGCAGGGGACACCATCCCTCAGGAAAGCACACGTTTGTGGCACATTGTCCTAGTGATTCTGCCTGGACACTTTGGGAGCCCTCAGAACACCCCCAACATCACAGACCAGGCTGAGAGCTGTGGTGTAGCCATGGAAGGGCTGGAGGTGAAATCAAACCCTAATTGTGCCCAATTCCCAAGGGCTGAGGCAGCATTAACTGTTTTATAATTACAAATAATTGTGTGGCAAAAGATAAAATTGTGTTTGACACATCAGCTCTGGAGGAGGGTGTTGCTTCATCAGGAAATTTGTCATCCCTTGGCTCTGTCAGTCTCGAGCCTGAGGTGTGGAGGGGGAGATGGGGATGGGCAGAGGGAGCAGCGGTCAAGGGAAGGATGGATGGAAGAGAAGGATGGACCGCAGGACACTGTGGAGGGGAGATGGAGAAGTGCTGTGGTACAGAGCCGTGTGAAGAGCAGAGGCACTGGTGTGACAGGTGGGGCAGGGAGCAGGCAGGGCTGTCCCACTGCCCTGGCACGGCTGTGACTCCTCACCCAAGGGGCTGTGGCTGCAAAAATGGCAGCACAAATCACCCCAGGGGTGTCCCTGCACCAGCTCATCTGGTGGGACAGCGTGAGCAGGGCAGGGCCAGGGCCATGTGAGCCCACCCCACTGCAGCTGCCATCCCGCGGTCCCCTCCACCCACAGCCCTGGTGCTGCTCCTCCCAGGGCACACACAAGGATGCTCGTGTGAAGGTGATGAAGGTGAAGGGTGGGCAGGCCCTGGCACAGGGTGCCCAGAGCAGCTGTGGCTGCCCCTGGATCCCTGGCAGTGCCCAAGGCCAGGTTGGATGGGGCTTGGAGCAGCCTGGGACAGTGGAAGGTGTTCCTGCACATGGCAGGGTGTGGAATGGGATGAGCTTTAATGTCCCTTCCTTGCCAAACCAGTCTGGGATTCTCTGAGGCAGTTGCCGTCTCATCAGCGCGGTCACCACCCCTTGACCTGCTGGACCCGGGGAACATCCCCGGAGGCAGAGCCGGGACCGGCTGCTCGCTGTGGGCCCGGCTGCTCCTCCTCGCTGTGGGGCCGGGACCTCGCTGTGGGGCCGGCTGCCTTTCCTCGCTGTGGGCCCGGCTGCTCCTCCTCGCTGTGGGCCCGGCTGCTCCTCCTCGCTGTGGGCCCGGCTGCTCCTCCTCGCTGTGGGGCCGGCCCGGGCACCGGCCCCGCCAGGCCCTGCTCGGGAGGGGGCCCGTCAGGGAGCGAGGGCTCCAGCGCTCTCTGTGATTCACTCTGACTATAATGGGAGCTGCTGGTGAATATTTTATGGCTCCCACAGGGCAGATAGAACATATTGTGCATTTTACGCCACAAATCTCCGCCTGGAGACAGAGGGAAGCTTAAAAAAGAGCAGCACCAGCGCTGCGCTGGGTGAGGGGGGCAGAGCTGCAGCGCCAGCGTGAGCATCACAAGGGTGCTCTCCTCTACCTCCATCTCCTTCCCGCGGGTGCCCGTGGGTGCCCAGCGCCCATCACCGGCCCGGGCTCGGGGCTCGGGGCTCGGGGCTCGGGGCGCTCCCGGCCGCAGCACGGGGCTGTGGGGAGCGGCTGCGGCGGCTGCGGCCGCTGCCCCGGGCCAGGCCCGGCAGCTCTGCGGCTCTGCGGCGCAGGCGAAGTGCTTTGCCCGGGGCTGAGCCCTGCAGGAGGGTCCCTACCTGCGCCCCGGCCTGCCTTCCCCTTCGTCAATAATGCAGCCGCTGCCCCGGGCGCCCGCCGGCGCTGCCCGCAATAATGGATCGGGATGCGAGCGGCCCCTCCTCATCCTCCGCCGCTTCCCGGGCTCTGCCAGGAGCTGCCGAGGCACGGAGGAGCGCTCACGTGCACCGGCACCAGGGACGGGGGTCCCTGCAGGCAGTCCCAGCCCCATCCCCAGCCCGGCACCCCCGGCAGGACCGGGCACCTCCCTTCAGCAGGGACACGGGACCGGGCACCTCCCTTCAGCAGGGACACGGGGCACGGGCACCTCCCTTCAGCAGGGACACGGGGCACGGGCACCTCCCTTCAGCAGGGACGCAGGGCACGGGCACCTCCCTTCAGCAGGGACACGGGACCGGGCACCTCCCTTCAGCAGGGACACAGGGCACGGGCACCCCCGTCACTGAGTGCCAGCGGGGAGCTCGGGTGGGCCCCCGCCTTGCAGAAGGGCCGTGCGTGCTTGGGTGAGCTCCGGGTGCCAGGGTGCTCATCCTGCCTCCCTCGGGCACGCTCCATGCCAGGCAGGGAACATCACGGATCCTGCAGCTGCCTGCACCCGGGCTGGGCTGGAGCGGGGGAGGTACCTCGGACCACGGCAGCAGCGGCAAAGAGGAGGAGGAGGAGGATACAGGCACCAGAGGGTCAGGGCCAGCCACACCAGAGACCCCCTCAGCTGCCCCCCAGCCACCAGCCGGTGGGATGAGGACCTGATGCTTGGGGTCAGCTTCTTCCCCCTCCAGATAAGGGAGAAAGCCCCCGAGATCTGGGACAGGCTCGGTTTATCTGAAGAGCAATCCCTAGTCCCCCAAGACGGCCGGGCGGGCTGGGAGGGCACAGGCAAAGGGAACCAGCCTGAGCCTCAGTGGTGGCATCGCGAACCCGCCACCTTCCTCACCCAGCTCCGATGGGTGAGCAGAGCCCTCCAGCATCCCCCCAGCTCCGAACGGGGGAACTGCAGAGCTGCAGAGGGCGAGGTGGAGCCTCTCTGGGCGCTCACCCGGGGACACGGTGGCACACGGCTGGGTGGCTGCACAGCAGGGCTGCCATGGCATCCCTGGGTGCCACGCTGTCCCTCCCGGCTTCCCCAGGGATGAGACTCAGGGGGTCACCCAGACAGACGGGAGGAAGGAGAAGACTTTGCCGGGATGAAGAGGAAGATCCCACCGCGGGACGGCTCCTCCTCCTCCTCCTCCTCCTCCTGACGGGCTCCATGCGAGGGCAGCGGGCGCGGGGTCCGGGCCGGCACAGCTGGGGCCGGGCTGTCACGGGCTGGGCTATCGAATCTGAAAGCAATTAAAGCCATCACCAGCGCTCGCTCGGGGCTGGCTCCAGGCTGCAGGGAACCTGCCACAACAGATCATGCGCTCGCTGCTGCTGGCCCGAGGACCTGCTCCCACCCGCGCTCCGGTGCCAGCCCCGCGCGGGGCCCGGGCACGGCGTGAGGGCACCGGGAGGGGACACGGGGGAGCCCCGGCAGCCGCGGAGCTCCGGCTCCCGCCCCGCGGGGCTCCGCTGCCCGGGGCTCGGCACCGGCTCCGGCCGCGGCCGCTCGGGGCGGCGAGAGCTGCCAGTGCTCGTGGTTCCGTGGGTGCCGTGGGTCCCGGGCAGGGTTCGCCCCCCGCCGCTCCCCGGTGGGCACGGGGCGGGGTGGGCACGGCTGGCAGCTGCCTGAGCCCGTGGGTGTTCCCGGCAGAGCGGCCGTAGCTGGTGACCCACGGCTGGTCCCTCACGGTGACAACGGGAACAGCCCCAGCAGGTCCTGTCCTGGGCTGGGGGCAAACAGCGGCAGACCCTGATGTGGGCAGCTGCGGGAAGCAGGGTGGGTGGCAGAGGGGCAGCACCCCGCTATCGTGGGTGAGGAGGGGTCTCTCCCCAAGCCCCTTCCACCCTGCCATTCCCTTTTCCCGATGGATAACGGTGCCAGGATCCCCTGCCCTCCCCTCCCTCTCCCCATTCTGGGGACTCTGCGGCCGCCCGCCCCCTCCCACGGCCCAGGGTCTGCTCCAGCCTTCCAGAAGCATCTCCCGGGGCCAAACCCAGCGCGGGGCTCCCGGCGGGGCGGGGGTGGCCCCTCCTCGGGCACCGCACAGTTAAGCAGAAGTTTGCTGGTACGGAAGTTGCACATTGTCTTGAGGCACATTTTCTGTTTTTTCACTTGTGAAATATTTCTGTCAGAACCAGTTAATGTACAAATTAGCAGCGGTGGTCTCTCTTACGTCTTCTGACTCACTAATTTGACAGGGGGTGTTTCGGTGGCGGAGCTCGCTCTTGACAGGCAAACGGGAGGTCAGGGACCCGCAGGGGGAGGAGGCACCGAGCCGCAGCTTCCCGGGGCTCCTCTCCTCCCCACCCCACCCCACCGCTCCCTTCCCTCTGCCCTGGCTGCAGCAGTTAAGCTCAGGTTTTGTTGTTTCCCCCCCCAAATAAAATTTTCCCCAAAAAAAGGGCCCTTGGGGTCGGTGGGGAGCCCTGGGGTGGGGGTTTTGCTTTTGGTGTCCCACAGGCAAACCCAAGGGATCCAGCATGAGGAGGGACATAGGAAAGGGTTCCCTGCACAACTCGGCTGCATCCTTCACCTCCTCCAGCCTGGGAATTCAGCTCTGCCTTCCAGACACCCCCACAACCTCAGGAGCTGTGGGAAGGGCAGGGCCTTTGTGGGTCCAGCCCTCTTCTCCTCATGTCCCCTCTCCCTGCTGGGGTTTGCTGAGGGCTTTGTGGGCTCTCCTGCTCATGGAGTTTACTCCTAAGGAAATAACCTCTCCTGGATGCTGGGGCTGCATCTGTGACCTGCAGGCCCCTGTGCCAAGCAGACCCCTGCAAATCCTCCCTCTTTGGGTCAAGCAGGGTGCCTGGTGATCAGATTTGGTATTTCACCCTGAAGAGTTCTGAGCTGAGGTCTCAAACCAGCCTGAGCACGGTCCCCACCTCCCACACAAGGCTCAGCTCTGTTCTCAGAGATTCTGTACCCACACCAGACCCCCAGACACTGCCCTGTACCCGTGAGGCACCAGCAATAGTGAGAAAACTGGTTTTATATCCCACTGCATGGAAGCAGTGTCTCTGTCCAGCCCTTCCAGGAGCCCCTAGGCAGCAGCGGCAGATCTGGAAAGGAGCTGGAAACTCCCACTTCCCCTTTCTCAGTGAAAAATGGAAGTTTGCATTCCAGGGGTGAATCCATGCCCGGCTGGCAGGTGAACCAGTGTGTGGTAATGCTGCCAAGGATGCCCAGGTGGTTCCTACACAGCCCTGCACCACAACACGAGGGGATTGTGACCCTGCACCACAGCACAAGGGGATTGTGAGCCTTGAGGGAGCTCAGCTCCAGCACTGGACCCTCCTTGTCACAGCAAGGCCAACATCAGCAGCATCCACCACCCCAAGGCCTGTTGGCAGCTCCATGGAGACATCCCACTCCTTCCCACACCCGAGAAATCCCCACTGGCCATGAGCTGGCATGGAAACCACCATGATTCCAGCAGGGACAGCTGCCTGCTGCCTCCACGGCTTCCTGGCTCACTTCTGGCACGAGGATTTGGACAGAGGATGGGCTGGGAGAGAGCTTTGGAGTGAGGCAGCAGCTCTCCCTCTCAGCCACGTCCTGGCCACCTTGGGGCCACCTGAGAGGCCACAGCATGCCAGGGTGTCAGTGCAATGGAGACCCTCTGAGAGCAGGGTTAGATTGCATAGTGGAGGGAAAATTCATCCCTGTGAGGGTGGGCAGGCCCTGGCACAGGGTGCCCAGAGCAGCTGTGGCTGCCCCTGGATCCCTGGCAGTGCCCAAGGCCAGGCTGGGCAGGGCTGGGAGCAGCCTGGGACAGTGGCAGGTGTCCCTGCCATGGCAGGGGTGGAACAAGATGAGCTTTGAGGTCCTTTCCAACCCAAACCATTCCAGGACCCTACAGATGGGTGCCCAGAGCACACACAGTGTGTGTGGCTCAGGGAGGGCTCTGTACAGGACTGTGGTGGCTTTTAGGGGCTGCCTGGGAGCTCCAGTGGGGAATAGCCCAGCTTCAGGAAACCCTGGTGAGGCTGGAGAGCAGAGACAGCTCAGAGCTGCTGGGTACCCCAGGGCTGCTGCAGAGACCTCCCCAAGCCCAGCCCTGCCAGCGTGGGTGTCCTGCTCTGCCCAGGGCTCCTCAGGGCTTCTGCATCCCCAGGGGCTCCAAGGGCACCCACGGCAGCACCCCTGGCACACCCAGCTCCCAGTGCCACCCTGTGCCCGCTGGGCTGGCCCGGCAGGGATGGGGACAGGGACAGGGATGGGACAGGGACAGGGACAGGGACAGAACAGGGACAGGACAGGGATGGGGACAGGGATGGGACAGGGACAGGACAGGGACAAGGAGCAGCACCGTGGCTGTCACTGGGGTGTCCCAGCAGGGACAGGGACAGGACAGGGACAGGGATGGGGACAGGGATGGGACAGGAACAGGACAGGGACAGGGACAGGACAGGGACAGGACAGGGATGGGACAGGACAGGGATGGGACAGGGACAGGGATGGGACAGGGACAGGACAGGGACAGGGACAGGACAGGGACAGGGACAGGGACAGGGATGGGACAGGGACAGGGACAGGGAGTGGGACCGTGACTGTCACTGCTGTGTCCCAGCAGGGACAGGGGCAGGGACAGGGAGGGGGAAGGTGGCTGTCACTGGCCTGCCCCAGCAGGGATGAGGACAGGGACAAGGACGGGGACAGGGACAGGGACAGGGAGCTGGGACAGGGAGCGGCACCGTGGCTGTCACTGCCGTGTCCCAGCAGGGACAGGGACAGGGACAGGGAGCGGCACCGTAGCCGCCGCAGCCCCCGGGGCGCCGTTCCCAGCTCGGGGGCTCCGGCAGCAGCGGGCACCGAGCCCCAGCCCCGGCGCTGCCTGCGAGGAGCCGCCGGATCAGCGGCGGCCGGGGCGAAACAGCTCAGGCAGCACAAATCGACTGTGACAGCCCCAGAAAGGCTGAGCCCGGGGGTGCGGAAAAATACAAGTTAGTTTCCTTTTCCTTACCATATGCTCCCCTTCAGCTGTGGGCGGCAGGATAATTACTGCCATCCACCATGCTGCTCTGGCTTGTCACACACGCTGCCGCCTGCTCCCGCCGAGGGCTCAGCCCGGCCCGCGGGTCGCACTCGCTGCCATTTGGCTCCCCCGGCCGCAGGTTTGGCTCCCCGGCACCGGGGACATCAGCTTGGAAGCGGCAGAGGTGGGGACAGAGATGCAGCCCCCTCCTCCTCCTCTCGGCTGTGTCACCTCGTGTTGGCTTTGGCGTGAGCTCCTCTTTTCCCCCTGCGAGCCCCGGCTGTGCTGCAGCCAGGTGAGGACACCTCTGTCCCTCCCCACAGGTCACTGCTGGGGCTGTCCCCTGCTGGACCCCATGCCTGGGTGCCAGGACACCGCTGGGGACAGCCCCTGCTTGGGCAGATTGGAAGATGAGCTCTGCGGGCACCGCAAAGGGCAGGGAGGGGTGGGCTGTGAGCAGGATCAGAACATCTCCAGAGGCCACTCCAAGTCCAGGAATGCCCCGTGGGGATGAGCTGGTGCCGTGCAGGGGGAGCAGCAGGGGCTGAGGGATGTGCTGGCACCCTGGCAGGTGCAGGGCAGCCTCCTCCAGGGCACCCTTTGGGCCAGCAGGAGCAGGCTGGGGCTGGCAGGGGCAGCTCTGTGCCTGGACAGCCCCCAAACTGAGGTCCATACAATGGGCATGGAGGTCTGTCACAGACATGTTTGCTGAAAAATCCTTTCCTTGGGATTTTTTCTCCTGAGAAGCTGAGAGGCTTCAGGAACAAAATGTAAACAATGGTTATCTGCTGCTGTGGAATGCAACAGGTGCATCTGTGATTGGTCTCATGGGGTGGTTTCTGATTAATGGCCAATCACAGAGAGTCCGAGCCACAAACCTTTGTTATCCTTCCTTCTTTTGCTATTCTTAGCCAGCCTTCTGATGAAATCCTTTCTTCTATTCTTTTAGTATAGTTTTAATATAATATATATCATAAAATAATAAATCAGCCTTGTGAGACATGGAGTCAGATCCTCATCTCTTCCCTCATCCTCGGACCCCTGAGAACACCGTCACAGAGGTCCATAAAAATGGGATGGAACTCTGCTACACTCCTTGGACAAGCAGCCGTGGCTGTGTCCTCCAGGACCGTGCAGACTGCAGGACTCCAGTCCTGGCTGGTTCCTGGCACCCTCAGAGATGTCTCTCTGGGTCAGGACAGGTTTGTCGTGGTCATCACCCTCCCTGGGCGTGGGTCAGAGTGGGTCTTCATTCCCCAGTTAATGCCTGGCTTGAACATAAACTGCTTCAGTGTCCTCCTTCAGGAAGAGAAGGACAAAGCTGTGGCTGCCCCTGGATCCCTGTGACTGTTCAGGGTCAGCTTGGACAGGGCCTGGAGTGTCCAAGCTGACACTGTTTCCACACCTGACCCAGTGGAAATTGTCCCTGCCCATGGCAGGGGTGGAGCAAGATGAGCTTTGAGATCCCTTCCAACTTGTTCCAAGATTCTTTGAGGGGCCTTGGCACACACTCAGCATCTTGCAGGACTTGTTTCTCACAATGGTAATGAGACCTGGATGGGGACACGGTGCCACAAATCAGTGTGGTCCTGCCAGGGTGCCACAGCAGCCACAGGCTGTGGTTCCACCCCTGCAGCTGCTCCTTCTGGGGCTCCTCTGGTGCATCACAGAACAGCATCACAGCCCCAGCCCTGAGCCCTGTCCATCGTGTCTTTGGGCAGCACCTGTACCCAAGCACCTGGCTCCTGCCTCAGTTTCCCCATCTCCTCAGATCCCTCTCCCTGGCCACAGCAGCATCCCAAAGAAGCTGGACAGCTGAAACACTGGGAGATGCAACAGCTGAAGAGAACAATCCAACTGGGAACTTCCCTGTGATCCCCTCTGTGAGGCTGCGCTGGAGAGCAGAATGGATCCGGCCCCTGGCTGAACCCTCCTGTCCCAGTGCCCCCGGGGCTCAGATTACACCTGGTAAAGCAAAATTCAGGAGGTCTGAGGTACTGTGGGCTCTGCATCTCCTGGACAGGTTACGTGGAAGACTGTAGGAGTGTTGGGGGGTAGGATGGGGACAGATGGAGACAGAGATCTCTGCAGCCAGGTCAGGAACTTGGGGTTTATTGCAAAGGGCCTGGGGGCAGGGCCCTGCTGGGAGCTGCCAAACACAGCTCAGAGCAGGCTGAGAGAAGAGAGGGGGAGAGAGGGTGAGAGGGTGAGAGAGTAAAAGGGGTAAGAGAATAAAAGGCAAGAGGTAAGAGTAAGTGCTAAGACAGCAAGGTTCCCATTACAATACAATAAATCTTCTTCTGTGTTGAATATTCTAATTCTCACTAACCAATCTAGTACAAGATACAAATCCTCTAGCATTTCCATACAGCCTGTAAGAATCACTACATTACCATACTGTGTTACATTTTAAGCCCTATAAACTCCTCTTTGGGCCCCTTCTGCCAAGCTGGCAGGGTCTGCTCTGACCCTTGGGCCTGCCTGCAAGCAGAGGGTGTTGTTCCATCAAAAGGGGATTACCTTCAGCTGGCCATGCCATTGTTTTCCAGTTGTTCAGTAACTGAGCTATCTCAAAGCTTGCTTTCATTTCAATCTCTCTTATAGTTTCCTTATTCTCAGAATCGTTTGCCAGGCAATCATATCTATAAGGCTTTCCCGTTTCATCTTCCCCAACAGAAGACAAACTTTCCCACACACCGAGCGGGGCTCTCGCTTCCCTTCCACATCTGAAAAGGAAACCCCCAAACCCCATCTGCCCGTCCTGCCCATCCCTGGGCGGCGCCCATGCCCGACTGTGCCCAGCACCCCTGGCAGTGCCCGTGCCCGGCTTCCCTGGCAGTGCCCGTGCCCGGCTCCCCTGGCAGTGCTCCCCTGGCAGTGCCCGTGCCCGGCTCCCCTGGCAGTGCCAGCCGCTCCAGTGCCTCTGTGTCTCCTCACCCGGCTCTGCGGCCAAGGCAGGACCCGATCCGAGCGCGGCCGCGGCTGATGCGATGTGACAGCCCCCGCACACCTCCCGCTGCCGGCTCGGGGCGCCCACCGGGGCACGGCCGGGGGGCTCGGGGCCGAGGGGGGCTGGGGAATCCTCCACCACGGCCCCACGGCCCCTGACGTCAGGGGAGGGCGGTTTAATTTCCGTCAATCGCACGGAAAATCGCATGTTTGGCCCCAGAGCCCTCCTCCCCACGCCCCCCCCCGGCCGCCTGTCCTATTTTGAAGGGCTCATTTTCCCGGCGCTAATGAAAGCGACAGCCGTGCAGGGCTGGTATTTGGGGTTATCAGTGAGAATATTAATGGTGCTGCTCGGCGTTAACTCTTTGAGAGCCGCAGCCGGGCTGCCACTGACACTGAGCGGCCCCTCAGCACCACATCTGGGACTGGGAGTGGATGGGAACCCCACTTCCACCAGGGTTTAATTGATTGAATCATTTCTGAGCCCCAGGGAAAGGATTGACCCGGCTGCTCCTGCTGAGGGAGTCGAGGTGGAGGTGAGAGGGTGCTGGGGGTGCTGTCACCTGCAGCAGCAGCCAGGCTTGGGCAGCAGAGGAGGATGGGGACACCAAGGGACCTCCCGGGGGAGAGGCAGGAGCCAGAGGTGACCTGTCAGAGCCAGGGTGTGGGCAGGGAGGAGGGATGAGCTCACCTTGCACAGGAAGGCTCCGGCAGCCTGAGCGTGTTCGTGTTTGGCCGGAGATGTTAATGGTTGACTGGAATGCAGAGCTCCCCACGAGGGCTTTGCAAACAGCTGTGTGCAGATGTTAGAGAGCAAACACATCCCAGAAAACATCCTCTAACACTCATGGCACAGAGATGAGCCTTTCAGCAGGGCCTGTTGTGAAAGGATGAAGGGTGGTGGTTTTAAACTGAAAGAGGGGAGATTTAGGTAGGATATAAATAAGGTTTTTACAGTGAGGGTGGTGAGGGCCTGGCACAGGGTGCCCACAGGAGCTGTGGCTGCTCCATTCCTGGAAGTGTCCAAGGCCAGGCTGGAGGGGGCTGGAAGGAGCCTGGTCTGGTAGAAGTTGTCCCTGTCCCTGCAGGGAGGGGTGGAACTGGTGGGCGTTAAAGATCTTCCCAACCCAAACCTTTGTGTGGTTCTGTGATTCACATCCTCACTCCATTGGCCTCTCATTTGGTTTCAGGGTAACTCAGGTCACTGCCATGCCAGTGGAGGTTCTCTGTAAGGTCCCCAAGCCACTGCCCCTCGGTGGCACCTCAGGGTGGCTTCTCCTCGTGGATCCCATGGGCAGGAGCTCATTGCAGTGGGCAGAGGGTGCCTGTGCTGGCAGCCCTCAGTCACAGCCTGCAGAGGAGTTCATGTGCCCATGCAGGGCATGGATGTGCCTCCTTGGACTCCCTGGGGAACCATCCTAAGGGATGAAGGATCTCCTTGGGCTGGACCTCAGAAAGAGACTATCAAAGAACCACAGAATATCCTGAGCTGGGAGGGACCAGCTCAGCACAAGGATCACCAAGTCCAACTCCTCGATTGTGGTCACGGTGAGAATTGGCACACAGCCTGTCCTACACAGCAGAACCTGGCAGGGGGGAAGGGACAGGAGAGTTGTGCTGTGCCCAAAGACTCCAGGCAGCAGCTCCTTGGAGATCCAGGGCTGCTGAAAACTGCAGCAAACACTGACTGATTTTATCCCAGCATCTACCCAAGCTTTGAGCACAACAGGATTCCCTGGCAGCTTTCTTGGAGAAAAACCAGGCAGGATGCTGTGAGTGCCACCAGGCCCACAGCAGTGACAGGTCCCACCTGAGGAGAGCCTGGTGTTTGCCAGGGGGAGAGCAGCTCAGCCCCAGCCTCAGTGAGGCCACAGCCAGGTCTCAGAGCAGCCCCTGCACTCTGGAGCTGTCCCTGTGGCCTCTCTAATTGGATGCATTTAAAGATGCTCCTGAGCTGTCTGTGTCTCCTGCAGGACACACATCCCTAAAATGACACCAGCTAATTAAGTCCGTGGAAGCCCAAGGACTCTTGTGTGCCTTGTTTGTTATCCAGGAGCCTGAGGCAAGGCTGAGGCCAGTAGGACCCTGACAGGCAGCTGGAGAAAGCTGGTAATGACAGGGCCACCACACCAGCCAGGGAGGAAGGGGCAGAAGAGTACAGAAATCAGCAATGACAACAACCACCAGCCATGCTGACGGTGCTGAGACACCTCCTGTGCCTTGGAGAGCTGGGATCCAGGAACCACAGAGCTCCTCACCCTCTTCCAGGCACCTCCAGGCCAAATGGGATGCAGGGTGGCAGCAGTGGTGGGGCACTGGGGATGGAGTTTGCTGCTTGAAGGTCAAGAGACAAATCTCTTATCAAAGTGTTCTTGTGATTTCTGGCAAAGCACAGCAGCACCCCTCTGGTTTGGCTGGAGAGCTCTCTGTGCCCAGGACAATAACCTGGAACCCCCTTCCTGCTGGCCTTGAGGGTCAGAAACCAGGGCAGAAGGTTTAACATGCACAAGGGCAAGGCTGGCCCTGGGAGAGCAGTTCTGAGAGGACATCACCTGCCTGCCCTGCTTTCATATCCCCTCCTGCTGTCCTGCAGTCTCTGCCGGTGCATTCTGGACAAAGCCCCTCCTGCAGCAGCCTGGAGCCATTCCCACCTCCCTCACCCTGCTCTGCTCACAGAACACTGGACCAGCATTCCAGGACATCCTGGAATGGGGTTAAAAAGCCACCCAGGTGTGGCACAGTGCTGGGTTAGTGGTGGTGCTCAATGACCTCAGAGGGCTTCTCCAGCCCGAGTGATTCTGTGATTCTGAGATCTCCTTTACAGGGTGTGTGTCCACTCCACTGCTCCCCTTTGTCTGACACCACCCATGGGAGAGAAAAGGAGATGATTCACGTGGCTGCAGCAGCTGAGCAGACACCAGGAGGGCAGCACCACACCTTGGCTAATTGTTCATGGCTAATTAATGGTTAATCACTCATGGTTAAGGGTCAGCTCGTCCCTCTGGCCCTGCTCTGGTGCCAGAGGAGCTGCTGAGGGAATTCCAGATTTTGTTTTGAATTATTCTGAAACCAAACCAGGGAGAGGTGTCTGCAGAGGGCTTTCAGCCTTTCGAACAAGGTTTCCCCAGCAGCATCTCATGGTCAAGAGAAGCCCATACAATTCCATGATTTTTATGTTCATCCTCCATCTTTTGAGCTTCTCCTATGTACAGGTGATGGATGCCGTGGTGGGTGAGACAGTGACCCACCTGGAACCTGGAAAGGTACCTGGTGAGCACTTGGGGGGACAGCAAAGCTTCAGAGCCAGAGCAAAATTCAATTTACCCAATTTCAGACGCCTGGATGATGCTCACAGTGCCGTGGTTTAGCTCCAGGTGGTCCTGCAGGGAGCAGGGAGCTGCACTGGGTGATCTTTGTGGGTCCCTCTCCTGCTGGAGATGCTGGAGATGCTCTGCAATTCTGTGTCTGGAGGTGGGAGGAGGTGCAGAGTTCTGGGGGCACCCAGCATTTCCCCTGTCTGTGGTCAGGGCAAGGAGCAGCCCCAAGCCTGGTATTGCTGTCAGGAAGTGTTTCCAGTGAGGGCTGGGAATGTCTGTCCCAGTTCCTCTGCTCTGAATGATTATTTGTGTCCACAGATGGACCTTCAAATTCAGCACTGACCAGTAACAGAAATACCCAGATTGCACTGAGTGACCTTGAAATAAAGGAGACAAACAAGGACCAAAAACCACCAAGGATCAGAACCAGCAGAGAAATCTTTTGCCATTAAATTAATCCATTCATTATAATATTTTTAATTTTGGCTGTAATGGTGACTTTCTTCCCCCAGCGATGAGCACATTGGAGGAAATGGATGTGCTCAGCTGAGGAGGGGTCAGTGCTTCTCTCAGCTCTGCGTGTGATGCTGCATTCCCAGAGAGGCTCTGGGGAGCCTGCAGCTCTCCAAGGAACCTCGTCACATTTCCTTCTTCCAGTTACTTCTGATTCCCTGAACATCCAAAGCCTGCAGTTTACATTATATGACAGAGCAAAAATGTCCTATGGGCAAGGGTCTAGGGAATCACACAAATAGCAATTTACTAATTTCATGCTGCCTGTAGAAATCCTAAAGGCCTGGGGGCCTGGGGATGGGATGTGAAGCTTTTCTCTTTTGGGGCAATTAGTTTCAGCGCAGCCTTTCTAATGACTGAGGGTTCTGAGGCCTGAGGGAAAAGGGTCAGGGTCTCTGTGCAGCTCGGGTCTCCAGAGCATCAAATCCACCTCTACACATTGGGTTGTCACGGGCCAAGTCAATGAGATTTCACCCTTTAGGATGGTGGAAAGATTCCTGATAAAGATGGAGCAGGTAGACAAAGGTGTGGAGAAGCCTCAGCTTTTCCCCATTTCCATGGAAATTGTGCTCCTGAGTGAGATTGCACAGAAAGCTCCTGCCTTGGCTGCAGGGTCCCTACAAATGATTTTTGTCTGGTCTTGGCCAGACACAGCCAGGCTCCAGACCCCATTGCACAGCCACAGCAGCAGTGGTTCACCAGGTACAGGGGCAGGTTTCTGCTCTCAGCTGGGCCCCAGGGTGCTGAGCTCCCCTGCACAGAGCCTGGCAGCTCAAGGCTCATGGGGTAGACCTTGGTGCTCCCCTGGATGTTGCTGAGGAAGGTGAGCAGCAGTGCCAGCCTGCTGTTGGTTTTGTTCTTATGGACGTGCCATCCATCATAGGAGTCTGTATTTTATCCTGTGCCAGTGATGGATGAATATTTGCCTGAGTAAAGACATGGTGAGGACTCCAGGATCCTCAGAGAAGATTTGGAGTGTTGTGGGGTGTTATCTGACATGGGTTTGGCCAGGGAACCATTCCCATGTGAAGCTAAGAGGAGACCCTTGGGAAAGGCAGTTGGAACCAGCAGACCCTTAAGGTCCCTCCCAACCCAAACCATTCCATGATTCTGTGAATCTTTTACAAAGAAGATCTGATATGGGACAGAAGGACTTTCTTCCCCCTGTCTCAGCATTTCCCAGAGCAGCAGCTCTCTCTCCTCAGCACCAGCCCCATTTTCTGGGGATCATTTCAGCTGGCAGTGGCCCAGCACAGGGCATTTCCAGCAGGGAGCAGGAGTGACCACGCTCCTGTGGCAGTCACAGGGCAGTCCCACAGCCCCTCACTGTCACACACACCTTTTATGGAAAATCCTTTCCTTAGGATTTTTCCTCCTGAGAAGCTGAGAACCTCAGGAACAAAGTGTAAACATTGATTATCTGCTGCTGTGGAATGCAACAGCTGCATCTGGGATTGGTCTCATGTGGTTGTTTCTGATTAATGGGCAATCACAGTGAGCTGGCTCGGACAGAGAGCCGAGCCACAAATGTTTATCATTCTTTGCTATTCTATTCTTAGCCAGCCTTCTGATGAAACCTTTTCTTCTATTCTTTTAGTATCGTTTTAATGTAGTATATATAGTAAAATAATAAATCAAGCCTTCTGAAACATGGAGTCAGATCCTCGTCTCTTCCCCAATCCAAGAACCCCTGTGAACACGGTCACATCTCACCCCACCTCCATGGCTGCCCTTCCCCGTGCTGCCTCCTGCAGGTATTTCCCTGTGGCCTTTCCAGGGGCCGGGGGTGCTGCAGGGGGGCCCTGGGCAGCCCAGCCCAGCTCCATTTCCAGCCCAGCAGCCCCAGCCCAGCCCAGCCCAGCTCCATTTCCAGCCCAGCTCCATTTCCAGCCCAGCAGCCCCGGCCCGGACCAGCCCAGCTCCATTTCCAGCCCAGCCCAGCCCAGCTCCATTTCCAGCCCAGCTCCATTTCCAGCCCAGCCCAGTCCAGCTCCATTTCCAGCCCAGCTCCATTTCCAGCCCAGCCCAGCCCAGCTCCATTTCCAGCCCAGCCCCGGCCCTGGCTCGCAGCTGCCCAGAGCCGTTCCCATCTGTTGCTGTCCCCAGCGCTGGCTGCCCTCCCCCGCGCTGCCACAGCACTGACACGGAGCTGAGGGCAGCAGGAAGGCTCCTCTCACCCACCCAGACGGGATTTGAGCTTTTTTCCCGGCTGGGGTTGCCGAGAGGTTGAGCCGTGCCTTTAGCGGATGCGCGTTTGGCTCCTCACAGCTGGGAACATCTGTCCTCCTGGAGCCCCGGCCCGGACAGAGCAGGGGGCGTGAATGGGAAAAGCAGAGAGGGATGGTCTGAGTGTGGGACACCGGGAGAGCCCAGCTGTGCCCAGCAGACACAGAGCTGTGTGGTTTGCACCGGGTGAGAAGCTTGTGATAACTTCGAGGTGCTGTGGTTGGCACCAGGAGAGAAGCATTCACCCAGGCCAGGCTGCTGCCCAGGCACCCTCCCAGGGACACCGACCCTGCTGGCTTTGCCTCACCACCACCACCACCACCTCCTCCTCCTCCTCCTCCTCCTCCTCCTCCTGTTTTACCTCTTCTCCAACCACCGCTGCGGGAAGCACCGACCCGGGGCACATCCCCTGCCCCAGGGACCGTGTCCCAGCCCCACGCGTGCCGGGGATCCCGGATCGCCGCTCCATCCCCGCTCCGCCGCCGCCGCCGCCGCTCCCCCCGTGCCCGTCAGCGCTGATGGGCCCTGACAGCGCTGCTCTTTTTCTCACGCCCCGCCGGGTGCTGCGAGCGGGGGGACCCGGCCCGGGGGAGGTCGCGTTGCACCGAGCAGCTGTTCCCCATCACATCGCGGAGCGCTGTCCGCAACGATGGCAGCGGCTGCCGAGCGCCCACGGCTCCGGGAGCGGGGACGACGGCCCGGGGGGACCGAACGGGGAGGGCGGACACGGGGGGGTGGGATCGGACCGGGCAGGGTGGACACGGGGGGGGTGGGATCGGACCGGGCAGGATGGACACGGGGGGGGCGGTGGGATCGGACCGGGCAGGATGGACACGGTGGAGTGGGATTGTCCCGGGCAGAATGGACACGGGGGGGGTGGGATTGGTCCGAGCAGGATGGACACGGTGGAGTGGGATCAGTCCAAGGAGGATGGACACGCCGGGGTGGGATCGTCCCGGGCAGGACGGACACGGTGGGAGATGGGATCGGTCCGAGCATGATGGACACGGGGGGCTGGGATTGTCCCGGGCAGGATGGACACGGGGGGGGTGGGATTGGTCCGAGCAGGATGGACACGGTGGAGTGGGATCAGTCCAAGGAGGATGGATACAGCGGAGTGGGATTGTCCCGGGCAGGACGGACACGGTGGGGGTGGGATCGGTCCGGCTGGGGGAGTGGGACCGATCCAGGGAGGATGGACACGGTGCAGGGTGGGATCGGTCCAGGGAAGACGGACACGGTGGGATTGGAATCACTCCAAGGAGGATGGACACGGCGGGGTGGGATTGTCCTGGGCAGGACGGACACGGTGGGGGTGGGATCGGTCGGGGCAGGATGGACACGGTGCAGGGTGGGATCGGTCCGGCTGGGGAGGTGGGATCATCCTGGGCAGGATGGACACGGAGGGGTGGGATCTGTCCGGGCAGGATGGACACGGTGCAGGGTGGGATCGGTCCGGGCAGGATGGAAACGCTGAGGATGGATCCGGCTGCCCGGGCCGTGCAGGTTCGGGAGCAGGAGCGGGCAGGGCCGGCAGCAGAGCAGGGCTCACCCTCGCTGCGCTGACCCAACCTCGCAGCGCTCCCACCTGTCTGCAGTCCCTCATCCACGCCCTGCAAAACTCTCCTCTCTCCTCCTCGTCTGCCACATCCAGAGCTGCATCCCAGCCGGTGATACCCTTTCTTTGCTATTCCTGGCTCGTCCAACCTGCGGTCAGCTCTGGCCGGGAGCATTTTGTGCAGAAGATGGAGGGTGCCCCGTGCTCCACTTTGCATCCAAGCCTACTCCTTTTCCCTGTGCAGAGCAGCCAGGTTTGCAAAGCTGCTAGTGGGTTCAGCCTGGATGCAGTAGCCCCTAAAACGTGTGGGGCACAAGCCTGGCGTCAGGAGCTACTCCAGCTCCTGCAGAAAGGAGGTGGAAGATGAGGGGTGGAGATCCCTTCCAACCAGATCCTGAACACAAATAAGGCAGAGCAACAGGACCTGTGCAGGTCCTGCAGCCCAGTGTGGCTGCACAGCATCATGTCCACACTGCTCCCCTGAGCTCAGGCTCGCTCCTCCTGGCCTTCCTTGGGCAGCAGAAGTTCCCATTCCTGGTGCTTGCAGGAGTTCTGCAGCCTCACTGCACAGCTTATCTATTTTTAACGAGCCCACCTCATAAATACTTTGTAAAGCACCTTCTAGCCAAAGTGCTTTTTTTGATTATTTTTTCTTCCCTGGCTGCTTGAAAGAGCTGCTCAGCCTCCCGTTTCTCTCTGGTCTGTCGTCTTGCACACATTTGCTATGCTGAAGTTACCAGCTCTGCCTCCAACACCTGTGGTGGGTCACAGTGAAGGATCTTGGTGCTCCCCTTTGCTCCCTGCACCCTTCCCAGCACCCTGCAGCACCCTGGGAGCAGCCCAGGTGGGCTCAGACCCTCGCCCAGACCTTCCTCACCATTTCCATCCCACAGGGCCTCCTTGCCTGCTGTCCCCCCTGGGCTCTGGGCAGGACCAGAGAGCAGGACCTGCCCTCTTCCTTCCCGTGCCTCTCACATCTTCCCAACTCCCTCCAGCTCTGCCATTTCTCACTGAATTCCCATGTCAGGTTAAGAAGCAGGTGGGTGGTGAGCAGGAGAAATGACAACCCAAGCACAACTTGCCAGAGCTGACTCCTGGCTGGGAGAGGTTCCCAAGCCAGGGCCTGGCCTGTTCAATGAGCAGCAGGTTATTTTTATCTTCCCCTCTTTTCTGAATCAATGTGCTGCATGGATCAGACCAGTGCTTCCAAGGCAACTGGCCACAGAGCTGCTCTGTCACTGGCCAAGCTCCATCCTCTCCAAAAACCTGTCAGAGCAGCTGAAGGGAGCCAGGCTGTGTCAACTGACATGGATTTGTCTCCAATTCCTCATTGTACGGCTCCAGCAAGCCTTGGCCTTGCCAGGTGCTGGTGAGTAGCCCAGCAGCACCAGCCCATCCCTGCTCCTGCTCCCAGCTCCTGCCTGCCCTGGTCCCTCTCACAGTTCCAGTGCAGTGCTGTGGGTGCAGCTGCCTGGACAAGGTCATTCTGCCTGTGCCAGCCTCCTCCCTCCCTAAGTGCTTGGCCCCATTTCAACTGAATTGGACAAAGTAGTCAAAATCTGAAAAATTGTAAGAATTTTTGTGAGGCCTCCTGGGCTTTGTCCAGTAAAAGACCCAAATTTCCAAGGAAATACTGACAAACTGAGTGGTCTGCCACCACCAGGCCACCCAGTTTGTGCATGGTCATCCAACCAGCACCAGGGCTCCAGGAAATCCTGCCTCAGGTCCTGCAGGGTAGGATATGACAGGGGACAAGAACAGGAAGGTCTCCTTAGAGCTGGGGAAGTGAGTGAATGCAGTGTGTGACAGGACAGAGAGCACAAAGTGAGGTGGGAAGAGACTGGGATGTAAATCCAGGAAAGCAGCTGCTCCCACCATGGCTTTCCCCACCCTTTAGAGCCCCTTTTGCTGGCCTCTGAACTTCTTTTCCTC
Source organism: Melospiza georgiana (assembly GCF_028018845.1). Lineage (NCBI taxonomy): Eukaryota > Metazoa > Chordata > Aves > Passeriformes > Passerellidae > Melospiza > Melospiza georgiana. Next base: position 15,364,336 of record NC_080445.1, read on the forward strand.
TTCCCTGGGTGGCAAAAGCATCCCAGACAGGTTGCACAGGATTTGCCATTTTTCTTCTGCTGATTTTTAATTCTGTTCTTATTTTTCAGCTGCGAGAGCCTCACTCCTGTCCTGCACCTGTCTTCTACAGGTTTTGTCACCCCAACCCAGTGAGGAGGCAAGAAAGGGACACCTTCAAAGCCTTTTGTTGCTGTTCTGTCCATGTCTTGGTGTTAATGGCTCTTGAAGGGAGCCGGAGCCCATCAGGCAGCACGGAGCCAGCCGAGCATGGAGCGGACACGGCCCCGGGGCTCAGCCCTGCTCCTGCCACAGCCACAGCCCCCCGTGGTGGGCCAGGGCTCTGCCCTGCCCTGCCCTGCCCTGCCCTGCCCTGCCCTGCCCTGCCCTGCTCTGCTCTGCTCTGCCCTGCCCTGCCCTGCCCTGCCCTGCCCTGCCCTGCCCTGCCCTATCCTGCCCTGCTCTGCCCTGCCCTGCCCTGCCCTGCCCTGCCCTGCCCTGCCCTATCCTGCCCTGCCCTGCCCTGCCCTGCCCTGCTCTGCCCTGCCCTGCCCTGCCCTGCCCTGCCCTGCCCTGCCCTGCCCTGCCCTGCTCTGTCTCACTTCTGGCCCCTCTGTGCTGGGGATCCTGCACCCTGCAGGTGCCCCCCATCACCAGGGTGGGGCAGAGACAAGGGGCACAGGCTCGGGTCTGCAGCTGGCACAGATCTTCCTGTGAAAAGTGCATATTATATGGCTGATATTTACAGCCCCACGTTGGGCGCCCAAATATTGCAATAAGATCCCGACATTGCCAGGTAGATTGTGCCTGGTCTGACCCTTGCTGCTGGGCCAAAGGCAGCAACTGTGCTGTTTCACCTCAGAGACACTTTTGGCTGGCTGGAGGTTGCAGCTGGGCACTGAAACAAACCCAGGCTTGTAGAAACTCAGTTTACCTCAGGTGGAAGGGCTTCAGGCGAGGGTGAAGAAGAAAAGGAGACGGATTCTGTCGGAGGGTTAACATCCGGAGTTTATTCCATGGTCACAGACGTCTGAATCTTGCTGACAGCTCCAACAGAATGCTGAGCACATGGTTCTGGCTCAATTTAAGCCCAGGGACAGGGGGAGGGAAGGGACAGGTGAGCACCAACCAGGTGGGAGGAGGAGGGTCTCAGGGGACAAGGGACACATAGCCCAATGACCCCAGGCCTGAAGGGCATCCTTTGAACCTGACCAACCACACAACGGCCTTGCTGGAATGTTAAAACTAATTGACAGCCCAGAGAGGTATTGCCACACCTGGGATGGGACTGGGAAATTGCAACACACTGCAACAATTTACCATATGTATTTTGATGTATTAATTAGTAGTGCTGTATTAACATTTTAATAATATGATAAATGTAGTTTTGTAGCTAAAAGGGAACTTTTGTAGTTAAAATAAGAAGTATGTTAGTGGGATTTTTTTAAGAAAGGAATGAGGCACTCACACCAGATAGCAGCCACAGGACACTTAAATCTTTCAAAGAAAAAGAATTTATTGTCCTCTTATCAGAAGAAATGAACTTCTTCTCACCTTGAAGGTGCTGTTAGGATTAGAAGGAAAAAGTTGATGATGACCAGACAGAATCTTGTATTTGAATGGAATTTATGCATCATGTATGAAGTGTATGAATATGCAACACGCTGTTGTTTTTAAGGGTTAATACTCTGTTAATGTGTGTCCTTTTTCGGGCTCGTGCTGCCCAGAAAAGGGTACCCAGACGTTCATAACTCTTTGTCTTTATTGTCTCATATTGTCCTAATTCAATTTGTCCAAATTATTACTACTCTAATTGTATTACTATTTTTATAACCTTTTTATTACTATTAAACTTTTAAAATTTTAAAAACAAGTGATTGGCGTTTTTCACATTCCCAACCCGGTTGGCTGGAAGGGGTGACAGAGCCCCCATTTGGCTTCTTGTCCTGGAGAAAACCTCCAAAGGGGCCCCTCCAGAAAGCAAACCCACACAGCCCCTGTGCCCAACTGGGTCAGGAAGGATTCCTGGGAGAGAAGTGGAAAGAACCTGTTGATTGAACAGGCACAGCACCCCCAGCACACAGAACCTGTTTATTGAACAGGCACAGCACCCCCAGCACACAGAACCTGTTTATTGAACAGGCACAGCACCCCCAGCACACAGAACCTGTTTATTGAACAGGCACAGCACCCCCCAGCACACAAAATGAACAATACCAGGTGACACCACTCTTCCACCACTCTGAAAAAGATGACAAATTCAGAAAGTCTCTCTTGGGGGTGGTCACTCTGTTCTCAGTCCCTCCGGTGCTGGGGCAGCTGCTGCAGCCACAAGGTGCAAACTCTCGGTGTTTCCCAGGTCCCAGTCCAGAGCAGGTTCAAGTGGGTCCAGAAAATGGAAAGGAGAAACAGTCCAGGGAAAATTTGGACTGCTTAGCTAAATTAACTAATGAGCAGCAGCAAAAGAGCAAGAGCAAAGCAGGAGCAAAGCAGAAGCAAGAGCAAAGTGAAAAGCAAAGCAAAAAGCCAAAGCAGCACCATGCACTGCCCTGTCTCTGTGTCCTGCCAGCTGTGGGGGAGCGGCTGATAACAAAACCAAAACAAAACTTTGCTCTTCAGAGCCAGTCTTGAAGGCACAAAACACGATATCCAGCATAAACAGAACAGAAATGAGGATACAAGCATCATAACGTCACCCTAGGACACTTCTCTGGTGGCTTTGAGACTGCCGAGCCCCTGGGAGGGGCTGGAAACCAGCCCATGGAATGGTCCTCGTGTGGGACTTTGGGACCCAGCAAGGCACCTCGGCAAGGCAGGGAGATGACAGCTGTGCCTGCTCCCCTGTTAGAAACCAAGCTGTGAGATCCAAGCACAGAGAGGGAAGGCAGGGTGAAGGAGAGCGGTTTCCAAAGCAGTCTGGGTATTTACTGGGCTGGGGAAAAGCATTTTCCCAAAAGATCAAGCGTGGTGAGATCCATGAGGCAGGAGTGTGTCCATGGCAGCTGCTCTTCAGGGCAAACAGGGCAAACATCCCAACAGAAAACAGCAGGATCAGCTCTGTCTGCATCCACAGTCCCAGACTGAATTCCACTGAATCATGGAATGGTTTGGGCTGGAGGAGATGTTCTGGATCATTTCATCCCACCCCTGCCATGGCAGGGACACCTCCCACTGTCCCAGGCTGCTCCCAGCCCTGCCCAGCCTGGCCTTGGGCACTGCCAGGGATCCAGGGGCAGCCACAGCTGCTCTGGGCACCCTGTGCCAGGGCCTGCCCACCCTCACAGGGAGGAATTTCCCTCTATTTACTAATCTAATCCTGCCCTCTGTCAGTTTAAATCTCCCCCAGCTGCCAAGAAAATGGTCAGGCCACCAAACACAGACCACAGCTCAGTCCTGGGAGAGTTTGGAGGAGAAAGGATCAGCAAGCAGTGGAAGGACCTGCCAAGGGGAGCCTTATTGGTATGCAAGTCACATGTGCCCATGAAATGCTGCCAACCAAAGACCTGTGGCAACGAGGACATCTGTGAAAGCATTTTCCAGTGATGAAACAGAAGATCAGATGGGTAGAAAAGCTCCCAGTCTCTCTGTGCAGCCTAATATTTCGGAAGACAGGGCACAAGGGGTGATCACCAGGTGGGCTGGAGGGTGAAGGTGCTGACTGGGTCCTGTGCAGAGCCTCCCACAGCTCCTGTGCTCCTGCAGGGGTTTAGAGCTCAATCCCTGAATAGAAAAGCAAAGCCAGCTCCTCTCTCTGAGTCACTGAGCATTTCTTTACCCATCCTGTTCCTGCATTTTCTGGGCAAGTGCACATTCTCTGGTGGTCTCAGTTGCCCAGATTTAATATGAAATACCTCTGGGTGTGTGTTTGATACAGGCACAAGATAGGAGAGTTTCACACTAACAGAATGGAGACTTCAGCTTTCCATTTCATCTTACTCAGATCGTTGTTTCAGCCACCTTTGCTCAGTTCGGAATTGAGGACACCTTGATCAGAGCAGTTCTTGCTTTATTGAATTACTGATATTACTTTCCCCTTGAATGCTGCTGCGCTCCTTTTCCCTCTCTGTTATTCAGGGTTCCACACCCAAATTTGAAATGCCCCTTGCTGCTGTTTTGGGAACCCCTCAGTGCACATCTGCTCTCTGGAACACTTTTGGAAGCCACCTGAAGAGCAGGACCTCCCTCTGCTCTGCCCAGCCTCCCTGTGCTTTGTCCCTCATGTGATCATCCCCACATGCTCAAATCAAACACGGGCTGGGCCCATCCCAGTGCCAGCAAGGCCACCAGAGAAGCTGCAATTTTAATGATATGGAGGAAATCTCTCTTTTAGAGCCTGATTCGTGAGGCTCTATTACCCATGACAGCTGATGCTGGGACTATATTTGCTTCTGCTCTCACCTTCCCATGTTTCTGGGATAATTTTTATTCCACAGATTACTTAAACTCGTCTGCCCTGATTCACAGTGGTCCTTATTTGGTTGAGAAATACAGAATTAATCCTTCTATAAATTGTTTCACATTTTCAACACCTTCATCCCCTGTGTTCATAAGCAGAGAACTCACCTCTGCCAGACCAATGTGGCTTTTGGTAACCCAATCACTGAACTTTCTGATTTACTTTTCTGTGCAGCTCTCCCTCCAACCACCCTGGCTGTTGCAAACCAGCTGGGAATTTCCTGCATGTTTTTTCCATGTTTTCCCTGTGGAAACACCTTTCACTGGCTTTGTTGGCTGACAGGCTCCTGTCTCCCAGACAAGGTTTCAGCTGTGTTCACTGCTCACTTTGGTGCTGAGTGCTGTTATAAATAAGCACTACTAGAGGGATTATCATTCAAACCCAACGGGAGGAGGAATATGTTGCTTATTCTGGGATTTAAACTGTAATTACCTCTTACTGCATAGAGTTTTTGGCATGAAAAGTAGTTTAGATCACGGATCTTCTACACAATGCTCCCTTTTCCCTGATGGAAAGCTGATGGACTCACTCCCAGCCCCTCCTCCCTGCCCCACTGGCTCCTCTCCTCTGCTCCTGTGAACATCCCCAGCCCCTGCTCGGGGCAGCAGCGTGGAAATGTCACTGCCTGTGCTTTGGGGGCTCCTCAGCAGCAGTGAGGGAGATGTCCAGCTTGCCCTAGCCAGTGCCAGGGATTTCATGCCTCCCTTGTTGGAAAGTTTTCCTTGCAACTCCGGTGAATGCAGAAGAAAGGAGAGCTTTGTCTTGCTGCAATTCCCAGCTTCAGATCATGAATGTTTGAAAGGACTTCAGCTGGACTAGATGGTCACTGTTGGTCTCTTCCAACTGAGGCATTCCATCCCATCCCACCCCATCCATCCCATCCATCCCATCCCATCCCATCCCATCCCATCCCATCCCATCCCATCCCATCCCATCCCACCCCATCCATCCCATCCATCCCATCCCATCCCACCCCATCCATCCCATCCCATCCATCCCACCCCATCCCACCCCATCCATCCCATCCCATCCCATCCCACCCCATCCCATCCCATCCATCCCATCCCATCCCATCCCACCCCATCCCATCCCATCCCATCCCATCCCATCCCATCCCATCCCATCCCATCCCATCCCATCCATTTCCTTTGTCAATTGGAGAATGGACAAAGCTCCTCACAGTCCTTGCAGCAGCATCTGGGCTGGGAAATGCCCCAGGTTTGTGGAGATGTCTGGCCCAAGTTTGGGATCTGGGGCAGGAAGCTGGTGTTTTGTCATTGCAGAACCCATACACGGGTGTTGGCCAAGTTTTCTCTCTGTACTAGGTTTGTCCTGCTGGAAAACTTAAGGCTGGAAATTAAATCGTTCCTGTGGCCCCACCCATGACCAGAAACAACCCAGTTTACCATTGTCAACTGGAATTTGGAGCTCAGCTGGGACCATAAAGCAGAAATATCTACAGAGAAAGACTCAGACCTTGACCTCCAATGCACCTTCCTTTAATTCTGTCCTACAACCTCCACGGGAGCAAGGGAAGGCTCTCCCCCTTCCAAACAGCTCTGAAGGTGCCTACACAGTGCCCAGGAATGAAGCCTGGGCCTTTGGCTCTGAGAGACTTGAGCTGTTGCTCACTGTCAGGGTTGAGCTGGTGACAAGGTGCAGTGTCACCCCTGGCTGGTGGCCTGGAGCTTCCAGCTCCTTGGTCTCTGGGAATACATGGACAATACTCCAAGCAGCTTTCCATTGGAAAGACTCCAGTTCATGATTTAGCAGGTAGCTCCCCAGAGTTGGTACAACAGTTCAAGGTTTTTTTTTGTCCTGATGGTAAATTTGTGGTGGAGGATCTCAAGAGGTATTATTGGAAAAGCATCAAAAACACAGGCCAGGTGAGGGGACTGAACTTTTTGGGTATCATCTGAAGAAGGAGTGAGTGGTTAGTTAGTACCAAGTTTTTGCCTGCCCAAGAAATCCCCTCTTCAAGGACATTTGAACAGGATGAGTGAAGAAATTCAAGGGAAGAATCATCACCTTTTCCCTGTTAACCACATTGACCTGCTTCAGAAGCATGGTGAAACAAATGCAGTTCCCGTGGCTGTGATGTCCCACAGCACCAAAATTCAGCCAGGATGAAGAATTCAGTGTGGTGGAAAGAACAGAAGGGGAGAGGAGGAAAGGAGGAGGTGACATCCGTCAGAGAAGAGACAGGTTGTCCCACCATGGCCCCCGTGCCCAACCCTGTCCTTGGTGCTGAGCAGCATCAGCAGCTGGGGTGGTGCTGGCACTGCTGCGTCCTCCCCCAGACCTGCTGCCCCTCCAAGCCCAGCTGTCCAGCTCCCTGCACTGTGGCACGGTGACACCACCACGTGTGACAGCTTTATGGCATCATCAATGTTTATGGTTTGGAGCTTCTTGGCTTGGGAGGGCCAAGGGCTGGTGTTTAATGGGCATCTCCACCGAGCACTGGAGGTGCCACCACACCACAGCCCCTTGTTCCCTCCTCCAGGAGCACCCAGACCCTTGGCCCTGGTGGGTTAAGGTGTTGCTGGTCGTGGCCCCTGTTGCTGCTGTGTTTTCCCCCTCTCCCTCGCCCTCACTCCCCCTCTGTCTCTCTCTGTCTCCTCTCCCAGCTCTGTAGCAGTTTCCTCGGGAGTGTTCAGCTAGCTGACACATTTGCCACAGATGGATGGTGCACACGGAGACAGCTGTCACTCCCGATTTGTGGTCCACTGCGTGACAGCCGGGCTGATGCCTCCTGAAAGGCCGTCTCACAGAGCACATGCACTCTGACATTCTTGAGATGAGCCCTACAGACACCTCTCAGTGGACCTCAGGAGGAGCTGGCAAGCGAGCCCTGCCCGCTCCCCCTCCCCGGAGCAGCCTGCGGGCTGGAGGAAAGCAGCACTCTGCTGTGCACACACACACGGGCAGGGCAGGCTCCTCGGGTAGTTCTGTGCCACTGCAGGCCTGCCAGGTCCCAGCCCGGCTGTTTGCTCCTGATGCTGGTGTAGGAAGTGGGGCGGGCTGAGATTTGCAGCAGGGAAAGGTCACCAGCAAAGCTGCTCTTTTCCCCTTTTCCGCCTTTTTAATTGCAGCAGGGAGGGATGTGGGCTCCAGATTCGTTCTGCCACAGCAGCTGCCTCCAGCCTCTTGAGCTCCTCTGTCACAGCAGAGCTGATGGACTTTGCAGCCACAGCCCCTTCAGGCGCCTCTGTCTCCTCCATCATGTACGAGGGTCTCCATCACCTCTGAACCACACAGAACAATGGAAGTGCCCCCTCTTGCCAGGGGTTTCCTCCCAGCCTCCCCCCAGCATTGCACAGGGCAATGGGGCAGCTGCCCCAACAGGACCCCAGAAGCTCCCAGGGAGTTCCTCTGACAGCTCCAGGCCAGCTGCAGAGGCAGGGCTGACCCAGGCAAGGCTGGCTCCTTGCAGGACAAGGCTCTCCTCCTTAACCAGGCTCAGGCTCAGAATTTCAGGCCCCAAGCACAGACACCTGTCCCAGGCACTGATGTGTAGACACCTGAGTTGTCAGCTCTGAGACCTGCAGCAAAACCCTTTGGGTGGGACTTTCAGCTGAATAGACAAAGCACAACAGAGGACACTGTCTTTAGTTCTGGGCAGAAGAACAAAACCCTCTAGATTCAAAACTCCATGGGAATGGGAACTGGTCCTTCCTTTGGTCCTCAGGGAAACAAATTCCTTCCAGAAAACAGACATGCACAGCTGCTAATTGTCAATTTCGTTTGTAAAAGATTATAATAAAGGGAACAGGTCTACCTAAAAGGGAAAACTTTAACTGCTTCTAGAGAATATCATCTGGGTCCCTCTGGAACTGGCCTGAGACTTCCCCATCTTCTCCAGTGTCTGAACCCACCACAGGGGACGCCTTGGCTGCACAAGGTCATGAAGAAATTCCTTCTAGCCAAGTCTCTGGTGGTGCTGAACAGGGCAAAGGGGAGAGGACACAGGCAGAGCAAACTCACAGGAGATTTCTCTTGGGCACTCTCCAAGCTTCCTTCTGCTCAAAGCTGGGGGACTTCATGAACCAGGTGTGATTCCTCCATACTCAGTGACTCCTGCTGGAGCTGCCACCTCAGCAGAGCCTGGCTAGGTCTGCCCATCCCTCCCATCCCAAAGCCCTTGTGAGCCAGCCAGTTTCTGAGCGTTCACAAGTACAGAACCACAAGCACATCAGTTATCCTGGTTGCTTCCATCCCTCACTCCTGCTGCCATCCCCTGGGAGCAGACTGAGCCTGCTCAGCAAGGACAAGGTGTGATTTGCTCCAGGACTCAGATTCCCTGGGTCCTGCAGCAACAGGAGCAGTGTCTCCCACCAGGGTCTGAGCTGTGCTGCCTTTGAGCTTCGCAGCTGGATCAGCTCTGTTATCTGAGCAGGGGCACCTCCAGCCTGCTGGGAGGGCGTGTCAAAGTGGCATCAGCTTGAGAGGAGCGTGTTCAGTCGGGTGGGGATCCTGGCAAGGGGGATGGGGCCCTTACCCAGCCCCAAAGCTGGGAAAGTGTGTTTCTGTATGGTAAAACACAAGGATAAGTGTGGATCCAGAAAGAAATTCCACTATCAGAACCACGAGTTCAAGATTGCTGAAAATTACTGAGAACTTCAGGAAGAAGCTGAAGTGGAACCAAGTGGAGTTCAAACTAAAGAGAAAGGAGCCATTTCCCTCCTGAGGAGAGCACCCAGAAAGAGAGAGCACCTGCTCTGTCTCCAGAAAGGTTTCCCTAAAGCATTCCATCAGGCCATCCCCAAAGAAGGTGGGACTGTCCTGCTCTGAGGATCACAGCTGTGACTGAGAGAAGGGTCCAACAGGGGACCCTGCTCCTCAGCTGGAAAGAGCTGTGAGCTCTCACAAAGCCCCAGCAGGTCAGGTCTGACACACAGCAGTGAGTGCCTGAAGATGGAGCTCCAGGGGAACATCCTTTGCTCTGACACAGCTATTTCAGCTGAGGTTGGGCTGACCAGACCTCCTGGCATTGCCATGGGCCCTCTACAGCACCAGCACAAAGCTCCAGAGCACACAGAGATACCAGAAGCAGCTATGCTGTGAGAATGTGGCACTCTGAGGAAATCCTGGTCCGTGTGGACCATGCTCAGACCAGGCACTGGTCTCTCCATGGCTTTGCCTCTGGGATCCTCAGAACGGTGAGAACTGAGCTGCTGCAGGATGGAGTGTGAGCTCCAAGGGAGGAGAGCTCAGCTCAGCCCAGCTGTGATGAACCAAAGGCAGCAGACACAACCTCAGATGGAGCTCTGGGGGCAGTTTTGGGGACCACGACATAAAAGAGATCCAAAGCTATTAAAAAGCCACCAGAAGAAGTCCACGAGGATGGCATAAGGGGAATAAAGCCAGGTGAGGAGTGGCTGAAGTCACTTGGTTTGAAAAGAGGAGACTGAGGAGAGACTCACTGGAGACTGCAGCTCCTCCCAAGGGGCAGCTCCAATTTCTGCTCTGTGACCAGGGACAGGATCAGGGAACGGCTGGAGCTGTGCCAGGGCAGGTTCAGGTTGGAGATCAGGAAAGGTTCTTCCCCCAGAGGGTGCTGGCACTGCCCAGGCTGCCCAGGGAATGGGCACAGCCCCGAGGCTGCCAGAGCTCCAGGAGAGCTTGGACAGCGCTGCCAGGGATGCCCAGGGTGGGATTGTTGGGGTGTCTGTGCAGGGACAGGAGCTGGACTCATGTTTCTTTTGGGTTCCTTCCAACTCAGGATATTCCATGGTTCTGTGATTCCAGATGCCTCCTGCCCAGAAAGACCCTTCAATGCAGACACATCACCAGGCTGGCCCTTGGCCCTTCAGCTCCTGAGGTGTTACAAGGAAATCTTTGCTCATGATCTCATGGGACTCAGCTGTATTTAGAGGTCCTATCAGATGCCACCTCAAATTCCCCATGTCTGTGCCACCTGAAGATGAGAATCCCTCACCCAGGTTCAGATGTGAGTGTACCCAAGGTTCCAAAATTGCTTCAACTAAGTAATTTAGTGAAGAAAAAAAAATTGCTTCACTAAATAATTTTGGTGTAACAAAATTATTTTTCCCCCTCTATTTCTGAGGAAGGTAGAAACACAGTTCAGAGGAAGCTGCAGGTTTGTGGGCAGGGTCTGGGACCTTGGAGCACACTGTCAGCTCAGCCGTGGCTGGGATGTTTGGGAAGGGAACAAATGAAATTATTGATGAAGAATTTTTAGGTTTGTGAACCTTAACAAAATACAAATGAAAACATTACATAAGCCCCCCCCCACCATATTCCTAATGAAAACAGGAACCCATCATTATGGACAGAGACCCATCTGTGCTCTGTGTGACCAGGTGCACCAGAAGACATCAGCCCCCAGGGATGACTCTGGGTTTGGGAGGGATGTCACCACCTCCAGTTCCCTTTCTGAGGACAGGGAGGCCAAGGCTTTCCCAGAGAGGCTCCAGCCAGGAATGCCCTATCACAACAGGAGAGTGATGTGCCCTGCTTGGCTCCCAGCCTGGAGACACAGGGGCCAAGCAGGAAAGCAGGGCCTGCACATTGCCCTGGGGAGCTGTGGGGTGGTGGCAGTGGCACCAAGGTTTGACAAGCCACCAGGTAAGATTTGGTGCAGAAGATGATGAAATTGGGATTTCTGCAGCCTCTGCTCTGTACAACCAGCTGTGCACCCCTGCTGGGGAGGTGAGATAGGGGAAAGGGAGGAAACTCCTGCTTCTTCTGGAGAAATGTCCTCAAATCCTCAGGATATCTGGCGGGACAGGAGATGCAGCAGCTCCTGCCTGTCCCTCATGTCCTCACCGTGGTGGTGGCCAGGACACTCACACCTGACTGTGCTGGGAGCTCCCCACCAGCCCCTTTCCCTTGGGTGGGTGAGGGGAGCAGCCCCCATTCCAAGCACCACACAGAGCTTTCCTGGCCAGCCCCACCCCAGGAGGTGCCACCTCGGTAACTTTGCCCCTGTGAGATGGCCCTGACGCCCCAGGATGTTGAGCGTGTTTGGGGCAGGATGGTTGGGCAGCCCTGGGAGAGCCCCATCCCTGCCCTGCCCCATCCCTGGCAGCACGGGGGGCATGGCTGGGCAGGGATAAATATTTAGAGCTGGAGAGCTGCAGGGGGACAGCAGCACCAGGCAGAAGCTGCAGCCCCTCACCTGCTCCGAGCAAGGCAGGAGAGTGATCAAGGTGAAGGCACCTTCACATCTCCCCGGCCTTGAACAGAGATGAAAGGGGCACTGGGAGCCAGGGATAACAAAAGGAGAGCGGGAAAGTTCAGGCCAGGCAGGGATTTCTGGCTGGTGGGTTTTCCACTGAGAAATTCTCCCTGTCTCTTTCATGGTGATGAAGATCCTTTTAAATTTTTTTTTTTCTTCCCCCTTTCTCCTCTCCTTCTTCTTTTCCTCTTTCGCCAGGCGGATAGCTGGGAGCCGCGGAGCATGTGATGCATCTTCCATATAGGGGCAGGAGCAAAGCAAGACCAACTGATGGACGCCCTAGGGCCAGACTTGCAGACAATATATAACCTAGTGCATGATCTAAAACGCTTCCCACTTCCACAGAGCGAACATCAGGCAGAGCAGAGCCGCGGCGAGGCGGAGGAGCCCAGCGTGCAGGTGAGCGCCCCTCGCTCCTTCTCCCCGAGGGCTCCCAGGGAGGGGGAACGTGCGAGGGACCTGCTCCGTGCAGGCGGCTGGGATGGGGCAGTCATTGCTGCTGTCAGCGGGCATTTTTAAAGCGTTTTTGGTGCCAGCGGAGTTCGGGACAGTGGTGGAGAGTGTTGGAATCTAGCAGAGCCCAGGCTCGGCTCTGTCGCTGCAAACACGGGCACCGTGAGTGGGAGAGCATCCCGGGCCGGCCGACGTTCCTTTACTTGCACTAATTGCTGTCGAGGTCCGCGCCTGCTCCTGCCCGGCTGCTTTCCCCCATCCCGCTGGGGTCCCTTTGCCTCTGACAAAGCAGCAAAAGGAACCATCAAACAACTTTAAAAAGCACTTTTGCTCAGCCCGCCGCCTCCAGCGCCTGCCGGGCTGCCTTCACCTTCCTGCGCTGGAATTTCCTTTGCGAGGGAAGCTCTTCCCAGCTGAGACTGAGGGGGACGCGGGCTGGACCGAAGTGCGCGGGGTTTGTGCGGGTCTGGGGGTCTGTGCAGCCCAGCCCAGCGCTGCGGCATCCCCGCTCCACACCCGCGGCCCCACGGAGGGGGAGCAGGCTCTGTGCCGGGGATAGTTCGTGTCCTGCTCAATGGAAAATCATCCTAGCAACAGCTCCGAGCTCGGCGGGGCCTCCCGAGCTCAGGGCGGCGAGGGGTTTTTGTGCTTTGGGGTATCGGCTGTGCCTGCTGGGGATGTGGGGGTTCAGCAGCCCTGGCTGTGTCTGGGGCTGGGGAACCTCCAGGAATTGCCGGTCTTGGACAAGCCCTGACAGTCCCAGGCTAAAGGGATCTGTAATTGTAATGGGGGATAAAGATGGACAAAATAATTAAAATTAATGTTTCGGTGCATTTGGGTTTATACACCCCCAGTAAGTGCAGAGATGATAGAACTGCTCTGTGGGTGAAGGCTGAGGATGTTCCCTTGCTCTGTGCCTCAGTTTCCCCCTCTCTGGCTCCCTGGTCAGCCCTCGATGCAGTGCCCCAGTACACGTAGGAAGGGTCAGCCCAGGGGAGCATCAGAGCTCAGCCACCGGGTGTGATTAAGATTGTGTTCAGATAAGGGCGCTCAGAGAACCTGCAGCGGTCAGAGGCACCTCGGTGAGCGGAGCTGCGGCTGCCACGGGCAGGAGGGGACGGCTGTGTCCCCAGCGCCCAGGCTGGGACAGGAGGGGACGGCTGTGTCCCCAGCACCCAGGCTGGGGTAGGAGGGGACGGCTGTGTCCCCAGCACCCAGGCTGCGGCTGGGCTCACCTCTACAGCACTCTGCACCCTGCTGGGGGCACCGGGGCCGCGGGCACGGCTGGAGATGCCCATCCTGAAGGCATTCAGGTGTGACTGCCTCAGTGTTGGGTTATGGACCCAGGGGCCGAGATGTGCTGGGGGCTGGCCGGGAGCCGAGGGTCTGTGCCAGGCTGGGGTCGGTGACTTGGCCAAGCTCTGCCTCTGCTCCCTCTGAGCTTTTCCTGCGTGAGGGGTGGAAATCCGAGGGCTTGCAGCATCTCGGCATGGCTGGGATCAGGCAGCACAGGGCCTTGGGTCTTGGGGAGTCCCCTGCCTTCGGCTGGGACCACAGCGGATAAGAGGACACCTCTTCCCCACGGCTCCACAACTTTGAAAATCATTCCTGGTAGCAAATGCTCTCAGATTTCTGTACTGAAATGAGGACAGCTCAGCCCCTCTCCAGCTTTTTTGGGCCCCCTTGGTTATGTTCACACCCCAAAATCCCAGCTGTGAGCAGGGCACCGAGCTGCTCCCCACAGGTGTACAGGGACCGAACACGGCAGGAACTGAGCAAAATCTCAGCTAAATCAGACCAAGCTGGAGCTGCTGGGTGCCACATCCTGGTGCCACTGGTAAAGCAGGAGGTCCCCAATGCCCAGCTGGAGGGAGAAGCAAAGATGTCAGGGATTTTTCCCCACCATGGGATAATATAATCCCTTTCTCTCACTGCTTTTCTCCTCACTGCTTTTCTCCTCTCACACCCTTCCCAAATCTCACATTTGGGACAAATTTCAGGGCACTTTCAGCCAAGGTGATGCTTAAAATCAGCCCTTCTGGTTCTCCCAGGCTCCAGACTGGTTTAGCTTAGCAGTGCTGGGTTTGGTGGGGGAGACAGCGATAGCATGAAGCGCCCACTCCAGCGCCATTTCTTGATGTTCCCATCTCGATAAGCACCATCTGGAGAAGGTTTTACCCCTGCAGTGCCTTACCCCGATACAGGGGTTGTACCCTGGGTTTCTCAGGGACGCAGCTACGAGGCCACTGACTGTGGGAAGCACCAGCCGTGTTAGGAGCACCAGCTCTGCCGGGACCAGACACAGCACAGCTCCTAAAGCTGAGAGCAGGACTTGTGTCCCTCATCTCCTGCCAGCATCGGTTCTTGCTGGATCTGGAGATGCCCCAGCTTGCTCTTCTTGGTCTGTGAGATGGGCTGGGTTGCCCATCTTCTTGCTTGGTTGCCTGCCTTGGAGCCCACCCTCAAACTTGGGCTGTGTCCCTGTTTGCATCAGGCTCAGGATCATTATTATTTGCAATTATTATAATTATTTCTGATTAGTACAGAAGGTGTGGGGCGGGCAGGAGGGTTGATGGGCACAGAGGGCAGAGCGGCTGCTGTTGCTCAGATCCTCCTTATGGTTCTGTGGATCTTGGGAGGAGAATCCCTTGGATCTGGGGGAAAAGGCCCCGTTTGTGACATGCTGTGCAGCGAGGAGCGAGCTGTGAGCCTGGATGGAGGAGCCGCACGCAGAGCAGGGATTGCAGAGGATCTGATCGCTCTGAGGGATCCAGGGCGGTTTCCTGAATCCCAAACCCGGGGTAGGCACCGAGCCTGGCACTGGCACTGTTGGGAAGGGCTGGCAGAGGCATCTGATCACTGTAGCATGGGATCCAGGGTGGTTTCCTGGGCACAACATCAGGCACCCCATCCCAAAGGCAGGGCAGGCACTGAGCCTGTCACTGTGAGCACTGGGAAGGGCTGGCAGAGGCATCTGATCACAGCAGCTTGGGCTCCTCTCAGGGATCCAGGGCGGTTTCCTGGGCACAACATCAGGCACCCCATCCCAAAGGCAGGGCAGGCGCAGAGCCTGGCACTGGCACTGCTGGAGAGGGCTGGCAGAGGCATCTGATCACTGCAGCACGGGCTCCTGCCTGGGATCCAGGGCACATCAGGCACCCCATCCCAAAGGCAGGGTGGACGCAGAGCCTGGCACCGCGAGCGCCAGGATGGGCTGGCAGAGGCAGAGGCTGGCACAGCTGCGTGGCTTTCAGAGATGCTTGATCGATAGCTCCTTCCTCCCACTCCCCCCGCTCCCCCAATCCCCACATGCATTTTTCATGCTAACCCCTCCTGGGCAAAGACTGTCTGTGTAGGAAAAGAAACAGAAAAAAAACCACAAAACACAACAAACCGCAACCAAAATCTACGTTTGTTTCTCTGCTCCCCGGAGATTGTTGTAGTTTAAGGGCCAATCTATAGATTCAGGGCTGGGAATATCTTTGCTCCATGAACAAAGAGGGATGAAAAACCTCCCCGGGGCTTTTCTTAACCTTCTTCAGGTTGGCCCAGAGCTGCAAGAGGCTCTGTACTGTGAGAGGTGCAACTCTGCCTGGGCAAACTGGGGACCTGGGAAGGGGAGCTGGGCTGCTCTGCAGCTCCTCCTGGGCTCACAGCCCTCCCTGGGCACGCTGGGGTGCTGTGAGCACTAATGGGGGTCCCTCTCTGGGGTACAAAGGGTCTGCAGGGCTCCTTGTGCAGCTGAAGCCAACCCACGCACGCAGAGCTGGGTCCGGGGTGATCCCAGGCCACAGCGGCTGGCAAGGCTGGTGGATCCCCGGGCTCGTCCTGCCTGACCCACAGGAAGAGCTCAGACGAAGCTTTGGCTATTTCTCATGTCAGAAAAAACCTGCACGGTTAGAGCAAAGGGCAGTTTTCAGGGTGAATCCCCTTTTTCGGTCTCCTGCTCTCAGTGAGGGGTGCTCCCT
The DNA here is from genome assembly GCF_028018845.1 of Melospiza georgiana. Taxonomy (NCBI): domain Eukaryota; kingdom Metazoa; phylum Chordata; class Aves; order Passeriformes; family Passerellidae; genus Melospiza; species Melospiza georgiana. The sequence goes on from NC_080445.1 coordinate 15,380,411, forward strand.
TTTTGCTCCCCACTTTTGGGTGGCAGCAGCAAAACCCGGGGGCATCGCACAGCCCACGTTTCCGCAGTGCTGGAATGCTCCCGTGGCTCCCCTTCCCATCTGTGCAGGGCAGCTGAGAGCTGTCCGTGTGTCTGTGCTGAAGGACCGACCCTGGGCGAGGTTCCTCCGACCCTCCACCCTCCCTCTGCACCCCTGGCACCCCGCTCCAGGCACGGCACCGACCGGGCACCCCTGGCACCCCGATCCAGGCACGGCACCGACAGTGCAGCCCTGGCACCCCGCTCCAGGCACGGCACCGACCGTGCAGCCCTGGCACCCCGCTCCAGGCACGGCACCGACAGTGTACCCCTGGCACCCCACTCCAGGCACGGCACCGACCGTGCAGCCCTGGCAGCCCACTCCAGGCACGGCACCGACAGTGCAGCCCTGGCACCCCACTCCAGGCACGGCACCGACAGTGCAGCCCTGGCACCCTGCTCCAGGCACGGCACCGACCGTGCAGCCCCGGTGCCTCGGGAGGTGCCAGTGCCGGTGACCCCCGGGGCCAGACCCACCTCCCCCGGCTTTGGGGCACGGTGATTTCTGCAGCACCCACAAATTGCCATTATTCCCCGTGAAGCCGATGGCACACGGCTCCCCCCGCCCTGCAGCGGTCTCTCTGGTCCCTGCAGAGCCCGGGCGGCGTGGGCAGACACGGAGCATCCTGCCCGTAGCGCTGCCACCGCCCCCGGGACCCGGCACCGAGACGGCGTGTCCGGGGTGCAGAGCACGGCAGCGCTTCCCGGCTCACGGCGAAAGGGCACGGCCAGAAATAGAAGGGGGAGGAGGACGCCGTGACCTTTCCAGCAGCCGGTGACGAATAAAACTTTCCGGCTACCTGTAGGAAGGCGCAGGGTAGGCTCCGTTATCGGCTCATCAAAGGACGACGTCCCCTGGGAGCAGGACAGGCGGGGACCCCGGGCTGAGCCTGCCGGTGCCGGGCTCCAGCGGCTCCGGGGCTCCAGACACGCGGGGGGCTCCGGCCGCGGCCGGGAGCTCTCAGGATGCTCCTGGAGCTGAGCAGGGAGGGAGGAGAGGATGGTGGCTGCCACCAGGGCGAGCAGGAGGGCAGAGACATCTCTTTGCCAACAGGCTCCCGGGGTCCTTTGGCTGCTCCCATTGGGACACCCTTGGACAGGAGGGGACGGGATGTCCCCATGCTCAGCCGCGTGCTCAGTGCAAGGGGGTCCGGATTGAGGAGACCCCCAAAGAGCCCCCCGGGATCCACCTCTGTGTCCCTGCACCAGAGGCAGCAGGAGCAGGGGTTGCAGCCAGTCGGCGCGGCCGGGGTGCGCACTGTCCCCACTAAAGGGCTCAGGAATGTCCCCCAAGCCTCTCGGCAGCAGATGCCACGAGGAACCTGCGGGAGGCTGCTGCCATCCCCTCCCGTTCCCCGCTCCGGGATGCAGTGCCATGCCCCCGGCCGGAGCTGCCCCAGCCCCGCCGTGCCCTGCGCGCTGACCCGGGCGGGGGTGGCAGCCGCCCCTCGCAGATGGCGCGGGCAGCCAGCACAGGTGGCCCTGAGCCACGGCAGATTGGGGCCGGCTGCCTGCGGAGAGCCCGGCGAGGGCTGTGTCCCTGCCACGCTGCGGGGACAGAGCACAGCCAGGGGCCCCTCGGGAACAGGGGGTGCAGAGCCGGGGGGGTCCCCAATGCTGTGCCCGGTGCTGCATCCAGAGCCTCAGCGCCGAAGTGAAATAATCAACCGAGGACATGGAGCTGGTGGGCCAAGTCTGAGGGGGACACAGGGTGTCCTCTCTTGGCCCCAAAGAGATGAGCCGGCCCAGAGCATCAGGAGGTTTTGGAAGGGTCCGATTTTAAGGAATTGCATTAAACCATGCCGTGCAGGGACAGCCTAATGCAGATGCCTGGACTGGATCTAACATCTTGTGAGGAGATTCTTGGGATGGAGCTTCCCACAGTCCTTCCAACCAGGGAAACACCCTGCTGGGTGCCAGACACCCCAACTGGATGGTCTGGGACTCACTTCTAGGAGAAAAGGACCTGCAAGGACAGAAGGGAAGCACCCAAGCTCCAAATCACTCCCACATGGGGCTTCTGTCTCTCTCCATGGGTGATGGTGCTCAGCCCACACAGGGCATTAGGGTACAGTGATGGTATCAGCTCCAGGATGGGCACAAGGTGAGGATGATGGTGAGACTGTCCCAGCTCCAGAGGACCCATCTCGTGGCATAGAGGGGGATTCTTGAGCCGGAGATGTGGTGCGGGAGATGTCAGGGCAAGGGTGGTGGCAGGAGCAGGTAAATCATTAATTCCGGAGAAAACCAGGCTGGCATCATGCCCATCACTCGTCGATAAGAAAAGTTGATGTTGGAAGGGGAATTTTTACATGTAACCTTCCCCTCCCTTCTCTGCCTTGCCTCCGGGGGCAGAGGGCTGGAGCAAGGAGCCAGCCCGGAGCCACGCACGCACCCAGCCCCAAACCAGCCTCTTGCCGAGCACGTTCTCTTCCAGCCCAGCTGGTTTTGCTTCCAGCCTGCTCCGTCTGTGCACATTAAAGCTTTTTCTAGGTCTGAACTGCTTTTGGCAAGCCAGGCTCCTGTTGGTCCCCACCACCCTCCCCGTGGCTGCTCCCCCCGATCCGCTCCCCGTCTGCTCCCGCTCCCCCTCCCCGGTCGAAGCCCTGCCAGGGACACGGCAAATCAGCGCGAAGCCTGCGGGGCAAATCGGTACAAATGAGACCAAGCAAGAGGGTGGGGAGGGACGGCGGGGGCGATGACTCCTGGGCTGGAGCTTCTGTTGCCGAGTTTGATGTTTCCTGCAAACAAGCCTGTAAATGCTCAGGAGTGGCTCCGGACATCAGCTGCCCCCCGCCTCGGCGGGCTTTGGGGACGCTGTGTCCCGCACGGGGGGGACAGCCCTCGGCCCGCTCCCACAGCCTCCCCGCAGCCCCCCGGCCCTGAGCAGGGACCCCGCCGGGACGGGGCCCGAGCTGTAAGTGCTGACATTTCAATCTGTTTTGGGGAGGGATGCGGTGGGCGGAGGGTGGACGGCGCTGGAGGCAGCAGAGACTCACTGGTCTGGGCAGGGAACAAAACCCACCGAGGACTGGAGCGGAAAACAACCCCCTGTTAAAAGCTGCCTGCTCCTGCCAGTTATGCACTGTCCCAGATAAATTTCTGGGCATCTGGCGGTGCCCAGGGGACCCTGTGCCACGGCACGGGCGGGAGCAGGAGCCGGTGCCCGGGATGTGCAAACCGCTGGGAGCAGGGAGCCGAGTGCTCCCAGGTGATGCTCTCTGATCCCGCTCCCCGCTCTCTTTGCAAGCCGTGTAACTCCTGATTATTAAAGGCACTCGGCACCGGGGAGGTCATATGGGGCCTTTCTGCTTGGGTTGCTCTCCTAATGACTCGTCCGACTGCCTTCACCGGGGATCTGCTCACGCGAGTCCCTGACAATAGAAACTTTGTGGAGGATTTTGGATGCTTTCCCCGTGACCGTGTGGTGATTGCAGAGGTCTGACTGGTTTCCCCGCCGGAAAATGAAAGGATACATTGAGAAAAGGGAACCAGCCTGGAGGGCACAGAGGGCAGGTTAATTTTAACAAATTTACCTCTCCACGTTTGGGTAATAATCAAAAAGATCAATGGTTTTCTGTAGATTTGGAGATGTGATGCATGTTTGCAATTGTGAAAAAATACAAACCAGGGGAAAGGGGAAATTTAACAGTGAGACAGTATTATAGTTGTTATCCATTTTTTGTTTCCCTCTAAATCCTTCTTAAAGGAAGTGAAAACTAAACTGAGCTGTTGTTGAATTGCCAGAGGAGGTGAGTTACTGAGATGCTTAATGGTGTCAACTAGGAATATACTTCCTCACGCCAGGGAATGCGTGTTTGTAGGGATTTTGGCAATTAAATCAAAAGGTCACATTAGAAAGAGTAGTCCACAGCAGTCAGGGGCTTCTTGAAAAAAGGTAAGGAAATGAGGTCAGTGAGGCCCAGCTGTGCGTCAGGGTGGTGGCAAACCCTGGGAGAAGTTTCTGGTGCCCACTGGACGCTGCTGCCCTGCTCTCACTCCTCCTCCATGACAAGGATTTGGGTTCCCCTCCATGAAAATCTGGGACGGGAGGTTGTGGATGTGTCACCCCTCACTCCCTTAGGTCTTCTCACTCTTTCCCGGAGATCCCAAGGAATTTCAGACAGCTGCCCCACCCAGAGGCAGGGAGGGGGATCCCGGTTTGGAGGGGGGATGAAGACAGACCCCCTTCCTGCACAGGCATCCCGGGGACTGTCACACTGTCACAGCTGCTGCTCCCGGCAGTGTGCAGCGCTGGACCCGCAGGGATGCGGCTGCACGGCCATTCCACCTCGTCCTGCGGCACAGCGCAGCCTAACGAGCTGAATTCCCGCTTCCTGCGCCGCTAATAGCATCCCTGCCTCCTCCCGGTGGCTTTGCCTCGGGCCCTTCTTACTCCTCCTGGTCATCCCTCGGCCAGTGCAGACCTCGCTGGGCAATTTGGTGGCCAAGTGCCACCTGCCCTCTCGGCGTCTCTGCCTCCCGTCACAGCAGCGCCCTCGGCTCCTGTCCCCACCCTGCAGCCCCGGTGTGGGGCCAGGGGCTGAGCAGCTCAGCTTAGCCCATTTTTGGGGTGCAATGGAGCTGGAAACACAGGGAGGATCCCGGCAGGCAGCACCACCCTTAATTGCATTAAGAGCCCAAGCAAACACCAAGTACCCGGTAGAAGGTAGAGAGGTGCCTGCTGCCCACAGTACTGCAGGGGGTCCTGCCCAAGAATAAATATGTATATAAGAATAAAAATAAATACGAAGAGAAACATGTTTTGGAGAGAAATCTGCCTGCAGAGAGGCTGGAAAGAGGTGTGTTGTGCTCAGGGTGTGATGTGGAGCCTGGTGTGCTCTGTGTCCCTTCAGAGCAGCCTCCTCCCTCCTCTCTGCTGGGAGCTGTATCCCCCAGGAGCAGTCTGAGCTCCTCTCCTGAAGGGTTTTTGGGTGTCCTTGTGTGCTGGCCCTGTGCCAGGCTGTCCCATCCCTGTGAGAAGGCTTCTGCCTGGCAGAGCTCCTCCACATTCCCTGCAGCCCATCCCAACCAGCTTTTCTGCTCTGCAGTTTCCCTGCTGTCCCCAAGCTCTCCCAACCAGCATTGAACCATTTCCCCTTTAGATTTTTATTTGGCAGGTGGAATTTTTTGTGCTCCCCTAAGGAAGGGAAAGGAGAAGCAGGGGTTGTTCCTGTTTTGAAATGGATTTTGCAGTGGACTGGATTTCATGGATGTGGTCACAAAACTACCCACAGCATATCAAGCCCCCCCTTCCCAGTTTATTTTATTGGCTTTAACCTTAAACATAACGAGTCTTTAGCAGGTGGCAGGTCCTTGGTGGCTGGTTGGACCTTGCCATGATTTAAATGCCTCCATCCCAAAATAGGTGGCTGGAGGAGCAGGACAAGCCCATGTCCTCCTGGGAGGGGCCCCAGCATTGCAACCCCCCTTTTCTGGGATTGAAATCACAGCCCCATCTTGGCCATGCTATGGCTACAAAGAGACCTGTCCTGTGACTCAGGGGAGGGAGGATCTTTGGGGATTTCCCTGGGAGAACACCCCAGCCAAGAAAACAAAGGGGTGCACTGTGCAAGATGTGCTCCCTGTGACCTGTGGTCCCCTTTCCTGCCCCCTGAGCTGGCAGGAGAGTCCATCAGGGGAGGCAGTGACTGAGTGTGTGCTGGCAGTCAGGTCTGTGCTGACGATGTACTGAGCAAACTTCTTTGGCTGCCTGGGGTGGTCCCAAACGAGGGCTGGGTGCTGCCACCAGCAATGCTCTGCTTTGCAAGGCCCTGGGGACACTGACCCAAGCCAGACAGCCCCAAGAGGGCCAGCTGTGGGCACTGCTAGCTCCATCCCAGTCTCTGCTGAGATGTGCAGAGGTCCCTGCAGGGACACAGTGGCCCCTGGCCCTGCAGCACACATGGCTCAGACCCATCAGTGAGCACCCAGAGTGAACCAGACATCATCTTGGTCTCTGGGACAGCTGTGAGCCCTCCTTGAAGTCCTTTCCATCTTCAAGGATGGCAAGAAGGTGCCAGGGTGGATTTCTGGGTGCAAATCTTTCCAGAGCAGCACAACTGCCCACTGTGAGGAGAGCACTGACTGCCTAAACAGGGGAGGGAGAGAAAGGGATCCTGTTTAGGTGACCTTAGCACGGCCCTTGATGTGGTCTCCTGCAATGTCCTCATGACCAAACTGGAAATGTAAAGGCAAGGTGGGTCAAAACCTGGCTGGACTGCCGGGCTCAATGGGCTGTGCCAGCTCCCAGCTGGAGAAAGGGAATGGTAGAGTCCTGCATTTGGGATGCAGCAGCCCCCTGCAGCAGGGCATGTCCTGGCAAATGAGCTAAAAAGCAGCTTTGCAGGAAAGGAGCTGCATCCAAGACATGAGCAGGGCCAGGACCTTGACTGCCAGGAGCTGGACCAAGAGAGGAGAGGATGGGAAAGGCTCTGAAGATAGCAGGAAGAATGGGGACAGGGAAGGGTGAGGGAAACACCTGGGATGTCCTTGTGTGAAGCTCCTCTCCTGCTGCAAAGGATAAGTGAGGACACAGCAATGGGCACATCCAGGAGCAGGAGAGGGCTGGGCTGCAAGGCGGGAGGGGGCAGGCAGAGCAGGGGTGAAGGCTCCCTGTTCCTGTCCCCAGAGGATCTGGGGTAAATCTGAACTGCAAGAAGGTGCACCTGGGAGATGGAGAGTGATTTGGTGGAGCAGGACACCTGAGCAGCAAATACAAGAACAGCAGGTAGGGCAGAGCAAGGCTGTATCAAAATGGGAACCTTTGGCCATCTTTGGAGTGCCTAAAGAGACACAAAAAGAGCTGGGCTCTGCCAGGCCAGGAGAAGCAAAGTGGAGGGCATTTATGGAATGTGAACTGCCCAAGGATAAATGTAAAGTGGATGAAAACGTTTCTAGTAGGAGGAACTGGGCTGTAGAAGTTCAGGGAGCCTCAGGGAGCCTTCAATTTGGTCAAGGGGGGACTAATTCACCTCAGTGTACGACAGAGCTCATTGCTTTGCAGGGGAGGTGGCAGAGGAGGTGGAATCTTGTCCATACCCAGACTGGGGACCTGTGCTGGTGTGGGCAGAGAGCTGATCTAACCTCTGTGTCCACACTGAGGACGCTCAGGTGGTTTGGTCTATGGTGGACAGGAGAAGTGGATTTTGGTAATCAGGGCAGAGTTGAGCCCCACATTGCAGTCTTGGACTGCTGCTGGTGTGCCACAGCACACAGAGGGGACAGGTGCCAGTGACCAGAAAGAGCTTCTGGAGATCCCCAGAGGCTGAAAGGGAACCTCCCCACGCAGGTGGTCACAGGCAGTGGGAGCCATCCTTGGCTCCATCTCCTCCAGCAGGAGAAGAAACTTGTAAGTGGGGAAAGGAATTTCAGAGGTGATAGAAACTGGAAAGAGCTGTGGAATTTTATCTGGAAACAGGAAAGCTCTGCACATTACAGGCATGACACAGACTTAGCACAAAGGATGGCTGGACCTACGTTCCCCTTCCAGCTGCTCACACTTCTTAAGCCCCCCAAGTTCTCTGCAGCTGCCCATGCTCACCATGCCAGCCTGGGCACCACCTCCCCTGCACATCCCTGCATGCCAACCCCACTGCTGATCCTCGTGGGTTGCACAGACACCTTCCCCTCTATCCAGCTGCACGTTTTCATTCGGACATTGATGATGTCTTCACAAGTTTGGAGATCATTTTGCCAATGAGCTGCTGACTCCATGGCCGGGAGCCTGTGGTCTCCTGAGGCTCCATTAGCAGCTAGAGTGGAGGTGGAGGAAGATGTGGGAAGTTCCCAGAGTGGGGCTGAGGCAGAAGCTTTGCGAGTGGCTGATATAATGTGGAGAGACAGTCTGATATCTCCTCACCAGGACCTGCCTCTTCCCCCGAAGGGCTCGCAGCAGGAAAGGCTGTGGGAGGAAAGCCCTTTGTGGTGAGGGACCCTCAGGTCTCTGGAGAGTAGCCTGGAGGCTGTGACGGCCTGATCTCATCTCTCAGGGAGCCTGTGAGTTGTGCTGTGAGTGTCACAGGCAGACGATGATGACTCCAGCCCATTGTCACTTGGTTGAATGCTTTTCACGGGGTGTTGGGGTTGCCACAGGGAGCCTTCAGGCCAACTTTTTGTGGGTGGAGGCTGGAGGAGAGGTCAGAGACATAGCAACCCTCCTTGAGGAAGTGCACAAATGGGAGAAGATTTGGCACAAAATAAGGGAAAGCTTTACCTGTGGAGGTGCTGTGACTATGGGGAGCACGTTCATCATCTGGCTGAAGGACACCCCAAGGACAGGAAGGAGATGCCAGACAACCTGCACATCCAAAGGCAGCAATGATCACAAAGATGGACCCACCCCATGTCTGGGCTGGGGTTCGGGTCTCACCAAAATCCACCTGTGAGGAGAGCTAAGCTTCCCCAGCCAGAAACTCCAGATCCCTCCCAACGCTGGAAACCCAAAGGCTGGGAATCCAAATGCTGTCATATTTGTAGACCATGACTCTGTCTTGCCCCTGGGGTGTGAAGTACATGGTTTGGTGAGCCCAGATATGGAGACACAGCAGTGGTGATGAAGAACCCCCTGAGCAGCAGAGCCACACTGAGCTGTGGACATGGGCACAGCCTCTGGCCCTGGACACGAAGATGTGGTGGGTGGGCAGACATGGAAAGATTGACTGGAGGAGACAGGGAACCCCAGCTCTTCTGAAGACGTGCTTTTGGGAAGAGAAGAGATTTTGGTGCAAGAATGGAGATGAAGCTGGAGGAAGGCACAGCTCGAGGTGGGAATAGTTCCAAAGCTGCTGATGTAGGAGCCAGAGGCAGGGGTGGTGGGATGGCCTCAGTCCCTCACAGAGCGGCTGTACAGGGTGAGGCTGGGGAGGGCAGAGCTCCCAGTCCCACCAGCCACGCTTCCCTCCTCTTGCCGAGCGCCTGCTGCTTTGCCGTGGCCAATTGCCTTCATCCCAGCTCCGATAAACGCTTAAAAGCTCAAATCACACCACTCCGGGCTATGAAAAGGAAAAGGGACCCGATAGCCGCTAATAGCCGAGCAGCCCCTGCGGCAAAAGCGTGCAGTGTAGGGAAAGTGGTTTGCATTGATCAGCGGCTCCCGGCCCAGCCGCTCCCCTCCCGCTGCCCGGCTGCCCCAGCCCCGGCGCTGCGGAAAACGGGATCAAACCCCACGGGAATCTCCAGAAAGGCAGAGCCCAGTCACGGCAGGAGCAGGAAGGTTGGTGGGGTTGGTGTGAGATCCCACGGAATGGCCATGCTTCTGCTCCACGCTGTCCTGTCCTGGCACAGTCACCAGGGCAATGCATCCCTGGGTGACAAACAGCAATGCCAGGGCCGCACAGACTGAAGTGATGCTGAGCCTCGGGAAATGAGCGGCCTGGACAGCCTGGAAGGAAGCTGTGGTTGGTGCTGGGTGTGCAGGGCACCACCAGTGAAATCCCACCTGTGGAGGGTAGAAGCAGAGACCACAGGAATCCTCAGCTGTAGGACGAGGTGCAAGGCAGGAGGTTCATCACAACAGCAATGACAGAAGAAGAACTTCAGTGCCTTTCCTGAGCCCATTCCTTCATGCCATGTCCTACAGCCATCTGGGAAAGGTTGAGGGTAGCCAATTTCCATGGGAGCGTTGCAGCTCCCTGGCAGCCTCCCAGTCAGCACTGAAGCACTTGGAGGTCAGCAGCAAAGAAAGGACATCAGTTTGAGAGATGGGGTCTTTGTTCCAGTCGGAAAAACTCTTGGGAGTCTGCAAAAGCAGATCAGGGCAAGTTCCTATGCCCACCTAGGTGTAGAGAGGGTTTGTATTGGTGCAGGAAGCCCACTGCACTGAGCCCCTTCCTGCAAATGGCTGCCACACACCAGAAGCAGGCTCAGGGAAGGGAATGGGATCTGGAAGGGTTTGGCCCTGTGTCCAGCTTCAGTCTGGAAAGGAGATGGTGAAGCAGGGCTGTGGTGGTGAGCCATGTGTCTGGAGGGTGGACAGGGACCATGGTTGTTGCTTCTACTAGTGAAAGAATTGGGGGGCATCAACTGAGACTTGTGGGGACAAGCTGGAGGATGAAGCTCTGGGTGGTGTGCCAAGAACTCCCTGCTGCAACATGGGGATGGGGCTACACGTGCTTCAGGAGCTAAACATTTCCACAGCTTCCAGAGAAGCTCCTGCAGATTCAGAGTGGGAATGTGCATTCTCTGTGCTTCCTCCAGTGGCACCAGGTCCGCTGGGATGGCTGATGGGTTAGGAAAATTGGAGCAGTACCATAGATGCTTGTCCTACATGCTGGAAATCAAGTTTTGGCTGTTATTTGAGATGTGAGCTGGGTGGACAACTGAGGTGCTGTGGCTCAGCTGCCCCAGTGGCTGTGTGCTCTTTCTGCATCCCTGTCCCTGGAGACCAGGCCTGCATTTTTTAAGCACTGGAGCACCAGGGACTGCAGATCTCTTTCGTGGGCATCTCTCTCTTCTTCCTTCCCTTTGTCTCCCCTTCTCTTTCTCCTCCCCTCGCCTCCCTCCATCGGAGCGTGCCCCTCTCCCCTCGGCGGTCCCGGGGAGGAGAGCGGGGATGCTGCAATTCCCAGGCACAGGTGCGCGGTGCTGCCCCCAGGCACGGCCCCCGCCGCCGCAGCTGACAGCCCACTGGAAATAATGCGTTGTGGCAGAGAGAGACTCAGCAGACCACGAAGATCTGCTGGTGCGGGAACTGCTCAGCAACCAGGAGCCACAACGCCTGTCTGCCGGCTCCGCGGGGCCTGAGCCGGCTCTGGGGATGCCGGAGCCCGCCTGCCTCACACGCAGGGCATTTCCCCACTCTCTACATTCTTCCTTTTTGCTCTTTCCCCTTCTCCTCCCTTGCTGCTCCTCTCCGCAGCGTTAAGGATGTGGAAGCAGCCGAGCTGCCTGTCCCTTCATGGGACATCTCTCTGCCATC